>NC_092707.1:368991465-370249395 GCF_047496885.1 Scyliorhinus torazame
ATCCTTTAAAAATTTCCTCTTGGGCTATTAGACTGGTTAGAACCTCTTTGCAAAGAGATGTGGTCGTTAATTCTGTCTGTCCATTGCAGACTGAGTTTTGTGAAATAAAGCAGGAATGGTAAAGTAGGATTGAGTAAAAGTGAGACTAACGGTATCAGGAGCCTTGAGATGCTGTCAGCTTTATTAGTGAGAATGGAACCAGGATTTGAACTGCGCTTGCAACCTTTTAGGGTAAGGGATTGTCATAGGGATTTGCTATGGTCCTACTATCCTTACAGAGAATCCTCAGGGCCTGACAGCTCTAACAACAAGAAGCAATTGAGTTCACTCTATATATTTCTTGCATGTTTTCATGCCACTGTAACTCTGCTAAATTGTTTGTTCACAGAGGTCAAAGAACTTATAACTTATTGTTCAAGTACATGAAAGTATCGAAAACCCCAAGGTTCTTCGCAAAGATGGTTTAATGGATTGCTCTCTAATTCCAACAAGTGGGCTGCATGGTGGCACAGTGGTTAGCACTGCTGTCTCACAACGCCGGGTTTGAGTCCGACCTCGGGTGTCTGTTTGTGCAGGATCTGCACGTTCTCCCCGTGTGTGCGTGGGTTTCCTACGGGTGCTCCAGTTTCCTCCCGCAGTCCAAAGATGTGCAGGTTAGGTGGATTGGCCATGCTAAATTACCTCTCAAAGTGGGATTGCAGGAATAGGGTGGGGAATTGGGCCTAGCTAGGGCGCTCTTTCAAAGGGTCGGTGCAGACTCGATGGGCCGAATGGCCTCCTTCTACACTGTAGGGATTCTATGCTTCTATGATTCCATCAAGTAACCAACATCTGGAATTAAGTAACTGGACTGAAACCTAACACACAGGTACAAAAAATGAAGCAAATGGGCAAATGAAATGGTGACTGCTACCGCAAAGGGAAGCTATGTTTCAGTTGTGTAAAGCATGGGTCAGAATTCACCTGGCACACAGCATTCCACCATGGGCAATGAGCCTCAGGACATACACACTGCATCTGGAGGAGGAAAGCATTGCTTAACAAAACGATAGCAGGGCTTAAAGGGTTCAATTGTGAGGACGGGGTTGGGATAAAAATTAACTCATGAATAACCTCAGCCGGTACGGGAATTGAGCCCGTGCTTCTGGTCTCACTCTGCACTACGAACCAGCTATCCAGCCAACTGAGCTAAACCGGCCCCCAAGAAGGTCCACATTACAGGAGCGGTGGCAACTGCCAGTAATTCAGAGAGGTCACCGATCACCGATGAGACAGGTGTGTGAGCGGGTTTGGGATCGTGAGGAGTGGGGCAGCGGGGGTTGTCAACAGTGAGGTGGGGGAGATTGGATGCAAGGGCAAGGAAGTGGTCCTCAGTGGGCACCTCTTTCCTGATGCCTGCCCTCAATTGGGCACTAAATGTTTTTGTAAACCTGGCAGAATTTGCTGTGCTGGTATCAAATTGAAAGAAATGCTGTACAAAGAAACCATTTTCTTGGGGGTAGTGATGAGTGAGGTAGGGTGAGGATTAGTCATAGCTCAATGATTAGTCAGATTTTAATAACCTACAAGCAATGACTAAAAGATATGAGGGAGAAAGCAATGTATGAGAAAAAGTTAACTAATAATATAAAGATAGTAAGAGTTTCTACAAGAATTTAAATAGGAAAAGTATAACTAAAACTAGTGTTGGTCCTCTGGGGAGTGAGTTTGGGGAATTGAGAACAGAGAACAAGGAAATAGTGGAGGTATTGCATAGGTATTTGTACTGCAGAAGACAGAAAACATCCCTAAGATACTTGAAAATCAAGAGGTGAAAGGGAGGGAGGAACTTTAAACAATCACCGTCACTGGGAAAAGGTACTGGGAAAACTATTAGACCTGAAGGTTGACAAGTCCCCAGGACCAGAAGGTCTGCTTCATCATGTCTTTAAGGAAGTGGCTACAGATAGTCCAGGCATTGGTTGTAATTTTCCAAAATTCCTGAGATTTTCGAAAGGTCCCGGCAGATTGGAAATTGGCAAATTTAACGGCCGGAGAAGGGGATTCTCTTTCCCGCTGGTTACGCACTCCTGTGGCAGTGGGGCAGCTTCAATGGAGAAACCCGTTGAAAAGCGGTGGGAAGAAAGAATCCCGCCGCCAGCGAACGGCACGTCGCCGAGAAACAGGCGGCTGGGGGACCGGAGAATCCCACCCAACGCGCTTATTCAAGAAAGGAGGGGAGACAGAAAGCAGGAAACTATAGGCCTGTTAGCTCAACCTGTCAGAAAGAAATTGCTAGAATACATCACAAAGGAGGTTATAGCAGGAGACTTGGAAAATCATATTGGGATCAGTGTGATTTTATGAAAAGGAAATGGTGGTCCACTAATTTATTAGAGTTCTTTGAGGAAGTAATCAGCAAGGTGGATAAAAAGGAGCTGATAGATGTGATGCACCTGGATTTCCAAAAAGAATTTGATACGGTGCCACATCAAAAGGTATTACACACAATAAAGCAGATGGTGTAGGGGGTAGGTGATTGTGGTAATGGACTCTAGTATTAGATACAATATGATTCATGGGATCACCTGACCTAGGGCCCGAGGTCAGTTGCACCTGTCAATGTAAGTTGCAACTAGGTTGCACAGGCTTTGCAATTGTATTCATGTTCTGTTATTAATAATGTCAGTGTGCAGCAATGATATTGGTCATTCTGCAACATAAAAACAAGACAAGTAGGACAGTAAGTCCTGAGAAAGTTGGTGCTGAGCTTCTTTCACACTTTTTATAACCAATGGCATGCTTGGCTTCGCCAATCTGTCCACAGTCATGAGGGTCACATTGTTAAAAAAAGCATTAAAACCCCTTTCAGCCCAACCTGGCAAACCTGTAGAGAGGAAAGGTGAAGGTGCTGGGAACCCCAAAATGATACAGTCATTTCATATCACTTCAGAGAGTGTATGGCAATTAAATTAAATGTTAGATGCCATGAGTTCCATGCAGTGCAGTCTTGAGAAAGTAACATTCTTAAAATCACAAACAATTTGGTTCGATTTCTCAGCATCGTCCACTTTACACATTATGAGGTTTAAGTGATGTCCAGGGATCTTCCATTTAGACCAATTTCTTGCAGCATTGCCTGTGTCTAGACGATGAACCATGATGCTGAATACACAACATTGGTCAGAGGAGTTTTCAGCATGCTGCATATAACGCACTAAATCTCTCGATGCTTTCTTTCATTAGATTCCTTGTATCAAAATAACTGATTTTTAAAATTTCATGTTTGAACCTGAAGAATAATGAAGTGGGCCACGGTTCTGAGGCTACAACGGTTTCTCAAATTTATGAGGGAAATATAAAATTAATCTAATAAATCTGATGTCAGATATTTTATTTTTGATAGTTTAATCTGATTATTCCATACTGGCAATTGCATCGAAAACACTTCGGCCTCTTGAATTCACAACTGCGAACTGAAAAAAAATACATTGTCTGGACTGTGACTGCAGACAGTTAGCAGAACAACTGGCAATTCTTAGTCCTCCGAATCATTCACTAATATCGCAGTTCAGCGTCTTCCATCTATCAATCTCAATTATTAAACAAAATTGTTTTGAAATAATAAGGTTTGTTACAGGTACATCCAGAAATTAAATATTGGCCACAAGATAATTTTTTGGAACAAACTTGTGCACTGTTATATTGAAGGGTTTATTATTGAAATCTCTATCATGACTACAGGGAAGGTGCTGAGAATAAATTGATGTGCCATCCTTTATGGGAATGAATCGTTTGCGCTCTGAACGTTTCTACAAATCAATTAGGATATTATTATTTGTGTTAAATGGTGCTCAAATCTTGGACCAACAACAGAAGCACAGCGATAAAAAAGAAATGTATCAATGCATAACTATACAGCTGTTTGTAAGTTGAATACTGAGCTAGACTTTTAAAGGGCCATTAGGCACAGACGACCTATTACGTTTACCTGCATTACTGTCTCAGGCTATCCACAGACTGCAATCCATTGAATCAGTAAAAGTGAATGCTCCATATACATTTACATCTAACAAAGCATTCTTATATTAATACAAGGAGACGATTACTGAGTCGGGTCTGTCAATGTGAAGGTGTTGAGGTTTATGTTGCTATTGGCTTCTCTAGACCAAGACTGAGACAGTACTCAAATTGCCCCGAGGTTTGGAACGCATGGTCAGCTGGGGGAGAGAAGAATCAAAGGGAACCCAGCATCTAGATTGGAAAAGCTGCCGTCAGATCGTCTTTGGGAAATCGTTTCAGTGTGAATCATCCGGAATAATGGTTTCTGTGTTTCCAAACAATCAGAAAGCTCCTGAGTGATTGCCGTGGTGAAGGGGTGTTCGGGTCTGCTGATGGGTGCAAGAATGGAGTGCGGAGACCTGGTGAGCGGCGCAAAGGGAACATGGTGCTGCAGACCAGTGGGAGGCCGAGACCGGGGTGAGGGCAGGACGCTGGTAACAACTATCCATAAGTAATTCCATTTCGGAAGTTCATTGTGTTTTTGTGCATGTGCACCGTGTGTATCTGGGGTGTCAGGTTGGGTGCCAGGCTACAGATCCACCTAAGTCAGCAAATATCCTTGTGCCAGCACAGTTGCAAGGAGAATGGAATATAAAAGTAGGGAGGTGTTACCACAGCTGACAAGGACCTTGGTGAGATCGCAACTTTGTACAGTTTTGGTCTCCTTATTGGAAAAAGGATATAATTGTGTTTGAAGCAGTTCAGAGAAGGTTCACTCGACTAATTCCTGGGGAGAAGGGCTCATCTGATGAAGAAAGGTTGAGCAGGTTGGACCTGATCCTGACGAGACTTGACAGGTTGGCTACCACCAACCACCAGCCTGCTATATTTGCCATGCCCCGGCCATGTTAGTTTTGGGCGGGTGTCCACCTCACTAATTTCCCACCCACCCCCTCTTTCACCCCCCAAAAAAGGGGGGAGGGGCGGGCGGGTGCCCAAATCAGCAGCCGGCCTGCCATATTCAAATAAATAATCATGGGTCAATTAGATTTATTATCAAGCCAATTAACCCAGATAAAACATTGCCCATGCCTTGAAACATTTGGTGAGGACAGTTGGCCTCTCCCCCCACACCCTGCTCCCCTCGCTGAACTACCAAAACCCTTCTTGCCTAAGACCCTAAACTTACCGGATATCTGTGGGTCTACTTCCTCCTTCTCCTGCAGCCTCAGAAGCTTCCACTGAAGCGTCCCCCCACCCACCGATGACCATCCAACCCCGGTTTTGTTCAGCCCATTGAGTCAGGTAGGAAATCTCCTAACAGACTACAGTAAAAATTAAAAATCTCCCAACTGCTTCCTTCACCCTTTTGATGATCTGAAATTTGTGCTGTCCACTTACAGCTTCACTGAATTTACTTTATCAGAACCCTTCAGATTTTGAACACCTCTAAAACCATCTATATTTTACCTATTTTGTCCAAGTGAAAAGAGCCAGATTTTTCTGTCTTTATCCATATCTAAATATAAGGGCAATGCGGTAGCACAGTGGTTAGCACAGTTGCTTCACAGCTCCAAGGTCCTAGGTTCGATTCCCGGATTGGGTCACTGTTTTTGCGGAGTCTGCACGTTCTCCCTGTGTCTGCGTGGGTTTCCTCCGGGTGCTCCGGTTTCCTCCCACAGTCCAAAGATTATCATAGAATTTACAGTGCAGAAGGAGGCCATTCGGCCCATCGAGTCTGCACCGGCTCTTGGAAAGAGCACCTTACCCAAGGTCAACATCTCCACCCCATCCCCATAACCCAGTAACCCCACCCAACACTAAGGGCAATTTTGGACACTAAGGGCAATTTAGCATGGCCAATCCACCTAACCTGCACATCTTTGGACTGTGGGAGGAAACCGGAGCACCCGGAGGAAACCCACGCACACACAGGGAGGATGTGCAGACTCCGCTCAGACAGTGACCCAAGCCGGAATCGAACCTCAGACCCTGGAGCTGCGAAGAAATTGTGCTATCCACAATGCTACCGTGCTGCCCAGGTTAGATGCGCAGGTTAGGTGGATTGGCCATGCTAAATTGCCCTTACTGTCCAAAAAAGGTTATGTGGGGTTACGGGGATAGGGTGGCGGTGTAGGGATAGAGTGGAGGTGTGGACTTAGATAAGATGCAGACTCGATGGGCTGAATGGCCTCCTTCTGCACTGTAAATTCTACGAAAGCCTCTCATTCCTGGGCTCAGCTTGGGTTGCAACTTTGCCATGGCCTTGTCTTCTTTCCTATGGTGAGGTACACAAAACTGGAAATAATATTCTAATTTTAACTGAAATCTAAACAGTGATTTGTGTAGTTTTAGAGTTACCTTTTTGCTTTTGTTCTCTGCAGGGATTGTTTTGACTCTGGACAAGAGAAAAAAACGCAATATTGGCTTGATCACCCAGTAAATTTCTCTCTTGGTACGTTTCCGTTGAAGCCAAACCCCATTACTGCCTTTGGATTGGGGCACCGACCCTCAAGAGAGATGCATTGACTTGGTAAGGTTGCAACATGGAGTCAGCAGAATCAAAACAAGGGTTAAATTATGAGGATATCTTTTGTATAAATTTTGCTTAAATGCCCTTGGATATCAGTAAGGAGATCAAAAATTAGTAGGGATTGAACAGGTCGAGTCAATATTGCGTGTTTTACTGTCGTATAAAATAATATTGGTGCTTTATGTCCCTATTTGTGAAACTTAAGGTTACATCTGCTTTTTGACCCTACAGCATTATCAACTTGTTCTCTCACTTTTAATGATTTGAATCTCTAAGTCTCTCCTCTACTTTTAAAATTTGACCATGGGGTGAAAATGGCTTCTTCTTATTTTCCCTCCCAAAATCTATTACTTCCACATCTTGCTGCATTCAGCAGACCGATGCCAGATGAAGTTAATCTACAAAGCTGTCTACATCATTCTGAAGTCACAGATGCTTCTATTTTTAGCAGCCCATGCCTATTTTTGTGTTGTCTGTTAATTTTGATATGCTGCCACCTACACCTAAATGCCGATTATTTATGTGGTAAGAAAAGCTATGATTTGGGATCATTACAGATTACATCCCTCCAATCGGAACATGTTGCATGAATTCCTACTTGCTCGTCGTTTGAGCAACTTCCCACCCATGCAATTGAACTTTCTTGAATCCTGCCACACCTTAGCAGAAAATTTGAAAAAAATATGGGTGCGATTCAACGGAAAGATTTCCAAGTCCGGTTTTGGGCGCTTTGGCGGGGTGTTTCCGACGGCCGTGTTTGCGAGATCGTGGCTCATTTTTAATGGCACTTGGTATCAAAAATTAGCCCCCAAGAGATTCTCGACATTACTGGCCCCTTCACCATCTGATCCGCCAGACTCGCGCCTCAGCAGCTCATCGCTAACAAAGGGAAGCTGCTTTTAAACGCCCCCTCACCACTCACTCGTAGTCAACACACAAGCATGGTGGCACGCAGCCCTGCTACTTGCTTTGAGGATGCCTACCTGCCCAAGCTTCTGGACTCTGTGGATGAGAGGTGGGTCATCCTGTTCCTCAGTGGGGGGTCGGAGGACTAGTAACCGGGTCAGCAATGCTGCCGAGGAGGCAATGGCTGTCAGTGTGGGCAGCATGACAAGGAGGACCGGCGTCCAATGTAGGAAAAAGACAAACGATCTCCAAAGAGATGCAGGGGTATTTACCTCATCTATCCTGGCATTAGTTCCACCTGCCAATCCTCATATTCCCAATCCTTCACCCCTCCAATGACACCTCGCATTCTCCCCACGTCCGATCTTCATGCTTGTTCCTCAATAATAATAATAATCGCTTATTGTCACAAGTAGGCTTCAATGAAATTACTGTGAAAAGCCCCTAGTCGCCACATTCCGCACCTGTTCGGGGAGGCCGGTACGGGAATTGAACCCACATTGTTCTGCATTACAAGCCAGCTGTTTAGCCCACTGTGCTAAACCAGCCCCCTGACACCCAAACCCACTGGCACCCACCAGCACAACCCTCTCATGTACAGGTGCGGTTCCCACACATGCCACCTGCTTTGGAACCCCCTGTCCCATCAAGCATGTGGCTCACAATGCCCTTTCTTTGTCCCCTCAGGAGAAGATCGCCCATAATATACGGGAAAAGGCAAAGATGGAGGCGTAATCCCAGAGATTCTAGTCCTCACCCCTTATGAGGAACGGACCCTGGAAATAATGGGGTTGCCCAAGGAGAGAGCAGTCACCAACAGCAAGGTTGGACTGTGCCAAAAAGGTGAAGATCCAGCCCTACACCCAGATGACCTGTCTCAAGTGAGTTGTTCATGTCAGCCAAAACTACCCTTCCCTCTCACTGCCCACGTGTCCATTGTCACGCAGGATCTCCATCTGATGAGGCCGGGCCATCCGGAGTCATACCCCCCACACGGGAATACCTCGAAGGAGAGGTCCAGCGACGTGGCGTCACAGCTATCTCCCGCTACTTCAACCAGCACACACCTCGGTGGGCGACATTAGTGGACAGGCTTCAGGGGCACAATTTGGTGAGAATCACACAGTGCTGATGCACATCAGGTGAGGCAGGAACATCGAAGGGAGACAGCAGTCGTGGGTCTGCTGGATCCCAGGACACAGATGGGTCCCAGCCAGATGCCGAGCCTCTGGACAAAGTTCTCTGAGAGCCGATGCAGATTATAGGACACAGCTATGAGAGTCAGGAGGGGATGTCAGTGACATTCCAGCAACTACAAGGCCAATTGGAGGAGTCCCACTGCAGATGCAGGAGATGGTGCTGATAAAATGTGGCACTGAAGCCAACATTGCTAGGGTGGTGATCTGGATCATGACGTCCGCATCTTGAGTGGTGACAGTGGGGAAGAAGCTGTTTTTGAATCATTGTATTGGGTCTCTGCCTCGGTCTCAGGCGTCCACATTGACATCATCAGCCATGACCTCAGCAGATATCCTTTGTCCCCCATGAGCCAAACCGTCATCCTGGGGTGGTCACCGAAGACACCGGGGTTCTCCGAGTGCCTTAGGATATAGTTGCCGCTGACGCTCCCGCGCATGCGCAGTGGAGGGAGTCTCTTCCGCCTCCGCCATGGTGGAGACCGTGGCGGAGGCGGAGGGAAAGAGTGCCCCCACGGCACAGGCCCATGGGCCAGGCCACCGTGGGGGTACCCCCCGGGGCCAGATCGCCCCGCGACCCCCCCAGGATCCCGGAGCCCGCCCGCGCCGCCTTGTCGCGCCGGTAAGGTAGGTGATTTAATTTACGCCGGCGGGACAGGCATTTTAGCGGCGGGACTTCGGCCCATCTGGGCCGGAGAATCGAGCTGGGGGGCCCGCCAACCGGCGTGGCGCGATTACCGCCCCCGCCGAATATCCGGTGCCGGAGACTTCGGCAACCGGCGGAGGCGGGATTCACGCCAGCCCCCGGCGATTCTCCGACCCGGCGGGGGGTCGGAGAATTTCGCCCCTGATGCCCGGTCAGACAGACCTTCTGTCACCTCGTGGATGCACCTGTGAGAGGATGACAGTGATGTGCCACACAGTTCCCCGCTCGAGCCTGGAATGATCCGGTGGCATAAACATTTAGAATTCATCAATAATGTTCTCTTCAGACTTTAATGGGTGAAGCATGTTTAAGCTAATTTGATACCTTTTGTTCCACAACAGTATTTAGCGTCTTCTTGAATGAACTTAACAACAATATTCACAATCCATTTTACCTGCTGTTCACCTTCCATATAAAGTGCTTCCTGACATCTGTCCTAAATATGCTGATCAGAATTTTGAGCTGTCCTCTTGTTTTGTTGCCTGGTGTTTCAATTTTGCGTTATTTGGCAATTTAACACAATGGGCGAGATTTTGACCACACAGTGTCGGGCAGGGGAAAGAAATAGTGGCTGGAACATTGACCCAGAATTCGAACCTCCACTTTCTGATCTATCCTTCACTATCGCCGATTCAGTCCCCTGGAACTTCCTTCCTAACAGCACTGTGAGTGTACCTACACCACACGGACTGCCATAGTTCAAGATTGTAGCTTAACATCATCTTCTCACTGGAAATTTGGAAAGGTTCAACAAATGCTGGAGTTTCCAACAACGGCCACATTCAGTGAAAGAAAATTACTGTGCTGACATCTATTTTCAGTCAAGCGGGAAAGCGGGTGGAGCAGGATCCTCACACGCTGCCGTTTGGTGGTTTCCAGTGCCATTCTGAAAGTGGGCATTTCAGAACATTTGTAATTTTAAGTGAGGGCAGCTAGAGTTTGGAAGCATTTTTAAATCACACTGCAGAGTGGAGGCATGAACCATGGATTGGATGTGGGAAAATTCTAAAGGGTGCCCCTTTGCAGCTCATTATGAAATGCAGTAGCCTGAGTTATATGTATGTTTACTGAAGTGAGTGATGACAGCACTGTGATTGGGAAAGGTAAGTGACCCATTAAATAACATGGTTATCAGGTTGTTATTTCTGACAACATGGGCGGGATTCTCCGATATCGGCGCGATGTCCGCCGACCGGCACCAAAAATGGCGCGAATCAGTCCGGCATCGTGCTGCCCCAAAGGTGCAGAAGTCTCCACATCTTTAGGGGCCGAGCCCTCACCGGTGGCGGAGAATTCGCGACACGGCGGGGGCGGGATTCACGCCGGCCCCCAGCGATTCTCCGACCTGGTGGGGGGTCGGAGAATCGCGCCCCATGTGTCAAGTAGAAAAACACCATTGCAAAAGTGGCAAAGTCTTCAGATGCACTCAAATAGATTAGACACTGGATAATATGCTATGTTGTACTTTAAAATGTGGAGAGGCTTTCCCATTGTGAGATCCAGTATTTATTAGTTACATTCATTTCATTCTTTTTGGCTCAGCCATCTGTACGGCTGTGTAAAATATCGACATGGTAGCACAGTGGTTAGCACTGTTGCTTCATAGCGCCAGGATCCCAGGTTCGATTCCCAGCTTAGATCACGTGCGGAGTCTGCACGTTCTCCCTGTGTCTGCGTGGGTTTCCTCCGGGTGCTCCGGTTTCCTCCCACAAAACCCAAAAGACCTGTTTGTCAGGTGAATTGGACATTCCGAGTTCTCCCTTCGTGTACCCGAACAGGTGCCGGAATGTGGCGACTAGGGGATTTTCGCAGTAACTTCATTGCGGTGTTAATGTAAGCCTACTTGTGACAATAATAAAAGATTATTAATAAAAGATTATGGGCGAAAATCTCCGACCCCCCGCCGGGTCGGAGAATCGCCGGGGGCTGCCGTGAATCCTGCCCCCGCCAGTTGCCGAAGTCTCCGGCACCGGATATATTCGGCGGGGGCGGGAATCGCATCGCGCCGGTTGGCGGGCCCCCCCGCACGATTCTCCGGCCCGGACGGGCCGAAGTCCCAGCGCTAAAATGCCTGTCCCGCCGGCGTTAATGAAACCACCTACCTTACCGGCGGGACAAGGCGGCGCGGGCGGGCTCTGGGGTCCTGGAGGGGGTGCGGGGCGATCTGGCCCCGGAGGGTGCCCCCACGGTGGCCTGGCCTGCGATCGGGGCCCACCGATCCGCGGGCGGGCCTGTGCCGTGGGGGCACTCTTTCCCTTCCGCCTCCGCCACGGTCTCCACCATGGCAGAGGCAGAAGAGACTCCCTCCACTGCGCATGCATGGGAATGCCGTCAGCGGCCGCTAACGCTCCCGCGCATGCGCCGCCTGGAGATGTCATTTCCGCGCCAGCTGACGGGGCACCAAAGGCCTTTTCCGCCAGCTGGCGGGGCGGAAATTCGTCCGCCGCCGACCTAGCCCCTCAATGTTGGGGCTCGGCCCCCAAAGATGCGGAGCATTCCGCACCTTTGGGGCGGCGCGATGCCCGTCTGATTTGCGCCGTTTTGGGCGCCAGTCGGCGGACATCGCGCCGTTTCCGGAGAATTTCACCCTATATATCTGACAATCATCTGAGCCTTCAATAATTCCGTACAGAACAGATCAGCCACCTGTATGTCTGGTTGAAATGTTTGACTGTCTTATGAGCTACTTCAAAGGTACTAATGGATTCCACACTGCAGAGTTTGTTAAATGAGTAGTATTCTAAAATGCTAGTTTACTGGCTTGGCTGCCTTCCTAACCACTGATGGGTTTTTCAATGTAGGGTTTGTTGACATAGCTGTCCTGGGGAAGTTGATCTTGTTTATTCTGAAGAAGATAATAGATTCCAATACCTATTGAAGTGATGTTTGTTTATTTTGACAAATATTTGACTTTGAACAAATATTTTGACCTTGACCTCTTTGGAGGAGACACAAAAAGCATTGACTAAAAGTATAAAAAGCAGGAGGGAAATGGAGGGTGGAACGTAAAATAATTAAACTCACTAGAACAAAAGTACTAGGAAAGCGAATGGGACTGGAGATTAGTAGGTCCCCTGGTCCTGATGGTCTTCATCCCAGGGTCTTAATAGACGAGGCTGCAGAGATAGTGAAAGCATTGGTTGTAATCTTTCATAATTTTCTTGTTTCTGGAAAGGTCCTAGAAAGGTCTTGGAAATGTAACACACCCATTCAAGAAAGGAGGAGCCAGGATTCAGGAAACTGTACACCAGTTAGCCTAACATCTGCCATTGTGAAAATGGTAGAATCCATTATCAGGGACTTTGAGAAAATCACAATACAATCAAGCAGAGTCAATATGTTTTTTTGAAAGAGATGTCATGTTTGACAAATGTGTTAGAGCTCTTTGAGGATGTGACAAGTAGGGTGGATAAAGAGATATCAGTGGATGTAGTGCATTTAGATTTCCAAAAGGCATTTGATAAGGTGCCACATAAAAAGGTAAGAGCTCAGTGTTTTGGAGATGATATATTAGCATCGATGGATGATTGGCTAACTAATAGGAAACAGAAGCCTGGATTTTCAGAAAGACGGGGAACCTCTTCATCATTAATAAAATGGCAGTGGAGGCCTGAATCTGGAAGTCCCGCCCTTATAATGTTTGTGTGGGAAAGGGGAATGGGGGTGGGTTCTAATTGCACATCCACAGTTCACAGAGGCAACTGCATGCGTTGAAGTGCAACTGCCTCAGGATGATTTGGATTTCATTAGGGCGATGTTGAAAAGATGACTTGTGCACTTCAGACCTTATAGGAGAAAGTCTAAAGCAGCTGGAGTTCTTTGGAGGGATAGGATACCATTTTGGGTATGGTCCTTTTAGGAGAGGTCAGGTGCCCTTCTGGAGAAGGAAGTTGCCCTTTGGGATTGTTAACAAATGACATGAATGTGCATAAAAGTGCATAAACGAATTGGAACTGTCAAGGCCTATCAAAAGGAAATGCCAAAAGGAGCTGCCAAAAGATGTTGTCAATAGAACTGTCAAACGCAGCTGTTAAATGAAGCTTTCAAGTTGTCAATGCAGCTAAAAGTGCCCTTAAAATATTTGAAAAATGGCTGCAATGTTAAAAGAAAATCAGTGCCTGTTATTTCACTGTCTGTTGATATACACCTGTGGGCTATCATTACAGGATGAGTGCTGCATGACTAATTTCACAGTGGGATGCCTGTCAGTTTATGATTTGATTGACAGCTCCCAGTGGTTAAAAGTACTTTGAAGTGGAACTATGAATTCCAATGCGTGTTCTTATAAAGAATTAAATGAAGTTAAATGTAATGAATTTCATCAAGGAGAGTGTATTTTTTAAATAGTGAATTCATCAATAGAAATTTAATAATTGTATTTAATCTCAGCAGTGTGGATACTGTGTGAGTTGGCATGATGTGTGTAAGGGAAAAGAGTGGCTATGGGGGCTTAGGTTGGCACCAAGTTGGTAGAGGGGCTACAAAGGGCCTTGGGGTGGGCAGAAGGGCATGATGGCTATGAGGGGCCATGGGGGTGGGTGGGTACATTAATTGGCATGGATTAGAATGGATGGAGCCTGGGGAGTGTGTGTATGTGTGTGTGTGTGTGTTTTGGGGGGGGGGGGGGGGTAGTGTGAAAGGATTTTGAGGGTGAGGGCTGGATGTTTCTTTTTGTTTTATTGTTATTTTTCATTGCATCAACAAAGTGTTGGTGCGCCAAGGCAGGCCTCTAGCCGAGCTCACCTCTGCACCTGGTATTCTCTGCATTGTTTCCAGGGTTTCCCACCACAACTCCCAGAAATTCCAGCATGCCCAGAACAAAAATCTGAAATTCCACGGCACTTCTTAACGGTTGAACATGTGGAGCTGGGAATCATCCCAAATCTGCATTCCTAACTATGGAACAAATGCATTTTGGAAGGTCTAATGCAGGTAGGGAATATACAGTGAATGGTAGAACCCTCAAGAGTACTGAAAGTCAGAGAGATCTAGGAGTGCAGGTCCACAGGTCACTGAAAGGGGCAACACAGGTGGAGAAGGTAGTCAAGAAGGCATGCGGCATGCTTGCCTTCATTGGCCGGGGCATTGAGTATAAGAATTGGCAAGTCATGTTGCAGCTGTATAGAACCTTAGTAAGGCCACACTTGGAGCATAGTGTTCAATTCTGGTCGCCATACTACCAGAAGGATGTGGAGGCTTTAGAGAGGGTGCAGAAGAGATTTACCAGAATGTTGCCTGGTATGGAGGGCATTAACTATGAGGAGCGGTTGAATAAACTCGGTTTGTTCTCACTGGAACGACGGAGGTTGAGGGGCGACCTAATAGAGGTCTACAAAATTATGAGGGGCATAGACAGAGTGGATAGTCAGAGGCTTTTCCCCAGGGTACAGGGGTCAATTACTAGGGGGCATAGGTTTAAGGTGAGAGGGGCAAGGTTTAGAGTAGATGTACGAGGCAAATTTCTTTACACAGAGGGTAGTGGGTGCCTGGAACTCGCTACCGGAGGAGGTGGTGGAAGCAGGGACGATAGTGACATTTAAGGGGCATCGTGACAAATACATGAATAGGATGGGAATAGAGGGATACGGACCCAGGAAGTGTAGAAGATTGTAGTTTAGTCGGGAAGCATGGTCGGCACGGGCTTGGAGGGCTGAAGGGCCTGTTCCTGTGCTGTACATTTCTTTGTTCTTTTGTTCTTTGAAAAGTCAGGCTCAAAAGTCAGTATTCCAGATATGGTCTAACTAGTGCCTTGTCTAGTTTTAGCAATTCTTTCCTATTTCTAGTTAGACCGCCACCTGGAATACTGTAAACAGTTTTGGTCCCCTTATTTAAGGAAAGATATTCTGGTATTGGAGGCAGTCCACAGAAACCAGAATCAGATCATGATCTTATTGAATGGTGGAGCAGGCTTGCTCGGCCAAATGGCCTACCCCTACCCCTATTCTTTTGATTTTATAGATCAAAGACCTCAAAATATTATGATAGGGCTTGTAAATTCTAAAGTGGATACTAAGTGAGCAGTTTGGGGTTTACTGTGGAGTGGGGGCACAGGTGAAGAGGGTGAGGGGTGTATGGGGTACGGGTGACAAGAATTTTTACACTGATCTGCTGAACTTGATTGATGTGCGTCCGAGTGGAGGTGGGCCTTTTAACCAGACTGCTTGGGCTTTGGCCTGCCTCCTTGTCCGCCTATGGCCTTCCACTGCTGTGCATCCCGGCCTCCCTTGGCTGAAAGCCCTGCCGGCTAAGCACTGCTGGGGCAGAGGTGGGATTGCAATGTCGAAAAAAATTCCGACTCCCAATTTCCACCTCCATGAAGAAAGTCCAGCCCAAAATCTCGTTCAGGGAGAGGCGACAGGGTGATTTGTGTAGGAAATGGAAATACCATTAGAAGGCACATTTTGGAGACAGGGGCTGACGCACATTATTGAAGAAGAGTGGAAGGAGCTGACTGCACACTTGATCACAACATTGTGCTGAATTAGGCTGAAAATCAAATCAATATAAATGTCTTGTCTTAAAGGAATTATAAACACTGACTTGACTTACTGTATTAGTTACATTCATGATTCTGCTGCCAAGACACTTATTAAAGGTTGAGACGAACCTCCTTTTCTCCCCTGAGGGATGGTGCCCAATCAGAGCAGCCTGCCTGAGGAGCCTCACTGCAAATATGATTTGCATTCTTAGAGCATCAGACAAAAACTAGACTGGAAGCCATGTGGGAACAACAAATGCTCAACACCATTGAGTTCCTGCAAAGGGCAATTACCAACAGCTCTAGTTTCTCAGACTCTGACATATCAAGACATTAAGTTCTCTTAAAATATCAAAAGCCAATCTCTGTGCTATTGAAGCTGAAGGACGGTGACGATGAGAAATAAAACACTTTCTACTTTCATGCCCTCTCAGGTCAAATATAGCAAACAATAGATATAGAATAAAAGCATCCTTTAGTTAGCTCATGTCCCAACCACAACGGGACACCCCTGGCTGCATCAGTATGATATCTTCCATTACCGAGAGTTCCAAGCAGACTATCCTGTGGGTCATTTGATTGAGTTAGCCAAACTGATGCTGAAACATGTTTGCTACAGGACATTGTGAGTAAACAAAGAGAGGAATCCTTTATGCCAATAGTCTAGGCTAATTTTGAACCCAGTATCTCGAGGTGAAAGGACAGAATGCAAATCCACTATATTTAGCTTGTCTCTTCACAGGTTTCTGGAACAAGGAGGACCAAAATCTTTGCCATAAAGTTGGTATTTTGGCTGAAGCAGGAAATATGCTCCTCAACAAATATGCTTTTCTTACCTATGCTTTTAATTTAGTTTTGATTTAGATTTAGTTAAACGGCACAGTGGTTACCAGTGCTGCCTCAGAGTGCCAGGGACCCGGATTCAATTCCGGCCTTGGATTCCGACTGCCTGTGTGGAGTTTGTACGTTCTCCCAGTGTCTGCGTGGGTTTCCTCCGGATGCTCTGGTTTTCTCCCACAGTTCAAAGATGTGCAGGTTAGGTGGATTGACCATAGCCCCTTCGTGTCCAAAGGTTGGGTGAGGTTATTGGGATGCGGGGGGCGGGGGGGGTATTGGGTCTCGGTGGGGTGCTCTTTTGGAGGGTTGGTGCAGACTCCATGAGCTGAATAGCCTCCTTTTACACTGTAGGGACTCTGTAACAATATGAAGATGCAGTACAGAATGCAATTAAACAATGGTAAACTTTCTTTCAATAAGCTTGTTAATCAAAAACATCTTAGTAAGAGATTTTTCATAGCGAGAAACTGAGACCAGTCAGTTGCATCCTGTGCTACGTGGGAATTTCAGGACACTGAAAATTTACAAGTGCTGTAGCGAGTGGGAATTGCCATGTGTTTCCTGGAGCTCAGCCCGGCGATGCCAGCAACATTATTCAATGTTAATTGGTCCACTTAACGAGGGCTCACTGGCTTCCTGTCCCGAATCCCGCATAGTTTTCCATTGGAATTGATTGTGTTCCACGTGGTTCAGGTGCTAGCCCCTTAACAGTAGCGGAGCTGGTCCAGATGTGGCACCAGTTTTGCTGTTGTGAAAGTCCAGAAATTCTGCGTTGGTGCCAACACTTAAGGCGCGAATCTCTGGCCACGTTGGGCCTTTGCTTGAGCGCAACGCGGCTGGAATGCCAGGAGAGATGTCCAGCGAGCCTCCCAACAGGCTTTGCGCCTCCTGGGATTCTCCAAAGTCCCGCGAGATGTCAGAGTCAGAACCCTGCCCCAAATGGGCAGGACCGAAAGACTTAAACCTACTTACAACCTACCTGACCGGGATTTAGCAGCCTCCCGTGATTCCTCTGCCTCTCCAGTGAGGCTGCAACCGGGCGCTGATCAGTGCTGGTCCACACAAACGTGGACCAGACGGAACGCCACTCGGGGGCCTCCCTGGCCACCGGACACCCCAGGGTGGTCAGGGTTAGTGTCGAGTGGCTCCCTGGCCCTCCCCCTGGAATGTGGGCACATTAGCACTGCCCAGCTGGCACTTTGGCACTGCTAAGGTGCCGGGATGGCACTGCCAGGCCAGGAGACTGCTAGTCTCCCCAGTGCTAAAAAAGAATTAAGGTATGGGCTAAACCAGTGAGAGACTCCCCAGGGCCTAAAAAAGTAACTAAGTGTCATTGAATAGCAGTGAGGAACTCATCAGCAGAGCCGGCGGGAAACTCCCTGAAACAACTGCCACAAATTAACTTGGAAATTTTGGGGGAGAATTGGGCCCTTAGTCTCAGAAATGGAGAATCCCATTAAATCGCGCCCTAGATTGGCAAGGGGATGGATTTGAGCATATCGAAATAGAAAAGCGGAACAATGAAATGAAATGAAATGAAAATCGCTTATTGTCACAAGTAGGCTTCAAATGAAGTTACTGTGAAAAGCCCCTAGTCGCCACATTCCGGCGCCTGTTCGGGGAGGCTGTTACGGGAACATAAAGTACAAGGTACATAAAGTGAGAGTGTGGGACAGTACTAAAGGAGGAAGTATTATTAAAGAACAGACTAAGATAGATTACTCGAAATGCAAAGACAGGTTTGGAATGCATGTATGCAAATGCACAAAGTGTGCTGAATAAAGTTGGTAAGCTGCCAAACACAAATTTCCATCTGGGATAAGGGGGTAGATTCTCTTAAAAATAGAGGCACTTGCTCTGCCAGTTGATTGCAGGCGTTTGGATGCTTGTTAAAGGATTTTCTCTTTGGTTAGATAAAATGACCACTAGACAATACGTCTACAACAATTCAGTTGAGGGGTTAAGTACCATCCACATAATCAAGTGTAAGATGAGAGGTCTTCATATCAATATATATTTTTTTCAATATATAAAAGGTAAGAGTGAGGCAAGAATAGACATTGGATCACTGGAAAATGAGCCTGGAGAAGTAGTAATAGGAAACTAAGAAATGGCAGAGGAACTGAACAGTTACTTTGCATCAGTCTTCATGGTGCACGGCACCAGTGGAATACCAGAAGTCCAGAAGATTTAAGGGGCAAAGGTGAGTGTAGTGGCCATCATTAAGGAGAAGGTTCTGGGGTAACTGAAAGGTCTGAAGGTGGATAAGTCACCTGGACCCTATGGACTACACCCCAAGATTTTAAAAGCGATAGCTGAGGAGATTGTGGAGGCATTGGTGGTGATCTTTCAGGAATCACTGCAGCCAGCGAGAGTCGCAGAGGGCTGGAAAATGGCTAATGTAATACCCCAGTTTAAGAAGGGAGGGAGGCAGAAGACTGGAAATTATAGGCCGGTTAGCCTGACTTCGGTCATTGGTAAGATTTTAGAGTCCATTATTAAAAATGAGATTGCGGAGTACTTAGAAGTACATGATAAAATAGGACTGAATCAGCAGGGCTTCATCAAGGGGAGATCATGTCTGACAAATCTGTTAGAATTCTTTGAGGAGTTAACAAGAAAGTTGGACAAACGAGAACCAGTGGACGTGATCTATTTAGATTTCCAGAAGGCCTTTGATAAGGTGCCGCATAGGAGATCCCATGGTGTTAAGAGTAAGATACTGACATGGATAAAGGATTGGCTGACTGGTTGAAGGCTAGGAGTGGGGATAAAGGGATTTTTTTAATGGTGGCAACCAGTGACCAGTGGTGTGCCTCACGGGTCGGTGCTGGGACCACAACTTTTCACAATATACATTAACGATCTGGAAGAAGGAACTGAGGGCACTGTTACTAAGTTTGCAGATGATACCAAGATATGCAGAGGGCCAGACAGTATTGAGGAAGCAGGGGGGCTGCAGAAGGACTTGGACAGGCGAGGAGAGTGGGAAAAGAAGTGGCAGATGGAATACAATGTGGAAAAGTTTGAGGTTAAGCACTTTGGAAGGAAGAATGGAGGCATAGACTATTTTCGAAATGGGGAAATGCTCAGGAAATCAAAAGCACAAAGGGATCTAGGAGTCCTTGTTCAAGATTCTTTTAAGGTAACATGCAAATTCAGTCAGCAGTTAGGAAGGCAATGCAATGTTAGCATTCATGTCGAGAGGGCTAGAATACAAGAGCAGGGATGTACTTCTGAGGCTATATATGGCTCTGGTCAGACCCCATTTGGAGTATTGTGAGCAGTTTTGGGCCCCGTATCTAAGGAAGGATGTGCTGGCCTTGGAAAAGGTCCAAAGGAGGTTCAGAAGAATGAACCCAGGAACGAAGAGCTAGTCATATGAGGAGCGGTTGTGGACTCTGGGTCTGTACTCATTGGAGTTTAGAAGGATGAGGGGGGATATTATTGAAGCTCACAGGATACTGCGCGGCCTGTATTAGTGGACATGTAGAGGATGTTTCCACCACTAGGAAAAGCTAGAACAAGAGGGCACAACCTCAGGCTGAAGGGACGATCCTTTAAAACAGCGATGAGGAGGAATTCCTTCAGCCAGAGGGTGGTGAACCTGTGGAACTCTTTGCCGCAGAAGGCTGTGGAGGCCAAATTACCGAGTGCCTTTAAGACAGAGATAGATAGGTTCTTGATTAGTAAGGGGATCAGGGGTTATGGGGAGAAGGCTGGAGAATGGGGATGAGAAAAATATCAGCCCCGATGGGCCGAGTGGCCTAATTCTGCTCCCATGTCTTATGGATTGGATTGGATTTGTTTATTGTCACGTGTACCGAGGTACAGTGAAAAGTTTTTTTCTGCATGCAGCTCAAACAGGTCATTTAGTAGATGAAAAGAAAAGAAAATACATAATAGGGCAGCGCAACGTACGCAATGTAAATACCTAGACAACGGCATCGGTTGAAGCATACGGGGTGTAGTATTAATCAGGTCAGTCCATAAGAGGGTCGTTTTGGAGTCTGGGAACAGTGGGGAAGAAGCTGTTTTTGAATCTGTTTGTGGATGTTCTCAGACTTTTGTATCTCCTGCCCGATGGAAGAAGTTGGAAGAGTGAGTAAGATGGGTGGGAGGGGTCTTTGATTCTGCTGTCCCCTTTCCCAAGGCAGCGGGAGGTGTAGATGGAGTCAATCGACGGGAGACGGATCCTCAATGGATGATGGTCTTAAGGAAAAGAGTTTAAGAACAAAATATATCACAAGGGTGGCCTTAGCATTCTTTGAGATCCTAAAAGTGTTGATGTTATTTCATCTAAAACTGTCTTTTATGCATTCCGAAGCTAATCTTCCACTCAAACACTACAAAAAATTCAGGGCGGGATTCTCTGATCCTGAGGCTATGTGTTGACGCCGTCGTAAACGGCGTCACGTTTCACGACGGCATCAACAAGCCCCCAGAAGCAGCGATTCCGAGCCCCTCAGTCGTCCAACACGGCACTGGAGCGACCCACGCCGCTTCAGCTGCTGATACAGGCCTCAAATGGGCGCCGCGGGTCTGCACATGCGCGCTGCGACCGGCGCGAATGCGAGCATGCGCAGTGTGACTGGCGTGATTGTGCCGATGCTCGGTGGCTTCCTTCTCCGCGTCGGCCCCGACGCAACATGGCATAGGGCTACAGGGGCTGGAGCAAAAGATGCCCCCAGCCCGAGAGGCCAGCCCGCCAATCGTAGGCCCCGATTGTGGGCCAGGCCACAGCGGAGGCCCCCCCCCCCCCCACCCCCCGGGGTCTGACACACCCTCCCCCCCACTAGGCCGTCCCCGGAAGGATGCACGCCGAGGTCCCGCTGGGTAAGACCACACGTGGATGGCACCGGCGGGACTCGGATTTCATTTGCAGCCACTCGGCCCATCCCAGATGGAGAATCGCTGGGGAGGGCCGCAGAGAACAGCCCCCGACCGGCGGTGGGCCGACCGCACCGGTGCCAATGGCGCCTATTCTCCACTTTCTGGAGACTCGGCGGACCGGCGTCGAGGCGGCGTTGCGCGAGTTGCACCCGGCCCGGCGATTCTCCGGCACGGCGTGGGCTGAGAGAATCCCGCCCTCAGTGTCCATAACATAGCAACTTTCCACCTCCTCAAATGAAATGTTTGGCTGGAATCTCCATTCTGAAGACTAAGTGGTTCTGCCGGAGTAAAATCGCTCCGAGTCTCTGCTGGCATTAGGAGCAGCGCCTGGGTGTGCTTCCCTCTCCTGTTCCATGCAAGTATATGGATGGAGGGTAGCTTGCAGGATTCTGTCCAAGGGTTATCTCCCCTCCCCACTGACAAGTAGGGGCATCACCACCACAGGAATTATGCGTCATTCCCCCCACAGCACACATGCATGAGCGTGACCTCCCCGCACGCCCCCTTATCCCCCCCCACTGTGCTTCCTGCTGTGAGAAAGAGGAAATCAAAGCACTTTGCTGCTTTAAATGTGGTGAGGACCTTTCAATCATAGCAAGGGTGTTTATAAACTTTGTAGTTGGCATCAAAGGAGCGTAATGGAGATGATTTCAAGCACGAAGGGAAATATCAACAAACAAACCACAAAGCAGCTGTCTCTGGAATAATAAAACTGTCAATCACTGACTGATGCTATGTATTGCTGTGTGAAATTGAATGGAAGATCTGTATTTCAAAGCCTGTCAAAGCCCTTTGAAGTGTACTGTGCTTTCAAGTAAGCCACTAACATCTGTAACAGCTATTGCTTTGAATACCGCTGTCTGAGGTAGCAGCTATTAGGAAAGGGTAAGTGAAGATGCAGTGATTTTGCAACCTACTGCCTGGACTGCTCTTCAGCTTTCAGAAAGGAATATCTGATGGGGGTCTCTGATGGGGGTGGGGGGTGGGGGGAGAGGGGAAGGTTTGATGGGGGGGGTCATTGTTGGGGTCTGATGGGGGCTGGGGGGTCTCTGTTGGGGGTCTGATGGTGTTCTCTGATGGACATCTAATGGGGGGTGTCTCTGTTGGGGGTGTGGTGGGGGCGCGGACGGACGGTCGGGCTGAGAGGCTGGATTTGCACTGTGGAGGGAAGAGGACCTTTCGATTGACTTTGGGGGGCACCTCTGTTACACACTGACCCCCTTGACCCACTGCAAGGCGCACCACATCAGGGACACACTTGAGAATACCTGCACCAATCCACGCCCGCATGAATACCGGCTGAGTGGCCTGGAGCATCACGAAGGCCTGAAGAATTGGGCTTCCAGCCCATTAATCAGATGCAAATGTGTGTAAATGGCCCATTTGCATCATCCCACCGGAGCGGGCTTGTAGCTCACTACTGCCGCCAGTGGTGGACCCGAGCATTGGCAACGGATTGGCGACAAACCTGTTTTTAGCCCGTGATTGATTCTCCGCTGGATCAGGAAACCCATTACTGGCGGTGAGGAATCCACCCTATTACCTTGTAGTAGACTTAAGGCACTCCATTGAGTGCACACTGAGATTTAAGAAGCTGTGAGTTCTTGTTGAAAGGTCTCAGAGTAACTCCTGTATTGCCAAAGCAGTAGATTGTGGGAGATGTGCATCTCCCTAGTCGCTGGCACAACAAGGGAATATGTGTCTGGTGAGAACGTATGAGCTCACAACTGTTGAATAAGAAGAAATCACAGAAAATCTTTTCAGCAGATTGGAGCAGTTATCTTTCATTCTTACAAAGATCCAAATAGTCACCACTGCCATGTAAGTGTGTAGTGAACACACAATTTAAAACTATGAGAACAGTGAGTAACAAGTTAGTGTAATGGTCCTTGCTGTTTATTCCCTTATTTCCCCTTTCTCTTATTTTTGCCGTTATATTTTTGATCCATGGATGATTAATGGACATGTGTCTTTAATGCAAGTAGCCTGTATCTTTAATTCAAGCAGAAGAATCCAAGAAGTCTGTGCTAGTTTAAACTGCAGTTGCAGACTGGCTGGCAAGATGGGCTGGGATCAGATTTGATTGATTGGCAAATGAATAATAAATTGGCTCAAAATGTTGTGCTGTGCCTGGTAACAGGTGGTGATTGGATTTTATTCCAGTGGAATAGTTCTCAGAGACCTGAGGTTTCAGTTTTGTTCTGGCAGCATGGAGGAAATGATCTAACTAATCCTCTGCAGAAAGATCGAGCTAACTCACTCCAGAAGGCCTGTGGGCATTGCATTCCTAAAACTATAGAGGGCTGATGACACACCATGAACTGAAAACAAAGGTTTGAAGAGAAATAAAGTGCCTCTCCAGGAAAGTTGTGAGTACTGTATTTTTAAACTAAGAGAATGGACTGAATGAATCTACAGTGAAGACCAATACAAGCTGCAGCAAAGACTTTAATCTGAAAGCTTGCTGTATGGAGAAGTGTGCTAAGAACCATCATCTGAAATAAAGACTCTTTCTTCCTTTCCCTTATGATTTTTACTCCTTCCCACTCCTCTGTGTTTGTCTGTCTTTGTGTGTATATGGAGGATGGGGTCAAGTTGACATGAGGAGATTGGAATTAGTTAATAGTTAACCAGTTGTAATTTCTGCATATTTCATTCTAGTTCCTGTTTTAACTAAACAGTAATTGTGTTTAAATTTACAAACCTCGTGACTGTAATTATTGGGCAGCCAAGGGTCAAAGACATTGGGTATTTTTATAAGCATTATTGGTTAATTCACTTGTGTTGTGACTCTGGGACGAGTGGGGCTGGTATTGACCGCATACTTGCCCAGGGTGTCGTAACACTAGGTGAGAGAGAAGCACATCTAATATTTCACATAGCCATAACAAAAGGTTCTCGATACATTCTTTTCATTGTATCTTCATTCCTTATACTCTAGATGCCCCTTTCTCTTTACCTCTGGGCTTTTTTATCTCTCTCCACTTGACTGTTTTCACTCTCTCATTTTTACCTCTCAGTTTCCCCCTCCCTTTTTACTAATTCATTCTTGCGACATTTCTAGAAAGGGCGGTATTCATTGCACATGCTGAAATGACCTGGTGGTGACAATGCTCCTGCAATGGGGAGTTCTCAGATTTTGACTCAGTGACAGCCATCTATGTCCAAGTTGGGATGTCTTAGAAAGGAACTTGGGAGGTAAATTGATACCCTTGTCCTCCTGGGTCGTGGAGGTCATGTGTTTGGGAAGGAATGTTGAAGTAGCCTTGGTGAGCTGTTGCAGTGCATCCAATGAACAGTACACACTGTAGCCATGGTGGAGGGAGTGCATGTTTAAGATGGGAAGTGGGCTGTCAGTTAAGCAGACTGTTTTGTCCTGGATGGTGTTGAGTTTGCTGAGTTTTGTTGCCGTGGTATCCATTCAGACAAGTGTAAATTATTCCATCACACTCCTGATTTGTACCTTGTAGATGATGGAGAAACATTGAGGAGTCAGGATACCCAGTCTCTGACCTGCTCTATTAACCATGGTATTCATGTGGTTGGCTCATCCTTGATTTTTCAGGCTTCAGCAATGGCAATGTCATTGTATGTCAAAGGAAGGTGTTTAAATTCTGTTTTGTTGAAGTTAGTCATTGCCTGGCACTTAAGTGGCACATAATATTTGAGATACACGTTAACCCAAGCCTTCATATTGTCTGGGGGTTGTAAAGAAAGGGTTTACAGCCTGGCTATGAGTTCAGAACAGTGTTTGTTATGTGGAAACTGGATAGGTGTGACACTTGTTAATTACATTGATATTTGTTAATTGCAGTGTAATGCTGTTTTTAATAAAACAATTTCAATTGAAAAGAACTGTTAATTACAGCAAACTGGCTGAAATCAGTGGCGGCTGATTGAAACCAGACAGGTAATTACAGTGGGACAAGAAGATGTCCTTACATGGCGAAGGGAATACTTGACCCAAGCAGCAGCCAATCATGCAACCAACTAACCAATCTGCATCCAGAAGAGGATTGTGCGTGAGCTCTTTCGCAAACTGTATTCTGTATGTAAACCCCTGAAAAGGTCCCACATAGCAGTGGTTAAGAAAAACAGAAGATATATGCTGACGGGAGTGCTCGAAGAAGGAAGGCAGAAGATACGTATCGACGGGAAGAGTCCTAGAACATAGAACATAGAACAATACAGCGCAGTACAGGCCCTTCGGCCCACGATGTTGCACCGAAACAAAAGCCATCTAACCTACACTATACCATTATCATCCATATGTTTATCCAATAAACTTTTAAATGCCCTCATGAGTAAGAATTATAGTCCTGTTGAGCATGTGGCAGGAAGATCTCAGTCAAAGATCACCCCTCAGTGACCTACAGTCACCTCATATTGATCAGCTGAAGGGGGTCACCGTATGATTTATTTGAAACTGTTTTGTTTGAAATTCTCAATAAAAGGTGTTGGACGTCGTGTGAGATTGTGTCAATCGTAATTCTCGGCCTCCGAATCTAAGAAAGAAGTAAAATTACCTACAGGGCTTTGCTGCATGTGGGTATGGGCTGCTTTATTACCTGAGCAACTGTGAATGGAACTGAATACACTGCAATCACCAGCGAACCTGACCTCATGATGAAGCGAAGATCAGTGATGAAGCTGCTAAAGATAATTGGGCCTAGCACAATACCCCGAGGAACTCCTGCAGTGATCTTCTAGGGCAGGGATGATTGGCCTCCAAAAACTCTCCTGCCTTCTTTTATTTATTCTATCCTTCCTTTAAGTCCTGCTTCTTTTTTCAAATGCCCTTTGCTCTCATTTTCACTCACCTCCTTTAGGCACTGAGGTGACACAAAGGGAAGACCGTAGGTGACAGGGATTGAGTAGCCTACGCAGTTGAGATTGGATATTTTCATATTTTTGTTTTACCTTCTCTGCTTTGATGTTGATTTTAAAACAGCTTCAGTTCCAGTTACAGGCAACACACGGAAGGTATGCGGGAGAGGTAGGTTGAGGGAGACAGAAAACAAGCTGTGCTGAAATACAGGCACAATTCCATCACCGTCAAGCTCAGTACGGATTTTGAATATTGCAGCTTTTAATATTGAAAATGGAGTGATGCAAGCACGCCTTGCATAAATAATGATGTTTTTTTTGGTACTGTGACTATAAGAAAGCTACAATAATTCCTGCACTCACTTGTAATAATATCAACCTTTCCATACATTTCTCACATCTTCCAGAAGTTAAAAATATACACCTTGAAATTGTTAGTTCAGAAAACATGTATTCTGAAACATTGCCAGTGTACATGTAGACTCTGCATTTAATGTATAATTCAAGATCAAAGCAGGTTTTCATCGAAGAACCTCAAAATGACACTGCCATAAATTTGACTTGTATGAGCATTTTGAATTCCGAGTATACATCATACATTAATATTACATGCATTGCGCTGTCGGGATCTGCATTCAGCTCCAGTTCTGCTGTAAGCCTGCTAAACCCTTACTCCCTCTAGATCCAATTAAACTACAAGGCTCTTGATTCAGTTATTCTTTGCCCTGTTCCAAGAACAGGGCTTTTAATGTAAGCAATGAAGTATGACCTCTTTAACCACAATATCGGTGTACATATTTATATTAACAAAGACACACACTGCATTCTGGGGCCTGGTGTGGAAGTTGGGAATAGAGGTGAACTGGACCTGAAAATGATGTGGCTGGTTTCCCGAACTCTGTTCCCGGCATTTGCCATTCTGGTCTGACAAGGCTGCCTGCCCTTACGAGACAGGTAATGCACAATCAATTGCACAAAGACTAAAGTTGGGTACAACTGTGACTTTATTACAGTCAGATGCGTGGCCTCCTGCTGCAGCTGGTGAAATGGCAGGGCACTGGAGGTCATGCATATTTATACTGTTCTCCGTGGGCGGAGCCAACCAGCAGGAGCTACCGGCGAACTTGTAGTGCAGGTCCTACCTTACATCTCCTATTACAGTGGTTCACCACAACGGGTAGGCAATTGGGTTTGTTAAGAGTCTTGTTAGCCAGGGATTAAGGAGGCTACCTGAGACTTTCCAGTCAGCCTTGTGTTTTGTGATATGACCTGGGGGCAGGTTAGCTGCCTGCAGGCAGGCCTGAGTACTCCTGGAAGATCTACAGGCCCTTCCTGCCTGGAGGGCAAAAGCCCAAAGCTGTCATTTTGATGGGCACCACCCCTCACAGGGGTGGCCTGACTACCTTCTATAATTCTTACTCTTTTTTTTACAAGTGGCTGAGATAGCACCTTGATGTTGAAGCACCTCTCACCTACTTACTATTTACTGTAGCCAGGTGTCCCTATGAAGCTGGAAGGGCACTTGCTGATCATCCCTCATGCTTTGGGAGTCTGCCCACCACCGTTATTTGCACAGGAAACCTGTCATCTTGCCGATTAAGAGGGCACCCCAGTCAGAATTCCAGGTCAGGCAAGAATCAGCAGGGCAGATACACCAGTGTCACGTCCTTGGTCAATGGTTTGGATTGAGAATCACTACAGCAAAGAAGGGAGATAAATAGACTGACCATGTTCTATAAACTACGGAATGGACCAGTGGGAATTGACTTCTATGTATGCCCATGGTAAAGATCAACACAAAACATCGAATTCTTTGCCTAGTGAAATAATTTATTAACAAGATGAACACGTGGAAAGACATTGAACGAACTATAATACAAACGGTAACTAATAAATTAATTCAGTAAATTCTCCTGGAGCTGCATCTCGTGCGACTCTCCTCTAATATGACTTACTACCAACTGTTGAATCTCTCGAGTCACATAGTGTATCTCCATTGCCACTTGCTGGTTGGAGGTCCTACCGATAAGAGTATACATTGATAGATAACTATATACATTGATGTGCAGATGCAATGATAAAACATGAGGGGCGAAATTCTCCGTTATCGGCGGAAAGTCCGCCGATCGGCGCAAAAAACGGCACAAATCCCACTTGCGTCACGTCATAAAAATGGGCCGATAGTCTCCGGCCCGAAATGGGCTAGCAGCGACGTGACGGGATCCGCGCTTGCGCAGTGGTTCACGCCGTGCAGCGTCATTCACGCTGCACGGCGTGACGGCTCATAAGGCCGCGCAGCTCTCCCCCACCCGACCGGAACACCCGACCGCAACACCCGACTGGATGGCTGGCCGTCGCTCAGCCCCGAGGTTCGAGTCACGCGATGTGGAGGCGCTCCTGGACGCGGTGGAGCAGAGGAGGGACGCCCTGTATCCCGGGCACGGCCGCAGAGTTGCCCCACGCCACAGCCGGCGTCTGTGGAGGGAAGTGGCAGAGGCCGTCACCGCTGTGGCCCTGACACCACGGACAGGCACCCAGTGCCACAAGAAGGTGAACGACCTCGTCAGAGCAGGCAGGGTGAGCCTCCCCATATCCCCCATATACCCCATATCCCCCCTCCCCCATATCCCCCCCTCCCCCATATCCCCCCTCCCCCATATCCCCCCTCCCCCATATCCCCCCTCCCCATATCCCCCCTCCCCCATATCCCCCCTCCCCCATACCCCCCTCCCCCATATCCCCCCTCCCCCATATCCCCCATATCTCCCCCATATCCCCCCATATCCCCCCTCCCCCATACCCCCTCCCCCATATCCCCCCTCCCCCATATCCCCCTCCCCCATATCCCCCCTCCCCCATATCCCCCCTCCCCCATATCCCCAAGTGAATCCAGCCCTAACCTTAACCTCTGCAATGCACGCGCAACCGATGGCGTGCATTCATATACCTGCCTAACACTGTTGCCTTTTACCCCTGCCACCACCACCCCCCCCCCCCCCACAGGAGAAGCGCGCACACAACAATAGGGAGCATGTGAGGACTGGAGGAGGGCCCGCTGATGAGAGGCCACTGACCGTACACGAGGAAAGGGCCCTGGAACTGGCTGGCGGACCTGAGGACCGGGAGGTTGCTGATGCAGATGTCGGGGGCCCACGAGCAAGTGAGCCACCAACAGCCCGTCCCCATATCCCCCCTCCCCTATATCCCCCTCCCCCGTATCACCTGATCACTGCCTGATGTCTAACCATGCATGCTTCATTGTGTATCGCAGGACCAAACTTCCAGGCACCTATCCCCGCAGATGCACACCGCCCGCAGGATGCCCCTCGGAGACCACAGGAGACGGAGAGACCCGCACCCTCCAGCATGCGACGCCCGCAGGATGCCCCTCGGAGACCACGGGAGACGGAGAGACCCGGACCCTCCAGCATGCGACGCCCGCAGGATGCCCCTCGGAGACCACGGGAGACGGAGAGACCCGGACCCTCCAGCATGCGACGCCCGCAGGATGCCCCTCGGAGACCACGGGAGACGGAGAGACCCGGACCCTCCAGCATGCGACGCCCGCAGGATGCCCCTCGCACACCACGGGAGACGGAGAGACCTGGAGCAACAGGGAGACGACACCCCCGTCACGTGCGGGAGCGACCACCCAGCGATGAGGGGGGCAGCCACAGGCCCCCGTCACATCCGAGCCAGGACACCACTACCCAGGACACCACTATCCAGGACACCCCTACCCGGGACACCACTACCCAGGACACCCCTACCCGGGACACCACTACCCAGGACACCCCTACCCGGGACAGCACTACCCGGGACAGCACTACCCGGGACAGCACTACCCAGGACACCCCTACCCGGGAAGACGAAATACCGGACAGTGACTCAGAGTGGATGGGTGGAGACGAACCCCCACCCCAAAGTGCCATGGAGTCAGAGTGGGACGAAGAGCACGACACAACACCACTGCTGTCACCAACACCCTCCACCATCGCAGAAACACTCACCACGGTTGGGCACTTTAGTGATGAGGCGTCTGGTACACTCACTGGTGCGCACAACACAGCCGTCCCGGTACAGCAGGTGGAGGTAGGAGCAGCAGAGGGACCGGGCGGTCGGAGGGCAGCCCAGGCCAAGCGAACATCTGCCGCCCAGATGGATCCCGGGTTCCTGCAGTTACCACACCCACACATAGATCCGATGCAACCACCGACACGGAGACGAGCGAATAGGGTGACGGGTGGCTTGCGGCGGCTGCGGTCGCAGGTGGAGGAGTCCACCCGCGTCCAGGAGCTGGGAGTGGTCCCGGTCATGCGTGCCACCCAGGCTGACACCGCACGGGTGGCGTCCGCGGTGGAGGCAATGGGTGCGACGGTGTCAGACATGGGGAACGGTTTGCGAGGCCTGGGGCCTTCCGTGCAGGCGGCGTCTGTGGCCCAGGAAATGGCTGCCCTCTCACAGGAGGCCATGAGCCAGTGCCAGCGCCAGATGGCAGAGGCGCTCAACGCCATAGCCCAGTCTCAGCAGGCCATGGCCCAGTCTCAGCAGGCCATGGCCCAGTCTCAGCAGGCCATAGCCCAGTCTCTGCAGGCCATGGCCCAGTCTCTGCAGGCCATGGCCCAGTCTCTGCAGGCCATGGCCCAGTCTCAGCAGGCCATCGCTGAGGGCATCGGCGCCAGTGGCCATGTGCGAGCCGGCGTCGCACTGTCACAGACAGGGTTTGACAACCCCCTGGGCTCCATGGCTGCAAACATGCAGACCCCTGTCGATACCAGCACGGGCCTCCAGGACTGGCAGCGCCAGATGTCGGGGGCACGTTGGATGGCCAGTCCGTTCGCATCCCCCACCCATGTAGAGGCCTGGGGGCCATCGGGCACCCCGAGGGAGGAGGAGGTGGTGTGGTCCGTCCAGGCTCCCTCTGTAGGGGAGGTCCCGGTACACCGCGACACCTCGGACTCCCCCCCTTCCGTCCCAGGTGCATCGGGTGGGCAACGGGCAGGACAGGCTGGCAGCTCGCCATCCCAGTCGCCCGGGCCGCAGCCTGGCCCATCTAGGCCAGGACGCCCCAGGAAACGGCCGCCAAAGGGATCCAGTGTCAGAGGGCAGGAATCACAGGAGTCCACCTCCAGTTCTGCTGTACCGTCTGGGGAACCACGTAGACGTAGTCAAAGGGCCCGTAAGGCCAAACAATTAGACACTGAGTAAGTTGGCACGGGTGCAGGGCACAGATGAGTTTTAGGGGCTAGGGCACGTGCATGAACTCCTTTGGTTATTAAAGTCAATGTTACACCTACCGAAGCTGCCTTTGTGCTCTGTCCAAAGTGTGCGGGCGTGTCATGTACATTGAGCTCAAGTGTGTGTGTGAGACGGGTGGTCTTACCTCAGCCCCAGGTGAGTCTGCCCCCTTCTCCCTGGGCCGCCATCATCATCCCCTGGGCAGAGGACGGGACCGTGCGCTGCAGTGTCACAGCCGCATGCAGGGATGGTCCGGGTGGATGGTGGTACTGTGGCCATGGGTCAGACATAGTCCAACGATGTAGAGCCAGGAGCTCATCGGAGGCGGGTTGTCATCATCCTCCATGGCCTGCGATAGACACGCGTCCACCCGCATCTGGGTGAGCCCGGCCCGTTGTGCCGCCGGTGGATCGGCAATTGGGGGGGGGGGTGGTGTGCATGCGGGTGGGGTGTGTGGGGTTGGGGAGGGGGGTGAGGGTGCTGGGTGGGTGGATGGGTGGGGGGTGTGGGTGGTCGGCTGTTGCCATGGTGTGCGGTCTGTGGCCATACTACCCGATTCCCACGCCCATCTAGTCAGTGAAGCGGGCGTCTATCAGTCTGTCCCGTGCCCGCTGGGCCAGCCGGTAACGGTGGACAGCCACCCGCCTGTGTCTACCCCGTCTGCCCTGACCATTGCCCCCATCCCCCTCATCTGGGGAGGACTGGGCCTCTTCCTGCTGCTCCTCCACTCCGCCCTCCTCTGCCTGCGGCACATCGCCCCTCTGCTGGGCTATGTTGTGCAGGACGCAGCACACCACAATGATGCGGCCGACCCTATCTGACCGATACTGGAGGGCGCCCCCAGAGAGGTCCAGGCACCTGAAACGCATCTTCAGCACGCCAAAGCACCTCTCGATCACTCCCCTTGTCGCTACATGGGCATCATTGTAGCGGTTCTCCGCCTCATTGCGTGGCCTCCATATAGGCGTCATCAGCCACGATCGCAATGGGTAGCCCCTGTCGCCCAGCAACCAGCCCCTCAGCCGGGGATGGCGTCCCTCGTACATGCCGGGGATGGATGACCGCGACAACACGAATGAGTCGTGTACACTGCCTGGGTGACGGGCGCAGACGTGCAGGGTCATCATGCGGTGGTCGCAGACCACCTGTACGTTCATCGAATAGGTCCCCTTCCTATTAGTGAACACGGCCCTGTTCTCTGCAGGTGGCCGCACGGCGACGTGCATCCCATCGATCGCGCCCTGGACCATGGGGAACCCGGCAACGGCAGAGAAGCCCACGGCCCGGGCATCTTGGCTGGCCCGGTCCACGGGGAAGCGGATGTAGCGGTGCGCCATGGCATAAAGGGCATCTGTCACTGCCCGGATGCACCGATGCACCGATGTCTGCGATATGCCGGACAGGTCTCCACTCGGTGCCTGGAATGACCCCGTTGCATAAAAGTTCAGGGCCACCGTAACCTTGACGGACACGGGGAGAGGGTGTCCCCCGCCAGTGCCACGCGGTGACAGGTGTGCCAGCAGGTGGCAGATGTGTGCCACGGTTTCCCGGCTCATCCGGAGTCTCCTCCTGCATTCCCGGTCCGTGAGGTCCTGGTATGACTGCCGGGGCCGGTACACACGGGGCGCCCTCGGATGCCTCCGTTGCCGTGGGGCCGCGACGTCCTCCTCCCCCTCCTCGTCCTGTCGGTCAGGTGTCCCTCCAGCCTGGGCGGCTGCCGCCTGCCCCTCTGCGGCAGCCTGCGCCGCCTCTCTGGCACGCTCCTCCTCCTCCTCCTCCTCCTCCTCATCCAGGGCAACATAGACATGAGCGGCTGCCACCACGGCGGCCAACATCGCTGGATGGTCTGAAAACATGACGGCCTGGTGGGGGGGAGGGGAACGACGACATGTCATCATTGCCCATATCCCCTCCTCCCCCCAGCCAGGTGGCATGGACCGCATGGGTCCAACTGTTGGAGGCTGGCACCTGGCCAGGTGGACCAACTCATTTGCCCTCCCATCACCCACCCCGGCACGGACCCCCTCCCCAACCTCCACCCCAGCACGGACCCCCCCCCAACCCCCAACCTCCACCCCAGCACGGACCCCCCCCCCCAACCTCCACCCCGGCACGGACCCCCTCCCCAACCCCCAACCTCCACCCCAGCACGGACCCCCCCCCCAACCTCCACCCCGGCACGGACCCCCTCCCCAACCCCCAACCTCCACCCCAGCACGGACCCCCCCCCCAACCTCCACCCCGGCACGGACCCCCTCCCCAACCCCCAACCTCCACCCCAGCACGGACCCCCCCCAACCTCCACCCCGGCACGGACCCCCTCCCCAACCCCCAACCTCCACCCCAGCACGGACCCCCCCCCCAACCTCCACCCCGGCACGGACCCCCTCCCCAACCCCCAACCTCCACCCCAGCACGGACCCCCCCCCAACCCCCAACCTCCACCCCAGCACGGACCCCCCCCCAATCCCCAACCTCCACCCCAGCACGGACCCCCTCCCGGCACTCCCCCGGAGCCCAGCCTACTCTAACCACCCCCCCCCCCCCCCCGCCGCACACACACACACACAAGCCGAGACACACCTCTCCTCACGCAATCAGTCTGCGGCCACGCCATTTCCTGCCCAGAGCCAACCCCCCAGGCCATCACTCACCTCCTCGCTGGTCGGCGTGAGCCTGGAGCACCGGGTCACGCCGATGAAAAGGAGGTTTGATTCACGTCGACGTGAACGGTCATCACGTCGACGGGACTTCGGCCCATCCGGAAGGGAGAATATCGGCAGGCCGAAAATCGGCTGCCTTGCGCAGACCCGTGACATTCTCCGCGGCAGCGGCGCCATTAACGCCCCGCCGACTTTTCTCCCTTCGGAGACTTCGGCGGGAGCGGGGGCGGGATTCACGGCGGCCAACGGCCATTCTCCGACCCGGCGGGGGGTCGGAGAATGACGCCCCAGATGACCATCCATACAGACTACTAAAGCCATTTGTTTCCATGACATCGACAATCTTTCTTCCCAAAGACAATCCCACAATGGAAGAAGCTCCCAAGGAAATAGCTACAGCCCCATCACTTGAAATCATCAAGACCCATCTTTCGATTATTTCCATTAAAAAATTTTCATTGTCAGGACTACCATTTAAAGCAGGGGCGAGATTCTCCGACCCCCCGCCGAGTCGGAGAATCGCCGGGGGCTGGTGTGAATCCCGCCCCCACCGGTTGCCGAATTCTCCGGCACCGGATATTCGGTGGGGGCGGGAATCGCGCCGCGCCGGTTGGCAGGCCCCCCCCCCGGCGATTCTCTGGCCCGGATGGACCGAAGTCCCGCTGCTGGAATGCCTGTTCCGCCGGCGTGGATTAAACCACCTCTCTTACCGGTGGGACAAGGTGGCGCGGGCGGGCTCCGGGGTCCAGGGGGGGCGCGGGGCGATCTGGCCTCGGGGGGTGCCCCCACGGTGGCCTGGCCCGCGATCGGGGCCCACCGATCCGCGGGCGGGCCTGTGCCGTGGGGGCACTCTTTTCCTTCCGCCTTCGCCATGGTCTCCACCATGGCGGAGGCGGAAGAGACCCCCTCCACTGCGCATGTGCGGGGATGCCGTGAGCGGCCGCTGACGCTCTTGCGCATGCGCCACCCGGCAAAGTCAGTTTTGCGCCAGCTGGCGGGGCACCAAAGGCCTTTCCCGCCAGCTGGCGGGGCGGAAATCAGTCCAGCGCGGGCCTAACCCCTCAAGGTTAGGGCTCGGCCGCTCAAGATGCGGAGGATTCCGCACCTTTGGGGCGGCGCGATGCCGGACTGATTTGCGCCGTTTTTGCCGCCGGTCGGCGGACATCGCGCCGATTGCGGAGAATTCCGCCCCAGGTCTTGCCTGATTTAGCTTGCACCAACCATATAAATATTGGGAGAATACAGATATTAGTCTCTGACACAAATGAAGCAGAAGCAACTACTTCCCCTCATGGGCGGATTCAGGACACATAAACAGTACCGATTCCTGCTTCATGCCTCCGAGGCCAAAATTCAGCCCTCTGCGGTAGATCCCCACCGCCAAGCAGCAATTGGCTAACCATGCAGGTAGATCCCAAGGGGCACAACCTTACTTAGCCACCTCCTGGACAGCAAATTATTAAAAGGCTTTTAAAAACAAATCTGCTTAAATAACGTCTTGCTGGGCTTTGCTCATTTAAATATTCTGTGAGCGCTTGAAATAAATTAAATCTGAGAGACTAGAGAAGTTGGAACTGTTCTCCTTTGAGCAAGAGATGTGAAGGGACGATTTACTGGAGGTTTTTAAATTAAACATAGTGTTTTGATATAGTAGATATAGGTTTGAAACTATCTCTACTGGCAGGACGGTCAATTAGCACAGGACACAGATTTAAGATTGTTCACAAAAGGAGCCAGGGGGTGGGATGAGGAGAACTATGATTTTCTTAATAATCGTTGTGAGTTATGAGTAAGACTGCATTACCTGAAAGGGTGCTGGAAACAAATTCAATAGTAACTTTCAAAGACAAGTGGACAAATACTTAAAAATGAAAATGTGCAGGGCCAAAGGGAAAGTAGAGGGGGAGCGGGACCAGCTGCTCGTTCCTTTCGAGTGTCAGTGCAGACACAATGAGCTGAATGGCTTCCATTTGTGATATATCATTCGATGATGTGTGTTGTTGAGACAGGACTTCCGGAAGCCATGTTGTGACTCCTAAATAGCCACTTTGTCAAGCCTATCAATAATAATAATTGCTTAATGTCACAAGTAGGCTTCAATGAAGTTACTGTGAAAAGCTCCTGGTCACCACATTCCAGTGCCTGTTCGGGGAGGCTGGTACGGGAATTGAACCCGCGCTGCTGCCTTGTTCTGCATTACAAGCCAGCTATTTAGCCCACTGTGCTAAACCAGCACCAGATGTCGTGCAAAGCACCTCAGATTGTAAATTCTAGCGACTTGCCCATAACTGACGTTAAACTAATGGGCCTATAGCCTGCTCCTTGCCCTTTTTAAATATAGGTTCCAGACGTCAGTGACCTGTTAAATAAGAGGCATCGCATTCTGTCCCTGTGACTTCCAACAAAAAGCCACTAATTTCAAATGCCATCTCAACAGTTTATGGAGGGTTTATTTCTTTGTGAATGGCGAACAAGGCCCTGCCTCCTGTCCACATTCCATTAATTTCATTCACAGGAGTGCAAGGATAATAAAAGAGTGAATCTTCATGCTGGCAGCCTCCAATAGCAGGGTAGGTGCACACAGAGCGTCAATTTCTTAAAGGGTTACATGTAGAGGGAACCTGATCTGAAAGTGATATTTGGGCTAATGGCTAAAACTGCTTAAATCCAAAGGGATAAAGATTTACTTCAAATTCTCATCTATGCAACACCCATGACAAAAGTTTAGTTGTTGTAGCTTCCTTCCTGTCACCTCAAAGAGATGTGGTGGTGGGGCAGGGTGGGAAGATATTATTGGATTTAATATGTGGTCACTTACTGCACTGGTGTGAAGCTGCATTGAAAATAACAAAGCTCTGCTTTGTCGAACTGTGTCCGTTCCGTTAGCAAGAAACACAAAGACCACAAGGTCTCACAGCCCTCACGGTTGAAATTCCCTTGCAGTCACAAATACTCCATAAAGGACATTATTTGCTAGAGGGAGAAAAATGCATGAATAAAGTGAGTTATCAGAACTATTAATATTTTGAAATTAACACGTTGAATTCAAGGTCATATTTCTGCACCAATGATGTCTTCCAACGCTCCCTTCCCACAAATTAATATGGCATTATGCACTCAGTCAACAGGGCACAATCTATCAGCTAAAACACAGTCCAGTTGAAGGCTCAATTTGATATTGACAAGTAAAATCAACATCAAATGGAAGTGCTTCTGTTGATAGAAACCCAATTCTCCTGATGTTGAATGTGTACAGGAGGAGATTGAGTGCTCCACAGCAATGACACCCTTCTGGAGGCGAGGAAGAACAGGATTGGACATTTGTTTGACATTATAGAACTTTTTTACAATATTTATTTCAAGGAGTACTCTATAGAACATGACAACTGCTCAAGTCAAAACAGACATGATATTCTTTGCATAACAAATATTTATTATTCTAGGTGATTGAACTGCATGCCATTTTGCACCAATCACTGACGCAACATACATATTCCACCATCTATTAAATAGTGCATGGAATATTTTACCGTATGATTCACATCACAGTAGAATTGCACCTTGCAACTCCTCTTACAGTGCCATTGCAACACGTGTCCCTTTTCAGCAGTATTGTACTGTGTAACTCACGCTGCAGTTCTAATGTGCTACTTGACTCACATTGATATTGCAACAGGTGAATGACTACACCAGTATTATATGACATGATGCAAAGTGCAGTGTACAAAGTCAGTTTTATTTATCCTTCCAGTCAGTCAACTTGGTGGGGCTGCAGAGTGCCACATAATAGCTGATCAACAAAGAACAAAAGAACAAAGAACAATACAGCACAGGAACAGGTCCTTCTTCCTCCAAGCCTGTATCGGTCATACTAACCTTGGTCAAAACCCTCAACACTTCCTTGTGCATTATCGCTCTATACCCATCCTATCCATGTATTTGTCAAGATGTCTTTGAACGCCGTTAATATATCTGCTTCCACAACCTCCCCTGGCAACACGTTCCAAACACTCACCACCCTCCGTGTAACAAATCAGCCTTGCACATCTCCTCTAAACTTTGCCCCATGGACCTCAAACCTATGCCCCTGGTGACTGACTCCTCCACCCTGGGAAAGAGAGCCTGCCCATCCACTTTATCCAAACTCTCATAATCTTGTCGACCTCTAGCAGGTCACCCCTCAACCTCCGTCTTTCTGATGAAAACAGTCCAAGCCTATTCAGCCATTCCACATAGCTAACACCCTCCAGACCAGGCAACATCCTGGTAAACCTCCTCTGCACCCTCTCCAAAACGTCCACATCCTCTGGTAGTGTGGTGACCAGAATTGTACTCAATATTCCAAGTGCGGCCTTACCAAGGTTCTATACAACTGTAGCAGTTTTTTTACTCGATGCCCCATCCAATGAAGGCAAGCATTCTGTATGCTTTCTTGACTACCTTGTCCACTCGTTCACTTTCAAAGATATGTGGACCTGCATGCCCAGATCTCTCTGACTTTCTATATTCCTAAAAGTTTTGCCATTTACTGTATATTTCCCCTTTATGTTAGACCTACCAAAATGCATTACCTCACATTAGTCTGGATTAAACTCCATTTGCCATTTATCTGCCCAAGTCTCCAACCTATCTATGTCCTGTTGTGTGGGATAGCCTAGGTTTGTTGTTGTTCAGGGCCAGGCAGCAATTGCTTTGCACATTAAGAATATATACCTAAGTGAGGTGCCAAAGACCTGATGATAATCAAGAAATTATACCCTGATAAGTTCAGTGAGGAGAAGACAAAATTTTGGATTTTAGGAGGATACATACCTTTAAAAAAAATCCTCTTCACCAAAATAACTCAAGTTTCAGAATGATTATGCTGCATTATTTCCCACAAAGCTGTAGCGAAACAAACCCAGAAATAATTGAGTGGACGAACTATATTAATAAAAAATAAATGCGGAGAGATCAACTGAAATTCTGAAACAAAAATCTGAAAAATAATCACTGCCCCCCACCCACTAATTCTAGTGATTATTGATGGTGCATTTAACTGTGGAAGTTGTCACAGTCGTTGCTTATCTCCTACCCTGATCTAACTAACATGTGCACGTCCGAAAGGTGGATAAAATTGTCTATGATTCAGCTTCTCTGAAACACTGCACCCCTGATGGATGACCTCCATCGAAGCTCCCACTCACCTCGTTCTTTCATTTCTTGTTTCTCCAGAAACACTTCTCATTGTCTCCCAAGCTCATTAATATTGTTGGCTTCAATATCCTCCCATGGTAACATTACACAACTCTGTTACTCTGAAGAATTTCCACCCAACACCATTAGTCCCAAATTAGAGGTATTTGAGGCAGATGAAAAGCTGCGCCTCAAACTGCAGCAGATCATTACAATTTTAGTTTCGCGTCAAAATCCAAAGTGAGGTTTTTCCCATAATTCTTATTTATTTTTAATTTTATCGGATATAATTTCATTTTATTTCTCTGAGCTTTGCTCACACTGAAATTCGTTTCTGCTTATCTCTGTGAAAGAAAATTGCCTTGACACTATGATTAGAAGTTTGACGATCTACCACAGCTGCCCACGTTAAACTTGTTGACTGCCTGAAGTAACTTCAGTCTCAGAAATGATATATCAATGGGACACAATTAACTTCTGTTTTCTCTCAGTGCAGACATGGTCCACATTAACTCTAATTAGTTCTGAAGTCTTTCCATTGATTTCTTAAAAGAGGAGAGTTCTGTTTGAATGCCTGATCAGCTAAACAGATCAATCGGGAGGTTAGTTTAATTAGCTGTTACCATCGTATGCGCAGTGCGGTTGTGGGCTGGTAGTTTTGGAATTGGTCATGACATGGAAAAGGACCAAATAGAGAGCCAGTACTGAACTGTGGGAGTGTACATGGGCAGGTATCAATGGAAATGTGACAATCAGCAGAGAGCTGTCTGTGCAAGCCTGGAGGAGTGTAGAGGTCAGCAGTGTCAAATTGAAATTCCTCCTTCTTAATTATTTCTGCACACGATTTTAATTCAGCGAGTGTCCCGGTGGCTTGGGGTGGGTACAATGGGAATTCCCATTGACAAGTGGCAGGAAAAGAGAATCCCACCGCCAGCGAACGGCACCAGAAACACGCAGCTGACGACTGGAGAATCCCGCCGAGCATTTCCTGATCGGGTATAAGTACCTGTCGTTAGTGCTCTTGAATCATCTGCTCAAAGGTGTATGAAAGGAGCCTGAGGTGACGAGGGCAATAATTCCCCACATTTCAGCTCAGAAAGTACCCGACGTCCCTTTAATAGAAGTTTGATAACCCAATATGTGAGGAATAATAAGCATGAACTTGACTAGTACCATCCAGCACTCTTTGGCATCACTGAGCTGCACTGTCAATGAAATTTATTGAGCTGTTCAACAGTAATTTCTTATCTAGAGGTCACTATGAGCAAAGCAAAGCCCTTACAACAACACAGTAAAATCAATCTAAGGAGCACTGCTTCAAAGTGTAACAGGAAAATACAACATCAGACCATGAATAGTCGCTTTGGACGTATTTTGTCCACAGCATAACACGTGGAAATGGCACCACACGGAGACTCAGAATTGCTGCAGCAGAAGCCGGGGTAACTTGGGAACTCAGAGGCTTTTTAGTCTAACGTCTGGTGCTGGGAAGTCACAACAATTTGTGATCAGTGACAGAGTGGCAGATAGCTTGGACAAATGTGAACTGATCAGAGAGAGTGAAGGTGGATTTCTAAAGGTTAAGGCTTATCTAATGAGCCTGATAGTTTTTTTTCTTGAGGAGGTACCTAAAATGTTATTCTATGGATGTTATTTTTGTAGCCTTCCAGAAGGCACCTAGGAAGATTCCAAGGAAGAAACTGTAAACAAAAATAAGAGCACATGGGATTGTAAGTTAGCTTTTGGCATTGGTAAGGATAGGAAGCAGAAGTCAAGATCATGGGGATGTACTCAGCTGTACTCAGCAGGATATAATTAATATTGTCCCCTAGTGATCTGTACGAATGCTTCAGAATTTCACTATATTTACAAATGACTGCGATGAAGTATTAGAAAACAGATATTGTTGACAATATTAATTTAGATGGTAAATACTATGGATGGAAGCGGAAAATTGCAAAGGGACGTTTAAAGGTTGAGTGCGTGGACACAACTGTAACAGTAGAAGTGCGAATGTGTGAGGCCGCACACTATGAACCTAAGAAAGATGTTTTCTGAATGGTAAAAAGCAACAAACTGTGGAGAAGCTGAGAGATTTATGGGTTCATGTACATAAATTACTACAAGCCAGTGAACAGGTAAAAAAATATCAAAAAACGTTAATGAAGTAATTTGCCTTTATTTCAAGGGGGCTGGAACACATAGTGACAGAACTTGTAATACAGGTACATAAATTTCTGGTTAGGCCCCATCTGGAGTGCCATGTCCAGTACCGGACACCGCATGAGAGACAGGCGGCTGAATTTTCCGTTTCCCGTTGCATGCAGAGGGAATTACGATTGGCGGAGAATAGCAATCAATGGTAAAGTTCTTGAAAGTGTGGATGAGCAGAGGGATCTAGGTGTCCATGTACATAGATCCCTGAAAGTTGCCACCCAGGTTGATAGGGTTGTGAAGAAGGCCTATGGAGTGTTGGCCTTTATTGGTAGAGGGATTGAGTTCCGGAGTCGGGAGGTCATGTTGCAGCTGTACAGAACTCTGGTACGGCCGCATTTGGAGTATTGCGTACAGTTCTGGTCACCGCATTATAGGAAGGACGTGGAGGCTTTGGAGCGGGTGCAGAGGAGATTTACCAGGATGTTGCCTGGTATGGAGGGAAAATCTTATGAGGAAAGGCTGATGGACTTGAGGTTGTTTTCGTTGGAGAGAAGAAGGTTAAGAGGAGACTTAATAGAGGCATACAAAATGATCAGGGGGTTGGATAGGGTGGACAGTGAGAGCCTTCTCCCGCGGATGGAAATGGCTGGCACGAGGGGACATAGCTTTAAACTGAGGGGTAATAGATATAGGACAGAGGTCAGAGGTAGGTTCTTTACGCAAAGAGTAGTGAGGCCGTGGAATGCCCTACCTGCTACAGTAGTGAACTCGCCAACATTGAGGGCATTTAAAAGTTTATTGGATAAACATATGGATGATAATGGCATAGTGTAGGTTAGATGGCTTTTGTTTCGGTGCAACATCGTGGGCCGAAGGGCCTGTACTGCGCTGTATTGTTCTATGTTCTATGTTCTATAAAAATTGCAATTTGTGCCCGACGCAGATGCCAGCGCCATACTCTAGCCCCCCACTGGCGGTGTTAGTGATGTTTACGCCCCGCAACGGCGAACCCATGCATAACCATTATTCGCATGGATTTAAATCTCATTAGCAGGTTTGACACTGCATGTTCCACCCCTCCACGATGCTCCACCCCTCTCAGACAAATGTCACGTGAATGCGAATTGGTGCAAGTATTTAAAAGTGGGGCCTGGGTGCCATGGCTGTTGAGGGGGAGGGAGAGAGTAAAAGAAGTCCCAAAAACTATGAAAATTTGTCCAGCTTGCAGGGTGTGGCTGCCTGCACTAGGGGGGAGGAGCAGGGACCAACTTGCTGCCATGTCCGTGGACTCGGGCTGTCCCCTTGGGATTGGGGTGGCCTGGCTCAGACCGCCATGGGTGCTACTTACAGGCTCGTGGCTGTTCACACTGCTGACTGCTCACTCTGTCTTGTAAAAGCTCAGAGAGCCTCTGGTGATTTGGGAGCCCACCCAGGCTGCCCCTCTGAAAACCCAAATGCCCTAACAGTATCATCAAGGAGCTGGGTGTGGCCATGCTCAACCACTGGCCTACCAGGTGTTGGCACTCCTCAGGTGCACAGCCCCACTAAAGAGGAAGCAGGGGATTAGCAGAGCTAACCCCAACCAAAGGACCCCTGAACCGTGGCCTTTGGAACCATCCCTGGCCCACTCAGAGCAGAAGCCTCACCAGTGACCCTCTACCCCTCAGGGTCACGACCTGTCTTCTCCTGTCTCTCCTCTCCTCAGTGACGTCGAGCAGTGGGTCTACTTCAGACTCTTTTAATCGGGGGGGGGGGGGGGGGGGGGGGGATGCACGTCATCTCTGAGCCATCTTTGTGACTGGAATGAGTGTGTGATGAGTGGAGCACTTATAAGCAGCTCCAGCTTGTCAGACTCTTTAGCGTGAATTCTGGCCCCAGTGGTTCCGTAATCAGCGGGGATGGGAATTGCTTCCAGTTCACGCCGACAGATTGCTGGTCCATTTGCATGTCCTGAATCTCAGAACACAAAACACCCCAATGGGAACACGAATCGCATGCTATTACGTTCTGGCAGGAATACTTAGGGTGCAATTTAACTAAATGGGAACAAAGTCTCTTGGTGAACGCATTTAGCTAGGTGATTTCTGGCGCTTGAAACGCCCCTATTTAAAGCACCCCGGTTAGATCGGGGGCTCGGCGGGAACGCGGCCGAGTCCGCACATAGCCCCATTTTCTGCACTGAGGAGCTTCGCTCACCGGAGCTCCCCCCCCACCCAAGCCCCAACCCGCCAGGCCTCGCCCCACCACCCACACAGGGCACCCCCGGCCCAATCGCCACCGCGCAAAAAATGCCACCTTGGCAGTGCTGATCAGGTGACACTGACAGGATGCAAGTGTTGCATCAGCAGTGCCAGGGTGCCATCCCATCCAAAGGGCAAGGAACTGAGGGTCTTTGATCCACTGGAAGTACCCCACGAGTGCCGTTCCATCTGGAGACCTCGGGGGGGGGATTCTCCGACCCAGTGAATCCTGCCCCCACCGTGTCCCGAAGTCTCCGCCACCAGAGATTCGGCGGGGGCGGGAATCGCACCGCGCCGGTCGGCGGGCCCACCCCCGCCGATTCTCCGGCCCACGATGGGCCGAAGTCCCGCTGCTGGAATGCCTGTCCTGCCAGTGTGGATTAAACCACCTTTTTAACGGCGGGACAAGGCAGCGCGGGCAGGCTCTGGGGTCCAGGGGGGGGGCGCGGGGCGATCTGGTCCCGGGGGGGTGCCCCCACGGTGGCCTGGCCCGCAATCGGGGCCCACCGATCTGCGGGTGGGCCTGTGCCATGGGGCACACTTTTTCTAATGCCTTCGCCATGGTCTTCACTATGGCAGAGGCGGAAGAGATCCCCTCCCCTGCGCGGGGATGACATCAGCAGCTGCTGACGCTCCCGCGCATGCGCCGACCTGCATCGCCCGGCGTAGACCTTTCGGCCCCGGCTGGCGTGGCGCCAAAGGCCTTTCCCGCCAGCTGGTGGAGCGCAAACCACTCCGGCGCAGGCCTAGCCCCTCAAGGTGAGCGCTTGGCCCCTAAAGGTGCGGAGTCCGCACCTTTGGGGCGGCCCGATGCCGGAGTGGTTCCTGCCATTCCATTACACCGGAACCCCCCGCCCCGCCGTGTAGGGGAGAATCCCGCCCCAGTACTGAACAGTGCTCGCCTGAGATTCCCGAGGTGAAGAGGATAGATCCCAAGGCTTCGGGTGCCTTGGGAAACTGCACATTAAAGTGAGATGAGCTGTCTTGCCCTAATATGCAGATTTGCAAAAATTGATCCCGCCCACAATGGCCTGGTTTCACATCGCAACGTCTCACGTGATCATGTTAGATCTCGCGAGGCTTTGCAAGCTGCGTCGATCCCAGGAGCGGGTCTCCCAGCTTCTATCGGCCACGTCGTGCTGTAGCGTGTTGCCTTACGTGGCCATTCGGTCACACCCTTACTCTCCCAAACGGAGAATTCAGCCCTGGGTATGTTCGCCTTGGACTGAGTGCAACACAAATTCATCAAAATTATACCAGAGTTAATCTAAATTATTAGGACAGTGCTTGTAGTCCCTTGAACATAGAACATTAAGGGGAAATCTAATTGAGGTGCTTAAATGACTAAAGGATTTGACAAGGCAGATCGAGACCAACTATTTTCCCTAACGAGGTAGTCCACAATAAATGGGCTAAACCTTAAGATTCAAACAAGACAGAAGCCATTCTTTACACAAAGGATCATTTTGAAATCTGCAATTCCTTTCCCAAAAGGCTCGATCAATTGAAATAAATTAACCTGAGATTAATAAGTGTTTGTCAGGCAAGGCTATTGAGGGTTCTGGAACCAAGGCAGGTAAATGGAGTTAAGTTGCAGATCAGCCATGACCTAATTACATGGTAGAACAGTTGTGAGCGGCTGAAGTACCTATTCCTGCGGAGAATCTGGGATCTTGGTGAACGATGGAACGAACAGTGTACCTCATTGACTAAAAAGGTTGAGGATAAAGAGAGAAATAAAGAGAATGGGACAGAAAGAAATAAGGTGAATTAAAGTCAAATGAGGATACAGAATATAAAGGAAAGATTTGATTAAGAGAGTTAGGGACGCAGCAGTGCTGTACAAATTCAGAGCAATTACCTGCTCCTGTGTGCATACAGCCCCAACTACTTTGAGAGCTGGGAGCAATGGACCAGAAACTGCAATGCTGTAAATGAAGTGTTCTTGTTTTGAAATACTGCCAACTACCAAAAGCTCAGTGATTTAGTGAACTACAGAGGTAAAGCATAGCGTCGGAATATTTTCCACAGGCACTGAAGGGAGCAAGATTGCAAGTCGCCGGTTCTTTATATTACTTTGAAGGTCTTGGAAGTACAGCAGGCAAAACAATCCTGTTCTCAGTTTGCAAAGTTTGTTAGAACTAACACCTTACCTTTAAAATCCATGAAAGTTTTGGTGGAATTGAGAAGCCATTTGTGACAAACATATCCCAAGTATCGGAATTGCAAGCAGCTAGAAATTATAGCAGTGCATTTATTAGAGGGATTGAAGCTGCAGATCTGACAAGAGATGGGAAATTAAAGCTAAATGTTTTTGTGCCTAAAAGGCACTCAGGACTGTAATGTATACAGCACCATGTGGTTTATTAAAGTTCCAGAAGAACAGATACAATGCAGGCATTTGATGAGCAGTGTACTGCTAAGTGTTTTACCTGAGGTAGGAGAGCAATTGGTAAAGTATGTCACTGAAATGAACATTTTCTACCTGCAGTTTGAAGGAACTCCATGAATCTTTAAATCACAGGACAGACAAAATTAAAGGCTCAACATTGAGGAAAAGGCTCTTTAGATATCTTTAGATTTAGATCGATCAAAATGTCTGCAAGTGTGCGGCGATGTGGAAGAAAGTATTATAGCCGCAGAGAACCCAGTCACTGTTTATGCTGTTAAAAAGGCGAAAGTGAAAATGCGAAGGATAAAATACAGCAGCAGCCTGCGCAAGTACAGAATTGTACGTCCAACAAATATCATGTTCACATGCCCTTAAGGGTCACAAAATGATTCAGAGAGGAGAAATGGATATAAAGCAATTGTCGGAAAGCAAAGACAGCGCCAAAGCTTGATTGTCGAGAGAGATGTTTTGAAGAAACTTTCAAATCTGGGAGAGAGTAGTGAAAAGGTGAAGGGGCCTAGCGAGAAGCAGTGGTGGTGTGGAGGGGGTAGAGTTCACACTAGGCCACGACTGAACAAGTGAGGAACACAAGTTGGGCCAAAGGGTGAGAGGAATCGGCAGAGATATATGCCAAGGCTCTGGAAAGATGTGAATATTCAGACAAGGATTGTGAATTTGATGCTTTGGTGTCAAGCAGCTAATGGATGCTTGGGGGGCATTGTAATCAATGGGCGAGTGCGACTCCAGTGTTATCACAGTAATCAGAAGAATGCCAAAATTCACACCTTGGCAACAATAGACAATGAATAAGGCCTGGTAGTAACATTACTACTGAACACAGAGCAGGTGAATAGTGTTCGTAGACACCACCATCCTGACAAGATGATGCCATGATATTTATTCATAGTAGGCCAGTTAGATCACAGCGCCATACAATGTAAATACATTGAAGCAGTTGTGAAACTTGAGAAAGAATCACCTTGAAAAGAAACAGTGGACTGTAATAATGCACAACAAGATTTCTCCTTAATTCTTTCAATAACCTACAGGTAACACATTATGGTTAGTATGGATTTATTCATGAAGCAGAAGTAATCATTTACTGAAAGATTTTATCAGGTAAAATATGAGAGGGAAGAACTAGCAAATTTGCATTTTAATTTTGGGACCTGCCTGTTCAACAATCTGTAAAGCTAATACCTGCTCATGCATTGGCCGCTTCAACTGAAAACTGTTTTCTTCCACAAGTTCTATTAATGATGTGAAATTACAGTGGGATCTCCCTACTCTCTGCCACGGGCAAGGTCATTCAGAGAATACTGCTCAACCACTTCCTCCCAGTGGCTGAAGAGCTCCTCCGAGAGCCTCAGTGCAACTTCCACCCATCAAGAGGCTCAATGAACATGATATTCAGCATGTGACAAATCCAGGAAAAGTGCAGGGAGCAGCAACAACCTCTGTTCATGGCCTTCTTCAACCTCACGCCTTAGACGTGAGGGACAGTGGAGCATCCTCCTCAAACTCGGCTGCCCGCAGAAATTGGTTACCATTCTCTGCCTGCTCCACAATGACATGCAAGCCGTGATCCTCACCAACAGAACCATCACAGACCCAATATGTGTGCAAACAGAGGTCAAACAGGGCTGCGTCATTGCGGTAACACTCTTCTCCATCTTTCTTGCAGCAACACTGCATCCCATCACCCTGAATCTCCCCGCTGGTGTGGAGCTAACCTACCAGACAATTGGGAAACTGTTCAACCTCCGATGCCTCCAGACCAGAACCAAGACCATCCCAACCTTTGTCATCAAACTGCAGCAAGCAGATGATGCCTGTGAGTGTGCACATGCAGAGGCGGAGCTACAAACCCTTGTCGTGCATTCAGTGATGCATATGAGAGAATGGGCCTCAGGCTAAACATCCGGAAAACAAATGTTCTCTACCAGCCCGCTCCTGCCACACAAAACTGCCCCCCTACCATCAAGATCCCTGGTGAGCCCTTGGACAGTGCGGATCATTCCCCATAACTCGGGAGCCTCCTCTCGCTGTGGACACTCATCGTCAACAACATCGACTCCAATGCGCCAGTGCAGTCTTTGGACAGCTGAGGAACAGCATATTTGAAGACCAAAGCCTCAAACCCAGCACCAAGCTCATGGTCTACAAAGCAGCCGTGGTCCCGGCCCTCCTGTATGCATCAGAAACATGGACAATGTACAGCAGACAACTCAAACCCTTGGAGAGTTAGCACCAACGATGCCTCCGCAAAATCTTACAAATCCACTGGCAGGATAGGTGTACCAACGTGAGCGTCCTCCCCCAGGCCAATATCCCCAATATTGAGGCACTGGTCACGCTCAGCCAGCTGCGATGGGCGGGTCATATTGTCCGCATGCTCGGCACAAGACTCCCAAAACAAGTGCTGTATTCCGAGCTCCGCAGTGGCAGGCGATCACCAGGATGGCAGAGGAAACACTACAAGGACACTCTGAAAGCCTCCCTCAATAAATCAACATCAACAGGTGGGAATCGCTTGCCCTAGAATGCACAAGCTGGAGAAAAAGCATCTGCGAAGGTGCCATAAGATGGAGCACTCGACGGCCAAGCATAACAGCGGAAGGACAGCACAGAATCGAGAGCGTCCCACCCACCTCCTCAAACACCGCCTGCCCCAAACCTGTGTCAGAGTCTGCAGATCCAAGATTGGACTTTTCAACCACCTCCCCGGAGCGGAAGCAAGTCATCCGCGAGGCTGAGGGACTGCCCAAGAAGAGAAGATTAATGCTGCTGCAAGACTGAACAAAAAGAGGATGATTATCACCCGCCATCTCTTAGGGCACTGTCCCAGGACAGCACGGTCATTATCTCATTTGGTAAGGACTAATCTCCAACACTACCAGATGGATTCTAATAATAGGAAGGACTGGGACCTGGGTCAGCTTCTATCATCAACATAGAAAGGTTTAAAGACGCTTTACTGAAGAGAAACTGAGTAGACAACTAAAGGGAATGGATACCAAAGTTGAGATTTTCTCTTTTAATTGGCATAAAGACAGATTGGGCAAAGTTTTCCATGCCATTCACCACCCCCCCCCAACCACGGGCGGGATTCTCCAACCCCCCGCCGGGTCGGAGAATCCCCAGGGGGCGGCACTGTTTTTCGGACGGGGGCAGGGTTCACGCCACGCCGGTCGGGGGCCGTTGGCAATTCTCTGGGCCCTGATGGGCCGAGCGGCCGTCCGCATTTGGCCAGTCCCGCCGGCGTGGCTTACGTACGGTCCCACACGGCGGGACCTGGCAGGTAAGTCGGCTGGGGCGGTCCTCGAGGGTGCGCAGGGGCATCCGAACCCCGGGGGGTCCCCCACGGTGGACTGGCCCGCGATCGGGGCCCACCAATCTGCAGTCTGGCCTGTGCCGTGGGGGCACTCCTTCCTTCCACATCAACCCCTGTGGGGCTCCGCCATGGCCGGGGCGGAGAAGAGAACCCCCTCACATGCGCCAAAACACGGCGGCGGTTCCGCGCATGCACAGTCCCTTCGGCGCTGGCTGGAGTGGCACCAACCCCTCCGCCGTCCATCTAGTCCCCGAGACAGGTGAGAATTCCTCACCTTTGGGGCCTGTTGACGCCGGAGTCTTTGGCACTGGTTTTCCCGCTGGCGTGGGGACTTAGTCCCCGGAAAGGAGAATCCCGGCCCACGTGTTTCACAGTGGCGGGGGTGGCGTGCCATTGACCAATGGCAGGATCTTCTGGTCCCGCCGTTGTCAAGGGGGTTTCCCGTTGAATGCACCGGGTTTGTGACCAGAAGATCCCACCGGTGGGAACGGCCGGAAAATTCTGGCCAATGGGGAAAATTACCCAGGTACGTCCTGTCCACAATAAGCAGGATCAATAAAAACCCGTTGATTACCAACTCCTCCGCCCACTCTTGTTCAGCAGCCAAGTGATGGGAGGTGCTCTCGGCAGTGCCAGCAAGCGGCACTTACTCAGCAATAATCTGTTCACTGATGCTCAGTTTGGTTTCCACCAGAATCACTCAGCTCTTGCCCTCACTGTCGCCTTGGTTCAAACATGAAGAGTTGAATTCAAGTGGGGAGGCGAGAGCGCCTGCCCGTGACATCAACTAAGCACTTGACCAACTGTGGTATCAATAAGCCTGAGCAGAATGGAAGTCATTGGGTATCAGAGGGATAACTCTGCTCTTTGGAGTCATACCTAGCACAAAACAAGATGGTTGTAATTGGTGGAGGCCAATCATCTCTGTTCACAAACATTGTGCCGGGAATTCCTCAGGGTAGTGTCCTAGCCCCAACCATCTTTAGCTGCTTCACAAATAACCTTCCCTCATTATAAGGTCAGAAGTGGGAATGTTCGCTCATGATTGTCCAATGTTCAGTACAATTTGCAATTCCTCAGATACTGAAGCAGTCCATGGTCATAGGTAGTAATTCCTGGACAACATTCTGCATGGTGGGGATTCTATTATTCTATGATTCTAGCTCTGTAGTTCCCTCCCTGAACCTCTTCACCTTTCCTTCTGATCTTCTTCTTTAAGTTAATCTGTAAAACCTACCGTTTTGACCAAGATTTTGGTCACTAGTCTGAAAATCCCCTTCTTTGGCTCAATGTCAATTTCTTTCTGATGATGCGCCTGTGAGGTTCCTTAGGTTGTTTCAGTATGTCCCTGGGGGAGCTCTGTGAGGGGGGGTGTTTTCCCTTGTGCTCGGGGTGGTTCTCCAGATGGTTGTGTTTGTGCGGGGGCAGGGTTATTTGTTTTCTTACCGGAGATTGGGGCACCTTCCAATCTCAGGAGGGGCAACATTGCGGGCTCTTTTGGAGCCCGCCCCACCAGCATGATGGCGTGGGAGACGCCTCCAGGATTTCTTATTCTCAGTGTGGACAATATGGCGAGAAAAGCAGGCGTGAGCTGCACGCCACCTTTCTTGCCTTGTCCAGCACTTAGATGGAAAACGGGAAATTCCGCCCACAATGTTCCTGAAGAGTAGATTCAGCAAGTGCGCAAGATGGACTTTTGTCAAGCAGCTGGTTCAGGCGTATCTGATATTGCTTTAGTCTGAATGAACATTGTCGTGATTTTCTCAATCAATATAAAAGCTAGACAACTTGTTAATTAAAGTAGTAAATATTTGAGGTTGCTGGAATATATACTGCATCCTTGAAGCAGAATGTTTGAAATAAACTATTGCTAAATTATTTCTGCAACAAAAAAGGCTTCTCACAAAATGGTTGTGTATATTGTGGTGAAACACTAGGGGGAGTACTTGCTGCACATAGCATCCCTACAGTGGAGAAGGAGGCCATTCAGCCCATCGAGTCTGCACCATCCCTCAGAAAGAGCACTCCGCAAAGGCCTACTGCCCTGCCCTCTGCCCATAATACAGTAACCTAACCTGCACATCTTTGGACTGTGGGAGGAAACCGGAGCACCGGAAGGAAACCCACTCAGACACGGGGAGAACGTGCACAAACGCCAGACAGCGAGCCCTTTAAAAAGCACATCCCGATCTCAGACTAATACTCCAGCCCTACATCTTCGGACCGGCATAGACTCCCTCATCCCCTCCTTCTCGCCGGCATCAGGACCCCCCCCCCCTCCCCCTCCTCCCCCCCCCCGCCGCCAAATGCTGCTACCCCTCCCCCAGGTGAGCTACACCCCGCTATGGAGTCGCCAAATGCCCCCTCCTTCATGACTTCCCTTCATGCTCCTGCCGCAACAGGCCCCATCACTGTAAGTCCCCTTCGTACCTGAATCTTCATGCCCCGTCCCTTCATGCACCGGCCCTTGGCAGTGCCAACTTGGCAGTGCAACTTGGCAGTGCAAACCTAACAGCACCAGATTTTCACTGCCATGCCATGCCCCCGACCACCCAGGGGCGACAATGGCCTCCGAGTCTCCTGATGTGGTTATCACATGTGGTCTCCGTTTGAGGATTTGCCCCAGCTTCACATTGCACCGGCAGGTGGGAGAATTCCAGGAGCTAGGAGAATTCAGCTTAAAACTGATCCCAAATATTTAATTGATGATTCAATGATGTTAATCTGGTTCATGCCCAGCGAGCGATTGAACCAGAGTCCGTCCGCTGGAGTGGACTGGGAGCATCGCACACTGTTTTGCGCCCAGCACCTCCCCCATAATTCTCCAAACATAGCGTGATTTGTGTTGGGTGCAACATGGCCGGAGAATTGTCCTCAGAGTCCAAAAAAACGTTTGACCCAACCTTGACTATGGCGCTCAATGGGTTAGGCCTACATCTGGCCAAGTTACATTGTCCCAGTAAGACTTAAACCCGTTAGTGTAAATACACAGGGGCCCCAGATCCATGTTCTTTAGGACACTCCTGTCTGACCAGCTATTCGCCCATTATAGATTCTTATGGCCTCTTTGTCTGTCAATGGGAGGTTAGCTGCATATCAATAGCATGGCTCTGTTCTTTTGTATAAACAGGAGTGGGCAATCAGCCAAGATAACAATCTTAGGTTCGAGCCTGGAAACCCCAGCAGAGAACCTTTGTTTGAGGGGCTGGGTGGAGCTTAGAGAGAGAGAGAGAGAGTGAAAGAATGCTGTTCTGGACAGTTTCAGCGGAGAAGGCTTTGGAAATCGACCGAGAGAGGTCATGAAATCTACAGAGGAGGGACAACACGGTGGCGCAGTGGTTAGCACTGCTGCCTCATGGCAGCGAGGTCCCAGGTTCGATCTCGGCTCTGGGTCACTGTCCTTGTGGAGTTTGCACATTCTCCCCGTGTTTGTGTGGGTTTCACCTCCCCCGCCCCCACAACCCAAAGATGTGCAGGGTAGGTGGATTGGCCACACTAAATTGCCCCTTAATTGGAAAAAAAAATGAATTGGGTACTCTAAATATATATTTTTTTAAATTAAAATTACAGAGGAGAAGGCTTTGGAAATTGACCGAGAGTTTGGAAATCGACCGAGAGAGGTCATGAAAGTTGCCACCGACGGAGGCTTTGGAAAAGGGTTCTGAACAAATGTCCCTAACAAAAGAAAAATTGCTTCATAAGTATTGCCTTTGTCTTCTGAGAGCTACATTTTTATTTCAAGTGCTGTCAATGGAAACGAGTGTGTTAAGGTTAAGAAACTACATGTAATCTGTTAGTGTTCAAGTTTAAAAGTTTCAAATATTGTTTCTTTTCTTCTGTTTTAATAAAGTTTATTTTATTAAATAACCATGCCCCATTTCTTATATATTCACTGCTGGAATGAATCAATCTTTCTGCCCCACCTTAAAACTTAAAAATATTATGGCTCTGGTTCAGTCTCTTAGCCACTGTTGAGAGCTGACCAGGTATTCGTAGCACTACCATATCAAAATATTTCTTGCGCAGTCAAGTGAGTCCAATTTATTATAAAAATGTTAAATAAAAAACCATTACCCAATGTGGGGCTTGAACCATGATGCTGAAGTTAACGATTCCACTAACTATTAACTGAGTTAGTTAGACTGTGTCGGAACTTGGTCCACATGGCCTTGATAGCTCCATAACTCATCCAAAAGCTTTCAAACATTGACCCTCCACTGGTCTGAGCAAGAATCCTTTGTATAAAGGACATGGAAACTTTAAATTAGGATTGTTTTCACTGGAAAGACAGAGGCTGAGGGGAGACCTGATAGAGGTCTACAAATCTATGAGAGGCATAGACAGGGTGGACACTCAGAGGATTTTTCCAAGGGTGGAAGTGTCAATTACAAGGGGGCACAGGTTCAAGATGAGAGGGGGAAAGTTTAAGGGAGGTGTGAGGGGTAAGGTTTTCACACAGAGAGTGGTAGGTGCCTGGAACGTGCTGCCAGAGGATGTGGTGGAAGCAGGCACATGAGCAACATTTAAGAGGCATCTGGATCAGTATATGCATAGGGAGGAAATAGAGGGATACGGAACGAGTAAGGGTTGAAGGCTTTTTTTTAAGTTAGGGCATTATGATCGATGCAGGCTTGGAGGGCCGAAGGGCCTGTTCCTGTGATATACTTTTCTTTGTTCTGCGTACAAGGAGCTTTGGCAGCTCTTTATGTCCCTCAAGAATTTTTAAAGCAACAGCGGGTGGCATGGTGACAAAGTGGTTAGCACTGTTGCTTGAGAGTGCATGGGTCCCAGGTTCGATTCCCGGTTTGGGTCACTGTCTGTGCGGAGTCTGCACGTTTTTCCCGTGTCTGGGTGGGTTTCCTCCTGGTGCTTCGGTTTCCTCCCACAAGTCCCAAAAGATGTGGGGCGGGATTCTGTGAAGACCTGTGGGGCGGGCAACTCCGGCGCGAAGGAGTGGCGTGAACCACTCCGGCGTCGGGCCGCCCCAAATTCCGCACCTTCAGGGATAGGCCGGCGCCGGAGTGGTTTGCGCCACGCCAGCCGGCGCGGAAGGGGCATGGCGCCACGCCAACCGGCGCCGAAGGTCCTCCGCCGGCCGGCACGAGTTGGCACATGTGCGGGAGCGCCAGAGTGTGCTGGCGTCATCCGAGCGCTTGCGCAGTGGGGGTTCATCTCTGCTTCGGCCATCGGGGACTGTTACTGCGGCCGACGCGGAGGAATAGAATGCTCCCACGGCACAGGCCCGCCCGCGGATCGGTGAGCCAGGCCACCGTGGGAGCACCTCCCGGGGCCAGATCCCCCCGCGCCCCCCCGAGGACCCCGAAGGCCTCCCGCGGAGCCAGGTTCCGCCGGTAAGGACCCGTTGTAATTTACGCTGGCGGGACAGGCTGAAAACGGGCGGCCACTCGGCCCATCGTGGGCCGGATAATCGCCGGGGGAGCCGCTGCCAGCGGCCGCCGACCAGCGCGGCGCGATTCCCACCCCCGCCAAAACCCCGGCGCCGGAGAATCCCCCGCCGATTCTCCGACCCGGCGGGGGTCAAGAACCCCGCCCGTGCTGTTAGCTGAATTGAACATTGTGAATTCTCCTGCAGTGTACCCAAACAGGCGCTGGGAATGTGGCGACTGGGAGATTTTCACAGTAACTTCATTGCAGAGTGATTGTAAGCCTACTTGTGACACTAAGAAAGATTATTATTATTATAAAAATTCATCAGTGCCCTTGCCATCTGGTGACCAGAAAGGTGCCAGGAATGGATGTGCATGCACTGGTGACCTCAGTGCGGGTCAAGGCGGAACCATTCCTGGCACCTTTCCAGTCAGTGTCAAGTGTTGCAGTTACCGAAATACGCTTCTTGAGGAGAGTGGAGGGCAGCTGTTAATTGTGATTTGCAATTTAAAAAAAAAAATTTAGTGTACCCAATTCATTTTTTTTCCAATTAAGTGCAATTTAGCGTGTTCAATCCACCTAACCTGCACATCTTTGGGCTGTAGGGGCGAAACCCACGGAAATGCGGGGAGAATGTGCAAACTCCACACAGACAGTGACCCAGAGCTGGGATCGAACCTGGGACCTCGGCGTTGTGAGGCAGCCGGGCTAACCCACTGTGCCACTGTGCTGCCCATGATTTGCAATTTTGTAATTCTAGAGGCTTGGTCCTCTGCTGGGCCATTGGTTCAGGTGAGCAGATTTCAATTATTTCACCATCCAAAGGGAGGGAACTATGATTAGAAATCTTAAACAAGGCCACAGTAATGCACCTCTGGGTTACAGAAAAACATCAGAAGGACTCTTGGAACCAGTTGTCTCTTCATTGCAGGATGCTGTGGGCAAAAGCAAATGTAAGGACAAAACCATTTATCAAATGAAAGAAACCTTGAGGGCCAAAATCTCTGGCTGAGAGTTGTCAAAATTGGGTGGATAATTTGGGGCAGAACCTGAGCTGCGTTTCTGTTCCATGCAAGACGTCACTTAAAGACCGAGCTGGCAGTGAACATAGTGAACATAGAACGTACAGTGCAGAAGGAGGCCATTTGGCCCATCGAGTCTGCCCCGACCCACTTAAGCCCTCACTTCCACCCTATCCCCGTAACCGAATAACCCCTCCTAACCTTTTTGGTCACTGAGGGCAATTTATCATGGCCAATCCACCTAACCTGCACGTCTTTGGACTGTGGGAGGAAACCGGAGCATCCGGAGGAAACCCACGCAGACACGGGGAGAACGTGCAGACTCCTCACAGACAGTGACCCAGCGGGGAATCGAACCTGGGACCCTGGCGCTGTGAAGCCACAGTGCTATCCACTTGTGCTACCGTGCTGTCCTTAGTGGGTAGGGGAGTCCTTTGCCTGGCCTCCTATAGCTACAGCAAGCTTGAGGGACATCACCTAGGTAGTGCAAAACAAAGCAGAGGAACATGTTTGCACAATTTTTGGTCCCACATTACTTTTGCCCAAAAGACCCTACAAAGCCTCAGTTGTGGAAGTTTCATCCCATGATGAGCACAGGGTTTTACACTAAGCTCACTATATACAACATTCTCACCATCCTTACCAATAAATACCTCAACACCTTTTTCCATTTAAGCATGTGTTTACAATGCATTCATTTTACCGTGGGCAGGATTCTCCGGCCACACATGCCCGGCGACCGGAAATTTCCACCTGAGGTCAATGGACCTTTACTGGTCTGCGTCTCACCCATGGCGATCTTGCGGCAGACGGGGGGGGGGGGAAGAACCCAGACCCATATGTTTGGAACCAAATCCTGAGAAAATGCTATCACATGTGATTATTAATGGTGCTGACCTTGTTGAATCCAAGTACAGTTTCAAAAGATAAACATCTCAAGGTGCAACATACTCAAAAGATCACGTAAGATAATTAAGCGAAAGCTAGAAAATGTAAAAATAAAATTGGGAATACCTTTTGGAAATCCACATTTCAAAAACAGTTACTCAAAATGCCAGGTGAATTATTCTGTGTGGTCTCATACCTGACAGAGCACTGACTTCAGTCCCCTCTTCTACCTTCTTACTGGCTGCTACCACAGTCCTGTTCACAAAGGCTCGTCCTAGCAGGGGTTGACTTGGATTAGCAGAATGACTTTTGGGTGAGCTCTCTATGTTACCTATATTAAAGAAAATAAACAAAATAGAATGTTTTCCTGGATGAGATTTATGGGTATAACTGGAAATGCAAGTGAATATCGAAAACATCTACCAAATATCATTTATCTGTAATCAACTGTGGATTGTCACACAATGGCTATATTATTACTGCAAATCCTTTGGTCTGGATTTAATCACTGATCGATTGATAAGAGTGTAGCAACATTCTGTATCTGTTATGAAATCTTGTCATCAGATAGATAATCCCTCTCTCGAATCCAACCTCCTAAATTCTTTTATATTCTTTCTTGCTGTCTCTATTTTATCGATTATGGTCATTATTACTAGGCTCTATGTATTTTTCTGCTTTTTGTATTTTTGCCTTTGCAATATAGCAGAACAAACAAACTCCTATCTAGATTATGCACCATAGCAATTTGCCAAGGTTTCTTCCTCAGCGCCTCCCGAACCCGCGACCTCCACTGTCAAGAGAGACAAAGGCAACACCACCATCTGCAAGATCCACTCATCATGACTTGGAATTACAATCGTTATTCCTTCACTGTCACCGCATCATAATCCTGTAACTTCCTACCGAACAGTACTGTAGGTGTGTCTACATCTACATGGATGGCACGGTGGTGCAGTGGTCAGCACTGTTGCTTCACAGCGCCAGGGTCCCAGGTTTGATTCCCGGCTTGGGTTAATGTCTGTGCCGAGTCTGTACATTCTCGCCGTGTCTACGTGGGTTTCGTCCGGGTGCTCCTGTTTCCTCCCACAAGTCCTGAAAGACGTGCTTGTTAGGTGAACTGGACGTTCTGAATTGTCACTCAGTGTACCCGAACAGGCGCCGTAGTGTGGCGACTAGGGGCTTTTCACAATAACTTCATTGCAGTGTTAATGTAAACCTACTTGTGACATTAATAAAGATTATTATTATTATCTCACGGGCTGCTTGTGCCACTAAGAGGCGGCTCAGCACCACCTCCTCAAGGCCAATCAAAAAATGATGGTCCAGCCAGCACTTGCACTTGGCCTTAGGTTTTCTCATGAATGAAGAAAATATCACCAGCATTGGTTTCTTAGCTTATATCACAAATTGGTAAGAATCAGAAGGCTTACGTCCTTGAATAAGTCTGCATACTAATTTTAGAATAGATCTGCATACTAATAGCATGATTCATCGGTCCAGCTAATTCCAAACTAGTAACGTGGGCATTGACAAGCTGGAAAAAAACATTGATATTACTGAGAACAGATTAAAAGATCATTTCCATCTTCAATTACCAGGTACTGTATCTTCTCCGTTCACACAGATGCATATCAGTCTTTCTGTCGAACAAACAATTTTGGGGGGGATTTTTGTGGCATGCTCTTTGTACTTGTCAAGAAGAGGGACACCAGAGTTAGGGAATGGAACATCTTGTACCCATTAAATTTATTCCATCTGGTGGAATAACAAACATGTCTGACTGACAGAGGTTTTGTGTTTCGTGTTTCAATTAAGAGTTTATTAGTGAGTCAGTTTTCAGTCAGCCTTTATTTTCTGAATGCTAGCTTTATTAATTTCTGGTTGAATTACTGTATTATTCTTTCCACACAATAAATACAAAACTCAGCTAAAGATTACCGCCTCATGTTATTATTCTTTTGCTTGTTCTTTGTCATTCACGCATTCTTTTCTCGAATCGGCAATTGTTAATTTTCACTACCCTTTCAAGTTAATTCTATGCTAAATGCCTGTTGCATGTCAATCATGGGTCTCTCCGGTTTTGATGCTCTTTCTGTTTCCACAATTCCTGTCAGCAATGCATCAATGAACTGACCTTCTCGCTATCCTGACCATAGGTTTGATATTAACGGCGTTACATTAATTTCCTCTTTGCTATTGATCATCGAATTTACAGTGCAGAAAGAGGCCATTTGGCCCATCGCGTCTGCTCCGGCCCGTGGAAACAACACCCTATTTAAGCCCGCACCTCCACCCTATCGCCGTAGCCCAGTAACCCCATCTAACCTTTTTGGACACTAAGGGCAATTTAGCATGGCCAATCCACCTAACCTGCACATCTTTGGACTGTGGGAGGAAACCCACACAGACACGGGGAGAACGTGCAGACTCCGCACAAACAGTGACCCAAGCACAAGCAGGGAATTGGACCTGGGATCCTGGAGCTGTGAAGCAACAGTGCTAACCACTGTGCTACAGTGTCGCCCAAATAATTGATCATAACTGCTCGCCTAGTGAAGGGTCGGAGCAGCCTTGTGTGGACCACAAATCCGGACATCGTCTAGTTCCACAGAGTCGATATGCCTCTGTGGCATCCCCACTGCTAGCCACCCATAAGTCAGACAGCCGGAAATTGACAAGAGTTTCGTTGAGCTCGGCACCAACTCATTTTTGGCTTCAACATGGTTTCTGGGATTTGAAGGCCAGTTACATGGGCAGGAATGACAATGGGGGCGAAGAATTAAGGGGTGCCTGAAAAGACTGCATTCTCGCTGGCTCGATTGTCCCTGCCCCCTGCCAATGATGTAATGGGGTTCCTGTCACGAATATCGCGAACCTCATTGCATACATGAACATACACTTAGTGGGCCTCCGTGCTGTATCATCCCCCACACGGAGATTACCCCCCTCCCCTCCCAACTCTGCCAGCGTGATGTCATGACGCAGGGTTTACAACAGGTTTTGTAAAATGGGAACCTGGCGAATGGTCAAGTACAGCCCGCAGGGGAGAGATGGTTATGCCTGGGCAGTACCCTGGCATTGCCCAGGCATTGCACCTGGGAACTATCCCTTGGCATTGTCTCCCAAGAGGCACTACAGCCAAGGGGGCCTTCCAATATGGAAATCTGTGGGGGATGGGGTGTAAGGGGTGGTCCTCTGTCCATGGGAGGGGGGGGGGGGGGGGTTCTCTGCTTTGGGGGCGGGGCCCTGACTTGGGAACGGGTTATTTGGGGGAGCGGCCTTGTCAGTGGTTCTTGTGTTCATGATGGGGGGGGGGGGAGTTCTCTTCTTTTAAAAAGGGCACCCCGATCTTTTACGAGCTGCTGTTGCTGAGAGAGTGGGGTCATTCAGAGCCCGTCCCTCCAGCGTGATGCCGTGGGACCCGCCTCTTGGTTTTGTTCAGCAAAGTGTTTGAAAATGTGTCGGGAAAAGCCGTCAGTGCGGCCGCCGGACTGCACGCCGGTTATTCCGCCCGAGTTCACACTTTGCCCAAAGAGAAAAATTCTGCCCTGGGAGTCCAGCGCTGCTCGCAAATCAGCTGAGGTGTGAGGTGATTTTAAGGAATCCAGTCAATATCATGGAGGCAGCAATATTTTGTTCAGAAATAAAACTGGCTCTTCTTTCTTTTCTATCTTTTACCTCACTGGTATTTCATTGTCATGAACCTTGGTGCAGCTTTCTCACTTTTATTTCTCTCCAGCACCATTACTGGTACCAGGTGCGTTAACTGCTTAAATCACTCCATTATTTCCACAGCAATGTGATATCTTCAACTTGTTCCAATGAATCTGTTACACGGGAATCATGTTCATGTCAGGGTCAATATTAGAATACTTTTACTTTTATTAAATACACTTGCACTTAAATTGTTTACTGCACAATAGATCTCAATGTTTTTCCTGTTGTAACTGCGAAGCTTACAGGACTATAATTCTCAGGAATGTAATCTTGAAGAAAGCAGCACCCTTAAAGGCAGTAAAAGAACTGACTTTGTAACCTAACGTTCAGCCAGGAGTGATTCCGAAAGCAGATCCCTGGTGGAAAGGAAGGGTGTACTAAACACTGCTCCGCCCAGAGTCCAAAGATCATCGTTTGAACATGAGGGGCAAAATTCTCCCCAAACGGCGCGATGTCCGCCGACTGGCGCCCAAAACGGCGCCAATCAGACGGGCATCGCGCCGCCCCAAAGGTGCGGAATGCTCCGCATCTTTGGGGGTCGAGCCCCAACATTGAGGGGCTAGGCCGGCGCCGGAGGAATTTCCGCCCCGCCAGCTGTCGGAAACAGCCTTTGTTGCCCCGCCAGCTGGCGCGGAAATGACATGTCGGGGCGGCGCATGCACGGGAGCGTCAGCGGCCGCTGACAGTTTCCCGCGCATGCGCAGTGGGGAGAGTCTTCCACCTCCGCCATGGTGGAGGCCGTTGCAGAGGCGGAAGGGAATGAGTGCCCCCACGGCACAGGCCCGCCCGCGGATCGGTGGGCCCCGATCGCGGGCCAGGCCACCGTGGGGGCACCCCTGGGGTCAGATCGCCCCGCGCCCCCCCCCAGGACCCCGGAGCCCACCCAAACCGCCTTGTCCCGCCGGTAAATAGGTACTCTAATTTACGCCGGCGGGACAGGCAATTTATCGGCGGGACTTCGGCCCATCCGGGCCGGAGAATCGAGCGGGGGGGATGCCCGATTCCCGCCCCCGCCGAATATCCGGTACCGGAGACTTCGGCAACTGGCGGGGGTGGGATTCACGTGCAGACTCCACACAGACAATGACCCAAGCCGGGAATCGAACCTGGGACCCTGGAGCTGTGAAACAATTGTGCTAACCACAATGCTACCGTGCTGCCCTTTTCACCCAGGCAGCGTTCTTTGGATGTATTCCATCTTCAACACTTGCATGATCACACAGCAGGATGCGAACAAATCTCCTTCAGATTTTAATGAACTTTGTTTTGAAATAATGGTGTCTGAGGTAGCTTGGAATACGTGTTATCTTTTGTTCTTTAGGAGTTCTTTGATCGTCAACTGGTCGATTATTAGGATGGAATCAGAATGTGGCCTGTTTCCCAGTAAAGCACTTTAGGCACAGCCTTAGAAGAGCGTGCTTGCTATGTTTCATTTCCAACTTCAGCTGCCCCTGCTGTCTCTCTGAAAGAAAACCTGAAAGTCCAGTGCCAGCTTGTGCTGAATGATTGGTAGTTCACTGCTGTGAAGCTGGGAACCAAACTGAAATTTTACATTGCAGCATTCATGTCTGTAGATATGAGAGAAATGTTCCTACTGTCACTACACGTCTGTCACACTGTGCAAATTCAGTGCTCAGAGGTGCAGCACAGTGTTCTAACTCACTGTGCCATCCAGGTTCCCTCCTGGATGCTTTGATTCCAGTAGGCCTCATAACTGGACGGGAGTATCCAGGAACGGAACCCTGGCTAAAAAGTCCCTAAATTTACTTTGTTCTGTTATAGGACCATTAATTAGCTTTAACAAAAAGAATTTTAAAAAATTAAACATTAATACAATTGGATTAGTGTAGAATTCATAGAGCGCAGAAAGAGGCCATTCGGCCCATCGAGTCTGCACCAACCCCCTGAAAGAACATCCCACCTAGGCCCACTTCCCCGCCATATCCTCATAATCCATAACCCCACCTAACCTGCACATCTTTGGACACGAAGGGGCAATTTACCATGGCCAATCCACCCAACCTGCACACCTTTGGACTGCAGGAGGAAACCGGAGAACCCAAAGGAAACCCATGCAGACATTGGGAGAACATGCAAACTCCACACAGTCACCCAAGGCCGCAATTTAACGTGAGTCCCTGGCGCTGTGAGGCAGCAGTGCTAGCCACTGCCGCCATGCCGCCCTAATTATGATACAATACTCCTTTACTCCCTCCTTAGTTTAACAATTAATCACAGAGTTTAAGATTAACACAGATTACAAAATACATTTTAAGCTATAATGGTCTCATTAACACACAAAATCTGTTTTAAGCATACAGGATGACTGTGGTAAGACACACTACTCTCTACCCAAGTGAATACATGTAGATTTCTCCTCAAAATCCTCCCAGATGATTCTTATACTGTAAGCTGCCTTTTCTTGCTGAACTCTGGCTTCCACATGAGTGATTTCAAATTCCGCTTTCAAAATTCACACTTTCAAATCTTCTTCCAAATTATGCTTTCCCTCTACTGCTTCTATCAAGGTTTCGCTTTCAGATTTTACACCTCTACTTTCAGGTTGCCTTTGTTTTAAAGGCTTTTACACAATCTCTTGAGGTCCAGCCACCGATTTCCACAATTATTTCAAATAATGTCTCCCAAACTGTAGTAATTTTGCACTACTGCAGATATTTTTCTGGCCTCTCATGATCCAATGCTTTTTCAACTCTCTGTGACTTTATTGAACAGTAATCTGCTCTGGTTCCCACGTTTCCGCTGTTCCATTAACTCCAGGCTTCTTGGAAACTTCTCTTCATTTATTTCCCTAGTTTCCTTAACTAGTTGGACTTTAGATTTCCTGCGTGTGCTTTCTTAATCGTTACTCCATAGTATGGCTTTGCTTCCAGCAAGGCTGAGAGAGATGTTCCATCTTTAGTCTTCTAAAAGCCGAGCAGAACTGTGAGAGTTGCCTTCTCTCTCACTGCCTATCTCCAAATACAGTTAAATTAGCTAATCTCAAACTCTAAAGCTTCTCTACCTTACAAGGTACTAGTTGCGAAGCAACCACTGCTGGTTTATTTATTCTTCACACCGTAGCCCTCTCTCAGCACAATAGAGACATAGTTGGAACCAAATCAACCCCCACAGATGTAAACAATTTTGTCCAGCATGCATCTAACTATAGGCTTTACCCTTCCAGAAACATTAAGTTAAACCCACTTAAAACTGTACCTTATTTCTAATGCTCATCAAGACAACGTAAATCCCTTAAAACTACCTTTATTTTCCTCGCACTGCGTGAAATGTTATTCGTAGAGGATTCATGAGAAATATAAGTGCATTTGCCTTCAAATAATGCTGGGCGATGTCAGAGGCTGAAGCTGCCTCTGTATTTATTCACAAAGGTTACATTCTGACACCACAACTTGTTAAGGACCCTGTGTTATAAAACAGAGAAGAAAGTAACAGGCAAGTGCAATGTTTATACTCACTTGATAGATAACAGTCAAGGTTCAGAGTCACATTATCCAATGCAATGACTGCACTTGACTCTTCAGTCCACACTGTGTTGAGCTGAAGCCAGAACCTGTGAAAACAACAATTATCTGGGTGAAATCGGCAGTAGAATCACAGGTCACACAAAGGTCTTTAAAGGTCACTGCCTCTATTTTTTTTTAACAAAGGATCACTTGAAGATCACCACAATAGAAAATGTAAAATAAAATCAATTCTGTCTCTCAGTTTAGTCCTCATTGATCAGATATAGAACAAATATCTGTTTTTGCGGGGGCGGGGGGGGGGGGGGGGGGGGGGGGGGAGTGATTGCATTCCAAAATAAAACAGCAATGCATGAACAAAACAAAGGAGATTTTATGGTGACATTGATTTTAAAAAAATAACAGATATTATCCAGTTCGTCCTGTAAAACCCAGGTCCTAAAACATTACAAATGTTACAGTTTATGCTGCAGGATTCTATTTGCTCTGGACAAACATGAACGGGACATTTTGTTTGGTCTCTGCAATATTAATAATCACTGAGAATTCACCACAAGGCACCATAGAAGCCAATCTCTAGCCTACCATTGCAAAATAAGGGAATTACAAAAGGTCTAATTGACCAAAAGCACCTCACATTGTTGTTCAGTTGCTCCCAGCTTTACCTACTTGACTTCCTTTACCATATCCCACTAGAATACACCTAACGCTCCACATTATCTTGGTTTGGGACATGAGCATGATAGAAGGTTCATATTGCTTGGTCGCTAGCTTGATAATCAATATGCATTTCCTGAGCACATTGGGGAAGAACATAACAAGATCTTATGACTGCCACAGCGGTGATATTGGAATGTCTCCAGTATCATTTTATGAGCACCCTACGGACAAGCTCCAGGAAAGAATGCCACCCAAGGACATTGAGCCTTCTGGTGCTAATGGGACCCTTCAAATTGCAGCATATATAAAGCCAGCAGTCCTCTGGCTCTAATGGCCATTAATACTGGAGCTGGAGCACATGGAATGAGCAATGGGTGGAAGAGTAGCTAGGAGAAATGGGAGGAGCAGCCCAAAACCGTAATATATCAATGCTGCAGCCACAACTGGAGTTTACACTAAGGGATAGAACTGGCTGTGGTTGTCAAGAATACTGAGGCCCATAACCTTTGTGCAATTAGTTAATTCAAGCCTGATGTGCATTGTTATATAAGGGAGATCTCGAGGCTTTCTACACTTAGATCATATTTCCAATGAGCAGAGCCACACATGGCACATGGGCTTCCCATAGGTCCAAAGTCCTAAACTGCAAAAATGTGCTCTCCATCATCATCATCCTGTAATCTTCCTAAGTGCACATGGATTCCACTCCTTCCACATCCAGCTTATGTGGGACCCCAAGTTGTGCATCATGAGGGTCTGTTACTGATGTCCGAGCAGCAGACTTCCTTTGTTCCTTCGTCCTTCCTTACTTCATTCATCTTAGTCCTGTGTCTTTATTCCAATCAAGCTGTTCCATCATAGGCTGGCCACTGGGAAACAAACACATCTCCAATAGCACCTATCTATGTCAGGTGCAGTCACAGAGCTGGTCCACAAAAGACAATGTCACCACCAGAAACAACATCATCAAGCAGTCAGTCAGCATATGTAAGCAACATGAACACTGCTTGGATCAATTAGGAGGAGCTTTACAATATAGACCTGTGTTTCCAGATTTTTGATCATGTCTTGCATCCTGCACAATATAAATTGTGTAAAACATTTAACAGGAATAATTAAGAATTACTGCTGTGTAACCCCTGCTATGCTTATTCACCTGTCCTGGTGCTCCTAGCAACTGTATCCCTAATAAATGCAGCATGGAAGTGGGGAGGTTACTGAGATTCCATTGAGGATATTTCCTGTGGTTACATTGAGTGACTTTGAAAACCTTGGGGTCTTGAGGGTCCAGCTAAAGAGTGCAGCTTCTTGGTGTGTGTGGTCCTTTTTCTGAATTGCCCTCATATCTGAAAGCTAAGCTTTTTCCAATCATGTGAACAGGCGCACATAGTGCACATCCCACCCTCTGCCCACCCATTTTCAGCCACGGTCACATATCGAGGGAAGTTTACTTTATTTTAGGTTTATTGAAAGATGATCATGGATGGTATGTACAGCACAGAAGCAGTCCATTCAGTCCAAGTGATATTGGTTTTTATACACCCTATGAATCTGCTCTCATTCCATTGTCCATAACCCGGCCTTTCAGCAAAAAGTTTTATTCCCTTTTCTCTCATGTATTCGTCGAGATATTCTACACTTAGATCATATTTCCAATGAGATAGATGGGTCGTTTTTTGTACAGTGTGTGCAGGAGGGTTTCCTGAAACAATATGTTGACAGGCCAACAAGAGGCGAGGCCACGTTGGATTTGGTTTTGGGTAATGAACCGGCCAGGTGTTGGATTTGGAGGTAGGAGAGCACTTTGGGGACAGTGACCACAATTCGGTGACGTTTACGTTAATGATGGAAAGGGATAAGTATACACCGCAGGGCAAGAGTTATAGCTGGGGGAAGGGCAATTATGATGCCATTAGACGTGACTTGGGGGGGATAAGGTGGAGAAGTAGGCTGCAAGTGTTGGGCACACTGGGTAAGTGGGGCTTGTTCAAGGATCAGCTACTGCGTGTTCTTGATAAGTATGTACCGGTCAGACAGGGAGGAAGGCGTCGAGCGAGGGAACCGTGGTTTACCAAGGAAGTGGAATCTCTTGTTAAGAGGAAGAAGGAGGCCTATGTGAAGATGAAGTGTGAAGTTTCGGTTGGGGCGATGGATAGTTACAAGGTAGCGAGGAAGGATCTAAAGAGAGAGCTAAGACGAGCAAGGAGGGGACATGAGAAGTATTTGGCAGGAAGGATCAAGGAAAACCCAAAAGCTTTCTACAGGTATGTCAGGAATAAGCGAATGACTAGGGAAAGAGTAGGACCAGTCAAGGACAGGGATGGGAAATTGTGTGTGGAGTCTGAAGAGATAGGCGAGATACTAAATGAATATTTTTCGTCAGTATTCACTCAGGAAAAAGATAATGTTGTGGAGGAGAATGCTGAGCCCCAGGCTAATAGAATAGATGGCATTGAGGTACGTAGGGAAGAGGTGTTGGCAATTCTGGACAGGCTGAAAATAGATAAGTCCTCGGGACCTGATGGGATTTATCCTAGGATTCTCTGGGAGGCCAGGGAAGAGATTGCTGGACCTTTGGCTTTGATTTTTATGTCATCATTGGCTACAGGAATAGTGCCAGAGGACTGGAGGACAGCAAATGTGGTCCCTTTGTTCAAAAAGGGGAGCAGAGACAACCCCGGCAACTATAGACCGGTGAGCCTCACGTCTGTAGTGGGTAAAGTCTTGGAGGGGATTATAAGAGACAAGATTTATAATCATCTAGATAGGAATAATATGATCAGGGATAGTCAGCATGGCTTTGTGAAGGGTAGGTCATGCCTCACAAACCTTATTGAGTTCTTTGAGAAGGTGACTGAACAGGTAGACGAGGGTAGAGCAGTTGATGTGGTGTATATGGATTTCAGCAAAGCGTTTGATAAGGTTCCCCACGGTAGGCTATTGCAAAAAATACGGAGGCTGGGGATTGAGGGTGATTTAGAGATGTGGATCAGAAATTGGCTAGCTGAAAGAAGACAGAGGGTGGTGGTTGATGGGAAATGTTCAGAATGGAGTACAGTCACAAGTGGAGTACCACAAGGATCTGTTCTGGGGCCGTTGCTGTTTGTCATTTTTATCAATGACCTAGAGGAAGGCGCAGAAGTGTGGGTGAGTAAATTTGCAGACGATACTAAAGTCGGTGGTGTTGTCGATAGTGTGGAAGGATGTAGCAGGTTACAGAGGGATATAGATAAGTTGCAGAGCTGGGCTGAGAGGTGGCAAATGGAGTTTAATGTAGAGAAGTGTGAGGTGATTCACTTTGGAAGGAATAACAGGAATGCGGAATATTTGGCTAATGGTAAAGTTCTTGAAAGTGTGGATGAGCAGAGGGATCTAGGTGTCCATGTACATAGATCCCTGAAAGTTGCCACCCAGGTTGGTAGGGTTGTGACGAAGGCCTATGGAGTGTTGGCCTTTATTGGTAGAGGGATTGAGTTCCGGAGTCGGGAGGTCATGTTGCAGCTGTACAGAACTCTGGTACGGCCGCATTTGGAGTATTGCGTACAGTTCTGGTCACCGCATTATAGGAAGGACGTGGAGGCTTTGGAGCGGGTGCAGAGGAGATTTACCAGGATGTTGCCTGGTATGGAGGGAAAATCTTATGAGGAAAGGCTGATGGACTTGAGGTTGTTTTCGTTGGAGAGAAGAAGGTTAAGAGGAGACTTAATAGAGGCATACAAAATGATCAGGGGGTTGGATAGGGTGGACAGTGAGAGCCTTCTCCCATGGATGGATATGGCTGGCACAAGGGGACATAACCTTAAACTGAGGGGTAATAGATATAGGACAGAGGTCAGAGGTAGGTTCTTTACGCAAAGAGTAGTGAGGCCGTGGAATGCCCTACCTGCTACAGTAGTGAACTCGCCAACATTGAGGGCATTCAAAAGTTTATTGGATAAACATATGGATGATAATGGCATAGTGTAGGTTAGATGGCTTTTGTTTCGGTGCAACATCGTGGGCCGAAGGGCCTGTACTGCGCTGTATTGTTCTATGTTCTATGTTCTATGTTAATCCTTTTGAAAGCATTCAAACTATTTGCCTCAACTGGTTGCTGGAGTGTTCCAATATCTAGCCACACTCTGAGCAAAGGAATTGCTCCTTATTTCCCTATCAGATTTATTGGTTATCTGCCTTGTATTTATGGCTCCTCATTTTGAATTTTCTCACAAGTGGAAACATTCTCCCCTGTCCACCTCATTCATCATTTTAATGACCTCTATGAGGTCCGCTCTAAGTCTCTTTTCTGAGGAATAAGGAATAAAGCAGCTCCCTATTCAATTTTTCGCGGGGGCTGTAATCTCTTTGGAATTTTTCATTTGCACTTGTGTGCAGTGTACCCCAAGTACAGTCTGACCAGAGTACATTACAGTTGAGCAAAACTTCAGTACTTTGAATTCTACACCACTAGAAATAAATCCCAGTGCTTTGTTAGCATTTTAATGCTTTGCTGAACTGGGATGCTGCATTTAATGATTTATTCACTTGTATCCCCAGATCCCTGTGCTCTTCTACTCCACTCAGTTTCTTATTTTCTCAAATGCAGGTGGTGTTTCTTTTTCCCCACTGAAGCACATCACCTCATATTTATCTATGTTAAAGTTCATTTGCCACTTAACTGGCACATTCGGGGCTTTCCAAATATTTCTTGCTTATGCTGCACTCTTCCTCTGTTAGCTGTGCTCCCAATGTTATACCATCTTCAAATTTTGGTACTGAGTCACAAAGCCCACCAAAAATGAAGGTTTCAATATGATGCACGTTACAACCACTGCTTTGCCAGGCAATTATGCACAACTCGGTCAATCATGTTATTCAACCAGGTCTGCCTCTTTTAATCTAGCCCCTTGCAATACCTGGGACAACAACATCCCAAAGACTTGAATCTCCCAAGCACTGCAAACAACAATCATGTGTACAAATGAGAATATCTTGAATGAGCACCAACAAATTCTATTGGCACACAACTTCTCGTTTCAATTCCAAATTTACAATTCGAGAGAACTCCCAGTAAATTAACACCAGTCAATTACCCGGAACTATTTCTATCCACTTAAGTAGGCTTTGTTAACATTGAGTGATAAACTGGAACTAGCTACACAACAAATACCCATACGTGGGGCATGTAATAGGAGAGCAAAGGACTGCAGATGCTGGAAATCCAACATATAAACAGAAATGCTGGAAATACTCGGCAGGTTAGGCAGCATCTGAGGAGAGGGAAACAGAGTCAATTCTTCAGGTCCACGATCTGCACAACATCCGACGAAGAGTCACAGACCTGGGTTTCTCTCTGCTGAGTTGCTGCCAGATGTGCAGACATTTCTATCACTGCCCATTTCTATTGGAACAAAAATAACCCTTTTTGCCAATCCTGCAAAAAGAAATAAGGGGCATAGACAGAATGGATAGTCAGAGACTTTTTCCTGGGGTAGAGGGGTCAATTACTAGGGAACATAGGTTTAAGGTGCGAATGGCAAGTTTTAGAGGAGATGTACGAGGCAAGTTTTTTACACAGAGGGTAGTGGGTGCCTGGAACTCGCTACCGGAGGAGGTGGTGGAAGCAGGGACGATAGTGACGTTTAAGGGGCTTCTTGACAAAAACATGAATAGAATGGGAATAGAGGGATATGGACCCCGGAGTGTAGAAGATTTTAGTTTTGACAGTCAGCATGGTCGACGCAGGCTTGGAGGGCCGAAGGGCTTGTTTCTGTGCTGTACTTTTCTTTGTTCTTTGTTCTTTGAAATTGTACTTCTGGTGAGTCTCTCCTTCCCCCTCAGCAAGGAACCCAGCAGCAGATGCCTGGGATCTTGTTTTCATTCACACAACGTGTCAAAGCAATAAATTGATAATTAAAAAAAATAATAATCTCAATGACTATTATGAAGTGCCAAGCAGTAGAGATAACTGATGAAATGCGTTTTGCCTTTTTGCTTCAGAAGCAGAACTCGAGAGAGACAGACCAGGCCACAATTCCTTGTTACCAGGGAAAGGGTGGGATACAGAGGCCGAGACAAGGGCCTTCATTTTACTAACACCAACCTTGCATTTGCCTCTGGTGGCATACATTCCAGGCCGGCCTCGATGCAATTCATATGAAAATGTGGGTTGGAAACGGACTGCCTTTCAGTCTGAGTTTTCCTTCTTCCCTGGTCTGGTGTATCGACAGGTTTTTAAGGAAGGAGGATGGGGAGAAAAAGGAAGGGGAGAGGTGTATGTGTGTGTGTGTGTATGTCCAGCTCACTACCAACTTCAGGGTTCACACACTTCACTCTCCTACACTCACACTTTGTCTCGTGCGCCCTCACACACTGGGCAGAACCTTGAGGCCACCCTCACTGATCATGAAATCGGCGTCAAGGGCAGAAAATCTTGTGAGAATTGGGAAACGTGATTCTTGCCGGAGTGTTCTCCCCGCCTCTCACACTGCCTCACGCACCCTCACACACTGCCTCACGCACCCTCACACACTGCCTCATGCACCCTCTCACACTGCCTCACGCGCCCTCACACACTGCCTCATGCACCCTCACACGCTCTCACACAATGTCTTGTGCATTCTCACGTATTGTCTTGCGTCCGCTCACACAATGTCTTATACATCCTCACTCACTGTCTTATGTGCCCTCACACACCGCCTTGTGTGTCCTCACACACTGTCTTGTGTGTCCTCACACACTGTCTTGTGTGTCCTCACACACTGTCTTGTGTGCCCTCACACACTGTCTTATGTGCCCTCACACACTGTCTTATGTGCCCTCACACACTGTCTTGTGTGCCCTCACACACCGCCTTATGTGCCCTCACACACCGTCTTGTGTGCCCTCACACACCGTCTTGTGTGCCCTCACACATCGTCTTGTGTGCCCTCACACACCGTCTTGTGTGCCCTCACACACCGTCTTGTGTGTCCTCACACACTGTCTTGTGTGTCCTCACACACAGTCTTGTGTGTCTTCACACACTGTCTTGTGTGCCCTCACACACTGTCTTGTGTGTCCTCACACACAGTCTTGTGTGCCCTCACACACCGTCTTGTGTGCCCTCACACACCGTCTTGTGTGCCCTCACACACCGTCTTGTGTGCCCTCACACACCGTCTTGTGTGCCCTCACACACCGTCTTGTGTGCCCTCACACACCGTCTTGTGTGCCCTCACACACCGTCTTGTGTGCCCTCACACATCGTCTTGTGTGCCCTCACACATCGTCTTGTGTGCCCTCACACACCGTCTTGTGTGCCCTCACACACTGTCTTGTGTGCCCTCACACACCGTCTTGTTTGCCCTCACACACCGTCTTGTGTGCCCTCACACACTGTCTTATGTGCCCTCACACATCGTCTTGTGTGCCCTCACACACTGTCTTGTGTGTCCTCGCACACTGTCTTGTGTGCCCTCACACACCGTCTTGTTTGCCCTCACACACCGTCTTGTGTGCCCTCACACACTGTCTTATGTGCCCTCACACACTGTCGTGTGCCCTCACACACCGCCTTGTGTGCCCTCACACACTGTCTTGTGTGCCCTCACACACTGTCTTGTGTGCCCTCACACACCGTCTTGTTTGCCCTCACACACCGTCTTGTGTGCCCTCACACACTGTCTTATGTGCCCTCACACACTGTCGTGTGCCCTCACACACCGTCTTATGTGGCCTCACACACCGCGTCGTGTGCCCTCACACACCGCCTTGTCTGTCCTCACACACCGCCTTGTGTGCCCTCACACACCGTCTTATGTGCCCTCACACACTGTCTTGTGTGTCCTTCCTTACTGTCTTATGTGCCGTTCCACACTGTCTTGTGTGCCCTCACACACTGTTCACACCCTCACTCTCTCTCTCGTTCGCACTCACTCACTCTCTCTGACGTGCACACATTCACTCTCTCACATGCACTCACTCTCCCTCCTGCGCGCACACACTTTCTTCTGCGTAATCACACTCTCTTGCACACTCTCGCTCGCATGCACTCTCACTTCTCTCTCATGCGCATTCACTCTCTCTCGCATAGATTCACTCTCCTTGTTTCCACTCACACTCTGTCTCACATGTGCTCACTCACTATCACGTGCATTCTCTCTCTCACACGCACTCACTCACTCTCTCTCGCATACTCACTCAAAGTCCTGTGCACTCACTTACTCTCTTTCTCTCGTGCACTCACTCTCTCATGCACACTAATTCACCTTGCACGCATTCACTCTCTCTCACCCGCACTCTCACTATCTCTTGTGCACACACACACTCTCTCATGCGCTCTCTCTCACTCTCTCATGAGTACTCACTCACTCTCTCACACACACAGATTCACTCTCGTGTGCACTCTCTCTTGTGCACTCACTCATTCACAAGCTACTCACTCTCTCCCACATGCGCTCGCTCTTTCTTGTGCGTACTCACAAACTCTCGCTCACACTTGCTCATGCGCATTTGCTCACTCTATCTTGCGCACACTCATTCACTCACTCGATCGTGCACTGGCTCTCTCTCATGCACACTCACTCTCTTGCGTGCACTCACTCTCACGCACACATTCACTCTCTCTCGCGTGCACCCTCTCACTCTCTCTTATGTAAGAAGTCTTTCAACACCAGGTTAAAGTCCAACAGGTTTGTTTCAAACACTAGCTTTCGGAGCACTGTTTCTTCCTCAGGTGAATTCTGCCAACAAACCTGTTGGACTTTAACCTGGTGTTGTAAGACTTCTTACTGTGCTCATCCCAGTCCAACGCTGGTATCTCCACATCATCTCCCTTATGTGCACAAACTCACTCTCACTCATGTGCATTCTCTCACTCTCTCTCGTGTGTACTCACTCACTCACTCTCATGTGCATACTTGCACTCTTTCTCGCATTCACTCACTCTCTCTCACTTATTCTCACAGTCACTCATTCTTTCCCGCACGTACTCACTCTTTCTTGTGTGTACTCACATTCTCTCACCCATACTTTATCTCACGGGCACTCGCTCACTCGCACGCACCCACTCTCTCACTCACAGTCACTATTGGGCCCGGGACTGCTGCACTTTTTGTAGTACCGTGAGGTGGTCAAGGTCTGGAACATGGATGGCTGGAACTGTGGTCCTCAGAGTGCGATTCATGAGCATCTACACTGGCGACAACCCAGTGGACAGTGGGGTTGCCCTGTATGCCAGCATTGCCAGGTTGAAGTCGGAGCCTGAGTCTGCAGCTTTGCACAGCAACTGCTTGACAATATGGACCCCTTTCTCGGCCTTCCCATTTGATTGCGGGTAGTGGGGACTGGAGGTAACGTGACGGAAGTTGTAGGACTGTGCAAAATCAGACCATTCCTGGCTGTAAAAGCAAGGACCGTTGTCGCTCATTACCGTGATCGGAATCCCATGCCTGGTGAACGTTTCTTTGCAGGCTTTGATGACCGCCTTCGACGTGAGGTTGGTCAGTTTCATCACTTCTGGGTATCTGGAGAAGTAGTCGACCAGGAGTACGCAGTCACGCCCCTTGGCGTGAAAAAGGTCTACACCTACTTTGGACCACGGAGAGGTCATGATCTCGTGCTGTTGCAGTGTTTCCTTGGGTTGAGCCGGTTGAAACTTCTGACAGGTGGGGCAGTTGAGGACCGTGTTGGCAATATCCTGGTTAATGCCCGGCCAGTAAACCACCTCCCGAGCTCTGCGTCTGCATTTCTCGACTCCAAGGTGACCCACATGGAGTTGACCCAGCACCATAGCCCGCATGCTTTGAGGAATAACGATCCTGTCGAGTTTCAGAAGGACTCCCTCCACAACCGTCAGCTCGTCTTTAACATTAAAGAATTGGGGACATTGTCCCTTCTGCCAGCCATGGGTAAGGTGCTGCATCACACACTGCAGTAAAGGATCCTTGGTCGTTTCCTCACAAATTTGAACCACCCGTTCGTCAGAGGCTGGGAGGTTGTTGGCACACAATTGCTCTTACGCTTCTATGTGGCAGATGAAGTCACCTTGTTCACACGTGATGGTGTGGTAATGGACCGGGATAGGGCATCTGCAATGATCAGCTCTTTGCCTGGCGTGTAGACAAGTTCGAAGTCATAGCGGCGGAGTCGAAAAATAATTTGCTGTAACCGAGGTGTCATGTCATTTAAATCCTTCTGGATTATGTGGAATAGAGGCCTGTGGTCCGTTTCCATCGTGAATTTCGGCAGGCCATAAACGTAGTCATGAAACTTGACTATTCCTGTCAGGAGACCCAGACACTCCTTTTCGATCTGGGCATACCGTCGCTCAGTGGGCGTCATGGCCCTGGAGGCATATGCCACTGGAGCCCAGGATGAGGAGTCATCTCGCTGGAGGAGCACCGCCCCAATGCTGTCCTGGCTTGCATCAGTTGATCTCTTGGTTTCCTTGGTTGGGTCGAAGAACACTAGAACTGGGGCTGTGGGGAGCTTTGCCTTCAGCTCACGCCACTCCGCTTCATGTGTGGGCAGCCACTGGAATTCCGTTGACTTCTTGACAGAGATGGCGGAGGGCCGTGATGTGGGAAGCCATATTCCCGTACCAGCCTCCCTGAACAGGCGCCGGAATGTGACGACTAGGGGCTTTTCACAGTAACTTCATTTGAAGCTTACTTGTGACAATAAGCGATTTTCATTTCATTTCATATATTGGGAATGAATTTCCCGAGAAAGTTGACCATCCCGAGGAAAAGGAGGACCGCCTTCTTGTCCTCCGGGGACTTCATGGCGTTGATCGCCAAGACTTTGTTGGCGTCTGGCTGCACACCCTGCCGCGAGATGTGGTCGCCTAGAAACTTTATATCAGATTGACCAAATGAGCACTTGGCCCTGTTGAGCTGGAGACCATGTTCATGAATTCGCTGGAAGACCTGCTTGAGGCGAGCGATGTGTCCCTAGGGCGTTGTGGACCAGATGATCACGTCGTCCACGTATACTCGTACCCCCTCGATGCCCTCCATCATCTGCTCCATGATACGCTGAAACACTTCGGAGGCAGATCTGATACCGAAAGGCATGCGGTTGTAACAGTAGCGGCCAAACGGGGTGTTGAACGTGCACAGCTTGCGACTGGACGCGTCCAGCTGTATTTGCCAAAAACCCCGGGAGGCGTCCAGCTTAGTGAAGAATTTGGCATGAGCCATCTCACTGGTTAACTCTTCACGCTTCGGGATTGGGTAATGCTCCCGCATGATGTTTCGGTTTAGATCCTTGGGATCAATGCAAATGCGGAGCTCCCTGATGGCTTCTTTACGCAGACCATGGAGTGACCCAGTCTGTTGGCTCCGTGACCTTCGAGATGATGCCCTGGTCTTGGAGGTCCTGTAGTTGCTTTTTCAGCCGATCCTTGAGGGGCGGCACCTGGCACCCGGCGTGGTGCATGGATTACAGGGGTGGCGTTCGGCTTGAGTAGTATTTTGTATCGGTACGGGAGTGTGTCCATTCCATCGAATACACTGTGGTACTGCGTGATAATGTCGTCCATGTCAGCTTGCAAATTTCCATCGGGCGAGGCCGTCGCCGGTGATGATGACATGGTGTGGACTCGCTGAACCAGGTTCAGGAGCTTGCAGGCGCGAGCACCGAGCAAGGACGCCCTGTCAGGCCTGACGATTTCAAATCGTAACGGTGCCTTGATCGCCTTGTTTGATACCCCTAGTTGACACGAGCCACTGGCAGCTATGGCATTGCCATTGTAGTCAAGGAGCTGGCAGGCCGGTGGAAGAATGCATGGTCGGGCCCGGATGGTGTCGAGGTCGGATTGTGAGATGAGGTTCGCAGACGCGCCAGTGTCCAGTTTAAATCGGATGTGAGTCTTGTTAACTGTGAGGACAGCACACCACTCGTCGTCGGGATCCACACTGAGGATTGAAAGGTGTTGCGCAGGTGTGGTGGAGGCCAGCTCATGTATGGTTATGATGCCCACCCGATATGGAGACTGGAGGCAGTCAGCATCAGGGTCCGTTGGCTGTCGGGATCAGAATCTGGCATGCCTTGTTGTATTGAGCGGATACTTCTGCGCCGCAGCTGGGATCGCTGGCTGCTGAGAGGTGGAGCAGATCTGCAGAGGGCTGCGTAGTGGCCAAGCTTGCCACACTGGAGACATCGGCATCCTCTTGCCGGACATTGCGCATGCAATGCCGGATATTGCCGCTTCAAGTGGGCGGAGCCACAATTCGGACACGTCGCAACACTGACGTCAGCGCGATCCGTGAACCATCGCGCATGCGCAGTGCGGTCGGCTGACGTACGCACCTGCGCAGTCTGGTTTTCGGTCTTGTCGTCCACTCGGTCATGGCGTGTATGTGCAGGGATCCGAGAAAAGCGCGCGAAATGGCCACTCTCCTCGATGCACAGGCCCTGCATCTGTGCAATGGCCTGCACCCTTTCTGCCTCGTGGGAGGCCAGCTTTGCAGTTTCTGCCGCCCTGATGTGGGAGTAACGATTCTTGGCACGCTCATGGATAACGCACATCTCGATAGCGACAGACTGTTTGATTTTAAGGAGCTGCTGCCGCAGGGAGTAGGAATGGACCCCAAAAACAATCTGATCCCGGATCATGGAATCAGCCGTCGAGCCATAGTTACATGACTGCGCTAGGATGCGGAGATGGGTCAAGAAGGACTGAAAAGGTTCATCCTTACCCTGAAGCCTCTGCTGGAAGATGTACCGTTCAAAGCTCTCATTCACCTCAATGTCGCAGCGGCTGTCAAACTTCAGCAGGACTGTTTTGAATTTTGTTTTGTCTTTGCCGTTGGCGAACGTAAGCGAATTGTAGATATGGAACGTGTGGTCCCCCGCAGTGGAGAGAAATAGCGCGATCTTCCTAGCATCCAATGCTGCCTCGAGGTCGGAGGCCTCGATGTACAAGAGGAACTTTTGCTTGAAGATTTTCCAGTTGGCGCCGAGGTTGCCGGAGATGCGGAGCTGCGGAGGAGGCTGGATGTTTTCCATTTCGCTGAATGGCTGCTTGCTGGTCGATGCTGATTCACTCGAGGTAGCTCCGTCAAGATCAGTATCACTCTGGTACCATGATGTGTTAGGCAGGTTGGTTCGATGTGGACTGCACTCGATGCAGTGAAGTTAGAAACAGACGTCTAACACAGGAGAAGATCCAACATTGTTTTATTCAACTAGATGAACTGCTGTACATATTCAGCTGTGGGTCGACACTAGACTGATCTGATTAGTGACCTTGTAGTAGCCTGACCAGACTTACTAGCTACCGCATGGTGTTTGTGCTTGCTAGCTCGTGGACTCTGACTGTCTCAGTAGCTGGGTCCCGAGAGAGTGGGAAACCTAGTGCCCTCTGGCTTTAAAGTGGTAGTGTCCTGTCTGGTGATTGGTTGTGCTGTGTTGTATGCTTACTGGTCATCCTATGTGTCAATCACTGCCTGTCTGCATCTCATTATATACATGAGTGGATATTATGACAGTATTGACGCTGGACTACTGATGCAGAGACCCAGCAAAATGATCTGGGGACCCGTGTTCGAAACCCACGACGGCAGGTGATGGAATTTAAACTCAATAAAATGTCTGGAATTAAAACTCTAATGATAGTCATGAAACCATTGTTGATTGTCATAAAAAACCATCTAGTTCACTAATGTCGTTTGGAGAAGGAAATCTGCCATCCTTACCTGGTCTGGCCTACATGTGACTCCAGACCCACAGCAATGTGGTTGACTCTTAAATGCCCTCTGAAATGGCCTTTCAAGCCACCCAGTTGTATTCAACTGCTATGAAAATACGAAAAAGGAATGAAACCGGACGGACCACTCGGCATCGAACCAGGTACCAAAAATGACAACGGCAAACGCAGCCCTGCCGACCCTGCAAAGTCGTCCTTATTAACATCTGGGGTCTTGTGCCAAAGTTGGGAGAGCTGTCTCATTGACTAGTTAAGCAACAGCCTGGCATAGTCAGACTCACCGAATCATACCTTACAGTCAATACCCCAGACACTACTATTACCATTGCTGGGTATGTCCTGTCTCACCGGCAGGACAGACCCAGCAGAGGTGGTGACACAGTGGTATACAGTCTTGGGCGTCTTCAACAACACTGATTCTGGACCACATGAAGTCTCATGGTGTGAGGTTAAACAAGGGCAAGGAAACCTCCTGCTGATTACCACGTACTGGCCACCATTAGCTGATGAATCAGTGCTCCTCCATGTTGAACACCACTTGGAGGAAGCACTGACGGTGACAAGGGTACAGAATATGCTCTGGGTGGGGGACTTCAATGTCCATCACTAAGACTGGCTATGTAGTACCACCACAGGCCGAGCTGGCTGTGTCCTAAAGCACATAGCTGCTAGACTGGGACTGCAGCAGGTGGTGAGGGAACCAACAAAAGGGAAAAACATACTTGACTCCATCCTCACCAATCTGCCTGCTGCAGATGCATCTGTCCATGACAGTATTGGCAGAAGTGACCACCGCACATTCCTTGAGGAGACAAAGTCCCTTCTTCACATTGAGGATACCCTCCATTGTGTTGTGTGGCACTACCACTGTGCTAAATGGGATAGATTTCGAACAGATCTAGCAACTCAAGACTGGGCATCCACGTGGGCCATCAGCAGCAGCAGAATTGTATTCAACGCAATCTGCAACCTCATGGTCTGGCATATCCCCCACTCTATCATTACCACCAACCCTGGTTCAATGGAGAGTGCAGGAGAGCATGCCAGCAGCAACATCAGGAATACCGAAAATTGTGATTTCAACCTGGTGAAGCTACAACACAGGACTGCTTGTGTGCTAAACAGTATAAGCAGCACGTAATGGACAGGACTAAACAATTGCACAACAAACGCATCTGATCTAAGCTCTGTAGGCTATCCCAGCAATGGTACTGAAGACTTGTGCTCCAGTATTGGCCGCACCCTTGCCAAGCTGTTCCAGTACAGATACAACACTTGTATCTACCCGGCAATGTGAAAAATTGCCCAGGTGTGTCCTGTACACAAGAAACGGGATATGGCACTTGACTCATCGATCGACAGTTCCAACACGTCACAGCAAAAAAACGCTTTGACCTCCTCAGAAGACAAACACAGGACACAACCGACAGAGTACCCTTCGTCGTCCAGTACTTCCCCGGATCGAAGAAACTACGACATCTCCTTCGCAGCCTTCAACACATCATCGATGAAGATGAACATCTTGCCAAGGCCATCCCCACACCCCTACTACTTGCCTTCAAACAACTGCGCAACCTCAAACAAACCATTGTTTGCAGCAAACTACCCAGCCTTCAGAACAGCGATCACGACACCACACAACCCTGCCACGGCAATCTCTGCAAGACGTGCCAGATCATCGACATGGGTACCACCATTACACATGAGAACACCACCCACCAGGTACGTGCTACATACTCGTGCGACTCAGCCAATGTTGTCTACCTCATACGCTGCAGGAAAGGATGTCCCGAAGCGTGGTACATTGGCGAGACCATGCAGGTGCTGCGACAACGGATGAACGGACATCGCGCGACAATCGCCAGGCGGGAATGTTCCCTTCCAGTCGGGGAACACTTCAGCCATCAAGGACATTCAGCCTCTGATCTTCGGGTAAGCGTTCTCCAAGGCGGCCTTCAGGATACGCAACAACGCAGAATCGCCAAGCAGAAACATGTAGCCAAGTTCCGCACACATGAGTACGGCCTCAACCGGGACATGGGATTCATGTCGCATTACATTCACCCCCCACCATCTGGCCTGGGCTTGCGAAATCCTACCAACTGTCCTCCTTAACCTGGGGTTACCCCTCTCTCCAGTTGCTCCGTCTGGACCTGTAGACTTTATTACCTGCAAAGGCTCGCATTCAAAGTATCATCTTGCATCTTTGACTTTGTCTATATATATGTTTCTGGAACCTACCTCTTCATTCACCTGAGGAAGGAGCTGTGCTCCGAAAGCTAGTGATTCAAAACAAACTTGTTGGACTTTAACTGGTGTTGTAAGACTTCTTACTCTGGTCAGGAGTGTAATGGAATACCCTCCACTTGCCTGGACGAGTGCAGCTCCAACAACATTCAAGAAGCTCAACACCATCCAGGACAAAGCAGCCCGCTTGATTTCTCCCCCTTCCACAAGCACTCGAACCCTCCACCACCGACAAACAGTGGCAGCCATGTGTACCATCTACAAGATGCACTGCAGTAACTCACCAAGGTTCCTGAGACAGCACCTTCCAAACCCACGACCACTACCATCTGGAAGGCCAAGAGCAGCAGATGTCTGGGAACCCCACCATCTGGAGGTTCCCCTCCAAGTCACTCACCACCTTGCCTTGGAAATATATCGCCATTCCTTCACTGTCGCTGGGGCAACATCCTGGAACTCCCTCCCTAACAGCACAGTGGGTGTACCTACACCTCAAGGACTGCAGTGGTTCAAGAAGACAGCTCACCATCACCTTCTGAAGGGCATCCAGGGATGGGCAATAAATGCTGGCCTAACCAGCGACTCCCACATCCCGTAAATGAATAAACAAAGAAAGAAAGAAAATAAGTTGAAGGTTTACCGATCAGCATGACCATACAGTATTGCCAATCTGTCATATCGATGTCCCCATATTTTTTTAATTGATTCTGGTGATACATAGCCCGAAATTCATCCACATCACTCGAGGCCACAGAGGCCACTCTGGGCCATGCTTCTGTTCCAATCACCCGTGTTAATCTGTTCCATGCTCACCAGTGGCCTCCTTACTCAGACTCCAGGTGCATTGCTCTTCAAACGAATTTCACAGGAAAGCTGTGCGTGATCCAGAGACCATCAAGGGATTCAACGGATGGGGTTGGGGATTGGGGAGGTTGGGGCGGTGTGGTGCATGCACACACACTGTGGGGGTGATGTGACCAATGGGGTTGGGAAGGGCTGGGCTCAGGGTGACAGGGCCACACCCCAGCGAGCGGGAGGAGGTAATGAAGGGTGTTTATGAGGGGTAGAGAATGAGGCAATTTAATATAAAAGCAAATTACTGTGGATGCTGGATAAACATAAACATAAAATGCTGGACCATCTCAGCAGGCCTGGCAGCATCTGTGGAGAGAGAATGAAGTGAACATATTGAGTCTGTTTGACTTCTTGACAAATCTTTGAGAAGCTCCCTTCTCTTTCTGCAGATGCTGTAAGACCTGCTGAGACTGTTCGGCATTTTCTGCATTTGAAGGAGGCAATTTAGTGCTTTGCTTTACATTATCTTGTGCCCCACCCAGGTCTGAAGTGAAGAAAACTCTCGACAGAGCAGTCCTCACATGAGTCCTGACATGAGGTAAGAAAAGAGGGACTGGGGAATCTGGCACTTCCTAAACAGCCAATGATTGTTGTTGTTCAGAGCAACAGCACTCATTAGCGGAGTAGTCTGTCGATTGGGATTGTCTCCATACTGGATTGGCTGCTTTAGACACTGAGCATCATGACTGACAGGCTCCTTGAGCGATGAGTCTGGGTCCCCCCTAGAGGCACAAGCCCTGGTGATGAGCCCGTCTGCACTACCCTCTCCTGGGCCCTGATAATTAATCAACAAGGTATATGTGATTGCATGTGAACACTCATATGTGGTATAACTATATCTAGAATGATTGATCTCAGCTGTGCTACCATGGAAAGGCACCAAGTAGAGATAATTTCCCTAGAGGACAGTAAAAACCAGAAAAACAGGCATCTTTGTGATATACTCTTACATTGGTTGGGTTCACAAATGGAAGATAATCGCATCCATCCTCAAACCTCTCTTGCCAAAGAGATGACTGGCTGAAATCAGTGGAGCCCACCAGAGTGGGCTTGATAGTGGGGGACAGGAAGGTACGAGTACTTTTAATAGATTCGCGACAGTGGGAAAATTGTTTCCAGTTAGGTTGGGAACAGGAAGGGCCTGATACAGGAATCCTGCCCGCTCATTCGTTAATGAGTCACTTGACACCTGAACTCACTAGAATTTAATGGCGGCTCAGGGATTCAATAGAATTCTCACGGCCACCCGGCACACCCTGTCAGTTTTGCCTGTGGTCTTATGAGGGGTGGGGGAGTTTCTTCACTGACTGGCATTCAGTGCCCGATAGAGGGACCAGGCATGAGGATTGCGGGGGCGGGTGGGGGGGTGGGGGGGGTGGGGTGGGGGGGAAGGTGCTGAAAACCATCCCCTTGCCTTGGCCCCCTCCTCTCTGGGGAGCCCTCGCCACCGCGGCCATCATGTCCTTATTTATTTGCCCGGGAATCCAGCGGCAATCCTCCGGCTAGACCTTGCAGTGTTGCCGGCACCAACCACCACGCCTGGTGGCACCACTGACAATGGAGAGGTGCTGGTCTCTGACTGGCCAGCAGCTGAAATCCCACTGGCAGCTTGATTGCATGAAAGGCCTGGTGCTGACCAGTTTGAGTGCCTGAGGGGCCTTGAATCGTGTCGGGCCTCTCCCATGGAAGTGACATGGGTTTCCCACTGGTTCTCCAGCTGGTGGGTTGGTCATCATCCCCCCCCGCCCCCATTAGAACTAAATCTTGTTTGGTGCCAAGAGGAAAAGTAACTTATATTAACCAGGCGTCTTGTCCTGACAGAGCAAAGAAAAAGAAATGTTGATCAACAGAAGCTCACAAGAAGGTCAAGAGCACTGAGGCATAACATACTTCAAGCTGGAACCCATAAGTCATTCACTGAGCATTTTGAGCGTTGCCTTATTTACATCTTTATGCATAAGCCAGCTGTACAGTTTGATCATTAGACTCAATTAATTTTTCTTTAATGCGATATTCACGTCCTGAATTACAGAATGGCTTTTTTTTACTACTGACTGTAGATACTGGAGGTCAGTCAAGAACGGTTTGCACTGACAGATGTAGCACACAATATGTTCAATTTATGGTTTTGCAAACTGGACGAACGTTTTGTTTGTGGTACTTTACTGGCAGAGGATAGAAGACAAATCTCTTTTAATGTTGCGTGTGATGTCACCACATGGACAAGCCAGACCAATGCTGTTTTGGATATCACTGGCCTCTCCTGCATTGTCCTCCGTGAGGAAGTGTCTTTGATGTTTCAATAATGAATTTTCAGCCTACAGCGGGTGTACTTGCCAAATAATGTCATATCCTACACAGCCAGCCAAGAGCTAAATAAGCCATATTGTTGACTTTGAGACGCATTCTTTGCAATGTTTGCAATACCACATTAAGAATCATTAAAGATAGAAGAAGGACATTTTGTGTCCCCATATACCAGCTGTTTAAGTACATGCAAGGTGAATGCTCGCATTCAAAGCATTGTCTTGCATCTTTGACTTTGTCTATATATATGTTTCTGGAACATACCTCTTCATTCACTTGAGGAAGGAGCTGTGCTCCGAAAGCTAGTGATTCAAAACAAACTTGTTGGACTTTAACCTGGTGTTGTAAGACTTCTGACTGTGCAAGGTGAATGGAAGCTGAGAGATTGTTTCGGCTGAGCGAGGAATCTAAAACCTTTGGAATTCTCTACTCCAGAGGGTTATGGATGTTATTGAATATGTTTTAAGACTGGGATAAACAGATATTTGGTCTCTCAGCGAATTAAAGGAGAAGGGGTGTAGGCAGGGAAATGGAGTTGAAGAGAATGGTCACCCATGATCGTATTGAACAGTAGAGCATGCTCGACAGGTTGTGTGGTCTACTCCTGCTCTTATTTCCTTTGTTCATTTGAAGTGAAAGATTAGAGTTAGAAGTTAAGACTAAGGCCACGGTCTACTGGACTCATCACCCCAGACTCGAGACGCAATAAGGCTGTAAAGTCTTGCGAGAGTTACGCCTCATGAGATACGAGGTCTCGCAAGGTGTCACAATCTGGACCCTACCCACAATGGGTGGGATCCAGATTTGCATATTCAAGTGTGTAGTCAGGCTCACTTAAATATGTTCATGCCAGAGTTATCCAAGGCGTGGGCCTAACACAATTGCCTGAGTGAGCGACATTTAGCACTGGTCTCCACCAAGTGGACCAGGCACATTGTCACTTGGAGGGACCTCCCAGGCAATTGAGGGTCCCTGGCTGGTCAGGCTCTAGACAGGGTGGTACTCTGGCAGCTCTGATGCCACCCAGGCACCTGTGGCACTGTCAGCCTGGCACCCTGGTAATGCCACCTGAGTGCCATTCTGGCATTGCCAGGGTGCCCAGATGGTGCTGCTACGCTGGCAGGGGCACTTCCAGGGTGCCAAGCTGAAAGTGCCAAGGTACCCAGTTGTTATATTGCCTTTGCTGGGGATCAGGTCTGGGGTGCCCTTATGAGGGGAGGTGCGGGGGCTCGAGAACATCCTCATTTCTAAGTTGGGGCATTGGGGGATCTGGAGTCTGTGGTATGGGTTCTAGAGATCGGTGCACCATTTAAAAATAGCATTGTGATCCCTGACTGCACTGGTAAACAGAACTCGTTAGTGCTGGAAGTGGGACTAAGTGCAGCCTCGAAGCAGAATCCTGTTTAATAGCAGGGTCGTTCTTGGTGCTGCCACTGTCGGGAAACATCTAGCTAAATGCGCTTAACACGGGACTCTTTTCATTGGGCAGCACGGTAGCACAGTGGTTAGCACAGTTGCTTCACAGCTCCAGGGTCCCAGATTCGATTTCCGGCTTGGGTCACTGTCTGTGCGGAGTCTGCATGTTCTCCCCGTGTCTGCGTGTGTTTCCTCCGGGTGCTCCGGTTTCCTCCCACAGTCCAAAGATGTGCACGATAGGTGGATTGGCCATGATAAATTGCCCTTAGTGTCCAAAAAGGTTGGGCGGGGTCACTGGGTTATTGGTTATGGGGATAGGGTAGAGGCATGGGCTCAAGTGGGGTGCTCTTTCTCAGGACTCGATGGGCCAAATGGCCTCCTTCTGCACTGTAAATTCTATGATTCTATGATTCTATTTATGGTAAATCATGCCGTAAGACTCAGTCCACTTCTGCCATTCATTCAAAGAAATGTGGGGCATCTTAACTTGCCTTACCTGGTAGTTTGCAGCATCAGCACCTCCCTCTGCTCAGTCAGTCATCAGGAACTACATTTTCATTTTGCTGTTGGGATCAAACCTGGGACCCGATTCTGCACCATGTCGGAAATGGCCACTGTCATAATATACACCAGTATATCATGGTGCAGCCACACGCACTGATGGACACACAGCAAGACCAATCAACACACACAACACCGCAGCCAATCACCAGTTAGAGCACACGCACTATATAGACAGAGGGCATCAGAGTTCCCGCTCATTCGGGATGCAGCCTCTCAGAAGGACAGAGCTTACAGCACAGATCTTCACCATGTGCTGAGTGCATAGACTGGTTAGGACAGGCATAGGTCTTTAGTTTAATCTGACATCGTGTTAACCCACAGTGAAAGTATGTTCAACAGTTTCTAGCTTAATAAAATAGTGTTGTACTATTTTAAGTGTGGGTGGCCTGTATGTGTTCCACGGATCCAGAGCACCCAACACATCAGTCACCTGATAATATCTTCAAAGTTCCTCCCATATCTCTTGATACCTTTAGCCCCAAGAGCTATATCCAATTCCTTCTTGAAATTACACAATGGCTCTCTTTCTGGGGTTGGAGGGGTTGAAATATTTTGGGGGTTCCTTGGAGCCATTTACTGTGTTGGTGGGACAGTGGCTCGAATGGGATGGAGGGCGATCACAGCCACCCCGTGCCACAGCGTCCTCTAGTTTGTCATTCTGGCTGATCATTTTCAAAGAAAGTTAAAATGTGATCCGTTTTGAAAGATGCTGGGGTTTCCCATTTTTAATTTATTTCTCTGTCATCGGCAGCATCCTTGCTATTCAGACTTTAAGCTCCTACTCTCTGAGACTTGGAGCAACACTAGAAATCATGGTAGCATTGTGGATAGCACAATTGCTTCACAGCTCCAGGGTCACAGGTTCGATTCCGGCTTGGGTCACTGTCTGTGTGGAGTCTGCACATCCTCCCCGTGTGTGCGTGGGTTTCCTCCGGGTGCTCCGGTTTCCTCCCACAGTCCAAAGATGTGCAGGTAGGTGGATTGGCCTTGATAAATTGCCCTTAGTGTCCAAAATTGCCCTTAGTGTTGGGTGGGGTTACTGGGTTATGGGGATAGGGTGGAGGTGTTGACCTTGGGTAGGGTGCTCTTTCCAAGAGCTGGTGCAGACTCGATGGGCTGAATGGCCTCCTCCTGCACTGTAAATTCTATGAAATCAGGGGAACACAGGCAGTCCTGAGTTGCTCGCATGCAATTGACAGGAAACAGATAGCGTTCCCATCAATTGACTCGCATAATTTTGGGGCGAACGAACTACAGTAGATGCCTGGGGCGTCATTCTCCGACCCCCCGCTGGGTCGGAGAATGGCCGTTGGCCGCCGTGAATCCCGCCCCCGCCCCCGCCGAAGTCTCCGCTCCCGGAGATTGGGCGGGGGCGGGAATCCGGCCGCGCCGGTTGGCGGGACCCCCTGCTGGATTCTCCGGCCCGGATGGGCCGAAGTCCCGCCCAGGAATTGCCTGTCCCGCCGGCGTAAATCAAACCTGGTATTTACCGGCGGGACCAAGCGTGGGTGGGCTTCAGGGGGGGGGGGGCGCGGGGCGATCTGACCTCGGGGGGTGCCCCCACGGTGGCCTGGCCCGCGATCAGGGCCCACCGATCCGCGGGCAGGCCTGTGCCGTGGGGGCACTCTTTCCCTTCCGCCTCCGCTACGGCCTCCACCATGGCGGAGGCGGAAGAGACTCTCCCCACTGCGCATGCGCGGGAAACTGACAGCGGCCGCTGACGCTCCCGCGCATGCACTGGGAAACTGACAGCGGCCGCTGACGCTCCCGCGCATGCGCCGCAGTTCCGCGCCAGCTGGCGGGGCAACAAACGCCATTTCCGCCAGCTGGCGGGGCGGAAATCCCTCCGGCGTCGGCCTAGCCCCTCAATGTTGGGGCTAGGCCGCCAAAGATGCGGAGACTTCCGCACCTTTTTGCCGGCACGATGCCCGTCTGATTGGCGCCGGCTTTGGCGCCAGTCGGCGGGCATCCCGCCGTTGGGGGAGAATTTCGCCCCATATGTCCACTTTTCACACTGTGTTCTGATGAAAGGCCCCGTCTCCCGCCAGACACAGACAGCTTTACCAATGACACCAGCACTTCACTGTAAAGTAAGTCGAGGCTCAGGTAAAACCTGAAGTCAGCTGTTCGGCCAGGCCCCAGCATGTTTTGCTAGGATTTGTTGTTTTCATTCTGGGTCTGATTTGCAGAATTTGGAGTCATCTCTCATGGAATCCACAGAACCGCGAAAGTGCAGAAGGAGGCCATTCGGCCCATCGAATCTGCACTGACCCTCCAAAAGAGCACCCTTCCCCCGGCCCACTCCCCCGCCCGATCCTGGTAACCCAGTAACCCCACCTAACCTGCACACCTTTGGACTCTTCTTACCTCTTCCTTGGTATGCCTCTCAGATTACACTGGGCACTAACAAATTCTCCGATTCTCTTGTGTCAGTCATTTATTTCATTCCTCCTTCCATTTTCCAGGGTAAAGATCAGGTCAATCATTTGGAAATCCTATTTTCGTTTCAGCGGGTCATTGCATTGATTCTTCCTGTCCGAGTTTATTTGTTTCCTTCCTTCACCTCCTCTTCATTTTGACCCGACTGGAATGCTTGTTCGCCTTTCAGATTATAGTTCCGAGCAAGGACCGAGTGTGAAACATTAACTTTGTTCTCCTCATGGACGCTGAGTGGGCTGTTGTGTGTTTCCTGCATTTCCAGTGTTCTTTCCTTTGTGAAGACTCTGTCCTTTGCCTTTCGGCATAGTATCGTTTGAGACATTTGCACAGCCTCTTCGCGTAATCGGAAAAGACGACCTCGGACCAGCACTATTCCGCTTTTCCAGCTGCGGAAGGGACTGCCACTCACAAATTGGCCCCGACAGCCACAACGGACCGTACGCAAATGACAACCTTCAGTGTTCTCCCTCAGCTCCCCAGATGGACGGATGCTGCAATTTGTTTGTAACATTCTCACATCCCCTTAACGGTGATCAAAAGGTCACAATGAGATAGTAAGGACGTTCTTCGGGTGCGGTGCCCTCAAATGGCTGAACTCACCTCGGCCATCTGGATTGGTGGGTTTAGGTCTTGAATTGATCCCAGGGTGCCTCCAGCACAGATTTGTCCAGTGGTCGCACTTAGTACCTAGACATGGGAAGTACAGGCTGGAAATACAGTGGAACTGTGGGTCCTTGCAGCAGTCCTGTGGAGGCTTTGTAGTCGGTTGGTGGAGAGGGGGGGGGGGGCATCCGCTGTTGGTGCCAAGAAATTTAGAATAAAATTGCACTCGCCCACTTCCTGGAGAAAGGAGCAAAGCAGTAATGGTAACCCACTAGATAGTTGTGGGCAGATAATTAAGGTAATTATTTTGTACAAAACAGTGGTATTTCTCAAATGGGCTGACATTTTGCTGCATGGGGCCCCTTCCCACGTTTTGTCTGAAGATCACCTACTCACAGGAGGTGAGAGAAGAACAGGAGGTCAGAGCATCATGAGATCAATATGAAGTTTTATATCTGAAGGAGAAAACTGTTATGTTCTTCTATTCGACGTAAATGTATCAATCACACAACAAGGATTGGAAAAACAATAATGTGGATTCTATACAATGTTAACTGTTTAAATACATACATAGATACATAGAAGATAGGAGGAGGCCTTTTGGCCCTTCGAGCCTGCTCCACCATTCATCACGATCATGGCTGATCATCCGACTCAATATCCTAATCCTGCTTTCTCCCCATAGCCTCGGATCCCATTCTCCCCAAGTGCTATATCCAGCCGCCTCTTAAATATATTCACAGTTTTAGCATCAACTACTTCCTGTGGTAATGAATTCCACAGGCTCATCACTCTGTGTGACGAAATGTCTCCTTATCTCTGTCTGAAATGGTTTACCCTGTATCCTCAGACTGTGAACCCTGGTTCTGGACACACCCATCATTGGTAACATTTTCTCCACATCTACCCTGTCTAGTCCTGTTAGAATTTTATAAGTCTCGATGAGATCCCCCCTCATTCTTTTGAACTCCAGCGAGAACAATCCCAACCTAGTCAATCTCTCCTCATCTGACAGTCCCGCCATCCCTGGAATCAGTCTAGTAAACCTTCGCTGCACTCCCTCAAGAGCAAGAACATCCTTCATCAGAGAAGGAGACCAAAACTGCACACAGCACTGCAAGTGTGGCCTCACCAAGGCCCTGTACAATTTCAGAAACACATCCCTACTTCTATATTCGAAACCTCCTCCAATGAAGGCCAACATACCATTAGCCTTCTTTACCGCCTGCTACATTTGCATGCTTATCTTCAGCGAATGGTGCACAAAGACACCCAGGTCCTGCTGCACACTCCCCTCTCCCAATTTACTACCATTCAGGTAGTAATCTGCCTTCCTGTTTTTGCTTCCAAAATGAATAACCTCACGCTTATCCAAATTATACTGCATCTGCCATTGGTTTGGCCACTCACCCAACCTGTCCAGATCTTGCTGTAGGATCCCTGCATCCTTGTCACAATTCACCCTCCCACCTAATTTGGTATAATCTGCAAACTTTGAGATGTTACATTTTGTTCCCTCATCCAAATCATTAATGTATATTGTGAATAGCTGGGGTCCCAGCACCGATCCCTGTGGTATCCCACTGGTTACTGCCTGCCAATTTGAAAAGGACCCATTAATCTCTACTCTTTGTTTCCTCTCTGCCAACCAGTTTTCTATCCACCTCAATACATTTCCCCAATCCCATGCGCTTTAATTTTGCACAATAATCTCTTAAGCAGGACTTTGTCAAACGCCTTCTGAAAGTCCAAATATACCACATCGACTGGCTCCTCCTTGTCGACTGTGCTGGTTATCTCTTCAAAGAATTCCAATAAATTTGTCAAGCATGATTTTCCCTTCATAAATCCATGCTGACTCTGACTGATCCTGCCACCGCTTTCTAAATGTTCCGCTATAAAGTCCTTGATAATGGATTCAAGCATTTTCCCCACGACCGATGTTAGGCTTACTGGTCTATAATTCTCTGCTTTCTCTCTAACTCCCTTTTTGAATATCGGAATGACGTGAGCTACCTTCCAATCTGCAGGGACAGTTCCAGAGTCTAGAATCCTTTGTCTAGAAAGCCTTTGACAAGGTGCCACACAAAAGGTTGTTGCATAAGATAAAGATGCATGGCATTAAGGGGAAAGTAGTAGCATGGATAGAGGATTGGTTAATTAATAGAAAGCAAAGAGTGGGGATTAATGGGTGTTTCTCTGGTTGGCCAAATCAGTAGCTAGTGGTGTCCCTCAGGGATCAGTGTTGGGCCCACAACTGTTCACAATTTACATAGATGATTTGGAGTTGGGGACCAAGGGCAATGTGTCCAAGTTTGCAGACGACACTAAGATAAGTGGTAAAGCAAAAAGTGCAGAGGATACTGGAAGTCTGCAGAGGGATTTGGATAGGCTAAGTGAATGGGCTAGGGTCTGGCAGATGGAATACAATGTTGACAAATGTGAGGTTATCCATTTTGGTAAGAATAACGGCAAAAGGGATTATTATTTAAATGATAAAATATTAAAACATGCTGCTGTGCAGAGAGACCTGGGTGTGCTAGTGCATGAGTCGCAGAAAGTTGGTTTTCAGGTGCAACAGGTGATTAAGAAGGCAAATGGAATTTTGTCCTTCATTGCTAGAGGGATGGAGTTTAAGACTAGGGAGGTTCTGCTGCAATTGTATAAGGTGTTAGTGAGACCACACCTGGAGTATTGTGTTCAGTTTTGGTCTCCTTACTTGAGAAAGGGCGTACTGGCACTGGAGGGTGTGCAGAGGAGATTCACTAGGTTAATCCCAGAGCTGAAGGGGTTGGATTACGAGGAGAGGTTGAGTAGACTGGGACTGTACCCGTTGGAATTTAGAAGGATGAGGGGGGATCTTATAGAAACATATAAGATTATGAAGGGAATAGATAGGATAGATGCGGGCAGGTTGTTTCCACTGGCGGATGAAAACAGAACTAGGGGGCATAGCCTCAAAATAAGGGGAAGTAGATTTAGGACTGAGTTTAGGAGGAACCTCTTCACCCAAAGGGTTGTGAATCTATGGAATTCCTTGCCCAGTGAAGCAGTAGAGGCTCCTTCATTAAATGTTTTTAAGATAATGATAGATAGTTTTTTGAAGAATAAAGGGATTAAGGGTTATGGTGTTCGGGCCGGAAAGTGGAGCTGAGTCCACAAAAGATCAGCCATGATCTCATTGAATGGTGGAGCAGGCTCGAGGGGCCAGATGGCCTACTCCTGCTCCTAGTTCTTATGTTCTTAATCCTGGAAGATGACCACCAATGCATCCACTATTTCCAGAGCCACCTCCTTAAGCACTCTGGGATGCAGATTCTCAGGCCCTGGGGATTTATCTGCCTTCAATCCCATCAGTTTTCCCAGCACCATTTCTCGACTAATGTTGATCTCCCTCAGTTCTTCCCTCTCACTAAACCTTTCATTCTCCAACATTTCTGGGATCTGGGACGAAATTCTCCGGTATCGGCGCGATGTCCGCTAACCGGCGCCAAAAACGGCGCAAATCAGTCGGGCATCGCGCCGCCCCAAAGGTGCGGAATCCTCCGCATCTTGGGGGGCCGAGCCCTAATGTTGAGTGGCTAGGCCTGCGCTGTACTGATTTCCGCCCCGCCAGCTGGCGGAAAAGGCCTTTGGTGCCCCGCCAGCTGGCGCGGAAATGACATTGCCGGGCGGCGCATGCGCGGGAGCATTAGCAGCCGCTCACGGCATCCCCGCGCATGCGCTGTGGAGGGAGTCTCTTCCGCCTCCGCCATGGTGGAGACCGTGGCAAAGGCGGAAGGAAAAGAGTGCCCCCACGGCACAGGCCCGCCGCGGATCGGTGGGCCCCGATCGCAGGCCAGGCCACCGTGTTTGCACCCCCCGGGGCCAGATCGCCCCGTGCGCCCCCCCAGGACCCCGGAGCCCGCCCGTGCCGCCTTGTCCCGCCGGTAAGAGAGGTAGTTTGATCCAGGCCGGCGGGACAGGCATCCTAGCAGTGGGACTTCGGCCCATCCAGGCCGGGGAATCGCGGGGGGGGGGGGGCCCACCAACCAGCGCGGCGTGATTCCTGCCCCCGCCGATTCTCCAGTGCCGGAGAATTTGGCAACCGGCGGGGGCGGGATTCACGCCAGCCCCCGGCGATTCTCCGACCCGGCGGGGGGTCGGAGAATCTCGCCCCTGGTTTGTGTCCTCATTTGTGAAGACAGAACGAAAGTATGTATTCAATTGCTCAGCCATTTCTTTGTCCTTTATTATGCATTCCCCTGTTTCTGTTTGTAGGGGGCCTACATTTCCCTTTACCAATCTCTTCCTCTTCACGTATCTGTAGAAACTCTTAGTGTCAATCTTTATGTTTCCTGCAAGCTTCCTTTCGTACTGTACTTTCCCCTTCTTAATCAATCCCTTCGTCCTTGTTTGCTGAATTCTAAACTGCTCCCAATCCTCAGACCTATTATTTTTCTTGGCCAATCTGTATGCTTCTTCCTTGTATCGGATACTATTTCTAATTTCCTTTGTCAGCCATGGATTGGCCCTCTTACCCCCTTTGCTTTTCTGCCAGACAGAAATGAACAGTTGCTGTAGTTCCTCCATTCGTTCCTTGAATGTTTGCCATTGTCTATCCACTGCCATCCCTTTAAGTAACTCTCCCCAGTCTATCAAGGCCAACTCACGCCTCATATCCTCACAGTTCCCTTTATTAAGATTCAGCACCCTAGGCTCCGAATCAACTACTTCAGCTTGATAAAAAATTCCATCATGTTATGGTCGCTCATCCCCAAGGGGTCTTGTACAGCCAGATTGGTAATGATTCCCTTCTCATTACACAGTACCCAGTCTAAGATGGCCTGCTCTCTAGTTGGTTCCTCCACATATTGGTCAAGAATACCATCCCGTATATACTCCAGGAATTCCTTCTCTACGGCATTGTGGCTAATTTGATTTTCCAATCTATGTGAAGATTAAAATCACCCTTGATCACCGATATTCCCTTATTCCATGCATCTCTAATTTCTTGTTTAATGCCATTCCCAACCTCACAAGTGCAGTTTGGGGGGTCTATATATGATACCCACTAATGTTTTTGTCCCTTGGTATTTCTCAACTCTACCCATACGGACTCCACATTGTCAGAGCTAATATCCTTTCTCACTATTGTATTAATTTCCTCTTTAACCAGCAGTGCCACGCCACCACCTTTTCTTTTATGCCTGTCCTTCCTAAATACTGAGAACCCTGGGACATTCAGTTCCCATCCCTGTTCACCCTGCAGCCATGTCTCCGTAATCCCAGTTATATCATACCAATTTATATCTATCTGTGTGATTAGTTCAGCCACTTTATTGCAAATACTCTGTGCATTAAGACACAGAGCCTTTAAGTTTGTCTTTTTCGCAATGCTTGTCTTGCTCCCAATATTTTTCTCTACTGCCCTGTTTGAATTTTGTCCTTGGTTTCTCCACCTATCACTTTTCTTATTCACTTTTCTACCTTTTGCTTTTCTCCTTCTTTCTGTTACTCCTTGCATAGGTTCCCATCCCCCTGGCATATTAGTCTAAACCCTCTCCAACCGCTCTAGCAAATAGCTCCCCTAGGACATCAGTTCTAGTCCTGCCCAGGTGTAACCCGTCCAGTTTGTACAGGTCCCACCTCCCCCAGAACCGGTCCCAATGCCCCAGGAATCGGAAACCCTCCCCCTGACACCATCTCTTCAGCCACGTATTCATCCTATATATCCTGTCATTTCTACTCTGACTAGCACGTGGCACCGGTAGTAATCCTGAGATCACTACTTTCGAGGTCCACTTTCTTAACTTCCTTCCTAGCTCCCTGTATTCTGCTTTTAGGACCTCATCCCTTTTTTTACCTATGTCGTTTGTACCGATGTGCACCACGACCACTGGCTGTTCACCCTCCCTCTCCAGAATGTCCTGTACCCGCTCCGAGACATCCTTGACCCTAGCACCAGGGAGGCAACATACTATCCTGGATTCTTGTTTGCTGCCACAGAAATGCCTGTCTATTTGCCTTGCAATTGAATCCCCTATAACTATTGCGCTGTCACACTTATTACTCCTCCCCTCTGCAGCAGAACCAACCGTGGGGCCACGAGTTTGGCTGTTGCTGTTTTCCCTTGAGAGGCCATTCCCCGAACAGTATCAAAAATGGTATATCTGCTCTGCAGGGGAATGGCCACAGGAGAGTCCTGCACTACCTGCCTCGCTCTTTTGCTCTGTCTGGTGGTCACCCATTCCCTTCCTGCTTGCGGAGTCTGAGTCTGTGGTGTGACCACCTCTCTATATGTGCTATCCACGACACTCTCTGACTCGCGGATGCTCCACAGTGTTTCCAGCCGCCGCTCCAGCTCTGAAATTTGAGCTTCCAGGAGCTATAACTGGAATGTTTAAGAAACGCCCCCTTATAGGTACATCTGCACCATATCGCAACAAAAACTCTTCAGGCCATGCCTCAGTGGTAGCACTCAATTCTGAGTCAAAAGGCTTCAGATCAAGCCTGAGTCCATAAACATGAGTAAGAATGTTGGCTGGTATTTCTGTGCAATACTGCAGGAGTGCTGCCATGTCAGCGGGACTGTCTTTCAGGCGAAACTGAGGTAGAAATCTTAGAAAAATCTCTTCCGAGGAAGAGCCATAATGGACTCAAAACATTAACTCTCTTTCTCTCTCCACAGTTGCTGCCTGACCTGATGAGGTTTTCTCGCATTTCTTGCTCTTATTTCAGATCGCCACCATCCGCAGTATTTTGCTTTTAGTTTAGGGTTAAGCTGAGGCTCAGTCTGCCTTCTCAGGATGTCAAAAAAATCCCATATTTGTGTTCACAGATGAGCAGCAGAGTTCTCCCCAGTGTCCTGGCCAAGAACCATCCCTAAATTAACATCACTAAAACAAATGGTTTTACCATTTCTTTCATTGCCGCTTGCAAGAGCTTACTATGTGCAAATTGGCCGTCATGTTGCTTATGTTACAGCAGTGACTACACCACAAAAATAATAATTAGTTGTAAAGTTCCTCAGGACATCCTGAGGGAATGACACACTTCAGTTAAATGCAAACCTTTCTTTCTATAGATGATGAAACAAATGTAGTAAGGTGCGATCGAAGGTGAGGAGCACCATGAACAGTTCCTTCGTTGACCAAGAGGGACAGACCAATTCTAAAATGTAAAGAGAAATGGAACACCCATACCTGTCAGACACATCAGGCAATGGCAACGTGGCTTTTTGCCAGCTTCCGGAACCAGTAATATTTGCAAATTCCCAGAGCGTCCTGACGTATTCCTGATCAGTCTTATTTTCCACAATCAGGAAGGAAAGATTTCCCATCAGCGTACCATACAAACATAAAGACATACGGACCTGCAAATGAAAAGATACAATTTGAGGCCACGTTTAAATTCACACAATATGTAAACTATATCGCAATTTTTTTCCTCTTCCATCTGAGGCTGGAGTAAATGAATGCAAAACCCACAGGGCCGTGCACACTCGGACCAAGGCCAGAATTTTCTCTTGGGCCTGAATAGAGGTGTGCACTGACACATATCGAAGCTCAATGTTGAGCAAAGGCAGGAAGACAACAAGGTGTCTGAGGGATTTCTAGGCCTCAATTGCAAAGGTAACCTGCAACTGAAACTCATAAAGGTAATTTGAATTTTGTGGCTTTGAGATGGCGTATTAAACATTGTGTTTCAAAACTGATATTGCGGAAGAATTTTAGAGAACCCTAAAATCCATCATAGCCAGTCAATGTATGTGTTCTAATCATCTACACTAACCACTTCCTGCGAATGTGTGCACATGGCTCGGCTGCGGAGGCAACAACACCCTCGACATTTGGGTAGTCTCCATGTCTGCCTAGGAGGATGGTTCTGATAAACCTGCCGATAGGGAGCAGCAAAGAAAACAAGGATGGGTGTGAAGAATGACAGTATGGCAAGAGGCTGGTCAGGCTTCTCTTACATTAATTACATCCATTTAAAAATGCATATGGAGTCCCGTTTGGCTTCCTTTAACAGGTGGATATCCATTCACCAAATCAGACGTCGGATCCTCACAGAGGATCCTCCTCAAGAGGTAAAGCTTGCTCGAGTTTTTCAGTTTCTTTTCTTCTCCTTCTCGCTTCAAGTTGCCAATGTTAGAAATGCAGATCCCTTTAAGAGTAAACCAGGACCAAACATCAGGTGAGAGCAGGTGATGCTCATTGAAGCTTGTACCTAAGAGATGTTTTTTCCCTTCCAGTTGGGAGTGTGCTTCTGGACAGGGAGAGTATCTAGAAGGGAAGAGTGGAAACTTGTACTGAACTACCGTATCACAATAAAACAGTTGTGAATCACAGAATGTCTTCTGATGCCTGATTTGCTAAATGGATATCCACCCGTTAAACACAAGTGACAATAATTTGCTAGCAGAAGGGATCGAAACAGAGGTGTAGCGAAAGACATCACTCATGAACAGTCTTATAGGCAGTTACTTCCAGGAAAACTGAAGCAATTTTGGCTCCATTACAGCAATCACTACACATCCAAAGTAATTAATTGGCTGTGGAGTGTTTTGAGTTGCCCTGGGGATCTAAAAGGTTCTATGAAAATACAAATTATTGCTTCCTTTGGTTAATTTAATGATAAATGTCCATCATAAACCAAAATCTGATCCATTACGTGATGTGAATCCCTCCGCTGGATTCATAAAGGGCAGAAAGTATCAACGATCTACTTCACTGCAAGGTTTCAGCCAGTGGAATCCGGGAAGACTGTCAAACCACAACATTACTCACAGTTTGGAGAATTATACGTGCAGGCTGAATCAGTATGAAAAAGTAAACTTTACATGAAATTTGCTTAATTGGCTGAATGCTCGTATTCCTTCTCCCTCCCTAGTATTTGTACCACTTGTCTTATCATCAGCTAATATTAGCCAACAAATCATTAGCATGTAAATTGTACTTGCCACCAAGCTTGTTGTCTGCAGTATTGGAGTATTACTAAACAGTAATTTACTGAGTGCCATTTAGCCCTCATTTACAAACCTTTTCCTGATCATTGTAAAACTGCTGAGCAGTGGAAGTATATTTTGAACATTACAGTGTTGATGGTGTCATTTCATTTATTACCCTCCTTCACACAGTACGGCAATAACGACTTGCTAAGGTACCATCGCACCTCACGGACGACTTTCCAATCAGATTTACTGAGAGAACAGAGGCATATCTGGTGCAGAAAGAATGGGAGAGTGAGCCCCTCCACCCAGCACCCCCAACGTGACCCCCGCAATCTTTGCACCGTGAGCTGTGACACCTAATGGGGCGAAATGCTTTCATCTCCTGGCTCCCTGGAGCCAAGTGAAAATATTTAATTGAAGAGTGAAGACAACTCTGCAGCTTCGGTGTCAAATTTTAGTTTCTCCTCTTGTGCATCCAGCATCTCTTTAAGTCCCACGAGCGACAACTTTTTTAAACGTTGCACTGTTTGCAGTAACTTTATAGTACAGATGTTTTTTTTTTACTGTGCTCCAGATAGACCCTGCCTGAAGCTATATCCAACTGAATTTGTATTCCAACCTCCTTTGAAACAAGGACCAACATTGCATTTTGTCATTTTGATTTTTTTCTGCACTTGCTTTTTGTGATTTGTGCACATGGGCACCTCAATTCTTTTTCTCCTTCATAATTCTTAGATCCTTGCATATTTAGGAAATATCCTGATTTATCTTTCTTGGATTCAAAGTATCGGCACTTAGCAGAATTCAGAGAGTCGCCCATTCAAACATCAGGCACCCAGACCTCTGCCTGTTGGAGGCTGTCGGTGGTCTTCACACTGCACTTCCAGATTATCAGCCCATGTTGGCCTGATTTCTAAGTACAAAATCTGCCTTTGCTATTTTAGCTGCTGATTGTATATTTTTTGTCTCTAACCAATGCAGTGATAATTAATTAGAATGGTTATATTTGGATATATCTTTTGTTTATCTTCGGCAGATCAACAATACAACTAGATAAATAAATAAATATAAATGTCAGAAAATTAAACAGAGCAAAAAAATGAGCACTGTAGTTGGGAGGCAGGATAAGCCCCCAACCTATTGTTTCTGATACAGCAGCATCCAAATTTTCTGCTGCCTGCTCTGTTAAATAATTGTCATGTGCAGCCAGTGCCAAGTGCGCTGCTAAGGGACTGCACTGAAAGTGGGCATAAAATTGTGAGAGGCCTGCATGGGTTCAAGTTCCAGCATTTTCTCTTTGGGTTCAAATTAACCTGTGTTACTTAAAGGGGAGGTGCATTGTGGCCGGAGTTGGGAGTCGTTCCACAACTGATCCTGACCGTAGAAAACTAAAGGAATGGCAGAACATGGCGGAGAAAAGAGCCCATGGCTTTCTGAGGCCATGGCGCAGGGGCTGGGGAAGAGAAGAGATTATGGGTGGAATTCTCTGAAAATGGGACTATATCCCCATGCCAGCAAGAAAACGGGCGCGAATCACTCTGAACTTTCTTGCAGAAAGTCCAACTTTAATTTCCGTTTTGAAGGGGGCTTGCAGGGCCCTGGAATGCTCCGCGCAGCTCCGGCTGCAGATACGGGGCCCTGCACATCCGGCCATGGGTCCGCGCATGCGCGCGGTGGCCGCCTGTGGCGGCAGCCCCGCGCAACGTGGCGGACCCACACAGCAAGCCGGCCCCAACAATATAGATGCCCCCCCAGATAGCGCACGCCCGCCGATCGATGGCACCCGATCAGAAAGCTGGCAGTCCCGGAAGCCACCCCCTCTCCCCCCGTTGACGGATCCCCGCGCCCTCCACCAGGGCGGCCGCGGAATGGGTGTCCGCAACAGACACTCCGAGCTCCCACCGGGTGGAACCATGAGGGAACCACGCCGGCGGGAACTCGGCCAGCTGCTGACGGAGAATCGCTGCGGGGGCCTTTTTCAATGGCGCCGACCAGCACCGCGCCGACCGTGCATGTGCGACTGCCACCGATTCCCCAGTCCGCGGAGAATTGCGGGAAGGCTTCGGACCCGATCGTGGGTGTGACGCCCTATTCTCCGCCCCCGCGCCGAGTGTGATTTCGGCTCGGAGAATCCCGCCCTAAATCTGTGCACAGGAGGTGCTGCAGACAAACTTTCCAAAGACAGTGGGATTAGATAGCCACAGTCGTTAACAGCTCATAAGATATTTAGGAGCAGAATTAGGCCATTTGGCGCATCGAGTCTGCTTCGCCATTCGGTCATGGCGGATATGTTCCTCATCTGCTACCTACAATGCTACAGACCAAGAGCTGGATTGCGAAATCAGCCAGAGCATCTCCTCCCTAGAGCACATGACCTAGGATCAGGAGTAGGCAATTTAGCCTCCCAAGCCTAAACACGCTCAATGTGATCATGGCTGATCCCATCCTGGCCTCAACTCCACCGTCCTGCCCGTTCTCCATAACCCTTCAACCCATCACCAATTAAAAATCTGTCTAACTCCTCCTTAAATTTACTCACTGTCCCAGCATCCACCGCATTCTGGGATAGAGAATTCCACAGATTCACAACCCTCTGGGAGAAGTAATTTCTCCTCAAATCTGTTTTAAATTTGCTACCTTTTGCTCTAAGATTACGACCTCGCATTTTAGAATGCCACTGAAGAGGAAGCATCTGCTCCACTTTTACTTTATTTATACCATTTAGCATCTTGTATACCTCAATGAGATCTCCTCTCATTCTTCTAAACTCGAGAGAGTATAGGCCTAAACTGTTCAATCTCTCCTCATACGACAAGCCCCTCATCTCTAGAATCAACCTAGTGATCCTCCTCTCAACTGCCTCCAATGTATCCACATCTTTCCTCAAAGAAGGGGACCAAAACTGCACACAATACTCCAGGTGTGGTCTTACCATGTGGCCTTGTGTAGTTGCACAACATTTCCTTACCTTTATACTAAATTCCTTTTGCTATAAATGCCAACATTCCATTTGTTGGATTGGATTGGATTTTGTTTATTGTCACGTGTACCAAGATACTGTGAAAAGTATTTTTCTGCGAGCAACTCAACAGATCATTAAGTACATGAAAATAAAAGGAAATAAAAGAAAATACATAATAGGGCAACACAAGGTATACAATGTAACTACATAAGCACCGGCATCGGATGAAGCATACAGGGTGTCGTGTTAATGAGGTCAGTCCATAAGAGGGTTGTTAAGGAGTCTGGTAACAGTGGGGAAGAAGCTGTTTTTGAGTCTGTTCGTGCGTGTTCTCAGACTTCGGTATCTCCTGCCCGATGGAAGACATTGGAAGAGTGAGTAAGCCGGGTGGGAGGGGTCTATGATTATGCTGCCCGCTTTCCCCAGGCAGCGGGAGGTGTAGATGGAGTCAATGGATGGGAGGCAGGTTTGTGTGATGGACTGGGCTGTGTTCACATTTGTTTCCTTATTACCTGCTGCACCTGCATGCTTGTTTTCTCATGTGACTCATGTATGAGGACACCCAGATCCCTCTGCATCGGACCACCCCGAAGTCTCTCCCAATTTAGATCATAAGTTGCCTTTTCATTTTTTCGACCAAAATGCATAACCTCACACTTATCCACGTTCAACTCCATCTGCCACATTTTGGCTCATACTCCTAACCCATCCATGTTCATTTGTAAGGTTCATATTTCCTCATTGCAACTTATTGTCCCATCGATTTTTGTGTTCGCCACTATTAACTCATCGGTTTCATCTTCCAAGGGACCAACATTCACCTTAGGGACTCTATTCCCTTTTATGTACCTGTAGAAGCTTTTTCTATCCTTTTTGACATTCTGCACCAGGCTCTTTTCACAATTTACCTTAACTTTTTAATTTTTTTTTTTAGCATTCCTTTGTTTATGTTTGAAAGTTTCTAAATCTCCCAGTCTGCCATTGGCCTTTGCAATATGATGGGCTGGATTCTCCGCCCCACTACATTTCTGTTTTACCCTGCTGGCGGGATGCTCCGTTACGCTGGCTGGTCAATGGGGTTTCCCATTGTGGGGCAGCCCCACGACGTCGGGCTGCCGGCAAAACGGAGCATCCCGCCGGCGGAGAATCCAGCCCGATATATCTTAGTTTTTGTCTTTATGTCTTTGACCTCCTTGTTTAGCCATGGATGTTTTACCCCTCTTCCCATCGTTCTTCCTCACTGGGATATATTTTAGTTGTAAGGAATTGATTATCTCCTTAAACAACTGCCATTGCTCATCAGTTGTCCTACCTTTCAGCCTTCCTGCCCACTCTACTTTGGCCAAATCTGTCCTCATGCCTATATAGTGTTATTTATTTAATTCCAGAACACGAGTGTGGGACTCCACTTTCTCGCACCCAAGCTGAATTTTGAATTCTACCAAACTATGTTCACTACCCCCTCGTGGATCCTTAACTATGAGGTCATTAATTAATCCCTCCTCATTACAGAATACCAAACCGAGAGGAGCCTCCTCCCTGGTTGATTCCCCAACATACTGTTCCAGGAAACAATCTCTAACACAACCAATGAACTCTGCCTCCAGGCTACCCTTGCCAGTCGATGTGCATATTATTACCGCACCTTTCTTGCAAGCCCCCAGTATTTCCTGGTTTATACTGTGCTCCATTTTAGAACGACTGTTTGGGGACTCCTACTAAGGACTTCTTCCCTTTGTTATTTCTTATTTCTGACCAGACTGATTCCACATATTGATCTCTAGTGCTTATATCATTTCTCATTGCAGCACTGATCCCTTTCCTCACCAGCAGGACTACGCCACCTCCTTTTCCTTTCAGCCTACCTTTCCAAAATACTGCGTACCCTTGGATATTCAATTCACAGACCAGGTCTCTCTGGAACCACGTTTCAGTAATCCCCACCAAACCATGACCTTTTGTTTCTATTTGCGCCGTTAACTCATTAAATTTGTTACGAATGCTTCTTGCATTTAGATACAAAGCTTTAAATGTGTTTAAATGTTAAATATCCCCACTCTTCTATAATTCCTTGGTGCACAAAGACATTCACCTGTTCTGTCCCTCACTTTTATTTTCTGGTAACCATCGCCACATTGCTAACCTGCATTCTTACTTCATCCTTTAAATTGTTTTTTCTAGTTTCCCCTACAACTGAACCCTCCCTTTCACTATTTACTTTAAAGCCCTATCTGCCCTCGTTACGCAATTCACTAGGACTCTGGTCCCAGTTGGTGAGGAAAGAGATCAGATAAAGACTGTCCCTTCAGAACAGGTCCCCTCTTCCCCAGTACTGGTTGGTGCCAATGTCTCATGAATTCAAACCCATTTAACCCACACCAATCTCTGCGTCATGCATTTACCTCCTTAATCTTATTGACCCTGTGCAAATTAGCTTGTGGCTCAGTAATCCAGAGACTATTATTTTTTTGGTTCTGATTTTTAACTTAGCTCCTAGCTGTTCATAGTCTCTTAGCAGAACCTCTATCCTTGTTCTACCGATGCCGTTGATACCCACATGGACCACGACAACTGGATCTTTATCCTCACACTCCAAGTTCCTCTGCAGCCCAGGTGAGATATCCTGAACATGAGCAGCAGGCAGACCACACAACCATCGGGATTCTCGATCCTGGTCACAGAGAACAGTGTGTCATGTGAGAGTACCGTTAAGAAATGGGTGTTTATAAATGGGTATGTATATAAATATCTGCAGTGAGAGTACCTTAAAGAAATGGGTGTTTATTACTGCAGTGATGTCAGAGAGTGGGTGGAGCTGGGTTGTCTGTCAGCTTTTTACTTTTGTTTTAGGCTGCAGGGTGTGTTTTAGTTTCGTTTTCAGAGCTGGATAGCTGCAGTCACAGCCAGAAGGTGTATTAGAGTCTCCCTCTGTAATCTAAAGACTGAAAATCGATCCTGGAGATTTAAAAAACTAATAACAGTAGTGACTTTAACCTGATGTGCTTCTGGTAAAAGGTATTTTAAGTCTTGTGAATGTTAAAAGGAAAGTAAGAATTACTTAGCGTTGTATTCTTTGGGGGTTGTATTTGAATTAATGGTTGCTAAGATGTTCACTATATGTTTTAAAAAAGTTAACTTGAGTCCATAGAATAAACATTGTTTTGCTTTAAAAAGTCCTTTTCCATTTCTGCTGTACCACACCCGTAGAGTGGGCCGTGTGCTCCCCATACCACAATCTATTAAAAGTTGTGGGTCAGGTGAACTCCATGATACACTTTGGGGTTCTCTATACCCTGGCCCATAACAAGTGCCCCTAACTATACTATCCCCAATGCAAGGAATCTTGCCTGAGGACCTAGTGCAGTACTGAATTAATGACCTCAGCCAAGATTGGTGAAAGTATACACCTTCAAATGCCATATTCACCAACTTCATCATTAGCCTCACAGTTTTCTCTCTGCATCACATTCCATCACTGCCAACGTCAATCATGCGGACCCATAATTCATCTCAGCTTCTCGCTCTTAGCACTGCTACAAACCTCATTCCCACATCTCGCAGCACAGACGACTGCAATCGAGCTCTCGGAACAGTGCAACAATTTGTTGTCCAGAGGGTTACTCGGATGGCTGAAACCCCACAACAGGGTCAGTGCCAGTGTCTCCATGGGGCATAAACCTAATGTCATCTCTCAGCGTGACAGCATTGGTGCTCCTCCCACTGCCACTCTGCTAGCCAGCCCAGGCTGCTGCTGCCCATGCCCCCCGACATTACACAGTCCACAAGAAGGCCTTCCAGGAGCAGAGCTGCTTTAGAGCAAGACCATCTGCAACCTCGACCACTGAAAGTCAGTAGTCTTCCACCAGTTATGTTGACCCCCAGGGGTAGCAGTGAATAGGAACACTAGCACAAGTAAAGATATCCTGAAAATAGGTACTAAGGGCATGCACATGTTTGCAAGCAATCTGGAATGGTGCTATTTATACATTTGGCTTGGAATATGTATTTTGTGGTGTCTTTTACGTTTGCACTTTTGGCCAAACAGATGCTGTGAAGATCAGTGACAGAGGGAAAGTAAGGAGCAGGACTGATGATGAATGGAGAGTTGTGGTTGCGTTTCCTGGTATTGCGGCTGATTGTGGTGTGACTGGTCAGGAAGGTGCAGTGTTCATTGCCCACTCACTTCCTCCTGCTCTTCAGCTGCTCAGCATACAGCCGGTGTCAACGTCTGTGCACTCATGATGGTAAATCTGTGTAGCAGCCAACAGACAACAAGTCTTGACACTGCCGAGTATTTTGAGGTTCTGCCAGAGAAGTCCAAGCAGCAGAACTGATGTTTAAGCATATCAAAAGTCTACTCTTAGCACATTTCGTTTGGCTTTTGTCCTACGTATGCTGCCCACCCTTTGGCTTGTTGCGTTGACTCAAATGCAAATGCCACTGTGTTGCAGAATGAAAGCAGTATGACTGAGTGATTCCGACCTGTTCATTACGGAGGGAGTGGAATCCCTTTCAGTTCTGGTACAGAGACTAGCAGTGGGGTGATGGTGGTGTGGTGGTATTGTCAATCGAGTGGTAATCCAGATACTCAGGGTATTGCTCTGGGGACCAGGGTTCGAATCTCACCACAGCTGATCTGAATTCAATAGAAATTTGGAATTAAAAGTCTAATGATGACCATGAGACTCCCGATCCACAGCACACCAATGTCGCACTTAAGAGGTTGACTCTTAAATGCCCTCTGAAATGGTCTAGCCGCCATTCAAGGGCAATTAGGCAATTAGGGATGGGCAATAAGTGCTGGACCAGCCAGCGAGGCACACATCCAATGAATAAACAAAATCTAAGCTGACCTAAGTGCAGTCAATAGCACCCTGCATCACGGGGAAACTACATTTCCCACTCTGCCTGGAAAGAATGAACCAAAAGGTTCTTGGCCATTGTCACCTTCACAGCTACTGACAATGTTGTCCTTACCCTGCTCTGAGGTTGCAGTTGTAGCTGTAGCAAATTGCAGATTTCAGAGAAGTCACGGTGGTGGAAGCAGGAATAGATAGTGACATTTAAGGGGCATCTTGACAAATACATGAATAGAGGGATACGGACCCAGGAAGTGTAGAAGATTGTAGTTTAGTCGGGCAGCATAGTCGGCACGGGCTTGGAGGGCCGAAGGGCCTGTTCCTGTGCTGTACTTTTCTTTGTTCTTTGTTCTTTAGTGAAGCGGAAATGTCAGAGATGGTGGATGAGATTCTCCATTTGGGAGGTGTGGTATACACCACTGGTAACACATTGCATGTATTACAGTACTGCCACTGTATTACAGTTACCACAATAAATCCCAGCCTGCTGGCTTCTCCCAGCAGGCGACGTATAAAAGTGTATGCTCTCCTGCGCTGCTCCCATTTTGGTTCCAGCTGCAGGAGGCACATCTTTTCCCGCACCCTCCATGCCTCCGAAATTCAGCACTCCTCTGTCGAAAGGAGGCCCAAGCCATTGTGGAAGCTGTGCGACATTGGCGGCATTACCTGGCCGGCAGGAGATTCACTCTCCTCACTGACCAACGGTCGGTTGCCTTCATGTTTAACAATACGCAACGGGGCAAGATCAAGAATGACAAGATCTTGAGGTGGAGGATCGAGCTCCCCACCTATAACTATGAGATCTTGTATCGCCCGGGGAAGCTCAATGAGCCCCCAGATGCCCTGTCCAGCGGTACATGCGCTAGCGCACAAGTGGACCGACTCCGGGCTCTCCACAATGACCTCTGCCACCCGGGGGTCACCCGGTTCTTCCATTTTGTCAAGGCCCCCAACATGCCCTACTCCACTGAGGAGGTCAGGACCGTAACCAGAGACTGCCAAGTCTGCGCAGAGTGCAAGCCGCACTTCTACCGGCCAGATAGAGCACACCTGCTGAAGGCCTCCCTCCCGCCCCTTTGAGTGCCTCAGCATGGACTTCAAAGGGCCCCTCCCCTCCACCGACCGCAAAGTGTACTTCCTCAACGTAATTGATGAGTACGCCCGGTTCCCTTTCGCCATCCCATGCCCCAACATGACTTCTGCCACGGTCATCAAGGTCCTGCACAACATCTTCACCCTGTTCAGTTTCTCCACCTACATCCACAACGATCGGGGCTCCTCCTTCATGAGTGATGAGCTGCATCAGTTCCTGCGCATCAAAGGCATCGCCTCAAGCAGGACGACCAGCTACAACCCCCGGGGAAACGGGCAGTTGGAGAGGGAGAGCGGGACGGTCTGGAAGGCCGTCCTGCTGGCCCTTCGGTCTAGAAATCTCCCGCTCTCCCGCTGGCAGGAGGTCTTCCCTGACGCACTCCACTCCATCCGGTCGCTCCTGTGCACCGCTACTAATGAGACCCCTCATGAACGTGTGTTTGCCTTCCCTAGGAAGTCCACCTCCGGGGTCTCGCTCTCAACGTGGCTGACAGTTCCTGGACCCGTCCTCCTCCGGAAGCATGTGCGGAGCCATAAATCGGATACCTTGGTTGAGAAAGTCCACCTCCTCCATGCAAACCCACAGTACGCCTACGTGGCACACCCCGACGGGTGACAGGACACAGTCTCCCTCTGGGACCTGGCACCCACTGGGTCCCCACCCACAACCCCCGCTCTGATACCGCTCCCCCCCCCCGGTTGCCTCATTCACCCCTGCGCCACCCACCCTCCCACCAGCGAACCTCACCTCAACCCCCACCCCAGCAGTATCTGTCCCCCCATTGGATCCACTAAGGGGTGACGAAGGAGAGGACAACATCGGAGTCCCGGAGCCGCAGGTGACCACACCACCACCAGGACTGAGGCGATCGCAGCGGAAGGTCAGAGCCCTCGACAGACTCAATCTGTAATGTTTTCTTCATGCCCGCCGGACTTTTTTTAAACAGGGGGTGAATGTGGTAAACACCACTGGTAACACATTGCATGTATTACGGTACTGCCACTGTATTACAGGTACCAGAGTAAATCCCAGCCTGCTGGCTCCTCCCAGCAGGTGACGTATAAAAGTGTATGCTCTCCTGCGCTGTTCCCATTCTGGTTCCACAACATCTCATGCAATAAAGCCTCGATTGTTTCACCATTCCCGTCTTGTGGTAATTGACGGTACATCAGGAGGTTATGGGCGGAATTCGCTGATAAAGGGGTTATGTCCCCACGCCCGCGAGAAAACGGGCGTGAATAACTCTGGACTTTCGTAGAGAAAGTCCAGAGTGATTCTCCATTTTGAAGGGGGGTGGCAGGGCCCGGGAGTAGTCCACGCAGCTTCGGCTGCCGATACGGGGCCCTGCACTTCCGGCCACGGATCCGCGCATGCACACGGCGGCTGCCTGCGGCGGCGGCCCTACGCAACATGGCGGACCCACACAGCGGGCAAGCCCCGACAATATAGGCCCCGCCCAGATCGCGCGCGCCTGCCGATCAGCAGCTTCCGATCACGAGCCTGGCTGTCCTGGAGACCCTCCCCATGACAGATCCGCCCCCACCCCCCACCAGTGTGGCTGTGTCCGCAGCTGCCACTCTGAGCTCTCGCTGGGTGGAACCATGAGTGAACCACACCAGTGGGAACTTTACCAGTTGTCGGCAAAGAATCGCTGCGGGTGCCTCTTTCAATGGCCCCTGACCGGCGCCGCGTAGACCATGCACGCGCGACTGGCAGCGATTCTCCGGTCCCTGGAGAATCGCGGGAAGGCGTCGGACCCGATGGCGTGGAGGCTAGGAGAATCCCGCCCAAATGTTCTCCCGCTGGAGCTGAATTGCACCTTTCGCATCATGATGCTGGATTCTCCGCCCCATCGGTACCAGTGGTGCAAGGCGGAAGATTTTGCCCACTCTTTCTAAGGTTGAGGTGGGGGAATTGTTCCCTGAGCGCCCTGAGCCCTGGTATTTAGCTTCCTGCACCTCCCCATCACCAACCCCCTCATTCTCCCCTTTCCTACTTTGCATCACCTGTTCCCGTGTTCCCTGTCATGCTGTGGTCCAGCGAGGCGCGTATTGCTGCGCGTATTGGGAAAAAGTGGTTTGTGCAGAATCTTTGAAGTCAGTACAAAGGCCTATACAGAACATGTCATGCAGCTCCTGTAGACTTCAACAACTTTAAGTAGCTCTGAAAACCACCATATTCCTCTACAATCACAGCAGCTGTCAGTAGAAGTCAATCAGCAGCTAGCATGCGTCTAGTTTTAGATCCCTTTAAATAGTGCTGATGAATATCTGTTCAGGTTGCGGCACTGAGCTCCAAAGTGGCAAGGCTGTTGTCAAATCAGCAGGATGTTTTATTCATGAACCCTACATACTTCTGCCGGATGATCTTCGCGTGTGTGCTAACACCCTCATTAAAATGGCAGCTAGCACCAGAAGTGTGTGCGCGTGTGTGGTAGTCACCACTAACTGTATATTAGATGTAGTGTGGTAAGGCTCCTGTACTAGAGGTACGGAGGTAAATCCCTGCCTGCTGGCTCCGCCCGGTAGGCAGTGTATAAATGTGTGTGCACACCGGAGCTGCTCCCATTCTGGTAGATTATTCTCTACTCTCGTCTTGTAGTAATTGATAGTGCATCAATTTATTAAGCAGAGATTTTACAGCAATGCAACTTCGTATCAAGCCTGATCGCCTGCAGCTGCACCCTCAAGCAGCCAACGCCACATTGGCCTTCGACCACTGGCTAGCCTGCTTCGAAAGCTACCTCTGATCATCGGCTGAACAACCCTCGGACGCACAGAAGCTCCAGGTCCTTTATTCACGGGTGAGCTCTGATATTTTTCCCCTTATCCGGGATGCGCCCACTTACACTGAAGCAATGGAGCTCCTGAAAGGACATTATGTTCGACCGGTTAACAAACTCTACGCCAGGCACCTCCTGTCCATAAGACAGCAACTCCCCTGTGAGTCCTTAGACGATTTCTGACGTGCCCTGCACATCCTGGCGAGGAACTGTGACTGCCAGACAGTTTCGGCAGTCGAGCATACAGAACTTTTTAATCAGAGGTGCTTTTGTTACGGGCATGAGGTCTGCGTATATTCGCCAGCATGTATTGGAATGCGATTGGAATAGCATTCCTATTGGAAGGGGGTACGCTTGACCTTGCAGCAACCAGGCAGCTCGCGAATTCGCTTACAGTAGCCTCCTGTAACGTACAGTTGTACACTCCCGACCGCACAGCACTCTTATGGACATCGTGGGCCCCACCAGCTATCGCCCCCAGCCCATCCCAGGCCTGTACCGCGCGGCAGCCAGCCAACCCCGGAGGGCCCAAATGCTACTTCTGTGGGCAGACCAAACACCCCTGGCAGCGCTGCCCGGTGTGGAGCGCAACCTGCAAAACCTGCGGAAAGGAGGGACATTTTGCTGCTGTGTGCCAGGCCCGGTCGCTCGCCGCTGTTTCTAGGCCCAGCGTTCCTACACGCCCGATGGGCACCGCCATTTTCGTCCCCGCAGACCACGTGCGGCCCGTGGGTGCCGCCATCTTCTTCTCTACAGACCACGTGCGGCCCGTGGGCGCCGCCATCTTTAACTCCGCCCGCCATGTACGCCCATGGGCGCCGCCATCTTCGGCGCCATTTTGGATGGGGCCTCAGGACCCATGCTCGTCGGGAACGTCGTCTGGCCATTCATCGCCTGTCACCACCGCCGGCCAGCCCGGGGCCTACCAGCACCAGCCGCAGCTCGCCTCGATCACCCTCAACCAGTCCTGGCCTCACAGTCTCACAACTGCGACTACTACGGTGAAAATCAATGGGCACAAGACTTCCTGCCTTCTTGAGCCTGGGAGCACGGAAAGCTTCTTCCACCCCTCTACGGTAAGGCGCTGCTCCCTCGCGGTACACCCGTTAGCCAGAGAATCTCAATGGCCTCCGGATCCCATTCCGTAGAAATCCGGGGGTACTGCATCGCGACCCTCACCGTCCAGGGCGTAGAGTTCAGCAACTTCTGACTCTATGTCTTCCCCAACCTCTGCGCTGCCCTGTTACTCGGTCTGGATATCCAATGCAATCTCCAAAGCTTAACTTTAAAATTCGGCGGACCCTTACCACCCCTCACCGTATGTGGCCTCACGACCCTTAAGGTCGATCCACCTTCCTTGTTTGCAAACCTCACCCGGATTGCAAACCCGTTGCCACCAGGAGCAGATGGTACAGTGCCCAGGACAGGACCTTCATCTAGTCGGAGGTCCAGCGGCTACTGCGGGAAGGCATCATCAAGGCCAGCAACAGCCTCTGGAGAGCCCAAGTGGTAGTGGTAAAGACTGGGGAGAAACACAGGATAGTCATTGACTACAGTCAGACCATCAATCGGTACACGCAGCTCGACGCGTACCCCCTCCCATGCATATCTGATATGGTCAATCAGATTGCACAGTACCGGGTTTTTTCTACAGTGGGCCTGAAATCTGCCTACCACCAGCTCTCCATCCGTAAGGCGGACCGCCAGTACACTGCGTTCGAAGCAGATGGCCGCCTCTATCATTTCCTTAGGGTTCCCTTCGGCGTCACTAACAGGGTCTCGGTCTTCCACCGTGAGATGGTCCGAATGGTTGACCGATACAGACTGTGGGCCATCTACTCATACCTAGATAATGTCTCCATCTGCAGCCACGATCAGCAGGACCATGACGCTAACCATCTCAAATTTCTCCACACCGCCAAACTCCTTAATCTCATGTACAATAAGGAGAAATGTGTGTTCCGCACCAACCGCTTAGCCATCCTCGGCTATGTGGTTCAGAACGGAGTTCTAGGGCCCGGCCCCAATTGCATGCGCCCCCTCATGGAACTCCCCCTTCCCCACTGCCCCAAGGCCCTGAAACGATGCCTGGGGTTTTTCTCCCATTATGCCCAGTGGGTACCTAACTATGCGGACAAGGCCCGCCCACTTATTCACTCCACAGTTTTCCCCCTGACGGCTGAGGCCCGCCAGGCCTTCAACTGCATCAAGGCAGACATCGCCAAGGCAACGATGCACGCGGTCGACGAGTCCCTCCCTTTTCAGGTCGCGAGCGATGCATTGGACGTCGCTCTGGCTGCCACCCTCAACAAGGCAGGCCCGTGGCATTCTTTTCCCGCACCCTCCATGCCTCCAAAATTCGGCACTCCTCTGTTGAAAAGGAGCCCAAGCCATCGAGGAAGCTTTGCGGCATTGGAGGCATTACCTGGCCTGCAGGAGATTCACTCTCCTCACTGACCAACGGTCGGTTGCCTTCATGATCAATAATACACAGCGGGGCAAGATCAAAAATGATAAAATCTTAAGGTGGAGGATTGAGCTCTCCACCTACAATTACGAGATTTTGTATCGCCCCGGGAACCCCCCGATGCCCTATCCCGAGGTACATGTGCCAGCGCACAAGTGGACCGACTCCGGGCCCTATACGATAGTCTCTGACACCCGGGGGTCACCCGGTTCTTTCACTTCATAAAGGCCCTCAACCTGCCCTACTCCATTGCGGAGGTCAGGGCTGTCACCAGAGACTGCCAGGTCTGCGCGGAGTGCAAATCGCACTTCTACCGGCCAGACCGAGCGCACCTGGTGAAGGCCTCCCGTCCCTTTGAATGCCTCAGCTAAGGACTTCAAAGGGCCCCTCCCCTCCTCCGACCGAGACACGTACTTCCTGAACGTGGTCGATGGGTACTCCCGATTTCCCTTCGCCATCCCATGCACTGATATGACTTCTGCCACAGTCATTAAAGCGCTCAACAGCATCTTCGCTCTATTCGGTTTCCCCGCTTATGTCCACAGCGACCGGGCATCCTCCTTCATGAGCGATGAGCTGTATCAGTTACTGCTCAGCAAGGGCATTGCCTCGAGCAGGACGACAAGCTACAACCCCCGGGGAAACGGGCAGGTGGAGAGGGAGAATGGGACAGTCTGGAAGGCCGCCATGTTGGCCCTACGGTCTAAAGATCTCCCGGTCTCCCGCTGGCAGGATGTCCTCCTCGACGCGCTTCACTCCATCCGATCACTCCTCTGCACTGCAATGAACGAAACCCCCCATGAACGTCTCCTTGCCTTCCCCAGGAAGTCTACCTCCGGGGTTTCGCTCCCAACATGGCTGGCAGCTCCTGGACCTGTCCTCCTCCGCATTCTGGTAGCAGCTGAATAAAGCCTCGATTATTCTCTACTCTCGTCTTGCAGTAATTGATAGTGCACCAGCGTGCTGCAGACATTATTTTGCGGGCAAAATGGAACTCGAAGTGCTGATAAACTAGATGCAAGGGAGCTGAATTTTGCAGCCAAAGAATTGACTATCTATTCATAAATAAAGCTATGGATGAACACTGCCTTTGCTTGTCAAACTTGATCATTATAGCTGCAAGGCAATTAGTTTCTTAAACACAAAACTTGAAACAGGGATGACTTAATTAGCCTGTTCTGCTTTACCAGATTTGCAAATTACAGCTTGGTTTGTCTTTGAAAAAACTCCCCAGTAAAAAGCTTTCTGGTATAATAAACATCAGGAAAAATGTATTTTTCAATCACAGATAATTAAACTTGTGCTTTGTTTGTTCAAAGCAATTACAGGTACTGTATTCATTCTTCCACTCTGACTAATGATTGTTTAAGGAGATATAAGCTGCATGATAGTGAAGACTTTAAGAAGTGGTTGAGCAGGATCATCCACTTCACCCTTTTGTGTGAAGGTGCATGCAAACTGTCTCTTGTATCCACATGCTGGGACACATTACAGTTTTTGGAGGCAGCATCAAAAACTGTGTTCCACCTATGCTTGTTGGCCACAATCACTGCAGAATGTATCGGGTAAGGAAGATTACATTGGACACATCGGTATATAAACATGTATGCCTTCGTCCACCCCACCCCCCCCCCCTCCTCACAGCACATACCCTGATTCAGAAGTCGAACTCTATTACAACAATTTTCTAATTATGTCATAATCACTGTGTTCTAAATGCAGTGTAAACTGGGGCTATGTCTAAACCAGTGCCAAATTCTAAGACGAAAACTCATATAACAGCTCATTTAGCCACCAATTATTTACTTTAATCAAAAAACAGAAAATGCTGGAACGATTTTGCAGGTCTGGCAGCATCTGTCGGGAGAGGAACAAGAGTTGATGGTTGGGATTTTCTCACACCAACAGGAATCTTGCCTGCCAGTCAGAGAATCAGCGGGAACCCCTATCGGTTTCAGTCCAGTGCTTTTCAAGGTACTTAAGTGGCCACCATTTGGCCTTCCCGGCGATTGAGGTCCCCGGTGACAGCTGTCCGAGTCAGCTGGGTCAGTGCCATCTGGTGGTAATGTATCCACCAGAGCTCCAGAATCGCGGAATGACCCCCAGGTCAAAGGCGATTAAGATCGCATTGTGGGGTTCATGGAAGCAAGGGTGGTGCTGTGTGAGAGTGGGGGGGGGCAGTGACTTTCAGCAGCACCCCCTTCCAGATATTGGGTCCCTCTATTGGGCACAGAGGGCTGGATTCTCCGACCCGCCGTGCCACTTTTCTCCGTTACGCCGGCCGGTCAATGGGGTTTCCCATTGTGGGACAGCCCCACGCCGTTGGGAAACCCCCGGGCACTGGCAAAATGGAGAATCCCGCCGGCGGAGAATCCTGCCCAGAGTGTCTGGCTGTGAGGGATTCCCCCACACTGGGAGGCTACGGGGAGACGTTTGGGAGGCAGGCAAAAGTTGTATGGCCCTGCGAAATTGTGGTGCGCTCAAGGGTAATGGGTGTTAGTTGGTCCATTATGAAGCCTTACTGACACCTAACTTGCGGCCAGGTATTGTGCCTTGCGCCCACCAACGTAACCAGGGGAAGTTTCTACTGCTGCTGGGAGACAATGTGCAGTCTTTCTAGTGATTTAGTGGGCCCGGCTGCAATTGTTTCCAGTACAATGGGCTGCATTAAATCCAACCCAATGTTTCAGGTCTGTGAACTTTCAACAGGCCTGAAAGGTTTGTTTCTCTCTGTGTCTCTCTCCACAGATACAGCCAGGTCTGCTGAGTTTTTCCAGCATTTTTTGTTCTTTTAATATCAAATTTCCAGTATCCTCGGTATTTTGCTTTCATATCTTGTCAGCTGTTTCTCTGGATAGAAAGATGACAGATTATGGACCCCGCTGAGGGATTCAAGGAAGAAATATTTGCTGGAGCAATTCACTTCTATGGACCAATGGATAATTGTTAGGAAACGCTGAATAAACCAGGAATAATGTACTTGCCTCACACGGGGAGTTCCTAATAGGAATTGGAAACATTGGACTTCTCAACTCATTGAAATCGGCTATTAGCGTCTCTCTGGTGTTGAGGAACAGGGCATGACCTGAAGAAAAAAAAAACACGCAGATAAATTAAAACAAATATATATAATATATAAAAATATAAATAATGAGCTGTAACCTCTTCAGGTAGAACAACGTGTTATTTGTTTACCATAAAAAACCCATTATGACTGAAAAGCATTGTTACAGCAGCTATTGTTTCTCACATGAATCCTATTGTTTCCAGCCCAAATAGCTTCGACCACTCTAAACAACAAAATTGATCTCTCACTAAATTGGTGTGTGTGCAGCAGATGCATGGTCAGTTGCTAAAAGGTATGGATGTGAATATGAACGCAGCTTAAGAAATTCCCACGAGAATGATTCCGGAGATAAACTGGCAATCTTGGTTTTTCTATCAATGCAGTACTTACATTGAAGTCCTGTATTGCTGATAAAGCTGATAAACTGAGTGATGTGCAGAACCTAACAATCTCCTTCAGTGCAAGACTCAGCTCGGTTGAGTTTTACAAGGCGTGGGTGTTTGGAAGTAGTGGATGGGAGCACACTTAGGCTGTGCAGGCCAGTGTGGACTTAACCTTTTTCAGACTGTGAACTCTCTTCTCCATTTTTATTTCCATCAATTTATTTTAATTTCTTTCACTGTTTTTCCCTCAACATTGTTCCCCCTCCCCTCACCCCACTTGGACCACTTGTTCCTTGTTGCCCTTTGACAAGAGAACATAGAACATTACAGTGCAGTACAGGCCCTTCGGCCCTCGATGTTGTGCCGACCTGTGAAACCACTCTAAAGCCCATCTACACTATTCCCTTATCGTCCATATGTCTATCCAATGACCATTGGAATGCCCTTAGTGTTGGCGAGTCCACTACTGTTGCAGGCAGGGCATTCCACGCCCTTACTACTCTCTGAGTAAAGAACCTACCTCTGAAATCTGTCCTATATCGGTCTCCCCTCAATTTAAAGCTATGTCCCCTCGTGCTAGACATCACCATCCGAGGAAAAAGGCTCTCACTGTCCACCCCATCTAATCCTCTGATCATCTTGTATGCCTCAATTAAGTCACCTCTTAACCTTCTTCTCTCTAACGAAAACAGCCTCAAGTCCCTCAGCCTTCCCTCATAAGATCTTCCCTCCATACCAGGCAACATTCTGGTAAATCTCCTCTGCACCCTTTCCAATGCTTCCGCATCCTTCCTATAATGCGGCGACCAGAATTGCACGCAATACTCCAAATGCGGCTGCACCAGAGTTTTGTACAGCTGCAAAATGATCTCATGGCTCCGAAACTCAATCCCTTTACCAATAAAAGCTAACACACCGTACGCCTTCTTAACAACCCTCTCAACCTGGGTGGCAACTTTCAGGGATCTATGTACATGGACACCGAGATCTATCTGCTCATCCACACTGCCAAGGATCTTACCATTAGCCCAGTACTCAGTCTTCCTGTTATTCCTTCCAAAATGAATCACCTCACACTTTTCTGGTTTAAACTCCATTTGCCACCTCTCAGCCCAGCTCTGCAGCTTATCTATGTCCCTCTGTAACTTGTAACATCCTTCCGCACTGCCCACAATTCCACCAACTTTAGTGTCATCTGCAAATTTACTCACCCATCCTTCCACGCCGTCCTCCAGGTCATTTATAAAAATGACAAACAGCAGTGGCCCCATAACAGATCCTTGTGGTACACCACTAGTAACTGGACTGCAGGCTGAACATTTCCCATCAACCCGCTCCCTTTGTCTTCTTCCAGCTAGCCAATTTCTGATCCAAACTACTAAATCACCCTGAATCCCATGCCTCCGTATTTTCTGCAATAGCCTACCGTGGGGAACCTTATCAAATGCTTTACTAAAATCCATGTACATCACATCAACTGCTTTACCCTCATCCACCTGCTTGGTCACCTTCTCAAAGAACTCAATAAAGTTTGTGAGGCATGACCTACCCTTCACAAAACCGTGTTGAACATCTCTAATCAAATGATTCCTTTCCAGATGATTATATATCCTATCTCTCATAAACCTTTTCAAGTCTTTACCCACAACAGAAGTAAGGCTCACTGGTCTATAGTTACTGGGGTTGTCTGTACTCCCCTTCTTGAACAAGGGGACAACATTTGCTATCCTCCAGTCTTCTGGCACTATTTCTGTCGACAAAGATGACTTAAAGATCAAAGCCAAAGGCTCACCAATCTCCTCCCTAGCGTCCCAGAGAATCCTGGGATAAATCCCATCTGACCCAGGGGACTTATCTATTTTCACACTTTCCAGAATTGCTAACACCTCCTCTTTATGAACCTCAAGCCCTTCTAGTCTAGTAGCCTGTATCTCAGTATTCTCCTCAACAACATTGTCTTTTTCCTGTGTGAATACTGACGAAAAATATTCATTTAGCATCTCTCCTATCTCCTCGGACTCCACGCACAACTTCCCACTACTGTCCTTGACTGGCCCTACTCTTACCCTAGTCATTCTTTTATTCCTGACATATCCATAGAAAGCTTTAGAGTTATCCTTGATCCTACTTGCCAAAGACGTCTCATGTCCCTTCCTGGCTCTTCTTAGCTCTCTCTTTAGGTCCTTCCTCGCTAACTTGTAACTCTCGAGCGCCCTAACTGAACTTTCACGTCTCATCTTTACATAAGCCACCTTCTTCCTCTTGACAAGTGTTTCAACTGCTTTAGTAAACCACGGTTCCCTCTCTCGACCGCTTCCTCCCTGCCTGACAGGTACATACTTATCAAGGACACGCAGTAGCTGTTCCTTGAACAAGCTCCACATTTCCATTGTGCTCATCCCCTGCAGTTTTCCTCTCCATCCGATGCATCCGAAGTCTTGCCTCATCGCATCATAATTACCTTTCCCCCAGATATAATTTGCCCTGCGGTATATACCTATCCCTTTCCATCACTAAAGTAAACGTAATCGAATTGTGGTCACTATCACCAAAGTGCTCACCTACCTCCAAATATAACACCCGTCCTGGTTCATTACCCAGTAGCAAATCCAATATGGCCTCGCCTCTCGTTGGCCTATCTACATACTGTGTCAGGAAACCCTCCTGCACACATTGGACAAAAACGGACCCATCTAAAGTACTCGAACTATTGCGTTACCAGTCAATACTTGGAAAGTTAAAGTCCCCCATAACAACTAACAACTACCCTCTTATTTTCGCTGCTATCCAGAATCATCTTTGCAATCCTTTCCTCTACATCTCTGGCACTTTTCAGAGGCCTATAGAAAACCCCGAACAGGGTGACCTCTCCTTTCCTGTTTCTAACTTCAGCCCATACTACCTCAGTAGACGAGTCCTCATCAAACGTCCTTTCTGCCACCGTAATACTGTCCTTGACTAACAATGCCACCCCTGCCCCTCTTTTACCACCTTCCCTGAGCTTACTAAAATATCTAAACCCCAGCACCTGCAACAACCATTCCTGTCCCTGCTCTATGTCTCCAAAATGGCCACAACATCAAAGTCCCAGGTACCAACCCATGCCGCAAGTTCACCACCTTATTCCGGATGCTCCTGGCATTGAAGTAGACACACTTTAAACCACCTTCCTGCCTGCCGGTACACTCCTGCAACTTTGAAACCTTACTCATGACCTCACTACTCTCAACCTCCTGTATACTGGAGCTACAATTCAAGTTCCCAATCCCCTGCTGAACTAGTTTAAACCCTCCCGAAGAGCATTAGCAAATTTACCCCCCCGCCCCCCCCCCAGGATATTGGTACCCCTCTGGTCCAGGAGTAGGCCATCCCATTTGTAGAGGTCCCACCTACCCCAGAATGAGCCCCAATTATCCTGGAATCTGAAACCCTCCCTCCTGCACCATCCCTGTAGCCACGTGTTCAACTGTTCTCCCTCCCTATTCTTAATCTCGCTAGCGTGTGGCATGGTTAACAACCCAGAGATAATAACTCTGTTTGTCCTAGATCTAAGTTTCCACCCCAGCTCCCTGAATTCCTGCCTTACATCCCTATCACCTTTCCTACCTATATCTTTGGTACCTATGTGGACCAGAACTTGGGGCTGCTCCCCATCCCCCTTAAGGATCCTGAAAACACGATCCGAGACATCGCGGACCCTGGCACCTGGGAGGCACAAATTCAAGGTGAAGGGCGAAAGATTCAGTGGCGATGTGCAGGGGAAGTATTTTACACAGAGGGTATTTTCAGATGCGATTAGTTACTTTGGTAAGTTCAGCAATTGATGTTCATGAGGCAAATGTAGCATCCATTTTGTGCACAACATGCTCCCAGAATTAGCAATAATGAGTTAAATAATTTTTGGTGGAGATCACTGAGGGAAAATTGTTTCTTTTTCAAAGATATGGGGCTGGATTCTCCGCAGCCCCGCGCCAAAATAGTGTTTGGCGCGGGGGCGGAGAATCAACTTTTACGTGAGAATCAGGGCCGGCGCCGCTCCTGCAGTGTTCTGGTCCCCGAGCAATCGCTTGCCCGCGAATCACGATGCGCAGCTGGGGGGGCCATTGCCAGAGGTCCTCCCAGCGATACTCCAGTCCCGACTGGCCGATTTCCCAACGGTGTGGTTCTAACCAAGTCTGGGCAGTCGGGACTCACGGGCGGTGGCTGCGGACTCAGTCCAGGGCAGCCCTCGTGGGGGGGTGCGGCGGGATCAAGCACCGGAGGGGAGGGGCCTTATGTGCTGCCGGGGCAGCGATCGGGCGGGTCAGATGAAGAGGCGCGGGGCAAATCGGTGGGACCTTGTTTCTTGTCCTGGTCCGCGGTCCGAGTCCGCCATCGCGTTCGCGCGGCCGCTGGAGGCTGCCGCCATGCTCATGCGCGGACTTGGAACCGGAAGTGCAGGGGCCCTTATGCGCAGCTAAAGCTGCAAGGTTTATTCCGGGTCCCTGCCAGCCCCCTGCAGATAACTGAATTGCTCTATATTTTTTTCAGGAAAGTCTGGCGTGAAACGCCAGCGTTTTTACGTGGGCGTGGGGATATAGCTACATTTTTGGAGGATCCAGCCAATGCTATTCCAAACATACTTAACATCAGCAAAATACACAGTCCATCAAAGCACAGTCAATAGTTTGTGCAGTTTTTCCCCATTAAAATCCTATCCAGCTTCTTGCAACCCCAAAACATGTGAGCATGATTTACCGGCCCCCACCCACTCTTCTCTCACTCATCGATCACTCCCTGGAAGAACCCACTCATCCCCACACGAGTCATGTGCACCCTGTGTACCACCTTGCCGGATGTGGTTGAGTTCACCCGCCGATTGGCCTCACATCAGAGACCCATCCGACTTCCTCCCCAACTCCTCCCACTTACACTTTATCCTCACCACCTGTGCCGTGCCCTGCTCCCCCAACCTTCCTGTATATGTTCCCAATCCTCCCCTCCCCCAAATCATCAGGGAGCAGCAGTTGCTCCAGCAACATGTACTCCAGTAACTGGGGGAATGCCTGCCACTCCTTTCACGCAAAGTCCCGCACCTGCATGTATCTAAACTCGCCAAGTCTCGGCAGCTCAAACTTCCCCTGCAGCTTGTCCAGCCCCACAAACTTTCCCTCCGAGAACAAGTCCCTAACCCGCCCCAGCCCTGCCTCCCTCCACTTAGCAAACATGCCCCCCCCCCACCCCCCCCGGGTTAAACCTGTGGTTCCCACACAGTGACGTCAGCACCAAAACTTTATCCAACTTAAAATGCCTCCTGAACTGGTTTCCTATCCTAATAGTTGATTGCACCACTAGATTCCCCGTATACTTCCCTGGGGCTAATGGCAATGGGGCCTCAAACTAGAACCGCTGAAGGACACCTCCTCCAACCTAATCCCCTCAGCTCCCCTCAGCCCCCCCCCCCCCCCCCCCCCAACCACCACCAACTCTCCTTTGTGTCTCTGCCTCTGTGGCAGAGCCCTCTTCACCCTTGGTACCTTCCCCGCCCATATAAACTCTGACATTGGTGTCTCCACCCTCCGAAAGAAGGCCTCAGGGATAAAGATCAGGAGAGCCCTGAAAGACAAAAAGGGACCTTAGCAACACATTAATCTTCACCTCCTGCACTCTCTCAGCCATTGTCAAGTTGAAAGCATCCCACTCTTGAGATCCTCCTTAATCTCCCGCACTAACACGGAGTTCCACCTGTGCATCGTGACCCAATCACGCGTCACCTGAATCCCCAAATATCTGAACCACTCTCTTGCCATCTTAAACAGTAGTACTCCCAAATTGACCCCCCCCCCCCCCCCCCCCCCCCCCCGCTCCATCACATTTATAGGGAACATCTCGCTCTCCAAGGATTCTGCCCATACTTTCCAGTGGGTCCAACACAATCAACAGCAGGTCTTCTGCAGACAACAACACCCAATGCTCCCTGCCCCCACCCTCACAATCCCTCGCCACTCGACTGACCCCTGAAGGGCCATCGCCAAGGGCTCAATCGCCAGGGCACCTCTTCCTCGTTCCCCTGTGCAGCGCAAAATACTCTAACCTTGTCTCGTGTATACGCACTCTTGCCACTGGAGTCACATACAAAAGACGCAGCCACACCACAAACCTCAGCGCAAGCCTACCCAGAATTTCAAACAGGTACCTCCACTCTACCCGGTCAAAGGCCATAGATACAATAACCTCTGGTACCCGCACCCTGACAAAGTCATAACTACAGCCTCTTAAATTGCTGGAGAACTGCCTACCCTTCACAATACCTGTTTGGTTTGCGGAGACCACCTCTGGCATACACCCCACCAACCTACATGCCAAAGCCTTTGCCAGTACTTTCACATTTGTGTTCAACAAAGAGATGGGCCTGTTGGACCCACACTCCAGTGGGATCTTCCCCTTCTTCGGGATCAACAAAATCGATGCCTGAGACAACATTGCTGGCAACTCACCCCTCTTCACCGCCTCACTAAATATCCACAACAGGTGAGGGGCCAATGTTTTCGCAAACTGCTTGTAAAACTCCGCTGGAAATCTGTCCGGCCCCGGGCCTTCCCCGACTGCATTCCCCTGATACTGTGCATCATCTCCCTCAGCCCCAATGGCTCCTCCAATGCCTGCCTCTTCCTCTCCTCCATCTCTGGGAACTCCAACCCATCCATAAACCGCCCCATTACAACGCCCCCCCCCCCACCTCTCCCCCTGGCTTGACCTTATTCTACTTCTTATAGTACTCCTGAACACATCATTTATCCTTTCCACCAACTCCCCCTTCTCCATCCTTACCTGCAAAATGTCCCTCGACGCTGCCTGACGCCACAGATGTTGGGTCAACACACAACTTGCCTTCTCTCCATATTCATATTGCACACCCCTCGCCTTCTGCAGCTGCCCCAGCGCCTTGCCTGATGTCAACCTGTCAAACTGCCCCTGCAACCTCTTCCTCTCCGCCAGCAACTCCTTCGTAGGGGCCACCGAATATCTCCTATCCACCTCGCCTAGCAGCCGCCGATGCTCCTCCCTCCTCTCCCTATGTGCCTTAAACAAAATAATCACACCTCGGGCCTTCAAAACTTCCCAGAACGTGGCTGCCAACACCTCCTCATTCTGATTAAGCTCCACATAGTTCTCTCACCTTCTCAGAAAACGCCTTGTCTGTCAGAAGTCCCCAATCCAAACTCCACCCCGGCCTCTGCACCTGTCCCGAACCAAGCCTCACATCCAGTCAATGCGACGCGTGGTCCGAAATCACAATTCCTGCATACTCTGCCACTATCACCCCCATCAGCACCACCCAACTCACCATGAGAAAATCAAGAGTATGCCTCATATGCTTGCATAAGAAGGAATAATCCCTCCCTCCTGATTTGTTGGGTACTATAGATCTGTGGAGACTGCGTTTACCTTAGCAGTAACATAGGCAGGCTACTAACACTTGTAATAGTACAACTCTATTTTATTTAACTAAGAGCTGTTAAACATACTTGCACTGTGGGTCGATACTATGTTAGATTGACTGAAGACCTATGCCTAACCTGACCAGCCTATACAACTAGCACATGGTGGATGTTTGTGCTACTGACTGCGGGCTCTGTCTGTCTCAGAGGCTGCATCCCGAATGAGCGGGAAAACTAGTGGCCTCTGCCTTTATAGTGACCGTACCCTAACTGGTGACTGGCTGCTGTGTTGTGTGTGTTGATTGGTCTTGCAGTGTGTCAGTCAGTGTGTGTCTCTGCACCATCATATACTGATGTGTATATTATGACACCTCGCAGGTTCCAGAACCTCCACGGATCCACCAGCCCCATTCTATACATAAACCCTCCCTGCTCGCTCGCCATCCTCGACCTTCCCATTGACTTGGGACGCGACCTGTCCACTCTCGGCTCCATCACACAGTTAAAATCCACTCCCATGATCAGTTGGTCCGAATCCAAGTCCGGAATCACCCCTAGTACCACCGTTCCAAAACCCATCGTGGTCCCAGTTAGGCACATTGACTAACACAATGGCTACCCCCCTCAACTTCGAATCAAACCCCGAGTGAAATACTTATCCCACCCAGCTCATCCTCAACCTTACCTCATCCTTCACCTGGAGATGCGTCTCCTGCAAGAAACTCATCTCTGATCTCAAACTCTTCAGGTGTGCAAAAACCCAGGACCTCTTAACCAGTCTGTTTAACCCACGGACATTCCATGCCACAATTCTTACCGGAGGCTTGCGTCTCCTCCTCACTCGGATGTCTGGCATCACCCCTTCGGTTCTGCCTCGCCCAATCCCACGCTGAACCGGGTCCACCCAAGATCGCCATCCGCCCCGCCCATGACCATGTTCATCCTCCAAACCTGCCACAACGCACTCTCCTCTCCCCCATTCCCCCCTCCCCACCCCTCAACATGGCCAACCCTCACGGCCTTCTCCCCCACCACAGTCCCGTTCACTAGCATTTCTTGCTAGCATGGCGACTCCCGCTCAAAGGCCCTTGTACACACCTCCCCCTCCCCCCACCAACCCCATCATGGCCTGTGCAACAGGCCCCCAACGGCCCTGAATAACTACCAAAACATCAACACAACCCAAAGGGTTCCATCTAATGCCCTTCTTACATGAAAATACACCAGAATTCACAAATTACCTCCCCCCAAAAAACAAAAGGTGTGAAGGGGCGAGTGACCGCCCCCCCCCGTACAAACTTACAGCTTATGGCAACCCAGAACAACGGTATCTCCCAACTTTCGCGGGCTTAACTCCTCCATCCCATACCTCCCCTCAGTTCTCCCTCTGCTTATAGTCCCTTGTAAAGTCATTAGCCTCCTCTCAGGATAATACCCCCAGCCATCATGAGTCACCCAGCGTCTGGCCGGGTACAGCACCCCGAGCCGAATCTGTCATCTTTACAACACCGCCTTGGCCTTGTTGAAGCCCACACGCCTCTTCGCCAGTTATGTGCCAATGTCCTGGAAAACCAGGACTCGATTACCCTCACACTCACAGACTCGCTTTGCCTTGGCCCACCTCAGGATCTTATTGTCCAAAAACCTGTGCATCCGAACAATCACTGCCCGCGGCGACTCCCTTGCTCTCGGCTTCTGCCTCAAGAACCTATGGGCCTGATCCACCTCTAGGGCCTTGTCCAACACCTTCTCCTCCACCAACCTGGTCAACACCCTTGAAACATACTTTGTGGCACTCGTTCCCTCCACACCTTCCGGCAACTCCACAATCCACTCCACCCCTGCATCTCAAATGATCAACTGATACATTGTGAGTATGAAGTCACAGTTCAAAGCTATCTAGATGTCAGCACTGATCAAAGTCTGTCTGACGGAGAGACCGCCAGATTTCCTGTCGTCTGGACTTGTTCCCCTGCTCCTCCACCTTCAATTGCAGTGACTGGCATAGATTCCCCAAGGATCCCCACCACCACCTCCAAGGACACAATATGATCACTCTGGCCAGACACCACCTCCTGAATTGTCGTCCCTTGCGCTTCGAGGCACTTTTCCACTTGATCCAGAGACTCGCCATTTTTGCAATTGGTACTGCGCCGCAGGTCTCCTCCAACTCCTTAGTCAGGTCTTTCACTGTCTTTAGCCGGGTCTGATAGCCAGTAAACATGCCAATCCAGGGGAGAACTTCTTCTCTTACACTTCCTGCTTCACATTTCTGCCGAATCTACCCAATACACAGGTGAAAAGAGCCGAAGCCAGCGTCTTTAAGCCGGTGCTGCCCTGTGCGCAACCACGCACTCCATGGCCGTCACCGGACATCCCCACTGAGGGAGGATTGTTGGTCAGTGTACTCACACTGCGTTTTCTGAATACGCCATGGGGTATTAACTACCAAAAGAAGGCAGAACCACTTCCGAACAATTCTCCAGGAAATTGTCTATGGCATGAACACAACATTTTCCAAACTCCAAACCTGGTTATTTCTCCATCAGACAGACTAACCCAGCACTGATCAATGCTGACATCCAGGTAGCTTTGTACTGTGGCTTCATACTCACAATGTATGATTTTATCACTTGAAGTGCAGAGTGGAGTGAAACAGGAGGATGGAGAGACGGGATAGGAGGCCAAGAACAATATGGCGAAAGTCGCACTTCTGACCTGAATTTATCATGGTTTCAAGTCACTATATTGAGGACTTAGTGACCGATATATGGGTACTGCACAGTCATAGAAACATAGAAAATAGGAGCCGGAGTAGACCATTCGGCCCTTCGAGCCTGCTCCACCATTCAACATGATCATGGCTGATCATCATCCATTTCAGTAACCTGTTCCCGCTTATGTGCTGCATTTATCCCCAAGAGATATAGCCAACTCCTTCTTGACAACGTAAAATGTTTTGGACTCAACTGCTTTCTGTGGTAGTGGATTCCGTAGGTTCACCACTCTCTGGGAGAAAAGATTTCTTCTCATCTCAATCCTAAATGGTTTCCCCCGTATCCTTAGACTGTGGCCCCTGCTTCTGGACACCATCGGGAACATCCTTCCTGCATCTATATAGCGTTAAACTGTAAGTTGGTGTTTTTAATGAGTCATGCAGAATTATGCTGAGACAGGTATTCACATATTGATCAGCTGCCATAAGCTAACTTTGGAAAGAGAAGCCTCTTATAGATAGTACCATGGCAACAAAAATGAGTTTATTTCAACTCTCGCCACAGGTGTGCAGGTGCTGATGGAAGAATATAAAGTATCTCTCGGGCAGTCAGCCTTTCCCATAAGCATTTATCTTCCAGACGTGTTAGATTGGAAGAATCCCATTGTGAAACTCATTAGAGAGGCATTGAAGGGAGTTAGCAGCTGAAAGAATAATGTGAGTTGGCACAAAAGTTTATGAAAGCTTAAATGCTTACCTGAAATTACAGGGACAGCTGTGAATAACTTAAGAGTCTACAATAAGCAATGAAGTTTGAGGTTGGAGTTTCATATTGTTCATGATGTAAATGGAAAAACAAAGGATTTGGCTGTCACCGCTGTAACGTGTGCTGGGCTGTCAAATTCCATATTAAATGACTGGTGGTTTATTGATGGCCTAGGTGATGTTTCAGGGCCTAGCAGTGTGTCAAAATTTGGCCACAATCTAATAATAATAGCTTATTGTCACGAGCAGGCTTCAATGAAGTTGCTGTGAAAAGCCCCTAGTCGCCACATTCTGGCGCCTGTTCGGGGTGGCCGGTACGGGAATTGAACCCGCGCTGCTGGCCTTGTTCTGCATTACAAACCAGCTGTTTAGCCTACTTGCTAAACCAGCCCCTCGGACATCCACATCAGGATTTGCACCTGTAGATGGAGCAATTTTCCAAAACAACTCTATTGGACTTAAGGTTAATACAATTAAGGAGTCATATGCAAAGGGTCACCTGACTACAATATTCCACAATAGAATGAGCCATCCAAACATCGTACAAAGTGACGGAGCGAAATGGAAGAAAACGCAATAGCAACTGAGGATTCAGAGGCTTAATCACCAGAGGACAAGGTATGGTGCAAGGGCCTAATTATTACGTTCAGGAAACGGGGGAAGAGATCACAGATTCTTGCCAATTAGCCACCGGCATTGAAACATCTAAGTGACGGCTAAGACAGGTGGCACTGGTATTGTCCCTCCCTGCCCCCCTGCCCCCAATCAGGATGCTCTTCCGCCAAAAAACGAATGATCAATTGACCAGAAAAACAGTGATTTACATTGCTGTGAACTTATACAGATAGCCGTGAAAGGGCGTATTTAGTGTATGATACAGAAATTTTCCAATTTTACCAAGGGAATCGTTCATCAATAAACTGCTTCAATTGACTCTAATCACAAGTAGGTTATGCACCAGAGCAATATCAATATGATTGATTTTCTGTTCCTTGGAATAAGACTACGCTGCCCGTAATACTGACAAATGAATATGATGAGTACAAGGTCGTGGTGACCCGGCTGTGCTGGTTTTACAAAGCTCCCGAGTGGATTGATTCTCAGTCCTGATTGATGTTGACATCATCTTTCATCCAATCGTGACTAAAAAACACAAGCATGTTAACGGATAACAACCTACATCTCGCCTGTGAGTTAAACCGAGACTGCCACTCCAATTGAAATTGGATTATTCTGGGACACATTCTTCCGTTCCTCTGTTAATGGTGAGAGGTTAGGAGTGAGGAATGGGATGCCAGTTTTGTATGTCTGAGACAGGATCAGTTTGATATGTCTGTGATTCAGCACATCGAGCCACAAAACGGTACATTGCAGATTCGTGTCCCATCTTCTGCCAAGTGGCATCCACCAAAATAAAAATCAGAGGTGATGTAAAATGCGCTGCAACTTTGGAGCCCACCACCCAGTTACCGCTTTTGTCTAACCATGTGACCATGTGCCCAACATTAGGAAGGATGCCATGCCAGTATTTAAAAGGATAACCTATGGCGTGCAAGTTAGTTACAGATTACTTTCTACTGGCTCTGGTTGAGTTTGTGGAAGTATTTAGGAATTGGTTACAGTGGGTTGCAGGGAGTGGCCCTGCACATGGAGAGCTCATTGTTGCATCTGCAAGGGTCCCAGACACACCATTTGCTCCCAGTCATAGAGCGCTATAGTTGCAATCTCTCCAGGGCTGCAGCATGAGGGAGTGATGGTGCGGAGGGAGCAATAAGAGTTCAAGCTGCTCCTAGAGGGAGGGAGGATGAAGGGAATGAGGGTTCTCCGCAGGAGGCCCGAAACGTCAATGATCTTTCAGGCACAAATCTCTTACCTGCACCTAATCCAGAAGCAGTGGGTGCCTCGTTTGTGCTTTAAGGAGGCGCTCACAGAATTCTGACACCTCGTGGAACCAGGCCTGCAGCCTCAGAGGAGACGATGGTGCTGCCAATGGCTGTGAAGGAGACTGATTTTCTTGGTGTTGGCTATTTCCAGACAGGAGCAGGTTTGGATCTAACTTCTCCCAGCTCACTGTCCACTGCTGCATCAGAGAGGCAACAGAGGCTCTACCCCACAAGTGGGGAGGTCATAGTATTCCTCCTGAGCAGAGAGAAGCAGGCAGAGTGCACATGTGACTTTTCCAGTCTCGCAGGCTCCCTCACGGTGCAGGTTTCCATGGACCTTACACACATGGCTCTGCAAGGCTCAGTGCTGAGATGTACCATAACCACAAAGATTAGCACTCGCTAAATGAACGTTGGTTTGCAAGAATGCTGCCAGCATCTTCGGTGGGATTCTACAATAATGGGGCTATGTCCCTACGCTCGTGAAAAAATGCGCGCAAATCACTCTAGACTTGCAGGGAGCTAGCAGGACCCCGGAGTAGTCTTCGCAGCTCTGGCTGCCGATACGGGGCCCTGCACTTCCGGTCGGGTGTCCGCGTATGCGCACGGCGGCAGCCTGCGTCGGCTGCACCACGGACCGGCACCAAGAAGATCGCCCCTCCCCCAGATCGCGCGGCCCGTGGATCGGTGGCCCCCGATTGATAGCCTGTCCATCCTGGAGGCCCCCCCGAAAATGATCCATCCGCCCTCCACCAGTGCGGCCGTGGACTAAGTCAGCAGTTGCCGCTGGGTAGAACCATGAGAGAACCACGCCGGCTGGAACTCGGCCAGCTGCACTCAGAGAATCGCTGCAGGGCCCTCTTTCAATGGCCCCCGACCGGCGCCGCGTCGACCGCACGCGCCCGTTTGGCAGCGATTCTCGCGGGAGCGGCGCGGACCCAATCTTGGGTTTGACGCCCATTCTCCGGCCCCGTGCGAATCGCGATTTTGGCGCGGAGGCTCGGAGAATCCGGCCCCTTGTCAATTTCTACAGCAAGTCCTCGCTTTATGTCACCCTGCTGAATGATGTTTCATTTTAAAGTCTTTTCTTTTTCAGGGCCCATTTTATAATAAACATAATCTTTATTAGTGTCACAAGCAGGCTTACATTAACACTGCATTGAAGTTACTGTGAAAATCCCCTGGTTGCCACACTCCGACGCCTGTTCGGGTACATTGAGGGAGAATTCAGAATGTCCAAACCACCTAACAGCATGTCTTTCGGGAGGAAACCGGAGCACCCGGAGGAAACCCACGCAGACACAGGGAGAACGTGCAGACTTCGCACAGACAGATACCCAAGCCGGAAATTGAACCTGGGTACCTGGCGCTGTGAAGCAACAGTGCTAACCACTGTGCAACCATGCCGCTCTTAAATTACATCGCGATATCCATTTTAACTTCATTTTGTGTCCATTGCCTTCTGCACCACCATCTTCATTGTGCGACATTGTCATATCAGTCAATTAATATTCAGCAAATGTTAGGCCCCTTGATCCGATTTGTTGCCATTCTGAAGAAAGCTTTCTGCACTCGAGAGAACTTTGATTTTCTTTTAAATGCCGGGAAGAAATGTTCTGAGGAAAGAAAAGAGTTTCTGTTTTGCAAGCAATGGGTTGAAGCCTGGACTATTCAACTGTGTGAAAAAAGGCTCCTTTCTTCACTGAAGCAGATTTCAATTTTGGAGTTTTGGGGGTTTCTGCTGTGGATGAGGCACATAAGACACTGACATTTGTGAGAGCTGTTGTTATACACAGCTACAGTAAAACTGCTTTCCTTGTCTTTGTGCGTAAAATACAGAGGCTGCACATATGGCTGACTCCCTTGTCCGGGCCTGCAGCAGGTGCGGCAGAGGAGTTACTTTAAGACCAGTGAGAGAGCCTTTTGTACCAGGTGAAGTAGTAGGGTTGCCAACTCTGGCTAGTTGAGCTGAATGGTCTCTCCCTGTGCTGTATATTTTAAGCAGTTTAATGTAATACACGTGTGATTGGCAACAACAAAGATACATCAGAAAGTAGCTACAGGGCTCAGCTCCCGTCAAGCTGCTCACCTGGTTTTGAGTCACATTGGCTGTTTCCATCAACTGTGAACAATGATTCAGTGTGACGCCGAGTGAGAGGGAATAAACCTGCCTCTACAAAGTTCCTCTCCTGAGTCTGAACAATTCCTCTCCCCGCTGTCAAGGGGGAAATCTTCAACATTCCGCAGTCCACACAGACACCACCAATTCCAACACTAATTAATAGACACTAATTAATCTCTCTGTGTCAGTCTCAGCCGAACGTAATCTTAACTCATAAGCAGCGTCCTTTGCTCCTGATCTAAAGCCCCAGTGGGCATTGCCTCAACTGATTGGACCACTCATCGCATGTAGGTTGTTTGGATAGTTCCATTAATAGGCTCCACCAATGCCTAGTTGGGTAGTGGGGCAAAGGTTCCTGGCATAGGAACGGGCAGCTGGTACCTGAATACGGGCTTTGATTGGCTGACAAACATCCTTGTTGTAGAGTGTTGTGTTATGCTGCTTCGGATAACACAGGGTGCTACTTGATGCAGTCTTAACTAAAGGATGCTCCAGACTCTGAAATGAGTTCAACGTGTTTATTGAACGATTAACACAGTTCTCAAATGAGTTTGACTCTCTGTTAATCTAACTGTAGTAACTCAGTCTAACTGGAGGTGACATGCCGGAAATTGTAGCTCTTGGCAAACGTGGACCATTCTCGACTGTGGAAGCACGGGCCATTGTCGCTCATGACGGTGTTCGGGATGCCATGCCGTGAGAATGTCTCTTTACACGCTTTGATGACAGTCCGTGAGGTGAGATCTGGCAGCTTCAGCACCTCAGGATAGTTCGAAAAGTAATCGATGATTAAGATATAGTCGCGACCATTCGCGTGGAATAGGTCAATGCCAACCTTGGACCACGGAGAGGTCTCTAGGTCATGTGGTTGGAGCGTCTCCTTGCTCTGCGCTGGTTGGAACCACTGACAGGTTTCGCAGTTCAGGACCACATCCGTGATGTCCTGGTTGATGCCGGGCCAGTAGACAGCTTGCTGGGCCCTGCATCTGCACTTTTTTACGCCCAGGTGTCCCTCATGAATTTGCCGCAGCACCATGCTCTGGAGACGTAGCGAAATGACTATCCTGTACAGCTTGAGCAGGATGCTGTCGATCAGCGTCAGGTCGTCCTTGATGTAGAATTGAGAGCATTGCCCTTTCTACCAGCCATTGCTGAGGTTGTGGATGACTCGCTGCAACAGGGGGTCTTTGGCCGTCTCTTCTTGGATGAGAACGATCTTCTCATCTGTGGCTGGGAGAGTGCTTGCACACAGTTGTACCTGCAATTCAATGTGCTGGATGATCTCCAGTGGTTCACTGGGTGAGTTGACGGAGCGGGACAATGCATCAGCGATGATGAGCTCCTTGCCAGGTGTGTACACCAAATTGAAATCATACCTCCGGAGTTTGAGCAGAATTCTCTGTAAACGAGGCATCATGTCGTTCAGGTCCTTTTGGATAATGTGGACCAGAGGTCTATGATCCGTCTCAACAGTAAATGTTGGCAAGCCGTACACATAATCATGAAGATTCCTTCTCAATCTGCGCATATCTGGTCTCAGTGGGTGTCATTGCCCGTGACGCGTATACTACTGGCCCAGGATGACATGTTGTCTCTTTGAAGCAACACCGCTCCAATGCCATCCTGACTCGCATCTGTGGATATCTTGGTCTCTCGGTCTGGGTCAAAGAATGCAAGGACGGGTGCAGTGGTGAGCCTGGCTTTCAGCTCCAGCCACTCTGTTCGGTGCTCCGCCTTCCACTCAAAGGCGGTTGATTTTTTCACCAGTTTGTGTAGGGCCGTGGTGTGTGTGGCCAGATTTGCGATGAACTTGCCAAGGAAATTGACCATTCCCAGGAAGCGCAGTACTGCCTTCTTGTCCTCGGTGACTTTCATCGCCTCGATGGCTTTAATTTTGTCTGTGTCCGGGCGCACACCATGTCGCGAAATCTGATCGCCCAGGAACTTCAGCGTGGATGTCCCAAAACAGCACTTGGACCTGTTTAGCTTGAGGCCATGTTCATGTATGCATTGGAATATTTCCTTGAGTTGTGACACATGTTCCACTGGGGTTGTGGACCAGATTATGGGGCGAAACGGCGCGATGTCCGCCGACTGGCGCCCAAAACGGCGCCAATCAGATGGGCATCGCGCCGCCCCAAAGGTCCGGAATGCTCCGCATCTTTGGGGGCCGAGCCCCAACATTGAGGGGCTAGGCCGACGCCAGAGGGATTTCCGCCCCGCCAGCTGGCGGAAACGGCCTTTGTTGCCCCGCCAGCTGGCGCAGAAATGACATCTCCGGGTGGCGCATGCGCGGGAGCGTCAGCGGCCGCTGATAGTTTCCCACGCATGCGCAGTGGAGGGAGTCTCTTCCGCCTCCGCCATGGTGGAGACCGTGGCGGAGGTGGAAGGGAAAGAGTGCCCCCACGGCACAGGCCCGCCCGCGGATCGGTGGGCCCCGATCGCGGGCCAGGCCATCGTGGGGGCACCCCCGGGGCCAGATCGCCCCGCGTCCCCCCCCCAGGACCCCGGAGCCCGCCCACGCCGCCTTGTCCCGCCGTTCAAAAGGTGGTTTAATCCACGCCGGTGGGACAGGCAATTTATCGGCGGGACTTCGGCCCATCTGGGCCGGAGAATCCAGCGGGGGGCCCGCCAACCGGCACGGCCCGATTCCCGCCCCGCTGAATATCCGGTGCCGGAGACTTCGGCAACCGGCGGGGGCGGGATTCACGGCAGCCCCCAGCGATTCTCCAACCCGGCGGGGGGTCGGAGAATGACGCCCGTGATATCTTCAAAGTAGACACAAATCCCTTCTATTCCCTCCATCATCTGTTCCATGATGCGATGGAAAATCTCTGATGCCGAGATGATGCCAAATGGCATTCGGTTGTAGCAGAATCTGCCAAAAGGCGTGTTGAAGGTGCAGAGCCTTCTGCTGGATTCTTCAAGCTGGATTTGCCAAAATCCTTGGGATGCGTCCAATTTTGTGAAGAAGCGCGCATGTGCCATCTCACTCATGATTTCTTCCCTCTTCAGGATGGGGTAATGTTCCCGCATAATGTTTTTGTTTAGATCCTTGGGGTCAATTCAGATGCGTAGGTCCCCCGAAGGCTTCTTTACGCACACCATCGAGCTGACCCAGTTGGTTGGTTCAGTGACCTTGGCGATGATCCCTTTTTGTTGTAGAGTTGTGAGCTCTGCCTTCAGGCGCTCTCTCAGTGGAGCAGGGACTCGTCGTGGTGCGTGGACCACTGGCTTGGCATCAGGCTGCAGTAGAAACTTGTACTCATATGGCAGTGTGCCCATCCCTCTAATTACATCTGGGTACTGGGTTAGGATGTCGTCGATGCTGGCCTGAAGATCCGAATGGGACGGTGTCGTGGTGTAGACCCTTTGAATGAGGTTCAGTTGCTTGCAGGCGTGCGCACCTAGCAGGGACACCCTGTCTGGTTTAACAATCTTGAAGCGTAAGCTTGCTTGTGTGTGTCGGCAGGACACCTGCAGGTGGCATGGCCTTGATTCCGTTTCCATTGTAGTTCAGGAGTCTGCAGGCAGCTGGAAGGATTCTGTGGGGCTTCTTGATTCTCTTGAAGTCCACCTGCGAAATCAGGTTGGCGGAGGCACCTGTGTCCAGTTTGAACTGGATGGGGCAGTGGTTGACCTTCATCGCTGCATGCCATTCGTCCTTGGAATCCACGACCAGGATTGATTGGACTTGCGATCTGTCCGGTGTGGCGTATTCGCACTTTGTAATAATGCCCACTCGGTGAGTGTTGTCCAGGTATTCATCATCTGGATCCGTTGCACTGACTGGATCAGAGTCATGCATTCGGTGTTGCACACTTCTGATGCGCCGCTGTCGGAATTGGGAGCACTGGTTCCTGACTGGTGGTGCAGATCACACTTACCATTGTGACATCATTAAACTCCCTGCAGTCCTACAGGGTGAGATTGTTCGCATTGACCTCTGTGGCTATCTGCTCCCACTCCCTTCTTCATCTTATCTGAATGGCCTTCCCTTATGGGAAGAGGGCCACTCTCCTCCTGTCTACCTCCTGCAACAGGGCCTCGAGGATTGCATCACAAAATCTGGGAACCCTCCCTCTACCATGCTGCACCATCCTTATTTTTCTATAGGTCAGCCGCTCTTCCTCAGCCACTCCCACTAGCTGCTACAGCCTGAATGCACTTACACTTTAAGAGGTGCAGGATAGCTTTAAGTGGTGTTAGCCTCACACAAGCTTGGGGCCCCTGCTCAGAGTTTACATGCTGCCTGCATTACTTTGAATGGACCCATTTGTTTAATCTTTTCTGATAGCAGCATCCATTTAATTCTGCAGAAGATGCTATCAATGTCGCATTTGACAGAGTGTAGCTTCAGTAAAACTGAAGTTAATGCGCATTGGGGGAAAGCTCTCCTGTGGCTAGAGACAATCCTGGCACAAAGGAAGCTGATTGCGGTTGGTGGAGTGTGCCTGCCCTAGTATATATCCCTGCAGGAGTTCCTGAAGACAGCCTCCTTGGCCCAATTATCTTTAGCTGCTTTGTTAATGACCTTCGTCGACAATAAGGTCAGAAGTAGGACTTTTCATTGACGAACGCGGAGTTCAGCTCCATTCTCAATTCCTAAGATAATGAAGCAGCCCATGCCTGCAGCTCGCTGCAGTTGCAACAACACTCAAGAAGCAAGACACAATCTGGTGTAAGGTAATCTGTTAAATCAGCACCCCAGCCATGAATTTAAATATTCACTCTCTCCACCAGCAGTGTGGGAAATGCAGAAAGCCACCGCCATTTCTTTGATAGCACCTGGCAAAACACCCTACCCGGCGACAAAACCTTCAAATCAGTAAATCCCATTGTTATGTTTTTTGTGCCATGATTCAGAGTAATAAATTCCTGTGTTCACATTTACACTGTCACCTCCCTCTGTGACTGGTGTTCTGCTGGGATTATAGAGTCGCACAGCGATTGCCCTGTAACAACTCTGTTTTACCTTCTCTGGGGTTCCTCAATCTGAACTACAGAGCCCACAGTGTTTCTGGGGAGGGTCCAGGGAGAAGGTATTAACAGCAGGGTCTCAGCAACATTTCTCAACATGTTCCTACCCGGCAGCTGGCCAAATGGACGAATGGGAGAGGACACCAGCGGTGTTTAGCTGCAGCCGGGGACCGCAAGGTCCCAGGCGATTGGTGGGGGACTGAAGAGGCTACAATTGGGAGGTAGGGAGGGAGGTGTCCAAGGTGACGATGGACGAGGGAGTTCAACAATTGGGGCTGGAGGGGCAAGGCAGTGATTGCTGAAGGGAATGGGGAGAGAGAGGCCCCGATGGAAGGTCTTTGGAATTTGGGACTATGGGGAGGAAGCTGGTTTCAGGAGCAGGGAGAAGATGAAGATTGGAAGGGGGTCGGTGGGGAGAAGGGAGCCAGTGATAGAGAGGGACAAGGTAGATAGAAACGATCAAGAGGGTGGGGATTGGAGGGGAATGGGAGGTTGGATTCCCACTCAGGACTGGGTTAAAATGCGGTCAATGTGCAATGTAAAGTAGGACTCTTCGGGTTTTGATTTGGTTACAGGTTAATGTCACAGAGATTATGGTCCTGGTAACTCCAGGCATGTAAATAGTGAGATAGTTCAACTGCCTACCTGCCCAGGCTGGATAGGGTAAACCATGTAGTTTATAAGATACTTGTAATCTCCTGTTGCATTGCACATGGGGAGTTAAGGTCAAGTACACAATGCAAGATCTTATGGGGTTAGTGGGCGAATCAAGTTGAGGACATAATGGGAAAGTGGAAGGGAGAGGCTGCAGGCTGAAAAGGGAGGGTGATGACAAAGTAGTGGAGGGAAGAAATGAGAAAGCAAGAGAAAGAGATGGTGAAGGGAATGGCAGTGGGTGGGGAGCGAGCGATGGGGTAAGCGGCAGCAGTGGACAGGAGGATGGTAACAGAATGGGAAAGTTGCAAAGGTGAGAGATGGTAGATGAGGGATAGGATAGGGAAAAAGGAGTGGAGGGGTATGGATACAGCGAAAGAGGATTGGATCAGGCAGAGTAGAGGGGAACTGGGGGAAGGAAGAGCAAAGAAAAGGAACGATACCGAGGATGATTTAAAGAAGGGAATGAAGGGATTTGACAAGGATGGCGAAGATTCTCAGCATTGAGGATGGGGGAAGTACACATACATTTTATAAATTTATCTGTGCCTGTTTAGTAACTAAAGTCAAGTCAATGGTAGATGTATCTGGTTGATCTGGTGCATTGGCCAATCAGCATAATCTAGGCTAAGGACAGGGAAGTCCCAATTCCGTCCCTCCCCATGCTTGTGCTGGGGGAGAGGCCGTCTGAAACAGGACCCCAATCTGAGTGAAAGACTTAGGCCAAGAATACATCGCTAGGAATATTGATTTTCAGACGCTACAGTTTGTCATCTCCCTCTGGGCAATACCACAAGATGTAGAATCCAGGGTTTCTGATGTATTTACTTGCAGAGATTGGATAACTTCAAAAATCCCATACATCTTATTCAGAATTCATATTAATATTTGTACATACATGAGGAAAGTGGCATTTTATTTTCAGATCCAGAAAGTGGTCACTTAGGTAGGGCACAGGCAAATCAATTGTTAGTGCTAAACCACTCAGTGAAAAACCACTAGGTTATTGGTGAAGAAAATAAAAACATTTGAATAAGGTACCTTCTGAATAACAAAGATTGTTTCTCTCTTCTTCACGGGCTGACTGACTTTCCTTTAACTTCCAACTTGGTTCATCCATCTCAGAGGTAACTGACGACCATCCACAATCCTCTTCTTCAAAGGAACAGTGTGAGCCAGTGGGAAGGTTATCTGGAGAAAGAAGAAAATCTGTATGATGCTTTCCATCTGTTGCACAAAAAGAATGACTGCAGCAAGATATACGAGCAGCTTGTGTGGTAAATGCAAGACAAATTACCACCGGCTTGATCCACGTAACATACAAGAGCCACCGACACAATGAGCGATGGCAGCGACTGAATGAATGGCTCATTTTTAGCGATCTTCTTCTCCGTGTCATGTTCATACAATATAGCTTTGTATTAGAAATTAGACACACTCATCTTTAAATTGTCTACTTTTATGCTGGATATTTCACTGGTGCTGGGTGAATGGAGTGATATACAAGAAAGTAATGAGAAAAGACCATGTGGCCGAAGGAACCTGTTCTGTATTCCAGACTGGATGATTGATTGTGTAAATAAAAGTACAAAAATGCATGGTGGACCAGCCAGCAGCTGGGGGAAAAGAGCTCAACTTTTGCAGTAGGAGCTTTAACTAGAAACGAGCACAATGTGAGGAAGGGTTATATTTGTTGGTGGAGTGGGCAGATAGGTGGCAGTACGGTAGCACAAGTGGGTAGCACTGTGGCTTCATGGTGATTCGATTTCCCGCTGGGTCACTGTCTGTGCGGAGTCTGCACGTTCTCCCCGTGTCTGCGTGGGTTTCCTCCGGGTGCTCCGGTTTCCTCCCACAAGTCCAAAAACGTGCAGGTAGGTGGATTGGCCGTGATAAATTGTCCTTAGTGACCAAAAAAGGTTAGGAGGGGTTATTGGGTTACAGGGATAGGGTGGAAGAGACGGCTTAAGTGGGTCGTTGCAAACTCGATGGGCTAAATGGCCTCCTCCTGCACTGTATGCTCTATGTGACTATGTAACTATGAAGTTCAGTGTGGAAAAGTGTGATGTGATGCATTTTAGGAGGAAGAACATGGAGACACAATACAGAATCATAGAATAGAATCATAGAATCCCTACAGTGCAGAAGGAGGCCATTTGGACCATCGAGTCTGCACCAAGCCTCTGAAAGAGCACCTTGCACAGGCCCAACCCCACCCCTGTAACCCCACATTGGGGCAATTTATCATGGCCAATCCACCTAACCTACACATTTTTGGACTGTGGGACGAAACCGGAGCACCCGGAGGGAGCCCATGCAGACATGGTAAGAATGTGCAAACTCCACACAGTCATCCAAGGTCGGAATCGAACTCAGGCATCTGTCAATGTGAGGCAGCAGTACTAACCACTGTGCTCTACACGGCGCCCCCCCCCCCCCCCCCCCCGCCCCCCCGTGGCGATTCTCCACCTGGGTCGGGCCGAGTGGCTGCCAAAAAAGTCCGAGTCACGCCGGCGGCGTTCACATTTGGTCTTACCCAGCAGGATCTCGCCGCCCATCCTGTCGGAGGTGCCCCGGTGGTGGTGGTGGTGGTGGGGGGGGTCCGACCCCAGTGGGGGGGGGGGGGGGCTCCACCGTGGCCTGGCCCACGATTGGGGCCTACTGATCGGTGGGCCAGCCTCTCCTGGTGGGAGCCTCGTTTACTCTGCGCCGGCCCCTGTTGCCCTACACCATGTTGCGTCGGGGCCGGCGAGGAGAAGGACGCTACCGCGCACGTGTGAGTTTGTGCCGGTCGCAGTGCGCATGCGCGGATTCACGCCGGTATCGGCAGCTGGAGTGCCGTGGGTAGGGCAGAGGATCGCTACACTTAGCGGTCCGATGACGCCGTTGTGAATCCCTCCGGTTATTACGACGACGTCAACACTCTGCCATCAGAAGGGAGAATCCCACCCAGGGACTCCGCACAGACAGTGGCCCAAGCAGGGAATCGAACCTGGGGCCATGGTGCTGTGAAACAACAGTGCTAAACACTGTGCTGCTGTGCCGCCCAGACTTGGAGACCCGGTGCAGACGCAGTGGGCCGAATGGCCTCCTCCTGCCCCTGAACGATTTGGTGATTCTGTGACATTGAAAATGCTAATATATCACCCACTATCAGGTACCGATTGGCCAGCTGTGAGTTTCCACTATTTGAAGATTTAATTTCAGTGTTCTAGCATTTGAAGGCTTCCATTTTTTTCTCTAAAATCCATCTGACAAAGACTTTTATCTGACCTATTTAGCCATAGAGGAGAAGGTATATTATTTTCTTGTGACCGTCAGACAAATATACAGGAAAGAATTCAGGGAAAAACAAGACTCGTCCCAAGTGTGAAGAGCTTAAACTATGAAAATCATTTTGATAAACTGAAACTGGTCCAGAAAGAAGCTGTGTTTGAAATTTTAAGTAATGGAAATATAAACTGAGAATACTCCCAGTCGAAGTCTGCAGTGGGAGAAAAACACCTGAATGGAGAATAAGAAAGAAATTTAAAGCTGATATCAAGAAGCATTTCTTTTTTCAGCGTAATCTTTTGGGACAATTTGTCAGGTACCGGAGATGGAATAATAACACTAGAGGTGTTCAAAATACACCTCAAAATAGGATGGAGAGAGTTAAGATACTTCTGGGATTGCATTTCATGACTTAATTTGTCTTTTCTTGCTGTTAACTTTCCCTACCTAAAGGCAAATAAAGAAAACACACCAAAATATCAATGTAACCTTCCATGTTATTATATATTCCATTATATGTGTCCTTCTTCGGCAATATCAAGTGAAATGATGAGGGAAAATGGAAAAATATTGATGAAGAACGTGCACTTATAGAAACATAGAAAATAGAAGCAGGAGTAGACCATTCGGCCCTTCGAGCCTGCTCCACCATTCATTATGGTCATGGCTGATCATCCAACTCAATACTCTGATCCCGCCTCCCCCCCCCCCCCCCCACCCCACCCCCCCACCATATCCCTTGATCCCTTTAGCCCCAAGAGCGATATAGAATTCCTTCTTGAAATCACGCAACATTTTGACCTCAACTGTTTTCTGTGGTAGTGAATTCCACAGACACACCACTCCCTGGGTGAAGAAATTTCTCCTCGACCAGTCTTAAAAGGTTTACCCTTTAAAAACATTTTTTTAAAAAGTTTCTAATACATTTTGTTTCCAATTAAGGGGCTATTTAGCATAGTCAATCCACCTACTCTGTACATCTTTGGGTTGTGGGGGTGAGACCCGTGCAGACCTGGAGAGAATGTGCAAACTGATGCGACCATCAATTCACTCGAAGACACGTGGAGAAGTAAACCGTGGTTTTAATCAGCTTAGAACTGAGCCTGCCTGTGACCTGTACAACACTGAAGGCGGCCTCGCAGGTCAGCAGCTCTTATACTTCCTGTAAAGGGGTGGAGCCATGGGCGGAGCCCGTACATGCCCCAACATATCCCCTGTGGGTGAAGCCACACAATGGCCCATAGGTAGAGCCCACAGGGTTAATAACATAACACAGTGCACTGGTGAATTATCAGTAATTATACATTCACCACATTCACCTCCTGATAAAAAATGAAGTCCGGCAGGGGTGACGGGCTCATAGATCCAGTCAGTCCGGTGCCCGGATCGTACGTTGCGACCGCCGAAGCACTGGTGTTGCAGCCGCTTCGGGTGGCTGTGGAAGTGGGTCCGGAGCAGGCACAGGCGAGGACTCCGGGAGCTGCTCTTCCGGAGCTTCATCCCTGTGGACCGGTGCGGCGGGTGGGAAGGAGCGCGGGAACCTTATAGGGGTGGGGGCGCTGAACATGGTAGGTTGGACGGGACATAGTGTGGGGGATGCAGTAGTGGGAGTTGTGTTGGAGCCTGCGGGCGCCTGGTCCCGGAGGGAGACGGTATCTTGCCGGCCATCGGGGTGTTTGACGTACGCATAGTGTGGGTTGGAGTGCAGGAGCTGGACCCTCTCTACCAGGGGGTCGGTCTTATGGCTCTGAACATGTTTTCAGAGGAGGACTGGGCCCGATGTCATCAGCCAGGACGGAAGCATGGCCCCTGAGGTAGCTCCCCTAGGGAAAACAAACAAACGGTCATGAGGAGTCTGGTTTGTGGCCGTGCAAAGGAGGGACCTAATAGAGTGGAGCGCATTGGGGAGGACCTCCTGCCAGTGAGAAACTGGGAGGTTCCTAGACCGCAGGGTCAGTAGGACGGTCTTCCAGACCGTCGGGTTCTCCCTCTCCACCTGCCCGTTTCCCCTGGGGTTATAACTGGTAGTCCTGCTCGAGACGATGCCCTTACTGAGCAGGTACTGACGCAGTTTGTTGCTCATGAACGACATGCCCCTGTCGCTGTGGACATAACTGGGGAAAACAAACAGGGGGAAGACACTATGCAGGGCTTTAATGACAGTGGGGGCGGTCATATCAGGGCAGTGGATGGCAAACGGGAAGCGGGAGAACTCATCTATGATGTTAAGGAAGTACATGTTGCGGTTATTGGAGGGTTGGGGCCCTTTGAAATCGATACTGAGGCGTTCAAAGGGCCAGGATGCCTTTACCAGGTGGGCCTTATCCGGTCGATAGAAGTGCGGTTTACACTCCACACAGATTTGGCAGTCTCTGGTTATAGCCAATGGTGGAGTAGGGCAGGTTGCGGGCCGTGATGTAATGGGCGAGCCGGGTGACCCCTGGGTGGCAGAGGTCATCGTGGATAGCCCGTAGTCAGTCATCTTGCGCGCTGGCGCATGTGCCGCAGGACAGGGCATCTGGGGGCTCGTTGAGCTTCCCAGGACGATATACTATATCGTAGTTATAGGTGGAGAGTTTGATTCTCCACCTCAAGATCTTATCATTCTTGATCTTGCCCCGCTGCGTATTGTCAAACATGAAGGCAACCGATCGTTGGGCGGTGACGAGGGTAAACCTCCTACCAGCGAGGTAGTGCCTCCAGTGCTGCACGGCTTCCATGATGGCTTGGGCTTCTTTTTCGAGTGTCGAATTTCGGAGGTGGTGAGGGTGCGTGAAAAAAATGCTACCGGTGTGCCTGCTTGGTTTAGGGTGGCGGCGAGAGCGACCTCTGAGGCGTCGCTCTCCAGCCTGGAAGGGGATGGACTCGTCTACCGCGCGCATCGCAGCTTTGGCGATGTCCGCCTTGATACAGTTGAAGGCGTGGCGGGCCTCGGCTGCCAGTGGAAAGAGGGTGGCCTTAAATAGTGGGCGGCTTTGTCCGCATACTGGGGGACCCACTGAGCGTAATAGGAGAACAATCCAAGGCACCTCTTCAGGGCCTTGGGGCAATGAGGGAGAGGGAGTTGTAGGAGGGGGCGCATACGGTCAGGATCGGGCCCTAGAACCCCGTTTTCCAAGAAGTAGCCGAGGATGGCTAGCCTGGTTGTGCGGAAAACGCATTTCTCCTTGTTGTAGGTGAGGTTGAGTTTTTGGGCAGTTTGGAGAAATCGGTGGAGGTTGGCGTCGTGGCCCTGCTGATCATGGCCGCAGATGGTGACATTGTCCAAGTACGGAAACGTGGCCCGCAGCCCGTACTGGTCCACCATTCGGTCCATCGCTTCTTGGAACACCGAAACCCCATTCGTGACGCCAAAGGGGACCTGGAGGAAATGGAAAAGGCGGTCGCCTGCCTCAAACGCCGTGTAGTGGCGGTTCTCCGGGCAGATTGGGAGCTGGTGGTATGCAGACTTCAGATCCACCGTGGAGAACACGCGGTAGTGCGCGATCTGATTTACCATGTCTGCAATCCGGGGAAGGGGGTACGCATCGAGCTGCTTAAACCGGTTAATGGTCTGGCTGTAATCAACCACCATCCAGAACCTTTCCTCGGTCTTGACGACCACCACCTGAGCTCTCCAGGGGCTATTGCTGGCCTCTATGACCCCCCTCCCGCAAGAGATGCTGGACCTCGGACCTAATGAATGTCCTGTCCTGCATACTATACCGCCTGCTCCTGGTGGCTACTGGCTTGCAATCGGCGGTGAAGTTTGCAAAGAGGTGGGGGGGGGCGATTTTTAGGGGTGCGAGGATGCATATGGTGAGCGGGGGCAGGGGCCCCCCGAACTTAAGAGTTAGGCTCCTGAGGTTGCACTGGAAGTCGAGTCCCAAAAGGAGAGAAGCGCAGAGGTCTGGGAACACATATAGTTGAAAATTAGCGTACTCAGCGCCCTGTATCGCTAGGGTTGCAATAGTGCACGCTTGGATTTGCACCGAGTGCGGCCCAGAGGCGAGGGATACGGTTTGTTGCGTCGGGAATATTGGGAGCGAGCAGCATCTTACCATGTCCGGGTGAATGAAGCTCTCTGTGCTCCCGGAGACCAAAAGGCAAGGTGTCTCGTACCCGTTAACCCGGACGGCCTTCATGGAGCTCCGGGGGGTGCTTAGGTCGCGACTGGTCCAGGGTGACCGCGCTGAGGTGTGGGTAGCCGGTGGCATGATCGGAGGTGCTGGGGCGGCCCCCCTGATGGCTGTCCGTGTAGGTCGTACGCGTCCAGCGGGGTAGCAGATGGCGGGCGGTGAGGAAGATGGCGTCCAAAATGGCGGCCCCCATGGATCGCACTTGGCCGGCCGCGTGGGGGAGGATGGCCAAGGTGGCGGCCCCCATGAGCCGCACATGTTATGCAGAGGCGGAGTCGGCAGACACGCTGCCACCTTGTGGGGTCCGGGGGCCTGTGAGTCTGTGGATCGGGTCTGTGAGTTCGAGTTCTTAGGCCTGGCCAGGCAGACCTTGGCGAAGTGTCCTTTTTGTCTGCAGCTGCTGCAGTTCGCGTTGCGGGCTGGGCAGTGCAGTCGGGGGTGTTGGAACTGGCCGAAAAAGTAGCAGGGTAGCCCCCCATGATGGGCGGGTGGCCGCGCTGCACAGGCCTGGGGTAGTCTCGAGTCGGGGGCCCACGAGGGGATTGCTGGTCGGCGGGGAATGCCGTAAGGCTCTGAAAAGCGGCCTCCAGAGAGGTAGCCAGTTTTACCGTGTTGTCCAGGTCCTGGGCCCCTTTTTCGAGCAGGCGCTGTCTCACATAGATCGATCGGACCCCCGCCATGTAAACGTCTCGGACGGCGAGCTCCATGTGCTGAGTCGCCGTAACGGCCTGGTAGTCACAGTTGCGCGCGAGGGCTTTGAGGTCGCGTAGGTAATCATCTAGCGACTCCCCGGGGCGCTGGCGGCAAGTGGTGAAGACATGTCGCGCATATACCTCATTCACAGGCCGCACGTAGAGGCATTCAAGTAGTGCGAGAGCCTCTGTATAGGAAGCGGCTTTGTCGAGCTGGACAGAAATGCGATGGCTGACCCGTGCGTGGAGGAGGCTCAGCTTCTGTTCGTCAGTGATGGATGGAGTAACCCGGGTTAGGATCGAACCCGGATCCTCGGCGTCGTGAGGCAGCAGTGCTAACCACTGTGTCACTCTGCCGCCCTAAAAGGTTTATCCCTTATCCTCAAACTATGACCCCAAGTTCTGGACTCCCCTACCATCGGGAAAACCTTTCATGTTTTTTTATAAATGTAGAGTATCCAATTCTTGTTTTTTCCAATGAAGGGGCAATTTACTGTGGCCAATCCACCTACCCTGCACATCTTTGGGTTGTGGGGGTGAGACCCATGCAGAATGTGCAAACTTCACGCAGACAGTGACCCAGGGCCGGGATCGAACCCCGGGACTCGGCGCCGTGAGGCAGCAGTGCTAACCACTGCGCCGCCCTTGGGAACATTTTTTCTGAATCTACCATGTCTAATCCTGCTGGAATTTTAGAAGTTTCTATGAGATCCACTCTCACTCTTCTAAACTCCAATGAATATAATCCCAACCAATTTAGTCTCTCATCATATGACAGTCGCGCCATCGAAGGAATCCGCATGGTAAACCTTTGCTGCACTCCCTCCACTGCAAGAACATCCTTCCTCAGATAAGGGCACCAAAACTGCACACAATACTCCAGGCGTGGCCTCACCAATGCCATATACAATTGCAGTAAAGCATCCCTATTCCTATATTCAAATCCTCTCGCTATGAAGGCCAACATACCATTTGTCTTCTTTACTGCCTGTTGCATCTGCGCGCTTACTTTCAGCGACTGATGCATGAGGACATCAAGGTTTCGCTGAGTATCCACGTCTCTCAATTTACACCCATTCAAATAATCTGCCTTCCTATTTTTGCCACCAAAGTAGATAATTTCACATTCTACTGCATCTGCCATGCATGTGCCCACTCGCTCAGCCTGTCCAAATCATGCTGAAGCATCACTGCATCCTCCTCACACTTACCCTCCCACCTGACTTTGTATCATATGCAAATTTGGAGATAATACATTTAGTTCCCATGTCCAAGTCATTAATATATAATGTGAACAGTTGGGGCCCTTGCACAGATCCCTGCGGAACCTCACTAGCCGCTGCGTGCTAATCGGAAAAAGTCCCATTTATTTCAACTCTTTGCTTTCAGTCTGCTAACCAGTTTTCCATCCATCTCAAGACACTGCCCGTGATCCCATGCGCTTTAACTTTACATAGTAATCTGCTATGAGAGTCCTTGTCGAAAGCCCTCTGAAAGTCTAAATAAACTACATCCACTGTTCTCCCTGGTCACCTCTAATCATCACATCTTCAAAGAATTCCAGTAGATTTGTCAAGCATGAGTTCCCTTTCCTAAATCCATACTGACTGTTTGATTACACCACTGCTTTCCAAATGTTGTGCAATAGCACAATTGCTTCACAGCTCCAGGGTCCCAGGTTCGATTCCGGCTTGGGTCACTGTCTGTGCGGAGTCTGCACATCCTCCCCGTGTGTGCATGGGTTTCCTCTGGGTGCTCCGGTTTCCTCCCACAGTCCAAAGATGTGCAGGTTAGGTGGATTGGCCATGTTAAATTGCCCTTAGTGTCCAAAATTGCCCTTAGTGTTGGGTGGGGTTGCTGGGTTATGGGGATAGAGTGGAGGTGTTGACCTTGGGTGGGGTGCTCTTTCCAAGAGCCGGTGCAGACTCGATGGGCTGAATGGCCTCCTTCTGCACTGTAAATTCTATGACATCTATGAAATCCTTGAAAATGGACTCTAGCACATTAGGCTCACTGGTCTATTGTTCCTGTTTTCTCTCTATCTCATAGAACATAGAATTATAAAACATAGAACCGTACAGCACAGTACAGGCCCTTTGGCTCACGATATTGTGCCGATCACTTATCCTAATCTAAGATCAACCTAACCTACACCCCTTCAATTTACTGCTGTCCATGTGCCGGACCGGCACATTTAAGAGTCACTTAAATGTCCCTAATGACTCTGACTCCACCGTCTCCACTGGCAGTGCATTCCACGCACCCACCACTCTCTGTGTAAAGAACTGGCCTCTGTCATCTCCCCGATACCTTCCCCCAATCACCTTAAAATGATATCCCCTCATGACAGCCATTTCCGTCCTGGGGAAAAGTCTCTGGCTATCCACTCTATCCATGCTTCTCATCACCTTGTACACCTCTATCAAATCACCTCTCTCCCTTCTTCTCTCCAGTGAGAAAAACCCTACCTCCCTCAACCTTTCTTCATAAGACATGCATCTATTATATCTACTTATATTAGCTACTCTCCAACCTGTAGGAACCATTCCAGAGTCCAAAGAATTTGGGAAAATGACAATGGATCTACTATTTCTCGGGCCACTTCCTTTCGTACTCTGGGATGAAAATTATCAGGCCCTGGAGATTTATCCGCCTTCAATCCCATGAATTTCTCCAAAACCATTTCTCTACTGATACTGATTTCTTTCAGCTCCTCACTAAAACTTGTGTTTATCAGAACTTCCAGTACATTATTCATGTCTTCCTTTGTGAAGACAGAAGCAAAGTACATAAGTAGTTCCTCAGCCATTTCTTTGCTCCCTGTTATGAATTCCCCCATTTCTGACTGTAAGGGACCTACATTCATTTTTGTCAATCTTTTCCTCTTTACGTAGCTACAGAAACTTTTATAGTCAGTTTTTTTGTTCCAGCTAGCTTACTTTCATATTGTATTTTCCCCTTCTTTATTAATCCCTTGGTCTGCCTTTGCTGAATTTTAAACTGCGGAAATCCTCAGGTCTATTGCTTTTTCTTGCTAATTTGTATGCTCCTTCTTTGCATCTAATACTATCTCTAATTTCTCTTGTAAGCAATGTTTTGACCACAGTTCCCTTTCTACTCTTGCATCAAATAGGAATAAACAACTTTTGGAGTTCATCTATTTGTTCCTTGAATGCCTGCCATTCATTGCAGGTCCACTGTCCTTCCTTTTAGTAATATTTCCCAGTCCATCACAGCCAGCTCATGCCTGATATCAGCATCGTTACCTTGACTGAGATTTAGGACCCTGGTCTCAGAGTCTCTGGTACATGATATGGTCAGCTTTTGTAGAAACTGTCCAACTTCTGAGTTTGCTTGGATTTTTCACACAGTTTTTCAGAGCCTCTATCCGGTTGTGATCATTGACTCAAAAACAATGAACATCATTAGGCCAGACTGTCAGGGGCATGTTTAAGGGACTGTCTGGAATGAGGCCAGACTATCGGGGGCATGTTTAAGGGACTGTCTGGGGAATGAAGCAGACTATCGGGGGCATGTTTAAGGGACTGTCTGGGGAATGAGGCCAGACTATCGGGGGCATGTTTAAGGGACTGTCTGGAATGAGGCCAGACTATCGGGGGCATGTTTAAGGGACTGTCTGGGGAATGAGGCCAGACTATCGGGGGCATGTTTAAGGGACTGTCTGGGGAATGAAGCAGACTATCGGGGGCATGTTTAAGGGACTGTCTGGGGAATGAGGCCAGACTATCGGGGGCATGTTTAAGGGACTGTCTGGGGAATGAGGCCAGACTATCGGGGGCATGTTTAAGGGACTGTCTGGGGAATGAGGCCAGACTATCGGGGCATGTTTAAGGGACTGTCTGGGGAATGAAGCAGACTATCGGGGGCATGTTTAAGGGACTGTCTGGGGAATGAGGCCAGACTATCGGGGGCATGTTTAAGGGACTGTCTGGGGAATGAGGCCAGACTATCGGGGGCATGTTTAAGGGACTGTCTGGGGAATGAAGCAGACTATCGGGGGCATGTTTAAGGGACTGTCTGGGGAATAAAGCAGACTATCGGGGCATGTTTAAAGGACTGTCTGTGGAATGAAGCAGACTGTCGGGGGCATGTTTAAGGGACTGTCTGGGGAATAAAGCAGACTATCGGGGCATGTTTAAGGGATTGTCTGGGGAATAAAGCAGACTATCGGGGCATGTTTAAAGGACTGTCTGTGGAATAAGGCCAGACTATCGGGGGCATGTTTAAGGGACTGTCTGGGGAATGAAGCAGACTATTGGGGCATGTTTAAGGGACTGTCTGGGAAATGAAGCAGACTATCGGGGGCATGTTTAAGGGATTGTCTGGGGAATGAAGCAGACTATCGGGGCATGTTTAAAGGACTGTCTGTGGAATGAGGCCAGACTATCGGGGGCATGTTTAAGGGACTGTCTGGGGAATGAGGCCAGACTATCGGGGGCATGTTTAAGGGACTGTCTGGGGAATGAGGCCAGACTATCGGGGGCATGTTTAAGGGACTGTCTGGGGAATGAAGCAGACTATCGGGGGCATGTTTAAGGGACTGTCTGGGGAATGAGGCCAGACTATCGGGGGCATGTTTAAGGGATTGTCTGGGGAATAAAGCAGACTATCGGGGGCATGTTTAAGGGACTGTCTGGGGAATGAGGCCAGACTGTCGGGGGCATGCTTAAGGGACTGTCTGTGGAATGAGGCCAGGCCATCGGGGGCATGTTTAAGTGACTGTCTGGGGAATAAAGCAGACTATCGGGGGCATGTTTAAGTGACTGTCTGGGGAATGAGGCCAGACTGTCGGGGGCATGTTTAAGGGACTGTCTGGGGAATGAGGCCAGACTGTGGGGGGCATGTTTAAGGGACTGTCTGGGGAATGAGGCCAGACTATCGGGGGCATGTTTAAGTGACTGTCTGGGGAATAAAGCAGACTATCGGGGGCATGTTCAAGGGACTGTCTGGAGAATGAGGCCAGACTGTCGGAGGCATGTTTAAGGGACTGTCTGGGGAATGAGGCTGGACTGTTCAGAGCATGTGGGCTCAGTGTAGCATGCATTTCTTGGTCTCTGTCTTTGTTGGAGGAAGGCATCTCTTGGCAGTGACAGTTTAACAAAGATTTGCGCGAAGGGCATGGTCTGGCATCTAATGCCATCCAAGCAGGACCCAGACCTTCCTGTTGCTGCCATTTCAACTCACTACCCTGCTCTCACATCCACATGTCTGTCCTTGGCCTGCTGCAATTGTCCAGTGAAGCCCAACGCACACTGGAGGAACAGCACCTTCTCTTCCGATTAGGCACATTACAGCCTTCTGACTTAATGAGTTCAACAACTTCAGACTGTGAACTCTCTCCTCCACCTTCACCCCATTTTTATTTCTATCAATTTACTTTCATTTCATCCATCAATCTGCTTTCCCTTCACCATTGTCCCCCCTCCTCCCACCCAACGTGGGTCATCAGTTCCCTGTTCCTAGTTGCTCATTGACACACTGCTCACCTTTGTTTTGCCATTTCCACATTAATAATTTCTTAATCAGCATCCTTCTTAGCCTTGATCAGCCCCATTTACATTCCCTTTGACTTTTTGTCCATGATGTCTTTGTCAATCTCTTCCTATCGCTGGTCCTCTATCCAGTCCCACTGCTCCACACTTCGCCCACCCACAACAGTATAAATCTGACCCTATTTGCAGTTCTCTCCAGCTTTGGCAGATACATCCAGACTCGAAACGTTAACTCCCTTCTCTCTCCACAGATGCTGTCAGATCTGCTGAGATTGACCAGTCGTTTCTTTTTTTGCTTCAGCTTCCAGCATCCGCTTTTCTGCCACCTATTGAATTTGGTTCTGCAGGCTCAAAGCATGGTACTGGGACGCAGAGGGCACTCGCATTCAGGGGAGGCATTTCGATCCAGTAGTAGTTCCAGGGTCATGGGGGGTTGGTGGATGGTCACATGGTTGGGGGGGGGGGTATGGGTTCTCTATACGTAAGGGTGCAGCTGGCTCCAAGAACGGACGGAGTCAGATTTACGAGGGGCATGCAGACGTCAATATTGAAGGGAATGGGGGAAGAACAGGAATATAACATAAATAATAATGGAGTCAAGAGTGAGACAGGGAGTCTGGATGGGCACAGGAGGAGGTGGGATTAGGAGGCGACGGCCCTGGTAGAGAATGGGAAAAACTTGATGGGTCGCAAGGGGATGTTGGAATGTTGTTTGAGGTACTTACAAATTGAAGAAGAACCATCGGCGGCACGGTGACACAGTGGTTAGCACTGCTGGCTCACAGCACAGGGACCGGGGTTCAATTCCGACCTCGGGTGACTGGCTGTGTGGAGTTTGCACGTTCTCCCCGTGTCTGCGTGGGTTTCCTCCGGGTGCTCCGGTTTCCTCCCACAGTCCAAAGATGTGCAGGTTAGGTGAATTGATCATGCTAAATTGCCCCTTAGTGTCCAAAGGTCAGTTGGGGTTACAGGGATAGGGTGTGGAGTGGGCTTAGGTAGGGTGCCCTTTCAGTGGGTCGGTGCAGACCCGATGGGCTGAATGGCCTCCTTCTGCTTTGTAGGGATTAATTCTAATCTTCCACTTTGCTCTGTTATGATGCAGTTCAGAATACAATCAGGGAATAATCAATATTACAGTGGTCAGGAAGCAGAGAGGAGGAGTTTATACCTTCTCTTTTAGGCCGAGTGAAGGGACACACTTTTAATGAGTTGCTCAAGCCATGGAGAACTGGGCTCAGCTAAGTGCTGTTCTCAAGGTTCAAATGTCCATTGAAGGATCAATGCTCCAAGACCAATGGAGTTCCTGTGAGAATCCATTTGGGTTTGGAACTGGAGTTGAGTACATGTGATTGGCCACCTGCTCCTGACAAAGGCATGAGAAAAGGGATGGAGATGAATTCATTCAAGGGGCACTGTTGCTGGGCAGCGGCTAGATGCACACACACACTCCAAACCAAACTAATTCCAGCTAATTGGTCAGGGCTGACAAGGTATAATGTATAAACCCTTTCCATTATCCCAAGGATATGTTCTCTCTACGGTGCTTTGAGGCTCACGGAGACAAGCTGACAATTGAATGACGAGGATTATTGAACATGTCCAGGGTGGTTACGACCAAGGCACAATGTCTGCGTGCTCAGTCATGGAGGCCTCCAGGATGTCGTTCACCTGGAATGGCTGGGATGGGGATGTCATGTCTAGGTGGGGGACAGGTCAAGGACTTACTGACTTGGAGATGAAGGGAAACCAGATAAGGCAAAACAGTTATCAAATTTATTTGCAGATATAAAGAAGCATGGAGAATTCAGGCTGTTGGCAACCCTGCCTTTGTTATTGACCGAATATGAATGAGGAGAAGAAGGGCCAGTCAACTATGGGCACAGAAAGGACAGCACGGTGGCGCAGTTGTTAGCACTGCTGCCTCAAAGCACCGAGGTCCCAGGTTCGATCCCGGCTCTGGGTCACTGTCCAGGTGGAGTTTGCACATTCTCCCTGTGTTTGCGTAGGTTTCGCCCCTGCACCTCAAAGATGTGCACAGTAGTTGTACTGGCCACACTAAATTGCCCCTTAATTGGAAAAAATGAATTGGGCACTCTAAATTTTAAAAAAATTATGGGCACAGATGCAGGAGGAGCAGTGGCCTGAGCAACAAGGCGGTGCGGGGTCCGAGGAAGTAAAAGATTTCCCGAAGAGGGGCAAAAGATCAGTGGCCTGACCACGGGTTTATTGAAGGCACAACTCATACCTGGAAATGTGGAGATACAATGCTGCAGGCACCTTCACTTGCCCAGGGATATGGTAGCTCATATTTGTCAACTTCTCCATGAAGAACTGATGCCATAAGGACTTGAAGGGCATGGCATGCTGGTGGCATTGAAGGTCACTGCTGCACTGAACTGTTTTGACAGCAGTTCCTACCAGGACTCCATTGGGGGCCATTGCAGCATCTCCTAATCGGTGACCAACAAATGCAAAACTGGAGGTGACAGACGCCCTGTTCACTAGAGCTCACCAGTATGTCCAGTTCCACACGGATTCCAAAAGCCAGGCTTCCAGAGCTGTGGGGTTCACAGTGATGTTGGGTTTCTCGCAAGTGAAGGGTGCGATCGACTGCACATATGTGGCCTTGGGACCTCCTTGGAAGCAGCGTATGATATTCATCAAACAAAAAGGACTTCACTCTGACTGTCCAGCTAATTTTTATCGCAGAAAGTAAATCCGGCATGTTTGTGCTCAGCACCCAGGGAGCTCTCACAACTCTTACAGCATGATCACTCAGAGGTACCACAGATACTTGAGGGATCGCGATGCTTACAAGGCTGGCTTCTTGGGGACAAGGGATACCGCCAGACGACGTGGCTGATGACACCCATTCGCCAATCACATAGTGCTGCTGAAGAGAGATACAATGCTGCATATTCTGTCACAAGTTCCTTGGAGGAGCAGAAATAGGCATCCTGATCATGCATTTCAATATTTGGACTGCACAGAAAGTGTCCAGGATCAATGTTGTCTGCTACACCCTGCACAACCCTGCACTGCAAAGGAGATGTCTTGCCTCAGAGATACATGGGGGAGAGAGAAGTCACCCCTGATAAGGAGGGCATTAAAGGGAATGGATCTGACGAAGACCAGGATGTCAATGAACCAAATGAAGTGGCCATAGCTGGGGGGCAGACGTAGCAGCTCAACGTTTGCTGCTTGAAAGGCCCCAACACCTTTTTGCTCCGACAGAATTTCTCTTGAAAGTTCCATGTTTTCTTACAGATTAGGGAAATTTCAATTCTCCTTGTCTGCTCTGATGTTGGGTTGATAATTGGAATGTGCTAAATCACAGTTAACCGGGTGATACTGGGCTGCTGTGGAATCTGTACAGCAGTCCCTTCTCCCACAACCTTGGGTAACTTTCGATGGAGTAGTTATTTCACCCATGCCCTGACCAAGTCAGTGTGCATGGCAGCTTATAAGCTGCTGGAACTCAAATGTAGCAGTGGACATATTCCTCTCACCCTGACACTTGCTTACTATGACCAGACAGATCACTCTTTCAGGCCTCACTAGATGGATGACTCAACAGTGAACACCAGCATGAGAGCGCCAGTCTTTGAAACCATTTCATCACACAAGCTTTGAATTGTGTCTGGTCGGTGAAAGAAGAATGCCTTTGTCATTGAATCCTGGGCAGTAGAAAAAAAAGATCTCCACAGCAATATATCCCTCTGATGTGATCTAGAAGATATCATTCACATTCATGTGGCACAAGTGAGCCGACAATCATTGCTACTGTTGCAATAGACCGTGTCCACAGAAATCAGTAATGATGACAGATGTTATCCATTTTTAAACTAGCAGATCCACTTCGAAAATAAAAATATATTTTTGTAACCTCCCAAAAAATAATGTTCAGTACAGTAACCTCTCATTTGTCTTCTACAATAAAGTCTCTCAGGCTTTGATTAAGCAACTCGTACAGTTATCTTTGCATTTAATCAGTGCAGGAATAATTTATTGCTAGGTTACTCATATAAAGCAGAAGTCATCACTTATAAGAAAAAGCACCTTTGTCATATTGTCATGTAATCCTAAATGTTACAGCATGAAACATATGCACGCTTACCTGTTCTAACCTTGTGCTGAGTTTTAAAATTGCTAGTTAAAGGCAGGTTGACCTCACATTTCATGTTGAATTAGTGACGCCCTTGACTCAGTGGTAGCATTCTTGCTTCTGAGTCAGCAGGTTGTGGAATTCAGCTTCACTGCAGAGACTAGATCATGAAATCAAGGTTGACACTTCAGTGCAGTGTTGAGGAAATGCTGCACTGATACAAGTGAAATCTTTGGATGAAATGATAAACTGAGGCCCTCTCAGGTGGGTGCAAAAGAAGAATATGGAAGTTATCCGACTTGACTGGTTAATATTTATTCCTCGACCAACATCATCTAATGTCAGCTCATTGCTGTTTCTGGGACCTTGCTGCCTGCAAATTGGCTGACAGGTTTCTCTACAGGGACTCCAATGTAAAAATATAGTCCTCAACACACAAACTGCCCATAACTTGAACAGGCAGCCATTGGGACACCTGGGATGGGATTCTCTCAGCCCAGGCCGGGCCATAGAATCGCTGGGCCGGGCGGAGGGCGGAGAATAGGCGCCAATGCGGTCGGCGCAGCACCGGTCGGGGGCGGCTCTACACGGGCCCCCCCCCCCCGGCAATTCTCCGCCCGGGGTGAGCCGAGCGGCCCTAAAAAAAGTCCGAGGCCCGCCGGCGCCGTCCACGTGTGGTCTTACCCGGCGGGACCTCAGCGTGCATCCATCTGGGGGCGGCATGGTTTGGGGGGGGGGGGGGGGGGAGTCCGACCCCGGGTGGGGCCTCCACTGTGGTCTGCCTCGCAATGGGAGCTTACCGATCGGCGGGCCGGCCTCTCGGGCTGGGGGCCTCTCTTGCTCAGCGCCGGCTCCTGTAGCCCTATGCCATGTTGCGTCGGGGCCGATGTGGAGAAGGGAGCCACCGCGCATGCGCGCATTGCCGCCGGTTGCACTGCGCATGCGTGCATTGGCGCCAGTCGTACTGCGCATGCGCAGACCCACGGCGCCCGTTTGACGCCGGTATCGGCAGCTGGAGCGGCGTGGGTCGCTCCAGTGCTGTACTGGCCCCCTGTAGGGGTCAGAATCGCTGCTCCTGAGGGCATGTTGACACCATCGAGAAACGCGTCGGCGTTTACGACGGCGTCAATACTTAGCCCCAGGATCAGAGAATCCCGTCCCTGATGTTCACCGTTTGTCATTATCATAGGAGCCAATTACAAAGAGGGCTATTGTAACATATTGAACTTACCAACTATTGTGGACAGTTCTGCTGTAAGCAGTGACCCTGTGCATACCCTTTTAATCATTAAGCAGTTTAAATCATCTTTACGCCTTTAATTTCCAGCATTATACTGATTTAAAAGTTTCTGCTTGTTTCAGGCAAAGTTTTAATCAGTTGTTACTGCTGTGTTAATGTAAAATTACCTTAGTGATGAGATTCTTGGTGGAACTGCTACGAAGGAGGAGAGGCAGTTGCTAAGTATTCTTTGTTCCTGAGACTAAGTGTTGATGCTGGGGCAGGATTTGCGGACTTCCACGACAGCAAAACTGGCACCGCACCTGGATCGATACAGCAACCATTGAGGGGCTTGTCCCCACACATACTCATTCCGGCCAACATAGAATCATAGAATTTACAGTGCAGGAGGAGGCCATTTGGCCCATCGAGTCTGCACCAGCCCTTGGAAAGAGAACATTACTTAAGCCCACGCCGCCACCCCGTCCCCGTAACCCAATCAACCTTTTGGACACTGAGGGGCAATTTAGCATGGCCAATCCACCTTACCTGCGCATCTTTGGACTGTGGGAGGAAACCGGAGCACCCGGAGAAAACCCGCAGACACTGAGATAAAGTGCAAACTCCACACAGTCACCCGAGGCTGGAATTGAACCCGGGATCCTGGAGCTGTGAGGCAGGAGTGCTAACCACTGTGCCAGATGGCACTGGTTGTGCTGGAGCACACCTATTCCATTGATGGGTGGGGGGTGGCCTGAGGGGATACCCATACAGCCCATACGACCTGTGGCCCTAGGTTCACAGTGGTCAGGTTGTGCCAATGGTGTCCATGCCCATCCACCCGGCCCCACAACCCCCTCTTGGCCACCCCCCGCTATTCCCCAGTCCTGGCAGAAGCCCCCCCCCCGGCCAGCAGCTGAACTGTCAGCAAACTGTGGTGATGTTGGACACTTTCGGTAACCCCTCTCTCTCCCTCAGCAGCCATGCCACCTGTTCCACGATTTTTAAAAGTACAAGCGAACCGTGCCACCTGGAATTCCCCCCAGTGGAGGCGGAGAATGGCGGAGGCCCCGAAGAATATCGGCTCAGGCCCGCTAATGATACGCTAACGGCATTTACTGTATGTGCGGAGTGAATGCATTGATGCCACTGTCAAAGAACCAGAGAATTGTGATTTGCGGTAAAACCAGCGCCTGCCACAGTTTCGGTGTCAAAACCGATTCTCCGCCCATTCGTGGTTCCTGCTTCCGGCATCGGTCGACGTTCAATCCCGCCCCAAATGTTTTTTTCAAAATTCCTTTGGTTACTTACTCTCTTGGTTTTACCGTTTAGGTTACAGAGGCCAAATCCTGTGAACAACAACGTACCTCCCGTGAACGGTGTGGACTGCAATCAATTTACATATTGACATGAGAAAGGATTTTAACTCCCAGCGGACTGTATATCATTGGCCGTGAATCACTTTGGGGTGTATTCTTTCTTTGTTTGAGTTTTTCTTGATATCCTATGACAAAGTATCTGTGGGTTTTTCATTATACAATTTATGATTATGTTTTAATTCCACAGAATAAACATCTGTTTTAATGAATTTGGTCATGCAGCCAACAGGTCTACAGTTTACAAAATCTCTGAAAGGTGGGAACGACAGCTTGTTCCTTTGCTCATTTACAGACATCCTGCCAGTGCCAGAGAGAAATGCCAGTGCCAGAGAGAAGTGCCAGTGCCAGAGAGAAGTGCCAGTGCCAGAGAGAAGTGCCAGTGCCAGAGAGAAATGCCAGTGCCAGAGAGAAGTGCCAGTGCCAGAGAGAAGTGCCAGTGCCAGAGAGAAGTGCCAGTGCCAGAGAGAAGTGCCAGTGCCAGAGAGAAATGCTAGTGCCAGAGAGAAGTGCCAGAGAGAAAAGCAACGAGAAATGAATAGAAACCTATGGCTGGATTTTGTGGTAAAAAAAATAACAGTGAGTCTCGGAGCATTCGCCATTGTTAATATTTGTCTCAAAACTGCCAGAGTGCTTGTCCGACATCCAGTACACGCTCAGCACAAATTTCCTCCATTTGGGGAGCTTGAAGCCATTGCCTTTTGTTCCCACACTGTACAACACTGTGTGAAAATTTGCCGTTACATTTGATCCCAGAATGAGCTTGTGACCACATACCTGGGCCATCACGAAGACTGCAGCCACTAATTTTGCAGCCACTAATTTCCTGTTTTGCCATTTTATTTCCGCTTTGCCCTTTTAAAACTACCTTGAATACTTGAAGTTATTTTGTACGAAATCTTACCTTGTAGGTATTGATTTAAACCTAGACATGATCCAGATAATCATATTTAAATGAGCTATTATGCTTATTTAGATATGTGCAGCATTCTCCTGGACCCGGGAGTCACCGGTGGCACCAACGAGGCCTCACCCGGGCACTGATTGTACTGGTCTCCACAAGCGGAGACCAAGCATGATGCCAATCCGGGGGTCTTGGAGACAATTAGAGCCCCCCAGGGAGGCAATGCCAAGGTGTCCGCGTTCAAGAGGGAGGGCCAGGAGGCCATCCTGCCCTGTCCCTGACCACCCAGGGGCCTCCGATAGCCCATGAGAACCCCCCCCCCCCCCACCCCCGGGTGCCTCATTTTAGTGGGCCAGTACTGAACGGCGCCCAGCTGGGAACTTCCTCGGGAGACCAGTACATGCCAGGACCTCGACAGATCCCGGGTCAGCACGCCTAAGTGGGCTTTTAACCTACTTAAGCATGCAAGGCTTGTTCCTGCCCATTGTGGGCAGGATGCTGATTGCGACGCCTCGTGAAACCTGGCCAGATTTCTCGAAGCCTATTGGTGGTAGATCGCGTGCAAAGTGCGGGTGGATCCAGGTCTGGATTTCACCCAAAAAGCCGGTGGGAAACATCCTGTCAAACCCGACAAAAATTAGATGTACTCATTTTTTGGGTGAATCGTGCCCAAGAATTAATTACTTCAAAGCGACCTCTCTTACACTGATTTTTTTTTTTACAAATGTGGAGTCTCATTCCTTTAGAACTTTAATTATTGTTGGATATTTAAGGAGTTTGAACTTTTTATTTCTGCTTTATAAATCTCTCTCTTAACTCCATCTTTTATTCCTCTTTTTAATAAAAAAGAAAATGAATTAAATTCATTTGATTCATTTGACGCATTGAATTAAATATTCTAACTGACACTTCCAAGTTCAGACTCGTGCTGTTTATTAACAATGCTTCAATCTGATAAGTTAGTTGCTTATCCTGTTGACGCATGTGCCGGATCTCCCATCGGAGGCACCACACTGTTTTTGACTTGTAATTACAAGTTCCAGTGCATCTAGTGTGAAACCTCCTGGAGAAAGTCTTTGAGTAAATTGAAGTGTAATGAATGGCTGACATGATTTGTTTGTTACTGACAGCAAAATGCAGAGTACATGAGCATCCATAACCTGGAGAGTTTTCACTGATTGGAGAGCGAGGTTAAGCAGACTAACAACTGTAGAAGTATTGCGAGGAAGGGAGGGGAAAATGTTGGATAATTGGCAACTTGATATCACGGGCTGGATTCTCCCGCTCCACCCGCTGCAAGAACGCCACAGGCAAACCGTGTACAATGGAGAACTCCATTGACCTCAGGCGGGTTTCACCGGTTGCCGGGCCAATGCAGCCGGAGAATCCCGCCCATTAAAAGTGGCTTGTGGCAGAGATCAATCCAGACTTCGTGGCGCACTAGTGGAAGTCTGTGTTTGGAAGAGGGGAATGTTACACAGGAAAGTGGAAAGAGTTGGCCTTGGCTATGATAGGAGCTGGTTTAGCACAGTGGGCTAAACAGCTGGCTTGGAATGCAGAACAAGGCAGCAGTGCAGGTTCAATTCCCGTACTGGCCTCCCCGAACAGGCGCCGGAATGTGGCGACCAGGTGCTTTTCACAGTAATTTCATTGAAGTCTACTTGTGACAATAAGCGATTATAATTATATCGACCATGGGGCTCGAGAGATGCGAGGCAGTAAGGTGAAGTGGTGCCAGTGAATTCATGTGGGAGAGGGAGAGTCGATACGAGGATAACAAAAGAACATTGAACTGAGGGGAGAGATGGAAAGGCGAGCTGAGATCAACTCTGAAATTAGTTAAGTTGGAAACGAAAGTCAGTGAAGAGGCTGCGAGAGTCTGAACGTTTACAGATGCACCATAGAAAGCATCCTATCCGGCTGCATCACAGCCTGGTATGGCAACTGCTCGGCCCAGGACCGCAAGAAACTTCAGAGAGTCGTGAACACCGCCCAGTCCATCACACAAACCTGCCTCCAATCCATTGACTCCATCTACACCTCCCGCTGCCTGGGGAAAGCGGGCAGCATAATCAAAGATCCCTCCCACCCAGCTTACTCACTCTTCCAACTTCTTCCATCGGGCAGGAGATACAGAAGTCTGAGAACACACACGAACAGACTCAAAAACAGCTTCTTCCCCACAGTCACCAGACTCCTAAATGACTCTCTTATGGACTGACCTCATTAATACTACACCCTGTATGTTTCATCCAATGCCAGTGCTTATGTAGTTACATTGTATACGTTGAGTTGCCCTATTCTGTATTTTCTTTTCTTCCCTTTTCTTCCCATGTATTTAATGATCTGTTGAGCGGCTCGCAGAAAAATACTTTTCACTGTATCTCGGTACATGTGACAATAAACAAATCCAATCCAATCCAACTCAGAAGTGTCAAGATAAATTATTTAATTCAATGCTAGAACATGTACAGAAAACAAACCAAAATGAGTTTGGGAAAGATGGAATGAAGAGAGTTAAACAAAAGAGTGAGAATATCTCAGGGAGAAGTTGGGGTGCAATTTAATCCAGTGACAGGGGTTCATGCCCAGTGGAGAGACTGTTGGGCCTCACCTTGTCTCCTTTGAAGAAGGCTTGTCATATTAAAAGCCAGTGTTAATATGGGTCGGCCTTCGGCCGCAATCATAGACCCTGGAGGGGAATGGGAATTCTGCTGCTCGTAAAGCTGCTGGCCATCAGCTCCAATGGGAGAAAGGTGGTGGCTGCTAGTACTACACCCTCCAGAGGTCCGGGGTCATCCAGGCCACAGATGAGAGGAGCAGCATGGGGATCACAGGGAGGGATTACTGGCTTGGGCAGTTCCACAGTGTGATAAACGGTTACTGTAATACTGTACCCTTGTCATCATGTAAGGTGGTGTCCCCTTTAAGACTGGGCTTGGAACCCTGGGGGACTCCGCCTCCAGCTCCGCCCATCTGGGAGCCGTATATAAGGGGCCGCCTTGTGGGCGGCACCTCTGTTAACACACGTCTCGGCACCAGGCTAGTTCTTAGTTTATTTAAGCCTTCTTTACCGTTTACACTCTAAGCGTCGTTATTGAGGGTACAACACACAGCAAAAAGAGCAAGGGGCGCTCCTTCTCTTCCTGATGTTGGTCCCTCAATCAGGCACTGAGTGCCTGACAATGAGGGACCCCCGTACCCTGGAAACTCCGAAGCAAACATGCCAGGGTTTGCTTTTTGGCCTTCCTGCACAATGAAACCCGTGTCTGATGTTGGGTAAATACCAGCGATGGTGGGATGGCTCCTAAATGTGCATTAATTGGCAACTTAAGGGACTCAACTGGCAGTGAAGCGGGAAGGCCATCACAAGCTTGACCGCCCTGAACTTAATCGGGTCAGAGGCAGCAGGGTCCCCACCTGGCACTTCATTAAATTCAACCCCACCTCCAAACCAACCCCTGGGGAGGGGGGGAGGGGGGGATTAAATTCCACCCTTGGTGTGGGGTTTCGGAGTGTTTGTCAAGGAAAGGAAACATTTTGAGTGTGATTTAATGGAAAAGTTTTGAAATGCCATTTTGGCTGCGACGGGAGGGGTGTTTCTCAACGGCCTGGTTGGCGAGATCGCGGCCTGTATTTAACGGCACTTAGTACTGAAAAGGAGCCCCCACGAGCGTCTTGCCAATATGAGCTGTCTTGCCTTCTGATTCTCCATACTTCCATCTCAGCGTCTGACCGCTAACAAGGAGGAGCTGCTTTTGAACACTACCTCACTACTCACTCCCAGTCAACATACAAGCATGGCAGCGCGCTGACCTGCTCTTCGCTTAGGGGATGCTGACCTGGAGAGGCTTCTAGACGCCACTGATGCGAGACGCAACATCCTGTTCTCCCAAGTGGGTTGGAGGACCAGCAGCAGGGTCACCAATACCACCTGGGAGGCAGTGAAGTGGCTGTAAGTGTGGGCAGCTTGACCAGGTGGACCAGCGTCCAATGTCAAAAGGAGACCAACGAATTCCACCGAGCTGCATGAATAAGCTACCATCTCTCTCATGGCAAACGTTCTGCCTGCCACCCCTCAAATTCCCAACTGCGCCCCCCCCCCGCCAAATCCCCACCAACCCCCACTGACACCTCTCACCCTCCCCACATTTGGGGCAGGATTCTCCGACCCCCCATGGGGTCGTAGAATCGCCGGGGGGGGTGCCAGCGTAAATCCCGCCCCGTCGCTCCGACTCCCGCTGCCGAATTCTCTGGCGCCGGTTTTCTGGTGGGGGCGGGGATCGTGCCATGCTGGTCGGGGGCCGTTGGCAGTGCCCCCCCCCCCCCCGGCGATTCTCCAGTCCTCAATGGGTCGAGTGGCCGCCCATTTTCGACCAGTCCCGCCGGCATGAATTACACAAGGTTAGTACCGGCGGGAACTGGCTCTGTGGGCGGCCTGCGGAGTCCTCGTTGGGGCGCGGGGGGATCCGGCCCTAGCCGGGGCCCCCACGGTGACCTGGCCCGCAATCGGGGCCCACCGATCTGTGGGCGGGCCTGTGCGTGGGGGCACTCTTCCCTCCGCGCCAGCCTCTGTAAAGCTCCACCATGGCCGGCGCGGAGAAGAAACCCCCTGCGCTTGCGCAGGAATCACGGCAGCGGTTTTAGGAACCCGTTAGCATGTCTGAGCATGCGCCAACTCGCGCCAACCCCGACGCCGGAGTGGTTCACGCCACTCTTTGGCGCTGGTATGCCTGCCCGCCGGATACCGGAGAATCCTGCCCCTGATCTTTGTGCTGTTCCTCAGTACCCCCTGGCACCCACCAGCACAATGCCTTCATGTCCAGTTGCGGTGCCCACAGTAGCACCTGCTGCGGACCCCCCTGTCATAATATACACCAGTATATCATGGTGCAGACACACACTGATGGACACACAGTGGGACCAATCAACATACACAACACTGCAGCCAATCACCAGTGAGAGCACACGCGCTATAAAGACAGGGGGTATCAGAGTTCCCGCTCATTCGAGTAGCAGCTAGCTAGGAGCACAGAGCTCACAGCCTGAAACACAGACATTCACCATGTGTTGAGTGCATCAACTGGTTAGGACATGGCAAAGGTCTTTAGTTAAAGCTGGTATCATATTTACCCACAGTGCAAGTATGTTTAAATAGTTAGCCTTTTAATAAAATAGTGTTGCACTACTTCAAGTGTTGGTGACCTGTATTTGATCCAGAACACCCAACACATCATGATACCAGGAGTGGTTGCATACTAGCACTTCTTAGACCTACCTGCAAGTGATCTGCCTTTTCCGCCAGCATTCCGTCATCCTGCAACATGGACAACATCAGCCCGCCGCCGCCGCTCCACATCGCCGGCAACCTCGGGGCCAACTGGAAGATTTTCAAACAGCACTTCCAGTTCTTCCTCGAAGCCATGGACAGGGAGGGCGCCTCGGACACCAGAAAGATTGCTCTTCTCCTCTCCATGGCTGGGGACCATGCCATCCACATTTTCAACTCTCTCACCTTTGCAGATGATGAAGACAAGACGAAGTTCAAGATGGTTCTCCTCAAATTTGACACTCACTGCAGCATAGACGTGAATGAAAGTTTCGAGCGCTATGTGTTCCAGCAGCATTTGCAGAGTAAGGACGAACCTTTCCAATCCTTTCTAACGCACCCCTGCATCCTTGTGCAATCTTGCAGCTACGGGCACACCTCCGACTCCATGATACGCGACCAGATCGTTTTCGGTGTTCAGTCGGACCCCCTACGTCAGCAGCTCCTCAAAGTAAAGCAACTCACCCTAGCGACCGCCATCGAGACCTGTGTCCAACATGAAAATGCCACCAATCGGTACTCCCATATACAAGCGGCTGAAATAGCACGGCAAGGTCCCCACGAGGCGGAACGGGTCCAAGTGATTGAGCACCTCCAGGGCCTCAGCCTGGATGAGGGCGGCCATTTTGCGTGCTTTTCGCAGACACCCGCGCTTGTACACACCAAACGAGGGGACGGCGACGTGGAGGAACGTAATGCACAGGCACGCACCATGCATGACCGCACCACGCATGCGCGGTGGTGCAGCGAACGTGCTGATGTCACGACGTGCGGCAACTGTGGCTCCGCCCATTTAAAGCGGCAATGCCCCGCAAAATCTCGACAATGCCTACGGTGTGGAAGATTTGGCCGCTATGCTACCTGCTGTCGAGCAGCTCAGCCTTCCAATTCATATCGCTTCAGCCAGCCTCGCAGGAATGTTCGGGCAATTCAACCCATGGTCCCAAATCCGATTCCGACCTCCCGCACAGCAGTGGCACCGAGGACCCGAAGGCGCCTTTTCGAGTCGGTGTCGTAACAAAAAACAGGCTGTCCCCGGAGCAAAGACACCATCTGCTGTCGGTATACAGCATCGATCCAGACGATGAGTGGTGTGCCACCCTGACGGTCAACCGGTCCCAAATACGATTCCGCCTGGACACTGGTGCCTCCGCCAATCTCATGGCGTGGTCTGCTTTCCAAAGCCTTTGTGTCAAACCAACCAGTCTTCCATCGGCCTGCCAGCGATTGGACTACAATGGCAACATCATTCCTGCTACCGGCTCATGCCAACTCGAAGTGACGCACAAGTCACGAAAAGCCATCCTTCCTTTCAAGATCGTGGGCTCCTCGAAGGACTCTGCTTGGCGCACAGAAGTGCAAGCTGCTAAACCTCGTTCAAAGAGTTCACTCTCTCTCTTCTAATGACACGTCTGCCTTCCAGGATGCTGACTTCAGGGCGCAACTCGACGCCATCATCGACCAACACCGCAACGTCTTCGAAGGCATGGGCACGCTCCCATATACTTACAAGATCCTACTCAAACAGAACGCCACGCCTGTGGTGCATGCACCTCGCAGGGTCCCAGCACCCCTCAAGAACCGCCTCAAGCAGCAGCTGCAGGACCTCCAAGACCAAGGAGTGATCTCCAGAGTTATGGAACCAACTGACTGGGTCAGTTCCATGGTGTGTGTAAAAAAGCCTTCCGGCGAGCTCAGAATCTGCATTGATCCAAAGGATCTGAATCGCAACACAATGAGGGAGCATTACCTAATCCCCAAGCGCGAAGAGATCACATGCGAGATGGCTCGCGCCAAGCTCTTCACCAAACTTGACGCCTCGAAAGGATTCTGGCAAATTCAACTAGACAGATCCAGCAGGAAACTGTGTACCTTTAACACCCCCTTTGGCAGATATTGTTACAACAGGATGCCGTTTGGGATCATATCGGCGTCAGAAGTGTTCCACAGTACCATGGAACAAATGATGGAAGGCATTGAAGGTGTTCGCGTCTATGTCAACAACATAATCATTTGGTCCACTACCCCGCAGGAGCATGTCAGTCGCCTCCAGCATGTGTTCAAACGCATACGGGAGCAGGGCCTACGCCTCAACAGGGCCAAATGCTCGTTTGGTCAGACGGAACTCAAGTTCCTAGGGGACCACATCTCCCAGTTGGGTGTGCGGCCGGATGCAGACAAGGTGGCTGCCATCGCAGCCATGAAAAAGCCAGAAGACAAGAAGGCGGTCCTCCGATTTCTGGGCATGGTCAACTTCCTAGGGAAGTTCATCCCTAACCTCGCCCCTCATACCACAGCTCTCAGGAACCAGGTCAGGAAGACGACAGACTTCCAATGGCTTCCTGACCACGAGAGAAAATGTACAGAACTTAAAACCAAACTTACCACGGCCCCGGTATTGGCCTTTTTTGATCCAGCGAAAGAGGCAAAAATTTCAACCGATGCCAGCCAATCTGGCATTGGGGCAGTGCTCCTGCAACGCGATGAGGCCTCATCATGGGCCCCCGTTGCATATGCGTCACGCGCCATGACCCCCACGGAACAGCTCTACGTGCAGATAGAAAAGGAGTGCCTCGGCCTTTTGACCGGTGTCGTCAAGTTTCATGATTATGTGTACGGCCTTCCCCAATTCACCGTCGAGACCGACCATCGCCCGCTGGTCAATATAATACAAAAAGACTTGAACGAAATGACGCCTCGCCTCCAGCGCATTCGGCTCAAACTCCGGCGATACGACTTTCAGCTCGTATACGTCCCGGGCAAAGACCTGATCATAGCCGACGCTCTGTCCAGGGCAGTCAACACCCCGTGTGACCCAGCGGGATTCGTCTGCCAGGTTGACGCCCATGTGGCCTTCGTGGCCTCCAATCTACCGGCCACGGATGAATGCCTCATCCAAATTCACCGCGAGACTGCGGCTGACCCCCTGCTACAGTGTGTCATGTGCCATCTAACAGACGGGTGGCTCAAGGGCCAATGCCCGCAGTTCTGCAACATCAGAGACGATCTGGCGGTAGTCGATGGTGTCCTCCTGAAGCTGGACCGCATTGTTATCCCGCACAGCATGCGCCAGCTTGTCTTGGAACAGCTACACGAGGGCCATCTTGCCGTGGAGAAGTGCCGCCGACGGGCCCGAGAGGCAGTGTACTGGCCCGGCATCAATAACGACATCGCCAACACAGTGCTCAACTGCCCACCTGTCAGCGGTTCCAGCCGGCCCAACCACGTGAGACCCTACAGCCCCATGAGTTGGTCAGGTCCCCTTGGTCCAAGGTCGGCATCGACCTGTTCCATGCGCTGGTCAGGGACTATGTTCTGATTGTAGACTATTTTTCAAACTACCCGGAGGTGGTACGTTTGCACGACATCACATCGTCTGCAGTCATCCGTGCCTGTAAGGACACCTTTGCTCGTCACGGCATCCCACTCAATGTGATGTCGGACAATGGCCCCTGGTTTGCAAGCCAGGAATGGTCCAACTTTGCCAGGAGGTACAACTTTGTACATGTGACATCCAGTCCCCTGTGCCCCCAATCCAATGGCAAAGCGGAGAAGGGCATCCACATAGTCAAACGGCTCCTCTGCAAGGCTGCCGACTTCTACCCCGCCCTGCTGGCCTATCGCTCGGCCCCACTGTCCACTGGCCTGTCGCCAGCCCAGCTGCTCATGGGTCACACCCTGAGGATGACTGTGTCGTCCATTCACGTCCCAGACCTCAACCACGTTCCGGCCCTTCAACGAATGCAACTGTCTCGTGCACAGCACAAGACGGCTCAGGACTCCCGTACAGCTGATCTCCCTACTCTGGCTCCAGATGACAACGTCCGCATCCATCTTCCGGATGGTGGCTGGTCTGCAACTGCTGTGGTTCTTCGGCAGGTGGCTCCCCGCTCGTTCCTGGTTCGTCTACCAGATGGTTCCATTCTGCGCCGCATTCGACGTGCCCTTCGTCTCGTTCCACGCTCGCTACGTGATCCTCCGCCAGTGCCACGCCCTCCTGTTGTCCCTGACCTGGACTATGCGGAGATTCCGGTTACTCTGCATCCTCCTCACTCTGACGCAGTCCAGTCCGCTCCTCAGCCGGTGGCTCCCGACCCACCCTTGAGGCGGTCAACCAGAACATCAAAGATTTAATTTGTGAACTTTGTGCACTAATGGACTCTCTGGTCTGTTCTGTTCTTCCGTTTAATCGTTCAAGTGGTTTGTATATAGTGTTCATCTCGTTATTTGTGTGACACACTGTTTTTTCTGCACCAGGCACCTGCCCATGTAAATAGATTAGTTTTATGTACATAGTCCTGTGAATATTTCGCACACACGTAGTCAGGAACATTCACCACACACTATTTATTGTCATGCAGGCACATTTTTTAATATAAAAGGGGGGATGTCATAATGTACACCAGTATATTATGCTGCAGACACACACTGATGGACACACAGTGGGACCAATCAACATACACAACACCGCAGCCAATCACCAGTGAGAGCACACGCACTATAAAGACAGGGGGCATCGGAGTTCCTGCTCATTCAAGTAGCAGCTAGCTGGGAGCACAGAGCTCACAGCCTGCAACACAGACATTTACCATGTGCTGAGTGCATCAACTGGTTAGGACAAGGCAAAGGTCTTTAGTTAAAGCTAGTATCGTATTTACCCACAGTTCAAGTATGTTTAAATAGTTAACCTTTTAATAAAATAGCATTGCACTACTTCAAGAGTTGGTGACCTGTATGTGATCCAGAACACCTAACACATCACCCCCGATCCTAAATCACTTGGCTCACAAAACCCTCTCTTTGTCCCCGCAGGAGAAGATAGCCTATAATAAGCAAGAAAAGGACAACACAGAGGGCAGAGTACCAGAGATCTTGGTCCTCACCTCCTATGAGGAATGGGCCCTGGAGATCGCGGGGTTGTCCGAGGAGAGAGCAGTCACCAACAGTGAGGTTGGCCTGCACCACGATGTGAGCATCCACTGCCCCTTCACCCAGGTGACCTGCCTCAAGTGAGTTATTCATGTCAGACAAAATGGCGCTTCCCTCTCACTGACCACATGTCTATTCTCTCACAGGATCTCCACCTGATGGAGTCGCCCACCCCCAGCCCCCCCCCCCACGCCCCCCTGGAGACCACCTCAGAGGAGAGCTCCGAAGAGAGCACCATTGAGGTGTCACAGCTTTCACCCCCACCTTCCAACAGCGCAGAGACACAAACCTCGATGGGTTATCTGAGTGGACAGACTTCTGGGGACCAATCTGGTGAGCAGCACACAATTACTGATGCACATCAGGTGGAGGCAGAACATCCAAGGGAGACAGCAGTCAGTGGTCTGCTGGATCCCAGTCAGATCTGGACAAGGTTCTCCCAGAGCTGATGCAGATGATAGGCCATGGCCATGAGATTCAGGAGGGGGTGTCAGCGACATTCCAGCGAGTGCATAGCCGATTGGAGGAGTCCCTAAGGCCACGGGTGCTGGAGATGATGCCGACAGAGCGTGGCATCGAGGCCAACACTGCTAGGGGTGGCGACGCCAGTGGAAAGCCGGCAGCAGAAGGTCAGCGTCTTGAGTGGTGGTGTCCCAGGTGTGGCTCAGTCAACCATGGCTGAGGATGGCGACATCATGTCCCAGTTGCAGTTGGACTTGCTGAGGCACTTCAGAGCATATCCCAGTCACTGAAGGACGTGTCCCAGGTGCAGATGAACATTACAGGGACACTGCGGAGTGTGGCCCAGTCACTGAGGGACGTGTCCCAGGTGCAGATGAACATTACAGGGACACTGCGGAGTGTGGCCCAGTCACTGAGGGACGTGTCCCAAGTGCAGATGAACATTACAGGGACACTGTGGAGTGTGGCCCAGTCACTGAAGGACGTGTCCCCGGTGCAGATGAACATTACAGGGACACTGCGGAGTGTGGCCCAGTCACTGAGGGTCGTGTCCCAAGAGTAGATGAACATTACAGGGACACTGCGGAGTGTGGCCCAGTCACTGAGGGACGTGTCCCAAGAGTAGATGAACATTACAGGGACACTGCGGAGTGTGGCCCAGTCACTGAGGGACGTGTCCCAAGAGTAGATGAACATTACAGGGACACTGCGGAGTGTGGCCCAGTCACTGAGGGACGTGTCCCAAGAGTAGATGAACATACAGGGACACTGCGGAGTGTGGCCCAGTCACTGAAGGACGTGTCCCAGGTGCAGATGAACATTACAGGGACACTGCGGAGTGTGGCCCAGTCACTGAGGGACGTGTCCCAGGTGCAGATGAACATTACAGGGACACTGCGGAGTGTGGCCCAGTCACTGAGTGACGTGTCCCAGACGCAGATGAACATTACAGGGACACTGCGGAGTGTGGCCCAGTCACTGAGGGACGTGTCCCAAGTGCAGATGAACATTACAGGGACACTGCGGAGTGTGGCCCAGTCACTGAGGGACGTGTCCCAAGTGCAGATGAACATTACAGGGACACTGCGGAGTGTGGCCCTGTCACTGAGGGACGTGTCCCAGGTGCAGATGAACATTACAGGGACACTGCGGAGTGTGGCCCAGTCACTGAGGGACGTGCCCCAGGTGCAGATGAACATTACAGGGACACTGCGGAGTGTGGCCCAGTCACTGAGTGACGTGTCCCAGGTGCAGATGAACATTACAGGGACACTGCGGAGTGTGGCCCAGTCACTGAGGGACGTGTCCCAGACGCAGATGAACATTACAGGGACACTGCGGAGTGTGGCCCAGTCACTGAGGGACGTGTCCCAGACGCAGATGAACATTACAGGGACACTGCGGAGTGTGGCCCAGTCACTGAGGGACGTGTCCCAAGTGCAGATGAACATTACAGGGACACTGCGGAGTGTGGCCCTGTCACTGAGGGACGTGTCCCAAGTGCAGATGAACATTACAGGGACACTGCGGAGTGTGGCCCAGTCACTGAGGGACGTGTCCCAGGTGCAGATGAACATTACAGGGACACTGCGGAGTGTGGCCCAGTCACTGAGGGACGTGTCCCAAGTGCAGATGAACATTACAGGGACACTGCGGAGTGTGGCCCTGTCACTGAGGGACGTGTCCCAGGTGCAGATGAACATTACAGGGACACTGCGGAGTGTGGCCCAGTCACTGAGGGACGTGTCCCAGGTGCAGATGAACATTACAGGGACACTGCGGAGTGTGGCCCAGTCACTGAGGGACGTGTCCCAAGTGCAGATGAACATTACAGGGACACTGCGGAGTGTGGCCCTGTCACTGAGGGACGTGTCCCAGGTGCAGATGAACATTACAGGGACACTGCGGAGTGTGGCCCAGTCACTGAGGGACGTGCCCCAGGTGCAGATGAACATTACAGGGACACTGCGGAGTGTGGCCCAGTCACTGAGGGACGTGCCCCAGGTGCAGATGAACATTACAGGGACACTGCGGAGTGTGGCCCAGTCACTGAGGGACGTGTCCCAAGTGCAGATGAACATTACAGGGACACTGCGGAGTGTGGCCCTGTCACTGAGGGACGTGTCCCAGGTGCAGATGAACATTACAGGGACACTGCGGTGTGTGGCCCAGTCACTGAGGGACGTGTCCCAAGTGCAGATGAACATTACAGGGACACTGCGGAGTGTGGCCCTGTCACTGAGGGTCGTGTCCCAAGTGCAGGTGAACATTACAGGGACACTGCGGAGTGTGGCCCAGTCACTGAGGGACGTGCCCCAGGTGCAGATGAACATTACAGGGACACTGCGGAGTGTGGCCCAGTCACTGAGGGACGTGCCCCAGGTGCAGATGAACATTACAGGGACACTGCGGAGTGTGGCCCAGTCACTGAGGGACGTGTCCCAAGTGCAGATGAACATTACAGGGACACTGCGGAGTGTGGCCAAGTCACTGAGGGACGTGTCCCAAGTGCAGATGAACATTACAGGGACACTGCGGAGTGTGGCCCTGTCACTGAGGGACGTGTCCCAAGTGCAGATGAACATTACAGGGACACTGCGGAGTGTGGCCCAGTCACTGAGGGACGTGTCCCAGGTGCAGATGAACATTACAGGGACACTGCGGAGTGTGGCCCAGTCACTGAGGGACGTGTCCCAGGTGCAGATGAACATTACAGGGACACTGCGGAGTGTGGCCCAGTCACTGAGGGACGTGTCCCAAGTGCAGATGAACATTACAGGGACACTGCGGAGTGTGGCCCAGTCACTGAGGGACGTGTCCCAAGTGCAGATGAACATTACAGGGACACTGCGGAGTGTGGCCCAGTCACTGAGGGACGTGTCCCAAGTGCAGATGAACATTACAGGGACACTGCGGAGTGTGGCCCAGTCACTGAGGGACGTGTCCCAGGTGCAGATGAACATTACTGGGACACTGTGGAGTGCGGCCCAGTCACTGAGGGACGTGTCCCAAGTGCAGATGAACATTACAGGGACACTGCGGTGTGTGGCCCAGTCACTGAGGGACGTGTCCCAAGTGCAGATGAACATTACAGGGACACTGCGGAGTGTGGCCCAGTCACTGAGGGACGTGTCCCAAGTGCAGATGAACATTACAGGGACACTGCGGAGTGTGGCCCAGTCACTGAGGGTCGTGTCCCAAGTGCAGATGAACATTACAGGGACACTGCGGATTGTGGCCCAGTCACTGAGGGACGTGTCCCAGGTGCAGATGAACATTACAGGGACACTGCGTAGTGTGGCCCAGTCACTGAGGGACGTGTCCCAAGTGCAGATGAACATTACAGGGACACTGCGGAGTGTGGCCCAGTCACTGAGGGACGTGTCCCAGGTGCAGATGAACATTACAGGGACACTGCGGAGTGCGGCCTAGTCACTGAGGGACGTGTCCCAGACACAGATGAACATTACACGGACACTGCGTAGTGTGGCCCAGTCACTGAGGGACGTGTCCCAAGTGCAGATGAACATTACAGGGACACTGCGGAGTGTGGCCCAGTCACTGAGGGACGTGTCCCAGGTGCAGATGAACATTACAGGGACACTGCGGAGTGTGGCCCAGTCACTGAGGGACGTGTCCCAAGTGCAGATGAACATTTCAGGGACACTGCGGAGTGTGGCCCAGTCACTGAGGGACGGGTCCCAAGTGCAGATGAACATTACAGGGACACTGCGGAGTGTGGCCCAGTCACTGAGGGACGTGTCCCAGACGCAGATGAACATTACAGGGACACTGCGGAGAGTGGCCCAGTCACTGAGGGACGAGTCCCAAGTGCAGATGAACATTACAGGGACACTGCGGAGTGTGGCCCAGTCACTGAGGGACGTGTCCTAGGTGCAGATGAACATTACAGGGACACTGCGGAGTGTGGCCCAGTCACTGAGGGACGTGTCCCAGGTGCAGATTAACATTACAGGGACACTGCGGAGTGTGGCCCAGTCACTCAGGGACGTGTCCCAAGAGTAGATGAACATTACAGGGACACTGCGGAGTGTGGCCCAGTCACTGAGGGACGTGTCCCAGACACAGATGAACATTACAGGGACACTGCGGAGTGTGGCCCAGTCACTGAAGGACGTGCCCCATGTGCAGATGAACATTACAGGGACACTGCGGAGTGTGGCCCAGTCACTGAGGGACGTGTCCCAAGTGCAGATGAACATTACAGGGACACTGCGGAGTGTGGCCCAGTCACTGAGGGACGTGTCCCAGGTGCAGATTAACATTACAGGGACACTGCGGAGTGTGGCCCAGTCACTCAGGGACGTGTCCCAAGTGCAGATGAACATTACAGGGACACTGCGGAGTGTGGCCCAGTCACTGAGGGACGTGTCCCAAGAGTAGATGAACATTACAGGGACACTGCGAAGTGTGGCCCAGTCACTGAGGGACGTGTCCCAGAAGCAGATGAACATTACAGGGGCACTGCGGAGCGTGGCCCTGTCACTGAGGGATGTGTCCCAGACACAGATGAACATTACAGGGACACTGCGGAGTGTGGCCCAGCCACTGAAGGACGTGTCCCAAGTGCAGATGAACATTACAGGGACACTGTGGAGTGTGGCCCAGTCACTGAGGGACGTGTCCCAAGTGCAGGTGAACATTACAGGGACACTGCGGAGTGTGGCCCAGTCACTGAGTGACTTGTCCCAAGTGCAGGTGAACATTACAGGGACACTGCGGAGTGTGGCCCAGTCACTGAGGGACGTGTCCCAGGTGCAGATGAACATTACAGGGACACTGCGGAGTGTGGCCCAGTCACTGAGGGACGTGTCCCAAGTGCAGATGAACATTACAGGGACACTGCGGAGTGTGGCCCAGTCACTGAGGGACGTGTCCCAGGTGCAGATGAACATTACAGGGACACTGCGGAGTGTGGCCCAGTCACTGAGGGACGTGTCCCAAGTGCAGGTGAACATTACAGGGACACTGCGGAATGTGGCCCAGTCACTGAGGGACGTGTCCCAGGTGCAGATGAACATTACAGGGACACTGCGGAGTGTGGCCCAGTCACTGAGGGACGTGTCCCAGGTGCAGATGAACATTACAGGGACACTGCGGAGTGTGGCCCAGTCACTGAGGGACGTGTCCCAAGTGCAGATGAACATTACAGGGACACTGCGGAGTGTGGCCCAGTCACTGAGGGACGTGTCCCAGGTGCAGATGAACATTACAGGGACACTGCGGAGTGTGGCCCAGTCACTGAGGGACGTGTCCCAAGTGCAGGTGAACATTACAGGGACACTGCGGAGTGTGGCCCTGTCACTGAGGGACGTGTCCCAGGTGCAGATGAACATTACAGGGACACTGCGGAGTGTGGCCCAGACACTGAGGGACGTGTCCCAGGTGCAGATGAACATTACAGGGACACTGCGGAGTGTGGCCCAGTCACTGAGGGACGTGTCCCAAGTGCAGATGAACATTACAGGGACACTGCGGAGTGTGGCCCAGTCACTGAGGGACGTGTCCCAAGTGCAGATGAACATTACAGGGACACTGTGGTGTGTGGCCCAGTCACTGAAGGACGTGTCCCAGACGCAGATGAACATTACAGGGACACTGCGGAGTGTGGCCCAGTCACTGAGGGACGTGTCCCAGGTGCAGATGAACATTACAGGGACACTGCGGAGTGTGGCCCTGTCACTGAGGGACGTGTCCCAGACGCAGATGAACATTACAGGGACACTGCGGAGTGTGGCCCAGTCACTGAGGGACGTGTCCCAGGTGCAGATGAACATTACAGGGACACTGCGGAGTGTGGCCCAGTCACTGAGGGACGTGTCCCAGGTGCAGATTAACATTACAGGGACACTGCGGAGTGTGGCCCAGTCGCTGAGGGACGTGTCCCAGGTGCAGATGAACATTACAGGGACACTGCGGAGTGTGGCCCAGTCACTGAGGGACGTGTCCCAGGTGCAGATGAACATTACAGGGACACTGCGGAGTGTGGCCCAGTCACTGAGGGACGTGTCCCAGGTGCAGATGAACATTACAGGGACACTGCGGAGTGTGGCCCAGTCACTGAGTGACGTGTCCCAGGTGCAGATGAACATTACAGGGACACTGCGGAGTGTGGCCCAGTCACTGAGGGACGTGTCCCAGGTGCAGATGAACATTACAGGGACACTGCGGAGTGTGGCCCAGTCACTGAGGGACGTGCCCCAAGTGCAGATGAACATTACAGGGACACTGCGGAGTGTGGCCCAGTCACTGAGTGACGTGTCCCAGGTGCAGATGAACATTACAGGGACACTGCGGAGTGTGGCCCAGTCACTGAGGGACGTGTCCCAGGTGCAGATGAACATTACAGGGGCACTGCGGAGTGTGGCCCAGTCACTGAGGGACGTGCCCCAAGTGCAGATGAACATTACAGGGACACTGCGGAGTGTGGCCCAGTCACTGAATGACGTGTCCCAGGTGCAGATGAACATTACAGGGACACTGCGGAGTGTGGCCCAGTCACTGAGGGACGTGTCCCAGACGCAGATGAACATTACAGGGACACTGCGGAGTGTGGCCCAGTCACTGAGGGACGTGTCCCAGACGCAGATGAACATTACAGGGACACTGCGGAGTGTGGCCCAGTCACTGAGGGACGTGTCCCAAGTGCAGATTAACATTACAGGGACACTGCGGAGTGTGGCCCAGTCACTGAGGGACGTGTCCCAAGTGCAGATGAACATTACAGGGACACTGCGGTGTGTGGCCCAGTCACTGAGGGACGTGTCCCAAGTGCAGATGAACATTACAGGGACACTGCGGAGTGTGGCCCAGTCACTGAGTGACTTGTCCCAAGTGCAGATGAACATTACAGGGACACTGCAGAGTGCGGCCCAGTCACTGAGTGACTTGTCCCAAGTGCAGATGAACATTACAGGGACACTGCGGAGTGTGGCCCAGTCACTGAGGGACGTGTCCCATGTGCAGATGAACATTACAGGGACACTGCGGAGTGTGGCCCAGTCACTGAGTGACTTGTCCCAAGTGCAGATGAACATTACAGGGACACTGCGGAGTGTGGCCCAGTCACTGAGGAACGTGTCCCAGGTGCAGATTAACATTACAGGGACACTGCGGAGTGTGGCCCAGTCACTGAGGGACGTGCCCCATGTGCAGATGAACATTACAGGGACACTGCGGAGTGTGGCCCAGTCACTGAGGGACGTGTCCCAAGTGCAGATGAACATTACAGGGACACTGCGGTGTGTGGCCCAGTCACTGAGGGACATGTCCCAGGTGCAGATGAACATTACAGGGACACTGTGGAGTGTGGCCCAGTCACTGAGGGACGTGTCCCAGGTGCAGATGAACATTACAGGGACACTGTGGAGTGTGGCCCTGTCACTGAGGGACGTGTCCCAAGTGCAGATGAACATTACAGGGACACTGCGGAGTGTGGCCCAGTCACTGAAGGACGTGTCCCAGGTGCAGATGAACATTACAGGGACACTGCGGAGTGTGGCCCAGTCACTGAGGGACGTGTCCCAAGTGCAGATGAACATTACAGGGACACTGCGGAGTGTGGCCCAGTCACTGAGGGACGTGTCCCAGGTGCAGATGAACATTACAGGGACACTGCGGAGTGTGGCCCAGTCACTGAGGGACGTGTCCCAGGTGCAGATGAACATTACAGGGACACTGCGGAGTGTGGCCCAGTCACTGAGGGACGTGCCCCATGTGCAGATGAACATTACAGGGACACTGCGGAGTGTGGCCCAGTCACTGAGGGACGTGTCCCAAGTGCAGATGAACACTACAGGGACACTGCGGAGTGTGGCCCAGTCACTGAGTGACTTGTCCCAAGTGCAGATGAACATTACAGGGACACTGTGGAGTGTGGCCCAGTCACTGAGGGACGTGTCCCAAGTGCAGATGAACATTACAGGGACACTGCGGAGTGTGGCCCAGTCACTGAGGGACGTGTCCCAAGTGCAGATGAACATTACAGGGACACTGCGGAGTGTGGCCCAGTCACTGAGGGATGTGTCCCAGAAGCAGATGAACATTACAGGGACACTGCGTAGTGTGGCCCAGTCACTGAGGGACGTGTCCCAAGTGCAGATGAACACTACAGGGACACTGCGGAGTGTGGCCCAGTCACTGAGTGACGTGTCCCAAGTGCAGATGAACATTACAGGGACACTGCGGAGTGTGGCCCAGTCACTGAGTGACGTGTCCCAAGTGCAGATGAACACTACAGGGACACTGCGGAGTGTGGCCCAGTCACTGAGTGACGTGTCCCAGACGCAGATGAACATTACAGGGACACTGCGGAGTGTGGCCCAGTCACTGAGGGACGTGTCCCAAGTGCAGATGAACATTACAGGGACACTGCGGAGTGTGGCCCAGTCACTGAGGGACGTGTCCCAAGTGCAGATGAACATTACAGGGACACTGCGGAGTGCGGCCCAGTCACTGAGGGACGTGTCCCAAGTGCAGATGAACATTACAGGGACACTGCGGAGTGTGGCCCAGTCACTGAGGGACGGGTCCCAGGTGCAGATGAACATTACAGGGACACTGCGGAGTGTGGCCCTGTCACTGAGTGACTTGTCCCAAGTGCAGATGAACATTACAGGGACACTGCGGAGTGTGGCCCAGTCACTGAAGGACGTGTCCCAGGTGCAGATGAACATTACAGGGACACTGCGGAGTGTGGCCCAGTCACTGAGGGACGTTTCCCAGGTGCAGATGAACATTACAGGGACACTGCGGAGTGCGGCCCAGTCACTGAGGGACGTGTCCCAAGTGCAGATGAACATTACAGGGACACTGCGGAGTGTGGCCCAGTCACTGACTGACTTGTCCCAAGTGCAGATGAACATTACAGGGACACTGCGGAGTGTGGCCCAGTCACTGAAGGACGTGTCCCAGGTGCAGATGAACATTACAGGGACACTGCGGAGTGTGGCCCAGTCACTGAAGGACGTGTCCCAAGTGCAGATGAACATTACAGGGACACTGCGGAGTGTGGCCCAGTCACTGAGTGACTTGTCCCAAGTGCAGATGAACATTACAGGGACACTGCGGAGTGTGGCCCAGTCACTGAGGGTCGTGTCCCAAGTGCAGATGAACATTACAGGGACACTGCGGAGTGTGGCCCAGTCACTGAGTGACTTGTCCCAAGTGCAGATGAACATTACAGGGACACTGCGGAGTGTGGCCCAGTCACTGAGGGACGTGTCCCAGACGCAGATGAACACTACAGGGACACTGCGGAGTGTGGCCCAGTCACTGAGTGACGTGTCCCAAGTGCAGATGAACACTACAGGGACACTGCGGAGTGTGGCCCAGTCACTGAGTGACGTGTCCCAGACGCAGATGAACATTACAGGGACACTGCGGAGTGTGGCCCAGTCACTGAGGGTCGTGTCCCAAGTGCAGATGAACATTACAGGGACACTGCGGAGTGTGGCCCAGTCACTGAGGGACGTGCCCCAAGTGCAGATGAACATTACAGGGACACTGCGGAGTGTGGCCCAGTCACTGAGTGACGTGTCCCAAGTGCAGATGAACATTACAGGGACACTGCGGAGTGTGGCCCAGTCACTGAGTGACGTGTCCCAAGTGCAGATGAACACTACAGGGACACTGCGGAGTGTGGCCCAGTCACTGAGTGACGTGCCCCAGACGCAGATGAACATTACAGGGACACTGCGGAGTGTGGCCCTGTCACTGAGGGACGTGTCCCAAGTGCAGATGAACATTACAGGGACACTGCGGAGTGTGGCCCAGTCACTGAGGGACGTGTCCCAAGTGCAGATGAACATTACAGGGACACTGCGGAGTGCGGCCCAGTCACTGAGGGACGTGTCCCAAGTGCAGATGAACATTACAGGGACACTGCGGAGTGTGGCCCAGTCACTGAGGGACGGGTCCCAGGTGCAGATGAACATTACAGGGACACTGCGGAGTGTGGCCCTGTCACTGAGTGACTTGTCCCAAGTGCAGATGAACATTACAGGGACACTGCGGAGTGTGGCCCAGTCAGTGAAGGACGTGTCCCAGGTGCAGATGAACATTACAGGGACACTGCGGAGTGTGGCCCAGTCACTGAGGGACGTTTCCCAGGTGCAGATGAACATTACAGGGACACTGCGGAGTGCGGCCCAGTCACTGAGGGACGTGTCCCAAGTGCAGATGAACATTACAGGGACACTGCGGAGTGTGGCCCAGTCACTGACTGACTTGTCCCAAGTGCAGATGAACATTACAGGGACACTGCGGAGTGTGGCCCAGTCACTGAAGGACGTGTCCCAGGTGCAGATGAACATTACAGGGACACTGCGGAGTGTGGCCCAGTCACTGAAGGACGTGTCCCAAGTGCAGATGAACATTACAGGGACACTGCGGACTGTGGCCCAGTCACTGAGTGACTTGTCCCAAGTGCAGATGAACATTACAGGGACACTGCGGAGTGTGGCCCAGTCACTGAGGGTCGTGTCCCAAGTGCAGATGAACATTACAGGGACACTGCGGAGTGTGGCCCAGTCACTGAGTGACTTGTCCCAAGTGCAGATGAACATTACAGGGACACTGCGGAGTGTGGCCCAGTCACTGAGGGACGTGTCCCAGACGCAGATGAACACTACAGGGACACTGCGGAGTGTGGCCCAGTCACTGAGGGACGTGCCCCAAGTGCAGATGAACATTACAGGGACACTGCGGAGTGTGGCCCAGTCACTGAGGGACGTGTCCCAAGTGCAGATGAACATTACAGGGACACTGCGGAGTGTGGCCCAGTCACTGAGGGACGTGTCCCAAGTGCAGTTGAACATTACAAGGACACTGCGTAGTGTGGCCCAGTCACTGAGGGACGTGCCCCATGTGCAGATGAACATTACAGGGACACTGCGGAGTGTGGCCCAGTCACTGAGGAGCACTGCTGAGAATATCGACACCATGGTGCAGGCAATGAGGAGGTGCCAGGACTGGCAGAGACGGATGATGCAGAGGCATCTAGAGCTCACTGCAGCAGCACTGCACAACACCGCAGCCAATCACCAGTGGGAGCACACGCACTATAAAGACAGGGGACAGGAGAGTTCCTGCTCATTCTAGTAGCAGCCAGCTCGGAGCACAGAGCTCACAGCCTGCAACACAGACATTCACCATGTGCTGAGTGCATCACCTGGTTAGGACTAGGCAAGGGTCAACAGTTAAAGCTGGTATGCATTTACCCACAGTTCAAGTATGTTAATATAGTTAACCTTATAATAAAATAGAGTTGCACCACTTCCAGTGTTGGTGACCTGTTTGTGATCCAGAACACCCAACACATCAGTTAGCATTGTTGCTTCACAGAGCCAGGGTCCCGGGTTCGATTCCCGGCTTGAACATGCAAACTGTGCGGAGTCTGCACGTTCTCCCTGTGTCTGCGTGGGTTTCCTCTGGGTGCTCCAGTTTCCTCCCACAAGATCTGAAAGACGTGCTGTTAGGTGAATTGGACATTCTGAATTCTCCCTCTGTGTACCCGGACAGGCGCCGGAATGTGGCGACTAGGGGCTTTTCACAGTAACTTCATTGCAGAGTTAATGTAAGCCTACTTGTGACAACAATAAAGATTATTATTATTGACCCACTGACAGTGCTGACGCAGGACCATCACCCTGAGCTGATGTTACACAGACCCTTGGAGGATAGAACAAGGTAGTTGGGGGAAGGGAGAGAGGAATGAGGGAAATGGGGGGGGGGGGGGAGGAAGGACTGGAATAGGAGGAGGAAGGAGGGGAATAGGGGCAGGAAGGAGGGGAATGGGGGGGAAGGAGTGGAATGGGGCAGGAAGGAGGGGAATGGGGGGGGGAAGAGGGGGAGGAAGGAGGGGAAAGGAGGGGAATGAGGGGAATAGGGGGAGGAAGGAGGGGAATGGGGGGAAGGAGTGGAATAGCGGGAGGAAGGAGGGGAATGGGGGGGAAGGAGTGGAATAGGGGGAGGTAGGTGGGGAATAGGTGGGGAATAGGGGGGAAGATGGGGAATGGCAGGAGGAAGGAGGGGGAAGGAGTGGAATAGGGGGAGGAAGGTGGGGAATAGGGGGAGGAAGTGGGGAATAGGGGGTAGGGTGGGGAATGGGGGGAAGGAGGGGCATAGGGTGAGGAAGGTGGAGAATAGGGGGAGGAATGTGGGGAATGAGGGGGAGGAAGGAGGGGAATGGGGGGAAGGAGTGGAATAGGGGGAGGAATGAGGGAAATGGGGGGAGGAAGGAGGGGAATGGGGGGAAGGAGTGGAATGGGGGAGGAAGGTGGGGGATAGGGGAGGAAGGTGGGGAATAGGGGAGGAAGGTGGGGAATGGGGGGAGGAAGGTGGGGAAGGAGGGGAATGGGGGAGGAAGGTGGGGAAGGAGGGGAATAGGGGGGAAGGAGGGGAATAGGGGGAGGGAGGGGAATGGGGAGGAAGGTGGAGAATAGGGGAGGAAGGTGGGGAATGGGGAGGAAGGTGGGGAATAGAAGGAGGAAGGAGGGGAATGGGGGAGGAAGGAGGGGAATGGGGAGGAAGGTGGAGAATAGGGGGAGGAAGGTGGGGAATGGGGAGGAAGGTGGGGAATAGCGGGAGGAAGGTGGGGAATAGGGGAGGAATGTGGGGAATTGGGAGAAGGAGGGGAATAGGGGGAGGAAGGTGGGAAATAGGGAGGAAGGTGGGGAAATGGGGAGGAAGGGGGGGAATGGTGGGAAGGAGGGGAATAGGTGGAGGAAGGTAGGGAATGGGGAGAAGGAGGGGAATAGGGGGAGGAAGATGGGAAATAGGGAGGAAGGTGGGGAAATGGAGAGGAAGGTGGGGACTGGGGGGAAGGAGAGGAATATGTGGAGGAAGGTGGGGAATGTGGGGGAAAGGAGGTGAGCTGGGGGACAAAGCCTCAACCTAGAAATATCTGGTGGCACCAAGGGCTTCATTATATTGGGTCTCCTCCTCGGTCTCCAGATTCTGCACTGGTGTTATCAGCCAGGACCTCAGCAGGTACTCCTTGTACGGCAAGAGCCAACCTGTCACCGTGGTGTGGTTCCCGAAGATGCCAGGGATCTCCGAGTGTCCCAGGATGTAGCTGTCATGCACACGGTCTGGGAAGCGTGCACACACGTGCATGATCCGGAGGCAGTGATCGCACACGAGTTGAACATTCAGGGAATGCATCCCCTTGCTGTCAATGGAGGGCACTCCCTGATGCCCCAGTGCATGCAAGGTGGCATGCATGCCATCAATTTCCCCCTGGATCTGGGGGATAGCGATGGAGGAGAATCCTGCAGCCCAGGCATCCCGGTGAGCTTGGTCCAGCTCAAAGTTGATAAAGTCTGATGCCCGGGCATACAGGGCATCCATGACCTCATGGATGTTCTTGTGGGCTGTAGCTTGTGAAATGACACAGAAAATCCCGCTCGAGCCCTGGAATGAACTGGTGGTATCGAAGTTCAGGGCTGCGATGACCTTCACAGCCACCGGGAGCAGGTAGCCTCCTCCTCCACGGGGTGCCAAGTCCACAAAGGCGTGGCACAGGTGCTTCACTCTCTTTATTGAGACACAGTCGCCTGCGGCACATGCTGTCCGACATCTCCTAGAAAGACCAATGGCGCCTGTACACCTTGGGCCATCACTGGACTCCCCCTCTGGGTTCCTCCTTGGCCTGATGGGTGGCCACGTCTTCAGGGTCGCACATCTTGAGGGCAGCACGGTAGCACAAGTGGATAGCACTGTGGCTTCACAGTGCCAGGGTCCCAGGTTGGATTCCCCGCTGGGTCACTGTCTGTGCGGAGTTTGCACGTTCTCCCCGTGTCTGCGTGGGTTTCCTCCGGGTGCTCCGGTTTCCTCCCACAGTCCAAAGACGTGCAGGTTAGGTGGATTGGCCAAGATAAATTGCCCTTAGTGACCAAAAGGTTTAGGAAGGGTTATTGGGTTGTGGGGATAGGGTGGAAGTGAGGGCTTAAATGGGTCGGTGCAGACTCGATGGGCCAAATGGCCTCCTTCTGCACTGTATGTTCTATGAGGGTGTGCGGCGGGCCTCTGTAGATGGGGTGCCGCCTCCAGCCTGTGCCGACGCTGCTGCCGTCTCCGGCATCAGGCCGCCTGGGCGCCCACCAGCATCATGAGGGCATCCTCTGTGGGACCGACACCATTTTGGTATCTGCTAGGAATTGGAGAAGGAGAAAGATTGACAATCTGTTCCAGCTTCCAGCCCAGGACCCTCCCCCAAGGCTCCCCCACCCTTACATGTCCCGCCTTCACTCAGAGTGCCATCCACCTAGCCACTTGTGCTGGAAAACCTCGCTCTGCACATTCACCCCTGGTCATATCAGGACCCCATATCCCAGAACCCTGCCAGGAACATTTGGGAGACCGTGCTCAGGTACCTTTCCCTGATCCACACACTCACACTTAGGCCGCGAGGATATCCCCAGTGCTGAAGCCAGCTCTTGATTGTTGGCTGCTGCCTCTGTGGTGCGACGCTTCTAGCGATCAGGCAAACTGTTCAGGCTTCACAGTTTGATTGAAATGCGATGAAATAATCAGCGTCTGAGACATGGCACGTGTACCGACAAGAAGCCACTTGAGAATATTTTGTTTATTAAATGGTCAACAGCAACAAAGATTTTAAAATCAACTGCGTAATATTCCACATATCACACTAACCATTAAACAAGAAGGAAATGTCACCATTGCATATTGGTATGAATACAAAGCTGTATCAGCTCATTTTCACACAAAAAACAAACACACGGTATCACCACTCACAGGTTTCTCAACAGAAATGGAGGATCAGCCTGAGAATGTGCTATCATGTCCAGAACCACGTCATAGAATGATCTGTTCATCAATGTGTAACTTCTTCCAAGTATCAGAGCCATTCTCCGTCCAGGAGCTGCAGCTGTGCAGGCCCTCCCACACGGCCCAATCTCACCGGGACCAAATCTTGGCATCTGCACATTCCACTGCTCAAGGTGCAGTTGAACACCCTTGACTTGCAGCAGGTCTAACCCGTGGTGACGTGCCGGTTACATACAGCACTCACCACACCAGCAACAAAAGCATCAGCAATTCTGCGGAAACATTTTTTCACCAGCGTTAGCAGGTGGCCCATTTGGATCAATGTCACACACCAGGTTCCGCAGCATCTTCTTGCTTCAAACCGGATTGCCTTCTGGACTCATACATTCCCCCTGAACCCAGTGTTCCAGGACCCAGGTATCTTCGAAAAAATTGTCCTTCTTTATGGTTACAGAAAAGGGGAGAAACAGCAAGAGCAGCCTTCAGGCATTCGCAGTAGGATCAAGCAGCAAACACAACCTGCATCTGTGAAGTGCTCTCACAACTACCAAGCCCAATTTTTATTAGCAATAGTCTTCAGCTGTGAAGCTAGAGGCTGCTCACAGTCAAAAGGAGTTAAAGTCACTGTCAACAAATAACCAAGAACAGAGCTCTGTCGTGGAAGTGTTTGGTAAGACAGATAGGCAGCAGCTATAGTTGCCCCTGTTATGGATATCCACAATATTTAAAGGTGGCTTGAAGGTCTCACAAACAAAAAGCCCCTTACCCCCACCCCACCAGCTCTGGGGCGACCACCGACCCCCGATCTGGAATGCTCCCCCCCCGACGAAGCCCAAGCTCCCCTGATGGGTCCCCCACCTCCCCATCCAGCCCAAGCACTGGGTCAGCAGCTCCAGTGCCCTTGTGTTGCATGCCCAGAAATTGAAAGTTGAATCTTTTGTAGTGCACGTCGATTTCTTCGTAGAATTGTACCGTCAGCTATTTTACACTGTATGAGCGTGGTGCTGCTTGTCTTATGATTTTGGCAGGAGAAGACCCACCTCCATCTGGTATTTTAATTCTAACGAGGTCTTCTGAAGTTAAAATTTCCAGTCGCGTTGCATGCATGTCACAATATGTCTGTTGACGAGTATGTTGCTGTTCCATTTTCTTTAACACTGGCAAGTGAACTGGATTCTGCAGTCGAATGGATAATAGTGTCATTCTGAGATCCCGATTCAGCAACATTTGTGCTGGTGAAAGTCCAGCTGCTAGTGGAGTAGCTCTGCAGGATGTCTGACGCAGAATCCACAGCTTTATTAATTAGTTGCTTTACGATGTGTACACCCTTCTCTACCTTACCGTTAGACTGTGGATAGTGAGGACTTGATGTTACATGTGTGAAATTGTACTGTCTTGAGAACTCGGCCCATTCATTGCTGTCAAAAAATGGTCCATTGTCTGACGTGACAATGGTGAGTATCCCATGTCTTGCAAAAGTTTCTTTGCTGGCTTTTATGACTGATTTGGATGTTAGATCCGGTAGCTTCATGACCTCTGGATAGTTGGAATAGTAATCAATAATTAATACATAGTCACGATCATTCGAGTTAAATAGGTCAATGCCTACTTTGGCCCAAGGAGAGGTGACCAACTCATGTTGTTTCAGAGTCTCCTTGCATTGCGCAGGTTGGTGTTTCTGACAAGTCTCACAGGTTAGAACCATATCAGCTATGTCTCGATTTATTCCTGGCCAATAGACTTCTTGTCCAGCCCGTCGCTTAGACTTCTTTATCCCGAGGTGACCCTCATGAATCTGATCAAGTATCATCAATCGGAGACACAGGGGTATGACAATCCAGTCGAGTCATAGAAGTAGTCCATCCACTTTTGTCAGATCTGCCTGAACGTTTCTAAACTGAGGACACTGCCTTTTCGGCCACCCATTCTTGAGATGGTGTTTGACGCGTTGCAGCATAGCATCCTTCTTAGTTCCAGTTCTGATTAGGTTTAACTTCTGATCCGATGCAGGTAGGTTTTCTGCACAGATCTGTGCTTGAGCTTCAACATCACGTATGAACTCAAACGGTTCACCTGCAGACGTGATGGAGTGTGATAGTGCATCTGCTATGAATAAATCTTTTGCTGGTGCGTAAATGAGGTCAATGTCGTACCTTCATAGCCTCATCATGATTCTTTGGAGTTGTGGAGTCATGTCATTGAGATCCTTGTCAATTATATGCAGCAACGGTATTTGATCTATCTCTATAGTGAAAGATGGGAGTCGTTAGACATAATCATGGAACTTCAATATGCCTGAAAGTAGTCCCAGACATTCTTTCTCAATTTGAAAATATTGACATTCTGTGGTGTCATCGCTCTGGATGCATATGCAACAGGAACCCATAATGAGTTGTCGTCTCTTTGCAAGAGTACTGTTCCTATTCCATCCTGACTTGCATCAGTGGATATTTTCGTCTCCCTATTACGATCAAAAAAGGCTAATATCGGTGCAGTCGTTAGTTGAATTTTTAAATCTCGCCACTCTTTTTGTTGACCACCTGTCCACTCGAAAGGGGTCGATTTCATAATTAAGTGTCTAAGAGCTGTTGTTCTAGTTGACAAATTAAAGATGAAGTTGCCTAAGAAGTTGACAACGCCTGGAAATCGTAACACTGCTTTGTTATCGTCAGGTACTTGCCATGAATGGCTGAAATTTTCTCATCGTCTGGTTGCACACCATGTTCAGATATCTTATCACCCAAAAACTTGAGGGTAGAGTTCCAAAAGTGCATTTGGATTGGTTTAATTTGAGGCCATATTTGTTTATGCGCTGAAACACTTGTCTTCGTCACTCAATATGCTCTTCTTTAGTCGATGACCATATTATTATGTCATCTACGTATAGCCTAACACCTTCTATTCCTTCTGTCATTTGTTCCATGATTCTGTGGAATATTTCAGATGCAGAGATTATTCTGAAAGGCATACGATTGAAACAAAATCTTCCAAAAGGTGTATTAAATGTGCAGAGTTGTCTGCTTGAGACATCCAGTTGCATTTGTCGGAAACCTTGCGATGCATCTAATTTTGTGAAGATGCGCGCATTTGCCATCTCGCTGGTGATCTCATAGAACATGGAACATAGAACAGTCCCTTCAGCATCAGCACAGAACAGGCCCTTCGACCCTCGATGTTGTGCCGAGCATTGTCCAAGACCAAGATCAAGCTATCCCACTCCCTGTCATTCTGGTGTGCCTATCCAATAACCGCTTGAAGGTTCCTAAAGTCTCCTCTCATTTCCGAATGGGTTGGTGTTCCCGAAGTATGTTTTTATTGAGATCCTTGGGATCAATATAGATGCAAAGATCACCTGACGGTATCTTCACGCAAACCATCAAGCTGACCCAGTCAGTCGGTTTAGTGACACTTGAAATTATCCCTTGGTTCTGAAGTCACTCTAATTCTTGCTTCAAACTTTCTCTAAATGGAGCAGGAATTCTCCTCAGAGGATGTACCACAGGTTGGCATCCGTCCTTAACAGAATCTTATACTCGAATGGCAGTGTACCCATGCCTTTAAAAAATTTGGATATTAATTTAAAATGCTCTGGATATCATCATTTGGTATGGGTTGAGGCGAAGTTGCAGTATAAATTTGCTGTATTAGGTGTAACTCCTTGCAGGCTTGTGCACCTAAGAGTGATGATTTATCTGTCTTGACAATTTCAAATCTTAGTGTTGTTACAATACTTTTGTTGGAGACTTTTAAATGGCATGCCCCAATCGAAGAAATTGAATTTCCATTGTAGTCCTTCAGTCTACTGGCTGCTGGAAGCGTCTCAGGTGCATGTTTTAGCTTGTTGAGATCCAGCTTTGAGAGTAAGTTAGCTGAAGCGCCAGTATCCAATTTGAATTGAATTGGACAGTTGTTAACTTGAACAACTGTGTTCCATTCATTGTCAGAATCTACAGAATTAATTTGTTGAGGATTTTTTGTTACTTCATTGGATTCTTCACATTTCTCTATTATCCCAAGAAAGAACATGTTTTCCAGTGAGTGGGTTTCCCTATCAGATGAAAGATTCTCTTCTGCTTCTTTTTCTTTTGATTCCACACTACAAACATTAATCTGTCTGGAAGCTTGTTTAGCAGCTACAAATGCGAGTGAGGATCTGCACTGAGCAGCAAAATGGTTTAATTTGCCACATTGTGAACATTGTTTTCCTTTGGCAGGGCATTTTTTGGGGAATTGGGAGGTTCCATACCTTGAACACGTCATGAAGTTGACGTCATTACGCACGACACCTCTTCGCGCATGCGCAGATCGGCTCTCGTCCATCTCGCATTTTTTCACAAAGTGCGCATGTGCAGGGTTTGAGTGTGCGCACGCAAGATGGCAGCTGTCCGAAACGTGTATCTTCTTCAACTGCGACACAATTTTTACACTCTCAACCTCGTGGTGGATTTTCACGCCGTTTTCACGGATACTTACGTTGCTGATGAGCAAGGCATTTTTTGATCACTATTTCTAATGTTAAATCCTTTTATCTTAGTAATCTTTCCCTGAGGTGCTCATCATTGATACCATTGAATTAAAGAATCATGCAGTGCTGAAAAGTTACAGGACTGTGCAAGTAGTCTTAGATCTGTTACAAAGCTGTTGAACGATTCCCCCTTGTTTTGCAATCTTTTATAAAAAATGAAGCGTTCAAATGTCTCATTAGTCTGGATCTTACAGTGGTCGTCGAATTTGTTAAGAATAACATCAAACTTAGCTTTGTCCTGATCAGCAGAGTATTGAAAAGAGTTGTAAATTTCTATTGCATGTTGACCAGCCATAGTTAATAGCAGTGCAATTTTGCGAGCATTGGTTGCATTAGTTAAATCAGATGCTTCCAGATAAATTTGAAATTGCTGTTTAAACAGTCACCAGTTTGCATTCAAATTAGCGGTTATCCTTAGGTGTCGAGGAGCTTGAGCTTTGCCCATCGAGTCATTTGTCTTCGAACATTTTGTTTGCTTGCGATGCTTCTCGAGTCAAATAACTGCTAAAGTTTTCTTCTTTTTCTGAACTTACTATATTATTCTATCTAGTTCACTGAATCCAAATCCTGGTACCATGTTATATTACTTGTTAGTAATATGTCATCACTCTTTGCTTTTTGTTCCAGAATGGTCTGATGGTGTAATTCTAAAGAAACACAGAGGCCTTGATTCTCCGAGCCCGCGCCGGCTCGGAGAATCGGAGTTGACACCGAGACAGCCCGCGACGCTGGTCCGACTCTAGGACGCGATTCTCCGGCGACCGGAGAATCCCCACTAGCCACGCATGCCATTGAAAGAGGCCCCCACAGCGATTCTCTGCAGTCAACCAGCCGAGCTCCCGCCAGCGTTCTAACATGGTTCCACCCAGCGGGAGCTCGGACCCATGGCCGCGGAGGCCATCCTGGTGGAGGGCTGTGGTTGTTGCCTCCACGACAGCCACGCCCACGATCGGGGCCACCGATCCGAGGGGGGGCTATTTCTTCCGCAGTGGCCTGCTGTGTGACTCCACTATGTTGCGTGGGCCCGGCATGGAATCGGCCGCCACGCGCAAGCCCAGACCCTCAGCCGGCAGTTCAGGGCCGCGTATGGGCACCGACGCTGCGTGCAGCACTCTGGCGCCGTGCTGGCACTCCGGTGTTTATGCCGGTGTCAACACGTAGCCGCAATTTTAGAGAATCCCGGCCCCAATCTTCAACTCAAAGCAAAATAGGTTTAATGAATCACAAATTAAATAATGTTGAGTTTGTTCACTCTTACGGAACTATAACTGGTGATAAAGTAATTCAGAATAAAGTATCAACAACTATATTTAACTACACGGGCTAACTATGCTATTATCTATCTCTCTAACACACTGCTCTAGTCACTCCTGGTTCGAAGAGACCCAAGATCCTTTGAGTTCACATATTTATACATGAATCTAGTGCTGCCATCTAGTGGCTGTCTTACTCTACGATGTAGTCATTAACACATATCACTATACTCACCTCCTCACTTCCCCTCAGCAGTTATTGCACCAGCTTCACGTTTTAAAAAAGGAATACTAAACGACACCCACGTGACTTATCGCTGGGGTGCCCGTTGATTCCGGTGGAGGCCATTTCATTCGAATTCAAACTCGCTAATGCGATGGAAATTAATGCAAATTGGGGTTAATGACATACTCACCACAGTTGACCAAGATCCGGAACTCGCCACCTAGAGTGGGCCGGTTAGATGGCAAACTGATTTGCACCCAGCGAATCTCGATTTTGACTTTTCCTGGCATGCCGAGATCCGTGCTGGGCACAAGGGGGTGGTTAAACCACGCCCTACATGTGTCATGTCTGGGTGACAAGTCAGGGAGGAGACAGGAGAGAGAGGGGTGCATGGGCTGCAACAGTTCAATAAGGTGGTTCACCAGCAGCATGCCGTACGAAATTAGGAATAAGCAATAAAAGATGTCCAAACCAGCAACGCTCATACTCCAAGAATGTATTTTTTTAAAAACACAACCACAGCCAATGAACTGATTTTCACATGTAATCATTGTAGTTTTCGAGGGAAACACTGCAGACAATTTGTGCTCAGCTCCATTCCCCAAACAACAATGAGATGAATGATCAGTTTAATTGATTCTGACCGTGTTGGCCAAAGGACACATTTTGACTAGTACACCAGGAAACCTAGTGGGTGCAACCTCATATTATTTTCGAGAAAAAAAGGTGATGCCTATCTCTAAATGGAAATGTATTCTGTAAGTTGGATACAGAAAAATACACTTTGCATTATCAACATAGATATATGACAAACTGAAGGCAATGAAAATGTAACAAAGTAAGAGGTAATAAAAAGGTAGATGAAAAACATGTCAGTAAGAAAATAATTTCTGAAAATGCATACGATGCCAGGATGAATATCTCACGGATAATTTTTATTCTGATTTTTCACGCCAGAGCAACAAACAGAAATTGATTTCTGCATGACTGTTTTCAAAATATTTTAATTGCTGAATTAAATAAGCAAGCTCGTTGGAAGTAGAGAAATATAAAATGACTGTGATTGCTTGAAAAGGTTGATCAAATATTTTTACTTCAGTTGCTGTAACTTAAGGCAACAGTACAATTCATAAATGAATTTGCTTTTTAAAACGGATTCGATTTTGAAGTTTATTCAGCTTCCTTTGCTCTCCTGGTGAGGATCATCTTGGGGGATTATCCTGGATAAAGGCTGTTCATTCTGAATGTCAACAACTACATTGTAAACAGTAGTTATGTGAAAATGGATCTGACTGTGTGCCAAGAGATCTGAGTGTGGGGAGGGCAATTGTTAGCATGGGGGAAATGCCATATTCAATGTCGACGTTGCTCAGGTAATAACTGCCAGGTGAGATGAATACCCTCCTACATGCATGACACCTGCTAAATGTATGTATCAATAGTGAATTGTTGTAACTTTTAACCAAAGGGCCAGCCGTAAAATTAAAATGTGAGCCATCCCTTGTAGAAAATTATGCATGCTCAAAGTCTGAAGCAATTTCCACCCCGTGAGCTTTTGGTAACTGAAATGTTTCATTGTTTGCTGTTCTTCTAATTTCCTTCTTTTCCTTGGGGGTTTGGAGAATAAATCCTGTTCTTGACAATGCTCTCAGCAATCCAGCTGAGACTAGCAATATGTAATTGGAAGCAAGGGTTGCATCCTGTATCCTATTCCTTTCCAGCAAAGTATTTTGGCCATTGGACTATTCAGTGATTATCTATAATCGAGACTGACATTATTCACCACTCCATAGTTTCTCTTTAGTTACGGTAGAGCCCGAACTACCTTCAGTACAGCATAAGATCAATTATAAAAGCACAGCCATTTTAGATACCTCCCGATTACTGGCATGTCTTTTCATGAGGCTAAATATGGTCAATTACAAAATTTCTAAGAACATTCAAAGTTTCTCATGCCTATGCTGGAAAATTTGTGTTTTAAATTCTGCACTTGAGTATCTCACTATTTCTTACATGGTTAGTCAGTCTACCTGGCTATTGCATTAAGGGAGGAAATGAGCGTGTTAACCTGGCTTCCCAGCAGCAAGGGCAAACACCTTGGAGGATGCTGCTTGCTTGCCTGTCTTTCTGGCAAAAATCTGGATTCTCCGTTCTGGAGACGATGAGCTGAATTCTCCGCCGCTGGGATTCTCCGCTTTGCTGGCAGCCCAGAGGTTTCCCGACAGCATGAGGCTGCCCCACAATGGGAAACCCCATTGACCAGCCGGCAAAACGGAGAATCCCGCCGGTATGCAGCACCAGAAATCTGCCCTATGTGCTCCCGCCAGCAGAGAAGCCCTACTAGTCTCCACTGGCACTCGGAATACCACCCGGGTACGATTCTCTCTCCTTTACCATGCTAATTTATGCATGGAGGCAAGTTTGTCGTATTCCGTTGGAATCATGGCATCAGGCCGCCATTTTGAGCGGGTGGTCATGAGCCCCCCCCCACAAGGCAAATTCTGCCTCCCCCCCCTCTGAAAGCAGGGGCATCCTCCTTCTCCCCACCACAGGAATACTGGGACACCCCCTCGCAGCACACACGCATGAGGTGACCTTAAAATCCCCCATCATACCCAGTACCCCATCAGTTGCCCCATCAAAGCCCCCTGCCCACATCAGACCCGCTCATCAGCCTCCTAATCAGATGCCCCCCTGCAATGATGATAAGCGTTCTTGCTATGATTGACAGTTCTTCGCCACATCAAAAGCAGCTTTATCTTCCTCTTTTTCACAGAAGAAAGCATTTTGCAGCTTTGGATGTGGTGAGGAACTGCCAATCATAGCAAAAGTGTTTATCAACATTGTGATTAGCATAAAATCAGGATAATTCAATTGTGAAAGGATAGTTGAATTAACAATCCACCAACCACCTGGTGTCTGAAATAATAAAACTGTCAATCATTGGCTAATGCAATGTATCGCGGTATGAAATTGAATGGACGATTTGCATTTCTAAGACTGTCAAGGGAATTGAAGCCCTTTGGCCTGCGATGAAGCCTCTGACACTTGTAACAGCTGTTGCTTTAAACGCTTTTGTCTGAGGAAGTGGATGTTAGGGAAGGGTAAGTCAAACTGCCATGGTTTTTCATTACTGCTTGCACTGCTCTTCAGCTTTCAGGCAGGGGTGACTGATGGGGGTCTCTGAGGGGGTCTCTGGGGGGGTCGCTGATGGAGATTCTGAAGGGGGGGTCTGATTGTGGGGGTGCTGGGCAGGGGAGTAGGGTTTGCATTGTGCGGAGGGACATCGGGTGGCATCTCAGTTATGCACTGACCCCCTTGACCCACCGCGTCAGTGTCACGCTTGGGCAAACTTGCACCAAATCCTGCCTGGATATTCCCATTGCAGGAATCAGTGCATAACAGGGGTTGGGGGGTGACAGGTGGAGACTGGGCTTCCAGCCTGTTAATCAGATGAAAATAAATGCAAATCAGTGACTTGCCTCCTCCCACCGGTACAGGGAGTGTTGTTCACTGCTGCCACCGGCAGGGAACCAAAGCATCGGAACTAGTTTGCCGCCCGGCGCCGGTCCCGTTTTTTGGCCGACATTCCATTATCCGCCCTATTGGGAAATCTGATACCGGTGTCGGGCAATGGAGAGCATCTCGGAAAACTGAGTGGACTAAAGAGAAATTCTAGACATGAAAAAGTCCTTGGGACTGGTTCAAGTAGGGTTTTTATAATAATAATCACTTATTGTCACAAGTAGGCTTCAACGAAGTTACTGTGAAAAACCCCTAGTCGCCACATTCCGACGCCTGTTCGGGGAGGCTGGAATGGGAATGGAACCCGTGCTGCTGGCCTTGTTCTGCATTACAAGCCAGCTGTCTTAGCCCACTATGCTAAACCTGCTCCTTTACTGAGGGTGCTAGCAATTTGCAAGAATACATCACTTAACTGTGTGGATTCCAACATTAAATCATCCAAACAGAAAATCAGTAATGCAAATAGAGATTCCCAAAACAGCATGTAGAATAAGGGTGTTCAGCATATCAAGGGTTAATGCTAGACTGGAGACCAATACTGCCCACAGTATGATTTAGAGAGGCACATCAGGGGCAAAATTCTCACGAAACGGCGCGATGTCCGCCGACTGGCGCCCAGAACGGCGCCAATCAGACGGGCATCACGCCGCCCCAAAGGTCCGGAATGCTCCGCATCTTTGGGGGCTGAGCCCCAACATTGAGGGGCTGGGCCGGCGCCGGAGGAATTTCCGCCCCGGCAACTGGCGGAAACGGCCTTTGGTGCCCCACCAGCTGGCGCGGAAATGACATCTCCGGACGGCGCATGCGCGGGAGCGTCAGCGGCCGCTGACAGTTTCCCGCGCATGCGCAGTGGAGGGAGTCTCCACCATGGCGGAGGCGGAAGGGAAAGAGTGCCCCCACGGCACAGGCCCGCCCGCGGATCAGTGGGCCCCGATCGCGGGCCAGGCCACCATGGGGGCACCCCCTGGGGCCAGATCACCCCGCGCCCCCCCAGGACCCTGGAGCCCGCCCACGCCGCCTTGCCCCGCCAGTAAGGTAGGTGCTTTAATTTACGCCGGCAGGACAGGCAATTTATCGGCGGGACTTTGGCCCATCCGGGCCGGAGAATTGAGCGGGGGGGGCCGCCAACCGGCGCGGCGCGATTCCCGCCCCGCCGAATCTCTGGTGCCAGAGACTTCGGCAACCGGCGGGGGCGGGATTCACACCAGCCCCCGGCGATTCTCCGACCCGGCGGGGGGTCGGAGAATGTCGTCCCTGAGGAAAGAGGAGACAGAATTGTATGGAGACACTCGAGTAGAAATCAGCAGGGAGTTACCTGTAGTCTGAGCTATCAATCAATATTGCTGTTCAACTGTACAAACCTCTGAACCTCTTAGTGAGACACCAAACAACCTTACAACATGATGGCAGTCAATGAATGAATCCAGAACTGAAGAAGGTGGCGAACGACCCAAAATCGTAAAAAGCTACTGGAACAGCATCCTGGTCTGGCTGAAGTGCACCTGAACTGAGGGCACAGTTGGGTATCGCCTACAAAAGAGCTCCATTGCAAAATGGAGGCTGAAGGGCAGAAGAAAATTCCAGTGTACTGCTAAAACACCCCAGCAGAGCACGTGGAGGCCCATTGTGAACCTGCATGGATCGCAGAGTCAAAGGATCCAGCAAGGATGAATAGAAATTCAGTTCTGAGGCTGAGCAAGCCTTTGAAAGTCTTCAGGCTATTAATCAGTCAGAGCAGTTTGTTTCATTAATTATTGTGGCAAGCCCAGGTCCAGAGTACCATTTGGCGGCTGAGGTCCATTTTTAAAAAAAGTTTTAAAATGGCCGCCAGAGATGGAATACACCTTTAAATTAAGTTTCTGTGCTCAGAGAACTCACCAGCTGGCCCAAAATGCTGAATTTTATGATTTGTTGCAGAATCAATCAGCTTAAAATTGAACCTCGGATTGCAATGTGAGCTCGCCAAAACCCGACAAGTGTGGGAAGAAGAGAAGCAGCATCATATTTAAAGGAGAGACAAAATTTAAAACTGCACTGCCATGTTAAAAACCAACCATGGATAATAAATCAACCCTCCCAGGTCAATTAGGGCCAAATCAGATGCACAATTGGGTGGCATGGAAAGGAATTTTTTAAGTTACTGGAAAACATCAGGATTAAGTAGGAAATCAGAGGAAGTCAAAGGTAATAGGCGGGATTCTCCGACCCCCCCCCCCCCCCCCCCCCCCCCACGCCCCCACAGGCCGGAGAATCGCCGGGGGGTGGTGTGAATCCCGCCTGCCACCCTGACGCCGGCTGCCGGATTCTCGAGCGTCAGTTTTTCGGAGGGGGCGGGAATTGAGCCGCGCCGGTCGGGGGCTATCGGCAGCGGTCCCACCGGCGATTCTCCGCCCCACGATGGGCCGAGTGGCCGTCCGTTTTCGGCCCGTTCCGCCGGCGTAAATTAGATCAGGTCTGTACCGGCGGACCCGGCTCTGCGGGCAGCCTGCGCAGTTCTCGGGGGGGGGGGCGCGGGGGGATCTGGTGGCCTGGCCTGCGATCGGGGCCCACCGATCCGCGGGCAGGCCTGTGCCGTGGGAGCACTCTTTCCCGCCGCGCTGGCCAGTGTAACGGTCCTCCATGGCCGGCGCGGAGATGAACCCCCCTGCGCATGCGCCAACTCGCGGCGGCCGGCGGAGGCCCATCGGCGCCGGTTGGCACAGCGCCAAGCCCTTCGGCGCTGGCTGCCATGGTGGCAACCCCACCGGCACCGGCCTAACCCCTGAAGGTGTGGAGGATTCCGCACCTTCCAGGCGGCCCGACGCCGGAGTGGTTCACGCCACTCCTCGGTGCCGGTACGGCCCGCCCCGCCAGTTGTCAGAGAATCACGCCCGATATGTTCATAAGTTTTTATACTTCTTTGGTGAAATTACTGAAGAAATACTCCTAATGCAAGGCACTGATGAATTCTTAGCCAGCTTTGAAGAGGCATTAAACGCCTTTGACAAGTATTTTACTCTTCAAGTGTTGAAGCGCGTGAGGGCAGCACGGTGGCGCAATGGTGGCACTGCAGTCTCACGGCGCAGAGGTCCCAGGTTCGATCCCGGCTCTGGGTCACTGTCTGTGGAGTTTGCAAATTCTCCCCGTGTTTACGTGGGTTTCGCCCCCACAACCCAAAGATGTGCAAGGTAAGTGGATTGAATACGCTAAATTGCCCCTTAATTGGAAAAAATGAATTGGGTACCCTAAAATTTTTTTTTTTTAAAGTGTTGAAGCGCGTAGAGCTTTAAAAGAGGGACAGAACAGTCTTAGTAAACCAACTAAAAGGAAAAAGATTATCTCCAAGCAATCCATATGATGATGGCAGCCCATGTCAGTGCAATGAGATGTATGAGCTGAAAAGTTAAGTGCAGAAGAAAGAGGAGGCTGAGAAGCAACTGGAAGACTTGAGAATAGAACTTTTAAATCGCAACATATTAGCCAAACGGTAACAATAGTCCAACACTGTCCAACAGTGAAACCAAAGTGAAGGAAAAGGACAAAACCTGGCAAGTGTGGGAAGAAGAGAAGCAGCGCCAGATTCAAAAGAGAACGAAAAGACAAAAATAAGATCGGAAAATGTAAATCTGAAGCTGAAAATCAATGAACTAAAAGGAAAAGCGCTGAATGCCTCAAACTTATTGAGAACCATTGAGTGGTTGAACAGTGAAATAGCTGAAATGAAAATCAAGAACTCAGAATGTCATGATAAAGTTCTGGGGAAAGTATAAGTTCTCACAAAGGACCGAAGAGTCTCAGAAACAATAAGCAAAAATAAAATATTACGGAATATAAGGTTGAAGAAATTGCTGATGAATCAGAACAGTGGGTTGAACGTGGGCTGAACATCTCAAACTGATTAAATTTTTGAACTTCGATCCAATGTGAAGCACATGAAAGATAAGATGGTCTGGGTGGTCCATTCGGTATCTTTCCCTTTTATTGACTTTGTAGCAGTTTAATACAACTGAGTGGTTTGCTCCGCCATTTCAGAAGGCATTTAAGAGTCAACCACATTGCTGTGGGTCTGGAGTCACATGTAGGCCAGACCAGGTGAGGATGACAGATTTCTTTTCCTAAAAGACATTAGTGAACCAGCTGTTTTTTTTTTTACAACAATCGACAATGGTTTTATGGTCATCATTAGACTTTTAATTCCTGATATTTATTGGGTTCAATTTTCACTATCTGCCGTGGCAGGATTCAAACCCGGGTCCCCAAAATCTTGAGTCTCTGGATCATCAGTCCAGTGACAATACCACTACGCCACCACCTTCACTCAAAGTAGAAATAAAGTTTCAAGTGTTGAAACACCAACTTCTAGAAAGAACATGGCAGACCCGACGGAGAAAGAAAATCTGAATCCACTCTATGGCTGGGATTATCCGGCTTTCCCCCATGTCAAGTGATCCTGCGGCAAAGCCCGGCTTGCCATTGGCCACCAAAGTCAATGGCTATTTTCATGGCCGCCTTGAAATACACCATGGAGGGTGTCGACCTCAGCAGAACCGGGAGACATCGTCCACTGGGATGGTCAGAAAATCCTGTCCTGTGAATGAACAGAGCAAACATTTCCCCCCCGGAAGGAACGGGATAAGCAAATGGTATCCTACCACAGAACACATATGGATGCTAAAAAGAAATTCAACATGAAAGAGTGCAAAAAGCAAATTGGGTCGAAATACCCAAATACCGGAAACACCAAAGACTAGGATTTTAACTTTGAACCAACAGAGTCTGTCCAAAGTAACTGAGCAAACCACGCCTCCAAATGAAACCAGAACAAGTTCTGGAAGAATGGTCAAGCTCCCTGACCATCTGAATTTATGCAGACTAGAGGGGGTGAAGGAAAATTGTACTGTAAACATGTTGGGTGAAGACTTGGAGGGAGGTGTAGTATAAGGGTGTTTGGCATAGCAATGGTTAATGTGGGACTGGAGAACTGTACTGTCCGTAGTCCTACAGAGATGCATGAGAGTAGGCAGGAGACAGAATTGTTTGGAAAGACTCGAGTAGAATTCATCATGTAATAGTCTGACCTGCACGTTGTACATATGTAAATAGTTCGGAGTTATTAATTTACATCACTGCTGAACTAGACAGGTTCTCTGTGAGAGCAATTGAATAAACCCTTGCAACAATGCCCAGTAAGTCATCATCTGAAAGTGAAAGAAGAACAATACTTTGGGTTTATAATTAATGTGCTGTGTAGTGTCAATGTTCCGGAAGCAGATCTTCCGTTTTTTGCTCGTGGTAAGTTGGAGTTGGATGGGGTGTAATCTCTTATGCCCCCACCAGCGGGTCCAATGGAGGGAGCGAGAATGGGCAGGCAGGTGGGGGGTGCGGGGGGGGAGGGATTCAACAGAGTCGGAAAATCAGGATTACACCAGCACAAATTTCCTTCAGGACCTTCTGCTGGTGCCTGCCGTGACAGTTCTGGAAACTGCTGGGAGCTGGTGTGAAACTGATTTGCATCCTGCTAATGGGATACAAGTAAAGCCCCAACCGGAGTCTTCCACCTATGCCTGATTCTCCGTGATACCAGCGGGAAAACTCACTGATCCAGAACATGTTTGGAACAACATGGTGTACAGAAGTTGGAACTCAGCTGAACAATGTCAGAGGCTGCCTCTGGAGTTCAGGATGGTGTCCACCAGCAAACCTGGACCCCAGAAAACCACAGCAGTGGGTGAGGGGGAGCATCTACAAGTGGATCTTCAAATTCAGTGTCATCGAGGAGGTCCATCTTCCAGTCTCGGAGGGTTCCCGGAGGTTCGCCTACTTTCTTCAAGGGTGGATTAGGGTGCCTTTTCAATATGGCATCCAGATATGATAACCGCACTACCCATATGGTGTCAAACTCCAGTGTGCCAGTGTGTATAATTAATGAGTTTTGGGCGGGGGTGGGGGGGGGGGGGGAGGTTGGTGTGGAACGGAAGATACGGCACGCTATCCTGCTAGCCTCCGCAATGGGAAATATTCTCCATTCCTGCCCCCGCCACGGGTGTTGGGAGAAGTCTACGGTGTGTGATTTCATATGACAGAACCTCAATGCTGTTGAATATACAGCATATAATTCTGCTGTAATAAGAGAGAGGGCTGGAAATGCCCTGGAGGTCTGGTGATGTTTGTGGAGAGAGAAACAAGGTTAACGTCTAAAGGTCTGTGAACTTCCTGTATTCAGTTCTGAAAGGTCACAGGCCTGAAATGTTAAATCTGCTTCCTCGCTCTGCCGATGTTGTCAGCTGGTTCAGCGACAGCAGCATGAGGTAGCTGTCCTTTCCCACTGCTTTAAACAAGTGTGACAGACTCCAAATTTTTATACAGATAGATGTAATTTTACTCTCAAGAAGCGCGACCGATATAAATTTAAATCAGAAAATAAGAATTCTGCTACTGTCTAACAAAATGTCAGATCTGCAACTATTTAAACACCCAACACAGCATCAACAGTGACCTTAGCATGCATGTGAATAAAGATGAATGAACTCACTGCAAACCACTCCTTCATCTTCAGCTTTGCTGCAGTCGGTTCTGAAATCACAGAGCTGCCTCAGTTTAATAGGTACCCCGTTCTGACAGATGAACGATCCCTCGAGTGTTGTCCTAGAGCCTGTCAAAGGACCTAAAATATAACCACAAATGGAATTGTACATAAAATGCATTTTATTCTGTACCATAACATGAGTGATTGATGGGTCTTTATTGTACAGCTTCTGTAAAGTAAGATGATTGTTACAAGGGTGCCTTTGAGAGGACACAAAAAAAATCATAGCTTCTCGCAACATATATTACGGCTGATTATGTTTATCCTGGAAACCTAAAAGTAAAGAGAGACAAATTGAATAGACAATATGAATAAATAACCGAGGCTAATATTGTTGAGAGGGCCTCGAAATTAGTTGACAGCAGCTACACTACTTATCCACAGAGATGAAAATAACATGAATTATAAATTGAGAAAAAAAACAGGTGGATAAGAAAGATAACAACTGACATTGGTGTACTTGTGCGCTCTGCCGTGGTGACTTTGGTATTGGGTAGGGGTGGGAAGAGGGGCATTTTGCCAGGGGGGAGATGTCAGATTGGGACCCTGCCACTCCCCCCCCCCCCCCCCCACATCCTGATTAATTCCACAGCAGGAAGACCAAGTGACGGCCTTTGTGCGGCCCTGCCAATTGAGGCCCTTAAGGGTGCAATTAATGCCCAAGGACCCCTCCCCCTTCCATTGGTATGAACACAATGGCAGGCAGGGAGGGCGGCTTGCCATGCAGAAACTGGTGGGGTTGCTTGAAAGCTCCAAGGGACAGTGTTTCCCTTATTCAAAATCACTCAGCACCTGATCGATGGACCCGGCATTGCGAATGGGGGCTCCCCTGCCCTTTGCTATGACCACCCCCACCTCCCTCCACATCCTCCTGCTCAGCATCGCTCACATCGGGATCCATCTTCCATCTGAGGTCTCAGGTGGGCATTGTCCCAGCAACACCCACAGCCTCCCCGATGGCGTTGCCGTTCAATTAAACTGTTACCCTCTGACTGGCTGGCAGCTTTTGATGTGCAGGACTTCCGTGCCTTGGGTCCTTGGGCCTGTTAAATGCCTGAGTGGCACAAGATATGATGGGCCGTTCAGAGAAAAGGTGACATTATGGTCATGTCAACTCTCCAGCAGATGGACAGCATCCCTATCACCTCCACAAGATTCAGCCCGCAATTTCAAACTCAGAATATTGCCATTATCATGCTTGCCCAACCAAGGAATATGGTGTCAAACTCCAGTTGCTTCACAAAGACTAAAAGAGAAACTGGTGTCGTGCCAAAACATAAAATATTGGGACTGATGAAGGAGATGGATTTTAAAAGAGGCCATAAAAGAATAGAGGGAGGTGAAGAGGTTTGAAGCAGAGAATTCCGGAGATAGGAACAGTGCTGAATGGTGGACACAGTGATGGACACGAGGCCGGATCACAGACCAAAATGTATCGGAGGATGTAGAAGATGTTTCAGTGAAAGACAGGGTGAGGCCACGGACTGATTTAAACAGAAGGATGAGAATTTTAATTTAAGGCACTGTGGACAAGGCAGCTTTGCAAAGAGAACAATGACAGGAGAGTCGGACTTGCATGTTCGAATAAGCGCAACAGATGTTTGGGTGATCTGAAGATTATGTGGGGTCAATGATGAGGGAGAAACCAGGATGTGTTGGAGGAATTTGAATCTAAAGATGACAATGGTGCAGCATGGTGGCACAGTGGTTAGCACTGCTGCCTCACAGCGCCAAGGACCAGGGTTCAATTCTGGCCTCAGATGACTGTCTGTGTGGAGTTTGCCCTTTCACCCCGTGTCCACGTCGGTTTCCTCCGGGTGCTCCGGTTTCCTCCCACTGTCCCAAAGATGTGCAGGTTAGGTGGATTGGCCATGCTAAATTGCCCCTTAGTGTTCAAAAAGATTAAGTGGGGTCACTGGGTTACAGGGATAGGGTCGGGGTGTGGGCCTAGGTAGGGTACCCTTTCCAAGGGTCGGTGCAGACTCAAATGGACCGAATGGCCTCCTTGTGCACTGTAGAGATTGTACGAAAAGGCATGAATGAAAGTTGCAGCAGCAAATGAGATGATGTAGGGCAGAATTCGACAATGATACAAAGATGGAAGATGGCAGTCATAGAATCATACAATCTCTACAGTGCAGAAGGAGTCCATTTGACCCATCGAGTCTGGGCCGACCCTTTGAAAGAGGGCTCCACCTAGGCCCATTCCCCCACCCTGTCCTCGTAATCTCACCTAACCTGTACATCCCTGGACACTAAGGGGCAATTTAACACGGCCCATCCACCAAAACTATGTCCTTGGAGAGGATATGAGGCCAGAAACAATGTTTGACCAGAATGCCAAGGTTGCAAACACTCTGAGACTGGAAAGTGAAAGTTGTTGGAGGAAAATGATAACTTGCACCTTCCCAATGCTTAGCAAGCTTTTTCCTAGATGTAAATGTTGGACAAATAGTTTGATAACATAGGAGCAGTAGAACCTGTGGGGAGATGGGGCAGTATGCTATCAGCTTCTGTTTTGAAAGCTGATCCGAGCTCTGTACTTGAAATGATCAAGGGGAAGCACAGATGTGAGGAAGAGGAGGGGGTCACGGCTGGATCTTTTGGGAACATGGAACAGGGACAATTGTTAGAGATGCATGACTAAGTAAGAATTTTTTATTTAAAAAATAAATTTAGAGTACCCAATTCATTTTTTCCAATTAAGGGGCAATTTAGCATGACCAATCCACCTACGCTGCACATCTTTGGGTTGTGGCCACGCAAACACGGGGAGAATGTGCAAACTCCACACGGACAGTGACCCAGAGCCGAGATCGATCCTGGGACCTCGGCGCCGTGAGGCAGCAGGGCTAACCCACTGCGCCACCGTGCTGCCCATAACTAGGTCAGAATGAAACCTTGTGAAGACAGTTCCACTCAGCTGGATAGCGAAAGAGAGACATTCAAACAGGATGGTGTAATTGAACTTATTCATATTGCAGAGAGGTTGAGGCGGACAAAGAGGGAAAGGAAACTTGCCGGTCACTATGTTGTTTGGGACTTTAATTGGCTCCATTTTCATGCAATGAGATAGGCAGTAGCCCGCTTGCACTCAGATATGGATTTGTAAGAACATAAGAACGAAGAGCAGGAGTAGACAATTCAGCCCATCAAGCCATTCATTATGATCATGGCTGCTCTCCTCTCAATCTCAATTCTTTCCTGCCCATTCTCCATTACCCCTCAACCCATTACTAATTAAAAATCGGTCTATCTCCTCCTTAAATTTACTCAATGTCCCAGCATCCACTGCAGTCTATGGTCGTGAATTCCACAGATTCAGGACCCTTTGAGAGAAGTCATTTCTTCTCACATTGTTTTAAATCTGCTGCCCCGTATCCAAAAACTGTGGGGCTCGATTTTCGGATCGCCGACGCTGAAATCGTGTTCGGCAATCGGCCGGAGAATCCACTTTTACGCCGGAATCGGGAGCGGCGCCATTTTTGCGATGCTCTGCCCCCTCGAAAACAGCGTACTGCACGCCGTCGGGACAGCCTCAGGACGTCACCTGAGGCTCTCCCCCGATGCTCCGCCCCCGGCAGGCCAAGACCACAATGGCGCCGCTCGCGAGAACCTCACGTGGCGGCTGTGGACTGAGTCCAGCACTGCCACAGTCGGGGGGGGGGGGGGGGGGGGGGGGGGAGCCATTTCGCTGGCAGGGAGGTCTTCGCCAGAGGCTGGGGGGCTGGTGGGGCGGGGGTTCCGGGGGTGGAGAGGCTGGTTACAGGGAGGCAGGTTTTGGCAGGCAGGGATTGGCCATGCTCAATTGCCTCTTAGTGTCCAAAAGGTTAGGTCGGGTTACGGGGATAGGGTGCCATTGCAAGTTCTGAATGAGCCCACTCTGCTAGCACCTTAGTCTTCTGCGAGGGTACCATGATGTAAAATAAAGAAATGATTCATTCCACAAACACGGAACCCCTCTCTCCGAACTGTCCCAATGGAAGCCTTTTCCCACAGCACTGCTCCCGGTACTGCTCCCCACATATATAGGCCAGACCAGGTAAGGATGGCAAATTTCCTTCCCTAAAAGGGCATTAGTGAACCAGAGAGTAGTTGGCATAGTCACCATTACTGAGACTAGCCCACTGGCTGCCATATTAAGATTTAAATCCCTGTCCCTAAATCATTAGCCTGGGCCTCTGGATTACTAGTTTAATGACATTCCAACTACACCACTGTCTCCCCATAAAGCTGGGGCTGGATTCTCCGATTTTGAGGATATGTTCAGAGGATGTGTCTGGTTTTAATGACGTATAAGTTGGTGCCGCCCCTGCAATGATTCTCTGACCGGTGAGGGGCTAGCAGACACGCCATGTAAAACACCCGGCCGCTGGGTCCGTGGCCGCGCATGTGCACGGCGACGACCTGCAGTGGTTGCGTCGTACAACATGGCGCGGCTGCGCACGGAATCGACCTGCCAGATAGTGCCCCCATGGACACCCTCTCGCCACCTCTTGGCCACCCCGCACCAGTCCCCCCAACCCTCGCCGAAGCCCCACCCCCCGGCCAGCAGCACAGCTCCCCCGAACTGTGGCGGCGCAGGACACCTGAAAACTGAGAGCACAAGTCCCCCGCGCCATCGGGAACTCGGCCCATTGGGGGCGGAACATCGGGGGAGGGCCTACAGGTAACGGCCTGAGGCCATCCTAACGGCGGGTGGCGTGCCCCTCGATAATGCCGTTTTTGAGGGGACGGAGCATACAAAACAGGCGCCGCCCCCAATTCAGTCGTAAACAGGGATTCTCCGCCCGATAGGCGTCGGACAAGGGAGAATCCCGCTCCTGATACTGGAATTGCAGAGTATTGTACTTAATGAGGAGTACTGAAAACGAGAGTCGCTCGTATTCGGCGAGGCTCATGGGGGGTTTAATCATGGTCATCTCGAAATGCCCGTGCGGATTATGACCAGCTGTTGGGCGTCCACCCCTCAATGGAGCCCCAAGGGAAGATCAATCGGGTCGGCCCTGTGGGTCTCGTGGGTGTTACAACAAAGAGATACATGGGATCACCACCATCTGGAAGTTCCCCATGGACTGCAGCAGTTCGATAAGGGGCAATTAGGGATGGATTTTCAAGGGCAATTAGGGATGGACAAAAATACTGGCCTCACCAGCAACACCCACATCCCTTGAATGAATAAAAAGTCATAAGCATTTAATGCATGCTTATAAAGTACTCCGAGTCAATGGTTGCCACTTCCAAGTCAATTATTAGGCTGATTGTTCCTTAGAGGGATACGGCACAAGGAAGTGCTGAGGGATTTGGCCAAGGGTGGTATCATGACTGGTACAGGCTCAGAGGACCAAAGGGCCTGTTCCTGTGCTGTATTGTTCTTTGTAAAAAAACAAAATACACGTGAAGGCATTTTTGTAGTGGGTAGTTTAGAAATCTTGCAGGGAATGTGAGCCCTGAAGATGCAAGGTTTATTTTTAATTAGGGCTGTGACGTTACTTGCTCAGCAAATGTTCCTTTGTGGCTCTCTCTTTTAGCACATTTTCCAGCACAATCAAGTGAATGTCTTCAGGAATGTTGTGCCTCACAACAATAGAGTACAGGGGTCACAAATTCAAAAGATAAAGCAAGATTTTTAATTTCCTTAACTATCTGCTGTTACGTGTTTGGACCCACATATGTCATTCAGTCTTTGTGCATGCAAAAAGGTATTTACCATCCGTCAACAGCACTAAGAAGTCTCAGTTAAATATTATGCATGCACAAAAAGCCCTCATGCCAGGAGAATTCAGGGAAATTCGGCAAAACAACCTTTGGCTGTTAAAAGTGTTGCTGTTAATTAGCAAGCATGACACACTGACAAGGCAGGGAAACTGGAGTGAAACAGTCATAGTTGGCACCTATGGTGTTGGACTAGCAAATCATGCTGCAACATTGGTTGTAGTATTGGTAAAGCAAACTATAAAATTCCTGAAAACAGTTCCGCATTATGTTGTGGTATTAGTGAAGTAAGTAAACGATTGAACTAGTGAAGTGTGTTATAGCTGTGAAACATGCAGGATGCTGCAGTACTAATGAAGTTCATTGTAGCATTAGTGTAAATTGGAGCATTAATAATGCATGTTGCCTCAGTGAAACATGTCACAATATCTGAGAAACCTAATAAAGTGTTTTGTATTATTAAAGGGCATTGTTGTATGAGTGGGGTACTTATATTAATTAAATATGCCAAAGTATTAATTAAATATATTGGGCGGGATTTACTGGCTGTTCAGGCCGATGGGATATTCCGATCCCACGACAGTACAGGGGTTTCCCAGAGATGAGGGGTGCAGTCAACGGGAAATCCCATTGACAATGACAGGACCAGTAAATCCCGCTGGCGGGCCGCTTCCACTGGCGGAAAACACGTGGCGGGTTGTTCGGTAAAAGACGGCCATTATTTTTTAAAAAATATTTTTTATTCTCGTCCTTTATCACATTTTCTCCCAAATTTACACCCGCCAACAATAAACAATAATCAGTAACAAATATGTCAATCCCCATATCAATAACAACGATCCTATCCTCCCACCAAACCCCAAACATTAGCCCGCATGTTCACACAAACAAATGACAGAAAGGCATCAGGAATCACCCATAGTCACCCTTAAGACACATAGCCCCCCCTCCCCCCAACCCTCCCACCCATCCCCCCCAATTAATGCTCAATGTTATCCAGTTCTTGAAAGTGCATAATGAATAATGCCCATGAATTGGAGAACCCCTCCATCCTTCCCCTCAGTTCAAACTTAACCGTCTCAAGCGTCAAGAATTCTAACAGGTCCCCCCGCCACGCCAGGGCACAGAGTGGAGAGGCTGCTCTCCATCCCAACAGGATCCGCCTTCGGACGATCAATGAGGTGAAGTCTACAGCATCTGCCTCCGCACCCGTTTCCAACCCTGGCTGGTCAGACACCCCGAATATGGCCTCCCGGGGATCCGGGTCTAGTTTCACGTGCACCACCTTGGAAATGACCCTAAAAACCTCTGTAGCCAGTTAAAATGGCTAACTCCTGATTTAGAATGGCTAACTCCCGATTTAAAATGGCGAACGGCAAAGGCTGATGGGAAAGTCAGCCAACAGGACACAAACAAGCAGTTGCGGGTTGAGTGTGTATTTACCTCTGGAAAGGCCAGACAAGATCGATACCGGCAACCATCAGCATAACAAAACACCAGCCATCTGCATACTAATGAGCAATCCCCGGGAACAATGAGCAACATTTAGACACATAAAGCCAAACCAGACTCCGTGGCGCCAGCAGAAGCCTACACAATGGGAGGTGAAAGACCACCTCAAGACCGCCCATCGATCAGGGAACCACTCCAGCATTGGAGAAAATCGAACCAAGTGATTGGGACAAAGTTGGAACCAGGCACAGGGTCCGCCCCGAAAGGCGGGAAGCCCCTGGGGACTATAAGAATCGAGTCCAAGTTCAAATCGTTCTTTTTGACCGGGTCACTCAGCAACGCGAACCAACCCTTGACAGTGACCGGTCCAGCCATTGCTGAAATCTAGTAAGTCTTACTTCAACGCTCGCTACGAGATAGGCGCTCCTAGCTACCAATCTGTACCAACTTCGAATCGCGCAGGCTCAGAACCCGAACGAAAGGCCATTCGTTTCCCTGACCTGGTGGGCCAGTTCCGAGTTAAGTATTGGCCTGTTAGACGTAGAAGTAGCTTAGACGTAGAATTTATGCATGAGTAGTGATTACTGTGTATAATAAATGTGCTTTGATTTAAATCTTACTAAGCGGTGTATTGGATTATTGATCATTACTCGGACTTGAACCACGTGGCGGTATCAGAAAGATACCTGCCGACTCAAGAGCAAAGGTGATAAAACAGAGCAATTAAACTAAGGCAAAGTTAGCAACACCTCCTTCCAGTAATCCTCTAGCTTTGGACAGGACCAAAACATATGAACGTGATTAGTGGAGCCCCATCCGCAATGCTCACACACATCTTCTACTCCTTCAAAGAATCGGCTCATCCTCGCCCTCGTGAGGTGTTCTCTGTATACCACCTTCAACTGCATCAGCCCCAACCGCGCTCAAGAGGTGGAGGCATTTACTCTCCGGAGCACCTCACACCAGAACCCCTCCTCCATATCCTCTCCCAACTCTTCCTCCCACTTTGCTTTGATCCTTTCCAGTGGTGCCTTCTTCTCTTCCAAAATAGCTCCGTAAACCATTGACACTACTCCCTTTTCCAGTCCCCCTGTCGTCAGCATCTCCTCCAGCAATGTGGAGGCCGGTTCCATCGGGAAGCTCTGTATCTCCTTTCTGGCAAAATCTCGAACTTGCATGTATCAAAACACTCCCCCCCCCCCCCCCGCTCCAGCCCATACTTCGCTTCCAGCTCCTTCAGTCCTGCAAACCGACCCCTAAGAAACAAATCTTTTAGCATCTTAATCCCCTTCTCCTCCCATTTCCAAAAACTTCCATCCCACCTCCCTGGCTCAAATCGGTGGTTCCCCTGAATCAGCATTTCCCTTGACCCTGCCCCCAACCCGAAGTGTTGGTGAAACTGCCTCCAAATTCTCAATGAAGCTATTATTACCGGACTCACTGAGTATTTCCCCGGGGCTATCGGGAGCCGCGCTGTTGCTAGTGCTTTCAGTCCCAACCCCCTGCACAAACTCTCCTCCATTCTGACCCACTGGGAATCAACCCCTCTGACCCAGCTCCGCACCTTCTCCACATTCGCCGCCCAGTCGTAGTACATCAGGGGCGAGATTCTCCGACCCCCTGCCGGACCGGAGAATCGCTGGGGGCTGGCGTGAATCCCGCCCCTGCCGATTGCCGAAGTCTCCGGCACCGGAGATTCGGCGGGGGCGGGAATCGCGCCGCGCCGGTTGGCGGGCCCCCCCGCTCGATTCTCTGGCCCGGATGGGCCGAAGTCCCGCCGATAAATTGCCTGTCCCGCCGGCGTAAATTAAATCACCTACCTTACCGGCGGGACAAGGTGGCGTGGGCGGGCTCCGGGGTCCTGGGGGGGGCGCGGGGCGATCTGACCCCAGGGGGTGCCCCCACGGTGGCCTGGCCCGCGATCGGGGCCCACCGATCCGCGGGCGGGCCTGGGCCGTGGGGGAACTCTTTCTCTTCCGCCTCCGCCACGGTCTCCACCATGGCAGAGGTGGAAGAGACTCCCTCCACTGCACATGCGTGGGAAACTGTCAGCGGTCGCTGACGCTCCCGCGCATGCGCCGCCCAGAGATGTCTTTGCCCCGCCAGCTGGCGGGGCAACTAATGCCGTTTCCGCCAGCTGGCGGGGCGGAAATTCCTCCGGCGTCGGCCTAGCCCCTCAATGTTGGGGCTCGGCCCCCAAAGATGCGGAGCATTCCGCACCTTTGGGGCGGCGCGATGCCCGTCTGATTGGCGCCGTTTTGGGTGCCAGTCGGCGGACATCGCGCCGTTTCCGGAGAATTTCGCCCCAGGTTCGGAAGACCCAAACCCCCTGCCTGCCTTCCCCTCTGTAGCAGCACCTTTCTAACTCTGGCCACCTTCCCTCCACATACGAACGAGGTAATCCTTCCCTCAATCTCTCCGAAAAAAGCCTTTGGCAAGATAATCGGTAGGCATTGAAAAATAAACAGAAATCACGGCAACACATTAATTTTAACCGCCTGTACCCGACCCGCCAGTGACAGAGGAAGACCATCCCACCTTGCCAGATCAGCTTTCACTCTCCCCACCAAACTAGAGATGTTGTACCTGCGAAGCCCGCCCCCCCCCCCCCACTCCCCCCCCCCCCCCCCCCCCCACTCCCGGGCAACCTGCACCCCCAGACACCTAAAATGAGTCCCTGCCCTACGGAATGGCAACCCCCCGCCACCTCTGCCCCCACCCCCGGCCGAGACACCACAAAATACTCACTCTTGTCTAGATTCAGCTTGTACCCCGAGAAAGACCCAAATACTCGAAGCAGCTCCAATATTCCCCCTATCGACACACTCGGTCCTGACACGTATAACAGCAAGTCGTCGGCATATAAGGACACCGTATGCTCTATCCCCCCGCACTATTCCTTTCCATGCTCCCAAACTTCTTAATGCGATGGCCAACGGCTCACTCACAAGTGCAAACAGCAGGGGGGACATAGGACATCACTGCCTCGTCCCACGGTGGAGAGAAAAGTATCTCGAGCTGATGTTGTTTGAGCGGACACTCGCCCTCGGCTCCTTATATAGTAGCTTTACCCAGTTCACAAATCTTGGTCTAATCCCAAACCGCTCCAGCACTGCCATTTCGTACCCCCATTCTACCCAATCAAACGCCTTCTCAGCGTCCAATGCCACAACCACCTCTGTTTCCTTCCCCTCTGCCGGTGCCATAATGACGTTCAATACCCTCCTAATGTTCGAAAAGAGCTGCCTCCCTCTCACGAACCCCGTCTGATCTTCCCCTATCACCTTCGGGAGGCACTCCTCCAGCCTACCCGCCAGTACCTTCGTCCACGTTCAGAAGTGATACGGGCCTATACGACCCACACTCCGTCGGATCCTTATATTTTTTTAGCAACAGGGAAATCGATGCCTGCCCCAAGGTTTGTGGCAACCCCCCCTTCCCTATCGCCTCTTCAAACATCCCCACCATCAGGGGTGCCAGCTTATTCTTGAATTTTTTATAATATTCCACTGGATACCCATCCGGCCCTGCCACCTTCCCCGACTGCAGCCTCCCAATCGCATCCTTTATCTCCTGCTCCACTATTGCTCCTTCTAATGTAGCCCTGGCCCCCTCCCCTAGCCTCGGGTACTCCAACCCATCTAGAAATTCCTGCATCTCACGGTCTCCCCCAGGTGGCTCTGACCTGTACAACCTCTCATAAAACACTTCAAAAACCTTGTTAATCAGATCCGGAGCCACCATCAACTTCCCTGCCCTATCCCTCACCTGAAGAATTTCCCTTGCTGCTGCCTCCCTCCGGAGCTGACCTGCTAACATACGCCCTGCCTTATCTCCGTGTTCATAAACTGCACCCCTTGCTCGTCTCAGTTGGCGCACTGCCTTCCTGGTAGACAGTCGGTGAAGCTCGCCTGTAGTTCCTTCCTCTTTTCCAGCTTTGCTGGGTCCCCGTCTTCTGTATACCTCCTATCTACCTCCAACATCTCATCTATTACCCTCTACCGCTCCAACTTCTCCTCTTTGTCCACCCTGGCCTTAAACAAAATTACCTCACCCCTCACCACCACCTTTAGAGCGTCCCAGACAACTGCCTTCGACACCTCACCCGTACAGTTGAAACCTACATATTCCTTAATTACCTTTTCAATTTTGTCACAGAACACTTGGTTCCCCAAAAGTCCCACTTCTAATTTCCACCCCGGCCTCTGCACTACCCCCTTCTCCAGTACTATATCCACCCAATGCGGAGCATGATCTGCCACTGCAATTGCCGAGTATTCCGACCCCTTAACCCCAGCCAGCAAAGCCTTCCCCACCACGAAAAAGTCGATCCGCAAGTATACCTTATGGACTGCTGAGAAAAGCGAGTACTCCCGTTCACTCGGGTGCAGAAACCTCCAAGGGTCCACCCCTCCCATTTCCACCTTTAGCCCAGCCAGCGCCTTCGCCGCCCCCCCTCTGATGGGACCAGCGAGCGTGGCCGTGATCTGTCCGACCTTGGCTCCTGCACCAAGTTCCAGTCCCCTCCCCACAATCAGTTTGTGTGTGTCCAAGTCGGGGATGGCCCCAAACACCTTCTTTGCGAATCCCACATCGTCCCAATTGGGACCGTATACACTTAACAGCGCCACTAACCTCCCTTCCAACGCCCCTGTCACAATCACATATCTACCCCCCTGATCTGCCACCACCTTCTCCATCTGGAAGCGTATTCTTTTGCTGACCAGTACCGCTATCCCTCAAGCCCTTCGCCAAATCCAGAGTGAAACACTTGGCTAACCCAGCCCTTTTTAAGTCTCACCTGGTCCTTCACCCTCAAGTGAGTCTCCTGCAGCATTGCCATATCGGCTTTCAAACGTTTAAGATGCGCAAGCACCTTTGACCTCTTGACCGGACCGCCTAGCCCTCTCACGTTCCACGTGACTACCCTAACTGGGGGTCTCTCACCACCCCTCTCCCCACCCTTCTTATCCATCATCATCATCCCACCGGGACCTGCCCCATAAGCCTGATCCACCCCTGTCCATTATTAACATCGAACCCCTTTCCCACATCCCTAGAACCCCACCTACATTTCCTCTTGAAAGAACATCTCCCAGAATCAATCCCTTCCCCCTTCTCGCTCGCCTCGTAGGCCCATTGAAACCTGCTAACCAGGCTCCAATGTCCGCAGCCCTCCTCTCACCTCACCTCTGTTCATTAGCCGACTTTAGTTAGCCAGCGCGGGTGGCTCCCCCCGTCAAGGTATACCGTCCCCTCCCACCCAGTCCCAGAGAAAGAAAAAACAAAAACAACAATCCAACCCATACAATTCACTAACATAGGATATAACCGTCGCAACACAGAACGCCAATCAACCCAACCATTAACTTGAACTCTGTAACAATGCAATGCCCCAAACAGGCGCCGGAATGTGGCGACTAGGGGCTTTCCACAGTAACTTCATTTGAAGCCTACTTGTGACAATAAGCGATTTTCATTTCATTTTTCATTTCAAGAGAAGTAAATTGCAATACACATCAACAAAAAGAAAGTTGTAGCATTTATACATTTTCCAGCTGCCCAAACACTGTCCACAGTCTCTCTTCCAGCTCTCCTCCTCACGTCTGTCCCAAGCCTCCTGCCCTCATGAACGCCTCAGCCGCCTCCGCTGTCTCGAAATAAAAGTCTTTGGCATTATATGTTACCCTCAGCTTTGCCGGGTATACCATACCAAATCACACCCCCTTTTTGTACAATGCTGCCTTCACTCGGCCGAACACCACTCGTCTTTTTGCCAACTCCACCGTCAAGTCCTGGTGGAATTACAGCACCATCCCACTGCACGTCGCACTTCTGCTTCGCCCAGCTTAACACCTTCTCCTTCATGCAGTACTTATGGAAGCAGATAATTACTGCTCTTGGCGGCTCGTTCACTTTGGGCTTTCGCCTTAATGACTGATGAGCTCGGTCTAGCTCATACCGGGAGGTGTTCTCACCTTCCCCCATCAGCTCCGCCAACTTCTTAGCGAAGTACTCTGTTGGCCTTGGGCCCTGTGTCCCTTCGGGCAAGCCCACAATTCTCAGAGTCCTCTGTTGACTCCACCACCCTCTGCAGCACGTCCCCCATCGAGGTGAACTGGTCGCTGTGCTGTGACACGGCCTCCTCCACTTCCTTCATCTTCTCGCCCTGCTCTCTCACCTCGGCCGATGTCTTTGCCACAGCCACCCTCACCGGGGCGATTGTCTCCTCCACCAATGACTTCAATGCAACCGCCGTCTCCTTCCTCAAGGCCTCCATGTGCCTCGCAAACTGTTTTTCCAGCTCCACTGCCATCACCTCGGTCATCTTCTCCACCGTAAGCAGTGCGGACCCACCATGCGGCCCAGCATCCGCCACCTTGTCAGCGCTTTTGCTCGTCCTCTCATTCAGCGGCGAGCTCGTGTTTCCTCCTTTCTTCGCGCTGCTCTTCGCATCCTTTAACGGCTTATTGTTTTTCCTTTCTTTTTTCCTCTTTTCACCCTTCTGTCCTTCTTCAAACTGTTTTTTTAAAAAAAAAAAAATTTTTCTTCCTTCACAGAAAAAAAAGGGGAGAAAAAAAAAACTTCCACCAAACTGCTTTAAAACATCTTTCTCTTCTTTTTTACATTCCTCCAGAGTTCCCCTGGGACCAGACTTCAGCCTTCTTACCACATTCTACGTGGGAGCCATCCGATGTCGAACATCTCACCTACATCTCATCTCACCCTGGCTTCGGGCCTGCCACATCGACCTCCGGGGGCGTCGGTGGGTGGTTGGGCCTAGGCAGGAGCGGCGGGAGCACTGACTCTCCAGTGAGGTGCTGTGGGGGAGGTGGGGGTGGGGGCAATGGTTCGGGTGCGCGTGGGGTTCCGGCGGGCGCCAGGTCCCGAAGGGAGACTGTATCTTGCCGGCCGTCAGGGAACGCCACGTCGGCGTACTGGGGGTTAGCGTGTAGCAAGTGGGCCCTCTTGACCAACGGGTCCGACTTGTGCTTCCGAAGCAGGATGGGTCCGGGTGTCGCTAGCCAGGTTGGAGCGAGGTCCCGGAGGAGGACCTCCTGGGGAAAACAAGGAGACGTTCATGAGGTGTCTGATTTGTGGTTGTACAGAGCAGCGACCGGATGGCGTGGAGGGCCATCGGGAGGACTTCTTGCCAGCGGGAGACTGGGAGATCCCTGGACCGTAGGGCCAGTAGAACAGTCTTCCAGACCGTTCTGTTCTCCCTCTCTACCTGCCCGTTTCCCCGGGGGTTGTAACTGGTCGTCCTGCTCGAGGTGATGCCCTTGCTGAGCAGGAATTGACACAGTTCGTCGCTCATAAAGGAGGACCCCCTATCACTGTGTATGTACGCGGGGAAACCGAACAGTGTAAAGATACCCTGGAGGGCCTTGATGACGGTGATTGTGGTCATGTCTGGGCAGGGAATAGCGCAAGGGAACCGGGAGTACTCGTCAATCACGTTCTGGAAATACGTGTTGCGGTCGGTGGAGGGGAGGGGGCCTTTGAAATCCATGCTGAGGCGTTCAAAGGGACGGGAAGCCTTTATCAGGTGCGCCCTCTCTGGTCGGTAGAAGTGCGGTTTGCACTCTGCGCAGATTTGGCAGTCCCTGGTGACTGACCTGACCTCCTCGATGGAGTAAGGTAGGTTGCGGGTCTTGATAAAATGGAAAAAGCAAGTGACCCCCGGGTGGCAGAGGTCCTTGTGGAGGGATCGGAGGCGGTCCACTTGTGTAGTGGCACAAGTGCCGCGGGGACAGGGCATCAGGAGGCTCGTTTCGCTTCCATGGACGGTACAAGATCTCGTAGTTGAAGGTGAAGAGTTCTATCCTCCACCGCAAGATCTTGTCGTTCTTAATCTTGCCCCGCTGTGCATTATCGAACATGAAGGCAACCGATCATTGGTCCGTGAGGAGAGTGAATCTCCTGCTGGCCAGGTAATGCCTCCAATGTCTCACAGCTTCTACTATGGCTTGTGCCTCTTTTTCGACCGAGGAATGGCGAATTTCAGAAGCATGGAGAGTGCGGGAGAAGAAGGCCACGGGCCTGCCCGCTTGGTTGAGGGTGGCCGCCAGAGCTACGTCGGACGCATCGCTCTCGACCTGGAAGGGGAGGGACTCATCGATGGCGCGCATCGTGGCCTTTGCAATGTCTGCTTTGATGCGGCTGAAGGCCTGGCGGGCCTCCGTCGACAGGGGGAAGGTTGTGGACTGGATTAGGGGTCGGGCTTTGTCTGCGTAGTTGGGGACCCACTGTGCATAATAGCTGAAGAACCCGAGGCAGCGCTTCAGGGCCTTGGGGCAGTGAGGGAGGGCGAACTCCATAAGCGGGCGCATGCTTTCAGGGTCGGGGCCTATAACTCCACTTTGCACTACGTAGCCTAGAATGGCTAGACTGGCGGTGCTAAACATGCATTTATCCTTATTGTGTGTCAGATTAAGGATTTTCGCGGTCTGGAGAAATTTGCGGAGGTTGGTGTCGTGGTCCTGCTGGTCATGGCCGCAGATGGTGACGTTATCCAGATACGGGAACGTTGCGCGTAAGCCGTACCGGTCAACCATTCGGTCCATCTCTCGCTGGAAGACCGAGACCCCATTAGTGACACCAAAGGGAACTCTTAAAAATTGATAGAGCCGGCCATCTGCTTCGAAGGCAGTGTACTTGCGGTCACTATTACGGAGGGGTTGCTGGTGGTAGGCGGACTTGAGATCCACCGTGGAGAAGACCTTGTATTGTGCGATCCTGTTTACCAGGTCGGCTATACGGGGGAGAGGGTACGCGTCCAGCTGCGTAAACCTGTTGATGGTCTGGCTGTAGTCAATGACCATCCTATGTTTCTCCCCGGTCTTTACCGCCACTACTTGAGCTCTCCAGGGACTGTTACTCGCTTCGATGACCCCTTCCCCCAGCAGCCTTTGGACCTCTGACCTGATGGAGTTCAGGCCCTGGGCACTGTACTGCCTGCTCCTGGTGGCGACGGGTTTGCAATCCAGGGTGAAGTTCGCAAACAGGGAAGGCGGGTCGACCTTAAAGGTCGCGAGGCCACAGACAGTAAGGGGAGGTATAGGGCCGCTGAATTTAAGGTCAGGCTTTGCAAATGGCATTGGAAGTCCAACCCCAGGAGGGTAGCCGCGCAGAGGTGCGGCAGGACATACAGGCGGAAATTGTCGAATTTCCTGCCTTGGACAGTGAGTTTCGCTCGGCAGAACCCCTTTATCTCCACCAAGTGTGACCCGGCGGCCAGGGAGATCCTTTGATTTACAGGGTGGGTTACAAGTCAACAGCGCCTTACCGTGTTGGGGTGAACAAAGCTTTCCGTGCTCCCAGAATCAATCAGGCAAGTCATCTCATGGCCTTTGATGAAGACCGTTGTTGTAGCTGTTGCGAGTGTCCGGGGTCGACTTTGGTCCAGTGTCACCGAGGCCAGGCGAAGCAATTGCGAGTTCTGATCGGGCAGCGTGTAGTCGGCCGTGCTGGGGGCCTGGGGCCCCATCCAAAATGGTGTCACCCATGGGTCGCACATGGTGTATGGGGATGAACAAGATGGCGGCGGCGATGGACAAAATGGCGGCACCCAACCATCCAGCGTGGTGTCCGGGGGGCAAGATGGCCATGCCCGTGGGTCGCACGTGGCCCGAGGATAGGGGGATGGCAGTGAGCGCTGGCCGGTTGGGGCCTGAAGGGGGGGTTGCTGCGGCGGTCCATAGTCGCTGGAGTCCGCGGCCACGGCGCGGGCTTGGCAGACCCCTACAAAGTGGCCCTTCTTGCCGCACCCTTTCCAGGTGACGGTGCGGGCCGGACAGCGCGGGCGGGGATGATTCGCCTGCCCGCCGAAGAAACAGCGGGGCCCAGCGGCGTTAGCGGGCCGTCTCATAGCGCAGGCCGGCGGGGTCAGGGGGAAGGTCTGTGGGGCTGCCGCTGTGGGGTGCCATGCAGCCCAGGGGGCCACCGCGCGGTCGGGCGCATAGGACTACGCGTTTTTGTAGGCAATGTCCATGGACCCTGCCAGGGACCGTGCCTCTCTAAGTCCCAGAGTGTCCCTTTCTAGGAGTCTTCGGCGGATATCTGGGGAGCTCATACCTGCTACAAAAGCATCCCTGATTAAAAGTTCCGTGTGCTGGCTCCCCGAAACTTGCGGGCAGCCACAGTTTCGGCCCAGCACCAGTAGCGCCCGGTAGAAATCTTTCAACGATTCCCCAGGCTTTGCCGTCTAGTCGCAAACAGGTGACGAGCGTAGACCTGATTTACAGGGCGGATATAATGTCGTTCTAGCAGTTCGATCGTGGCATCATAGTTCTCCGCCTCCTTGATAAGGGGGTAGATCACAGGGCTGACCCTTGAGCGCAGGAGGTGCATTTTCTGTCCTTCTGTGGGGGTGCCTCCGGCCGTCTCGAGGTAGCCTTAAAGCACGCCAGCCAGTGTTTAAATATTGCAGCTGAGTTCTCCGCGTGGGGGCTGAGTTGAAGGCACACCGGTTTGATTCGGAGATCCATCCTTCCAGCTTAAGTCTAGCAGATTAAATTGATGCGCAATCAATTACACTCAAGATGAAGTGATTTAATAACTGAAGGCTTTATTCTACTAGAACTTGTTCCCCAGCAGCTTCGATACAGAAAGTGAAGGCTGCTGGGACGGCACTGTTTCTTATACTCCGCCTGTCAGGGCGGAGCTATGTACAACAGCCAATGGTAGACTCCTGTGTCTAACCAATGGCCATCAGCCTCTTAGGTACCGCAATACCTGGTACTACCACACCTTTGTGCCACTATCAGCACATTCTTCAGGCCTTAATTAACACTCTCTTTGTCTGGTGTCCATGATATTGTTGTCCATCTTTCCTTAACTCCAACCTATCCCTGACCTTCTATTCTGCTCCTCTTCTTCCACTCCCCATTTCCAAGTATATAATCCATCACATCTGTACCCCTCTTCAACTTGAAATGTTAACTGGGTTGCTCTCTCCACAGATGCTGACAGACCTGCTGAGTTTATCCAGAATTTGCTGTTTTTATTTCCGATTTCCAGCGTCTGCAGTATTTTGCTTTTATTTAAGACTTTCAGTAATGGTGAAGCAAAGTGTCGTATATTGAAGCATTAGTGATGAATCTTAGATACCAATAAAGCAATTTGAGACATTGATTGGTGAAGCAATGTTGAGCATTAATTGAAGATGAAGGATTAGTGAACACGATGAAGCATTAATGAGAGAGCTAGCTGCAAATATGAATGTATGGCACTAGTATTAGTCAAGTGTGTTGAAGAATTAGGAAAATACATGAAAACATTAATGAAACATGTTGATTTACATTTTGTAAGTGCTGCAAATTTAAGTATTAATAAGGTGTAACACAGATATATTTGAGGATTAATGAAGTTTGAAATAGTATTCATAAAGTTTTCCAAGTGATGTTGCACTATTGACAAACATGTTCAAATATTATGGTGCTACGGTGAAGTTAATATAGAAGTAAAAATAATGATATAGTTGAAAAACTGGTGAGTTCCATTGATAAAACATAAAAACTTAAGAAATAGGAGCATGAGTAGGTCATTCAGCCATTCGAGCTAACTCTGCCATTCATTGAGATCTTGGCTGATCTTCTACCTCACCACCATTTTCCTCCACTATCTCCATATCTCTTGATGTTTTCGGTATGTAGAATCTATCGGTCTCAGTCCTGAATGGGCTCAATGACTGAGTTTCCACACCCTTCTGGGGCAGAGAATTCCAAAGATTCGCCACCCTCTGAGTGAAGAAATTCCTCCTCATCTCAGTTGCTTAATGGTCTGCTCCACGAGACTACCCTTGTTCTAGACACCCCAGCCATGGCAAACATCCTTCCTCCATCTACCCTGTCAGGCACTGTAGGACTTTTGTATGCCTGAATGAGATCACCTCTCATTCTTCTAAGCTCCAGAGAGGAAAGGCCTAGTTTCTTCAATCTTTCCTCACAGGACAATCCCTCCATTGCAGGAATTAATTTAGTGAACCTTTGTTGAAGTCCCTCTCTGGCAACTATATCTTTCCTTGGGTAAGGAGACCAAAACTGCATCCAAAGCTCCAGGTGATGTCTCACCAAGGCTCTGTATAATTGCAGGAAGACATATTTATTCCTCGACTCAAATCCTCTTGTAATGAAGGTCTACATACCACTTGCCTTATTAATTGCTGTACCTGTATATTAGCTTTCACTGACTCATAAATAGGGACACCCAAGTCCCTTTGAAATTAAACACTTCCCAGACTCTCACCATTTCAGAAAAATCTGTATTTCTGTTTTTCCAACCAAAGTGGATAACCTCACATTTCTCCGCATTGTATTTCATCTGCCAAATGTTTGCCCACTTAGTCTCTCCAAATTGCGGAGAAACACGTCCCATTTCCACCTAGTCCTGTGCCATCTGCAAACTTGGAAACATTACTTTTAATTCCCACATCCAAATCATTGTGTGAATAGTTGGGTTTCAAACACAGATCCTTGTGGGACCACACTCGTCACAGCCCGTGACCCATTTACTCCTACTCTCTGTTTTCTGTCCAGTAATCCACAGACCCAGGGTAATTCTCTGTGAACCAGGGTTCGAATCCCGCCATGGCAAATGGTGGAATTTAAACTCAATAAAAACACCGGGAATTAAAAATTTAACGATGACCAAGAAACCATTGTCGAATGTCGTTAAAAAGCGAACTGGTGACTTCCGGGTGCGGCGATGACCAGCTAAGTCGCACGTTTCGGCAGCTCCCGGTGGAATGGACTTTTGGGCTCTTAATAGGAGCCCCAACGGCAATTTTAACGGCTAAAAACACTGTGCGGTAAACCAGAAGGGAATTCCCCCTGGACACAGATGGAAAAAGGAGAGGAAAGTGGCCGGATTGCGGAGGATCCTCTAGAGCAGCGGCAAGGAAAGCAAGCACAAAGCAAGATGGCGTCGGAAGGTGGCCGTCTAGTATGGGGCCCTGACCAACAAGAGTTCCTGCGGCGCTGTGTGGAAGAACTTAAAAAGGAGATGAAGAAGGAGCTGCTGGCCCCAATATTACAGGCGATTGAAGGGCTAAAGGAGGAACAAAAGACCCAGGAGCAGGAGCTTCGGGTCGTGAAGGCAAAGGCCGCTGATAATGAAGACGAAATACAGGGCCTGGTGGTGAAGACAGAGATGCACGAGGCACAACACAAAAGGTGTGTGGAAAGGCTGGAGGTGTTGGAGAATAATGCGAGGAGGAAGAATTTAAGGATTCTTGGTCTTCCCGAAGGTGCGGAGGGGGCGGACGTCGGGGCATATGTGAGCACGATGCTTCACTCGTTAATGGGATCGGAGGCCCCGACGGGCCCATTGGAGGGGGAGGGAGCTTATCGAGTTATGACGCGAAGACCGAGGGCTGGAGAAATACAGTAGGTGGGAGAACGCGGTGATCCGCATATATCAAGATTGGAGTGCGGTGGTGGCGAGAAGGAGGGCGAGTTTCAATCGGGCCAAGGCGGTGCTTCACAAAAGGAAGGTCAAATTTGGAATGCTGCAACCGGCAAGACTGTGGGTCACACACCAAGGGAAGCACCACTACTTTGAGACAGCAGAAGAGGCGTGGGCATTTATTGTGGAGGAGCAGCTGGAATAGGCGGGCCAGAAAAAGAACGTTTGGGACAAAGTGGTGGTCTGATTACGTGGGGTGAAGGGGGGGAAAAAGGGATGATCTCTCAAGTTGTTAATCTTGCGACCCTGTAACTTTTCTCTCTTCCCCATGTCGTGGGAGAGGGGGGGGGGGGGGGGGGGGGGAAGGATGAGGAATTGTGGGCGCCGGCCATTAGGGGTGGGGCCAAGTGAGAAACGCGGGCTTTGTTACTGCGCTATGGTAATCATGGCGGGAACAGGGAAGCAGGAAGGAGGGGCCTCGCACAGTGGGGGCCGAGGTCACGGGGGGAAGCCGAGGTCAGCCAGAGTTTGCTGACTTCTGGGAGCAACATGGGGGGTGCAATTACGCTAGAAGAGGATCTAGCGGGGTGGGGGGGGGATTAACTGGGTTGCTGCTGCTGGGGAGAAGGGGGAGCTGGTACGGGGTGGGGTGGTCGAGGCGGGAGGGCGCCGTCGGGGGGAGATACGGCTACGTGGGAACCGGGTGAGGAGCTGGATTAAAAAAGGGGATGGCTAGTCGACAAGGGGGGGGGGTGGGTTAAAGAGCCCCCCAACCCGGCTGATCACGTGGAACGTGAGAGGGCTGAACGGGCCGATAAAGAGTGCACGGGTACTCGCACACCTAAAGAAATTAAAGGCAGATGTGGTTATGTTGCAGGAGACGCATTTGAAACTGATAGACCAGGTCAGACTACGCAAAGGATGGGTGGGGCAGGTGTTTCATTCGGGGTTAGACGCAAAGAACAGGGGGGTGGCTATATTAGTGGGGAAACGGGTACTGTTTGAGGCAAAGACCATAGTGGCGGATAGCGGGGGTAGATACGTGATGGTGAGTGGCAGATTGCAAGGGGAGGCGGTGGTTCTAGTGAACGTATATGCCCCGAACTGGGATGATGCCAATTTTATGAGGCGAATGTTGGGACGTATCCCGGACCTAGAGGCGGGAAAGTTGGTAATGGGGGGAGACTTTAATACGGTGCTGGACCCAGGGCTGGACAGATCGAGGTCCAGGACCGGGAGGAGGCCGGCTGCAGCTAGGGTGCTCAAGGACTTTATGGAGCAGATGGGAGGAGTAGATGGAGATTTAGCAGGCCTAGGAGTAAGGAGTTCTCGTTTTTCTCCTCTGTCCATAAAGTATATTCACGGATAGACTTTTTTATATTGGGAAGGGTGCTGATCCCGAAGGTGACAGGGACGGAGTACACGGCAATAGCTATCTCGGACCACGCTCCACATTGGGTGGACCTGGAGATAGGGGAGGAAAAAGAACAGCACCCGTCCTGGAGAATGGACATGGGACTATTGGCAGATGAGGGGGTATGTTTAAGGGTGTGGGGGTGTATTGAAAGGTACTTGGAGCTTAATGACAATGGGGAGGTTCAGGTGGGAGTGGTCTGGGAGGCGTTGAAGGCAGTGGTTAGAGGGGAGCTGATATCTATCAGGGCACATAAAGGAAAGCAGGAGGGTAGGGAAAGGGAGCGGTTGCTGAAAGAACTTTTGAGGGTGGACAGACAATATGCGGAGGCACCGGAGGAGGGACTGTACAGGGAAAGGCAAAGGCTACATGTAGAATTTGACTTGTTGACTACGGGTAATGCAGAGGCACAATGGAGGAAGGCACAAGGTGTACAGTATGAATATGGGGAGCAGGCGAGCCGGTTGCTGGCCCACCAACTGAGGAAGAGGGGAGCAGCGAGGGAGATAGGGGGGGTGAGAGACGAGGAGGGAGAGATGGAGCGGGGAGCGGAGAGAGTGAATGGGGTGTTCAAGGTATCCTACAAAAGATTATATAAAGCTCAGCCCCCGGAAGGGAAGGAGAGAATGATGTGCTTTCTGGATCAGCTGGAATTCCCTAAGGTGGAGGAGCAGGAGAGGGCGGGACTGGGAGCACAGATTGAGATGGAGGAGGTAGTGAAAGGGATTGGGAGCATGCAGGCGGGGAAGGCCCCGGGACCAGACGGATTCCCGGTGGGATTTTATAGGAAGTATATGGACTTGCTGGCCCCGCTTCTGACGAGAACCTTTAATGAGGCTAGGGAAAGGGGGCAGTTGCCCCCGACTATGTCAGAGGCAAAGATATCGCTCCTCCTAAAGAAGGAAAAAGACGCGCTGCAATGCGGGTCCTATAGGCCCATTTCTCTTTTAAATGTGGATGCTAAGATTCTGGCCAAGGTAATGGCGACGAGGATAGAGGACTGTGTCCCGGGGGTGGTACATGAGGACCAAACTGGGTTTGTGAAGGGGAGACAGCTGAACACGAACATACGGAGGTTGCTAGGGGTAATGATGATGCCCCCGCCAGAGGGGGAAGCGGAGATAGTGGTGGCGATGGATGCCGAGAAAGCATTTGATAGAGTAGAGTGGGATTATTTGTGGGAGGTGCTGAGGAGATTTGGCTTCGGAGATGGATATATCGGATGGGTACAGCTGCTGTATAGGGCACCGATGGCGAGTGTGGTTACGAATGGACGGGGGTCTGATTACTTCCGGCTTTACAGAGGGACGAGGCAGGGATGTCCCCTGTCTCCGTTATTGTTTGCACTGGCGATTGAGCCCCTGGCCATGGCACTGAGGGGTTCCAGGAAGTGGAGGGGAGTGTTTAGGGGAGGAGAAGAACACCGGGTATCTCTGTATGCGGATGATTTGTTGTTGTATGTGGCGGACCCGCTGGAGGGGATGCCAGAGATAATGCGGATACTTGGGGAGTTTGGGGATTTTTCGGGGTATAAATTGAACATGGGGAAAAGTGAGTTGTTTGTGGTGCATCCGGGGGAGCAGAGCAGGGATATAGAGGATTTACCGCTGAGGAAGGTAACAAGAGACTTCCGATACTTGGGGATTCAGATAGCCAAGAATTGGGGAACCTTGCACCGGCTTAATTTAACACGATTGGTGGAACAGATGGAGGAGGACTTCAAGAGATGGGACATGGTGTCCCTGTCACTGGCGGGTAGGGTGCAGGTGGTTAAAATGGTGGTTCTCCCGAGATTCCTCTTTGTGTTTCAGTGCCTCCAGGTGATGGTCACGAAGGCTTTTTTTAAGAGAATTGAGAAAAGCATTATGAGTTTTGTGTGGGCCGGGAAGACCCCGAGAGTGAGGAGGGGGTTCTTGCAGCGTAGTAGGGATAGGGGGGGGTTGGCACTACCGAGCTTAAATGATTATTACTGGGTCGCCAATATTTCAATGGTGTGTAAGTGGATGGGAGAAGGGGAGGGAGCGGCGTGGAAGAAATTGGAGAGGGCGTCCTGCAAGGGGACCAGCTTACAAGCAATGGTGACGGCACCGTTGCCGTTCTCACCGAAGAAATACACTACAAGCCCGGTGGTGGCGGCAACATTAAAAATTTGGGGGCAGTGGATACGGCATGGGGGAAGGGCGGGAGCCTCGGTGCGGTCCCCGATAAGAAATAACCATAGGTTTGTTCCGGGGAGAATGGATGGGGGATTTGGAGCATGGCAAAGAGCTGGGGTAGTACAATTGAGAGATCTGTTTGTAGATGGGACGTTTGAGAGTCTGGGAGCGCTGACGGAAATATATGGGTTGCCCCAAGGGAATGCATTTCGGTATATGCAACTGGGGGCTTTTGCGAGGCAACAGGTGAGGGAATTCCCGCAGCTCCCGACGCAGGAGGTGCAGGATAGAGTGATCTCAGAGACATGGGTGGGGGATGGTAGGGTGTCGGACATATACAGGGAAATGAGGGACGAGGGGGAGATCATGGTAGATGAGCTGAAAGGGAAATGGGAAGAAGAGCTGGGGGAGGAGATTGAGGAGGGGCTGTGGGCTGATGCCCTACGTAGGGTAAACTCGTCGTCCTCGTGTGCCAGGCTAAGCCTGATACAATTCAAGGTTCTACACAGGGCGCATATGACTGGAGCACGGCTCAGTAAATTTTTCGAGGTAGAGGATAGGTGTGGGAGATGCTCGAGAAGCCCAGCGAATCACACCCACATGTTCTGGTCATGTCCGGCATTACAGGGGTTCTGGGTGGGGGTGGTGAAGGTGCTTTCGAAGGTGGTGGGGGTCCGGGTCGAGCCAAGCTGGGGGTTGGCTATATTCGGAGTTGCAGAAGAGCCGGGAGTGCAGGAGGCGAGAGAGGCTGATGTTTTCGCCTTTGCGTCCCTAGTAGCCCGGCGCAGGATATTGCTTATGTGGAAGGAAGCCAAACCCCCAGGCGTGGAGACCTGGATAAACGACATGGCAGGGTTTATAAAGTTAGAACGGATCAAGTTCGTATTAAGGGGTTCGGCTCAAGGGTTCACCAGGCGGTGGCAACCGTTCGTCAACTACCTCACAGAACGATAGAGGGAATGAAAAGAAAGAAAGACAACAGCAGCAACCCAGGGGGGAGGGTGGGGGGGGGGGGGGGGGAGGGGGGGATCCGGGTGGGCTCTTAGGGATGTCATTGTATATGTGTAGACATTTGTTATAGGTAATGTATATTGGACTGTTGGATTGTATCTTTGGAGAGTAACTATTTTTGACAAGGCAGTTACCATTTAGTTTTGTTTTTGTTTCTGTTTATATATTATTTATTTCCTTGTTTAAAACTGGCCACTGTTATTTATATTGCTTTATTGTTGTGTAAAAGAAACACTACGTACTGTTATGTTTGGCCAAAAAATCTTGAATAAAATATATATATTTTTTTAAAGCGAACTGGTTCATTAATGTCCTTCATGGAAGGAAATCTGTCCCTCCTTACCTGTTCTGGTCTACATGTGACTCCAGATCCACAGCAATGTGATTGACTCCTAAATGCCCTCTGAAATGGCCTAGCAAGCCAACCAGTTGTACTCAACCATTACAAAGAAAACACAAAGGGATGAAACTGGAAGGACCACCCAGCATCGACCTCGGCACTGGAAATTACAATGGCACACCCAGCCCTGCAAAGTCTCGGGGCTTGTGCCAAACTTGGGATCGCTGTTCCACAGATCCTTCGAGCAACAGCCTGACGTAGTCACACTCACAGAATCGTACCTCACAGATAATGTCTCATACACCACCCATCACTGTCCCGGGATGTCTCACTGGCAGGACAGACCCTGAAGAGGTGGGAGCAGAGTGATGTACAGTTGGGAGGGGGTTTCCCTGGGAGTGCTTAACATTGACCTTGGAACCCATGAAGTCTCATGGCACCAGGTCAAACATGGGCAAGGAAACCTCCTGCTAATTACAACATATCGTTTCCCCCTCAGCTGATGAATCAGTACTCCTCCATATTGAACACCACTTGGAGGAAGCACTGAGGGTGGCAAGGGTGCAGAATATACTCTGGGTGGGGGACTTCAATGTCCATCACTAAGAGTGACTTGATAGTACCACCACAGATGGAGCTGGCTGGGTCCTGAAGGATATTGCTGCTAGACTGTGGCAGATGGGACTGTGGCAGGTGGTGAGGGAATCAACATGAGGTAAAAACATACTAGACCTCATCCTCACTAACCTGCCTGCCGCAGATTCATCTGTCCATGACAGTATCGGTAGGAATGACCACCGCCCAGTCTTTGTGGAGACCAAGTCCCCATATTCACATTGAGGATAGCTGCCATTATGTTGTGTGTCACTACCACTGTGCTAAATGGGATAGACTTCGAACAGATTGAGCAACTCAAGACTGGGCATCCATGAGGTGCTGTGGGTTATCAGCAGCAGCAGAATTGTACTCAACCACAATCTGTAACCTCGTGGCCTGGCATATTAGGGCATCACGGTGGCACAGTGATTAGCACTGCTGCTTCACAGCTCCAGGGACCCGGCTTCAATTCCTGCCTCGGGTGACAGCGTGGAGCTTGCACTTTCTCACCACGTCTGTGTGGGTTTTCTCCGGGTGTTCCGGTATCCTTCCACAAGTCCCAGAAAATGTGCTTGTTAGGTGAATTGGATATTCTGAATTCTCCCTCTGTGTACCCAAACAGGCGCCGGAATGTGGTGACTTGGGGATTTTCACAGTAACTTAATTTGTAGTGTTAATGTAAGCCTACTTGTGAGATGAATAAAGATTATTGTTAATATTACTGCAAAGGCTATGGGCCCTGATAATATTCCTGCAATAGTCCTGGCGATTTGTGCTCCAGAACCTGATGCACCAAACACCTTCAGCTGCTTCAGCTCGAGTGGATTGCAGTGCCTGCCTCTTTAAGACAGCACAACAGAGGAGGGTCACCTGGTTTCGGGGACCAATGGAGTTTGAGAGCAGGTGATCACTCAGAGAATGGAATCCCTTCTCAGGCAGAATTCATTGGGGAACCCTGCAGTAAACATTTAAGGCTGGAGCAGTAGCTCCGTGCCGTCTCAGGGCAGCGAGGCCAGCAGCCTCTGTCCCATTGTTCCTTGTTATCAATAAACTCTGTTCAGCCAGGTCAGCACATTGGCAATGAGGATAAAATCTATGCCGAGGATACAGCTGACCTGTGAATATTTGGCTAAATTGAAGCATGAAGGAAGGAAAGGTTCACCTGAATGCTCGTTTGGGCGAATAGATAGTGCCAGACCCTGAGGGACAGATGCAGAGCAAACTTGAAATGGCTAGGACAGTCAGAGGTTTGGAGAATCATAGAATTTCCAGTGCAAAAGGAGATAATTCGGCCCATCGAATCTGCACCGGCTCTTGGAAAGAGCACTCTACTTAAGTCCGTGCCTCTACCCGATCCACGTAACACAGTAACACCACCTAGCCTTTTTTGGACACTAAGGGGCAATTTATCATGGCCAGTCCACCTAACCTGCACATATTTGGACTGTGGGAGGAAACCGGAGCAACCGGAGGAAACCCACGCAGACATGGGGAGAACGTGCAGACTCCGCACAGACAGTGCCCAAGTCGAACCTGGGACCCTGGAGCTGTGAAGCAACTGTGCTAACCACTATGCTACGTGCTGCCTTGTGTACAAATGTTGAAAAAAAAGCAGAAGAAGCAAGGGCTATTGTGATCCTGAGTTTAATAAGAAGGGAACTGAAGTTGAAAGAGTAAGGCAAAGAAAGGGTAGCACAGGGAGGATGTTTTTAAGTAATTGAAGAAACAAATGCTCCAATGAACTGGCAGCTTGGATAGCTAAGGTTTCAAATTTAAAAAGAAGACATTTGGATTAACGGTAAGTTTTGGTATAGTTAAACAATTCATCAGCTAAAGAGAAAGTGGCTGACACTGGGAAGCAGAGCTGTGGCTTTGAGTGTGTAGGAAAAAGGGAAACAACTTGGGACACTCTAGCTGTAGATACATTTTGTTGTAAAATATACCTGCAAAGGGAAACCAATTGTATCCGAGTAACTACAGCAGCTGTGAGCAAAAAAATGTTGACAGTCTTAAAGTTGTAATGCATTTAAAGTTAAACAACATTAATGCAACAACCACCAGGAGGAACAAAGGACAAGGGATAAGAAAACCAGAGAAGACCCCAGATAGAGGACAACTTTGAAAACAGGGTCCGTAAACAACAGACAACCTCAGAGAAGGTAGTGAAGCCCTCAAGGATGAGGCAATGGAAGATCTTGAGGAAGAGGCAACGCTGGTTTCAGAGGAGGTAATAAGTCCTCAAGGGAGAGGCACATCAGACTCAGGGTAGGCAGTAAAAGAAACTCCTGAGAGACGGGAGCAGTGATCGACCATGACCCCAAATTCAGGGGGGAGGAGGACCACAGAGAGAAATCAGAAAGTGGGCAACAGAAGACCCTAAAGGATGAAATGAAGAGCTGAAGGCTCAGGTGCATTCCGTCACTTTGTATCGTAATGAGAAGTTCCTTAGAAGTTTTGGCAATGAACTACAAGCAAACAGCACGGTAGGGCAAGTGAATAACACTGTGGCTTCACAGCGTCAGGGTCCCAGGTTCAATTCCCCGCTTGGTCACTGTCTGTGCGGAGTCTGCACGTTCTCCCCGTGTCTGCGTAGGTTTCCTCCGGGTGCTCCGGTTTCCTCCCACATTACATAGATGTGCAGGTTAGGTGGCTTGGCCATGATAAATTGCCCTTAGTGTCCAAAACGGTTAGGTGGGGTTACGGGGATAGGGTGGAAGTGAAGGGCTTAAGTGGGTTGGTGCAGCCTCGATGGGCCGAATGGCCTCCTTCTGCACTGTATGTTCTAGGTTTTATGTTCAAACGATAAAGCTGTAATCAGTCAAGAAGTAAGATGGACCAGAGAAGAAGAACAGCTAAGAGTGAAGAGAAGAGAGTTGGGTAAGCTTCGCCAAAAACTGCAGTGAGTAGGACATGAGTTAAAAGTTTGTGATCCTGGTCTAAACGAGAAGCAGCCTAGATACATCAAAGTCAATGTGCCAAAGGTGGGAGTGGCTAGGAAATCTATCAAGGCCATCTGGCTTGGGAAACCAATGGGGACCGAGAGCGGGAGATCATCCCAGAGGGTGGAGTCCCCTCACAGGCAGAATACATGAGAGAGCCATTTAGAATAGATGTAAAGGCTGGTTAAGCAGCTCCATGCTTCTCCAGGGCAGCGTGGCCAGCAGCCTCTGAACCATTGTTCCTAGTTATCAATAAATTCTGCTTGTTCACACAAAGAGCCTCCTCCTCATTGCTGCCAGGTCACCACACCATCCTTCCATCATAACCTACCACATGGTAGGTTGTTGAAAAAGGTTAAATCTCCGCCTCATCGCTGCCAGGTCACCCTGGAATCCAGCGTGAGGTAGCCGATTGGATACAAAATTGGCTTGCCGACCAAAGCCAAAGGGTGATTGTAGAGGGTTGTTTTTCAAACTGGAAGCCTGTGACCAGCGGTGTGCCCCAAGGATCGGTGCTGGGTCCACTGTTATTTGTTATTTATATTAATGATTTGGATGAGAATGTAGGAGACATGGTTAGTAAGTTTGCAGATGAAACCAAGATTGGTGGCATAGTGGATAGTGAAGAAGGCTATATAAGATTGCAACAGGATCTTGACCAATTGGGCCAGTGGGTCGATGAATGGTAGATGGAGTTTAATTTGGATAAATGTGAGGTGATGCATTTGGGTAGATCAAATCAGGGCAGGACCTACTTAGTTAATGGTAGGGAGTTGGGGAGAGTTACAGAACAAAGAGATCTAGGGGTACAGGTTCATAGCTTCTTGAAGGTAGAGTCGCAGGCGGACAGGGTGGTGAAGAAGGCATTCAGCATGCTAGGTTTTATGAGTCAGAATATTGAATGCAGGAGTTAGGATGTCTTGTTGATGTTGTACAAGACATTGGTAAGACCACACATGGAATACTGTGTTCAGTTCTGGTCACCCTATTATAAACAGGCTATTGTTAAACTAGAAAGAGTGCAGAAGAGATTTACGAGGATGCTACCAGGACTTGATGGTTTGAGTTATAAGGAGAGGCTGGATAGGGTGGGACTTTTTCCCCTGGAGCGTAGAAAGCTCAGGGGTGATCTTATGGTGGTCTATAAAATAATGAGGAGCATCGATAAGGTAGATAGTCAACATATTTTCCCAAAGGTAGAGGAGTCTAGAACTAGAGGGCAGAGGTTTAAGGTGAGAGGGGAGAGATACAAAAGAGACCAGAGGGAAAATCTTTTCACACAGAGGGTGGTGAGTATCCGGAACGAGCTGCCAGAGGCAGTGGTAGAGGCGGGTACAATTTGTTCCTTTAAAAAACAGTTCGACAGTTACATCTATGACTCTATGACTCTAAGTGGGGATTTTCGCTGATTTTTGTACAATGTTCAGCACCATTTGTGGCACCTCAGATAATGAAGCAGTTCATGTCCAAATGCAGCAAGACATGAACAATATTCAGGCTTGGGCTGACATGTGGCAAGTAACATTCGCGCCACACAAGTGCCAGGCAATGACCATCTTCAACAAGAGAGGATCTAACCATTGCCCCTTGATGTTCAATGGCATTACCATCACTGAATCCCCCACATGTACTCGTTGGAATTTAGAAGGATGAGGGGGGATCTTATTGAAACATATAAGATTATGAAGGGAATAGATAGGATAGATGCGGGCAGGTTGTTTCCACTGGCGGGTGAAAGCAGAACTAGGGGGCATAGCCTCAAAATAAGGGGAAGTAGATTTAGGACTGAGTTTAGAAGGAACTTCTTCACCCAAAGGGTTGTGAATCTATGGAATTCCTTGCCCAGTGAAGCAGTAGAGGCTCCTTCATTAAATGTTTTTAAGATAATGATAGATAGGTTTTGAAGAATAAAGGGATTAAGGGTTATGGTGTTCAGGCCGGAAAGTGGAGCTGAGTCCACAAAAGATCAGCCATGATCTCATTGAATGGCGGAGCAGGCTCGAGGGGCCAGATGGCCTACTCCTGCTCCTAGTTCTTATGTTCTTATGTTCTTATCAACATCCTGTGAGTTAACATTGAACATAAACTAAACTGGACTAGCCATGTTAATACTGTGGCTATAAGAGCAGGTCAAAGGCTAGGAATTTTACGGTGAGTAACTCAGCACCTGACCCCCGAAAGCCTGTCCACCATCCACAAGGCACAAGTCAGGAGTGTAATGGAATACTCTCCACTTGTCTGGATGAGTGCAGCTCCAAGAGCATTCAAGAAGCTTGACATCATCAGGGCAACACAGTGGTGTAGTGGTTAGCACTGCTGCCTCATGACCCCGAGGTCCGAGGTTCGATCACGGCTCTGGGTCACTGTCCATGTGGAGTTTACACATTCTCCCCGTGTTTGCATGGGTTTCGCTCCCACAACTCAAAGATGTGCAGGGTTGGTGGATTGGCCACACTAAATTGCCCCTGAATTGGAAAAAATGAATTGGGTACTCTAAATTTATTTTAAAAAAGAAAAAAAAAAGAAGCTTGACATCATCTAGGGCAAAGCAGCCCGCTTGATTGCTCCCTCTTCCGCAAGTATTCAATCCCTCCACCACCGACGAACAGTAGCAGCCGTGTGTGCCATCTACAAGATGCACTGCAGTAACTCACCAAGGTTCCTTAGACAACACCTTCCAAACCAACCATTACTATCTAGAAGAACAAGGGCAGTAGACACATGGAAACATCACAACCTGGAGGTTCCCCTCCAAGTCACTCACCATCCTGATTTGGAAATATATCGCCATTCCTTTACTGTCGTTGGGTCAAAATCCTGGAATTCCTCCCTACCTCAGGGACTGCAGCAGTTCAAGAAGGCAGCTCACCACCACCTTCTGAAATGCGTATAGGGATGAGCAATAAATGCTGGCCTTAGCCAGTGACGCCAATGTTTTGTTAATGAATAAAGACAAAGTCCAAACCAGCATATTACTCCCAATCCCATGTGCTCTACTTTTGTTTCCTAACCTCTTGTGTGGGACCTTATCAAAAGCTTTCTAAAAGCGTAAATATACCACATCTACTGGTTTCCCCTTATCTATTCTGCTTGTTACATTCTCAAAAATCTCTGAACCTATTTGTTAAACATGATTTCCTCTCACAAATCCATAAATAAGGGAAATGTCTAAATGGGTATTAGTAATTCTTTCTTCCTCCTTTCCCCCATTAATGGACTCTGCAGTCTCACCACTTCCCTCGTGGACTGTCAAGATAATTGATCTTAAAAGAAAAATAGTTGGAAGAAGAAAACAAAAATAACTATACATTGCCATTTTTTGAAACAACTTTTAATTATCTAGTTCCTTGCAGGCAGTATTAGAAACTCGTATTGCAGCACTTTGCAAACCTAAGCTTTTACCTTCATTGCAGTTTTTCAGGATAACTGAGTCCACGGCTACCAACTCCCAGCTTCTTCTGTTGAATCCTTTATATTCCAAAGAGATCCGGAACAAGTCTTCCAGACGCCCTACTCTCCCCTGAAGCAGTGTCCATCTGTTCCAGTCCGAAATATTCATAATATAGAAAGAGAGAGTGAGAGAAAACACAATGTTAATCCGATCAACACAGAAACAACACACTTTTAAATCAAGTATGTTTTACAGCTTTCTGTCAACTTTATGTCTCTCAACTATGGCTTGCAAAGTTACTCATGAAGGGAACTGAAATCCCATAGGGGCAGTGGTATTTTGGAATGTGTGCAGGAACAGATCTTCAAATCTACAGAGGCCCAGAGATTAATATCGCTGCCTCACAGCGCCAGGCATCCAGGATTGATTCCGACCTCGGGTGACTGTCTGTGCGGAGTCTGCACGTTCTCCCCGTGTCTGCATGGGTTTCCTCCAGGTGCTCTGGTTTCCTCCCTCAGTCCAAAGATTTGCAGGTTAGGTAGATTGGCCACAATACATTGTCACTTAGTGTCCAAAAGGTTAGGGAGCATCGCTGCAGACCTGATGGGCTGACTGGCCTCCTTTTGCACTAAGGTAGTCTGAGCTTCTTATACCAGACCCCATAGCATGTCAGAACTATATCACAACAGCTGGAGCTTTCCGCAGCTACACTGCTTTATATCACCCAACTAGGGTGGCACCACGCTAGAGAAAATGGAAAAATGGGGTTAGAATTTTCCTTCCTCTCGACTTGCAAAAATCTCAGCCCCCTCAATGCACCACCACATGATTGCTAATTTCCCCACGTGCCTACTGATGAAGTACCATTGAGCGCAGGAAACATTGGACAGATGATGGTTCCAGCTAGGGCAATGTGGGAAAATTAGCTATTCTGCTGATAGAGGAAAAGGGCCTGCTAGTAGTCGAGCCTCCTTGTCTTCGTGCCATACAGAGACCAGAAGAGCCAGTAGATCATTCAAAGCCTTTATAAAAGTTGTGGACAGAATCTTTTTGAGGTATTTTGGCCCGTTCAATGGAAGTTTCTCCATGGTGGCACAGAGGTTAGCACTGCTGCCACACAGCGCCAGGGACCCGGGTTTGATTCTGGCCTTGGGTGACTGTCTGTGTGGAGCTTGCACTTTCTCTCCGTGCCTGCGTGGGTTTCCTCCGGGTGCTCCGGTTTCCTCACACAGTCCAAAGATGTGCAGGTTAGATGGGGTTACTGGGATAGGCTGAAGTGCTCTTGCGGAGGGTCGGTGCAGATTCGATGCGCCAAGTGGCCTCCTTCTGCACTGTATTCCTCCACATTTGAGTCCCTGTCTGTATTGGACTCCTTTCTTGTGGTTGAAATACTGTCTCGCATGTTTAATAGTCCCCGAGGAAAATGGGTGAGAGTTACAGTCGATGATGGACATATTAGTCCTACCCCAACACACCAGCAGCAGCAAAACCTTTCCAGAAAGATAATCAACCCATCTAATCAACAAATAAATCCAATACACCAAAATATTTGATATGTACAAGGCTGAGTGCAAAGCAATGGATGATGTCAGTCAGTTAAACACCCGTGAATGTCGCTGAATATTATTTTGGTTTGTTATTGAGCTGATTAAATAAAGTAAAATATTTTACGGACAGGTTAATAAGAAAAGGAAAGTCATAATGGGAATGGGCGCACGTAATGATGGACAGGATCACAGCACAGGCAACAACAGAGCAGTTACAGTATCTTTGAATAATTACTTCATTTCAGGGGAAGTGGACAGGTGGACATGACATTGGATGATGAGGTTCGAAATGAGATAACTGTTTTAATAAAGGAAATGAAATATTAAATAAGCTAACCAAACCAAAACAGGTTAAAACCCCTGGTCCGGACCTATTGCAACCGCTCATTTTAAAAGTATTTAGGGAAGAGATGGCAGAGGCATTACTGCACATTTTTAATAATCAGCTATTGAAAGGTGTGGTGCCAGACAGCTGCTGTTTTATCCATGTTTAAAAAGGGAGATAGAAAATATCTATGGAACGAAAGACCAATCAACTCAGCACTGGCGGTCGGGAAAATAATGGAGCATCTACTAAAGGAGAAAATAGAAGAACATCCCAAAAATATGATAATGAATAATCAACATAGAGTTCAACAAGAAAAGTCTTTCTTGACCAATCTTATTTAACTATCAAAGAGGTACAGAGATAAGTGTAGTGGATGAAATTTGTCAAGACTTTCAAAAAGCTCTTTGCTAAGGTGCCACATAGAATAGAAGACATAGAATCCCTACAGTGCAGGAGGAGAACATTTGACCCATTGAGTCTCCACCGGCCCTTCAAAAGGCCAACCCCACCTGGGCCCAATTCTCCGCCTTATCCCCGCAACCCCACCCAACCTTTGGACACTAAGGGGCAATTTAGCATGGCCAATCCACCTGCACATCGAGGGACTGTGGGACGAAACCGGTGCACCCGAAGGAAACCCACGCAGACACGGGGAGAAAGTGCAAACTCCACACAGACAGTACCCGAGGTCTGAATCGAACCCAGGTCCCTGGTGCAGTGAGGCAGCAGTGCTAACCACTGTGCCACCATGCTGGCCATAATAGACAAATGAATGAGGTCAGAGAATGCAGAGTCCCCAGGGGACAAGTAGAAGAATGGTCAGCTAGTTGTCTGAAAGACAGAAAGCAGAGAGTTCAGGAAAAAAGTAATTATTAAGATTGTCAAAATGTGGGAAGTGGTGTTCCATGAGGACTAGGGAATTGTTCACAATTTATGCTTTCAGTGTAAACTTTGGAATCAAAAGCCGAATGTCTAATGTTGACACCACATTGGGTAGGGAGGAGATGGTCAATACTGAGGGGGATTGTAACATATTATCACATTTCAACAAACTTGCAGAATGGGCAAATAATTGACAAAACCATTTCAACATAGATAAATTGATAAAGTAGGGAGGTTGCCTACTAACTACAAAATAAGAATCAAAATGGTGTAGAGGAACATAGGGATTTGGGAGTACAAATACACAAAGCGCAGGTTAATAGGACATTAAAGGGGCAGCACGGTTGCATAGTGGTTAGCAATGCTCCTCATGGCACCGAGGGCCTAGATTCGATCCTGGCCCTGGGTCACTGTCCGTGTGGAGTTTGCACATTCTCCCTGTGTCTGCGTAGGTCTCACCACCACAACACAAAGGTACGCAGAGTAGTCAAGCTAAATTGCCCCTTAATTGGGAAAAAGTAATACGGATAAATGTGAGGTAATGCAATTTGGATGGTCTAATACAGATGGGAAATATACAGTTAATGGCAGAACCCTTAAGAGTATTGATAGGCAGAGGAAACTGTGTGTACAGGTACACAGGTCACTTAAAGTGGCAACACAGGTGGAGAAGGTAGTCAAGAAGGCATACGGCATGCTTGCCTTCATCGGCCGGGGCATTGAGATTAAAAACTGGCAAGTCATGTTGCAGCTTTATAGAACCTTAGTTCGGCTGCACTTGGAATATAGTGTTCAATTCTGGTTGGCACACTACCAGAAGGATGTGGAGGCTTTGGAGAGGGTACAGAAAAGATTTACCAGTATGATGACTGGTATGGAGGGCATGAGCTGTGAGGAGAGGTTGGAGAAACTTGGTTTGTTCTCACTGGAACGACAGAGGTTGATGGGTGACCTGATAGAGGTCTACAAGATTATGAGGGGCATGGACAGAGTGGATAGGCAGAAGCATTTTCCCAGGATGGAAGACTCAATTACTCGGGGTCATAGGTTTACGGTGTGAGGGGCAAGGTTTAAAAGAGATGTACGAGGCAAGATTTTTACACTGAGGATGGTGGGAGCCTGGAACTCGCTGTAGGGGGAGGGACTGAAAGCAGATACGATAGTGACCTTTAAGGGGTGTCTTGACAAATACATGAATAGAGGGGCAGCACTGTAGCACAGGGGTGGACGGTGGCACAGTGGTTAGCACTGTTGCTTCACAGCTCCAGGGTCCCAGGTTCAATTCCCAACTTGGGTCACTGTCTGTGCGGAGTCTGCACGTTCTACCCATGTCTGCGTGGGTTTCCTCCGGGTTCTCCAGTTACCTCCCACTGTCCAAAGATGTGCAGGTTAGGTGGATTGACCATGCTAAATCACCCTTCGTGTCCAAAAATGTTAGGTGGGCTTACTGGGTTACGGGATAGAGTGGAGATGTGGGGTGAAGTAGGGTGCTCTTTCCAAGGGCCGGTGCAGACTCGATGGGCCGAGTGGCCTCCTTCTGCACTGTAAATTCTATGAATCTATGATTCTATGACATGGTCCCTGGAAGTGTAGAGGCTTTTAGTTCAGAGGGCTGGTGCAGGCTTGGAGGGCCGAAGGGCCTGTTCCTGTGCTGTAATTTTCTTTTTTCTTTGTACTAAAAAAAAGCAAGCTAAGCACTCAGGTTTATTCCTGGAAGGCAAGATCCAGACCTCGACGTCTTGCAAGATTTCATTAATGACGCTTCGGGCATCGTAAATCTTGCGAGAGGCCTCTTGCGAGATTCAATGGCCTTGCTGTTCGAACCATGCAATATGTATGATGTTCTGACTGATGCTGCACTGGCAGGCATCAGGTCAGTAGCTGCAATATTAATAGAGCTTGAAATATTTTTTGTGCTGTTATTAAATAATAATTCAGAACAATCCTTAATAAGTGATTAGAGATCAGCATCACGACAGTGATCCATTCTTCAGTCACATTCATGCAACTCCAGTCATTTGCCAGCTTTTAAAGGGAGAAGGGTTGACTGTTATAACAGAAGATTCTATTTAGTCTCAATCTTCCTAATGTAGCCACTCCATACAGAAGAAGAAGACCGGTACTTTGTTTCGTTTTTGCGAATATCAAAGTCATTATTTAAGATTAATGACATTCACTTTGCTAATAAAGCCACAGACATTTTAATACGTTTCGCAAACTACATAATTACAATTATTTTTCTTTCAAATGGGATTTTCAGTGAAATATTATCGTGTGAACAACAAGTTACATATGCATTCATATTCTTAACATTGTAAAATGTCTCGGAGTCCGTCACTGGGGCAAAATAAGCCACATGTGGAGATGTGCTGGACACAAGGGGCGTCATTCTCCGACCCCCCAGCGGGTCGGAGAATGGCCGTTGGCCGCCGTGAATCCCACCCCCGCTGGTTGCCGAAGTCTCCGGTACCGGAGATTGGGCGGGAATCGGGCCGCGCCGGTTGGCGGGCCCCCCCGGATGGGCCGAAGTCCCGCCGAGAAATTGCCTGTCCCGCCGGCGTAAATTAAAGTAGGTATTTACCGGCGGGACAAGGCGGCGTGGGCGGGCTCCGGGGTCCTGGGGGGAGGGCGCGGGGCGATCTGACCCCGGGGGGTGCCCCCACGGTGGCCTGGCCCCTGATCGGGGCCCACCGATCCGCGGGCGGGCCTGTGCCGTGGGGGCACTCTTTCCCTTCCGCCTCCGCAACGGTCTCCACCATGGCGGAGGCGGAAGAGACTCCCTCCACTGCGCATGCGCAGGAAACTGTCAGCGGCCGCTGACACTCCCGCACATGCGCGCCCGGGGATGTCATTTCCGTGCCAGCTGGCGGGGCAACAAACGCCGTTTTCGGCAGCTGGCGGGGCGGAAATCCCTCCGGCGCCGGCCTAGCCCCTCAATGTTGGGGCTCGGCCCCCAAAGATGCGGAGCATTCCGCACCTCTGGGGCGGCGTGATGCCCGTCTGATTGGCGCCGTTTTGGGCGCCAGTCGGCGGACATCGCGCCGTTGGGGGAGAATTTCGCCCAAGATCTGTTGCAAAGGGAGGTTTTAAGGTTTCAAGGGCTTTTTAAAGCAGAAGAGATAGCAGTTCAGGGAGGGAATACCAGACCTTAGGGCCTATTCAGCTGAAGGCGCAACTGCCAAAGGTGGAACGACAAAGCCCGAGTATGGCATCAAGGAGCCCTAGCTAAACTGGAGTCAATGGGAATCAGGGGGAAAACTCTCCATTGGCTGGAGACATACCTGGCACAAAGGAAGATGGTTGTGGTGGTTGGAGATCAATCATCTCAGCTCCAGGACATCACGGCAGGAGTTCCTCAGGGTAGTGTCCCAGGCCCAACCATCTTCAGATGCTTCATCAATGACCTTACTTCCATCATAAGGTCAGAAGTGGGGATGTTTGTGGATGTCTGCACAATGTTCAGCACCATTCGAGACTCCTCAGATAATGAAGCAGTCCATGTCCAAATGCAGCAAGACCTGGACAATATCCAGGTTTGGGCTGACAAGTGGCAAGTTACATTTGTGCCACACAAGTGCCAGGCAATGAGGATCTCCTACAAGAGAGGATCTAACCACTGTCCCTTGACATTCAATGGCATTACCATTGTTGAATCCCCCACTATCTACATAACTGATCAGAAACTGAACTGGACTGGCCATGTTAATACTATCAGGGCAAGGCAAAGACTAGGAATCCTCCGGCGAGTAACTTATCACCTGACCCCCCAAAGCCTGTGCACCATCTACAAGACACAATTAAGGAGCATAATGGAATACTTTCCACTTGCCTAGATGAGGGCAACTCCAACAACACTCAAGAAACTCGACACCATCCAAGACAAAGCAGTCCGCTTGATTGTTCCTCCTTCCACAAACATTCAAACCCTCCACCGCCGATCAACAGTGGCAGCCGTGTGTACCATCTACAAAATGCACTGCAGTAACTCATCAAGATTCCTTAGAGACCACCTTCCAAACCCAAACCACTGCCATCTAGAAGGACAAGAGCAGCAGATACCTGGGAACCCCACCATCTGGAGGTTCTTTTTGCAGAGGCGAAGGAGGTACGATCTAGGAGAAGCAGTAGACCATAAAGCACCTGAAGATTTCTCTGCCATGAGTGATCTTCTACCTCAACTCTACTCTACCACCTGCTCATTATTTCCCCTTGATTTCCTGACAAATGAAAACTTTGTTCATCTCAGTAAATATACTCAACGATAAAGCATCCACAGCCCATTGGGATACACCATTCCAAAGATTCGCAACCCTTTGAATGAAAGATTCTCCTCACCTTGTTCCGAAATGATCGACCACTTATTCTGAGACTGTGTCCTTGCATTGTCACCCCGTCAAGTCCCTTCATAATCTTGTATGTTTATTTTTTTCTAAACTCCCAATTTACTCTTCCTCTCATCATAGACAACTCTCCCATCCTACAGATACAACTAATGAACCTGTACCATTGAGTCTCCAATACAAGTATATCCGTATATCTGTCCTTGTACATGGAGACCAAAACTGACGAAAACACACTCCAAGTGTGGGCCCAAACAATTGCCCAAAACAATTGCACAAAGAACAAAGAACAATACAGCAAAGGAACAGGCCCTCCACGCCTGCGCCCATCACGTGTCCTATCTAGACCAACCGCCTGCATCCTTCTGTACCCCGCCTGTTCATGTGCCTATCCAAATAAGTCTTAAAGGTCGCTAATGTATCTGCCTCAACCACCTCACTTGGCAATGCATTCCAGGCCACCACCACCCTCTGTGCAAAAACTTCCCCCGCATATCTCCACTGAACCTTTCCCCCCTCAGCTTGAACTTGTGCCCCTTTGTAATTGTCATTTCCGCCCTGGGAAAAAGCCTCCAACTGTTCACCCTATCGATACACCTAATAATTTTATAAACTTCTATTAGGTCGCCCCTCAGCTCCGTCTCTCCAGGGAGAACAATCCCAGTTTATTCAATCTCTCCTCATAGCTAATACCCTCCATACCAGGCAACATCCTGGTAAACCTTTTCTGTACTTTCTCCAAAGCCTCCACATCATTCTGGTGGTGCGGTGACTTCTTGTATGGAGTATGACTTCTTTATTCTTGCACTCCAATCCCCTTGCAATAAACACCAACATATAAAGACCAACATGCCACTTGCTTTCTTAATTACTTTCCATAGCTGCATGCTAACATTCTTTCTGCGTTTCATGTATGAGTACGCTCAAGTCTGTACAAACATAACAGCCGAGATTCCCCGTTTGGGAGACGGTGGTCGGAATTCTCCGTTGCCCGACACCAATATCATAATCAGCGTTCGGTGGAGAATTCCTTCCGACGGCAAAATTGGGGTCGGCACCATTTGATGACATTTTCGAGTCTCCGCCCTCTCGAAACCGGCATCATCACGTCGCGAGCCACACGCCGTTGGAATTTTGTTGGCGGGTAATCGGAAGGCCCTCCCCCGATGCTCCACCCCAGATGAGCCGAGTTCCCGACCACACGGTTGACGTGTGGTCTGAGCGGTCGGGAACCCAGCGTGGCAATCGCAAACTGTGTCCAGCGCTGCCACAGTCAGACGGGACCATGCTGCTGGCAGGGGGGGGGGGGGGGGCTTCAGCAAGGGCTAGGGGGAACGGTGTGGGGTGGCCAGAGGGTGGCCTGGGCTTATCCCGTGGGGCCATTATTTGGCAGGTCGGGTCCGCGCATGGCTGGCGCCATGTTGTATGGCGCAACCGCTGCAGATCGACGGCGTTCGCATGCGCGGCCACGGGCAGGTCATTCTCCAGCTGGTTTTGGCACGGGAGCCGGGGATTTTACCTGGCACCACTGCTAGCCTGTCACCGGTCCTGGAATCGGTGAGGTTTTGGCGTCGTAAAACGCCACAGTTCCCAGGCCAGCGTCAGCACTTTGCCGCAGAATCAGAGAATCCAGCCACATATTCTCCCGCCAGAGCGCATGGCAATTTATGCATGGCGAGGAACTCAAGTGATTCCCAGGGGAATCCCGCTTTCGGGCCGCCATTTACAGCGGGTGGCCCAATAGCAGAGTCCCGCTGCCGACCATGTGGCCATGACCTCAAATCAGCACCCCATCTCCCCCTCGCACCGTAAAGCAGAAACCCCTCCCCAAGTGCAGGGTTGACTCAACTCACCTTTCCCAGGCACTGCCTAACTAGGGAATCAGCCCCCAAGGACCCCCTTAATATGGAAACCCCCCCTGGGACCTCCTTAGTAGGGAGAGACCCCAAGGACCCACTTAATAGGGAGAAGCCCCCAGGGACCTCCTTAACAGTGAGACACACCCGAAGGACCCCTTAACTGATGAACCCCCCCCCCCACCAAAACCCCCTAACTAGAGTGGCCCCCATAGAGACCCCTTAACTAAAGAGACCCCTCCCCCACAGAGTTCCCTGTCTGGAAGTTAGAGAGTAGTCCAGAGAGCAATAGGGGGACCCCCCCCCCCCCTCCTGTCTCTGTGTGGTTTCCCTTTAGTTAGGAAGTCTCTGTGGGGGTTCCATTCATTAGGGGATTTCTGTTGGGGTTCCTTCAGTTAAAGGATCCGGGGGGGATTCTCCCTATTAAGAGGTTTCTGGGCGGAGGGGAGTTCTCCGTATTAAGGGGACTCCTGGGGGTGTCTCCCTATTAAGGCAGTCCATCGGGGGATCTCCCTATTAAGGGAGTCCCTGGTGGGGTCTCTCTATCAAGGGTGTTCCTGGGGTGGGTCTCGCTATTAATGGGGTTCCGAGAGGGGATCTTCCTATGAAGCGGGTCTCTTGGGTGGTTCTCCCATTTTGAAGCACAGGAGTACAGTGGTTACCACTGTTGCTTCACAGTGCCAGAGTCCCAAGTTCAATTCCCACTTGGGTCACTGTCTGTGCGGAGTCGGCACATTCTCCCCGTGACTGCGTAATTTCCTCCGGGTGCTCCGGTTTCCTCCCACAAGTCCCGAAAGATGTTCTGTTCGGTAATTTGGACATTCTGAATTCTCTCTCTGTGTACCCGAACAGGTGCCGGAGTGTGGCGACTCGGGGCTTTTCACAGTAACTTCATTGCAGTGTTAATGTAAGCCTTCTTGTGACAATAATAAAGATTATTATTATTTTGGGGGTCTCTGGGGAGGTCTGCTAGAAGATGGGTGGGCAGGCAGTGCATGGTGAGGAGAAGGTGGCACTTGGATGGACTTTGGGGGCAACTCCCTTAAAGAGTTACCCCCTTGACCCACCGCGAGATCCACCACGTAAGGCTGATGTTTGATGAGACCTGCAGTAAACCCCGCCACGTGATGCCCGGAGAATCACGGAGGCTGCAGATTGGGGTGCCGGGCACGCTAAATGGATGTAAATGAGTCATTAAGACCTATTTGCATTCATTAACAACCTCCCGCTCGTGCGTAGGCGTGAAAGTCGACTCCGCCGCCAGTGGGGGTTCGGAGCATTGCATTCGGATTGGCGTCGGGGGGCAGCGATCCCAATTTTCCGATTCTCCGTCCCATCAGGAAACCCATTTTGGGCGTCCCAGGATGGAGAATTCACTCCAACATTTCACAGTTTCATACCTTCTAAAAATATTCTGCTTTTCCATTCTTTAACGTAACCCCATAGTATATTGTATTTGCCACATCGCTGCCCATTCACTTTACAGAATCACAGAATTGTTACAGTGCAGAAGGAGGCCATTTGGCCTATCATTCTGCACCAACCTGTCTCCACCACACTCTCAGGCAGAGCATTCTAGGTCCTAACCAATCACTGCATGAAAAAGTTATTCTTCATTTCACAATTGCTTCTTTTACTGCTTACTTGAAATCTGTGCCCTTTCGTTTTTGATCAGTTCACAAGTGGGAACAGTTTCTCCCTATCTACTCCGCCTAGACCCCTTGTGACCTTGAACACCTTGACCAAATCTTCTCTCAGCCTCCTTTTCTCCAAGGAAAGCAGTCCTAAATTCTTCAATCTATCTTCATAACTGAAGGGCTTCATCCCAGAAACTATTCTCGTTAATCCTTTCTTTACTTTTTCTAATGCTGTTGCATCCTCTCTGAAATGCAGTGCTCATAATTGAGCGCAGCACTCTAGCTGAGGCCGAACTGGTGATTTATACACGTTGAACAAAACCTCCTTGCTCTTGTACTCCACGCACCTATTCATAAAGCCCAGGATACTGCTTGCTTTATTAATCTTTACACTTTATTGTGCTTTACGCTTAATCTGCCTATATCTCTTTGCAGCCACGCGTCCTCCTCACGGCTTTATTCCCACTTAGCAATGTATCATCAGCAAACTTTGATACATGATTCCTGCTCTCTGACTTCCGCTGGCGGCATGTAGAGGGGAAATCGCATGTCTGGTGTCTCCTGCCTGAGGCGTGTTTTTAGGAGTTTTAATGTCTGGACCTGGGGCAATTTGTGAATGGTTGGGTGCAGGAAGATATAAAGAAGGCAAAGAATGTCAAAAGGTTTAAGGAAAACAGCTGTAAAGAAGGGAGGGAGTGAGTGTTCACCGTCGAGTGAGAGGGCCAGCCCAGGAGCGAGCAAGATGGCGGAGGCTGGGCTGCTGGGTGGGTCCGCACTGCATACGGCTGAGAAGATGACTGAGGTGATGTCCTGGGAGCTGGAGAAGCAGTTAGCAAAACATATGGAGGTGTTGAGAAAGGAGATGGCGGTGGCTTTGAAGTAGTTGGTAGGGGAGGGGAGGGAAGGCCCAGACGGGGGCCCCCGCACTAGCTAACTTAAGTCGGCTAGTGAACAGAGGTGTGGTGGGGGGACGGGCTGCGGACATTGGAGCCTGGCGAGCAGGTTTCGATGAGCCTAGGAGGTGTGAAAAGTGGGGGGAAGGGATCAATACTGGGTGGGGTTTTTGCAAAGGGTAATGCGGGGGGAGATTCTGGGAGGGGGAGAGGGGGGTTCGATGTTAACAATGGATAGTGGCAGGTCAGGCTCATGGGACAGGGCCCGTAATTATGATGGTGGATAGAAAGGGGGGGGGGAAAGACACCCGGCTAGGATAGTTACGTGGAACGTGAGGGGGTTGGGAAGCCCAGAGATGGGACAAGGATCGGGCCATATTGGAGGGGGCAATAATGGAGCAGGAAATAAAAGATACGATTGGGAGGATGCAGTCGGGGAAGGTGAGAGGGCCAGATGGGTTTCTGGTGGAGTACAACAAGAATTTTTTTTTTTTAATTTAGAGTACCCAATTAATTTTTTCCAATTAAGGGGCAATTTAGCGTGGCCAATTCACCTACCCTGCACATCTTTGGGTTGTGGGGGCGAAACCCACACAAACACGGGGAGAATGTGCAAACTCCACACGGACAGTGACCCAGAGCCGGGATTGAACCTGGGACCTCGGCGCCGTGAGGCAGTAGGGCTAATCCACTGTGCCACCATGCTGCCCTTACAACAAGAAATTTAAAGATAAGTTGGCGTAACTGATGGTGGGGATGTTGAGGAGGCGATAGGGAAGTTGGTGTTGCCACAGAATTTGGGGCAGGCATCAATCTTCCTGTTGCTCAAGAAGGATAAGGATCCAACAGAATGTGGGTCGTATAGACCCATATCACTCTTGAATGTGGACGCAAAGGTGTTGGCGAAGTTATTGGTGGGTAGGTTGGAGGAGTGACTCCTGAACATGATAGGGGAAGATCAGACGGGGTTTGTGAAGGGGAGGCAACTCTTTTCGAACATTAGGAGGGTATTGAATCTAGTTATGACACCGGCGGAGGGGAGAGAGACAGAGGCCGTAGTGCCGTTGGACGCCGAGAAGGCGTTTGACCAGGTAGAGTGGGGCTATTTGATGGCGGTTCTGGAGCGGTTTGAGATTGCGCCACGATTTGTGGATTGGACAAGACTGCTGTCCGCACGATTAGTATGAATTCGGGGTATTTTGCTCAGCACCGTGGGACCAGGCAGGAATGTCCTATTGTCCCCTGTTGTTTGCACTTGCGATTGAGCCGTTGGCCATTGCGTTGAGGAGTTTGAGGGGTGGAGAGGGTTAGTGCGGGGCGGGGGAGGGGGGGGGGCGGATAGAGGGGGTGGGAGGGGGGAGGTGGCCAGGATTAGGAAGGTGCCGTTGCAGAGAGGACGGCAGTGAGGGGGGGTTGGGTCTCCCGAATCTACTGTATTACTGCTCGGCAGCGAATGCGGAGAAGGTGAGGAGTTGGGTGAGAGGGGGACTCCCAGTGGGTTAGAATGGAGGAGAGTTTGTGCAGGGGGTCAGGGCTGAGGGCATTAGCAACAGCGCCACTCCCGATGACCCCTGGGAACTATTTGGGGAGTCCGGTGGTGGTAGTGATGTTGAAAATCTGGAGGTAGTTGTGCCAGCACTTTAGCCTGGGTGTGGGGTCGAGGGAAATGCCGATTCGGGGGAATAATAGATTTGAGCCCACTTGAGGGAAGTGGGATGGGAGTTTTCGGAGATGGGAGGAGAGGGTAGTTGGGGCACTAAAGAATTTGTTTTTGGGGGCCGGTTTGCGGGACTGGAGGAGCTGCGGACGAAATATGGGTTGGGGCAGGGAGAGATGTTTAGGTATATACAGGTTGTGGTAAACACTGTGTTCTGATATTAAGGGTTGTACGGTAGAACCTGCACTACAGGTTCACCTGGGCCCCTGCATGCTAGATCCGCCCAGGAGCCGGGTTATAAATATGCGTGGCCTCCAGCTCGCAGCCATTTCGTCAGCTGCTGTGGGAGGCCACACATCTGATACTAATAAAGCCTCAGTTTGGATTCAACTTCGTCTCCAGTCAAATTGATCGTGCCTCACAGGTCCGAGATTTTACTCGGAAGGAAATACAGAGCTTTCCAGTGGCACCGGCCCCCACATTGTTGGAAGAGATGTTGACGTCAGGGGAAGTGGAGAGGGGGGTGGTTTCAGTGATTTATGGGGTGATTCTGGGAGAAGAGAAGGCATCGCTGGAGGGGATGAAAAACAAAGTAGGACGAAGAGTTGGGGGAGGGCATGGAGGAGGGGTTCTAGTGTGAGGTGCTCCAGAGGGTGAACGCCTCCACCTCGTGTGTGAGGTTGGGGCTGATGCAGCTGAAGGTGGTGTATAGGGCACACCTCACAAAGATGAGGATCAGCCGACTCTTTGAGGGGGTTGAGGAAGCTGGTGAGCATTGTGGGTGAGGCCCCGAAAATCACGTTCACATGTTTTGGTCCTGTCCAAAACTGCAGGGGTATTGGAGGGAGGTGTTCAGGGTAATCTCGAAGGTGGTGCATGTGAGACTCGAACCGGATCACCTGAAAGCCATATTCGGGGTATCGGATTGGCCGGGATTGGAAGCGTGTGCGGAGGCAGACATTTTAGCCTTCGCCACGCTGATCGCCCAAAGGTGGATCCTGTTGGGGTCAAGGTCAGGTTCTCCACCCTGTGCCGTGGCGGGGGGGATCTGCTGGGGTTCTTAACGCTCGGGAAAGTGAATTTGAGTTGAGGGGAAGGCTGGAAGAGTTGTAGAAATTCATGAGCTTTGTTTATTATGCGTTTTCAAGAATTGGATGATATCGAACATTAGGGGAGGGGGGTTGGGGGCGGTGTTTGGACTGTGTATGTTGTTGGTGACTATGTATGGGATGAAGTTGGATTCCTCATTCTTTTTCTTTGATGTTTGTATTTAAAATGTTGAGGGTTTTGGGGGGTTGGTGGGAGAGAGGTATTGTTGCCCAGGGGATCGTCATTGCATTTGTTACCATTGATTGTTTGTTGGTGGGTGTAAATTTGGTTGAAAATGTGAAAAAGGAGGAGAATAAAAATATTTAAAAAAAATTACTCTTGATCTCTTTGGGGCAAATATTTTGCTCCGGCCCACCGCGGAAATCATCGCGGACAGGACGGAAAATTTGACAGACCATTTACAGGTCCGTGACCTCAGGTGGGAATTTCTGGTCTTGTGACTGGCACGACTGGAAAATAACGCCCTTTGTCTAAGTCATTAATATAACTGAGGCCACAGTACTGATCCTTGCTGCACTTTACCAATTACCGCCTGCCAATTTGAAAATGCTTCCTGTCCATTAGCCAATCCCCCATCTGGACCAATATATTGTCCCCAACTTTAAGAATCTTTCTTTCATATTCATCTTTTGTATAGCTTTCATATTAACCTCAGATTTTTGGAAATCCAAACATATCTACTGGCACCCCTTTGTCAGCCCTAACATCTCAAATACATATGTCAAATATAATTTCCTTTTTGTAAAACTATGTTGATTCTGTCTGATCATACATGATTGTCAAAGTGTATTGCTAAGATTTCCTTCATGATGGATTTCAGCATTTTCCTGATGATAGATATCAAGTAAACACACTTTGAGTATAGTGTTCAATTCTGGTCGCCACACTACCAGAAGGATGTGGAGGCTTTGGAGAGGGTGCAGAAGAGATTTACCAGAATGTTGCCTGGTATGGAGGGCATTAGCTATGAGGAGCGGTTGAATAAACTTGGTTTGTTCTCACTGGAACAAAGGAGGTTGAGGGGTGACCTGATAGAGGTCTACAAAATTATGAGGGGCATAGACGGAGTGGATAGTCAGAGGCTTTTTCCCAGGGTAGAGGGATCAATTACTAGGGGGCATAGGTTTAAGGTGCGAGGGGCAAGTTTAGAGGAGATGTACGAGGCAAGTTTTTTACACAGAGGGTAGTGGGTGCCTGGAACTCGCTGCCGGAGGTGGTGGTGGAAGCAGGGACGATAGTGACATTCAAGGGGCATCTTGACAAATATATGAATAGGATGGGAATAGAGGTATACGGACCCCAGAAGTGTAGAAGATTGTAGTTTAGACGGGCAGCATGGAGGGCCAAAGGGCCTGTTCCTGTGCTGTACTTTTCTTTGTTCTTTGTTCTTTGTTCAAACTGGCCTGTGGTTCCTAGTTTTCTCTCTCTCTCCAATCTTGAATACAGCCGTTAGATTTGCTAACTTCAAATCTGCTGGATCTGTTCTAGAACCTAGGGAATTTGATAAAATCATACCGAGTGTATCCACTATCTCTGTGACCATCTCCTTTGAAAACTTTAGTACGGCTGTCAGGCCATGAGGATTTGTTAGCTTTTAGTCCTTTCAGTTTCTGCGATACTTTTTCTCTGCCGCTATTAATTATCTTAATTTCCTCACTCTTACTCGCTCACCATTCGGTCGCCCTCACTTTCCAGTATGTTATTTGGAGAGGATGGGTTTTTCAGGGTAAGACAAGGCATACCAGTGTCCAGTAAGGTGGGCGTGGGCATCTTACCTCTACCTCTACACAAAGTGTAGAGTCTATCCCCGACAAGCCAGCCAAACTCACAAACAAAAAGAATAATTGAAGAAAAAATATTGCTCAAAGGAATGGGTTTGTACTGCCAGGGGCATGGGGCAGGCAAGCAGGTTGGCTCTAACACAGGCACCCACCTGCCCAATTCAAATGAGGTGCCCTCCAAAATGACCTTGCAAATTCAGGCATGAAATCCCATAGCCCGTTGACCCCATTCCTTTGAATGGGTGGTGTAAAATTCAAACCATCTTGCACTATATTTGAGGAAAGTGGAGAATTACAGTCATCTACCTGGAATAAGATAAAATGGTAAGATTCCTTTCTCCGTGTATCTTGATCTTCTGGTACTGACAGCAGATTAATTAAAACTGCATTTATCTACCTTACATTATTCAATCTGACCTTGCATATGCCACAGGTGACATTACTGTGCCCCTAGCAGTGCACTGTATTTGAATGTTTCTGTTGTCTCTACCACAATACATTGCCTGCTTGTGACTTGCTAATATCCTGCTTCAGTCCTTTGGTTCCACAATCGCAGCCCAAATTGTTTAAGTTCACATTAACCATACCTGTCAGCAATTTAAAGCTACATTACCTACTCCCTTGATCTTTTTCTCCAGTGAGAGCCAATCTGTCTGGATGTTCTTATATCTTAGCTTTTCAGTAATGGCAACATCTACATTTGTCTTATCAAAATGTTTGCTAATACATCATTAACATGAGTGTGCAATAAAGAGTGAACAAAAAAACCCACAATGTTGTTTCTTCCATAATAAAGGAAATGTTCCTATCTCTCCTAAAACCATCAATGGGTGCCATTCATGTCGTGTGGCAGAAAATTTAGCTCCCTGCCTAAGCTAGTCTCAACAAATAACAATGATTCCCACATCAGTAAAGTAATGTGTAATACTTCAAGTGAAATTTAATTTTGAAAAACGCCCATGCCACGATGTGCTCTCAAATCATCTCATAATGGCACTGGAGATGGGCAGGCAAGTGATGCAGAGCCTTCCTGTTTGACCAAGTGGCTCTTTTCCAGCCCAATGCAACTGCAGAATTGTCAGCTGCTGTAAAACTTCCCCTGCTGTGGAATAGTACATGTGTCCAATTCACGCCGTCAGCATTTTATATTTTAATTGTAACCGTGTGGGAAAAGGGACAAATCAAGAGAGTTAAGCCTCCAGGAATGACATACTGTGGTATTATCAGGTATTGCAGTACCCGAGAGGCTGTAGGCCATTGGGTAAACCTAGGAGTTTACCATTGGCTGTTTGGTATGTAGCTCCGCCCTGATAGGCGGGGTATAAGAACCGGTGCCGTCCCAGCAGCCCTCATTCTGTACCAAAGCTGCTGGGGAACAGATCTAGTCTATTAAAGCCTTCAGTTATGTTACAACCTCGTCTTTGAGTTTAATTGATTGTGCATCACACACTCCTCGTGATTAAGTCAGAGATGGGTCAAGCTCACCTACTCGCAGTGGAATGTCAATTAGCAATCCATCTGACACCAGTTAACAATGAGCCCACCAGAATTTAGTGGTAGCTCAGGGATTAAATGGGATTGGCATGGCGTTTCCATGCCTCCTGAAGGCTGCACAGCAAACCCTGTCAGTGGCTCATGTGGGGGTCTCTCATTCACATGCACTCAATGCCTGATTGAGAAACCTAGAAACAGGAATGGGAGGTGTGGGGCAGTGGAGAGCTGGACGCCACCCCTATCCTTTCCTCCTTGGTGGCGTGGCCGGAAATGGAGAGCTCCCTGCCTTGAATTAGCCAGCAGTCTTTGGAGGTTGGGTGGGTAGGAATTCCTCCTCTGGGGTCTTAAAGACTATGGTTGGCCACTTAAGTGCCTGATGGACACTTACCTTTGTTGGGCTCTCCCCATTGAAGCAAGGAGAGGTTCTCACAGGTTTGCCAACTGGTGTACAAGACCCCGCTTCCCACACTAAATCCAGCTGTTGTCTTTAAGGTAATAAAACATTCCGAGGTGATTCACAAGGGTGCTACAAAGCAAAATTTGACACTGAGCCATCTGAGGAGATATCTTGGCAGGTGATCAAGATCTGGGCCAAAGATACAGATTTTAGGGAGCGTCACAAAGAAAGAAAAAGAGGTGGAAAGATGGAGAAATCAGGGAGGGAATTGGGGCCAGCATTGGTGTTGTACCCTCAATAACGACGCTAGAGAGTAAAACGGTAAAAAAGGCTTTAATAAGCTAAGAACTAGCCTGGTGCCGAGACGGGTGCTTACTGGATGCCGCCCACAAGGCGGCCCCTTATGACTCCCAGGTGTGCGGAGCCAGAGGCGGAGGCCCCCAGGGTTCCAAGCCCGGTCTTAAAGGGGACATCACCTTACATGATGATAAGGGTACAGTAATACAGTAGCCATTCATCGCATTCACCCCCTGTTTAAGAAAGAAGTCCGGCGGGTGTGAAGTGAAAGCATAAGTCCATTTGTTTCGGCGGCCTGATCGTCCTCACCGACCTCCTCAGCTCGGCCGGTGGTGCGGCGGACGTCTTAGTTGAGGGTACGTCCGGGAGCACGGTGGTCGGAGCCTTTGTCCGGTTCGGGGTAGGGGATCGGGGCGCAGGGGAAATAGTTGGGGCTGAGGGTAGCGGTGCCGGCGCCGGCGGGGTGTGTAGAGGGGGGGGCGCTAGGGGGCGCGCGCAGTCGGTGTCCACCGGGAGTGGGACCGGGGTGGGGGGGGGGGTGGGGTTGTTGTGGGTGCCGGATCCCACAGGGGAGCTGTGAGGAAGGGGAAGTCTGTAGTGGGGGAACCAGCGGGTGCCAGATCCCAGAGGGAAACCGTATCTTGCCTGCCGTCGGGGTACTCGACGTAGGCATATCTGGGGTTCGTGTGTAGGAATCGGACCCTCTTGACCAGGGGGTCCGTTTTATGGCTCCTCGCATGCCTCCGGAGAAGAACAGGTCCCGGAGCCGTCAGCCAAGGTGGAAGCGAGACCCCGGAGGTGGACTTCCTGGGCAAGACAAACAATCGGTTGGGAGGGGTCTCATTCGTGGCCGTGCAGAGGAGCGACCTAATGGAGGTCCTACCCAAGGGCATCGGGTAGGACCTCCTGCCAATGGGTGGTTGGGAGACTTCTCGACCATAGGGCCAGAAGGACAGCCTTCCAAACTGTCGCGTTCTCCCTCTCCACCTGCCCGTTTCCCCGGGGGTTATAACTGGCCATTCTGCTCGAGGCGATGCCTTCGCTGAGCAGATACTGACGCAGTTCATCGCTCATGAACGATGTACCCCGGTCGCTGTGGATATAAGCGGGGAAACCAAACAGGGTGAAGATCCTGTGCCGTGCCTTTATCATGGTGGCCGAGGTCATGTCAGGACAGGGGACGACGAATGGGAAGTGGGAGACCTCGTCGATGACGGTGAGGAAAAGCGTTCTCCAAGGCGGCCTTCAGGACGTGCGACAACGCAGAATCGCCGAGCAGAAGTTTATAGCCAAGTTCCACACACATGAGTGCGGCCTCAACCGGGACCTGGGATTCATGTCGCATTACATTCATCCCCCACCATCTGGCCTGCGAAATCATACCAACTGTCCTGGCTTGACACAATTCACACCTCTTTAACCTGGGGTTACCCCATCTCTGGATCTGTAAAGATTTAATCACCTGCTAATGCTCACATTCCAAGCATTGTCTGGCGTCTTTGAATTTGTCTATATATATGTTTCTGGAGCATACCTCTTCATTCACCTGAGGAAGGAGCAGCGCTCCGAAAGCTAGTGACATCGAAACAAACCTGTTGGACTTTAACCTGGTGTTGTAAAACTTCTTACGGGGAGGAAATAGGCATTGCGGTTGGTGGACGGGAGGGGGCAGTTGAAGTCCACACTTAGTCGCTCAAAGAGCCCTGAGGCATTCACGAGACGAGCCTTGTCTGGACGGTAGAAGTGCGGTTTGCACTCCATGCAGATCTGGCAAGCCCTGGTCATGGCCTTGACCTCCTCGATTGGGTAAGGTAGGTTGCAGGACTTGATCAAGTGGACGAGTCGGGTAACCCCCGGGTGACAGAGGTCATTGTGGATGGCTTGCGGGCGGTCCTCCTGCACGTTGGCGCACGTGCCGCGGAACAGGGCATCTGGGGGTTCGTTGAGCTCCCCTGGACGATACTTGATATCGTACGTGTAGGTGGAGAGTTCGATCCTCCACCTCAAAATGTTATCATTTTTTATTTTGCCCCGTTGTGCATTATCAAACATGAAGGCTACCGACCGTTGGTCGGTGATGAGGGTGAACCTCCTACCGGCTAGATAGTGCCTCCAGTGCCGCACAGCCTCCACAATGGCTTGTGCCTCCTTCTCGACTGCAGAGTGCCGAATCTCGGAGGCTTTGAGGGTCCGGGAGAAGAACGCTACTGGTCTGCCTGCCTGGTTGAGGGTAGCAGCCAGGGCGATGTCTGACGCATTGCTCTCTACCTGGAAGGGGATAGTTTCGTCCACCGCGTGCATAGCGGCCTTGATGATGTCGACCTTGATGCGGCTGAAAACCGATCGGGCCTCAGCCGACAGGGGAAATATCGTGGTCTTTATGAGTGGGCAGGCTTTGTCTGCATATTTGGGGACCCACTGGGCGTAATAGGAGAAAAGCCCCAAGCACCGTTTGAGGGCCTTGAGGCTGCAGGGGAGGGGAAGTTCCTTAAGGGGGCGCATGTGGTCGGGGTCGGGACTTAGGACCCCGTTTTCCACGACATAGCTGAGGATGGCTAGCCGGGTTGTGTGGAAAACGCATTTTTCCTTGTTATAGGTCAGGTTGAGGGCTCGGGCGGTCTGGAGGAACTTTTCGAGGTTCGCGTCATGATCCTGCTGATCATGGCCGCAGATGGTGACATTGTCCAAGTATGGGTATGTAGCCCGCAAGCCGTACTGGTCCACCATTTGGTCCATCGCCCTTTGGAAGACGGAGACCCCATTCGTGACGCCGAAGGGGACCCTGAGGAAGTGGAAGAGCCGGCCGGCTGCTTCGAAGGCAGTATAGGGGCGATCTTTCGGTCGGATAGGGAGCTGATGGTAGGCGGATTTGAGATCGACCGTGGAAAGTACCCGGTATTGGGCGATCCGGTTTACCATTTCTGCTATGCGAGGAAGGGGGTACGCTCGAGCTGCGTGAATCAGTTTATGGTCTGGCTATAATCCAGGACCATCCGTTTCTTTACCCCAGACCGGACTACCACCACTTGTGCTCTCCAGGAGCTGTTGCTAGCATTGACGACCCCCACTCCCAGTAAACGCTGGACCTCTGACTTGATAAAAGTCATGTCTTGGGCACTGTACCGCTGGCTCCTGGTGGCGACGGGCTTACAGTCGGGGGTGAGGTTCGCGAATAGAGAGGGGGGTGCGACTTTCAGTGTCGCAAGGCTGCATACCGTGAGGGGGGGGCAAGGGTCCGCCGAACTTCAGTGCCAGGCTTAGGTGGCTGCACTGGAAATCCAGTCCGAGCAGTAGGGGGGCGCCCTGAGGTGAGGGAGGATATACAGTTTGAAACGGGTGTTTTCGGCGCCCTGGATCGAGAGATCCGCAATACAATACTCCTTGATTTGAACCGAGTGGGATCTGGATGCGAGGGCTATGGTTTGGGACACGGGATGGGTGCGCAAGGAGCAGCGCCTTACCGTTTCAGGATGAATAAAGCTCTCCGTGCTCCCGTAGTCGAAAAGGCATGGAGTGTCGCGCCCGTTGACCTGGACCTTCATCATAGAGTTCTGCAGGTGTTTTAGTCGAGGGTGATCGTTCACCGAGCGCGGTGAGTTTTTCTGCAAATTTGTCTAACGATTCCCCCGAGCGTTGCCGGCAGGTAGAGAGCAGATGCCGGGCATGTACCTCGTTGATGGGTTTGACAAACGGCTTGTGTAGTATCTCGACCGCCTCTTCTTAGGTAGTCACCTTTTCGAGCGTGGCCATGATTCTGTGACTCACCCGGGCATGGGGTAGGCACAACTTGCATGGCCCAGGATGGGAGTCCAGGTAGGCCTCGAAGCATCGGAGCCAGTATTTAAAATTTTCCTTTGCCTCTGGTGTCCGTGCTTCCAGATTGAGCTTCTCTGGTTTTAGGCCTGCGTCCATCCTGATGTAGTTTAGCTTATTAAATTGTTGTACCCTCAATAACGACGCTAGAGAGTAAAACGGTAAAGAAGGCTTTAATAAGCTAAGAACTAGCCTGGTGTCGAGATGGGTGCTTACTGGGTGCCGCCCACAAGGCGGCCCCTTATATACGACTCCCAGGTGGGCGGAGCAAGAGGCAGAGTCACCCAGGGTTCCAAGCCTGGTCTTAAAGGGGACATCACCTTACATGATGATAAGGGTACAGTAATACAGTAACCGTTCATCACAATTGGGAAACCTCAGAGGGTTGTAGGGCCAGAGATGATGACAGAAATAGGGATGGGCAAAGGAGGGACATGAGAACAAAGATGGATTTTTAAAAATTGAGGCACTGCTTCACACACCACCGATGTAGATCAGCAAAACCAGAGGCTACACAGGACTTGGTGCGAGCTCAGGCATGAGCAGTAGAGGTCCAGTTGCTACCAAGTTACAGAGTGGAGAAAGCAGGAGGGTGGCCAGCTTGGAAACAAAGGTATCGATGAAGCATTCAGCAGCAGGTGAGCTGAGGCAGGGGAGGAATAACGTGATGTTATACATGAGGATGTAGGCAGCCTGAAGCATTTCACAGTTGGAAACTCATCTCAGGGTCAAACAAAAGGTTGTGAGCAGCCTGGTTCCAGGGAGAGGGATGGAGTCGGCGGTTAGGAAATGGAGCTTTTGCCATGATTGATTTAAAAATTTGGTTTATTTTGTGGTTTTAAAATTTTTTAAAAATAGTTTCCAAACAATTGCTATGATCATCGGTAACAGAGGGAAGACAAGGTGTGGAACTGTTGGTGAATGCAAGATTGGGGTTGCATTTCCTGGTATCAGTCGGATGAGCCGATCATGGACAGTTTAGTCAGACAGAGACTGCATTCATTGCTTCCTCTCCTCCTCTTCCTCCACCACCTCGTCCTCCTCTGTTTCTTGCTGTCCAGCGGCACGGTAGCACAGTGGTTTGCACAGTTGCTTCAAAGCGCTTGGGATCCGGGTTCGATTCCTGGCTTGGGTCGCTGTCTGTGCGGAGTCTGCACGTTCTCCCCATGTCTGCGTGGGTTTCCTCCGGGTGCTCTGGTTTCCTCCCACAAGTCCCGAAAGACGTCCTGTTAGGTAATTTGGACATTCTGAATTCTCCCTCTGTGTACCCGAGCAGGCGTCGGAGTGTGGCGACTAGGGGTTTTTCACAGTAACTTAATTGCAGTGTTAATGTAAGCCTACTTGTGACAATAAAGATTCTTATTATTAAAAAGCTGGAGGTAAGAGCTGTGTCCTCACAATGGTGATGTTTTGCGATATTCATCAGACCACCATGAATCTTGACATAGTCTCTGTCGAATACTGCAGGGCCCCTCCAGGGCGCTACATTATCTAAGCAGGGGTTTTACACGAGAGTCCAAAACCCATGTTGTGAAATGATAGTACATGTCATCTGTTAACCACCCTCTGGCTCAAATGTAAATGGCACAGTGGTCGGCTACAGGTTGAAAGCACTATGACTACTGCCAGGAGATCAGGCATTGACCTGTATGATCCTTCTCAGCTGTGGTGCATTTCAAGTTTTGACATGTGCTGCCTGCTGTGATGAATGTGGGAAAAATTGTATTTTATATCTGTTGGAGTAATGTTTTAAAATTCTAAATTCAGGTATATATTTATTTGCAGCCGGATTACTAAAGAACCTAGGTTAAGGTCCAGACTGTGTGTCTGCTAAAGCTGCAATTAAGAGGTCAGAAAACGTGAGATAATTCTTCATTTTTAACCATTCACATGTTTACAAAGAGACGCCGAATGGAACTTTGTCATAAGACCATAAGACAGAGGAGCAGAATTAGGCCACTTGGCCCATCGAGTCTGCTCCGACATTCAATCATGGCTGATATTTTCTCATCCCCATTCTCCTGCCTTCTCCCCATAACCCCTGATCCCCTTATTAATCAAGATCCTATCTATCTCTGTCTTAAAGACACTCAGTGAATTGGCCTCCGCAGCCTTCTGCGACAAAGAGTTCCACAGATTCACCACCCTCTGGCTGAAGAAATTCCTCCTCATCTCTGTTTTAAAGGATTGTCCCTTTAATCTGAGATGGTCCAAGTCCATGGTCCAAGTCCAAGTTAAATCCAGTCATGATTGCTGGAGATTCCCTGGAATGGAGATAATTGAGACATTGGACCTAAGTCACACTAGCAGTGTGTGTGTGTGCACTGGGGATCTCTGAGCCTTGTGTACACCAGCAACATGCGTGTGCACTGGGGATTTTTGAGCCCTGTGTATACCAGCAATATGCGTGTGCCCTGCGGATTTTTGAGCCCTGTGTATACCAGCTGTGTGTGTGCTGGGGATCTTCAAGCCCTGTATATACCAGCAATGTGTGTGCTCTGGGGATCTTTGAGCCTTGTGTATACCAGCAATGTGTGTGCTCTGGGGATCTTTGAGCCTTGTGTATACCAGCAGTATGCGTGTGCACTGGGGATCTTTGAGCTCTGTGTATACCAGCAGTGTGTGTTCACTGGAGACCTTTGAGCCCTGTGTATACCAGCAGTGTGCGGGTGTGCACTGTGGATTTTGAGCCCTGTGTATACCAGCAGTGTGTGTGTGCGCTGGAGATTTTTGTGCCCTGTGTATACCAACAGTGTGTGTGTGCACTGTGGATGTTTGAACCCTGTGTATACCAGCAGTGGGTGTGTGCACTGGGGATTTTTGTGCCCTGTGTATACCAGCAGTCATGATGTGAAGATGCCGGCATTGGACTGGGGTGGGCACAGTAAGAAGTCTTACAACACCAGGTTAAAGTCCAACAGGTTTGTTTTGAATCACTAGCTTTCGGAGTACAGCTCCTTCCTCAGGTGTAAGACTTCTTATTATACCAGCACTGTGTGTGCACTGGGGATTTTTGAGCCCTGTGTATACCAGCAGTGTGTGCGTGTGCGCGCGCGAGGACCTTTTAAGCCCTGGGTATACCAGCAGTGTGTGTGCACTGTGATTTGTTATGTTTACGTGTAACATAAGCGGCTTCCTTGTGGTGCACTTGACAAAGGAAGGTTCAGACGTGGAGATAACTTCAACACATTTATTAAACTATTTACACTTCTATTACTCAGGTTCGACACTACTGCTAATCCTACTATAGCTACCCAGACTGACTAACCAGTTGCTGCAATCCACGTGGTGGGTGTAATATTGAATCAACCCTGTGTCTCTACTCACTGACTGTCTCCACTGGAAAGAGGCAGATCATGTGTGTGGTGTCCTTTATATATGGGTTGGTGGAATGCCCCCCTGTGGTCGTGTCACCTCTGTGTGTATCGTGAATGTCCATTGATCATGTCCTATCTAACTGATCTATTGGTTGAGTGTGTGTGTGTGTGATGTTTCTGGTGCTCCCTCTAGTGTCTAGCTAGCCTACAGGCATTTACATTGATGCACATCACCACACACTGGGGATCTTTGAGCTCTGTGTATACCAGCAGTGTGTGTGTGCACTGGGGATTTTTGATCCCTGTGTATACCAGCAGTGTGCACGTTGCAGCCATTTTCTTTGCCGTACAGTCTGCTGGTTTGAATGTCTCTGCTTCTGCAGTCTTTGATTTTAAAAAATACAATTGTTTTAATCAAATGAAAGTGAATATTTTTCAAATGCAAACAAAGAAGCTGAAATTCTTTGGGATGTCTCCAGCTAATTGATTGCAACATTATCCAGGGATTCTGCTGTCGTTGTGCCAAAGTTCGGGTGGACAAGCAGGAGAACATCGTGGAAATTTACCCCCCACCAATGCAGGCATGATGAATTGTTTAGTTAATTAGAAGATACTGCACAATATATTGATGCTTGAATACATTCTAACAAGAACCTGCCAGCACTGACAGTGAGCTCACTACAGAGGCTGCTCAGAATCACTGGTCCAGCACTAATGAAGAGACATGCTCTTCAAGTCTTAAATGAACCTCTTACTGTATTCACGGAAGGAAACAAAAAAGAATTATTCCCCGTGAGCGCCACATTCTCAACTAGAATTCTCGACTCTAACAGTCTGTAATAACAAATCACTTGCATCACCGACAGATGAGGAAGAACTATTTTTACAATGTTTGTCGAAGCACCACCTTTGCAATTGTAATTTGGGATGCTACATTGATTTTGGCAAGCCCAGAGTACAACCCTGGCAATAAGGTCAGGCACGATTCAACAACAGACCGTAAATGATCAAAAACTTTCTCCTGCTGAGATTTCTTCTTAGCACTATCTTTTTATACTTCAGGGGTGGGATTCTCCGTTCCCCCAGCCATGTTTCTCATCGCCGGTCGCTGCCGGCGGGATACTATCCTCCTGCCGCTTGCCGATGGGATTTCCCATTGAGACCATCCCGAGCCGCCGCAAAACCCACGGGCGGGGGTATGCTTCCAGCAGGAAAAGTGAATCGCAACGGCCAGAGAATTCTGGCCCAGCTCTCCAGCATCCCCTTTTATTTAAAGACTTCCGACAAGCTTTTTAAGATTTAATAAATTTACACTCAATTACACTGCGAGTTATTGTGATCCGGAATGCGCAGCCTGAAAGATTGGAGAAAGCAGTTTTGATATTCAAAAAGGGAGGTAGAGAGAAAACAGGGAACTAAAATACCAGTGAGCCTAACATCAGTAGTAGGTGATGCAAAGAACCCAGTGGGGTGATGGCCAGTGTTACTGTCGCCTTTTGCATGGTAGGACAAGGTATTGCAGGTACCATGATGTCGAGGGTAACAGAGAAAGTTTCTTTTTTTTTGTTTCATGGTGCAGCAATCAGACGATCGGGTGGCCTGGTCGTCCTTCTGGAGCGTCTGAGTTTCGGCGGCGATCCTGGTGAGGGCCCCGGCGGTTGTAACTCCGGGAACGTGGTGTCTTCCTCCCAGGCAGTTTCCCAGGCGCTGTTGGGGGGAAAAGTGGGCAGGGGGAGGGGCGCCTGTAGGGGGCGTCGGTGCCTGTTCGGCGCTGGGTAGGGGTTCCGGCGGCATTACTGACCCTCCGGTCAGGTGCTGCGGGGTGGGGGACAATGGCACGGGTGCGCATGGGGCTCCGGCGGGCGCCAGGTCCCGAAGGGAGACCGTGTCTTGGCGGCCGTCGGGGAACGCTACGTAGGCGTACTGGGGGTTGGCATGCAGCAGGTGGACCCTCTCGACCAACGGGTCCGACTTGTGCGCCCTCACATGTTTCCACAGCAGGACGGGTCCGGGTGTCGTTAGCCAGGTGGGGAGCGAGGTCCCGAAGGAGGACTTCCTGGGGAAAACAAGGAGACGTTCGTGGGGTGTCTGGTTCGTGGTAGTACAGAGCAGCGACCGAATGGAGTGAAGGGCCAATGGGAGGACTTCTTGCCAGCGGGAGACTGGGAGATTCCTGGACCGAAGGGCCAGCAGGACGGTCTTCCAGACCGTTCCGTGTGCTCGTTCCCCATCACCGCTGAGCAGCCGCAGTTTTGGCCCAGCACTATCAGTGCCCGGTAGAAGTCTTCGAGTGTCTCATCTGGGCTCTGTCGTCTCGTTGCCAGCAGGGGACGGGCGTAGACCTGGTTCAGTGGACGAATGTAATGTCCTTCTAGCAGCTCCATGGCTGCAGCATAGTTCGCCGCCCCTTCGATCAGGGGGTAGATCGCCGGGCTGACCCACGAGCGTAGGAGGTGTATCTTCTGCCTTTCCGTGGGTCTGTCGGCAGCCGTTTCGAGGTAGCTCTCAAAACACGCCAGCCAATGCTTAAAAATAGCAGCGGAGTTTTCTGCGTGAGGGCTGAGCTGAAGGCACGCCGGCTTGACGCGGAGATCCATCCTTCAAAAGGTAGCTGATTAAATTGATGCACAATCAATACTCTCGAGACAAAGAGGAGGCATATCTAATCGGCTTTAATCAGCTAGAACTGTACCCAGCAGCGGTGATACAGAAAGTGAAGGCTGCTGGGACGGCATTGGTTCTTATACCCCGCATCTCAGGGCGGGGCTCTGTACATTATCCAATGGTAGACCCCTCGGCCTAGCCAATGGTCATTCACCTCTCAGGTACTGCAATACCTGGTATTACCACAGTAGGGAAGTTGCTAATAGGGCAATCAAGGATTTCAGAGCATAGCAATTGGAAAGCAGTGGGAGCCAGGAAATCTCCCAGCTCTGCCCCCTGCCTCAGGAGAAAATGCTCACAAAAGTGGATCTTCATTGCTACAGGGTGGCTGCAGGCTGGAATCAGGCCAGGCAACCTGTGAAAAATCAACGGCACAGCGCCAAGGACCAGAGTTCAGGGGCTGGTTTAGCAGAGTGGGCTAAACAGCTGACTTGTAATGCAGAGTTGGTGCAGACCTGATGGGCCGAATGGTCTCCTTCTGCACTGTAGGGATTCTATGCTTCTATATTTCTTCGGTCAGGGACATACACAATTAGGCTTGGCTGAGACACCAGACATCCATCACTCTGGTTGAAACATCTGCACTCCTGAGAAAAAAAATGTTTGATTTGCAGCTCTCTCTGATCTCTGGGATCAACTTCACAATGTTTATTTACACAAAGTTAAGTGGTTTAAAGGGTTTGTGGTTTCTGTTCTTGACATTTTAAAGGGTCGTGATGATTTACACGTTTATGGCCTTGTAATGCAATGACTTTTTTTATCAATGGAAAGGAATGAATGAATGAATAACTTCTTAAAACATTTATTGTTTACAGATGAAAAATGAAAATTGCTTATTGTCACAAGTAGGCTTCAAATGAAGATCCTGCTGAGGGTTCATTAGTTCTGTACAATGTATAGTGGGTCAGTGGACATGGAAGTGCCAGAGCTTGGCATAGGGGACATGAGGGGCTCATGGGGGTGGGTGGGGCATTACCATGACATTGGGGGCATAAGGAGGATGTTTGTAACTCACCTTTTAAAATGTCCTTTAATGCAGACGAGAATTCATGACTTTTCTGAGGTGCCATGAACCACGGCTTTTTAAAAACCTGGCCCAACGCCAAGGAAGTTGCAGAGGAGGAGGACATGCCTCTCTCTGCAATGATGCCGGCCAGGTCGGGAGTGCTGGGTGAGGGCGTTGACAGGAACCAGCCTGCACCCTTGAAATGCACTCCTGGACATTAGGCAGCCTGGGAATGGAGTTGCGAAACCTGAAATCGGGACTTAGGTGCCATTTTGAAAGGGCTCCCGAATTATCTCAACAAGGTGACAATTTGGCCCCTTATTTCTTTTCACATATCACAAGCTATTTTTGAAATTGTCAGCTTTTTGATGTTGCGAATAGCTTTCTTAAATTTATTGGTCAGCTTTCTATGTTGGCAACGCAGTTAGGATTTGATTTATTGTCACGTGTACCAAGGTTCAGTGAAAACTATTGTTCTGCATATGCGTTTCGTACATGAAAAAACAGGACAAACGATAAATACACAATGTAAATACATAGACATAGACATCATAGAACATAGAACATAGAACATAGAACAATACAGCGCAGTACAGGCCCTTCGGCCCACGATGTTGCACCGAAACAAAAGCCATCTAACCTACACTATGCCATTATCATCCATATGTTTATCCAATAAACTTTTAAATGCCCTCAATGTTGGCGAGTTCACTACTGTAGCAGGTAGGGCATTCCACGGCCTCACTACTCTTTGCGTAAAGAACCTACCTCTGATCTCTGTCCTATATCTATTACCCCTCAGTTTAAAGTTATGTCCCCTCGTGCCAGCCATATCCATGGCTCTCACTGTCCACCCTATCCAACCCCCTGATCATTTTGTATGCCTCTATTAAGTCTCCTCTTAACCTTCTTCTCTCCAACGAAAACAACCTCAAGTCCATCAGTCTTTCCTCATAAGATTTTCCCTCCATACCAGGCAACATCCTGGTAAATCTCCTCTGCACCCGCTCCAAAGCCTCCACGTCCTTCCTATAATGCGGTGACCAGAACTGTACGCAATACTCCAAATGCGGCCGTACCAGAGTTCTGTACAGCTGCAACATGACCTCCCGACTCCGGAACTCAATCCCTCTACCAATAAAGGCCAACACTCCATAGGCCTTCTTCACAACCCTATCAACCTGGGTGGCAACTTTCAGGGATCTATGTACATGGACACCTAGATCCCTCTGCTCATCCACACTTTCAAGAACTTTACCATTAGCCAAATATTCCGCATTCCTGTTATTCCTTCCAAAGTGAATCACCTCACACTTCTCTACATTAAACTCCATCTGCCACCTCTCAGCCCAGCTCTGCAGCTTATCTATATCCCTCTGTAACCTGCTACATCCTTCCACACTATCGACAACACCACCGACTTTAGTATCGTCTGCAAATTTACTCACCCACCCTTCTGCGCCTTCCTCTAGGTCATTGATAAAAATGACAAACAGCAACGGCCCCAGAACAGATCCTTGTGGTACTCCACTTGTGACTGTACTCCATTCTGAACATTTCCCATCAACCACCACACTCTGTCTTCTTTCAGCTAGCCAATTTCTGATCCACATCTCTAAATCACCCTCAATCCCCAGCCTCCGTATGTTTTGCAATAGCCTACCGTGGGGAACCTTATCAAACGCTTTGCTGAAATCCATATACACCACATCAACTGCTCTACCCTCGTCTACCTGTTCAGTCACCTTCTCAAAGAACTCAATAAGGTTTGTGAGGCATGACCTACCCTTCACAAAGCCATGCTGACTATCCCTGATCATATTATTCCTATCTAGATGATTATAAATCTTGTCTCTTATAATCCCCTCCAAGACTTTACCCACTACAGACATGAGGCTCACCGGTCTATAGTTGCCGGGGTTGTCTCTGCTCCCCTTTTTGAACAAAGGGACCACATTTGCTGTCCTCCAGTCCTCTGGCACTATTCCTGTAGCCAATGATGACATAAAAATCAAAGCCAAAGGTCCAACAATCTCTTCCCTGGCCTCCCAGAGAATCCTAGGATAAATCCCATCAGGTCCCGGGGACTTATCTATTTTCAGCCTGTCCAGAATTGCCAACACCTCTTCCCTACGTACCTCAATGCCATCTATTCTATTAGCCTGGTGCTCAGCATTCTCCTCCACAACATTATCTTTTTCCTGAGTGAATACTGACAAAAAATATTCATTTAGTATCTCGCCTATCTCTTCAGACTCCACACACAATTTCCCAACCCTGTCCTTGACTGGTCCTACTCTTTCCCTAGTCATTCGCTTATTCCTGACATACCTATAGAAAGCTTTTGGGTTTTCCTTGATCCTTCCTGCCAAATACTTCTCATGTCCCCTCCTTGCTCGTCTTAGCTCTCTCTTTAGATCCTTCCTCGCTACCTTGTAACTATCCATCGCCCCAACCGAAACTTCACACCTCATCTTCACATCGGCCTCCTTCTTCCTCTTAACAAGAGATTCCACTTCCTTGGTAAACCACGGTTCCCTCGCTCGACGCCTTCCTCCCTGTCTGACCGGTACATACTTATCAAGAACACGCAGTAGCTGATCCTTGAACAAGCCCCGCTTATCCAGTGTGCCCAACACTTGCAGCCTACTTCTCCACCTTATCCCCCCCAAGTCACGTCTAATGGCATCATAATTGCCCTTCCCCCAGCTATAACTCTTGCCCTGCGGTGTATACTTATCCCTTTCCATCATTAACGTAAACGTCACCGAATTGTGGTCACTGTCTCCAAAGTGCTCTCCTACCTCCAAATCCAACACCTGGCCTGGTTCATTACCCAAAACCAAATCCAACGTGGCCTCGCCTCTTGTTGGCCTGTCAACATATTGTTTCAGGAAACCCTCCTGCACACACTGTACAAAAAACGACCCATCTATTGTACTCAAACTATATCTTTTCCAGTCAATATTTGGAAGTTAAAGTCTCCCATAATAACTACCCTGTTACTTTCGCTCTTATCCAGAATCATCTTCGCCATCCTTTCCTCTACATCCCTAGAACTATTAGGAGGCCTATAAAAAACTCCCAACAGGGTGACCTCTCCTTTCCTGTTTCTAACTTCAGCCCATACTACCTTGGAAGAAGAGTCCCCATCTAGCATCCTCTCCGCCACCGTAATACTGCTCTTGACTAGCAGCGCCACACCTCCCCCTCTTTTGCCTCCTTCTCTGAGCTTACTAAAACACCTAAACCCCGGAACCTGCAACATCCATTCCTGTCCCTGCTCTATCCATGTCTCCGAAATGGCCACAACATCGAAGTCCCAGGTACCAACCCATGCTGCCAGTTCCCCTACCTTGTTTCGTATACTCCTGGCATTGAAGTAGACACACTTCAACCCACCTACCTGAACACTGGCCCCCTCCTGCGACGTCAAATCTGTGCTCCTGACCTCTATACTCTCATTCTCCCTTACCCTAAAACTACAATCCAGGTTCCCATGCCCCTGCTGCATTAGTTTAAACCCCCCCAAAGAGCACTAACAAATCTCCCCCCCAGGATATTTGTGCCCCTCAGGTTCAGATGTAGACCATCCTGTCTGTAGAGGTCCCACCTTCCCCAGAAAGAGCCCCAGTTATCCAGAAATCTGAATCCCTCCCGCCTGCACCATCCCTGTAGCCACGTGTTTAAATGCTCTCTCTCCCTATTCCTCATCTCACTATCACGTGGCACGGGCAACAACCCAGAGATAACAACTCTGTTTGTTCTAGTTCTGAGCTTCCATCCTAGCTCCCTGAAAGCCTGCCTGACATCCTTGTCCCCTTTCCTACCTATGTCGTTAGTGCCAATGTGGACCACGACTTGGGGCTGCTCCCCCTCCCCCCTAAGGACCCGGAAAACACGATCCGAGACATCACGTACCCTTGCACCTGGTGAAGCATACGGAGTACAGTACTATTCAGTCGGGAAGATGTGTGAAGAGATCAGTTCAGTCTATACGAGGGTCATTCAGGAGTCTGGTAACAGCGGGGAAGAAACTGTTTTGAATCTGTTAGTGCGTGTTCGCAGACTTTTGTATCTCCTGCCGGATTGAAGAAGTTGGAAGAGAGAATAACCTGGGTGGGAAGGGGTCTTTGATTCTGCTGCAAACTTTCCCAAGGCAGCGGGAGCTGTAGACAGAGTCAATGGATGGGAGGTGGGCTTGCGTGATGGACTGGGCTGTTTTCAGGACTCTGTTGTTTTTTATGGTCTTGAGCCAAGCAGTTGCCATACCAGACTGTGATGCAGCCAGATAGGATGCTTTCTATGGTGCATCTGTAAAAATTGGCAAGAGTCAATGTACACATGTCGAATTTCCTTAGTGCCCTGAGGAAGTAAAGGCGCTGTTGTGCTTCCTTGGTCGTAGCGTTGATGTGGGTGGACCAGGACAGATTGTTGGTGTTGTTCACACCTAAGAATTTGAATCTATCAACCATCTCCACCTCAGTATCATTGATGCAGACAGGGGTGTGTATGATACTTCGCTTCCTGAAGTCAATGACCAGCTCCTTTGTTTTGCTGACGTTGAGGAAGAGATTGTTGACGTTAAACCATGCCACTAGATTCTCTATCTCTCTCCTGTACTCTGACTCATCGTTGTTCGAGATCCGACCCACTGCAGTTGTTTTAACAGCAAACTTGTAGATAGAGTTGGATTGCCACACAGGAGTGTGTGTATAGGGAGTATAGTAGGGACTAAGTATGCAGCCTTACAGGGCCCCAGATTTGAGGACTATCGTGGAGGAGATGTTGTTGTTTACTTTTACTGACTGTGGTGTATGGGTCAGGAAGTCAAGGATTCAGTTTCAGAGGGAGGAGCCAATTCCTAGGTTTTAGAGTTTTATGAGTTTGGCTGGGATTATGGTGATGAAGGTGGAGCTATAGTCAATGAATCTGACATAGGAGTCCTTGTTGTCGAGATGCTCCAGTGATGAGTGTAGGACCAGGGAGATGGCGTCTGCTGTGAATCGGTTGTGGCTGTTTGCAAATTGCAGTGGATCAAGGCATTCTGGGAGTATGGAGTTGATGTGTCTCATGACCAACCTTTCGAAGAACTTCATATTGATAGATGTCAAGACCACTGGACAGGAGTCATTGAGGCACATTACCTGGTTCTTCTTTGGCACTGGTATGATGGTAGTCTTCCTGAAGCAGGTGGGAACCTCAAAACGGAGTAGGGAGAGGTTGAAGATGTCCGCAAACATACCCGCCAGATAGTCAGCGCAGGATCTGAGTGCACGACCAAGGATCCCGTCCGGACCCGTCGCCTTCCGAGGATTCACTTACTGTGACAGTAGGTATGGGTGTGTCCGAGGCTGCTGAGGCAGTTGACAATGGTTTGTTGGTTTCCTGCTTGAAACGCGTATAGAATGCATTGCGTTCATCGGGCAGGTGTGCGCTCCTGCCAGAGATTCTACTCGGCTTTGCTTTATAGCCCGTTACGTTGTTTAAGCCTTACCACAACCGACGAGAGTCCATGACGCTAGTCTGTGACTCTAGCTTAGTCTGGTATTGTCTCTTGGCATCCCTGATGGCTTTGCAGGGGTTGTACCTGGATTTCTTGCATAGGTCAGGGTCATCTGTCTTGAACGCCTCAGACCTGGCCTTCAGTAGGGAGTGAATCTCCCGATTAAACTATAGTTTCCGGTTGGGGAACGTATGTACCACCTTTTTTGGCACGCAATCTTCTATACACTTGCTGATGAAGTCTGTGACGGTGGTGGCATACTCGTTTAGGTTGGCTGCTGAATTCTTGAATATGGACCAGTCCACTGACTGCAGACTCCAAGCAGTCGTGCACGAGCTCACCTGTTGCCTCGGCCAGCATTGCACGATTCTCCCGCTTAAGTTTCTGCTTGTATGCCGGGGAGAAGGAGCACCGTCTTATGGTCCGATTTTCCAAAGTGCGGCCGGGGGATGGATCAGTAGGCGTCCTTGATTTTTGTGTAGCAGTGGTCAAGGATGCTGCTAATCCTGGTTGGACAGGAGATGTGCTGGTGGAATTTTGGCAGTACACTCTTGAGGTTAGTCTGGTTGAAGTCTCCGGCCACGATGAACAAGGCCTCCGGCTGTTCGGTTTTATTGTTATTTTTAGCGGTAAAGTGGAAGGCTCATGTTAACTATATATGAATTGTATTTAAATTGTGGCATCAACTGGGTTTGACTTGTGCCCCCATAAATCGACATAGATTGCCAATGTGGTGGTGGGCTGAGGGGTGCTCACTTTTAATCTGTAACTGTGAAAATAAATGCTTAGTGTGTAATGCTTGACTCCAGTCACCCTTTATCAACAGGATTTCTGGCTTATAATAGCTCCAAGTTGAGAACCGACAGAGAGGCAACTTAGAAAGTTGTGCTCTTATTTGATCATGGAAGAAAGCATAGAACGTAAGAAAAATGTGATTCATCCCCTCAAACATGCTCCTTCCATCGCCCACATCTAATGTAAATTTAAACTTATTAATTGAATCTAATGAGGTTCTTCAAGAGGTTACCCTGACTCTCCCCTTTAAGATAAGTCAAGCAAACACTGGGAATACTTGTCTGATCAGGGGCGGGATTCTCCGACCCCCCGCCGGGTCAGAGAATCGCCGGGGGCTGGCATGAATCCCGCCCCCGCCGGTTGCCGAATTCTCCGGCACCGGATATTCGGCGGGGGTGGGAATCACGCCGCGCTGGTTGGCAGGTCCCCCCCGGTGATTCTCCGGCCCGTGGTGGGCCGAAGTCCCGCTGCTGGAATGCCTGTCCCGCCAGCGAGAATCAAACCACCTCTCTTACCAGCGGGACAAGGCGGCGCGGGCGGGCTCCGGGGTCCTGGGGGGGGGGGGGGGGCGCGGGGCGATCTGGCCCTGGGGGGTGCCCCCACGGTGGCCTGGCCCGCGATCGGGGCCCACCGATCCGCGGGCGGGCCTGTGCCGTGGAGGCACTCTTTTCCTTCCGCCTTCACCATGGTCTCCACTATAGCGGAGGCGGAAGAGACCCCCTCCACTGCGCATGTGCGGGGATGCCGTGAACGGCCGCCGACCCTCCCGCACATGCGCCGCACGGCAAAGTCATTTCCGCGCCAGCTGGTGGGGCACCAAAGGCCTTTCCCGCCAGCTGGCGGGGCAGAAATCAGTCCGGCGCGGGCCTAGCCCCTCAAGGTGAGGGCTCGGCCCCTCAAGGCGTGGAGAACTCCGCACCTTTGTGGCGGCGCGTTGCCGGACTGATTTGCGTCGTTTTTGGCGCCGGTCGGCGGACATCGCGCCGATTGCGGAGAATCCCGCCCCATATATCCGACATTATGAAACAGAAGCTGCTTCTTTTGTATCATTTTCTTTACTTATAATGATCCACATGCATTCAATTATTGCTATCCGTAATGATCCTTATAAATCTTGATCCCAAGCTACACCAGATATCATCCATCAATTCTTAAAAATGGTAATCAACATACTGCCGAATTTTACAAAGACTTCTGTCAGTAATTTGTAAGTAAACTTTAACAGCCTGTGAGTTATACTGCCACAGCTGTGGAAGGATCTATTATACTGAGTAATTAGAGATATAACTTTGGAACAGACATTGCTGAGAGCAAACAAAGTCCAACATTTTTTCTTTGGTTACCAGAAGAAAAGAAAATGAATGAAATACTTCAAGACTTGTCATCTCCGAGCTATCTTGCCATTAACTCTGTCTTCCTGCATTCTGCTCAATGAGAAATCTGCCGAATTCTATTTTAGATATTCTATTCGTCAATCAAATCCCCATTGACTGCACTAGGTGGCAATCTGCTCCATAGAGTACAACTCTTGATTGATAACATTCACATTCAAATGCTTAGCATGCTCGCACTTCATTCTTGGGATCTATGTATTACTCATGGCAGGTTAAAATCCATGCAACATTTGTGCACACAGGCATATAGCACATTTAGCATTTTTACATGAATCGCATGTTCGACTTTCACAAGTTAGTGACTCCAAATGCGAAAAAGTTACTCATTAAGTCATTTTTTTGCTTTGGGCTGACTTCATTTGAACGCAGATCCCCTAGTTCCCTTTCGGTTCTGTCTTCCATTATCTCACCAAAGTGACCACTTGTGACCTTTGAAAACAAGATTCAGAAGTGTACTCGACCTCAGTGTATTGCAGCTGATGTCAATTCTGGCACCATGTGGAAGAAAGACTTGCATTTACATTGTACCTTTCATCACTTCAGCATATTCCAAAGTACTTTACACCCAATTAAGTCCTTTTTGAAAAGTAATTACTCTTGCAATATAGGAAGCTCGGCAACTGAACTGCACAGCACAACAAAGAGACAGATCTGTTGGAGGAGCAAATATTGAATCATAGATCAGTACACAACAGAAGCACACAACAGTCCAACAATGCTGCTTAGGCCACAGCTGGAGTACTACGGGCAGTTCTGGTCGCCACACTATCTCCTCTGCACCCCCTCCAGTGGTGGCACTGGAGGGGGTGCAGATGTTGCCTGGGCTGGAGCGTTTCAGCTATCAAGGGAGACTGGATAGGCTGGGGTTGTTTTCCTGGAGTAGAGAAGGCCGAGGGCTATCCAAGCCCAGTCGCCCCAAAAGACAATTGCTAATGGGGACTCGGGTTGCAGGACGGGTATCACAGCAGGCCACCTCCACTCCGTCTGGGGACCCACCAAGAAATAGCGTCAGGGCGCACAAGGCCAAAACGTTAGACAGTTACGTTGGTGTGGGTGCAGGACACAGTTAAGTGATAGGGGCTAGGGCTGACTCTGTATGTATTTGTTCAGCTTAAACATCTGTTCACAATGTAACAACCTGCCTTGGTGCTCTGTCAGAAGGAGTGGGTGAGGGGTGGGCTGGTCTGGGCTGGCTGCAGAGGGGACGAGGGGGGGGAACTGGTTGACATTGGGGGTGGGTTTGACTCAGAGACCGCAGCTCAGCCAGCGCTCTCCGGTCCAGTATCCCACCCCCATCCCACTTCCACCGTCCCCACTCCCCACTGTCCCCAGCTCTGCCACCACAGGGATTCGCTGGGATCTGATGATGGAATGGCCAGCTCGCACGCAGGGAACACCCAGATGGATGGTAGGAAGGGCTACAATAGGCAGGAGTCAGACGTTGCCGACCAATGCGGAGAACCAGCTCTCATCCCAGAGCGACTTGTCATCACCTTCCACCCCATGGACTAGACCCGGCCAACCCTGGGCCTGCACTCCATAGTGAGGCAGGTATGTATCACGGAGGGGGTTGTAGGTTGGGGGGGTGGCCAGGAGTGGGAGATGTGTGTGGGTGGAATCCGGTGTCTGTACCCCGGCCCGTACCTCCCCCCCAGTCAATGAACCTGGAGACGATCAGGGGGTCCCGTGCATGTTGGCCCCGGCGCATGTTGTGCGGCCTCCCATGCCTGCCTGGGCCCCATGCCCTGCCCATCCTTGCCCTCTCCTGCATTCTCCTCGTCGGACGAGGGCTGACGTTAATCCTCCTCCTCCAGCATTTTGCCCTTCTGCTATGCGATGTTGTGGAGGATTCAGCAGGCCGCCACGATGCTGGCGGCCCTCCCAGTGTCACATTGGAGGAGCCCTCCAGAGCGATCCAGGCACCTGAACTGTATCTTCAGAATGCCGAAGCATCATTAGATCATGCCCGTGACGCTGCATTGTAGCGGATGTCCACATCGGTCTGTGGCCTCTGTATAGGTGTCATCAGCCATGACCTCAGCGCATAACCCCTGTTGCCCAGGAGCCAGGCCGCCAGCCGGGAGTGCGCCTCGAGGAGGCTGGGAATCATCGAGTGTGCCAGGGTGAAAGCACACTGCCCGGGTATCGGGTGCAGATGTGCATGATGCGCATCTGATGGTCACATATTAGCTGCAGGATCATCGGGTGGAACTCTTGTCAGTTTGTGAAGATCAGCCTGACATCTGTAGGTACCCGTAGGGCGACATGTATCCCGTCGATCACCCCCCGGACCAGGGGCATCTTGTCGATGGTGGCGAACCCCGTTACCCAAGCATCCAGGTGGGCTTGACCCGCATTGAAATGGATGTATAGGGCCTCCTTGATGGCGCGGATGCACCTGTGCAACGAGCTCTGTGAGATCCCGTACAGGTCCCCACTCGACGCTTGGAAGGACCCTGTGGTGTAAAAGTTCAGGACGACCGTCACCTTGACAGCCGCCGGGAGCGGGTGTCCTCCCCCATTCCCCCGTGGTGCCAGGTGTGCCATGATCTGGCAGATATGTCGCACTGTCTGCCTGCTCAGCAGGAGTCTTCGACGGCATGCCCGGCCCAGCAGGTCCTTGAATGACAGGCGCTGCCGGTACCTGCGAGGCCTCATGCGGCACCTCCTTTGCACCTCCTCCTCCTCGGCCTATTGGGCGGCCGGCTCTTTATCCTCAGCAGCTACTTCCTGTTCTGCTGCTGCAGCATCCTCCTCCTCCTTGAGCAGCTCCAGCTCGTACAGCCGCAGGGCATCCCCCAGGGCTGCGGTGACTAGAAGGAAGGCCACTATTTCTGGTTGAATTCCAATATCCATTGTCTGCAGGAGTACAAGGCTAACATGTTAGCATGGTGCGTACCCCCGTGCCCAACCAAGTCCAACGGGCTACACGGTGGCCCCGGTAGGCACTGCGGGCTCTGCCTCCGTATGTTCCCCTCTCCCCTTCCTCTCCACACTCCTGGCCCTGTTGGTGGCCAGCACCTTGGGGGCCTCTGGCCCTTGCGCCCATCCCTGCTGCCAGGGGTACCGTTGGCTGGCGCTGCCTTTGCCAGTGGAATGCTTCGTGGTCCCCGTCTGGCCCCCCATAGGGGCTACAGTGGGCGGTTGTCCTGGGTGGGCCACTTGATGGGTGGTATGGCAGAGGGTGGGATGCGGGATGGTGAGTTGGAGGGTGGGGGCTGGTGTGCAGATGATGGTGGGATGAAGGGTGGAGACTGGGGAGCTTGATTCACTCTGCAGAACCAAGGCCAAGGTGGGTGGTTAGTGGAGAGCGCAGCAAGATGGCTGTCTTGCGGGCCGTAACGCAATGGTGTTACGTGACTGGGCGCCAACCCATTCCCCCATCAACAACCCCGCCCATCCCATCGCTGGCATGGCCCCCACCCCAGCAAGCATCATTAGATCATGCCCCTGACGCTGCATTGTAGTGGGTCTCTGCGTCGGTCTGTGGCCTCTGGATAGCTGTCATCAGCCATGACCTCAGCGCATAACCCCTGTTGCCCAGGAGCCAGCCCGCAGCCCATGGTCACGCCTCCCATGTCCTACCCCCTTTCTCCCGCATCAGCCATGGCCCCAGTTTCACAGTTGTTAAAAGCACAAGTGAACCTCGCCGTTAGGAATTCGGCCCAGTGGAGGTGGAGAATTGGGGAGGCCCTGGAGAAGACCGGGTCAGGCCCACTAATGACATGCCAACGCCGTTTACTGTATGTACGGAGTGAATGCACTGATGCCGCTGTCGAGGCGACAGAGAATAGCGATCTGGCATGAAGCTCGTGCCCACTACGATATCAGTGTCGGAACTGATTCTCCGCCCAATCGCGTATCCCGATTCCAGCATCGGCCGATGGAGAATTCAGCCCACAATGTTTTGGCCTCAACTGCTTCGTGTGGTAATGCATTCCACAGGCTGATCACTTCCTGGTGAAGAAATCTCTCCTCACCTCTGTCCTAAACGGTCTACCCCATGTCCTCAGACAGTGACCCCTGGGGCGGGATTTGGCGGGGGCGGGAACGCGCCGCGCCGATTGGCGGGCCCCCCCCCCCGGCGATTTTCCGGCCCACGATGGGCCGAAGTCCCGCTGCTGTCAACCCATGCCAGCCGGCGTGGATTGAACCACCTTTGGGGCGGCGGGACACGGCTGCGCGGGTGGGCTCCGGGGTCCTGGGGGGGGGGCTATCTGGCCCTGGGGGGTGCCCCCACGGTGGCCTGGCCCGTGATCGGGGCCCACCGATCCGCGGGCGGGCCTGTGCCGTGGGGGCGCTCTTTTCCTTCCGCCTTCGCCATGGTCTCCACTATGGCGGAGGCGGAAGAGACCACCTCCACTGCACATGCGCGGGGATGCCGTGAGCGGCCGCTGACGCACCCGCGCATGCGCTGCTCGGCAAAGTCAGTTTAGCGCCAGCTGGCAGGGCACCAAAGGCCTTTCCCGCCAGCTGGCGTGGCGGAAATCAGTCCGGCGCGGGCCTAGCCCCTCAAGGTGAGGGCTCGGCCCCTCAAGATGCGGAGACTCCCGCACCTTTGGGGCGGCGCGATGCCGGATTGATTTGCGCCGTTTCTGGCGCCGGTCGGCGGACATCGCGCCGATATCGGCGAATCCCGCCCCTGGTTCTGGACACCCCCACAAACGGAAACATCCTTTTTACAGCTACCCTGTCGAGACCTGTTAGAATTTTATAGGTTGCTATGAGACCCCTCCCATTGTTCTGAACTCCAGAGAATACAATCCTAACCGACTCAATCTCTCCTCATACGTCTGTCCTGCCATCCCAGGAATCAAACTGGAAAACTTTCTGTGCACTCTCTCTATGGCAACAACTTCTTTCCTCAGATAAGGGGACCAAAACTGCACACAATGTTCTCGGTGTGGCCTCCCCAAGGCCCTGTATAACTGCAGCAAGACATCCCTGCTCCTGTTCTCGAATCCTCTCGCTAACGCATTACTTCAAAGCTACAGGGTCTGAACGACTTGCTTTTTCATCACTCTGCCGAATCATAGAATCTGTACAGTGTAGAAGGAGGCTATTCGGCCCATCATGTCTGTGCCAAACCTCAGAAAGAGCACCCTACCTAGCCCACTTCCCCATCCTGTCTCTGTAACCCCGTAACCCCACCCAACCTTTTGGACACTAAGGGACATATCAACATGGCAAATACACCTAATCTGCACGTCTTTGGACTGTGGGAGGAAACTGGAGCACCCGGAGAAATCCCACGCAGACACGGGGAGAAAGGGCAAACTCTACACAGACAGTGACGTAAGGATGGAATTGAACCTGGGACCCTGGCACTGTGATGCTGCAGTGCTAACCACTGTGCGACCAGACTGCCCACAAATGGAGGATATTTCCTGAAAAAGTAGAGTATACAGATCCTGGCCCTGATATTGCCTCAGGTTCTTGAGGAGTCCGACATAGCAGTTGAAACTGATCTGGAATGAACTATGTCCTACGCAGCGCACATGTGCACCACAGGAGAAATTGAACTCAACCAGGATCAACTTGTAATTACGTAATCATCTCAATAACTGAGGTGCTGAGAGTAAAAAAGATTACACTGATCTATCATTGCTCTTCTCCCCCCCCCCCCCCACCCAATCGTGTGTGACTAAATAGAGTCAGAATAAGTGCAATAGAAACATGCTTATTAAAGAGTTTTGAAAGACTGAAAGGATAAAAGAATCGAAAAGTCTCCAAGACATAAATTTTTATCCAAACGTTCCACTGACAAATTGCAACATCATCTCTAGTCAATGATACCAGGTTAAAGTCCAACAGGTTTGTTTCATATCACTAGCTCTGGTGTTGTAAGACTTTTTACTGTGTGTGGTGAACGTATTGTAATAACCATTCACCATGTATCTCACTGTATCACGCTGTTGCCCATGTGGGCTCCACCTATGGACCATTGTACGATATTACATAGAACGTATCATGTTCGTGCCCTTGTGGGCTCCGCCCCTTGAGGGGAGGTATAAAGAGCAGCAGCCCTGTAGGCGGCACTCACTAGCAGAACAGTCGCAGGCAGGCACTGTTCTAGTCAATTAAAACCACAGTTTACATCTACTCTCTGTTTCGCATGAATTGATGGTCGCATCAATTTAATCGACTACAACACCACAATGGAATCGGCCCTCAAACCTGACCGACTGGAACTCGACCCACAGGCCAAAGGGATTTTTTCACACTGGCTCCGCTGTTTCGAGGCCTACCTCGCTGCCTCCTCCTCGCCTTCCGACTCCGACGATCAGAAGCTGAGCCTCCTCCACGACCGGGTGAGCCATCGAATCTCTGTACAACCCGAGGAAGCCTCCACATACGCAGACGCCCTCGCAATGCTGCAGCGTCTATACGTAAGGCTAGTGAACAAGGGGTACGCGCGGCATCTCCTCACCACTCGCCACCAACGCCCCGGGGAATTGCTGGAGGAGTACCTACGTGACCTCAAAGTCCTCGCGCGAAGTTGCAACTACCAGGCCGTTACAGCCTCTCAACATATGGACCTCACCGTCTGGGACGTCTCCGTGGCTGGAGTCAGGTCCAACTACTTGAGGCAGCGCCTGCTCAAGAAAGGTGCCCTCGACCTGGAAGAGACGGTAAAACTAGCCACCTCCCTAGAGATAGCGTTCCAAAGCCTCAACGCGTTCCCGTCTGATCACACGACCCCCTCGTGCACCCCCGACCAGAGAGTACCCCAGGCCTGTGCCGTGCGGCTGCCCGCCCAACCCGGGGGGCTACCCTGCTATTTCTGCAGCTAGCACCAGCACCCCAGGCAGCGTTGCCCGGCCCGGAACGTGAACAGCAGCGACTGCGGCAAAAAGGGACACTTCGCCAAAGTTTGCCTGGCCAGGTCCAAATCCTTTAAGTCGCAGGCCCAACTCTCAGACTCACAGGCCCGCAGACCCCGCAGTGTGGCTGCGTGCCTGCCGGCTCCGCCCCCTCCGGACGCGTCATCTGCCTTGTGTTGTCCGGTGGGCAACCATCTTCAAGCCTGCACAACATGTGCGACTCATGGGGGCCCCACGCGGCCTGCCATGTGCGACTCATGGGGGCCGCCATCCTGGACGCCATATTCCTCGCCGCCCGACACGTGCGACCGACGGGGCAGCCATCTTGGAACCACTCCATCACCTCCGACCACGCCGGCTACCTGCAACTCGGAGTCGAATCACCCTCGACCAGTCGCGACCAAAACACCTCCGGTGTTCCATGATGACCGTCCGGGTCAATGGACACGATACGCCTTGTCTGTTCGACTCCGGGAGCACGGAGAGCTTCATTCACCCTGCATGTCAAACCATCTCCCTCGCTTCTGGATTGCACTCGGTGCAGATCCGGGGGTACACTGCCGTAAACCTTGCAATAAAGGGCGTCGAGTACGCCAATTTTATACTATATGTACTCCCTGATCTCTGCGCTCCTCTCCTGTTGGGACTGGATTTCCTTTTTTTTAAGAAATATTTTTATTCAAATTTTTACATATTTTCAACAAACCCCCTCCCCCTTACAGAAAAAAGAAAAACAAAGAACACATAAATAAACATCTTACAACTACCTCACGAATTCCCCCAATATACAAACCCCCCATTAAGCAATAATAAACACAGTACAAAGAACAAAGAACAAAGAAATGTACAGCACAGGAACAGGCCCTTCGGCCCTCCAAGCCCGTGCCGACCATACTGCCCGACTAAACTACAATCTTCTACACGTAGAAAAGTAGAAAACACAAAGTAAACCCCCCCTCCTCCCCCCCCCCCTCTGGGTTGCTGCTGCTGCTGACCACCTCCTAACGTTCCGCTAGAAAGTCTAGGAACGGTTGCCACCGTCTGAAGAACCCTTGCACAGACCCTCTCAAGGCAAATTTTACCCTCTCCAATTTAATGAACCCTGCCATGTCGCTGATCCAGGCTTCCACGCTTGGGGGCCTCGCATCCTTCCACTGTAGCAGAATCCTCCGCCGGGCTACCAGGGACGCAAAGGCCAGAATACCAGCCTCTTTCGCCTCCTGCACTCCCGGCTCGTCCGATACCCCAAATAGTGCTAACCCCCAGCTCGGCTTAACCTGGGTATTTACTACCTTAAACACCGTCCTCGCAATACCCCTCCAGAACCCATCCAGCGCCGGGCACACCCAGAACATATGGGTATGATTTGCTGGGCCCCCTGAGCACCTCCCACACCTGTCGTCCACCCCAAAGAACCTGCTCAGCCTCGCCCCTGTCATATGCGCTCTATGAAGAACCTAAGCCTGGCACAAGAGGAGGAAGAATTAACCCTACCCAGGGCATCCGCCCGCGCACCCTCGTCTATCTCCTCCCCAAGCTCCTCCTCCCATTTACCCTTTAGCTCCTCCACCGAGGTCTCCTCCTCCTCCTGCATCTCCTGGTAGATCGCCGAGACCCTGCCCCCTCCAACCCACACCCCCGAGAGCACCCTATCCTGGATCCTGAGTGCTGGAAGCAGCGGGAACTCCCTCACCTGCTGTCTTACAAACGCCCTTACCTGCATGTACCTGAAGGCATTTCCGGGGGGAAGCCCAAATTTTTCCTCCAGCGTCCCAAGGCTCGCAAACGTCCCATCTAAAAACAGGTCCCTCATCCTTCTAATTCCTGCCCTGTGCCAGCTCATGAATCCTCCATCCATTCTCCCCGGGACGAACCGATGGTTCTCCCGGATCGAGGGCCAAACCGAAGCCTCTACCTCACCCCTGTGGCGTCTCCACTGCCCCCCAAATTTTCAAAGTCGCCGCCACCACCGGACTCGTGGTGTACCTAGTCGGTGGGAGCGGCAGCGGTGCTGTCACCAGCGCTCCCTGACTCGTGCCCACACAGGACGCCATCTCCAGCCTCTTCCACGCCGCCCCCTCCCCCTCCATTACCCACTTGCGTATCATCGCCACATTGGCAGCCCAGTAATACCCACACAGATTAGGTAACGCTAACCCTCCTCTGTTCCTACTCCGTTCCAGAAACACCCTTCTCACCCTCGGGGTCTTTTTCGCCCACACGAATCCCATGATGCTCCTACTGACCCGTTTAAAAAAGGCCTTGGAGATCAGGATGGGGAGATACTGAAAAATAAAATGGAACCTCGGGAGCACCGTCATCTTCACCGATTGTACCATACCCGCCTGGGAGAGTGGCAGCATATCCCACCTTTTAAACTCCTCCTCCATCTGCTCCACCAGCCTCGTCAAGTTGAGCTTGAGTAGGGCCCCCCAGCTCCTGGCCACCTGGATCCCTAAGTACCAAAAACTTCTTTCCGCCCTCTTCAGTGGAAGCTCGTCTATCCCCCTTCCCTGGTCCCCCGGGTGTAGCACGAAGAGCTCACTCTTCCCCACGTTGAGCTTATACTCGGAAAAGTCCCCAAACTCCCTGAGGATCCGCATCACCTCCGGCATCCCCCCCACGGGGTCCGCCACATACAGTAACAGGTCATCGGCATTCAACAAAACCCGGTGTTCCTCCCCCCCACCGGACCAGCCCCCTCCAGTTCCTAGACTCCCTTAGAGCCATAGCCAAAGGCTCAATTGCCAATGCAAATAGCAAGGGGGATAGGGGGCACCCCTGCCTCTTCCCCCGGTACAGCCTAAAGTATTCCGACCTCCTCCGATTCGTGGCCACACTCGCCACCGGGGCTTCGTAAAGTAGCCTAACCCAACTAATGAACCCCTCCCCGAACCCAAACCTCCTCAACACTTCCCAAAGGTAACCCCACTCCACCCTATCGAAGGCCTTCTCCGCATCCATCGCTGCCACTATCTCCGCTTGCCCCTCCACTGCAGGTATCATGATTACGTTAAGGAGCGTCCGCACATTGGTATTCAGCTGCCTTCCCTTAACAAAACCCGTCTGGTCCTCGTGAATCACCCCCGGGACACAGTCCTCAATTCTGGTAGCCAACACCTTCGCTAACAGCTTCGCGTCCACGTTGAGGAGAGAGATTGGCCGATATGACCCACACTGTAATGGGTCCTTGTCCCGCTTCAAGATCAGCGAGATCAAGGCCATGGACATCGTCGGAGGTCGGGCCCCCCCCCTCCCTCGCCTCATTGAAAGTCCTCACTAATAGAGGGCCCTGCAGGTCCATGTACTTCCGGTAAAATTCCACCGGGAACCCATCTGGCCCCGGTGCCTTCCCAGCCTGCATACTCCCCAGCCCCTTAGTCAGCTCCTCCAGCCCTAACGGTGCCCCAAGCCCAGCCACTTGCTCCTCCTCCACCCTCGGGAACATCAGCCGATCCAAAAATCGATGCATCCCCCCCTCCTCCGTCGGGGGCTCAGACCTATACAGCCCCTCATAAAAGTCTCAAGATACCCCATTTATTCCCACCGCACTCCGCACCGCGTTCCCCCCTTTGTCCCTAACTCTCCCAATCCCCCTCGCTGCCCCCCGCTTCCGAAGCTGGTGTGCCAACATCCGGCTAGCCTTCTCCCCGTACTCATACACCGCCCCTTGCGCTTTCCTCCACTGCACCTCTGCCTTCTTGGTGGTCAACAGGTTGAACTCGACCTGAAGGCTTCGTCGCTCCTTGGGTAGTCCCTCCTCGGGGACCTCTGCATACCTCTTATCCACCCTTAAAATCTCCCCCGCCAACCTCTCCCTATCTCTCCTCTCCTTCCCCATGTGGGCCCTAGTGGAGATTAGCTCTCCCCTAATCATCGCCTTCAGCGCCTCCCAGACCACCCCCACCTGCACCTCCCCATTATCGTTAGCCTCTCGATAGCTTTCAATGCACCCCCGGATCCGCCCGCTCACCTCCTCACCCGCCAGCAAGCCCACATCCAGGCGCCACAGCGGGCGCTGGTCCCTCTCCTCCCCTAGCTCCAGCTCCACCCAATGCGGGGCATGGTCTGAGATGGCTATAGCCGAATACTCTGTGTCCTCCACCCTCGGAATAAGTGCCCTGCTCATAACGAAGAAGTCTATCCAGGAGTAGGCTTTATGGACGTGGGAAAAAAAAGAAAATTGCCTGGCCCCCGGCCTGACAAACCTCCATGGGTCCACTCCTCCCATCTGGTCCATAAACCCCCTCAGCACCTTGGCCGCCGCCGGCCTCTTACCCGTCCTGGACCTGGAGCGGTCCAATGCTGGATCCAGTACCGTGTTGAAGTCCCCACCCATTATCAAGCTTCCTGCTCCAGGTCCGGAATCCGGCCCAACATGCGCCGCATAAATCCGGCATCGTCCCAATTCGGGGCATATACATTCACTAATACCACCCGCACCCCCTGCAGCTTACCACTCACCATCACATACCTACCTCCATTGTCTGCCACGACGTTCAGCGCCTCAAACGACACCCCCTTCCCCACCAAAATCGTCACCCCTCGATTCTTTGCGTCGAACCCCGAGTGAAAAACCTGCCCTACCCACCCCTTTCTCAGCCTAACCTGATCTGCCACCCTCAAATACGTCTCCTGGAGCATAACCACATCTGCCTTCAGTACCTTCAGGTGCACGAACACACGGGCCCTCTTGACCGGCCCGTTCAGGCCTCTCACACCCCCGCCCCGACTCTCTCTCCGAGCTTCAACTCCCCTTTGGCCAATGCAGCAGCAACCCAGTTCCCCCTCCCACCCTCCCCTCCCGCCAGCCAGGTCCCCCCCTAGCTTCGTTGCTCCCCCCCATAGCACTCCCGTAGGTCAGCTGACTCCTGCTGACCCCGGCCAATCCCGCCACTCCATCGAACCCCCAGTGTGGTAGTCTCCCCCCCCTCCTGTCCATCAGATGGCGCTCCTCTCCAACACCGCCCTTCCCCCCTGGCCCCGCCCCCTTCATTCCGTAGCGCGGGAAAAAGCCCGCGCTTTCCATCAAACCGTCCCCGCCCTCTCTGGCGCAGCTCCCTTTTGCGGCCTAATCCCAGCTCCCCCACCTCGGGCCTCCTATCTCCCCTCCCCCCAATGGGGTCCCGTCCTTCCAACCACCGACGCCCACACTCTCACAAAATCCCCACTTCGAACCATTTCACCCTACCCCACCCAACACCCAAGGAAACAAAACAGAACAGAACATCCCCCAACATCCCCCAAAGCACAGTATTCACAGTAGCCCCCCGCGACCTCCCCTCACAACCAACCCTCAGTCCGTGTCCAACTTTTCGGCCTGAATAAAGGTCCACACCTCCTCCAGCGTCTCAATGTAATGGTGCCGGTCCTTAAACGTGACCCACAATCGCGCCAGCTGCAGCATCCCGAATTTCACCCCCTTCCGATGCAGAACTGCCTTCGCCCGAATGTACCCGGCCCTCTTCTTGGCCACCTCCGCGCTCCAATCCTGGTATATACAGACCTCTGCATTCTCCCACCTGCTGCTCCGCTCCTTTTTTGCCCATCTTAGGACACGCTCCCTGTCCACCAAGCGGTGGAACTGCACCATACCGCCCGCGGCGGCTCGTTAGACTTGGGCCTCCTCGCCAGGACTCGGTGGGCCCTATCCAGCTCCAGGGGCCTCGGGAAGGCACCCGCGCCCAGCAACGTGTTCAGCATAGTGACCACATATGCTCCAGCATCCGACCCCTCCACTCCCTCCGGGAGACCCAGAATCCGCATGTTCTTCCTCCTCGACCGATTCTCCATGTCCTTGAACTTCTCCTGACATTTCTTATGCAGCGCCTCGTGCGCCTCCACCTTCACCGCCAGGCCCAATATCTTGTCCTCATTCTCCGAGGCCTTCTGCCGCACCTCCCGGATCGCTGCCCCTTGGACCTTCTGGGTCTCGCGCAGCTGGTCTATCGAAGCCTTTATTGGCTCCAGCAGCTCTGCTTTCAATTCCGTGAAGCAGCGCTTGAGAAACTCCTGCTGCTCTTGCGACCACTGCGCCCACGCTGTCTGATCTCCACTCGCCGCCATCTTGGCTTTCCTCCCTCGCACTTTTCGCTGCACCAGAATTACTTTTTTCACCGCTCCACTCCTGGTCCAATCCATACAGTGCCGGGGAAATCGTACTGTCACCTTCCCACACTGGGAACCGTTGAACAAATGCCGCTGGGGCCCCTAAAAAGAGCCAAAAAGTCAGTTTCTGGCGGGAGCTGCCGAACGTGCGACTTAGCTCAGCATAGCCGCAACCGGAAGTCGGGACTGGATTTCCAGTGCAACCTCAGGAACCTAACCCTAAAGTTCGACGGGCCCCTACCCCCACTCACCATATGTAGCCTCGCGACCCTGAAGGTCGACCCTCACCCGCTCTTCGCAAATCTCACCACCGACTGTAAGCCAGTCGCCACCAGAAGCAGGCGGTCCAGCATTCAGGACAGGACTTTTATCAGGTCTGTGGTCCAGCGACTCTTGCGGGAGGGGATCATCAAGGCCAGCAATAGCCTCTGGAGAGCTCAGGTGGTGGTCGTCAGAACTGGGGAAAAGAACCGGATGGTTGTAGACTACAGCCAGACCATAAACCGGTACACGCACCTCGATGCGTACCCCCTTCCCCGGATCGCAGACATGGTTAGTCAGATCGCACACTACCGGGTGTTCTCCACGGTGGATCTGAAGTCTGCATACCCTCAGCTCCCAATCCGCCCGGAGGACCGCCACTACACGGCCTTTAAGGCAGACGGCCGCCTCTTCCACTTCCTCCGGGTCCCCTTCGGCGTCACAAACGGGGTCTCGGTCTTCCAAAGAACGGTGGACCGAATGGTGGACCAGTATGGGCTGCGGGCCACATTTCCGTACTTGGACAATGTCACCATCTGCAGCCACGACCAGCAGGACCACGACGCCAACCTCCAGAAATTTCTCCAAACCGCCCAAGCCCTCAACCTCACTTATAACAAGAAGAATCGCATTTTCCGCACTACCCGACTGATCATCCTCGGCTATGTCGTGGAAAATGGAGTTCTAGGACCCGACCCCGACCGTATGCGGCTCCCCCTCCCCCACTGCCCCAAGGCCCTGAAAAGGTGCCTCGGATTCTTTTCCTATTACGCCCAGTGGGTCCCCAACTATGCAGACAAAGCCCGCCTACTGATCAAGGCCACCATCTTCCCACTGGTGGCTGAGGCCCACCAGGCCTTCAGCCACATCAAGGCAGATATTGCCAAAGCCGCAATGCGCGCGGTGGACGAGTCCGTCACCTTCCAGGTGGAGAGCGACGCATCATAAGTCACCCTCGCCGCCACTCTTAACCAGGCAGGCCCGTAGCATTTTTCTCCCGTACCCACAATGCCTCCGAAATTCGACACACCTCGGTCGAAAAAGCCCAAGCCATCGTGGAAGCTGTACGGCACTGGAGACACTACCTCGCTGGTAAGAGGTTTACCCTCGTCACCGACCAACGGTCGGTAGCCTTCATGTTTGATCATACACTAATATACTAAGTTATTGGCACAGACTATCGAAGGGGCTTTGAAAACATGCTTCCCACAAAAGTTTGAACAATTTGACTGCTGAGGCTTTGTGAACTGAATTAATTATTTAAACAATTGAAAATCTTAGCGCCGAATTTGAAGCCTGCACTAAACAGACACAGGGCAGTAGCCTCCTACAAATAGGTGGGTATAGTCCTCAGTCAAAGGAAAGTTCCAGAGTTTGGGCCTTAATTCATTCCTGGAGGAGCAGCCCCTTTGGGTTCCAAGAAAACCAAGTGGATTTCTGCCAAACTGGGTCCTGCACTCCCCCAAGGTCTGACGTCACCATCCCAATCCCCCTCTGCCCCTCCTTCCCCATACCGTCTGCCCACTCTGGTTGGCTGGGAAACTAGGAAGCAGAGTGCTAATGCCATGACTGTTTTTAATGCCATGACTGTCTTAAAGAGCCAAGACAAAACTGTTTCCTATGTGTTATATCCTGCCTGGATCCTATTGGCTGGATGCAGTTGGTGACCCCAAGACTCTTGGGGAATATGAGCTCCCCAATGAGGGGGGTGGGGGGGTGGGGGGGGGGGGGGGGAGGGGGGGGGGGGGAGTGGCGCAATCCTTAAATTTGCATCTGTATAAATAAAGCTGGTCAGTCTGGTCACGGTTAGAGAGAGAGCCAGTGGTGAACTACTGCTGTTGTGTAAATATTGTTGCAAATAAAGTTACTTTGTGTTTGACACGACAACCCGGGCTGGATTCTCCGTGGCCCTCACAAAATAATGACAAATGTGTTCTTGATTTGCTGTGGGTAGATCTTCTGTGTTGAGTTTCTGCCTTTACTGCCCATGGGCTGTGTTCTCCCAAACTGAGACTATGTCCCCACGCCGGTGTAAAAACGGTGGAGTTTTACTCCAGAAATGTTTTGGTGGAATATTTTAGCAGCATTTGTCAGAGGGTTTTTAAAAGTTATTTGAACATAAGCCATGGGTCAACTTTAAAATCTTTTTGCAGGCAAAATTTATGCTAAGTACTGTCTTTATGAAAAGACATGGGGCGGGATTCTCCGACCCCCCCGCCGGGTTGGAGAATCACCGGGGGGGGGGGCGGCGTGAATCCCGCCCCCGCCGGCCGCCAAATTCTCCGGCACCGGATATTCGGCGGGGGCAGGAATCGTGCCACGCCGGTCGGCGCACCCCCCCCCCCCCAGCGATTCTCTGGCCCGCGATGGGCCGAAGTCCCGCTGCTGTAATTCCTGTCCCGCCGGCGTGAATCAAACATCAAACCACCTCCCTTACTGGCGGGACCAGGCAGCGCGAGCGGGCTCCGGGGTTCTGGGAGTGGCGCGGGGCGATCTGGCCCCGGGGGGTGCCCCCACGGTGGCCTGGCCCGCGATCGGGGCCCACCAATCCGCGGGCGGGCCTGTGCCGTGGGGGCACTCTTTTCCCTCCGTGTCGGCCATAGCCTCCGCGATGGCCGACATGGAGGTGCCCCCCCCCGCGCATGCGCGGGGATGACATCAGCAGCCGCTGACGCTCCCGCGCATGCGCGGACGTCCGCCAGCCAGCGGAGTCCCTTTAGCCCCGGCTGGCGTGGTGCCAAAGGCCTTCCATGCCGGCCGGCGGGACGGCAACCACTCCGGGGCAGGCCTAGCCCCTAAAGGTGCGGAGAAATCCGCACTTTTGGGGCAGCCCAACGCCAGAGTGGTTCACGCCACTCCATCCCGCCGAGACCCTCTGCCCTGCCGGGTAGGGGAGAATCCCGGCCCTGATGTGCCGATGCCGCCGTTGGATTGGAGTGGGCACAGTAAGAAGTCTTACAACACCAGGTTAAAGTCCAACAGGTTTATTTGGAATCACGAGCTTTCGGAGCGTTTGTGTTTGTGTAACCTAGCTCTTCACTCACCTGATGAAGGAGCCACGCTACAAAATCTTGTGATTCCAAATAAACATGTTGGACTTTAACCTGGTGTTGTAAGACTTCTTACTATGAAAAGACAGGCTGGGCTTCTAAAAAAAAAGAGAATGAGGACAAAATTGGCGATCCACCTAAAAGGGGGTGAGATATGTGCAGGTATGCAGTTAACCCACCCCCATTCATTGTGTAAATTCATGTTGCCTGCTGTTTCTACATGATTGGTGTGTGTAGCCAGCATTATCCATGCTCTACATATCAGATAATGTCACTTTAAAGGTAGCTTACACTTCTTAAAGGTGAAGTATATTGTGGCTGAAAGAATGGTAAGGATCAGGTAAGAAATGAGCCTGGATTGTGATACTTTGAGAATTGACTGAACATACAAATAAGCAAGCACCGAGGTTTTCAGAGACTGCACTAGTGGTCTTAGGGCAAAGACAGGGAGAGAAAGAGAGATGTAGTAAACCTGTAGGAGGTAGGCAGCCCTCCAGGCAAATAAGAGGCAGTGGGAGAAAATATTTGTGGAAGTCAAAGCAAGCTGTGCTGCTTCCAGCTCATCGATGCAGAGCAGGTGATCGCACACAAGTTGTCAAGTCAACTGCATCCTCGTAACTGCGCAAATAGCCTCCTTGTTACATTTTCGGCACCCCTATCACCCATATGCCACCAATCTCGATCAGCCAGGATGCCGTCCTAAAATGTATTTGCTTTACCTCATGCTCACAGACTTAGCACTGTCCAAGTCTGGCGAAATTACAACGGTCAAGGAGCAGAACTCCGGTGGAAAATCTACCGCATGTAATTGTACTTCTGGCCTTCAGAGAAGAGGAAGTGTGAAGCATCAATAAATTGGTAAGGGAATAGATGAACAAATAGCAAGTGAGTACTTACCACCAATACTACCAATTTCCAACAGCATGCTTTTGTTCAATACATATAAATAGAATAGATCTAGTCAATTTTATTCATCCTCTACAGCCAAATAACTCAGCCAGTTGAGCATCAGACTGGAGGTTAGAATTTGAACTGAAATCCTGGCAAGGTGCATATAGCTTTCCTTTTTCTGAGCTCTGTAAAATTAGTACCATGTTGGAGGTCAGGAGCATGCTTAGCAGAGTATTTATTTTCTCACATTGTCTTGTGACCATTCTGGCTGCTCAGCAAAAGGCCGTCATTCAATCGCGCAGAAAAAAATATAAAGTCATACGAACTCGAAATGTTAACTCAGTTTCTCTCTCCACAGATGCAGTTTGACCTGCTGAGATTTTCCTGCAAATTCTGTTTTTATTTCAGATTTCCAGCCTCCGTGGTATTTTGCTTCTATTTTAGTGAACAAATATACGGTCGGAAGTGACTGATTTGCGTACTTGTTTCTTCATGAAGTGGTACACGACCAGTCAAGGAGACCTCGTCTGAATGTGGTACATACTGAGTGAGTATATTTGGTAATTTGATTCAAAGTGGGACTTTGGTGCAGAGGGGAAAGAGATGTTCTTTTGCCTCCTAAATGTTTTACCACTCGGAAAGTGGTCTTGTCCTGTTGCAGGAGAAGAGGGTCATCACTTGGTGAGTATTTCAACTGCTGTGAGGCAGAAGAGGGGAAAAGAATGATGGTGGCGTCACAGGAAACTGGTAAGTTTAGACTGTTCAGTGCTCAGTGTAAGGGACATTGTGTGAAAAACTAACATCTGAAACGTTGGGGCCAATATAATAAAGTAACACAAGTAATCCAAAATAGAATAGAGTTAATGCAAGAGAAGTAATGTTAAGACATGGCAGGGCAGCTCGGTCAGGTGGAATGTTTGTCCTGTAACATGTGTGAAGTCGCGGGAGCTACCTGTGTTCCAAAGCAGGGTTTTTCAAAGTACGGGTCATAACCTGCAGATGGGTCGCGAACGGCGTGGGTCCCGAAGATCGCCCGGTTGGCAAAATGTGTCCCAGGAAAATAAGTATGAGAAACACTGATTTAGATCTTGGTTTGCAGGGGACAATTTCAAAGTTTGCAGGTGGCAGAAAACCTGAAGAACTGCAAACTGTGAAGCGAACAGTGCAAACTTCAAAAGGACATCGACAAGTTGGTGGAGTGGGGAGGTAAGTGGCAGATGAAGTTAAATGCGGAGAAGTGTGAGGCGATGCATTTTTGGTAGGAAGAACATGGAGAGACAATATAAAATAAGGGATAAAATCCTTCAGGGGGTGAAGGAGCAGGGGGATCTTGGTGTATATGTGGATAGATCATTGATGGTGGCAGGACAGGTGAAGAGAGTAGTTCAAGAAGCACATTGCAGGGGCGGCAACGTGGCGCAGTGGTTAGCACTGCTGTCTCATGCCGTTAAGGACCTGGGTTCAATCCCGACACCGGGTCACTGTCCGTATGGAGTTTGCACATTCTCCCCGTGTCTGCGTAGGTCTTACCCACACAACCCAAAAAGATGTGCAGGGGAGGTGGATTGGTCAAGCTAAATTTGCCCCTTAATTGGATTTTTAAAAGAAGAAGCATATTACAGGCTGGGCTTTATTAATTGGGGCATAGACTATAAGAGCTAGGATATTATGTTGAACTGATACAAAACACTTGTTAGGTCTCCGCTGGAGTATTGTGTACAGTTTTGGCTGCCACATTACAGGAACAATTTAAACGTACAAAAGAGATGTGCAGAAGAGGTTTACAAGATTGGTTCCAGGGATGAGAAACGTCTGGTATGAGGATAGACTAGAGAGGTTGGGGCTATTTTCCTTGGAGAGGAGAAGATTAAGATGAGATTTGATGAAGGTGTTCACAATTATGAGGGGGATAGACAGAGTAGATGGAGAGAAACTGTTCCCACTCGTAAAAGAATCAAGAATGAGACGGCACAGATTTAAAGGGATTTGCCGAATAAGCAGCAATGAGAAAAAAAATGTTTTCGCACAATGAGTGGTTCGGGTCTGGGGAGCACTGCATGGAAGTGTGGTAGAGGCAGGTTCAATCAAGGCATTCAAGAGGGCGTTAGATGATTATTTGTTTAGAAACAACGTGCAGAGGTATGGGGAAACGACCGAGGAAAGGCACTATGCCATGTTGCTGGTTTGGAGAATTGGTGCAGGCATGTAGGGCCGAATGGCCTCGTTCTGTGCCATAACAATTCTGTGATCAATGAAGAACTTTTCAGTTTACATGGGAATGATATGAACGACTCCAAAGCCTTTTCTTTCAGACTCTGCAATATGCTACAATCCAGGAAATCTATTCCTCAGACATCAGTTCAATATCTTTTGGAGATGTACACGTTTGTGATGATTAAAGAGAATCTGGTAACCATTAAAAAGTTTAGTCAACAAGGCGTAAGCTATTTAAAAGTGGCTAACCAATGCAATCATTATGTGGAGACTATGGTCATTACTTCACCAACAAAACCAAAGCCCTGAAATATATTTTTAACTGTTATTAACTGGGCAACTGACACTTATACATTCACTTAATAATATCCATGACATTTCGAAAGGCAGATATTAATTTGCCGTGACATCCACAGACTCTCTACAACATAATACTGAATGTGAATTTAATGAGAAAATTGTAGCAAATTGCACACTCCTTCTCCTGTGTCAGCTTCTATTCTTCGCAGTCCAGCCGTAACCAAGGCATGCTCAAGTGTTTGCAGCATTTATTACAGCAGAACAAGTATCAGCATTGGTAGGATTTTAGAACATCAAGGGAAGGTTAAAGTTTAGGAGGGTCAGGTTGTAAAAACGCCAACTGGTGAAGACTCAAGTTGGGAGATATGAGAGCAGAAATGTAATGACCCTGTAATCATTAGGGTCTCACAGTGTGCGAGACATTGGGCAGGACTTTCCAGCTCCTATATCATGGGCTGGATTCACCGTTTTGGAGTCTACGTTCCGACGCCGGCGTGGGAACTATGGCGTTTTACGATGGAAAAGTCGGTGGCGAACCCTCACCGATCCTGCGACCGGTCAGGGGCTAGCAGCCGCGCTGTGTAAAACTCCAGGCTCCCACGATATAAACAGCTGGAGAACAGCTGGGTCCATGGCTGCACATGCGCATGGCGATGACGTGCAGCGGTCGCGTCGTAAAACATAGCAGCGACCGTGCGCGGAGCAAACCTGCCAAATACCGCCCCCCTGGTCACCTCCTGACCACCGCCCACCAGTCCCCCCAGACCTCTCAGAAGCCCCTCAGGCCAGCAGCACGGCTCCCGGCCAACTGTGGCGGCATTGGTCACAGTCCGCAGCTGCCACGCCGGGTCCCCGACCCATGAGACCACAAGTGAATTGCGCCATCGGGAACTCGGCCCATCGGTGGTGGTGAATCGCAGAGGCCCCGGAGAATAGAGGGTCAAACCCACTAATGATGTGCCAATGGTACTTAAACGCCTCATGGCGAGTGATGCATTTATGCCATTTTCGGGGTGCCGGAGGATCCTGATTTGCCGTTGGATGCTATTCTCCTCCTAATCGCGTTTCTCGATTTTGCCGTTGGTGAACGGTGTATCCCGCCCCATGTGTCCCGCCGTTGGAATTGTCCGATCCCACACGAGGAAGGCAGCACGGTTGTACAGTGTGTGCAGCACGGTGGTAGAGTATTTCTCACTGCTGCCTCACAGCGCCAGTGACGCGGGTTCAATTCCAGCCTTGGGTGACTGTGTATAGTTTGTACATTCTCCCCTAATCTGCGTGGGTTTCCTGCGGATACTCCGGTTTCCTCCTTCAGTCCAAAGATGTGTAGGTTACGTGGATTGGCCCTGCTAAATTGTCCCTTAGTGTCCAAAAGATTAGGTGGGGTTACTGGGATGGGGTGCGTGCGTGGGTCAAGATACGGTTCTCTTTCGGAGGGTCGGTGCAGACTCAGTGGGCCAATTGGCCTCCTTCTGCACTGTAGGGATTCTATGATTCTATGAGGTCTATGGACATCTGGCTGGCCTGCTGCATTCCCCAGGGCGGGGACGGGCAGGCCCGCCCACACATTGTGCCCAGTTCTGCTCAAGGGTCCCACTGGTACCCTGGTCCTCAGATAACCTGTTGCCATCCTTCTAAACTAGGTGGCTGATTAAAATATCACACTCAAGTTCAAAAGTTGATGTTCAAGATTCTAGTTCCTGCAGTAGATGTGTAGAATATAAACCAGGGAATTATGAAGACAAAAATGAGAATGATTCATTTGCAGGCTGCAGAAAAATTGCTCCGTCATTTGTAATGTGGATTGATTTCAGGCAACATTGTGAATGCATATATATTTTGGAGAGAGGCTTCAGAAAATTCCCCTACCCCGAAGCAACCTAATGTGAGTTCAGGCCAGGAAATATTCAGTTAAAATTTACTCTTGGATGTAAGGAATTACCTGCTGGTGGCAATCAGTCATCCTGAAAGAGGCAAGTAGGGCCGGGGAGCGAATAGGGTCATCATATATTAATATTAAAGTGGACATTTTTTGTCTTCACTGCCAGGTTGATGATTTGGAAAAGTGGATCATTTTAATGAAAATTCATTCTGCAATGGTTGGATGATTAATTCTGTTAGATTAATGCCCAGGTTGTGAAGACTGAAATTTATCCCTATGAGTATGAACATCAGTAACAAAAATACCATCAATATTAACACTATTAACAGTAGCACAGCCAGCACTTGCATTAATAACAAGCATTAAGATCCTGGAACCAATATCACAACATTAGTATTACCAACACTAGCACCGTTGTGACTAACCTTACCAACACGAAGGAGGGGTGTTACCGCTCCTCCTTTTGGGGAGATGGTGGGGTGGGGACGGTGGAGCAGCGGTGGGAGTAGCAAATCCTGCGGGAGCCCCAAAACTGACGTGAATTCCGTTCCACTTATCCCCACCCCCTGCCAACAACATAACAGGAACCCCAATGTTGAACATCGGAGTCCCAATAATCAGGCCTTTACACCTAATAGTGCCCGTCTCCCCTTCCACCCCGATAGAATGTGCCCTCACACCAATGTAACAGGTCCCCCACAAGATGCACCTGGAACCCGCCGGAGCTGCGCAGGTGAGTACATCCCCCAGGGGGGAAGAGGGCCATGCCCAGGCAGGACCTTGGCATTGCCTAGGGACTGGCCCCTACACTGCCCTCTGGCACTTCTTGAGCAATGCCCCAGAACTGAATGGCTACCGCCCTGGAACTGCCTTCTGTCACCACGTGAGCACTACGCCCTGGTACTGCAAGGGCCACTGCCCTCCACAACTGGCCCCTGGCAGTGCCTGTGGAGTGTTCTGTGTCGGGGATTGTTCTGTGGGTGGGTGTTGCGTGGGGATGGGGGTATGTTCTGTTGAGAGGGGGGTTTGTGGGAGAGACCCATGAGGTGTGGTGGATTCCGTGTGTGTGGGGCTCCATGAGTCGGGTTCCATGGGGGATGGGAGTTCGAGGGCTGGCACTGTGAGGGATAGGGTCGTTCTGTGTCGGGGTAGTTTAGATTTTTTTTTTTTACAATCGGGGTGCTCTTTTAAAACGGAGCCCCAATCTTTTACAAACTAAGTTCCTGGTAGGTGGGCTAGTCATGGGACCAGCCTCTTCATGTTTTTTCTGTGACCCTAAAAATACAGCAGAGGAAGCTGCCTGTAAAGATACACTTTCACAGACTTCATTAATAAACACAAAAGATACTTATTGATAGGAAGTGTACAGCAGCCTCATGTCTGTAGCTAGTTCCCAAAACATCTCTGCCTGGAAACCTCTCTCACCATGGTGTGATTCCGCACTCTGAGTCCTGATTGGTCACACAGTCCATGTGATCTTTACTCTGCTGTGTTGCCCTGAAAGGGACAATCAACACATCTCGTCCCCTTTAACTCCTTTACACAATCTTCAATAACTAATTTACTCAGTCCTAAATATTAACTAAACATTATGTACATGGGTTGGACAATTATAAATTGGGTGGTAAGGCACAGTTCTAATGTGTTTAATACACATAAGATGGTGGAGTTTTGAAACTCAGCACTCATGATTACGATTCCACTGTCTGATACCATGACTTCAGGCAATCCGTGAGTTGAAAAGCATCAGTGTAATTTTTTGATGGTAGCATGTGATGTAGATGACTTCACCTCAAAAATGTCTATAAAATTTAGAGTGTGCATCAATCTTAAGCAGAAACATTGCACCCAGGAATGAACTAATATAATTGATATGGATTGGTACCTATGGAGGCCAGGTCATTCCCAAGGGTGCAGTGAGACTGTAGAAGGTAATCTTTGTTGCAGTTGGCACTGTGGACTGTGTTTGACTAGCTTCTTGATATCAGCATCAATACCAGGCCACCACACCCAAGTATCTTCATCTTGGAGATGCCAGGATGAGCACTATGTAATTCAGTGAGGAACAGCTCTCTACCTGGTACAGGAATAGCTATGATCCCATCCTGACAACTCAATTCATTCTTGCAGGTGAAGAATGGTTTCATTTCCTTGGAAACTTGCTCTTTTACCAATCCTTTAAGTACTTTGTATCTCACTTTGGACAAGTGGGTCTCAACTGGTCCAGTTCCTGATCTGATGCGCCGAGACTGGCAATATGTCTAAAAGATTTAATGCCATGATGATTTCTTGTGGTACTGGAGTACGTGATACTTTCTTGCAAAGGTAGGCAGCTAAGAACATCTATGTTCACTGTGTGTGTTCCAGGTCAGTGCTTGAAATACATTCATAAACAGATAGAATTAACGCCATCGTTGAATTCTTGTCGAGGAGACCAGCGGGATAGCCTTGTACTGCTTGAATAGAACCAAGAGCAGTTTGTGGTCAGAAACTATAGTAACATTTCTACTGGTGGAATTTCTTGATGTCAGAGATTACTGATAGCACTTCCTTCTCGATTTGTGAGTAGCCTATTTCGGCCTCTGAGAGGGTTCTTGACACGTACCCTATCGACCTTTCAGAGCCGTCGTCGACATCATTATTGGTCTTGGAAGGCTAACCAGAAGGAAGCTTTCAACAGAGTAAGGCAATTGCTGCATTCCTCAAATCTGTTAATGCATTTCAGCCCATCTAAAGAACTGAAATTGACCTGCGATGCCCCCCCATCTAGAGCTGGTGCAGTGTTGTCCCATAAGGTGTTCCTTTAGCAGTAATATGCAAGCGGGCCAATACCATCAATAAGTTTAGTAAAACAAGTCCATAGTAGTTTTACCATCCCCAAAACGATTTTGAGTTCAGTTGTGTTTGTGGGGACAGGTGACTCCTTTGTCGCCTTGACTTTGTCTTCCATGGAATGTAATCCTTGTGCTTCTATGTGGTGCCCCAGGTCGGTCACCTTCATGGCTTGAAAGGTGGATTTCCCTTTTTTGAGACGAACTCCAGCCTCCTGAAATCTCTTTAACACCTCCTCTAAGGTTATTAGATACTCGGCCTCTGTCGATCCAGTTATAAGAACATACTGCAACTCGCGGTAGCCCCTGTAACAGACTCGCCATTGTCCTTTGGAATATTGCAAACACATATCAAAAGGCAGGTACGTATACTGGAACAGGCCTTTGTGTGTGGCTATTGTGACATCCCCTGGAAAGCATCATCTAATTTGAGTTTATGGTATGTGTCACACATATCCAGCTTTGTGTACGAGTGACCTCCTGCCTGCTTTGCACACAATCTTCAATTTTCGGGATTGGATATTTAACTAGCTTTGTGGCCTGATTAACTGTTAGCTTATAATCACCGCAAATGTGGATGATCTTGTCCGATTTCAATACGGGGACTATAGGTGTTTCCCATTATGAGAACTCAACTGGCTGGATAATGCCTAGTTCTTCCAACCTGTGTAACTCAATATCCACTTTTTCTTGTAAGGCATGTGGTACCGGTCTTGCCTGAAAGAATCAAGGAGTCGCCTCTGGATCCACACTTGTCTTAATTTGTAACCTTTTGATTTTGCCTAATTCAGCACAGAAGATGCTCTCCTATTTTCTTATCAGTTTGGGTAAAACCATTTAACTCACTTGAAAAACCTGAGACCAATTCAACCTGATTTCTGTGAGCCAATCTCAGCTGAGAAGGCTTGATCCTTCACCCATCATTATTATCACTGGGAGCTGGGTGGACTGTTGTCCCAACTTGCAGGTACCATTGTGGTGCCTTTATTTTTATTGCTTCCCCCGTATATGTCTTCAACTCGGCAAAGATGCTCTTCATGTTCAATGGTTGGACTCCCTGGGCGGAATTCTCTGATAATGGGGCCATGTCCCCACGCCCGTGAGCAAACTGGCGTGAATTACTCTGGACTTTTCTCCAGAAAGTCCAGAGTGATTCTCCATTTTGAAGGGGACCTGCAGGGCCCCGGAGTAGTCCACGCAGCTCCGGCTGCCGATACGGGGCCGTGCACTTCCGGCTGCCGCCTGCGGCGGTGACCCCCCGCAACATGGCGGACAGACACAGCGGGCCGCCCCCCACAATATAGGCCCCCCAGATCGTACGTGCCCGCGATCGGTAGCCCCCAATCGCGAGCCTGGCCATCCTGGAGGCCCCTCCCGGTGACGGATCCCCCTGCCCTCCACTCTTTCAATGGCCCCCGACTGGCGCCGCGTTGAACCGCGCACGCGCGACTGCCGTTGATTCTCCGGTTCACGGAGGATCGCGGGAACGTGGCAGACCTGATTGCGGGGTTTATCTTGCCTGTTATGAAACAGAGAGTGAGTACCAGAATCACGGGTGCGAGGTTCTTCCACATTGTATATTTGTAACATCTTGGTTGATGGATTACTCAGAGATCTTGACTTATCTCTGTACTGTTTTATCAAATGTCCCCTGTTGTGACAAGAAAAACAGTCAGCCTCCTTGAACCAACATGATTCAGGAGTGTGGTTACCTCCACATCGGTAAGATTTACTTTAAGCATTACTGACTGATCTGCCTATTCTGTACCTTTATTGTTTTGCTGGTGGCTAAAATTGTTTCCCGTTTTGCAGCTGCTTCGATGGTTTTGGCACTATGGCTGGCTGCAGGTTCCTTCTCTAACTGGTGAGCGGCATTCTTTTGTGTGCTCTGCAGCTCTTGTACACATTTTTCCTTGGCCAGTGTTATCTCCATTGCTTATTTAAAATTTAAGTTGACGTCTGTAAGCAATCAGCGTTGAGTAGCATCATTGCCTATGCCACAGACTAAACTATCCCGTAACATGTCATTTATGGTGGCTCCAGAAATCACAATACTCCAATAATTGCTTCAGTTTAGCAATGTAAGACACAATCGATTCATCTGGGGCTCTCACCCTCAAATTAAATTTGAATCTCTGGAGTGTGACTGATGGTTGAGGTTGCAATTGAGCCTTCACTAAATCCGTAAGCTCACAAAATGATTTGTACTCAAGTGCACGTAGGGATGTAAGGCAGCGAATAAGGGTATAGGCCTGAGTTCCTCAAAAACCTAGGAGAATTGCTTTGCCTTTTGCCTCCTCCCCTATTTTGTTTGCTTGGAAATCAAAGCCAAGGCACTTGATGTATTTTGTCCAGTCTTCGTGGAGGAGTCAAATGGGTCTTTTCGCCCAAAGAGAGGCATTTTGGTGAGTCCATTTTTGTTCAGACTTCAACTAATATAGGATTCTCAAGTGTCAGGCTGGAGACAGTGACAGGATAATTTATCCTTGACGCCAAATGTAAAAATACACTTTCACAGGCTTCATTAAAGAGCACAGAAGACACTTATTATTCAGAGTTATTACAGCAGCCTCATGGCTGTTTCTAGCTCCCAAAATGTGCCCACCCAGAAGCCTCTCTCACCATGGGGTGATTCCTCGCTCTGAGTCCTGATTGGTCACACAGGCCATGTGACCCTTACTCTGCTGTGTTGCCCTAAATGTTTCATTTTCCCATCCCCTGCACCACTCTAAAAAATGAGAAAATTCCGCCCAAAGTTTGCTGGAACTAATTTCTTTAGTACCAATACCATCAAAATTAAAACAACCAGGGCCAATACCACTAGTCCTATTAAACCTTGTGCTGGCAGTACTAATGCTGTCACAAACCAAAATCACCAGCATTAATACCATTAGTGTTAACAAATCCAGCACTAACGCCAAAATGCTAACAATCGCTTTATAATATTGATTGCACTCATGTTAGAAGTGTTAATACTGATATTACTAATACTACCTGATCAAGGTGAGAAAATGGGGACTTCTACATGGCCAACTTTTAGGTTGACTTCCCCGGTTTCTAGCATGCCATCAAACAAGAAATGTATAAATTTGAGAAGTAGTGAAATATTTAAATATGTTAATCCAATTCACCACACCGCAAATTAGTGCCTGTAATAGCAGAGCATGTTGCATTGAGCACATTTCTTCTGGAAACGAGTGCACCTTTGCTGTCCTCTTGATTAGCATTTACAAATGGGGTTACACTCCTCAGCAATGAGCCATGCGCAGAGAAAATAAAAAGGATGCTTTGGCACTTGTCTGTTTGCACTATAACATTCCTCTTTAAAGTCAAAAATGGCTTCCTGCCAATGACTGTTTAGCAAATGCGATGTTATTGTAGGCAACACACTTGGCATTTCTCCAGGTGTTCAGTTTTTTCACTGTATCCTGCGATTTTTGAGGCTTGTCAGCAGGTTGAGCAATCGCCACCAGCCAAGCGAGCCAACCGCTGCCTTCCGAGGACTACTGAATAATTGTTAACTTTTTCTAATCAAGTGTAAGCACTTGAGGCCAATTAGTATCAACCAATCATAGTGCTCAAGAATTGTGACCCCACTTTTTGAGCAGAATGATTGAATAGATTATGTATCACGAATAATATTGCCTACAGTTTGAGGGAACTGGTAGCTCAATGTTAGCATAAGGCAGACCGTGGCTGGAATTCTCCAGTCTTGGGGATTCACTTTTCCTGCTGTCAGCGCAAGGGTGAGGGGGGGGGGTTGGGGTGCGCACACATGTGTCGTGAGGACATGCAACCAGGCAGGGGGGTCTCACTTGGTGGCGCACCTCCGACCTCCGCATCGGCGACCTCCCTCTCCACCGGCCCGCCGACAATATCTAGTGCCCTCTGCTCGGCCACAGTGAAGGGACGCAGGTCTTCCAGTCCCTCTCCGGTCTTCTCCCGCGCCCGGGGGTTATGCACGGACTTGCCCAGGGTGGGGGGGGGGGGGGCAAACACAAACAACAAGTGTTAGATAACCCGGTGCATGCAGCCCAGGGGTTGGGTCACTGATGGCATTAGTGCACAGGGCACCCGGCCATTGCGGCTGGCATGAGTGGGTGCAGCCATGTGGGTCAGGGTGGGGGTGGGGGTGGGACCATCCACCTGGGGGGTAGGGGAGTTGGTGTCAGGGGCACAGTGCTGGGTATTCACCCTGGCTGCCCTGAGGAGGTCATGCAGCTGACGGCGGTTGCCACTCTGCCCAGGCACGGCGAAAGATGGCGATTGTTGTCCTCCCTCCCGGCCCGGGGTACAACACCAGTCTCCTCTCCTCCACAGCGTCCAGGAGGTCTCGCGTTTGCCGTCCCAAAATCGGGACGCTGCTCTCCTGGCAGCCATCTTGCCTACGACGTGTGTGTGGAGGGGAGAATTATTAAGTGCAGCTGCTGCGTCGCGTCAAGGACAGAACCGGCGAATCGACGGCCGGTCCGCCGGGCGTTTCACGATGCGCCCGTGTTAGCCCCTTGTGAGCGGTTGAATTGCTCCACCTGTGGACCCAATGACGCCGTCGTGAAACACGACGGTTTTCACGACGGCGTCAACACTTAGCCGCATTTTGGGAGAATCCAGCACAGGGTCTACACCCATATCGAGTGGACGTACCTCATTGAGGGACTGGAGCAGATTCGGCTGGGAATAGGATTAACATCCTGGGTGAGACTTCTGTACAACGCCCCCATGGCGAGCGTATGAACCAACACCATCAGCTCTAAATACTTCCAGCTGCACAGGGGCACAAGGCAGGGATGCCTGCTGTCCCCACTTCTATTCTCCCTGGCAAATGAGCTGCTGGCAATCGCCATCAGAACGGCAAGAAATTGGAAGGGAATCCAGAGAGGGGACAGAGAGGCCAGATTTTCATTCCATGCGGATGTCCTGCTCCTCTGCATCTTGGACCCGCAAGGCAGCGTGGAAGGGATCATAAGGCTCCTTGTAGAGTTCGGGGAAATCTTGGGCTACGAACTCAACCCGAGTAAGAGTGAAATCGTTCCGGTGAACGCGAAAGGGAAATGGGCAGAGCTGGATGGGCTGCCGTTCAAGAAAGCGCAAAAGAAATTCCCCTCTCTGGGGATCCAAATTGGCCATGACTGGTCGCAGATCCACAAATAGAACCTGACTATTCTGGCAGAGGAAGTTAAAAACGACCTGCAGAGTGGAATGCTTCACTCTGACTTCTACAGAGATGTCAGATTGGCGACGTTAGAGGAGCTGACGGAGAGTTTGCAACTGCCCAACAGGAATGAACTGTGATGCCTTCAAGTGAAAAATTTCCTCTTCAAGGAAACAACATCCTATCCACGGATGCTGAGGCACTCAATGGTAGAGGAACTATTGGACGCAGGTGATTTAGGTGAGGGGAACTGCTGGGACCTGCATGGGCGACTGTTACAGGGGACACGCTCCCCGCTGGACAATACACGGGAAAAATGGGAGAAAGAACTAGGGACAGAAAAAGGGTGGGAACTCTGGAGTGAAGCACTGAACAGGGCTAACTCCACCTCCACATGTGCAAGGCTTGGCTTGTCCGCAGGTATTTACTGTTTCCATCGGGGGAGGGGGGTAGTGCCCTTCCTTGTGCAGGATTGGTTTGGCCTGCGCTTGTTCCCGTTCTGAACTGGCAACATTTGACTCTGCCGTCGGGACCTTTTTGTTGCCTTGTTCTCGACCTCCCCCCCCCACACCCTAATGCAACTGAAAGTGGTGCACAGAGCACACCTAACCAGAACTCAAATGAGCAGGCTCTTCCCGGAGGATACATGTGAACGATTCCAAGGAGGCCCGGTCAATCACACCCACATGTTCTGGGCATGCCCCAGACTTGTCGGGTCTGGACAGCCTTTTTTGAGGCAATGCCCAGGTTGTGGGATGAGGGTGGAGCCAAGCCCGAAAGTGACAGTCTTCGGGGTATTAGACTGCCAGAACTCTTCATGGGGAGGAGGGGCTGGCGCCCTTGCCTCCCTAATCGCCCGCCGAAGAACCCTGCTCAGCTGGCGATCAGCAGCACACCCAAAGCTGCAGACTGGCTGTCCGACCTGTCGGAATTTATCCAACTGGAGAACAAGGCAACAAAAAGGACCCGACGGCAGAGTCAAAAGTTGCCAGTTCAGAACGGGAACAAGCGCAGGCCAAACCAATCCTGTACAAGGAAGGGCACTACCCCCCTCCCCCGATGGAAACAGTAAATACCTGCGGACAAGCCGAGCCAATGTACATCCAAAAGGGGCACAGGGATAGAGGCGAGGTCAACTGAGTACGCTGCATGTAACACTTCCCTCTCCAGCTTTCTGATGGTGCTATCACATGCAAATAACTAAAACACTAAAAACATGTGATATAAAATGCAAAACCAATAAAAATCTTAAACAGTAGGGGCGGGAGAGACAGGGAGGAGTTAGCTGATATTGGGTGTGTGTGTGTGGGGGTGGGTGGGGGAGGGGGGGTTATTCCTGTTATTCTCTGTGATTGTATGTTTCTTTTTCTTTTTTGTAAACTTTGTAGAAAATCGTTAAAATCTCAATAAAAATCCAAATTCTGACCAAAATAATCACATTTAATGGGTCCTGTTTACTGCCAAGTATGAAACTGGAGCTGTCCTGGACAATGGTGTTGAGGAGATTGATTTTAATCAGGAGCAGGTTTCAGACAAACTGGAAGAGGAGTGGGCGCAAAACTAAATTCCAGGCCAATTATAACTCATTTAAATTAGACACGGAGATTTCTTATCCAAATTTGTTGGGAATAGGAAGTTTGCAGTGTACAAATTTTGCCAAGCCTCCAGAGGCCTATTTAACACTGGAATACAACTCTGAAGAGAGAGGCCGGATTCCGTCCCGTGAATTTGGTACAATAAAATCTTCTGTCAGGAATGAGTCAGAAGGGGTTTCCAGATTCTCTGAAATCTCTCTGGAGGTCACAGAGGTGAGGGTCAGAAATGAGGTTTTCTTTCCCACCAATGACAGGAAGATTTCTGAAATGGATGTTCCCCAGGCCTCGAGAGAGATGGCCAGGATTGTCAGCTTCAGGATTTTGCTTGAATGCAGGAAATGCTTTAGCTCACTGACAAGAGCAGCAAGGAAGAAAATCTTCATTTCACCATCTCTCTCAATAGCACCTGGTAAAAGCTCCATGTCTGCTTCCTCCAGCATTTGGATCAATATCACATGTTGCACCATTGGTTAAGTGAAATATTTAAATATAGAAACATAGAAACATAGAACAGTACAGCACAGAGCAGGCCTTTCGGCCCTCGATGTTGTGCCGAGCTTTGTCCGAAACCAAGATCAAGCTATCCCACTCCCTGTCATTCTGGTGTGCTCCATGTGCCTATCCATTAACCACTTGAAAGTTCCTAAAGTGTCCGACTCCACTATCACAGCAGGCAGTCCATTCCACACCCTAACCACTCTCTGAGTAAAGAACCTACCTCGGACATCCCTCCTATATCTCCCACCCTGAACCTTATAGTTATGCCCCCTTGTAACAGCTACATCCACCCGAAGAAATAGTCTCTGAATGTCCACTCTATCTATCCCCCTCATCATCTTATAAACCTTGATTAAGTCGCCCCTCATCCTCCTCTGCTACAAAGAGAAAAGCCCTAGCTCCCTCAACCTTTCCTCACAAGACCTACCCTCCAAACCAGGCAGCATCCTGGTAAATCTCCTTTGCACCCTTTCCAATACTTCCTATAGTGAGGTGACCAGAACTGCACACAATATTCCAAATGCGGTCTCACCAGGGTCATGTACATTTGCAGCATAACCCCACGGCTCTTAAACTCAAGCCCCCTGTTAATAAATGCTAACGCACTATAGGCCTTCTTCACGGCTCTATCCACTTGAGTGACAACCTTCAGAGATCTGTGGACATGAACCCCAAGATCTCTCTGTTCCTCCACATTCCTCAGAACCCTGCCGTTGACCCTGTAATTCGCATTCAAATTTTTCCTACCAAAATGAATCACCTCACACTTATCAGGGTTAAACTCCATCTGCCATTTTTTGGCCCAGCTCTGCATCCTATCAATGTCTCTTTGCAGCCTACAACAGCCCACCACCTCATCCACTACTCCACCAATCTTGGTGTCATCAGCAAATTTACTGACCCACCCATCTCCAAGTCATTCATAAAAATCACAAATAGCAGAGGACCCACTGATCCGTGTGGTACACCGCTGAAAATTTTCCATCCACCACCACCCTCTGTCTTCTATGTGATAGCCAGTTACTTATCCAATTGGCCAAATTTCCCTCTATCCCACACCTCCTTACTTTCTTCATGAGCCGACCATGGGGAGCCTTATCAAATGCCTTACTAAAATCCATGTATACGACATCAACTGCTCTACCTTCATCTACACACTTAGTTACCTCCTCAAAGAATTCAATCAAATTTGTGAGGCAAGACTTACCCTTCACAAATTTGTGTTGACTATCCCAGATTAAGCTGCATCTTTCCAAATGGTCATAAATCCAATCCTTCAGGACCTTTTCCATCAACTTACCGACCACCAAAGTAAGACTAACCAGCCTATAATTACCAGGGTCATTCCTATTCCCTTTCTTGAACAGAGGAACAACATTCGCCACTCTCCAGTCCTCTGGCACTATCCCCGTGGACAGTGAGGACCAAAGATCAAAGCCAAAGGCTCTGCAGTCTCATCCCTTGCCTCCCAAAGTATCCTAGGATATATCCCATCTGGCCCAGGGGACTTGTCGACCCTAAGGTTTTTCAAAATTGCTAATACATCCTTCCTCAGAACATCTACCTCCTCCAGCCCTACCCGCCTGTATCACACTCTCATCCTCAAAAACATGGCCCCTCTCCTTGGTGAACACTGAAGAAAAGTATTCCTTCAACGCCTCTCCTATCTCTTCTGACTCCATGCACAAGTTTCCACTCCTGTCCTTGACCGGCCCTAACCTCACCCTGGTCATTCTTTTATTTCTCACATAAGAGTAAAAGGCCTTGGGGTTTTCCTTGATCCGACCCGCCAAGGACTTCTCATGCCCCCTCCTAGCTCTCCTAAGCCCTTTTTTTTTAGCTCATTCCTTGCTACCTTCTAACCCTCAATCGATCCAACTGAACCTTGTTTTCTCATCCTTACATACGCTTCCTTTTTCCTCTTGACAAGGCATTCAACCTCTTGTGTGAACCATGGTTCCCTCACATGGCCATTTCCTCCCTGTCAGACAGGGACATACCTATCAAGGACACACAGTATTTGTTCCTTGAACAAGCTCCACTTTTCATTTGTGCCTTTCCCTGTCAGTTTCTGTTCCCATCTTATGCTCCCTAATTCTTGCCTAATCGCATCATAATTACCCCTCCCCCAATTATAAACCTCGCCCTGCCATATGGCCCTATCCCTCTCCATTGCAATAGTGAAAGACACCGAATTGTGGTCACTATCTCCAAAGTGCTCTCCCACAAACAAATCTGACACTTGGCTCGATTCATTACCCAGTACCAAATCCAATGTGGCCCCCCCTCTTGTCGGCCTATCCACATATTGTGTCAGGAAACCCTCCTGCATACACGGTACAAAAACTGCCCCGTCCGAACTGTTGACCTAAGAAGGTTCCAATCAATATTTGGAAAGTTAAAGTCACCCATGATAACTACCCTGAGACCTCCACGCGTATCCATAATCTGTTTTGCAATCTCTATTACTACTTGGGGGTCTATAGAAAACTCCTAACAATGTGACCGCTCCTTTCCTTTTTCTAACTTCAGCCCATATTACCTCAGTCGGCAGATCCCCCTCAAACTGCCTTTCTGCAGCTGTTAAACTATCCTTGATTAACAATGCTACTCCTCCACCTCTTTTACCACGTTCTCTACTCTTACTGAAACATCCATACCCCGGAACTTTCAACAACCATTCCTGTCCCTGTTTTAACCATGTCTCCGTAATGGCCACAACATCAAGTACCAATCCACGCTCCAAGTTCACCTATCTTATTCCGGATGCTCCTTGCATTAAAGTAGACACACTTCAACCCACGTTCCTGCCTGCCGGTACACTCCTGTGATCTTGATACCCTCCTCAGTACCTCACTACTCTCAACACTGGCTTCTGGACTCCAGCTCGTTTTTGCTTCCCCCTGACAAATTAGTTTAAACACCCCCCCCCCTCCCCCCGAAGAGCCGTAGCAAATTTTCCTCCCAGGATATTGGTGCCCCTCTGGTTCACGTGCAAACCATCCTGTTTGTACAGTTCACCTTCCCCAGAATGTGCTCCAATTATCCTCATAACAGAAACCCTCCCTCCTACACCATCCCTGCAGCCACGTGTTTGTCTGCACTCTCTTCCTGTTCCTCAACTCGCCAGCACGTAGCACCGGCAACAAACCAGCGATGACAACATGGTTTGTCCTGGCTCTCAGCTTCCACCCTAGCTTCCTAAATTCCTGTTTTAAATCCCCGTCCTTTCTCTTACCTATGACATTGGTACCGATGTGTACCACGACTTGTGACTGTTTCCCCTCCCCCTTAAGGATTCTTAAGGATTCTGAAAACACGGTCTGAGACGTCACGGACCCTGGCACCCGGGAGGCAACATACCATCTGTGAGTCTCTTTCGTTGCCACAGAACCGTCTATCTGTGCCTCTAACTATCGAGTCCCCAATAATTATTGCTCTCCTGCTCTCCCCCCTTCCCTTCTGAGTCACAGGGACGGACTCAGTGCTGGAGATCCGGTCACCGTGGCTTTCCCCTGGTAGATCGTCCCCCTCAACAGTATCCAAAGCGGTATACTTGTTACTAAGGGGAGCGACCACAGGGGATCCCTGTACTGACTGCTTCCTCCCAGCCCCTCTCGCCGTCACCCATCTATCTTCATTCTTCGGTGTAACTACATCCCTGAAGCTATTATCTATGACCACCTCTGCATCGCGAATGATCCGAAGTTCATCCAGCTCCAGTTCCCTGACGCGGTTTCGGAGGAGCTGGAGATGGGTGCACTTCTCACAGGTGAAATCAGCAGGGACACTGACAGCATCCCTCACCTCAAACATTCTGCAGGAGGAACATTGCACTACCTTCCCTGCCATCCCCTCTAGATAACTTGCGGATAAAAGAAAAGAAAGAGCTTACCTGATATTCACTCACCCCCTTAGGTTAGAGGAGCTGGAAGAGTGGGCGACACTACAAGTGTAGTGTCTTGGGTTTAGCAACCGCCCAACTTAAGACAGGTAAAAATAAAACACTTAAGCACCTACCTGATTCCCAAGCTGCACTCCCGCTCCCTCTCTCTCTCCCGCTCCTGGAAATGAAAGCTGCTGGAACCTGGGGGGTAAGTTGAAGCATCTACCTGATTCCCAAACTGTACTCCGGCTCCCTCTCTCTCTCCCGCTCCCGGAAATGAAATATGTTAATACAATTCACTGCACCACAAATTAATGCCTGTAATAGCAGAGTATGTTGCATTCAGGACATTACCACTGTGCCACTGTTCACTTTAAGTCCAAACACACTCTAATTTTTTTTTTTTTAATAAACATTTTATTGAGGTATTCATAAACAATGTACATGAAATTATAAACATAGTGCAAAAGCCGTCTTCCTCCCTTACAGGTCCCACCTTTCCTAACCCCCTACTCTAAACTAAGCTAACCACCCCCCCCCCCCCTTCTGCTGACGGTTGAATTTCCCCAAAGAAGTCGACAAACTGCTGCCACCTCCTGGCGAACCCATTGACCCTCTCAAGGCGAACTTGATTTTCTCCAAACAGAGAAAGCTAGCCATGTCAGTTAGCCAGGCCTCCGTCATCGGGGGCTTTGGGTCTCTCCAAGCTAATAGTATCCGTCTCCGGGCTACCAAGGAAGCAAAGGCTAGAACGTCTGCCTCTTTCTCCTCCTAGATTCTCTGGTCTTCCGACACTCTGAAAATCGCCACCTATGGACTTGGTGCCACCCTTGTTTTTAACTCCGTGTACATGACATCCGCAAACCCCTGCCAGAATCCCCTAAGCTACAGGCATGCCCAGAACAAATGGACATGGTTCGCTGACCCTCCCGCACAATTTGTGCACCTATCTTCTACCCCAAAGAACCTGCTCATCCGGGCCACTGTCATGTGGGCCCGGTGAACGACCTTAAATTGTATCAGGCTAAGTCTGGCACATGTTGTGGACGTGTTGACTCTATTCAATGCGTCCGCCCAGAGACCATCCTCTATCTCTCCTCCTAATTCCTCTTCCCACTTGCGTTTCAACTCCTCGGTCTGCATCTCCTCTAACCCCATGAGTCACACACTCATTGCTAACCGATTATCTGTACAACATGAATCAAATGCACACTCTTCACATGTGGCGGTGATCTTAGAACAGGAATCTCCTCTGATGACCTCTACTTCAATTCACGCTCCAGCGCGTTCTCTTCCAACCCATCTTATTTTGTCTCCCGCTCAGCATATCCGCAAGGAGAAGCCCCTGTACAGGTGCATTTTCCGTTTGTAGTAGCTGCTGACCAACACTCATCTTCTCCTTCTGAAGGAGGACACAGCCCACAGCCCACACACAGCACAAGGGAAAGAGGGTCAGGCTGGGAGGAATTTCCAGTATCACGGGCCTCTCCAATTTGCAGCAGCGAGCTCTCATGCTCAGCTGACCTTCCGGAGCTGGTCCAAATGGCCACTCCTGGTCACAACCCCTGTAATTTGACATTGTATCATGCCTGGAAGGAGATGGAGGAAGGACGGAGGCCACAGCTTTGTTTATGCCCGTTTAGCAGGAAAGTCGAATTGGAAAATAAACTTCAATGGGCACGTAGTAAGCACAGCAGCTGAAGTGTGGTCACCTGTTATACAGGGACAGAAGAACAGAAGAATTATGAGCTGGACCATTTGGTCCCTTGCAGCTGCTCTGTCATTTGTTAAAATCATAGCTGATCTGATTGTGGCCTCAACTCTACTTTTCTGTGTGTGTCCCATAACCCTTGGACTCTCTAAAATCAAAAATCTAACTCAGTCTTGAATATAATCAAAGACCCAACCTCAACTGCTCTGTGGGAAAGGGAGTTCCGCAGACTAATGACCCACTGAGAGAAAATAAATCTCCTCATCTAATTTTTAAACTGTGTCCTCTAGTTCTCCTCTAGACTCTCCCGGGAGAAACAACCTCTCAGCATCCACCTTATCAATTTCCTTCGGCATCTTATAAGCTCTTCTCATTCTTCCAAATAGGCCCAACCTGCTCAACCTTTCCTCATAGGGTAATCCTTCATCTCAGGAATCAGTCAAGTGAACATTTTCTGAACTGTTTCCAATGCAATTATGTCCCTTCTTAAATCAAGAGACTAAAACTGTACACAGTACTTTAGGTGCAGTCTCACTGGGCCTGTATTCCATTTGTAGACTCTTTCCATCCACTTAGGCATAGACTAGAATCTCTACAGTGCAGAAGGCCCATTCAGCCTATCGGGCCTGCACCGACCCTCTGAAAGAACACCCTACCTAGGCCCACACCCCCGCCCTAACCCTGTAACCCCACCTAACCTGCACAACTTTGGACTGTGGGAGGAAACCAGAGCACCTAGAGGAAACCCACACAGACATGGGGAGACATATAGCCAGTTACGCAAGGCTGTAATTGAACTCATGTCCCTGGCGCTGTGAGGCAGCAGTGCTAACCACTGTGCCACCATGCTGCTCTTAAGAACTTGCCTTGCTTCCTTTCATTGTGTCATCAGCGAATTTAGTTACCATGCATTCAATCACTTCATCCAAGTTATTGATATCGATTGCAAATAGTAACGGCCCTAGCATTGATCCCTGTGGCACTCCACAAACAACAGCTTGCTAACACAAAAATGTCACATTTATCCCTGCTCTGTGCTTCCTGTTAGCCAACCAACCCACTATCCATGCTAATGTGTTACCCTGTACACCATGAACTCTTGTGTTATGTATTATTGAACCATAGAAACCCTACAATGCAGAAGGAGGCCGTTCAGCCCATCACATCTGCACCGACCTTTGGAAAAGCACCCTACCTAGGCCGATGCCCCACCCTATGCCCGCAACCCCACCTAACCCCACAGTGCTAACCTCTGTGTCACCATGTCTCCCAAGGTAGTAGGGGCTTATCAAACACCGATTAGTTAGGGGGATAGATAGGAGATTCTGTGGGAATGAGAGAGACTCGCGGTTGGTGTGTTGCCTCCCAGGTGCCAGGGTGCGTGATGTCTCGGATCGTGTTTTCGGGATCCTTAGGGGGAGGGAGAGCAGCCCCAAGTCGTGGTCCACATAGGTACCAACGACATAGGTAGGAAAAGGGATAGGGATGTAAGGCAGGAATTCAGGAAGCTAGGGTGGAAACTTAGATCTAGGACAAACAGAGTTATTATCTCTGGGTTGTTACCCGTGCCATGTGATAGCGAGAGGAGGAATAGGGAGAGAGAGGAGTTGAACACGTGGCTACAGGGATGGTGCAGGAGGGAGGGTTTCAGATTTCTGGATAATTGGGGCTCATTCTGGGGTCGGTGGGACCTCTACAAACGGGATGGTCTACACCTGGACCAGAGGGGTACCAATGTCCTGGGGGGGAAATTTGGTAATGCTCTTCGGGAGGGTTTAAACTAGTTCAGCAGAGGCTTGGGAACCTGAATTGTAGCTCCAGTATACAGGAGGTTGAGAGTAGTGAGGTCATGAGTAAGGTTTCAAAGTTGCAGGAGTGTACCGGCAGGCAGGAAGGTGGTTTAAAGTGTGTCTTCTTCAATGCCAGGAACATCCGGAATAAGGTCGGTGAACTTACGGCATGGGTTGGTACCTGGGACTTCGATGTTGTGGCCATTTCGGACACATGGATAGAGCAGGGACAGGAATGGTTGTTGCAGGGGCCGGGGTTTAGATATTTCAGTAAGCTCAGGGAAGGTGGTAAAAGAGGGGGAGGGGTGGCATTGTTAGTCAAGGACAGTATTACGGTGGCAGAAAGGATGTTTGATGAGGACTCGTCTACTGAGGTAGTATGGGCTGAGGTTGGAAACAGGAAAGGAGAGGTCACCCTGTTTGGGGTTTTCTATAGGCCTCCGAAAAGTTCCAGAGATGTAGAGGAAAGGATTGCAAAGATGATTCTGGATAGGAGCAAAAGCAACAGGGTAGTTGTTATGGGGGACTTTAACTTTCCAAATATTGACTGGAAACGCTATAGTTCGAGTACTTTAGATGGGTCTGTTTTTGTCCAATGTGTGCAGGAGGGTTTCCTGACACAGTATGTAGATAGGCCAATGAGAGGCGAGGCCATATTGGATTTGGTACTGGGTAATGAACCAGGACAGGTGTTAGATTTGGAGGTAGGTGAGCACTTTGGTGTTAGTGACCACAATTCGATTAAGTTTACTTTAGTGATGGAAAGGGATAGGTATATACCGCAGGGCAAGAGTTACATCTGGGGGAAAGGCAATTATGATGCGATGAGGCAAGACTTAGGATGCATCGGATGGAGAGGAAAACAGCAAGGGATGGGCACAATGGAAATGTGGAGCTTGTTCAAGGAACAGCTACTGCGTGTCCTTGATAAGTATGTACCCGTCAGGCAGGGAGGAAGTGGTTTACTAAAGCAGTCGAAACACTTGTCAAGAGGAAGAAGGAGGCTTATGTAAAGATGAGACAAAAAGGTTCAGTTAGGGCATTCGAGGGTTACAAGTTAGCTTGGAAGGACCTAAAGAGAGAGCTAAGAAGAGCCAGGAGGGGACATGAGAAGTCTTTGGCAGGTAGGATCAAGGATAACCCTAAAGCTTTCTCTTGATATGTCAGGAATAAACAAATGACTAGGGTAAGAGTAGGGCCAGTCAAGGACCATGGTGGGAAGTTGTGCTTGGAGTCCGAGGAGAGAGGAGAGGTGCTAAATGAATATTTTTTGTCAGTATTCACACAGGAAAAAGACAATGTTGTCGAGGAGAATACTGAGATTCAGGCTACTAGACTAGGAGGGCTTGAGGTTCATAAGGAGGAGGTGTTAGCAATTCTGGAAAGTGTGAAAATAGATAAGTCCCCTGGGCCGGATGGGATTTATCCTAGGATTCTCTGGGAAGCTAGGGAGGAGATTGCTGAGCCATTGGCTTTAATCTTTAAGTCATCTTTGTCTACAGGAATAGTGCCAGAAGACTGGAGGATAGCAAATGTTGTCCCCTTGTTCAAGAAGGGGAGGAGAGACAACCCCGGTAACTATAGACCAGTGAGCCTTACTTGTTGTGGGCAAAGTCTTGGAAAGGTTTATCAGAGATAGGATGTATAATCATCTGGAAAGGAATAATTTGATTAGAGATAGTCAACACGGTTTTGTGAAGGGTAGGTCGTGCCTCACAAACCTTATTGAGTTCTTTGAGAAGTTGACCAAACAGGTGGATGAGGGTAAAGCAGTTGATGTGGTGTATATGGATTTCAGTAAAGCATTTGATAAGGTTCCCCACGGTAGGCTACTGCAGAAAATACGGAGGCATGGGATTCAGGGTGATTTAGCAGTTCGGATCAGAAATTGGCTAGTTGGAGGAAGACAAAGGGTGATGGTTGATGGGAAGTGTTCAGACTGGAGTCCAGTTACTAGTGGTGTACCACAAGGATCTGTTTTGGGGCCACTGCTGTTTGTCATTTTTATAAATGACCTGGAGGAGGGCGTAGAAGGATGGGTGAGTAAATTTGCAGATGACACTAAAGTTGGTGGAGTTGTGGACAGTGCGGAAGGATGTTACAAGTTACAGAGGGGCATAGATAAGCTGCAGAGCTGGGCTGAGAGGTGGCAAATGGAGTTTAATGCAGAAAAGTGTGAGGTGATTCATTTTGGAAGGAATAACAGGAAGACAGAGTACTGGGCTAATGGTAAGATTCTTGGTAGTGTGGATGCGCAGAGAGATCTCGGTGTCCATGTACATAGATCCCTGAAAGTTGCCACCCAGGTTGAGAGTGTTGTTAAGAAGGCATACGGTGTGTTAGCTTTTATTGGTAGAGGGATTGAGTTTCGGAGCCATGAGGTCATGTTGCAGCTGTACAAAACTCTGGTGTGGCCGCATTTGGAGTATTGCGTGCAATTCTGGTCGCCGCATTATAGGAAGGATGTGGAAGCATTGGAAAGGGTGCAGAGGAGGTTTACCAGAATGTTGCCTGGTATGGGGGGAAGATCTTATTTGGAAAGGCTGAGGGACCTGAGGCTGTTTTCGTTAGAGAGAAGAAGGTTAAGAGGTGACTTAATTGAGGCATACAAGATGATCAGAGGATTGGATAGGGTGGACAGTGAGAGCCTTCTTCCTCGGATGGTGATGTCTAGCACGAGGGGACATAGCTTTAAATTGAGGGGAGACAGATGTCAGAGGTAGGTTCTTTACTCAGAGAGTAGTAAGGGTGTGGAATGCCCTGCCTGCAACAGTAGTGGACTCGCAACACTAAGGGCATTCAAAAGGTCATTGGATAGACATATGGACGATAAGGGAATAGTGTAGATGGGCTTTAGAGTGGTTTCACAGATCGGCGCAACATCGAGGGCCAAAGGGCCTGTACTGCACTGTAATGTTCTATGTTCTATTGTAAATCCAGGTACGCCACTTCCAAAGGTTCTCATTTATCCACCTTGTTTGGTACTTCATTAAAGAACTCCACTAAGAGGGCAGCACTGTGGCGCAGTGGGTTAGCCCTGCAGCCTCACGGCGCTGAGGTCCCAGGTTCGATCCCGGCTCTGGGTCACTGTCCGTGTGGAGTTTTCACATTCTCCCCATGTTTGCGTGGGTTTCGCCCCCACAACCCAAAAGATGTGCAGGCTCGGTGGATTGGCCACGCTAAATTGCCCCTTAATTGGAAAAAATGAATTGGGTACTCTAAATTTAAAAAAAAAGAACTCCAATAATTAGTCACACCTAGTTTTCCTTGCAGAAAACAATATTAACTCTGCCTTGTTGTATTGCGATGTCTAAATATCTTGCTATTACCTCCACAATAATGGATTCTAGCATGTTCCCTGTAACAGATGCTGGGCTGACAAGCCACATGTTTTCTGACCTATTGTTTAGTCTCGATGCGATTAGTTTCTTTTGAGTTTGATGGTCAAAGAAAACCTGTCAATCTTTTGGTCACATTGCATGTGTTTTACCGAAGAAATAAAACATAACTCGTCGTCAGAGTGATTTGAGGTAAGCATTCCAAAGCCTCAATCATAGTCAACTATGCAAAAAAAAACATTGAAATTTTCTTTCAACTTGTTAATGATTCTCACACGTTAAACCAACAACTACCATCTCTTGCGTTTGATGACAATATTGTTAGTCCTGCTTCAGCAATTGACATTTTTGAACATACGAGCAATTGTGATTTCAAATGAAGCTATTGCATTTCTGCCATTCTTGAAGCTGTCACCAGCGATCTTCCTTTCATATTTCTGTGTAAATATTATTTTCTCCTCAGCAATTGTAAACCTACTACGGCTCAATATAAACTGAAATCTGCTCAGGACCCACAACTGAACCTACATCTTAGAATGCACTCCTAATGGTCCTTGCATTCTTGGGTAGGATATAGACGAAAGCATTTATCATTGATAGACCATTCCTCACTCAGCTCTGTGCTCCAGCCCCTTTCATCAAATCTTTTGTATTAAATCAGTGAAAAGAAAACTGTTTTCAGCAGAGTGAACGCATTCCTTAAAACAAGTGTTGAGTTGTTTGTTGGGTGGCATTAAGACGCAATGTTGAATTTTCCTCAGCAATTTAATCAGTAATTACAGCAACTTTGCTCCAGCCGAGATCAATCATGACTATTGACATATGAGTGCGCGTGTTCATCATTCCTGCGACTACAAATGTATATCGTGGATCTGCAGTTTTGCAAAGACTCCTGGATGTGCAGGAGGCAGGCTGAGACGGGGGTGGAGTGTGTGTGTGTGTGTGTGTGTGTGTGGGGGGGGGGGGAGGGGGGGGTGTTGGGGAGGGAAGGTGGGTTCAAGGTCCACATGAACTTTCCAAACTTGGTGACAGCAGTTGGAGAAGGAGGAAATGTCTCCAGTGTTCACTGGCACGTACCAATTACATGTTCAATACTACAGATGATTGCAGCTCCTCAGCTTCCCTATAAAATTACAGCCCAAAATCAAGGTACCAAAAGCACCTTAGAATATGGGTAGGTTGCAAAGTATTGCATGTCACCTGGGTTTACCAAAAACTCAATCTTAGGCTCTATGAATTGAATGGTCTGTTCTGCTGATGGGGAATCTTGGCCTTAATATTATATTTGCAACTTGCTCATTTTGATTTCTTGTTGTTGATCTACACATTTTTTCTTTTTTATCTGTTTGTTTACTTTCCCGTTTCTCAGACTTTCTGTTCCAATTCTTCTTTCCCTCCCGTCTTTCGCTTTCTGCTTTGCATTTCCTTCTTTTTCATTTTTGTATCAAAAGCTTGTATCAATGTGTATTTTGTCACTTCTCGAAGTTTATCAACACTAATATCATTCGCATTTGAAAGATGATGGTTCGGATATTGAAAAGGGCCAGATATTTACTGCGATTGAAGAAACAACCACCCGTTTTATTATCCGAGAATTTAAAAGGAATAAATAAGCTCTTTATCAGAGGCTCTCATGAGAGAAAAATGTGGGCTTCAAAAGAGTAGGACATGAGCCTTATTAATATTTCTTTTTAGGCTTAGTGTGTTAAATATTGCAAAGAATAGATGCTATATTACTTATTAATAGTGCAGGGAAGCTTCACTATACCAGCACCAAAAGTGCAGCTCCATTAGTAATCTGGTACATTTACAGGTCCTAACGGTCTTGACATATTCCTCGCATTTAACTGGCTATGCAGTACCCATGATGTTTTCTGCTTGGCCCTTTCTCTTCAATTTTGATTCTCAGTCTTTTAAAATGCTGTTGGCTGTGTTGCTATCAGAAACTTTCCCATTGCCCTTCAACCAGCTCAGAAGCAATAGGGAGAAAAACCCGAGAATCATAGAATCATAGAACTTACAGTGCAGAAGGAGGCCATTCGGCCCATCGAATCTGCACCGGCTCTTTGAAAGAGCACCCTACCCATGCCCACACCTCCACCCTATCCCCAGAACCCAATAACCCCACCCAACCCAACACTAAGGGCACTTTTAGACACGAAGGGCAATTTATCATGGCCAATCCACCTAACCTGCACATCTTTGGACTGTGGGAGGAAACCGGAGCACCCGGAGGAAACCCACGCAGACACGGGGAGAACGTGCAGACTCCGCACAGACAGTGACCCAAGCCGGGAATCGAACCTGGGACCCTGGAGCTGTGAAGCAATTGTGCTAACCTCCCTGCTACCGTGGCGCCATGCTGAGAAGGAGACTGGCTGTCAGAATCGCAGTGCAATCGACAAGCAGGAACAATTCAGACAAGTGGAATTATACTACAGTGAGGTTCCACCGTAAAATAAAGCATTTGCATGCTGCTCTTGCATTTTCATTTTTAATGTATTCTTTCATGGGATGTAGGTGTCGTAGGCTAGGCCAGCATTTATTGTCCATATTGGAAGTCTGAGAGGAAATGTCATTACTTCCTTTGCCATGCAATTTTATTGTTATATTCTCCAGTGTTACAGAATAAAGATTCGATTTTGCTTTGATAAAATGGCAAATAGGTCAGCTAGACCATAGCAAGAAAGCACAAGCAGCGAATGGAAATATAAATGCCAAAATATTGGCATATTCATAGGCGGACATTTTTGCGAGTCGGACGCACACACTTGGCAGGCCCGGAAGCGAGTGTGAAAACTGTTCCCAGCCGCGGTTGGCGCCAAAGCACAATTTCACACTGGTTGGCCAATTAATGGGCGGTCAATGTGATAAGAGCTCAGTCCTGCCAGTAAGGGTGGGAAGAGGGCGGGCTCCGAGAACAAGGAGAGTGGCCATCATGGCAGTCGGCAGATTTCCTTCCCTAAAGGGCATGAGTGAACCAGATGGGTTTTTATAACAATCGACATGATAAGTCTTATGTTTATCATTAGACTTTCAATTCCAGATATTTTATTGAGTTTATATTCCACCACCTGCCATGGTGGGATTCGAACCTGCGTCCCCAGATCATTACCCTGCGTCTCTGCATCACTAGTCCAGCAACAATACCTCCACACCACCTCCTCCCCAGTACTTTACAGTCAATTTAGAATTCAATGCTAAAAAGTAAAATATAGAGAGTTCACTGTTGAGTCCTTCGATGGTATCCATGGCTGAAACAGCATTTTTCCACGATGGTCCAGAACATTCAGGAGAGTTGAAGCCCATGTAATTTGCAGTTTCTGGAAGCAGCCTCTTTTGAAAAATGTAATCATTCTATTCCAAAAGCTGATGATTTTTGTGCCTTAGGTTCCTCTTGATAGGAACTCTCTCTTTCTAGGCTGGATTTCAAACTGTAATAGAGATAGGGGGCTGGATTCCTTAAGAAAGTCCTGAGTGATTCTCCCATCTGCTGGGGGCTGGCAGGGCCCCGGAGTGGTTCTCGCAGCTCCGGCTGTGGATACGGGGCCCCGCACTTCCGGTCGGGAGTCCGCGCATGCGCACGGCGGCGGTTTGCAGCGCCCCCCGTGCGACATGGTAGACCCGCACCGCAGACCGTGATGGAAGAAGTAGGTCCGCCCAAGAACGCGCGCGCCCACGGATCAGTGCTGCCCGATCGCTTGCCTAGCCACCCCCCCCCCCCCACACCCCCGGTGAATGATCTCTCCCCCCCCCCCCCACCAAGGCGGGCTTGGACTCCGACTCAATGTTCCCGACAGCCGATAGGTGGTTAGAACCATGCCATCGGGAACTCGGCCAGTTGCGCGCGGAGAATCACGGGAGTGCCTCTGACAATGGTTCCCTACATGGTATCAATCCTGTAGTTCGCACGCGCACGATTGTCAAGCGATTCTCTGGGGGCCGATCACGATTTTGGTGTATGCGGCCATTCTCCATCCCCGCGCCGAACGCAATTTTGGCGTGGAGGCTCGGAGAAACCCGCCCAGGGTCTTTAACTTGGGATAGCAGAGAAGGGAGATTGTTCCTGCTCCATTGGCAGGTTTCTTCCAGACAGATGCTGAGCAGCTTGGAATGTTATAATAAAGCACATACCAAAAAGGGTTAATCTAGTGACATGACCTCTCTCCCCATAATGATTTTGGAAAGTATTTGCTTTGTTTGTGTCTGGATAGACTGTGGCTATTGTTTGATAGCCTAGGTGATTAGATTCCAAAACATCCTAGCCATTAACTCCTGAATGACCCATAATCCATCTTGATGGGACAGGAAAAAATACCTGTCTCCACATGAGAGGTAGTTGAATAGCAATAAAAGTTATGAAACACAGGACAGTTTCCTTATCTGAGGAAGGGTGTTCTTGCCATGGAGGGAGTGCAGCGAAGATTTACTAGGCTGATTCCTGGGATTGTGGGACTGTCATATGAGGAGAGACTAAATTGGTTCCGATTATATTCATTGGAGTTTAGAAGGGTGAGAGGGGATCTCACAGAAACTTATAAAATTCTAACAGGATTAGACAGGGTAGATTCAGAAAGAATGTTCCCGATGGTGGGAGGCGTCAGAACTAGGGGTCATGGTTTGAGGATAAGGGGTGAACCTTTTAGGACTGAGGTGAGGAGAAATCTCTTCACCCAGAGAGTGGTGAATCTGTGGGATTCACTGCCACAGAAAGTAGTTGAGGCCAAAACCTTTTGTAATTTCAAGAAGGAATTAGATATAGCCCTTGGGGTGAGAAGAATCAAGCGAGGAAGACGGGATCAGGGTATTGAACTTGATGATCAGCCAAGATCATAATGAATGATGAAGCAGGCTTGAAGGGCCGAATGGCCTTATCCTGCTTCTATTTTCTGTGGTTGTTTCATTTTACCCTTTGAAAAAGTTTTTGACATCAGCAGGTGAGAAGGATGTTGATGCATGTCTTATTGGTAACCATGGTGGAACCTTCCAGAAACTGGCCCCAATGGAATACTAGACATTGGATGACGTGTGGCAGCCATCTAAAGATGGCTTGCTTACATTTTGAAATTATTTTAAAATAATTCAATATGCACCTGATCAGCCAATGAAATTAAAAATGAATATCAATCATGTACAATTGATATCAAGATATGGCTGAAGACACTATATACTGCAAAGGCTATGGGCCCTGACAATATTCCGGCATTAATATCAAAGTGATGGAAGGCGTCATCAACAGTGCTATCAAGTGGCACTTATTCAGTTTAAACCTGCTCAAGAATGACCGCAGCACGGTAGCCTTGTGGATAGCACAATTGCTTCACAGCTCCAGGGTCCCAGGTTTGATTCTGGCTCAGGTCACTGTCTGTGCGGAGTCTGCACATCCTCCCCGTGTGTGCGTGGGTTTCCTCCGGGTGCTCCGGTTTCCTACCACAGTCCAAAGATGTGCAGGTTAGGTGGATAGGCCATGATAAATTGCCCTGAGTGTCCAAAATTTCCCTTAGTGTTGGGTGGGGTTACTGGGTTATGGGGATAGGGTGGCGGTGTTGACCTTGGCTAGGGTGCTCTTTCCAAGAGCCGGTGCAGACTCGGTGGGCCGAATGGCCTCCTTCTGCACTGTAAATTTTATGATAATCTATGAATGCTCAGTTTGGGTTTGCCAAGGTCTTTCAGCTCCTGACCTCATTACAGCCTTGGTTCAAACATGGACAAAAGAACTGAATGCTAGAGGTGAGGTGAGAGTGACTGCCCTTGACATCAAGGCAGCATTTGTCTGAGTATGGCATCAAGGAGCCCTAGCTAAACTGGAGTCAATAGGAATCAGGGGGAAAACTCTCTGCTGGTTGGAGTCATACATAAGAACATAAGAACTAAGAGCAGGAATAGGCCATCTGGCCCCTCGAGCCTGCTCCTCCATTCAATGAGATCTTGGCTGATCTTTTGTGGACTCAGCTCCACTTTCCGGCCCGAACACCATAACCCTTAATCCCTTTATTCTTCAAAAAACGATCTATCTTTATCCTAAAAACATTTAATGAAGGAGCCTCTACTGCTTCACTGGGCAAGGAATTCCATAGATTCACAACCCTTTGGGTGAAGAAGTTCCTCCTAAACTCAGTCCTAAATCTAGCTCCCCTTATTTTGAGGTTATGCCCCCCAAGTTCTGCTTTCACCCGCCAGTGGAAACAATCTGCCCGCATCCATCCTACCTATTCCCTTCATAATTTTATATGTTTCTATAAGATCCCCCCTCATCCTTCTGAATTCCAACGAGTACAGTTGCAGTCTGCTCAACCTTTCCTCGTAATCTAACCCCTTCAGCTCTGGGATTAACCTAGTGAATCTCCTCTGCACACCCTCCAGTGCCAGTACGTCCTTTCTCAAGTAAGGAGACCAAAACTGAACACAATAGTCCCAGGTGTGGCCTCACTAACACCTTATACAATTGCAGCAGAACCTCCCTAGTCTTAAACTCCATCCCTCTCGCAATGAAGGACAAAATTCCATTCGCCTTCTTAATCACCTGTCGCACCTGTAAACCAACTTTTTGCGACTCATGCACTAGCACACCCAGGCCTCTCTGCACAGCAGCATGTTTTAATATTTTATCATTTAAATAATAATCCCTTTTGCTGTTATTCCTACCAAAATGGATAACCTCACATTTGTCAACATTGTATTCCATCTGCCAGACACTAGCCCATTCACTTAGCCTATCCAAATCCCTCTGCAGACTTCCAGTATCCTCTGCACATTTTGCTTTACCACTCATCTTAGTGTCGTCTGCAAACTTGGACACATTGCCCTTGGTCCCCAACTCCAAATCATCTGTGTAAATTGTGAACAATTGTGGGCCCCACACTGATCCCTGAGGGACACCACTAGCTACTGATTGCCAACCAGAGAAACACCTATTAATCCCCACTCTTTGCTTTCTATTAATTAACCAATCCTCTATCCATGCTACTACTTTCCCCTTAACGCCATGCATCTTTATCTTACGCAGCAACCTTTTGTGTAGCACTTTGTCAAAGGTTTTCTGGAAATCCAGATATACCACATCCATTGGCTCCCCATTATCTACCGCACTGGTAATGTCCTCAAATAATTCCACTAAATTAGTTCGGCACGACCTGCCCTTTATGAACCCATGCTGCGTCTGCCCAATGGGACAATTTCCATCCAGATGCCTCGCTATTTCTTCCTTGATGATAGATTCCAGCATCTTCCCTACTACCGAAGTTAAGCTCACTGGCCTATAATTACCCACTTTCTGCCTACCTCCTTTTTTAAACAGTGGTGTCACGTTTGCTAATTTCCAATCCTCCGCGACCACCCCAGAGTCTAGTGAATTTTGGTAAATTATCACTAGTGCATTTGCAATTTCCCTAGCCATCTCTTTTAGCACTCTGGGATGCATTCCATCAGGGCCAGGAGACTTGTCTACCTTTAGCCCCATTAGCTTGCCCATCACTACATCCTTAGAGATAACAATCCTCTCAAGGTCCTCCCCTGTCATAGCCTCATTTCTCTCAGTCACCAGCATGTTATTTGTGTCTTCCACTGTGAAGACCGACCCAAAAAACCTGTTCAGTTCCTCAACCATTTCCTCATCTCCCATTATTAAATCTCCTTTCTCATCTTCTAAAGGACCAATATTTACCTTAGCCACTTTTTTTTGTTTTATATATTTGTAGAAACTTCTACTATCTGTTTTTATATTCTGAGCAAGTTTACTCTCATAATCTATCTTACTCTTCTTTATAGCTTTTTTAGTAGCTTTCTGTTGCCCCCTAAAGATTTCCCAGTCCTCTAGTCTCCCACTAATCTTTGCCACTTTATATACTTTTTCCTTCAATTTGATACTCTCCCTTATTTCCTTAGATATCCACGGTCAATTTTCCCTCTTTCTACCATCCTTCCCTTTTGTTGGTATAAACCTTTGCTGAGCACTGTGAAAAATCACTTGGAAGGTTCTTCACTGTTCCTCAACTGTTTAACCATAAAGTCTTTGCTCCCAGTCGACCTTAACTAGTTCTTCTCCCATCCCATTGTAATCTCCTTTGTTTAAGCACAAAACCCTAGCATTTGATTTTACCTTCTCACCCTCCATCTGTATTTTAAATTCCACCATATTGTGATCGCTCCTTCCGAGAGGATCCCTAACTATGAGATCCTGAATCAATCCTGTCTCATTACACAGGACCAGATCTAGGACCGCTTGTTCCCTCGTAGGCTCCTTACATACTGTTCTAGCAAACTATCGCGGATACATTCTATAAACTCCTCCTCAAGGCTGCCTTGACCAACCTGGTTAAACCAATCAACATGTAGATTAAAATCCCCCATGATAACTGCTGTACCATTTCTACATGCATCCGTTATTTCTTTGTTTTTTGCCTGCCCCACCACAATGTTACTATTTGGTGGCCTATAGACTACTCCAATCAGTGACTTTATCGCCTTACTATTCCTGATTTCCACCCAAATGAATTCAACCTTATCCTCCATCGCACCGATGTCATCCCTTACTATTGCCCGGATATCATCCTTAAATAACAGAGCTATACCACCTCCCTTACCATCCATTCTGTCCTTCCGAATAGTTTGATACCCTTGGATATTTAACTCCCAGTCGTGACCATCCTTTAACCATGTTTCAGTAATGGCCACTAAATAATAGTCATTCACGATGATTTGCGCCATCAACTCATTAACCTTATTCCGAATACTACGAGCATTCAGGTAAAGTACACTTATGTTTGCTTTTTTTACCTCTGTTCTGAATCTTAACACCTCGATCAGTAACCTCTCCTAAGTTATATTTCCTCTTAACTTTTCTCCTAATTTTCCTTGTCGTTGACCCCATATCTTCATGTAACAACCTGTCGCGTTGTTTACCATTAGTGTTTTTACTTCCCGTTTTATTCCTTTTAGTATTACTGGTCCTATTCACTGAGCTCCCCTTGTACTGTCGCCCTTTTTGATTTTTGACTATGGCTTCTCTGCCTTACACTTTCCCCCTTACTGACTTTTGTTTCTGTCCCTGTTTTACTACCTTCCAACTTCCTGCATTGGTTCCCATCCCCCTGCCACATTAGTTTAAACCCTCCCCAACAGCTCTAACAAACACCCCCACTAGGACATCGGTTCCAGTCCTGCCCAGGTGCAGACCGTCCGGTTTGTACTGGTCTCACCTCCCCAAGAACCGGTTCCAATGCCCCAGGAATTTGAATCCCTCCCTCCTGCACCACCTCTCGAGCCACACATTCATCCTATCTATCCTGACATTCCTACTCTGAATAGCTCATGGCACTGGTAGCAAACCTGAGATTACTACCTTTGAGGTCCTACTTTTTAGTTTAACTCCTAACTCCCTGAATTCAGCTTGTAAGACCCCGTCCCGTTTTTTACCTATATCGTTGGTGACTATGTGCACCACGACAGCTGGCTGTTCACCCTCCCCCCCCCCCAGAATGTCCTGCAGCCACTCTGAGACATCCTTGACCCTTGCACCATGAGGCAACATACCATCCTGGAGTCTCGATTGCGTCTGCAGAACTGCCTGTCTAATCCCCTTACGATTGTGTCCCCTATCACTGTAGCCCTGCCATTCTTCTTCTTACCCAGCTGCGCAGCAGAGCCAGCCACGGTGCCATGAACCTGGCTGCTGCTGCCTTCCCCTGGTGAGCCATCTCCCTCAACAGTATCCAAAGCGGTATGTCGGTTTTGCAGGGAGATGACCGCAGGGGACATCTGCACTGCCTTCCTACTCTTGCTCTGTCTTTTGGTCACCCATTTTCTATCTTCCTCAGTACCTTTCACCTGCGGTGTGACCAACATGCTAAACGTGCTATCCACGAAGTCCTCAGCATCGCGGACGCTCCAAAGTGAGTCCATCCGCAGCTCCAGAGCCGTCAAGCGGTCTAACAGGAGCTGCAACTGGACACACATCTTGCATGCGAAGGAGCCAGGGACAGTGGACATGTCCCTGAGCTCCCACATTGCACACGAGGAGCATGACACGGGTCTGGGATCTCCTGCCATGTCTTAAACCTTAGGTAAACTTATACAACTACAATTCCAAAAATGAAGGAAAAAATAAATAAATTAGACAATGAAAATAAAAACTACTTACCAGTCACTTACCAGGGTTAAAAAGCACCTCCTCCCCACCCAGCTTGGAATTCCCACCTAGATTCAAATTCCCAAACTCAATCTTTGCTGTCTCACTCTGGCTGTGTCTTCTCTGGCTCACTGGGAGAACTCACTGGGAGTGACTTACAAGTTGCTCTTTTTAAATTGGCCTGGGTTGACTTCCCTCCCCCACCTGCTTTTAGATCAAAGTAAATTAATGTGACAGACACTTAACTGCCAACCAGGTACGTGAGTGGGTGGGGCAGCCCTTGTTAACCTACACTGCACAATTCTACACTGCAGCCCTTGTTAACCTACACTGCATAATTCTAGATTAATTTAAATTAATTTAAACTCCTGGAATTTAAAAGGAGCTGCCTTACTGATTTGATTGGATTCAATTCCCACCTAGATTCAAATTCCCAAACTCACTCTTTGATGTCTCACTCTGGCTGTGTCTTCTCTGGCTCACTGGGATACCTGGCACAAAGAAAGATGGTTGTGGTGGTTGGAGGTCAATCATCTCAGCTCCAGGACATCACTGCAGGAATTCGTCATGAGGTCCAAGGCCCAACCATACTCAGCTGCTTCTTCAATGACCACCCGTATATCATAAGGTCAGAGGTGGGGATGTTCCCAGATGACTGCACAATAGTTCAGCATCATTCATGACTCCTCAGATAATGAAGCAGTCCATGTCCAAATGCAGCAAGACCTGGACAATATCCAGGCTTGGGCTGACAAGTTGCAAGTTACATTTGCGCCACACAAGTGCCAGGCAATGACCATCTCCTACAAGAGAGGATCTAACCACCGGCCCTTGACATTCAATGGCATTACCATTCCTAAGTCCCCCACAATCAACGTCCTAGGGGTTACCATTGATCAGAAACTGAATTAGACTAGCCACATTAATACTGTGGTTACCAAGGGCGACACGCGGTGCAGTGGTTAGCACTGGGACTACGGTGCGGAGGACCCGGTTTCGGATCCTGGCCCTGATTCACTGTCAGTGTGGAGTTTGCACATTCTCCCTGTGTCTGCATGGGTTTTACCCCCACAACCCAAAGATGCGCTGGTTAGGTGGATTGGCCACGATACATTGCCCCTTAATTGGGAAAAAATCAAATACTGTGGTTACCAAGGCAGGTCATAGGCTAGGAATCCTATGGCAAGCTCACCTCGAGATCCCTCAAAGCCTGTCCACCATCTACAAGGCACATGGCAAGAGTCTCCACTTGCCTGGATGAGTGCAGCTTAAAGAAGCTTGAGACCATGCAGGACAAAGCAGCCTGCCTGATTGCTCCCCCTTCCAAAAACATTCAAACATTCCACCACTAATGAACAGTGGCAGCCAAATGTACCATCTACAAGATGCACTGCAGTAACTCACCAAGATTCCTCAGGCAGCACCTCCCAGACCCGCGCCCAGTACCATCGAGAAGGACAAGAACAGCAGATACCTGGGAACCCCACCACCTTGAGGTTCCCCTCCAAATCACTCACCATCCTGACTTGGAAATATATCACCGTTCCTTCACTGTTGTTGGGGCAACATCCTGGATCTCCCTCCCTAACAGCGCAGCGGGTGTACCTACACCTCAAGGACTGCAGCGGTTCAAGAAGGCAACTCACTACCACCTTCTGAAGGGCAACCAGGGATGGACAATAAATGTTGGCCGAGCCAGCAACGTGCACATCCCATCAATTAATTAAACAAAGTCACACCATTGTATCAATAGGGATAATTGTACCAGAGTATACAAATGCAATTCAGCCCCAATTTTAAGATCATGCTCTCTATCATCATTTTCATATCTATTTTTAATAGATGAATAATTTATAACTCAATCGGAACACTGATTGTAATATAGGAAGTGCGAAAGTCATAGCACCTGTTCAAATATGATGTTGTGTGTATTTCCAACACTTCTTGCATGCGGGACGTTGCCCCCACCCCCGGCCTACCCTGATAAACTAGACCTCTGTGCACTCATTCCCTACCCAAATAACAACAGTGTGGTGCTATGTCTGAGCTCTTAGTGCATTCTATTAAAATATCATTAAATTGTTGAGCATGGGATGCATGCATTCCCTATGCAGAATAGGAAATTAGAAGATGGCAACGTAGGATTTTGTTGGAACAGAATCTAATCTTTTCATCGCGTGTCTGTGTTTAAATTAAGTAGTACAGCTTGTTCTGTTCTGCATTAGCACAGTACATGTTTTTATTCATGTCATTATACAATTGCACGAGAAAATAAATTTGTGCTTTAACAACCCTTGAGGAAAACATCAGCAATTAGAAAGAAGCAAGATTTGACTAATTGTTGGCATACCCCATGCCTACTTACTGAAGCTGATATTGCTAATGATAGATTAGGTCTGGGCACTGTATCACCCAAATTATGTTTTGAGCAATATCTCAACAGGTTTAGGTGCAAATCTTCTGGCAAACAGTTCCGTAGTGTTGTACTTCTAACATTGCTGAAAGATGTTTTTCTATCTCTCCACAGAATGAAAGTAAGTACACACAGGCAGATGTTAACACACCCCACTGATGATAATTATCTTTCTCTCCACCGGAACCACAGAAGAATGCATTGACCTCACAAGAACCACACGACCACAGTAAATACACTTGATTAATAGAGTCAAGTAGCACCACGCTTTTGCATCATTTTATTTTATGCACATGTTGAGTAGAAATTACTGAATTCTTTGGGCTTGAACTTGTGAATAGGAAGGGAAATACTCTACTGGCGGGTTTTTACACAGTGTTTTTCGAGTTCATTCTTAAGTTATCCAGTACTTCAAACTCTAGGTCTGTGATCTTGGACCCTGCACGCACGTCATCTGCTGGGTCGGCAGTGAGGGCGCTAGGTCTCGCGAGAATCGGGAATTGAGATTCCCACCAGAGATGTTGGGCTGGATTCTCCATTTCTGTGGCTAAGTGCTGACGCCAGTGTAGGAACTGTGGTGTTTTATGATGCCAAAATCGGCGCCGAACCATCACTGATTCCGGGACCAGTGATGGCCGAGCAGTTGCGCCGGGTAAAACTCTTGGCTCCTGCGCCAAAAACGGCCGGAGAATGGCCGGGTCCGTGGCCGCGCACGGCAACGACCTGCAGCAATTGCCGGCCTTTTCCGGACCCGACCTGCCAAATACGGGGCCTTCCGATGACGCGGAAATGCCATTGCAACGGCGTGCGGAATGCGACGCGATGACGCCATTTCGGAGGGGGCGGAGACTCGTAAACCGGCGTCAAACCGCCGCCCCCCCCAAAGGAATTCACCGCCCGATCGCCGATTATGATATCGGCGTCGAGCAACGGAGAATCCCACCAATTGCGTTTCACGATTTTCCCCACCCCTCACCGGCAACATCTCAAGATTCATGCACACAAAGGGTGTGAACCTCAAATTAATACATTTGAATTAATTTAAATATTATTAGTGGCCTCCCTGGCAAATGATCCCCCATCACTAAATATACATACCTTGCCAACGTGTTTACAACAGGTTTGCTCAGACGTGACATTGCCGAAATCAGTGAACAGTTAACCTCTTTCTCATTTTTTGATAGAGTCATTACATTGATAACCCTCCAGGATCCTAAAAATATTACTTTATGAAAAGCCAAACCAGGAGTCTCAGAGTAATAACAATGAGTTCATCGATCTGTTGCCTCTGTTATTGAAACTAATCCCAGGGTGTTTACAGAGAAGAGAAAAGATATCGAGTTTTTCAGGGAAACCTAGGAAAAATGTGTTTCGTTGAATAGATGGTTTTGAAAAAGGCTTATAAAGGTGAAGATAGGGGCGGGAAGGCAGGGAGGTATAAAACATTAGGACTTAAAGGGCAGGATTCGCCAGTGTTGCCGCCGGGAATGAATAGCATGCGAACGGGAATGTGATTTGGGAAGCAATCCGGACATGCAAATGGATCAGCACTGCTGGTGTGAATTTAGAGCATTTCCAGCCCAGCAGGAGGACTATCGGCTGGGACCGGAGGTAGCGCCAAAGAGCCTGGCAGCTGGACCTGTTTTTAAGAGCTCCGCACACTCACTGCAGCTACCAAGATGGCTCACAGAAGACCTGCCCCCCCGAGGTCAGGAGTCTGAGGTAGATCACAGCCCCGTGCCAGTGAGGAGCGGAGGGACACTCCCTTCCGCAGGCTGACTCAAGCCTGCCCTCCTGAACACCGGCTGCGATGTGGTGGCAGAAGCAGTCAGTGCTGCCATCCTCACCAGGAAGAGCCAGCTGGTGACCTGGAGGGGGTTGGGGTCACTGGGGAAGCCTCTGCCCGGAGAGGGGCACAGAACCAGGGAGGGTTCCAAAGGTCATGGAGCAGGTGTCCTCTGGTTGGGGTGAGCTCTGCTGATCCTCTGAATGCTTTGCAGTGGCATAGTGCTTCCAAAGAGTGCCAACACCTGGTGGGCCACTGATCGAGCTTGGCCACGCCCACCAGCTTGATGAAACAGCTGGGTACGAGGGTGTCCACAGGGGTGGCCTGGGTGGGCTCCTAGATGACCAAAGGCACCCTGAGCATTCGAAGGACACAGGCAACACTCAGCAGGGTGAACAGCCGCGGGCTTGTAAGGAGCACCAAAGTCAGACTGCAGCATTGGCGGTCTGAGCCAGACTACTCCAATCCCGAGGGGGACACCCCATGTGTACGGAGCTGGCACCAAGTCATACCCCACTACTGCCCCTGGCCCAGGCAACCAGCCCCTAACAAGTCCAACAATTTTCGAAGGTTTTTTCACATTTTTCTAGCCTCCTGCTCCCCTCTACAGCCATGTCGCCTGGGCCCCGCTTGCCAATGCTTGCACTAATTCTTGCCCGTGAGACTTCAGGGTTGGAGCACCGCGCAAGGGTGGAGCACACTGTATCCAAGCTGCTAATGATATTGGAATCTATACAAGTGACAGTTTTGCATGGATCCGCTGGCGTGACACTAAAACATCAATATCGTCACCAGAGAGAGACCGGAGCACGACGGCAGAATCAGCGAGAGGCGCAAACCTCCCTTTTACAATTTCGCGGGGTTCTCCACCCGAAAACAATTCGCATTTCCGCAGCGGGATTCTCCGTTTCTGACACTAAGGGCTGGATTCTCTGATTCTGCGGCAAAGTGTCGACTCCAACGTGGGGACTGTGGCGTTTTACGACGGCAAAATCAGCAACGAGCCCTCACCGATTCGAGGACAGGTGAGGGGCTAGCAGCGGCGCTGGGTAGAACTCCCAGCTCCCGCGCCAAAAACGGCCGGAGAATGGTCAGATCCGTGGCCATGCATACACGTGGCGACGACCTGCAGCGGTCACGTCGTACAACATGGCGTTGGCCACGCGCGGACCCGACCTGCCAGATAGTGCCCCCTGGACCCCTCCTCGCCACCCCCGGAACCCCCCCCCCACCCAGCCCTCGCCGAAGCCCAGCCAACCAGTGGCATGGCTCCCCCATGACTGTGGCGGCGCTGGACACAGTACGCAGTCGCCACGTGGGGATCACGAAAACTGAGAGCACAAGTGAACCGCGCCGTCGTGAATTCGGCCCATCGGGGGCGGAGCATTGGGGGAAGGCCTTCAGGTAACGTCCTGAGGCCGTCCCAACGGCGTGTGCCGTATTCCCTGATGACCCTTATTTGGAGGGGGCGGGGTGTCCGAAAACAGGCGCCGTCCCCGATTCGGTCGTAAAAAGGGATTCTCCTTTCGATCGCCGATTATGAAATCGCCGTCGGCAAGCGGAGAATCCCACCCTAAAAGTTGACGCCAACGCACAATCGATTCCAATCAGAAACGGTGCCAGATTCGCCGGTTTCGTGATTAACACTCATGAGGCTGGCAAGCTGAAGCCGCAGAGACACACTTCACTCCCCACACACGTCATCCCAGCTAACAAGGTGGCAGCCAGGAGAGCAGACCCACATTTCACATGTGCAGAGCTGGTGACCCTCCCGGACACCTGGAGGAGATGAGGATGACTCTGTACCCCGGCCAAAGACGGAGGCTACCAGCCGCCACCATTCGTCGTGCCTGAGCGCAGGTGGCAGAGGCGGTCAGCGCCGGGTGTCATGACCGGCCAGCAGAGCTGGAAAAAACTGCAACACCTCCGCAAGACTGGACGGGTGAGTAGGCAGCAGTGTGCCCCTGGCAGGAAACCCCATCCCACACACCCGTAACGTGACACCCACCCGTAGGGTGGACGAACACCCCCCCACCCCCCTTCCCACACCACATACTGGTGCCCTGGCCACTAAGGCCACCAGCCACCCACCCACTGGACTGCATGGGTCAGACTGTCTAACACTGTCGTTGTCTGTTTCTCCACCCCACACTCCCCCCCCCCCCTCCCGCCCAGGAAAAGACCGCGCACAACCTCCAGGTGTGGGAGAAGACAGGAGGGGAATTTGGACAAGGACCAAGGACAAGGAAGTGAGACCCTGCTTAGTTGCAGCTCCCAATGACACATGTGCAAACCCCCCCAAACACTACCCCCAGAGCACCCTCACCCCCATACCACCTTCACCCTACACCACTCCCACACCGTCTTCACCCCCTCACCACCCACATCCCCACCCTCACCCCCATACCACTCTCACCCTACACCACCCGCACTCCCACCCTCACTCCCACACCACCCCCATCCACACACCCATCCCAACTTCATCGCCGCAGGGGAGGTGCTGGAACACCGCAGCACCTCAGTCTCCCCCCCCCCCCCCTCCTGTCCCTGGTGCATCTGGTGGGCAGCGGGCAAAGTGGGGTGGCAGCATGCCACCCGGGACACCGAATCAGCAGCCGGGCCCATCCAGGCCCAGTCGCCCCAGAAGACGCCCGTTAACAGGTCGCAGGGCAGGAATCACAGAAGGCCGCCTCCACTTCTGCTGTGCTGTACTGTCTGGGAAACCACCTAGATGTAGCGTTAGGGCCTGTAAGGCTAGGGCGTTCGAAATTTGTTGAGTTGGCACGGGTGCAGGGCACAGTTTAGTTATGGGGGCTCGGGCACAAATCTGTAAATGTTCACATTGAAGACCTGTCACCACTGTTATAAGCTGCCTCGGTGGTCTGTCAGATGGGTGTGAGGGGTGGGCTGGTCTGGGCTGGCCGAGGGGGAAGGGGGGAGGGAGAGAGGGGGGAGGGGAAATGGGCGGACCTTGTACCCCAGCTGTCCCCACCACCGTCACCCAAGTGGTCCGATGACTCAGTGTGATGGAATGGCTAGCTTGCATGCAGGGATCACCCAGGTGAACGGTGGAAAGTGCTACCGTGGCAGGAATCGGACATTGGCATATGATGTGGAGCACCAGAGCTCATCGTAGAGCGGGTTGTCATCATCCTCCATCCCATGGGCCTGACCTGCTGTTAATGCCAATCGAGGGCCCCCACCCCGTAGTGGGCAGGTATGTATCACGGTATGTATCAGGTGGGCGGTGGAGGAGTGGGGTGAGGGAGAGGGGGGGTTGTGAGGGGGTGTAGGGGTGGGATGTGGTGTCTCTAACCTGGCCAGTTCCCAACTCCACTCCCTCACCTCCACCCACCCCTGGTTGGGAACCTAGAGGCGATCAGAGTGTCCCGTGTGCGTTGGTCCTGGCACACACACGTCATGCAGCCTCCTCTGCCTGTCTGGGTCCCACGTCCTGCCCATCCAGGCCCTCCTCCGAATCCTCCTCGTCGGACAAGGCCTGGCGTTCCTCCCCCTCCTCCAGCAATGCGCCCCTCTGCTGCGCGATATTGTGGAGGACACAGCAGGCCGCGAAGATGCGGGCGACCCATCCCCACCCCAGCCAGCCCTGCCAGTATCCAGCCAGGCAGCCAACAGTCACTCCTCTCTGTGTCCTACCTCCTCTCTCTCTCCTTCATTTGCCATAATGCCAGTTTTACGATTTGTAAAAGCACAAGTGAACTGCGCCGTTGGAAGGCGGAGAATTGCGGAGGCCCAGGAGAATATCGGGTTGGGCCCGCTTATGATATGCAAACGGTCTTTATTGTACATGCGTTCCGGTACGCATTAATGCCGCTGTCGAGGTGAAGGAGAATTGTGATTTGGCGGCAAATCGGCATCCAATGCGATTTTGTTGGCGGAACCGATTCTCCGCCGAATCGCGTTTCGCAATTTCGGCATCAGCCAACGGAGAATCCCGCCCCTGGCGTAAGGAGGAGAATTCAGCCCAAGAAATGTCTCAACTCTATTTTCCTGCCTGTAAGGTTCAAAATCTAACTGACCCACCCTTGAATGTATTCCAAAGATTCACAACTCTCTGAGTGAAGAAATGTCTCTTAATCTCAGCCCTCAATTCACCCACCCTTTTTCCCGAGCCTGTGTCCCTGTTTTCTAGATTCCCCAGCTGGGGGAAACAATCTTCTAAGAAAGCAGCAAGAGAACAAAAGGCCGAGACACTTTCAGCCTTGGTCATCAATGGGAGGCAGGTGGAGGACTGAGATTCACAGAAGGCAGAATTAGGCCTGCTTCGCTGTTATTTTTTGCATTCTGTTTGCGAATACCTCAAAGAAACATATTTTCAAACGTAGGCTTTGAAGAGCACAATTTGGATTGAACATGTGCAATGTGTAGTGATGCAAAAAGGAATGACTTGCAGGCAAATAAGTAAGTGATCTGCACAAATCAAAATAATGATGTTATTTTTAGCAGCACATAAGGTTCTTGGGTATTAGATACCATTCAGTAGGTCTCAATGACGTCTTCGGAGGTTAACTCTATATGTATTTATTAACTGCAAGAACTACGTACATATACACAGTAAAGGGTTCAAGTTAGCAGCCGCCTCCATTCTTGCTTTTGCATACTGCTCTGTCCAACTAGACTAACCCCCTCGGTGCAGGTCATGTGTTCTCCTACTCACTGTGTGGGCGGTACTGTACTCAGTCCCTGTTAACCCCAGATGTGCCAGATCTTTATACTGTAGTGATGTTCAAAGCAATGCTGAGTCAGAACCACTGAGTTGCATAATCGCGCAAAGAGAAGTACTGCACATTGCCTCCTTACATCCATGAAAAATGTTTACTCCTTAACTTTTCCAACATGACAACAGTGACTATATTCCACAAGTACTTCAGTGGCTGTAAATGTTTTGGGATGCCATTGAGTTATAGAATCACGACAGTGCAGAAGGAGGCCTTTCGGCCCATCAAGTCTGCACCAACCCTCCGAAAGAGCACTCCACCCAGGTCCCCTCCCCATCCATCCCGCCCTATCCCCTGGAACCTAACCTGCACAATAAGGGCCAATTTATTTAATTATTTTTTTACAAATTTAGAGTGCCCAATTATTTTTTTTTCCAATTAAGGGGCAATTCAGCATGGCCAATCCATCTACCCTGCGCATCTTTGGGTTGTATGGGTGAAATCTACGCAGACACAGGGAGACTGTGCAAACTCCACACGGACAGTGACCTAAGTAGCAATTTAGCATGGCCAATCCACCTAGCCTGCACATCTTTGGACTGTGGGAGGAAACCGGAGCAATGTGAGGAAACCCACGCAGACACCGGGAGAACGCAAAAACTCTTCACAGTCACCCAAAGCTGGATTCGAACCTGGGTCCCTGGCACTGTGAGGCAGCAGTGCTAACCACTGTGCCACCTTACTGCCCATGTCCTGTGGTTGTGTAAGATATTAAATAGGTGTCAGGTTTTTTTTCCTTCCAATACATAAATACTGGTCACATCCTTCATGTACGTAAAGGGTTGACTGGACTTTCCTTTCCTTTCAAGATCAATAAAATCCCAGCTCCAGAAAGATACTGCAACCAGCTGCTGGCCTGTGTTCACTCACTCTGAAGTTAACTCCAGTAGGCCCCACCATCCCAAACTTGACCTGTTGGCAGGCTTAGTGCAAGAGTTGGCTGATTTTCCCCCATCCTACAGTTGGCAAAATAGCCATATCCATTGGGCATCTATAGATTATAAACCACATTCAGAAAATGGTTCAGGCCTCCCGATGCTGGTTTTAGGAGGACGCTGTGGCTGCTCTACTGAATAATGGCAGTTTTGCGAGAAAGTCAAAAGGACACAATGGCCCAGATTTTGCTGCAACTGGTCAACAACTAGAGCTCGCTGTTAGTTAGATTTTCCCTTGCCTGTTTAATTGCCATGAGATCTTCCTTTGAAAGATCCTGTGAGCATGAGATGTGAATGGTTTGGTGCCTTGAACACAATGGGTGGGTTTCTCCGTCAGGGATTTCTGGCGCGACACGCCGTCGGGATTCTCCATTTTGCCGGCTGGTCAATGGGGTTTCCCATTGTGGGGCAGCCCCACACCATTGGGAAACCCCCGGGCTGCCGGCAAAACGGAGAATCACAACGGCGGAGAATCCAGCCCAGTGTCTGGGATTTGAGTGAGCAGAGCAAGTCACCATGTATCCCCGTAACCATTCAGAATGAAGATTTATTAAACTAACAGCTCAGTCTAAACCAGGAAATGCAAGAATAGCGAATTTAATATCACATCAGGTACAGAAATGGGTATATAGAGAAGAAAAGTAAGATTTGATTAGGAGATAGAGAAACAATAGACAAAGAGAAAGTATAAAATACTATTTATTTAAAAAAATCTCCAACAACAATTAAGAGCTGAAGGGATGAGATGCCACAATCATAATAGCTATTTTTTAGCATTGGGGGAATGTTTGTCAGTAATTGACACTTAATATACCATTAAAAAGTGTAATTAGACTGCAGTGGACTAGCCCTAACTTTCTGTGGTGAGTTGAGTTCACATCCACTGGAAAAGTGCAGGAATGTTATGTTGGTCAATGTGTTTAATGGAGTTTCTGACAGCAAGGTGCTGTTTTCACAACGCAAGCAGCAGAGCAACGTGTGTCCTTCAGCAACTTTTGGATGAACATGTTTAACCTCGCATAAGCCCTGCATCTGAAGTAGCCGTGGAACTTGCAGATGAATAATGTGAGTGCCATTAGCCTTGCTGTTATTTTGGCTGGGGTTTTTGGGCTGAGGCGACTGAGGGTGCAATCTGCAGATTGGACATTAAGTGATAGCCTTCATTACAAACCTGAGACAATGGAAAAAGGTTGAAAGTCACACAATAATTTATGTACATAGTATTGCACAGCATACCATAAATTCTAATTGTTCAACAGATGCTGTGGCAACAGCACCATAACAGCAGCACTGCAAGAAACAAATACACCTTCAAAACAAAAAGTGTTAATTTTCATTAAATGAGTGATGGAGGGAACAATTGCAAAGGATCGACTGGCTGGAAACCATATGGCTGTGGGTTAAATCTGAGTAATTGCAGAATCAAAATCATGACAGAGTAAAACATTAGTACCATCAGAGTGCCATTTTAATGCTGCACCGTGAAATGCTAAGACACTTGTTTGCGTCTTGGATTGCTCACAATTGTAGCCTCTGATCATCATTGTGTTACTATTGAAGGTGCTAGACTGCAGCCAGGATAGGGAGAGGGCAAATCAGATACTAAGTTCCCGGGAGTTACTTTGATATTTCTAACTTACTGGGTACAGAATTTTGTTTCTGACAATAGGTCACATTTCAGACAATCATTCAGATCAGCGTACTTAATTCTTCACTCACTGTTCAAGAGGAATTCTCCAGCATTTTTGGCAAGGCCAGCATTTATTGCTCGCCCTTTCAGAAGGTGATGGTGAGCTGCCTTTTTGAGCTTGTAGCAGTCCCAGGAAGTGTAGGTACACCCACAGGAGGGAATTCCAGGATTTTGAATCGACGGCAGTGACGGAACAGCTAAATATATCCAAGTCAGGGTGGTGAGTGACTTGGAGGGAAACCTCCAGGTGGTGGGGTTCCCAGGGATCTGCTGCTCTTGTCCTTCTAGATGGTAGTGGTTGTGGGTTTGGAAGGTGATGTCTAAGGAACCTTGATGAGTTACTGCAGTGCATCTTGTAGATGGCACACACCACTGACGCTGTTTATCGGTGGTGGAGGGTTAATCTTTGTGGAAAGGGATAGCAATCAAATGGGTTGCTTTGTCATGGTTGGTGTTGAGCTTCTTCAATGTTGCTGGAGCTGCACTCACCCAGGCAAGTGGAGAGTATTTCATTACACTCCTGACTTGATGCTCCCCTTTTCCCATATCCTTTTGACATCATCCTATCAAATTCCCTTTTACATTCTATTTAAATGTCCATCCCGATAGCCATTTGTTAAGTTCCTTTGATACTGGTTTATCTTTGCAGCACCTCCAATGGAAAGTAGTGCATTGCCTTGGCAGATTTCACTCTACCAGTCCTTCGAAGTGAAGAGGACACTGGCCAAGGAGCCTGCAATTGGATTCTTTCACACTGCAGCTGCCATGCGGTTCTGCCGGACTAGGAAACTCTCCAGCTCTTACCGCCAGCTGGACACTAGATACACTAAAAGGAATGACAATCACTCTCCTTGGCCACGTCACAAAGGCATACCTTCTGTGACCAACAGGTTCTTGGGTGAGACTTGAACCCAGAGATAGGGAAGAAACCCAGCGCGCCACGAGACCTCCGACTTTTCCTGCTCCCTGAAACAGCGCGACAATTATGGTTTCAGTAAAATGTTCAGCTCTATGTGTAACATTGCTCATTTACAATGGTTGAGATGTTTGGAAGCCAGAAAATTCCTCCTTTACCCAGGAAAAATACTGCCCGACAAAAACTGGGCTGGATGTTGGGCGGGATTCTCCGGCCTCCTAGCTTTGTGTTTCTCCGACCATTGGCTGGTGGCGGGATTCTCTGCTCCTGCCGCTGTCAATGGCATTCCCCATGAAGCCATCAAATGCTGCCAGGAAACCAGTGGCGGGGCCGTGATGCCGACGCGACCAGAGAATCTCGCTGTCTGCGAATGGCTGGAGCATTCTGAACATAGGGTGGCATTCTCCGTTCCCCAGTGCCAATTTCGTAATCGGCGATCAGGCGGAGAATCCCTTTTGTCGGCGAAATTGTGGGCGCCGCCTGTTTGACGCAGGCTTCGTATGCTCCCCCCCCCCCCCCCCCCCCTCCGAAACAGTGTCATTGCTGCATGCCATTGGGCTGGCCTCAGCACGTCAACTGAAGGCCCTCCTCCGATGCTCCGCCTCAATGGGTTGCGTTCCCACACGTATGGCTGAGACCACACGTCGGCCGGGAGCCGTGCTGCTTGCCCGAGTGTTGGGGGGGGAGGGGCTTATGGCAAGGGCTGGGGGGACTGGTGGGGGGTGGCCCAGGGGAGGCGAGGGGGTGTTCAGGGGAGCACTGTCTAGCAGGTTGGGTCCACGCACAGGTTGTCGCCATGTGCATGCGCGGCCACGGACCCAGTAATTCTCCCGGCGTTTATATCGGGAAGGCTATGTGTTTTACGTGGCGTGGCTGCTAGCCCCTCACCAGTCGGAGGATCGGTGCTGGAGCTTCACCGATTTTTGCCACATAAAATGCAAGGAATCCTCCGGACATAGCCCCACAATCGGATAATCCAGCCCATGGAGTGGTGGCAGGAGGTTCTGGTGGTGCCTGACCCACCAGCCAGAATGCCGGGACATTGCACCAGATGTTGGAACTTCATTAATTATTGTCAGATGGGCTCCCCTCTGAAACTCCTGGTGGGCCAGTAGCTGGTTCATGCACTAGCTATCAGCTGGTGGGTTTAAAGGTCCCAGTAGGATATTTAAACACCAGTCCAGCACATATATCATTCTCGCCAGTCTGTGCAGGATAACACAAGAGGAGAAAAGCTCGCAGACTCAAAAAGAAGTCTGTTCCTCGATTCAACCACCCTCCCCCAAGCCCATCACCTGTGAGCCGCCCGTGGCCCACCGCCTCTGGAATCGCCAGAAAACAGTGTGGTATCCCTCTGACGCCCTTGTTTATGATCTTTTCATGCAGCGTTGTCAGGGTGCAACGTCCCTCCCCTCGGTCTTCTCGCGGTCTTCCATTACTCGTCCTCTTCACCCACCTCTGTCTGTTAACATGAGCCCTCACCCTGCATGAGTCCCACAGCACAGTGCTGTCCAGATCAACACTGGTATGTGGCATCAGGCACTGTACTAATCCGACTCCGTGCCACAGGAGGGTCCATATGCCCAGCAGCACCCGTGCTGCCCATTAAGATCAGTCTGCCCCAGCACAATAGTGTTCAGGAGCAGTGCAACACTATGGCAGAAAGGCTTTGCTGTACTCACCTGAACCGAACGGCCTGAAGGGATGCTGGTGGCCAGCATTATTAATGAGCATTCATGAGATGTAAATGAATGCAAATGGTGTTCACGCCACAAGCCTGTGGGAAGACCGAGCTGCTATTAACCCGCCACCGGGAGAATTACAACATAATTTTACGCCAACACATTTCTGGCTTCTTGTCTCCTGCAAGATTCTCTGCTCCCACCACCAAACCCGCCAAGAGCAGAATGGGAGAATTCCATCTCAAAGCTTTAAAATTACACAACAGAGTACAAACATTCAAATATAATTATCGGAAATCCCCTCGCCATAATGTTTGTGAATGGATTAACCGCCGTAAGATAAATAGTTTCATGTCTCCACTAAAGCAGCTCAGGAAATAAATTTAGAGTGTTAATCAGCGCGAATATCTCGTGCATGTCAGACTTTTTTTTCTCTCCCGACTTTACGTTCAAAAGCAATTGTATTTTATGTGGAAAAATAATGGCTCAAAATGTTGGTTTTCAAATTTGCTATTATTAATGTAGGCGTGCAATATTTTTACTGTCATGCACAGCTGGGCTGTCACTTTGTGCTCTGCAAATGCTGTACTTTTATCTGTAATATTAACCATGGATGGGGTTCTCTGTTTCAGAAACCAATGGCGGGATTCTCCATTGGCTGTTGCCGAAATCGTGAAACGCGATTGGGTGGTTGGGCGGAGTATCATTTCCGACGCCAAAATCTCGGCAGGTGCCGATTTGACGCCAAATCGTAATTCTCTGTCCCCTCGACAGCGGCGTCAATGCATTCCGGAACACACATACGGTAAACACCGTTTGCATATCATTAGCGGGCCAGATCCGGTATTCTCTGGGGCCTCCGTGATTCTCCACGTCTGATAGGCCGAGTTCCCGACGGCGCGGTTCACATGTGCTTTTAAAAATCATGAAACCGGCGTTGTGACTGCTGAGGGAGAGAGAGAGGAGGTAGGACATGGAGAGGAGTGACTGTGGGCTGCCGGGCCGGATACTGGCCAGGCTGGCTGGGGTGGGGGTCCTTGCCAGGGCCGGGGGAGGGGGGGGGACAGGGGAACAGGCCGAGTGGCCTGGGTGACCCCTCACGGGACTGGACCCATTGCCGCAGCCTGCAAGGCACCAGCAATATGGGTGCGCCCACACCCCCCACCCCCCATCCCTGCACCTCCCTGCACCTCCCCAACCCACCCACCCAGCCGCCATCCACCGGCAGCCCACTCAGGGCAAAATCACTGGAGCCCCTGCGGGATGGCCGTTGGACCTGGTTGGGCATGTGGGGTACACACCATGCTGATATGTTGGCCTTTCACCCCGTGCAGACAATGGATTTTGGAATCCTACTAGCAATGGTGGCCTTCCTGCTGATCGCAGCAGCCCTGGGGCATGCCCTGCGGCTGTACATGATGGAACTGCTCAAGGAGGAAGATGATGCAACTGCTGAGCGTGCAGTAGCGGAGTGTGCTGTAAAGGAGTGTGCGGAGCGTTCCGTAGTGGAGGGTGCAGCAGCAGAATGTGCCACAGAGGGACAGGTAGCAGCTGCCCAGGATGGGGAATGAGCTGCTCAACTGGTCGAGGAGGGGGCGGTGCCAAGGAGGCGCCGCATGAGGCCGCGTGTGAATTGGCACCGCTTGTCATTCGAGGGCCTGTCGGACCACAGTCCACTTCTGGGAACATGTCCTACCTCCACTTTCTCCCTCAGCAGGCATGAAGCCTGTTTCCCGATTTTTAAAACCACAAGTGAAACCCACCGTCGGTAATTCCTCCTGGCGGAGGCGGAGCATTGCGGAGGCCCTGGAGAAAACCGGGTCAGGCCCATTAATGATATGCCAACGGTGTTTACTGTATGTGTGAAGTAGAATGCACTGACACCACTGTTGAGGCAGCGGAGCATGGCGCCCTGCAACAGCCATGATTTTTGCCTCATGTCAATGGCAATCAACCCCCCAAAATGCATGAATAACAAACCCCACCAATCGTCCCCCTCAGAGCAAACTTCACCTTTTCCATGGTCAGATACTCCTGCAGGTCTCCCCACCATGCCGACGCACAGGGTGGAGAAGCTGTAGACTTGCCTACGAGCAATCAGCAAGGTGAAGGCTAAAACATCTGCTCCTGCACCTGCCTGGAGTTCCGGCCGATCCATGCCCTGAATATCGCGGGGACCGGGCTCCATGGCCACACGTGAAATCCAGAGATGGTGCTGAACACCGTCCTCCAAAACATTTCCAGCTTCGGGCAGGACCAAAATATATGCACATGGTTCACAGTGCCCCTCCCACACCTCTCACGGACATCCTCCACCCTTTCGAACAGCTGGCTCATCCTAGACTTTGTAAGGTGCTCCCTGTACACTACCTTCAGTTGTATCAACACCAGTCTCGCACACAATGTCGAGGCAATTACCCTCCGCAGGATTCTCGCACCACACACCCTCCTCCAGCCCCGCCCCCAAATCCTCCTCCCACTTCAACTTTACCCCCTCCATGGACACTCCATCCGGGACAAGATCCTCCCGTAAATCACTAAGACAACTCCCTCTCCAACCCCCCGCCCCCGCTGACAGCGCCACCTCCAACAACGATGAGACAGGCGCTATCGGGAAAGTCGGGAAGACCTTCCTTGCAAAGTCTCGCACCGGCATATACTTGAAACATTCGCCCCGCGCCAGCCCAAACCTCTCGCCCAACTCTTCCAAACTCGAAAATCGCCTTCCCAGAAACAAAAAAGCCCTGAAAGCTTGCGTCCATCCTCCCCGACTCGAACCCATAATTTCCCCTGATTGGCATCCCCACCGACCCAGCTCACAACCTAAAATTCTGTCTAAGTTGCCTGCAGACCTTCAGCGTGCCCCCACCACCGGACTAACCGGATACTTCCCTGGGGCCATCGGGAGCAGCGCCATTGCCAATGTCCGCAACAGCCTGTCTCCATCCTCATCCACAGAGCTTTGCTCCAACCCCGAACCTTCCCTGCATTTGTATCTCTTATTTCACCTGATGTAATGGGTTGGGCATTTTGATTAGTTTTTTCTTCATGATAGAAAAGATTTTGGAATAAGCTATGAATGCTTTTTAAAATAAATTTGCATACTTTAAAATAAAGCCTCAGGTTGCAGGCATTGAAGCTACATATTAAAGCTAGAGATTTGATATGTCTATCTCTAGCTTTAATAGAGGAGTGACTGTGGGCTGCCGGGCCGGATACTGGCCAGGCTGGCTGGGGTGGGGGTCCTTGCCAGGGCCGGGGGAGGGGGGGTGACTGGGGAACAGGCCGAGTGGCCTGGGTGACCCCTCACGGGACTGGACCCATTGCCGCAGCCTGCAAGGCACCAGCAATATGGGTGCGCCCACACCCCCCACCCCCCATCCCTGCACCTCCGCCAACCCCTCCCCAACCCACCCACCCACTTCACTTGTAGTCTCCAAAATAAACAATGATTGATATCTGGGTTTGTATCACGAAAGCATTTTGGTCAATGTTTGGAAGGACTGGAGGACCACACATGAGTGCATGAGAATAGGAGTGACTAATTCGGCCACATTGTGTTGCTTCATCATCTTCCAGGGCCAGGATGTGCCATTCACCACTTCATGCTAGGTCCTCACGACGTTCTCCAAGGATATGGGCGCATGCAGGCGCTTCCCTACCATTGCGGAAGCCATTGACTTGGTGCCAACCATCACCTCTCACAGCCAAACTAGTTGATGTGATGCCAGGATCCTAAATTGAGGCAACAAAGGTGCAGGCAATGCCTGTGTGGGCCACTGATATGAAGGGAATGAACCTTACGGTATGAGATGGAGCTGGTGCCCTGACTGCAGTTAAATATTTCAAACCTTTTCTTTTACAAAATATCTGAGGCGTGAGTTGTTGTATTTGTCTGAGAGGGTTTTTGTATCCTCACTGCATCTTCGCAGGGGTAGCAGATGAATAAAAACAGAAAAAGCTGAAAAAACTCAGCAGGCCTGGCAGGGCCTGTGGAGAGTGAATCAGAGTTAACTCCTCAAAGAAACATACGTACTTGAAACATTATTCTCCACCGGTGCTGCCAGCCCTGCTGGGTTTTTCCAGCACTTTATGTTTTTATTTCATATTTCCATCATCCGCTGATTTTGCTTGTATTGTAGTAGATGAATAGGTGACCTGTGTTCACATCTGCTGCAATAGATCTGGGGACAGCTCTGTCTGTGCCTTTGTACCTACAGGACAATAGGGGGATGGAGTAGAAGCTGTGAAGAGAACAAACTCTGCACCATCCCGTTGATCAAGTTGGTGTTGGTCTCCTCCCTGTTCCTTGACGATGACAGGAGGCCAGCTAATGCACTCAGCATCTCAGTGTGCATGCCCAAGTTGTGTTGCCCTGAATTGCTGCCCCATCAAGGTCCCCATCTAAATCGTCTGTGGAAGAACTCACTTGTGACCTTGCCCTCCAGGGAACAGACAAATGAACCATCCGGTACTCTTAGCTTGATTGGAATCCATTCATGCCCAGTGGTTCACCATGCACTGATCCCAATTTCACATTAGCCAATTTAAGTGCAGTGCGTGTATCTGAACTGGTAGCTGCGAGTGACAGATCAAGTGATGGGGCCTTTTTAACTGTGCAGTGCTCATTTCCTGTACCTAGTGGTACTAGGTGTGTGGTTAAGCAGCAGATTTGTGGGCAATAAAGACAGAAAATGCTGGGAATACATGACATAGAAACATTGGGCCAGAGTTTTAGAGCCTCCATGAACCTATAAAAATGGCAGATGGGACACAGATTCAGAAGTCCCACCTCAATTTTCAACAGATTCCATTTTTCTTCTGCGAGGGGAAAGGGTGGGGCTTGCTTCACAAAGGTGAGATGACAATGTAGCAGGGCCATTCAAACTCAACCCATTGAAAGTTTTTTTAAATGCTTGAGTCTGTGAGAGACAATATAGCCCTGCATTTATTTAAATCTCCAATCCATCAAGATTTTGAAAAGAAAACAGTCTGCCTTAGCCAATGAAGATTGAAAAAAAATGTTCTGATGGTTACAATGGCTGTTTGTTGACATTACCCCAAAGGATATCATTATATCATTAATCGTTGGCTGCTTTCCATAACCTACAATTATCCCAGCAGGTGGTTGTGAGTACACAGTTTGATTGACATCTTAAAGGGATTAACTGTGTTTGATGTAAGGTCAATACATGTGTGTTTCTTTTGATAACAGATGAAGTATTTGAGTGTTTTTTTAAAAAGTTATGAACGGACTTTCATGAATGGGAGTGTTTATTTTACGATAGTAAAGGCTGTAATAGATAATTCTACCTTTATTTTATATCATCGCAACATGGCTTCTGAGGTCTACCCATGATAGACACTGAATAAGTTTCGATGGAGGGTGCAGGGAAAAGCATGATGGGTGTATTGGCATGGGCTGGCCTTATAAGGACATGGAAAGTGGGTTAGCAGGTGTGCGGGGTGTGGTCTATAGGGCTTTATGTTTGACAAAACAACTAGGATAAAGTCACGGAGAACTGAGGTGAGCATGTTAGACATCTCATTGTAGCACTCGGCAGCCCCTGCGGCCAGTGCTGATCTGCATCTGGGGTCAGCGGGCCAGACTCCACCCCATTCTCACTCTCCCACTCCCGCCGAGTGAGAATTGGGTCTGAGGGGGTCCACTTTCCTGTTGTGAGTGCAGCAAGCCTGAGGAGCAAAAATAGGAGATGCCGTGTGAAGTTGTATTCATTGATCTTCACTAACTGTGTGAGGTAATCGGACTTACTGTGGCAGTTTGCCAGATCCCCCATGCAACTGTGGCCTCTTTCCTCCTGCTTACCTGCACCACTAAAACCTCCAGCACTGCATCTGTTATGAGAGTTCCCTCACTCTGCCCTGGTATTCAGTTTGCACAAATTTACATCGCAACGATCTTTCTGTGTGAGAAAATAGGAGCAACCCAATGTGTAGCCCATGGTATCCAGTGCACATTAGGAGAGGTTGATTGTTATACTGCACTGCAGTATAATTATATACTGGGCTGGATGGGCACATTCCTAAATGTAAGGTAGTCGACCATTATGAGAGGGCGCATTTTGTCTCATCTGATATAAGCAAATATAAAATATCTTGCACTGAAAATGGAAAAGCTCTATGAGTACCGCTGTCTATTCAGCTTTTGCTGTGTATTATGATAGTTAATGACAAAAGGATCACAGTGTCTAGACCATTGTATTGGTTCATAAATGCCCTCATTGCTTCTCTTTTGCCTGTTTCATAAAACAAGCTAACCTGGTTAAATGCAGATGATCACTACTTTTTCATGAAATCATTAATGCTAATATCAGGCTGAGATTCTCCCCTACCCGGCGGGGCGGGGTTCCTGGCGGGATGGAGTGGCGGGAACCACTCCGGTGTCGGGCCGCCCCAAAGGTGCGGATTTCTCTGCACCTTTCGGGGCCAAGCCCGCACCTTTAGGGGCTAGGCCCGCGCCGGAGTGGTTGCCGTCCCGCCGGCTGGCGTGGAAGGCCTTTGGTGCCACGCCAGCCGGGGCTGAAGGGACTCCGCCGGCCGGCGGAAGTCCGCGCATGCGCGGGAGCGTCAGCGGCTGCTGATGTCATCCCCGCGCATGCGCAGGGGGGGTCACCTCTGCGTCGGCCATCGCGGGCACCCCCCGGGACAGATCGGCCCGCGCCCCCCCCGCCCCCCCCACCCCCAGGACCCCGGAGCCCGCTCGAGCCGCCTGGTCCTGCCGGTAAGGGAGGTGGTTTAATTCACGCCGGCGGGACAGGCATTACAGCAGCGGGACTTCGGCCCATCGTGGGCTGTGGAATCGCCGGGGGGGGGGGGGGGGCCGCCGACCGGCGTGGCGAGATTCCCGCCCCCGCCGAATCTCTGGTGCCGGAGGATTCGGTGGCCGGCGGGGGCGGGATTCATGCCGTCCCCCGGCGATTCTCTGACCCGGCGGGGGGGGGGGTCGGAGAATCCTGCCCATGGAATAGCACCAGCAACCTATCTGGTTAAACCGTTCAACTAAAGTTATGTCAATAAAGAGGCAGAAAGATTTGGAAGGGGGATTCGAGAGAGTGGGACCATTGCAGCAGGAGGTATGGGCCGGGATTCTCCGTGCCAAAATCGCGCTCGGCGCATGGTCGGAGAATTGGGTCCCAGACCCGCGTTGCCAGGACGCGATTCTCCATGGACTGGATAATTGCCGCCAGCTGCACGCAATCAATGGGGCGCCAGTCGGGGGCTGTTGAAAGAGGCCCCCGCGGTGATGCTTCGCGATCGACCGTCCGAGTTCCCACGTAGTTACGCCGGCGTGGTTCCCATATGGTTCCACCTGGCGGGAGCTCGGACTTGTGGCCACGCTGGCCGTTCTGGTGCGGGGGCGGGGGGATCAGACTCCGGGAGGCCTCCATGATTGTCAGGCCCGCGATCGGGTGCTACCGATCGGCGGGCCCCACGATCCGGGAGGGGCCTATCTTCTTCTGCGCTGGCCCTCTGTGCGGCTCCGTCATATTGCGCAGGGGCTGGCGCGAAAACGGCCTGCGCGGACCCGCGGCGAGCAGTGCAGGGCCGCGTACGGCACTGGAGCATCGCAGAGAACTCCAGCGCCTTTCTGGCCACCTGTGGGCAACGGAATAGCTGGGCCAAGAGGCCCGTTGACGCCGGCGTGAAACACTCCGGTGTTTACGCTCGCGTCAACACTTAGCCACGTTTTCAGAGAATCCCGGCATGGATTCCAATAGTGAGGTATTGTGACATGACTGATAATGATCCACATTGTTTACTTTGGTACTTTCCTGTTTGTCCTGAATCATTAAAGGGAGCCTCAAGTTTATCTGCATAACTGCATTTACATGGATACATTTTTTTTTATAAGCACACACAAGGCTTTGCTTCGAAGCACTGGTAACAGTGGAGGCAGCATAACCATGGCACTAAGGGAAGATAAGAAACACTGAAAGCAATATTTTGTTCCTATTACTGGGAGCATTGCACATTCAGAGATGAATGCTCAAATCACAGAGAACCGCTTAATTGTAACTACTCAGGCCCAATTTTGCAAATTGTGATAACAGAGGAATTTCTATAAAGGGACAAAAATCAAGACTGTCTAGTGCATAACAATCTTCAATTGTTCAATTCTGTATAACGTCTTACAACAAGGGTGAACACAGTATTAAAACAAAATGCTCCTGTCTCGTAGGTTCGCTCTGCAATGAACTGTGATTTTGTTTTGTGGAGATCAGAAGTCATCGGCTTTTACATTTTTCCTTCACGGACATAAGATCCATCAAAAATGTCACTATCCAACCAAATAATACTCCATCAACATCGCCGTCTTACTTTTGCGTTTCCTGGTCATTATTTGTTTCCCAGCCCTTCATGACGTCCACTTCTCTCCTCAGAGTTCTGGGAAACCTGGGATTCAGAAATGTCCTGTGTGAATCTTCAATCCACAATTCCTTCAAACTGCTCAGAGCACCCTCTCACTGAAGGAGCAACAAAGTCTGGGTGCTTTTTTCTGCTGAGCTACCATTCCTCCTTCAGTCACACTTTGCGAACAAGCGGGTGGCAGCCTGGTCAAAACCGGTTCGAAGGCACGTTAACCACCCAGCCCAGTTAGCCTGGGAGGCGAAAGCCTCGGGTCCAAAGAAGACTCTGCGGCCACCTGGGAGTGGCAACAAAACAAACTTTTACCAACCGCAAGTATTGGAAAAAGAATTGGGATCTTAGAAATGGTTAAAACAAGAACTGCCTATGGTAGAAACATAAGAGCAGCTGACAAATCACATACTTCTAATAAGGCGCATTGCTGTGAGGCGCAATGCTGTTTTATTGCCTTCGGATATACATAGACTATATTTTCTCAGCATGTAAGGTGAACATCAAGATGCAAGACATCAGCAGAATCCTTCAATCAGACAGCGTTAACCTTGAGCCCTGCCTGCACAAGCAACATTTAATCTCACCCCAAACCATTTTGTCTTTCATTGTCAATTCTCTCATTTTTCCTTTTTCTTGTCCTGGCCTATAGATGTTAACCGGGCCACAGCTGTATGTTCACTGGCTCCCCAGTACTTTAGGCAAGTGGCTAGTCTTCAGGGGTTTGCCTATGTACGCCCAGTGAATACATTTGAAAATTAATTAATTGATTGTGCACCACATCCCTAGGATAAGGAACACTATTTTTTTTTTAGCTTTTTCTTTCAGGCCAGTGACTGTCAGTTTTCAGCAGCACAATTTCATTCACGTCCAAATTCCAAATCACATGCACTTCACAGGGTGGGTCGGAGAGTGTTTCGGAGCAGGAACTGGCTGATTTCATTTATCTCCGCTTCCCACTTCCAACTTCAGGGCATTACTAAATCAGATGTGTTGCACATTGACAAAAAGCACAGTTTGGAGATCAAATTTGGTATTGCCAAGTCTATGTGATTTAATGAGCTGGTGTGGTGCTGTTACTCCATTAGTCCATTGCAAGGTCTGCTTCACCTTTCATTAAAGGTCATGGCCCTTCTGTAAAAATCATACATTATTCAACTGGGGACACTTGTATTGTAAGGATTCTATCCACAAGGGTCACTGGTGCGTTGCACTGGAATACTAACTCTACAGTCGTCCCTATTTTAGCCACGCATACACGGGCCGGAGGGACCAAAGAAGGACCAGGCAATTCTGCACAGCCAGGGCAGAAAGTGTCAACAAGTCAGTCACTGAGTAGTGGATTGTAGAGGTAGCATTATTACCAGAAACCCGAGAGCAGGTTGTATGCCAATAACCACATGAAATAAATGAAATTCTGTACCTGGACCAGGATAGGGGCAGGGTAAAGAGTGGCTTTACCTTTGGAACTTTGAGCTTGCAGTACTGATGGTGAAAATTCACGACCTCATCAACCGGAGCTCATCAACCTCATCAATCATCAGGGGCGGCACGGTGGCACAGTGGTTAGCACTGCTGCCTCACAGTTCCAGAGTCCCAGGTTCAATTCCCACCTTGGGTGGCTGTGTGGAGTTTGCACGTTCTCCCCGTGTCTGCGTGGGTTTCCTCCGGGTGCTCCGGTTTTCTCCCACAATCGAAAGATGTGCAGGTTAGGTGGATTGGCCAAGCTAAATTGCCCCTTAGTTTCCAAAAGGTTAGGTGGGGTTACTGGGTTACGGGGATAGGGTGCTTTTTCCAAGGGCGGTGCAGACCTGATGGGTTGAATGACCTCCTTCTGCACTGTAAATTCTATGATTCTATGAACCACAGTAATACACATTTTATGAGGCATAGAGGTTAATAAATAGGTGAAATATCCAACATGCAACTCAACAATCATCTTTAGATATATCCAGGTTTGCATGCAACAGGTTCTGGTGTCACAGTCAGCTTTGGGATTGGCATCATCCATTGATTGACTGCTACAGGCATCATTTTGCATTCAAAATGATAACTGCAGTAGAGGGCACACTTTTCCAATTGGTCTCGTCAGATGCCATTCTGGTGAGGGCATTCGCGCCCCCGCCATGAACAGCCATTGGATGTATGCAGAGCAGGCAAATCATGTAACGCTGATGTGACACCAGTGATGCCATTTTGGAGCTCAACATTCCACCCAACACCCCCTCCTGACCACGCACAACTGAACACACTTTCAGAAGCAGAAAGGACCATCACCACCACCATCGCTCAATACCCCAACCAAGATGTGGGTGCAATAGTAGGTGCCCCCTTGGAATGCAACATAATGACCAGAGGGCTCACAGAGCAGGACAGGTATCAGGAAGAGGAAGGAAGACAGGTGAGTGGTCTCAGCAAGAAGACATATCCACCCAGGGTTTTCAGGGGGTAATTCAAGGAACAGTGGACAATGGGCGTGGTTTTCCGGCCGTTTATGCCAGTGGCATCTTCCTGTGCCACCAACAGGGAATCCTTGCCGTGGGTTTCCTGGCAGAGGAGGCCTGGGTGTGGGTTTCCTGGCAGAGGAAGCCTTGCCGTGGGTTTCCTGGCAGAGGACGCCTTGTCGTGGGTTTCCTGGCAGAGAAGGCCCTGCCGTCGATTTCCTGGCAGAGGAAGCCTTGCCGTGGGTTTCCTGGCAGAGGAGGCCTTGCCGTGGGTTTCCTGGCAGAGGAGGCCTTGCCGTGGGTTTCCTGGCAGAGGAGGCCTTGCCGTGGGTTTCCTGGCAGAGGAGGCCTTGTCGTGGGTTTCCGGGCAGAGGAGGCCTTGCCGTGGGTTTCCTGGCAGAGGAGGCCATGCCGTCGATTTCCTGGAAGAGGAGGCCTTGCCATGGGTTTCCTGGCAGAGGAGGCCTTACTGTGGGTTTCCTGGCAGAGGAGGCCTTACTGTGGGTTTCCTGACAGAGGAGGCCTTGCCGTCGATTTCCTGGAAGAGGAGGCCTTGCCATGGGTTTCCTGGCAGAGGAGGCCTTGCCGTGGGTTTCCTGGCGGAGGAGGCCTTGCCGTGGGTTTCCTGGCAGAGGAGACCTTGCCATGGGTTTCCTGGCAGAGGAGGCCTTGCCGTGGGTTTCCTGACAGAGGAGGCCTTGCCGTGGGTTTCCTGGCAGAGGAGGCCTTGCCATGGGTTTCCTGGCAGAGGAGACCTTGCCATGAGTTTCCTGGCAGAGGAGGCCTTGCCGTGGGTTTCCTGGCAGAGGAGACATTGCCATGGGTTTCCTGGCAGAGGAGGCCTGGCCGTGGGTTTCCTGGCAGAGGAGAATGCGAAGAGCGGGAAACCCCATTGACAGCGGCAGGACTGGAAGATTTAATTGCTGGCCAATGGCAGGCCACGCCCGCTGCTGCAAAACACACGGTGGGGTGGAAAATTCCATCCGATACGTGTGACATCTGTGTTTCAGTAAAGATTTCCTCACTGAAAGTTTCTACCTGCTACAGCCACAACTGTAACCTCCAAGCAGGCTGCAATGTGAGCGACTGTGAAGTTGACCTTGGAGATGAAAGGTTAGGTGTCTGGCTCCCTCCAGGCTGGAGATGGTGATATTTGCAACATCTCCCCGTTTGAAGTCCACTGCTACATGAGGGAGGCCACTCTTGCTCTCTATTCATTGACAGCTATCTATATTTCATTCTCTCTTGCCAGACAGAAGCAGGAGGAGCAAGTTTGCAGCTTTGCTAGGATTGTAGGCTCGTCACAGCATGCTGCATACCAATTCTGCTCTCGACGAGAACCAGAAGGCATTCCACTCCCTAAATATACAGCAAAGAGTTTGGCTAGTCAACGCCTGGCAGCAGTCATGCTGACTTCAATCTGTGGCAGTCCACTAGCTACATTTTGAGTCACCGTGGCAAAGCAAAGGGTGGTTACTACGTGGTGAGGGCTACCTGCTGGCCATATGGCTGATAATTCTGGTGCACGATACATGAATATGTGCGTGGCATGTGCATACTGAAATCCATGTTGCCACGTGAAATGCAGACCACTGGAGTGCTGGAACAACACATCTGCTGCTTGGACCCTTCTGGAGGAGTCCTGCAGTATTCGGCAGGGCATGTCAAGATTTATTGTGATTTGGTGCATGCTGCAAAACCTCACCAACATGAGGGGACAGTCCTTGTAACCAGCTCTACGAGGACCAGGTCAGGAGTATGAGGAGGAGGAAGAGTAAGAGGGGAGGCAACAAATCCTTTTTCTGACTGGGTTATCCAGGAAAAATTCATCTAAGTGAGATACCAGAGAGTGCAACTCCAACATCCCAGTCAACAACAGTCTCCACCTTCCCATTCCTTTATCACAGACATTCCCTGTGCCCAGTTGGTCACCATGCAGAAACAAAAGGCACCACAAAACTAACTGCTCCAAACCAAATTTATGAATGAAATCATTCAACGTTGAATCTAAAATTCAACTAACCAATCTTGCGTGTTTCTTTAGTGCCTGCCTTCCGTGTGCCTTGGCTTGTCCAGGTGCTTACTCACTGCTACCTCAATGGCCACAGTGTGGCTGGTGAAAGGCTGCTGACTTTCAGTGAGGGGTTGAAGATTGCCCTGGAGAACATCCTCGAGCAGCTCCGGATCCCTCGAGCAGCTCCGGATCCCTCGATCAGAGCTCCAGATCCCTCGATCAGAGCTCAAAATCCCTCGATCTGAGCTCCGGATCCCTCGAGCAGCTCCGGATCCCTCGATTGGAGCTCCGGATCCCTCAAGCAGATCCAGATCCCTCGATCTGAGCTCCGGATCCTTCGAGCAGCTCTGGATCCCTCGATCAGAGCTCCGGATCCCTCGAGCAGCTCCGGATCCCTCGAGCAGCTTCGGATCCCTCGATCAAAGCTCCGGATCCCTCGATCAGAGCTCCGAATCACTCGAGCAGCTCCGGATCCCTCGATCAGAGCTCCAGATCCCTCGAGCAGCTCCGGATCCCTCGATCAGAGCTACGGATCCCTCGAGCAGCTCCGGATCCCTCGATCAGAGCTCCAGATCCCTCGATCAGAGCTTCGGATCCCTCGATCAGAGCTCCGGATCCCTCGAGCAGCTCCGGATCCCTCGATCAGAGCTCCAGATCCCTCGATCAGAGCTTCGGATCCCTAGAGCAGCTCCGGATCCCTCGAACAGAGCTCCAGATCCCTCGATCAGAGCTTCGGATCCCTCGAGCAGCTCCGGATCCCTCGATCAGAGCTCCAGATCCCTCGATCAGAGCTTCGGATCCCTCGAGCAGCTCCGGATCCCTCGATCAGAGCTCCGGATCCCTCAAGCGGCTCCGGATCCCTCACGCAGCTCCGGATCCCTTGATCAGAGCTCCGGATCCCTCGAGCAGCTCCGGATGCCTCGATCAGAGCTCCGGATCCCTCGAGCAGCTCCAGATCCCTCGATCAGAACTCCGGATTCCTTGAGCAGCTCCGGATCCCTCGATCAGTGCTCTGGATCCCTCGATCAGAGCTCCGGATCCCTCGAGCAGCTCCGGATCCCTCGAGCAGCTTCGGATCCATCGATCAGAGCTCCGGATCCCTCGATCAGAGCTCCGGATCACTCGAGCAGCTCCGGATCCCTCGATCAGAGCTCCGGATCCCTCGAGCAGCTCCGGATCCCTCGATCAGAGCTCCGGATCCCTCGAGCAGCTCCGGATCCCTCGATCAGAGCTCCGGATCCCTCGATCAGAGCTCCGGATCACTCGAGCAGCTCCGGATCCCTCGATCAGAGCTCCGGATCCCTCGAGCAGCTCCGGATCCCTCGATCAGAGCTCCGGATCCCTCGAGCAGCTCCGGATCCCTCGATCAGAGCTCCAGATTCTTCGATCAGAGCTTCGGATCCCTCGAGCAGCTCCGGATCCCTCGACCAGAGCTCCGGATCCCTCAAGCGGCTCCGGATCCCTCACTCAGCTCCGGATCCCTCGATCGGAGCTCCGGATCCGGAAGGCACAGCTTTGGACCGCACCATCTTGGAATGGGCAGCAGCAGCCTGCGCTGGGTAGTTGACAGGCAATGAAAAGGGCATTGCCAGAGTGGCAGAGTGGGAGGGTGGATTCTGTCTTCCATGGAGCCATTGCCACTCCTCGGGGCTGTGCCCCAAGAATCCTAGTAATCTATTGGAGGCCGGAATTCTGGATTGCACTAACAGCTGGAGGCTCTTTTGCGTAGTGTATTTCTTGGCATGTTGGCAGCCATCTGGGCTTATGTAGCATGTTATGGTTCAACTGCACCAGCTCTTTAAATGAGTGTTATGGCGTAGTACCATTCCATTGTCTTTTCCCTGTATCCCTGCACGTTGTTTCCATTCAAATGATCATCCAATAGCCTCTTGAATGTCTCTATTGCGCCTTCTTCCACCAAACTTCTGATGTGTTGGGTAGGCTGGGCCGATGTGGACTGCACTTGATGCAGTTTAGCGAGAGACAGACCTCCAACACTTGATAAGATGCAACACGATTTTATTTAACATCTAAACTATTATACATGTTAAAATGTGGGTTGACACTATGCTGACTTGATTGGAGACCTTATACTAGCCTAACCAGACTTACTAGCTACTACATGGTGTTTGTACTGGCCAGCTCACTAACTCTGACTGTCCCAGAGGCTGGGTCCCGAGAGAGCGGGAAAACTGGTGTCCTCTGGCTTTATAGTGGTCGTGTCCTGTCTGGTGATTGGCTGCTCTGTTCTGGGTGCTTACTGGTCATCCTGTGTGTCAATCACTGCCTGTCTGCACTGCATTGTATACATAGATGTATATTATGACAACTTCCAGGCAGTACTTTCCAGGGGCGAGATTCTCCGACCCCCTGCCGGGTCGGAGAATCGCCGGGGGCTGGCGTGAATCCCGCCCCTGCCGGTTGCCGAATTCTCCGGCACCGGATATTCGGCGGGGGTGGGAATCGCGCCGCGCCGGTTGGCGGGCCCCCCCCTTTGCGATTCTCCGGCCCGCAATGGGCCGAACTCCCGCTGCTGGAATGCCTGTCCCGCCGGCGAGAATCACACCACCTCTCTGACCGGCGGGACAAGGCGTCGCGAGCGGGCTCCGGGGTCCTGGGGGGGGCGCGGGGCGATCTGGCCCCGGGGGGTGCCCCCACGGTGGCCTGGCCCGCGATCGGGGCCCACCGATCCGCAGGCAGGCCTGTGCCGTGGGGGCACTCTTTTCCTTCCCCCTTCGCCATGCTCTCCACTATGGCGGAGGCGGAAGAGACTCCCTCCACTGCGCATGTGCGGGGATGCCGTGAGCGGCCGCTGACGCTCCTGCGCATGCGCCGCCCGGCAAAGTCATTTCCGCGCCAGCTGGCGGGGCACCAAAGGCCTTTCCTGCTAGCTGGCGGGGCGGAAATCAGTCCGGCGCGGGCCTAGCTCCTTAAGGTGAGGGCTCGGCCCCTCAAGATGCGGAGACTTCTGCGCCTTTGGGACGGCTGATGCCGGACGATTTGCGCCGTTTTTGGCGCCGGTCGGCGGAGATCGCGCCGATATTGGAGAATCCCGCCCCAGATCCGAACCACTCGCCATGTGCACAAGAGTTTTCTGACATTACAATTGCTTCTTTTGCAGATGATCTTGCACGACTTCAGTCTAAGCATCAACTGAAGCACTCAGACATCTGATGGAAGCTGCTTGTGCTGCAATGGAAGCTGAGACATTTGTCATCAGACAATGCATAACTGGTGAGGTCCATAACTGTGCCTTTGGAATTGGTTACCTTCTCCTTTGCTGCAAAGGATGGGCTCCAGCTCTGCACAGACGTGTGCTAAGTGGTCCGGAACCTCTGCGTGTTCTACAATGCGGACTGCAGGATATCTGACAGGCTTGCCAATGCACCAAGCAAGTTACTGTACACACCCATTAACCCTCTTCTTTAGGCTGCCCCACTGAAATGCTCCTCTGAGTCCTCTGCAGCAGACGTCATCCTGGGATGGCAGGATTGTCGTATGAGGAGAGATTGGGTTGACTGGGTCTGCATTCATTGGAATTTAGAAGGATGAGAGGGGACCTAATTGAAACATGTTAAATTCTGACAGGGCCGGACAGACTGGTGCAGGGTGTTTCCTGTGGCTGGGTGGGTCGAGGCCAAAGGGCCAGGATATGAGGTAGGCCATTTAGGACTGAGATGAGGAAAAACATCGTCACTCAGAGGGTGGTGAACCTGTGGAATTCTCTACCACAGAAGGCTGTGTAGGCCATGTCACCAAATATATTTAAGGAAATAAATGGATTTCTAAATGTTTAAGGCATCAAGGGGCATGGGGAGAGAGTGGAAGTGTGGCGTTGAGATCGAGGATCAGCCATGGGGCGGGATTCTTCGGGAATTGGCGGGGCTGGCAGAAACGGCGCAGTGGAGTGGCGGGAACCACTCTGGCGTCGGGCCGCCCCAAAGGTGCAGAATCCTACGCACCTTCAGTGGTTAGGACGGCGCCGGAGTGGTTTGAGCCCCGTCGGCCGGCGTGTAAGGCCTTTGGCGCTGCACCAGCCGCGGCCTAAGGGACTCCGTCGGCCGGCGTGGGTCCGCGCATGCGCGGGAGCGTCAGCACCTGCTGACGTCATCTCAGCGCATGCGCAAGGGGGGGTTCACCTTCACGCCGGCCATTGCGGAGGGCTACATGGTGGCGCATAGGAATAGAGTGCCCCCATGGCACAGGCCTGCCCGCAGATCGGTGGGCCCCGACCGCGGGCCAGGCCACCGTGGGGGCATCCCCTGCACCTCCCCCGAGGACCCCGGAGGCCGGCCACGGAGCTGGGTCCCGCCAGTAGGGACCCACCTTGATTTACGCCGGCGGGACCCGGCAAAAACAGGCAGGGACTCGGCCGAATGCAGGCCGGAGAAGACGGGCAGCATCGGGACCCATGTGAGTTGCGCCGGTCCCCGCCATTCTCCGAGGCGGGCGGCGCGATTCACGCCGCGGCGACCTTTGGGGGGTGGGGGAATTCGGAGGCCGGCGAGGGGATTCAGACCGACCCCCGGCGATTCTCTGACCCGAGATCATGTTGAATGGTGGAGCAGGCTCAAAGGGCAGAATGGCCTACTCATGCTCCTATTTTCGATGTTTCTATGAGAACGTACCCTCTGGCAAGCTGGCAGGTGGGCTGTCCTGGTCCCTTGTCCTGTTTGCAGGTCACTTGCGCTCGGTGTCTCATTGGTCTGAATCTAATGGCGGTGGTCAGAAAGCCTGTGGTGTCCCTAAAGCCCCAATGGCGTTTAATATCAATCAGCCAGTTCATCTAATGCCATGGGGCTTCTGTGCCTATATCAGCAAAGAACCCGTCTCCACGAGCTGCTGGCCAATCATAGAATCATAAAACTTACAGTGCAGAAGGAGACCATTCGGCCCATGAAATCTGCACCAACCCTTGGACAGAGCACCCTACTTAAGCCCACATTTCCACCCTCTATCCCGTAACCCAGTAACCCCACCTAACCTTTTTGGACATGAAGAGCAATTTAGCATGGCCAATCCACCTAACCTGCACATCTTTAGAATTGGAATGCCCACTGTTTTTTAGTCCCAGAAGCCCTTCCAGAAGAGGTAGCCATTGCTAGTGCTGCTGCAGACCCCGGAGCAACCACAATGAAGTAGGCCCCGGAACACAGGTGAACGGGATCGGGGTCGCCAGGGCTAGTCAGTCAGGCCTCAGCGAGGGGGTGGGGTCACTGGCAGATCAGGCGTTCAATCTGTCATGGAACCGTGCTCTTCTATTTTTGAAAATACGATTTTTTAACTTTCAACAGCCTGGAAATTTTACAATTTGACATGAGACAGAACAAACTAGTGAAAAATGCATGGCCACCTTCCAAGGTGAAGGTGAAAAACAAGCAAACAATCCTCAGGGGAGTGCGCAGAGACGGAGAGTTCTTATAATTCAGAGATCCCATTATGTGTTACATCTTGGCATGCAGATCCTCAGGGCTTGACCACCACTGCCTTCTGAGTATATATCTGGAGGACCTCCTGGTTCCCTGCGGAGTCTTCTCTCCCAACTTACCACCTCATCCACCAAGGCTTCCAATGCAGCATCTGAAAAACTTGGAGCCTGCTTTCTCCTATGTTGAGCCATTATTCAATGTTTCCCAGGTCAGCTTCATTTCAGCCACACCCCAAGCCACAACGCATCTCCCCTTTAAGAGGCACAGGCTATATTTAAGCAGCGCTAGCCACTCACGATGATGGATTCCTGCTCAGGCAGCCAGCCAATCAGCAGCTGGGTTACTGAACACGGAACTCATTTAAAATAGCCTGCGTTCCACTCTCCCACCTCAGGTTAATCACGTGTCATGATCCTATGCCCATCCTGGGGGGGGGTTTATCAAAATTAGCCCCCCCCCCACCCCTCTCCGCACCACATTTCTTTGTGGTCTAATATGTGGTCACCTGATGATGGAGACTGAGTGGAAAAGGAAGAAGTTATTCTCCAGAAAAAGTACCTTGGGCTGGACTATCTGCAGCCCCGTGCCGAAATCGCGGCCGGCGCGGGGGAGGAGAATCCACTTTCACGGCGAAATCGGGCCCGGCGCCGGTCCAGTGATTCTCCGGGACCCGAGAATCGGCGTGATTGCGGAGTACGCCGCACGGCTGGGGGCCCATTGACAGAGGCCCGCTCAGCAATCCTCCGCTCTCGACAGGCCGAGTTCCCAACGGCGTGGAACTAACCACCTATTGCTGGTCGCGATGCTGGCGTGGCGGCTACAGGCTCAGTCCGCAGCCGCCCTGGTCGGGGGTGGGGGGGATCGGAGGTCGGGGAGGCCTCTTAGGCGGCCGGGGGGAGACCCTCGGGGTTAGATGATCGGGCGCGCGGCCGATCGGGGGGGGGGTTCTCCTTTCTGTGTGTGGCTCCGCGGTCCGAGTCAGCCATGGAGCTCGGCGCGGCCGCGGAAGGCCGCAGCTGTGCGCATGCGTGGACTCCGAACCGGAAGTGCGGAGGCCCGTATCTCAGCTAAAGCTGCGAGATTTACTCAGGGTCCCTGCTAGCCCCCTGCAGGGCTGAGAATTAGTTCATCTTTTTTACAGGAATCTCTGGAGTAAAACGCCAATGTTTTTACGCCAGCGTGGGGACATTCTCCCATTGTATCTCAGACTCTTGACCGTGAAAAATAATAGAAACTTCCTGACACTATCTGTGCAATAGATCTACTGTACTGGAGGTTAATTGTCCTTTGTGAGCAGTTGGCTTTCCAATGGCACACAAGCAGGACTGTGAAAACTTCTCCCCTCTCCTTCAAGTCAGGATTATTTGTAATAAGGCAACTGAATTAGGGTTTGGAATCACAACATTGCAAAACGTTCAAGTTAGAAATAATGTTGCTCCCGAAAATAAGAAAATGTCTATTTTAAAAGGAATGTGCTGTTCAATAATTTCCACACAATTTTGTTTTCTTTGCAGCATTTAAAACATTGCAAGCTATTGATTATTGATAAGATGCATTTGGCATTTATGTTAAATTGCAATTTTTATTGAACTTCTATTTGCAAATAATTAAATAAATGTACTTGCCAAACAGCATTACATGTTTATGGCATTTTCTTTTTTTGATTATTATTCTGTATGATTATTTAAAGAAATAACAATTAAGACATCAATATAAAAGCAAAGTACACATGAACACTTTTCTTTAAAATCTGATGGAGCACAGGTTTCAGCTATGGCCCCATCGGTGGAACTCTCGCCTTTGCCAGAGGTTTGTGGGTTTGAGTCCTGCTCTAGAGATTTGAGCATAAAATGTAGTGCACAAAACTCTCCACCACACAGCCCAGAAGACAATATACGGGGCGGGATTCTCCGGCCCCGTCCGCCCGGCAACTGGAGTATCCCGCCCAAGGTCAATGGAGTTCTTCATTGTCCGCGACTCGCCTGTGGTGTTAATGCGGTGGGCGGGGCCGGAGAATCCAGCCCATGGTGTCAGGTGCTGCCATTTTGATGAGACATTGAGATGCTTTCTCAGTTTCACATACAAGGTGGGAATTTCCATTTTCTACACTGAGTGCTGGCTGACGCGGGAAAACCGGTGTGCAGCTCACAGGCTGTACAACTGGCTTTTCTCGCTAGATAATCCAACACTCTATGCATAAAATATCTGGAGGCCCATACCGTCACGTTGGCAGGAAAGGGTGGGGGTGGGGGGAAGAGGGCGGGGGGCAGGTGGACATGAAATGAAGGAAATTCAGCATGTCCACATTGACTGTTACCAATTTTACAGATGCACCGTAGAAAGCATCCTATCTGGCTGCATCACAGCCTGGTATGGGAACTGCCCGACCCAAGACCGTAAAAAACTACCGAGAATCATGAACATAGCCCATTCCATCACGCAAACCCACCTCTTATTGACTCTACCTACACCTCCCGCTGCCTTGGGAAAGCGGGCAGCACAATCAAAGACCCCTCCCATCCGGGTTATTCTCTCTTCCAAATTCTTCCATCGGGCAGGAGGTACAGAAGTCTGAGAACACGCACGGACAGACTCAAAACCAGCTTCTTCCCTGTTGTTACCAGACTCCTAAATGACCCTCTAATGGACTGAACTGATCTCTTCACACGTCTTCTCTACTGAGTAGTACTGCACTCCGTATGCTTCACCCCATGCCTGTGCCCATGTATTTACATTGTGTTTATTTCATGTATGAAAAGATCTCTCCGTACTGTACGCAGAACAATACTTTTCACTGTGCCTCGGTACATGTGACAATAAATCAAATTCAATTCAATCCAAAAATGTGCAGGTCAGGTGGATTAGCCCTACTAAATTGCCGCTCAGTGTGCAGCGATGAACAGGTTAGGTTACGGGGATAGGGCCGGGGAGTGGCCAGTCTCAAATCAGATGTCAGAGGTCAGTCTCAATGGGCCTAATGGTTTCCTTCTGTACTGCAGTAATTCTATGGTTATATTAATTCTGTTATTTCGGTAGGAATCTTGTTTCTTGACTCTTGTGGGATTTTGCTTCCGTGTCACCGTTTACGCACATGGAGAACGGATGCCTTAAATCGTCCCTGTGGTCACAGTTGCTTGTGACATGTAGGCCGGGATTTTCAACAGCTGTGGTTTTGCAGACAAATGTAGCAGTCAAACTGCACACAGCAAAGTCCCAAACACAGCCTTTACATTAATGACCAGTTAATCGGCTTTGGTGGTGCCAGTGGCTGCAGAATGATGGTTTGCCAATTTGAATCTATAGGCCATAAGACATAGGAGCAGAATTGAGCCATTCGGCCCATCGAGTCTGCTCCGCCATTCAATCATGGCTGATGTTTCTCATCCCCATTCTCCTGCCTTCTCCCATAACCCCTGACCACCTTATTAATCAAGAACCTATCTATCTCTGTCTTAAAGACATTCAGTGACTTCAATCCTTCAAACTCCCTACTCTTCCTCAAAAAGTATCGTGGGCGGGATTCGCCACTTGCCGATGCCAAAATCGCGAAAAGCAATTGGGCGGAGAATAGCTTCCGCTGCTGAAAGCGGGGTAGGTGCTGGTTTGACGCCAAATCGTGATGTTCTGACACCCCGAAAATAGCATAAATGTGTTGCTCGCTGCTCGGGCTGAAAGTCCAGTTGGCATATCATTAGTGCGCCTGACACCCTATGCTCCAGGTCCTCTGCGACTCACCGCTTCCGAAGGGAAGATTTCCCGACGGAGACATTCACTTGAGGTAGGAAATGGCATGGAGTGACCGCGGGCTGCTGGCCCGGACACCGGCCGTGCTAGCTGCGGCGGGGGGGGGGGCATGTTGTGGGGTGAGGGGGAGGGCAGGCCGAGCAGCCGGGGTGACCCCTCACAGGACTTGGGAAATCCCCAGGCACCGGCCACCATCTTCCTGAACACTCACTGACCACCCACCCCGGCCCCTGGTACTGCACAGTGGCACTGGCTGTCTGGGTGCGCCCACCCCTCGCCACAGCACGTCCACCCTCGAACATCCTGCTCAACTGGCAGCCACCCACCGGGGGACCACCCAGGGCCACACCCAAGGCAACCGCCAGTGAGGGCAGTGCCAGCCAACAGTACCCCTGGCAGCAGGGTGGGAGCCAGGACCGGGGGCACAGATGGGGCCGGATACCTACGAGGCAGAGGTGTGGGGGTGGTGGGGGGGGGGGCATGCCTGGGTGTGGCCCGCAGTGCCAACCGGGGCCACCGTGTAGCCCACGAAACCTGGCTGGGCACAGGGGTATGCGCCATGCTAACATGTTGGCCTTCCACCTCCTGCAGACAATGGTATTTGGACATCAACCTGCAATGCTGGCTGCTGTGGTGACGGCTGCAGCTCTGCAAGATACCCTGGCGGCCGCATGAGTGGGGGCTACTCAGAGAGAGGGGGAAGCTGCAGCAGAGGAACGGGCTGCAGAGGGACAGGTGGCGACCGCACAGGCTGGAGGGTTGACCGTCCAACAGGTTGAAGAGGAGGAGGAGATGCCATGGACGCGCCGCGTGAAGCCTCGCGTGTACCGGCGCCGCATGTCGTTCGAGGACCTGCCGGACCAGACTTGCCGTCGGAGACTGCGGATGAGCAGAGAGAGACAGTGTGACACATCTGCCAGATGATGGCACACCTCGCACCACAGGGTTATAGGGGAGGACACCCACTCCCGGTGACCATCAAGACGACGGTCTTTTACGCAACGGGGTCCTCCCAGTCGCCGAATGGGGACCTGTCTGGGATCTCACAGACCTCGTTCCACACCCAATTGGTTGCAATCAATCAGGGTGATCGAGCCCTGATCGAGCTATTGGACATCTACCTGGGACCGCCCAAAAGCACGCAAAACCTGTGTCTGCAGCACACCATTCACTCTCTCGACCACTGACGACAACATCGGTGATACCTTCACCAGCCAAGGAGGGGACTATCCACGCCATCCACAGAGCGACCAGAGCCGGGGACACAGACGACCCGCAACAGACATCCAGCACTGCCAGATGACGGATTACAGATAAGGCCATATCTGCTCTGTACTTGCCAGTCACCTGGACATGAAGTTAGGCTCATTCTTGTGTGTTAGTTTAGAGTGCAACTTTGTGAGTGTGTGTAAACTATTATCGTATTAAACAACTTGCGTGGTCATTTGTCCACCGTATATAGGTTAAAGACACACTGGTTTAGAAGGTACAACAGGGCTGAGGGGGGTGACGGGTGAGGAGGGGTGATGAGGGGGGTGTAGGTCGAGGGGGGTGTGGGAGTGTCCACACATGTATCATGGGGATCCGCAACTAAACAGGGTCTCACTTGCTCGCCTGCCGCTGACCTCCACCTCGGTCACCTCCCTTTCCTCCGGGCCACTGACCGCATCCAGTGCCCTCTGCTCGGGCATTGTGAGGGGCCAATGGTCCCCTCCGATCTTCTGCTGCCCCCGGCGGTTGTGTGCGGCCTTCTTCTGGGGGGGCGGGGGGCAAACACAAACAACAACACTTTTAGAGGCTCCGACGCATGCAGCCCAGGGGTTGGGTAGATGATGACATCAGTGGCCAGGGCACCCGGCCTTGACGGCTGGCATGGTTGCTGGCATGTGGGGCATGGTGGGGGTTCGGCCATGCCTTGGGGGGAAGGGTTACGGGTATGTGCCAACTCACCCTGGCTGCCCTGAGGAGGTCGTGGAGTTTCGTCCAGCACTGCTGGTCAGTCCGGGCGACATTGCCCACTGCGCTGACCGCCTCTGCCACCTGCACCCAGGCACGGCGAACAGCAGTGCCTTGCGGCCTTCCTCCTAGGCCAGAGTACAGGGTCATCTGCCTTTCCTTCACGGCGTCCAGGCGGGTGTCCAGCTCAGCGTTCCTGAACCCTGGCGCTGCTCTCCTTCAGCCATCTTGTTGGCTGGGACGGTGTGTGTGGGGGATGAATCGTTTATGTGCGGCTGCGGCATGTGAGTCTCGTGCACCAATCACGGACCCGGCAAATTTGCCACCATTTTGCATGGAACCGGTTGCGTTCCATGTGCCAATGATGCTCGCCCATTTAGAGTCGCTGAATCGGTGCAGCGGTTGCACCGTTTTTCCTGTCGTAAAACATCACTGTTTCCACGCCAGCGTCAGCACTTAGTCTCAAATTCGGAGAATCCAGCTTACCAGAATCTCTTACCTCATAAAGACTTCAGGTCCTGTTGCTTTTCCTTTATACACATTACTAATGAACAAATATTTAGTAGGAACCCAAGTCAATGAGTTGACCTCAGGTACAAGCAGGTTTTGAGCCATTAGTTTGGATTTTCAGATTTATGTTGTCGTATTTCCTAGTTATAGGAAAGGTAATTCTCACAATATTGTAATATATTCTGATGCGGTAAAAATAACATTTGCAATTTTTGACAGCTTGTAGGCAGTTCAAGGTGCAGCTTAAACCAATTTAACTTGAAATTGCAATCGCTGAATGCCTTGCAATATAATCTTACACCTGTTCTCTATCTCCCAAGATCACTTCTTCAATATGAGTCAACATTAGCCATTTAATTGTAAGCTCATGGTTTTCGTCAAAAAACAACTCGGGTCTCCAGGATTTTCTGCCTTTGACAAAGAGCGGCTGACACTCACCCCTGTTTGTCGGCAGGAGTAAGGTTAAAGAGGAGAGCATGACTTGCAGCTCCACTCCTGTTCTTAATCCATCTGCTGCTGGTTTTATTTGGTTGGTGAAGGGCAAATGGGAAGGGAGGGGGTTGTTGGGTTGCAGGGCGCCTACCTTTTTCAGTCAAGTTCACGAATCAGGGTCGTGTGACCACACTGGACTCGAATGGAATGATCAGGTACCAATGTGCAGAGGGAGTAGGGTGACATGCATGGAGCACCCATTAGAATTTGGGTTAAAGCAGCCTGACCAGCAGCCTTGAAAGACACCAGCTCTGGTCCCCAAAACAAAAGGGAACAGTTTCAAAAACATTTTTTGTGTGGTTTCAGGGAAGCTCCAACAAAAGGTTAGCATTGTTGCTTCACAGCGCCAGGGTCCCAGGTTCGATTCCCAGCTTGGGTCACTTCCTGTGCGGAATCTGCACATTCTCCCCGTGTCTGCGTGGGTTTCCTCCGGGTGCTCCGGTTTCCTCCCACTAGTCCTGGAGGACATGCTGTTAGGTGAATTGGACATTCTGAATTCTCCCTCCGTGTACTCGAACAGGTGCCGGGGTGTGGCGACGAGGGGATTTTCACAGTAACTTGGATTGGATTTGGATTTTGTTTATTGTCATGTGTACCGAGGTACCGTGAAAAGTATTTTTCTGCGAGCAGCTCAACAGATCATTAAGTACATGAAAAAAAAAGGAAATAAAGGCAAATATATAATAGGGCAACACAAGGTACACAATGTAACGACATAACACTGGCATCGGGTGAAGCATACAGAGTGTAGTGTTAATGAGGTCAGTCCATAAAAGGGTCGTTTCGGAGTCTGGTGACAGTGGGGAAGAAACTGTTTTTGAGCCTGTTCGTGCGTGTTCTCAGAATTTTGTATCTCCTGCCCGATGGAAGTAGTTGGAAGAGTGAGTAAGCCGGGTGGGAGGGATCTTTGATTGTGCTGCCCGCTTTCCCCAGGCAGCGGGAGGTGTAGATGGAGTCAATGGATGGGAGGCAGGTTTGTGTGATGGACTGGGCTGTGTTCATGACTCTGAGGTTTCTTACCATCTTGGGCCGAGCAGTTGCCATACCAGGCTGTGATGCAGCCAAATAGGATGCTTTCTATGGTGCATCTGTAAATGTTGGTAAGAGTTAATGTGGACATGCCAAATTTCCTTAGTTTCCTGAGGAAGTATAGGCGCTGTTTTGCTTTCTTGGTGGTAGCGTCGACGTGGGTGGACCAGGACAGATTTTTGGAGATGTGTACCCCATGGAATTTGAAGCTACTAACCATCTCCACCTCGGCCCCGTCGATGCTGACAGGGGTGTATACAGTACTTTGCTTTCTGAAGTCAGTAACCAGCTCTTTAGTTTTGCTGGCATTGAGGGCGAGATTGGTGTCGCTGCACCACTCCACTAGGTTCTCAATCTCCCTCCTGTATTCTGACTCGTCGTTATTCGAGATCTGGCCCACTATGGTCGTATCGTCAGCAAACTTGTAGATGGAATTGGAACCAAATTTTGCCATGCAGTCGTGTGTGTACAGGGAGTAGAGTAGGGGGCTAAGTATGCAGCCTTGCGGGGCGCCGGTGTTGAGGACTATTGTGGAGGAGATGTTGTTGTTTATTCTTACTGATTGTGCAGTGTTAATGCAAGCCTACTTGTGACACCAATAAAGAACAAAGAACAAAGAAAAGTACAGCAGAGGAACAGGCCCTTCGGCCCTCCAGGCCTGTGCCGACCATGCTGCCAGTCTAAACTAAAATCTTCGACACTTCCGGGGTCCGTATCCCTCTATTCCCATCCTATTCATGTATTTGTCAAGACGCCCTTTAAACGTCACTATCGTCCCTCCTTCCACCAGCCCCTCCGGCAGCTAGTTCCAGGCACCCATTTACCCTCTGTGTAAAATCTTGCCTCGTACATCTCCTCTAAACCTTGCCCCTCGCACCTTAAACCTATGCCCCCTAGTAATTGACCCCTCTACCCTGGGAAAAAGCCTCTGACTATCCACTCTGTCTATGCCCCTCATAATTTTGTAAACCTCTATCAAGCCGTCCCTCAACCTCCGATGTTCCAGTGAGAACAAACCGAGTTTATTTAACCTCGCCTCATAGCTAATGCCCTCCATACCAGGCAACATCCTGGTAAATCCCTTCTGCGCTCTCTCCAAAGCCTCCACATCCTTCTGGTAGTGTGGTGACCAGAATTGAACACTATACTCCAAGTGTGGCCTAACTAAAGTTCTATACAGCTGTAACATGACTTGCCAATTTTTATACTAATAAAGATTAGTATTATCATTATTTTAAGGCTTTATTCCTGTTTTGGGTCCATCGAGTGTAAAGATGCACTTTCAGAGACCCCAATAGTGAACAAAAAAGGATTTATTAATAAAGTACAGCAGCCTCATGGTTGTAGCTAGCTCTCCAAAATCTCTCTTTGTCTATGAGGGCTCCACTCCTTGGATGATTCCCTACTCTGAGTCCCCATTGGTCACTCAGGCCTGTGACCTTTACTCTGTTGCATTGCCCTTAAAGGGACAACCACCAAATAGAGAAAGAGTCAGATTTCCCACTGCCCCACTGAGCTGCCTATCGGCATCGGCTCAAATAAAGCTCAAATCACCAGGGCTCACTTAGCACTGGCAGCATCCTAAATCAATTAAAGTGACCATTGAAATTAATTGGGCTTTCAGTCGGCAACTGAACACCTACACAAATCGAATATAGCCACCCTTATCTTTAATCTAGAAGAGAATGTGATTTGTTACAGATCGGGACTTCTTTAGGGAAAGGTTGAAGCTAATATCTCAATAACATCTAGGGTCAGGTGCTAAAATTTGAAAGAGCTGATCCACAGACTAGTCAAGCAACAGTCTGAAATAGTCATACATACAGAATCATATTGCTGGCATGGTGTCACAGTGGTTAGCACTGCTCACTCACAACGCCAGGGACCCGGGTTCGATTCCGACCTTGGGTGACTGTCTGTGTGGAGCTTGAGGTTCCTCCACGCTCCCCCCCCCCTCCCCCAGCCGGCAATGTCACATTATCTCACACACCTTAAATGAGGACACTCCACTATGGAGACACTGAGGGCCCCCCTTTTCAGACATCCCCACCCTCCCCTTTTGCCCCCCCCCCTTTCAGGACCCCCACCCTTCACCCTCCAACCTTTTATGAGGCTCCCTCATAACCACCCTTCACCCCCCCTCACCCTTCATACCCCGCTTCATTCCCGCCTTTCATGGGCAAGGCTTCCTCAGCCCCAAGTCTTGGCAGTGCCATTCTGACATCCTGGCACACTGCCAATGCCACACAGGCACCTTGGCAGTGCAAGGGTGGCAGTGCCAAGGTGTCAGGCTGGCTTCGCCACGGTGTCCAGGTAGCAGAGGGAGAGCTGGAGTGCTATCCTGCCCTTTCTCTTGCCACCCAAGGGTCTCCAGTGGCCTGGGAAACCCCCCAGGTGCCGTTACACCTGGTCCATATTTATGTACTAAACAGCACCCAGTCGAGGCCTCGCAGGGGAGGCTGTTAGTTCTCAGGCACTGGGAGAATTAAGCATATGCATTTTTAAATGAGCCTAATGGATCATTTAAATATGCTGATCTGAATCTCGTCCAGCACAGGTGAGATTCAAATTGTGATGTCTCGCAAGGTTATGTTGAATCTCGCGGGACATCTCAAGTGTCGCAATTCTCATGAGAGGCCTTCCGCAAGATTCAAAGGCCTCATCGCGACATCTAGTCGGGCCTGATGAGTCTGGTAAAATGCATTCAATGTCTCTAATTATCGACTCCCCAGGGAACCTTCTTTAGATAATTATAATTCCATGAGCCCAACTTCAGGTAAACAATATACATGGTTAGAATGAATGATGATTTCATTTTTATGATGCTTTAATTGCACCTCTGCAGTAGGCTGTCTTTTAAATCAGGATTTTAAAAACCATTATGACAGCAGTCACATACAGAGACTAACTCGGGCTTTTAACCCATATGCACCAACTACATATAATAATAATAATAATTGCTTATTGTCACAAGTAGACTTCAATGAAGTTACTGTGAAAAGCCCCTAGTATAATACAGTATATTTGAAATTCCTACGTTCATCACATGCCCCAGCATAAAATCGCTGCATGGTCAGGGCAGGAGGGAACTCAGAGGGAATTCCATCCCTGCAATTTCATGGTTCCCCGGTCTAAAAACACATTGGCAGGGGGAACATAAAATTCAGGCCCTGATGTTGATTTGACAAGGAATATTCACTCCGTGTCTGGATATTCACTCCATGTCTAAAATGCAGTGAGAAAGGAGTTATGATGTATTTTGTCTCATTTGATAAAATTGCTACAGTTACTATGGGCAAGAGAAATTTAGGCAATTTTATTGCAAAGTGCTTTTGTCAGAAAAGCGTTGGAGATTTATTCGACTCTCAGATGAACGGTCTGAAGGTTACAATATAATTAAGACTGCTGTACTTAATGCATATGCATTTGTTACAGAAGCTTACAGGCAAAAGTTTAGAATTCAGAGGAAGAGTCAGATCAGCACTACGTGGAAGAGAGAAAACAATATTTGACAGATGGCATACTGCTTTGAGACTTGAGCTAAATATTGAAAACCTTAGAAAGTTAATGCTAATGGAAGAATTTAAAAACACTATCCCTTTACCTTTACCATAAGATGGGGCATGTTAAAGCAGACTGCTGGAAAACAAAAGCTAAGCTGGTGGTACTTGCAGGCCTGTTAGGTGCTTTCCAGAAAATGCTGTACCAGTGAGTGTAGCTTGTGACAAATCGAAACCATCTAATCTATAAATCGGAACATCAAAGATTATGGGAGTTTTATATCTAAGGGTGAAGTAACTTCACTTTTGCCTGATAAAGGGACTAAAACGATTGTTACTCTTGGCGATACAAGGTCAATTCAATTCCTTATGTCAGCAAAAGATGTGATTTTCTCTCCAGAATGTTCACTGAATGAAAGTGTGTTTACAGGGCATTGACGGAAATTGTTTACCTGTTCCATTGTGTTGAGTGAATATAAACTGTGATTTTTGTCAGTGGTTTGGCTGTTTTGTGGGTGTGGTGTCTAAATTGCCTATTAATGATATTGAACTTATCTTAGAAAACAATCTAGTTGGAGACCATGTGCTGCCTCCAGACATTTCCACAAAATTTACTGAAGTTGTTAAAGGCAGGGATGTAAAGCAAGATCAATGCACTTGGGGGAAAAAATACGCTTGCCTCTGAGTCTGTTGTAAAGAAAAATGGTTTGACTCAAGGGGGGCCCAAAGAATCAAAATCTCTTCTGAGATTAAAAGGACACTGAAACGTCAGACTGACACCAAAGAGTTAGTGACAGCTGGAAATGAACTGGGGCTGTGTGAATTAAGCCCGTCTGCGCGGACTCTACGCCACAGGTGTCAAAGCAGAATAGAGAAACAGCACTCCAAGCTGATGGAGAAATAAAAGAATACAATACTTTAAACCAAAATGTCTTGGCAGTAACTAATGTTGATACTGCGGAGCTACAAGGTGGATGTCAACATCTGGAAATTCAAACTCCAGAATAATGAGGTTTTTGCTCCTAAAAGCAAAAGATTGAGAAAGGTTGTGCTGAGTCGAGAAAAGAATTTAAAATAATTCATGTAAAGGCTATAAAAGAGACCATCAATGCAACATTAAGGAGATTCCTGCATTTAAACAGAAGATGAATTCAGTTGGTTGGCTGGCTGAGAATTTCTTTCACTGCCTGAACAAAAAAAAAGTTACATCCGGGAAAGGGAGTGGAGACCAGACTTAAAACATGAACAAAATGGCTAATAGACTATGCCTGCAAGCTTCCAGCCCCTCACACCAGCAGAATTTTCTGGTCATGCCGTTGTGAACAGAGATTTCAATGGCTCGCCAGCCCTGCCGTGGGGAAACCCTCTGTGGGTGGGGGGCTGGAAAATTCTGGACATGATCTACTGGCCACACTGCATCTGAAAAGCAGCATGCCATGGTGCAACGTGGCTGGTAAATGACGGGGGACCCCGCTTCCGGGACCTACCCAGTTCGCCATGCCTCCCGAGATCCAATGTGGTCTCGTGAGGTGTCGCAATGTGAAACCCGCCAATTGTGTACGGGATCACTTTTTGGCAGATCTGCATAGTAGAGTAAGATAGCTAGTCTCAACTACTTCCCTGAGGTTAGTAAGGTGTTGGTATCTATCCTCGTCACCTTGCAGCCCTTGGGCGAGTGCCGTTCTGTACTGGTCTCCACAAATAGAGACCAGACGGAATGGCACTCGGCCAAGCTGGCATTTTCTGCACGGCGGCGATTGGGCAGGGGGTTGCCCTGTGTGGGTGAGGGGGTGAGCGGGGGGCCCAGGCACCCCTTTACAGTGAGTTGGGGCTTGGAGGGAGTGAGGGGGTCGCGTCGGGAGCTCGAGAGATCGGAAACCATTGAAAAATGGCACCCCAATCTCTCCCTGCACTGAGGGGCTTCGGCGAGTGGGGCTCCTCAGTGCAAGAAACGAGGCTAAGTGCGGCCTCGGCTGCACGTTCCCCACTGAGGCCGCATATCTAACCCGAGTGACGTTAGATATCCTTGTGTTTCTCGGTGCTGCGAGCTCCGGTAAACACTACGCTCGCTGTGGTACTCTGCACCCCTGGCCTTTGTTTAAAAGTCAACAGCCTGTTGACAATGTTATATCTGAGTGTAAAGGGGAACAATGGACATACGGGAGCCAAATGAGAAGCGGCGTTGTGATCAAGAATTTTGTCTTCATTTATAGCTTCTTCCCAGTGGGATTTGAGAATCACAGGGATTGTCAGCAAGTGACAGTGTGTTTCTTGACAAAGTTACCCAGAATAAACCATTTATGCCATCTGGTAAGCAAGAATACTGGAAAATGGTGTAAACTCTATTAAGTGAGAAAGGAGATTTAATACAACACATGACAAAGTGTGAAGCGACCGGCAGCAGAATGAACTCACGTTCAGAAGAAAGCAGGATCTCGAAGAGTCTACATAAATTCAACTTGGAGTCCTAACTGATGCATATATTTTGTTGATATAGATAAACGTTGAGATGCTGCCAAGATACACTGTTTAATGGTGAAATGTGACAACAAGGAAAATGACTGATAAGTATGCAATGTGTAGTAAGTTAATTGTGAAAATATGTGGAATATTATAAGTTGTTGTATTTGATTATATTGTTTGAAAATTCATCATTTTGGAGATGGCTTTTCATCTTCAATGAGGGAGCAATTAAAAATATGGGGTTTATAAGATTGTTATGTTTCAAGGTGTGTGTTAATTTAGGGTAAAATGGAGGAATGGAGAGGGTTATGTGACCTGTTCTGAATTCTGCCTATTGTTAAAGATTAAAGGGATCCTAGGTCGTCTTATTGGAAAGAAAACGGAGGCGATTCATGCCTGAAAACAATGACAAGGGCAGTTGTGAGGAGAGTGGAGAGACTGTCCAAGTCCTAGTGAGGTGTAAGGAATGTAAGATAGTGTAAATGATTGTACTTTAAACTGTCAATTTAATTCCAAAATGGAATGAAATTGGGGGTCTAGAGGATAGCTGATGAGCATCTGGATACAAGGCCCATGTGATTCACCTTGCTTTGGATATGGGTTTTGAGAGGGGGAGAATCCATAGGAAGCTGTTGTAGGATTGGGTTGTCGGTTTTCCTAAAATATCACTCAACCTCACAGACACAGTCAGGCTGCAAGAATCCAAGAGTGGGAGAGAGCACACAGATAAAGGCAGCAAGCTTCTATTGTTCACCACACAGGATTCAGGTTGGAGCTCATGCTCAAGTTTAAGGGACAGAGTTTGTTAGTGTTTAAATGAGGCTGGAAGATTTGTCTAGCTTTGGCTAGAGAGGGGATCTCAAATGTTCCCTTCGTTGTGAAAGCCAACTCAGTGAGTAGAAGTTACCTGACACTTATGCAGCATGAATGTTACTTGCCAATTATCAGACAAAACCTGATTGTGGCCCAGGTCTTGCTGTATGCAGCTCAAACTCGCTGAGTATCTGAGAAGTTGTGAATGGTACAATGAAATCATCAGTGATCATCCCCACTCTGACCTTTTGTAGGAAGGAAGGTTACTCATGAAGCAGCTGAAATGGTTGGGCCGAGGACCCTACCTTGAGGGGCTCCTGTAGTTATGTCCCTGGGCTGAGGTGATTGATCTTTCTTTGTGCCAGGTAGACTTGAACCAGAGTCCTAGTCCAGAAAGCCAGCAGGTGAAGCTAGATACTGGAGCAATCTTTAATCAGGCTGATAATCACAGAGCGAAACATTACAAGCATACACCTTCAAAATTAGTCTCCCACAGTTTTAGTCAGCGTCTCTTTCTATGTGCTCAAGTAAAATCACAAATCATGGGCGTCATTCTCCGACCCCCCAGAGGGTCGGAGAATGGCCGTTGGCCGCCGTGAATCCCGCCCCCGCCGGTTGCCGAAGTCTCCGAAGGGAGAAAAGTCGGCGGGGCGTTAATGTCGCCACTGCCGCGGAGAATGTCACGGGTCTGCGCAAGGCAGCCGATTTTCGGCCTGCCGATATTCTCCCTTCCGGATGGGCCGAAGTCCCGTCGACGTGATGACCGTTCACGTCGACGTAAATTAAACCTCCTTTTCACCGGCGTGACCCTGTGCTCCAGGATCACGCCGACCAGCGTGGAGGTGAGTGACGGCCTGGGGGGTTGGCTCTGGGCAGGCGATGGCGTGGCCGCAGTCTGAATGCGTGAGGATAGGTGTGTCTCGGCTTGTGTGTGTGTGTGTGCGGCGGGGGGTGGTTAGAGTAGGCTGGGCTCCGGGGGAGTGCCGGGAGGGGGTCCGTGCCAGGGAGGGGGATGGGGGGGGTCCGTGCCGGGGTGGAGGTTGGGGGGGGGGGTCCGTGCCGGGGAGGGGGATGGGGGTGTCCGTGCCGGGGTGGAGGTTGGGGTGGGGGTCCGTGCCGGGGAGGGGGATGGGGGGGGGGGTCCGTGCCGGGGAGGGGGATGGGGGTGTCCGTGCCGGGGTGGAGGTTGGGGGGGGGTCCGTGCCGGGGAGGGGGATGGGGGTGTCCGTGCCGGGGTGGAGGTTGGGGGGGGGTCCGTGCCGGGCAGAGGGATGGGGGTGTCCGTGCCGGGGTGGAGGTTGGGGGGGGGGGCCGTGTCGGGGAGGGGGATGGGGTCCGTGCCGGGGAGGGGGATGGGGGTGTCCATGCCGGGGTGGAGGTTGGGGGGGGCGTCCGTGCCGGGGAGGAGGATGGGGGTGTCCGTGCCGGGGAGGGGGATCGGGTGTCCGTGCCGGGGTGGAGGTTGGGGGGGGGGGTGTCCGTGCCGGGGTGGAGGTTGGGGGGGGAGTCCATGCCGGGGAGGGGGATGGGGGTGTCCGTGCCAGGGTGGAGGTTGGGGGAGGGGTCCGTGCCGGGGAGGGGGATGGGGGTGTCCGTGCCGGGGTGGAGGTTGGGGGGGTCCGTGCCGGGGAGGGGGATGGGGGGGGTCCGTGCCGGGGAGGGGGATGGGGGTGTCCGTGCCGGGGTGGAGGTTGGGGGGGGGTCCGTGCCGGGGAGGGGGATGTGGGTGTCCGTGCCGGGGTGGAGGTTGGGGCGGGGTGTCCGTGCCGTGGTGGAGGTTGGGGGGGGTTCCGTGCCGGGGAGGGGGAAGGGGGTGTCCGTGCCGGGGTGGAGGTTGGGGGGGGGGTCCGTGCCGGGGAGGGGGATGGGGGTGTCCGTGCCGGGGTGGAGGTTGGGGGGGTTGTCCGTGCCGGGGTGGAGGTTGGTGGGGGGGGGGTCCGTGCCGGGGAGGGGGATGGAGGTGTCCGTGCCGGGGTGGAAGTTGGGTGGGGGGGGTCCGTGCCGGGGAGGGGGATGGGAGGGCAAGTGAGTTGGTCCACCTGGACAGGTGCCAGCCTCCAACAGTTGGACCCATGCGGTCCATGCCACCTGGCTGGGGGGAGGAGGGGATATGGGCAATGATGACATGTCGTCGTTCCCCTCCCCCCACCAGGCCGTCATGTTTCCAGATCATCCAGCGATGTTGGCCGCCGTGGCGGCAGCCGCTCATGTCTATGTTGCCCTGGATGAGGAGGAGGAGGAGGAGCTTGCCAGAGAGGCGGCGCAGGCTGCTGCAGAGTGGCAGGTGGCAGCCGCCCAGGCTGGAGGGACACCCGACCGACAGGACGAGGAGGGGGAGGAGGACGTCGCGGCCCCACGGCAACGGAGGCACCCGAGGGCGCCCCGTGTGTACCGGCCCAGGCAGTCATACCAGGACCTCACGGACCGGGAATGCAGGAGGAGACTCCGGATGAGCCGGGAAACCGTGGCACATATCTGCCACCTGCTGGCACACCTGTCACCGCGTGGCACTGGCGGGGGACACCCTCTCCCCGTGTCCGTCAAGGTTACGGTGGCCCTGAACCTTTATGCAAAGGGGTCATTCCAGGCACCGAGTCGGGACCTGTCCGGCATATCGCAGACATCGGTGCACCGGTGCATCCGGGCAGTGACAGATGCCCTATATGCCATGGCGCACCGCTATATCCGCTTCCCCGTGGACCGGGCCAGCCAAGATGCCCGGGCCGAGGGCTTCTCTGCCGTGGCCGGGTTCCCCATGGTCCAGGGCGCGATCGATGGGATGCACGTCGCCGTGCGGCCACCTGCAGATAACAGGGCCGTGTTCACTAATAGGAAGGGGACCTATTCGACGAACGTACAGGTGGTCTGCGACCACCGCATGATGATCCTGCACGTCTGCGCCCGTCACCCAGGCAGTGTACACGACTCATTCGTGTTGTCGCGGTCATCCATCCCCGGCATGTACGAGGGATGCCATCCCCGGCTGAGGGGCTGGTTGCTGGGCGACAGGGGCTACCCATTGCGATCGTGGCTGATGACGCCTGTACGGTGGCCACGCAGTGAGGCGGAGAACCGCTACAATGATGCCCATGTAGCGACAAGGGGAGTGATAGAGAGGTGCTTTGGCGTGCTGAAGATGCGTTTCAGGTGCCTGGACCTCTCTGGGGGCGCCCTCCAGTATCGGTCAGATAGGGTCGGCCGCATCATTGTGGTGTGCTGCGTCCTGCACAACATAGCCCAGCAGAGGGGCGATGTGCCGCAGGCAGAGGAGGGCGGAGTGGAGGAGCAGCAGGAAGAGGCGCAGTCCTCCCCAGATGAGGGGGATGGGGGCAATGGTCAGGGCAGACAGGGTAGACACAGGCGGGTGGCTGTCCACCGTTACCGGCTGGCCCAGCGGGCACGGGACAGAATGATAGACGCCCGCTTCACTGACTAGATGGGCGTGGGAATCGGGTGGTATGGCCACAGACCGCACACCATGGCAACAGCCGACCACCCACACCCCCCACCCATCCACCCACCCAGCACCCTCACCCCCCTCCCCAACCCCACCCACCCCACCCGCATGCACACCCCCCCCCCCCCCCCCCATTGCCGATCCACCTGCGGCACAACGGGCCAGGCTCACACAGTTGCGGGTGGACGCGTGTCTATCGCAGGCCATGGAGGATGATGACAACCCGCCCTGCGGTGAGCTCCTGGCTCTACATCGTTGGACTATGTCTGACCCATGGCCACAGTACCACCATCCACCCGGACCATCCCTGTATGCGGCTGTGACACTGCAGCGCACGGTCCCGTCCTCTGCCCGGGGGATGTTGATGGCGGCCCAGGGGGAAGGGGGCAGACTCACCTGGGGCTGAAGTAAGACCACCCCTCACACACACACTTGCGCTCAACGTACATGACACCCCCGCACACTTTGGACAGAGCACAAAGGCAGCTTCTGTAGGTGTAACATTGACTTTAATAACCAAAGGAGTTCATGCACGTGCCCTAGCCCCTAGAACTCATCTGTGCCCTGCAACCGTGCCAACTTACTCAGTGTCTAATTGTTTGGCCTTACGGGCCCTTTGACTACGTCTACGTGGTTCCCCAGACGGTACAGCAGAACTGGAGGTGGACTCCTGTGATTCCTGCCCTCTGACACTGGATCCCTTTGGCGGCCGTTTCCTGGGGCGTCCTGGCCTAGATGGGCCAGGCTGCGGCCCGGGCGACTGGGATGGCGAGCTGCCAGCCTGTCCTGCCCCTTGCCCACCCGATGCACCTGGGACGGAAGGGGGGGAGTCCGAGGTGTCGCGGTGTACCGGGACCTCTCCTACAGAGGGAGCCGGGACGGACCACACCACCTCCTCCTCCCTCGGGGTGCCCGATGGCCCCCAGGCCTCTACATGGGTGGGGGATGCGAACGGACTGGCCATCCAACGCCCCCCCGACATCTGGCGCTGCCAGTCCTGGAGGGCCGTGCTGGTATCGACAGGGGTCTGCAGGTTTGCAGCCATGGAGCCCAGGGGGTTGGCAAACCCTGTCTGTGACAGTGCGACGCCGGCTCGCACATGGCCACTGGCACCGATGCCCTCAGCGATGGCCTGCAGAGACTGGGCCATGGCCTGCAGAGACTGGGCCATGGCCTGCTGAGACTGGGCCATGGCCTGCTGAGACTGGGCCATGGCCTGCAGAGACTGGGCCATGGCCTGCAGAGACTGGGCTATGGCGTTGAGCGCCTCTGCCATCTGGCGCTGGCACTGGCTCATGGCCTCCTGTGAGAGGGCAGCCATTTCCTGGGCCACAGACGCCGCCTGCACGGCAAGCCCCAGGCCTCGCAAACTGTTCCCCATGTCTGACACCGTCGCACCCATTGCCTCCACCGCGGACGCCACCCGTGCGGTGTCGGCCTGGGTGGCACGCATGACCGGCACCACTCCCAGCTCCTGGACGCGGGTGGACTCCTCCACCTGCGACCGCAGCCGCCACAAGCCGCCCGTCACCCTCTTCGCTTGTCTCCGGGTCGGTTGTTGCATCGGATCTATGTGTGGGTGTGGTAACTCCAGGAACCCGGGATCCATCTGGGCGGCAGATGTTCACTTGGGCTGGGCTGCCCTCCGACCGCCCGGCCCCTCTGCTGCTCCTACCTCCACCTGCTGTACCGGGACGGCTGTGTTGTGCGCACCAGTGAGTGTACCAGACGCCTCATCACTAAAGTGCCCAACCGTGGTGAGTGTTTCTGCGATGGTGGAGGGTGTTGGTGACAGCAGTGGCGTTGTGTCGTGCTCTTCATCCCACTCTGAGTCCATGGCACTTTGGGGTGGGGGTTCGTCTCCACCCATCCACTCTGAGTCACTGTCCGGTCTTTCGTCTTCCCGGGTAGGGGTGTCCTGGGTAGTGGTGTCCCGGGTAGTGGTGTCCCGGGTAGTGGTGTCCCGGGTAGTGGTGTCCCGGGTAGTGGTGTCCTGGGTAGTGGTGTCCTGGGTAGTGGTGTCCTGGCTCGGATGTGACGGGGGCCTGTGGCTGCCCCCCTCATCGCTGGGTGGTCGCTCCCGCACGTGACGGGGGTGTCGTCTCCCTGTTGCTCCAGGTCTCTCCGTCTCCCGTGGTGTGCGAGGGGCATCCTGCGGGCGTCGCATGCTGGAGGGTGCGGGTCTCTCCGTCTCCCGTGGTCTCCGAGGGGCATCCTGCGGGCGTCGCATGCTGGAGGGTGCGGGTCTCTCCGTCTCCCGTGGTCTCCGAGGGGCATCCTGCGGGCGTCGCATGCCGGAGGGTCCGGGTCTCTCCGTCTCCCGTGGCCTCCGAGGGGCATCCTGCGGGCGTCGCATGCCGGGGGGTCTGGGTCTCTCCGTCTCCCGTGGCCTCCGAGGGGCATCCTGCGGGCGTCGCATGCCGGAGGGTCCGGGTCTCTCCGTCACTCGTGGCCTCCGAGGGGCATCCTGCGGGCGTCGCATGCCGGAGGGTCCGGGTCTCTCCGTCACCCGTGGCCTCCGAGGGGCATCCTGCGGGTGGCCTGCATCTGCGGGGATGGGTGCCTGGACGTTTGGTCCTGCGATACACAATGAAGCATGCATGGTTAGACATCAGGCAGTGATCCGGTGATACGGGGGAGGGGGATATAGGGGAGGGGGGATATGGGGACAGGCTGTCGGTGGCTCACTTGCTACTACGCCCCCGACCTCTGCATCAGCTACCTCCCGGTCCTCAGGTCCACCAGCCAGTTCCAGGGCCCTTTCCTGGTGTTCGGTCAGTGGCCTCCTCCAGTCCTCACATGCTCCCTATTGTTGTGCGCGCGCTTCTCCTGTGGGGGGTGGGGGGGGGGGGTGGCAGGGGTAAAAGGCAACACTGTTAGGCAGGTATATGAATGCACGCCATCGGTTGCGCGTGCATTGCAGAGGTTAAGGTTAGGGCTGGATTCACTTGGTGATATGGGGGAGGGGGGATATGGGGGAGGGGGGGATATGGGGGAGGGGGGATATGGGGGAGGCTCACCCTGCCTGCTCTGACGAAGTCGTTCACCTTCTTGTGGCACTGGGTGCCTGTCCGTGGTGTCAGGGCCACAGCGGTGACAGCCTCTGCCACTTCCCTCCACAGACGCCGGCTGTGGCGTGGGGCAACTCTGTGGCTGTGCCCGGGATACAGGGCGTCCCTCCTCTGCTCCACCGCGTCCAGGAGCGCCTCAACATCGCGTGACTCGAACCTCGGGGCTGAGCGGCGGCCAGCCATCCAGTCGGGTGTTGCGGTCGGGTGTTCCGGTCGGGTGGGGGGGAGCAGCGCGGCCTTATGAGCCGTCATGCCATGCGGCGCGTATGACGCTGCACGGCGTGAACCACTGCGCAAGCGCGGATCCCGTTACGTCGCTGCTAGCCCATTTCGGGCCGGAGACTATCGACCCGTTTTTCTGACGTGACGCAAGTCGGATTTGCGCCGTTTTTTGCGCCGATTGGCGGACTTTCCGCCGATAACGGAGAATTTCGCCCCATGTTTTTCAACTGTATATACTTCATACTCAATTGATATAGAATTAACAGATTTCCTATTTTCTCTCCAAATAAAATTTAAGAGTTAATTATGCACATACATTGCAAGATGCCTCTCATTCAGGAGCCCCAGTGGTTTCTTTGTACAAGCATTCATTTTTTGTAAAACAATCAGACAATTGATACATCAACCCATTTAATTTTAGAAATTTACTTTCTCTGCAGCATTGACTCAAACCAGCAAATCAATCCATAACCTTTCCCCACTTAACCCTTTCCCATTTTCTGTGGTGTTTACCTTAGCCCACAAGGGACAGGTATCTACATAACATTCAATGGACATATTAACTTCAGTTTGCCCTTTGATTAGAATCTCACTTTAAATATTTGACAAATAGCATTCCATATCCACTACCTCCAGAAGAGTCAATGGGCTGGATTCTCCCATTTTGAGGCTATTTCCAGAGGAAATGTCTCGTTTTACAATGAAAAAGTCGGCCCCACCCTCGCACCGATGCTTTGCCGGTATGAGGGGCTAGCTGCGGCATCGGGTAAAACTTTTGGCATTCCCGACATAAACGGCCAGAGAATTGCCAGGTCCATGGCTTTGCATGAACATGACGACGACCTGCAGCAGTCGCACCATACAGTTTGGCGCCAGCCACGCATGGACCCGGCCGGCCAAATAGTGTCCCGCTAGACCCCCCCCCCCCACCCCTAGACCACCGCCCACCAGTTCCCCCAGCGCTCTCTGAAGCCCACCCCCTGCCAGCAGCACGGCGCCCCCCCCCCCCACCTCCGCCACAACTGTGGCGGCGCTGGACACAGTCCGCAGCTGCCACGCCAGGTTCACAACAACTCAGACCACACGCGACTCGCGTGGTCGTGAATTCGGCCTATCAGGGCAGAGCATCAGGGGAGTTCCTCAAAGCAACGTGCTGACGCCGTCGCAACGGCGTTCGCCGCGCTCCTAGATGACGCTGATTTGGTGGGGACGGAGCATCTGAAAAATGGGGCTGGCCCCAATTCGGTCGCAAATGGGGATTCTCCGCCCGATCACCAAATACGGGCCGGGATTCTCCTAATGGGCTATGTCCCCACTCCAGTGTCAAAATGCGGGCGTTTCACTCTGGACTTTCCTTAGGAAAGTCTGCAATGATTCTCCAATTTGCAGGGGACTAGCAGGGTCCCAGAGTGCTCGTCGCAGCTCTGCCTGCTGATGCGGGGCCCTGCACTTCCGGTCGGGAGTCCCCCGTGCGCACGGGGGTAGCTTTTGCCGGCATGGCGGACTGACTGCAGCTGCCGCCAACCGTTCCCGACAGGCAAAACGTGGGTACAACCACGGCGTCGGGAACTCGGCCAGTTGTCCTCGGAGAATCGCCACGGGGGCCTCTGTCAATGGTCCCCTACCCGTGCCGCATAGACCGCGCGCACGCAAAGCGTGGGAGCGGCGTCGCGCCGGTTTTCAGTGTCAATGGCCATTCTCCACCCCCGCGCGATCGCGATTTCGCCGCGGAGGCTGGGAGAATCCCGCCAACGATTTTGCGGTCAGGCAACGGAGAATCCCGCCCAATATTCCTGCAGCAAAAGTATTTTTAAACAATTTTTTATTGTTTGACTCTCCAAAGCCAAAGGACATCACTAAAATATCCATCAGAAAGATTTGCAGGTCATTAATTGTATGTTATTTGGGTTACGTAAGGATGGAAGCTTAACTATGCCTTTCTCCAGATTTTCTTTAAGTGATTATTTGCCTTTAAAACATTCTCAACTTTAGGGTGTTTCATCATAGTGCCCAACAGCACCATAACAAAACCGGCATCTGGTCTAGTCTGAGACCGCATCCAGTTCAAATAATCAATCAGGTTTTGCAATTGTCCTGTCTCTTCTTTAGATGTACCATCAACTTTCTGTGATGACACAATTTAATCGGGATCAGAATAACACTCCTTAAATAGAATTGTTGATTCCAAGTTATTACAGACTCACTCCACTTAATAGCTAAACAAATGTCTTTAATAGGCCCAGAAGGCTGACTTGAATTTTCTAATTGCACTCTGATCTTATTACTGACACACCCCTCAAATTGGCCAGCACCTCCCCTTGAGAAATCATCAATATGCATAATGAGGATACCTGATTTTCTGATAGCAATAAAACATTGCAGGATCTCTTTTCATTGAAAATGACCTACATCTCGCAAAATGGATCTCATTGAAAATACCAGACCCTGGTTACATCCTTCAGGCCAAAGCTGCATTTGTGTAGTTTCCATAGTTTCCCTTCTGCGTCTACTGCCTCTTTGGGTGGTAGCGGAAACTCTTCTCTCTGAAAAGTAACACCCTGCGGAATGGAGGCTTCAGTGTTGATTATCTATTATCCAATGAATATGTGGCCAAAAGAGCTGAAAAGATTTTCAAGATTACTTTTACAGCTGTGGGAGAATCATCTCTAAAATCTGTTTCAGTCAGCCCTTCAAAATCCCGAGCAACTAACCTCGCTAGTCTTGTCCGTGCCAGCCTGCAAGAACATGTTCAGTACAAATCCCAAATATGCAACAGGACTGACTGCCCCTTATCTGGTAGCTCTGGATAAACTCCGAACTCTCCAACTATCTAAGTCCTTTTATTATGTCGCCCTTATTAGTTTAGCCTCAAGTTTATTGGCAGCTACCAGAATATAAGGTCAAGAAGACTTCAGCTTCTAGTTCTGTAGACTCTCCTGGAGCCCCTCAGTTCATAGAACAGAGAACAGTACAGCACAGAACAGGCCCTTCGGCCCTCAATGTTGTGCCGAGCATTGTCCGAAACCAAGAGCAAGCTATCCCACTCCCTGTCATTCTGGTGTACTCCATGTGCCTATCCAATAACCGCTTGAAAGTTCCTAAAGTGTCCGACTCCACTATCACAGCAGGCAGTCCATTCCACACTCTAACCACTCTCTGAGTAAAGAACCTACCTCAGACATCCCTCCGAAATCTCCCACCCCGAACCTTATAGTTATACCCCCTTGTAACAGCTACATCCACCCCAGGAAATAGTCTCTGAACGTCCACTCTATCTATCCCCCTCATCATCTTATAAACCTTTATTAAGTCGCCTCTCATCCTCCTCCGCTCCAAAGAGAAAAGCCCTAGCTCCCTCAACCCTTTCCTCATAAGATCTATCCTGCAAACATCGTTGTGTAATCTATTCATGCTCTGGTTTCTACTTGCACGTTGATGTCTTTTGGGGCTACCACTGCAAGATCTCGCTCTTGCGCGATCAGAGGCTCTTTCTCCAGGTACATGATTGTTTTCTGACATAAATGTCTGTTCCGGGCGGGGCAATGGCGCAGTGGTTAGCACTGATGTCTCACGGCGCCGAGGACCCGGGTTCAATCCCGACCCCGGGTCACTGGCTGTGTGACGTTTATACATTCTCCCCTAGTCTGCGTGGGTCTCACTCCCACAACCCAAAGATGTGCAGGGTAGGTGAATTGGCCACGCTAAATTGCCCCTAAATTGGAAAAATTTAAAAAAAACAAAGAAATAAAAGTCAGTTCCAAGCCCACTGTCAGTATTTGCACTGCACTTTTTCCTCTCCATTCTTTCAGCCCATTCTGCAAGTTCATGGACTTCACTTCGTGACCATCATCTCGAACATTCAACTAATGCATATCCCACTGTTTTCACATCACTTCACTCATTAGGCCCTTCTGGAATATATGCCACCCGAGCATCTACCCGATGGGCTTTTGGATTATGATAGCTCTGTTCTGTGCATAGTGATCACTCACATTACCACGATCCAAACCCAGCATTGACAAAGAGTCATCCAGACTCAAAATGTTAGCTCCCTTTTCTCTCCACAGATGTTGTCAGACCTGCTGAGATTGTCCAGTATTTTCTGTTCTTGTTTATCAGGACCTTCATCACAAAGCAAATGAGCATTTGAGGTACAATGGGCGGGATTCTCTCAGCCCACGTCGGGTCGGAGAATCGCCGGGCCGGGTGCAAAGCGCGTGACGCCGCCCCGACGCTGGTCCGCCGATTCTCCAGTAAGCGGAGAATCGACACCATTGGCGCCAGTTGGGGGCCAATCCACGCGGCCCCTGTGGTAGACATCACTGATTATACACTGCGTGTATTACGATACTCCCATTGTACTCCAGTCATTACAGTAAATCCCGGCCTGCTGGCTTAACCCAGCAGGCTCTGTATAAAAGTGTACACTCTCCTGTGCTGCCTCCATTCTGGTTCCAGCTGCAGGAGGCTTAACATCTAGCACAATAAAGCCTCAATTTTTCACCATACGTCACGTGGTCATTGATGGTACATCAGTTTATTATGCTAGAATTTGAAGATGAACATCTTACTCAAGCCGGGTCGCCTGGAGCTGAACCCTCACGCAGCCGACGCCACAGCCACCTATGAGCACTGGCTAGCCTGCTTTGAAGGATATCTCGGAGCATCCACAGACGTCATCTCAGACCCACAAAAGCTCCAAATACTCTACGCACGGGTGAGACCATAAGATTTCCTCCTCATTCGGGACGCTCCCACTTACACCGAAGCGATGGAAATGTTGAAAGGGCAGTACATCAAGACTGTTAATCAGGTGTTCGCCAGGCACCACCTGGCCACGAGACGGCAACTCCCGGGGGAGTCCCAGGACGATTTCCTGCGTGCTTTGCGGATACTTTGCAGAGACTGTAATTTTATTTATTAATTTTTTAATAAATTTAGTGTACCCAATTAATTTTTTCCAATTAATGGGCAATTTTAGCATGGCCAATCCACCTACCCTGCACATCTTTGGGTTGTGGGGGCGAAACCCACGCAAACCACGGGGAGAATGTGTAAACTCCACACGGACAGTGACCCAGAGCCGGGATTCGAACCTGGGACCTCGGCGCCGTGAGGCTGCAGGGCTAACCCACTGCGCCACCGTGCTGCCCCGCAGAGACTATAATTGTCAGGTGGTGTCGGCAGTCCAACACACAGAACTGCTGATCAGAGACGCCTATGTCATGGGCATTAAGTCCAATTACGTCCGCCAGCGATTACTACAGGGGATACATTCGGCCTTACAGAGACTGTACAGCTCGCTAACTCCTTAGAAGTGGCCTCCCGCAGTCTGGAGCCCTACACCTCCGACCGTGCCGCACCCTCGTGGGCGTCATGGGCCCCACCATCATCCGACCTGGGTGCACCGCAAGCCTGCGCCGCGCGGCAGCCAGCTAACTCCAGAGGACCCAAATGCTACTTTTGTGACCAGAACAAGCACCCCAGACAACGCTGCCAAGCACGGAGCGCGACCTGCAATGGGTTTGGCAAGAAGGGCCACTTCGTCTCCGTTTTGCCAGGCCCTATCGGTCACTGCCCTTTCCAGGCCCAGCATCGCTACACCCCCACGTGCGATCCAGGGGCGCCGCCATCATCTCCGCCACCTGCCATGTGCGCGCATGGGCGCCGCCATCTTGGATGTTGTCCGCCATGTGCGCCCCATGGGCGGCGCCATCTTCGGCGCCATCTTGGAACGCAACCCAGGACCCCTGCTCACCTGGCCGTCCGCTGGCCGCCGATACCGATCAGCCCTCCCACCAACTTCTGCAGCTCGCCTCCATCACCCTCGATTAGTCTCGGCCTCACAACCCCGGGACGCTACAACGACTGTACGGATCAACGCGCACGAGACGACCTGCCTCTTCGACTCCGGGAGCATGTAGTTTCATCCACCCAGCCACGGTAACGCACTGTTCCCTCCCAGTTCTCCCCGTCACCCAGAAAGTCTCCCTGGCCTCCGGATCCCATTCCGTACAGATCCGGAGGTACTGCATCGCGACCCTCTCGGTACAGGGCGTAGAGTACAGCAACTTCAGATGCTACTTCCTCCCCCACCTCTGCGCTGTCCTGTTACTGGGTCTCGATTTTCAGTGCCACTTCCAGAGCCTTACTCTGAAGTTTGGCGGATCCCTCCCCCCTCACCGTCTGTTCCCTCACGACCCTTAAGGTCGATCGACCCTCACTTTTCTGGAACCTCACCTCGGACTGTAAGCCCGTCGCCATGAGGAGCAGACGGTACAGTGCACAGGACAGGACCTTTATCAGGTCGGAGGTCCAACGGCTTCTGCGGTAGGGGGTTCATTGTGGCCAGTAACAGCCCCTGGAGAGCTCAAGTGGTGGTGGTTAAGACTGGGGAGAAACACCGGATGGTCATCGACTACAGTCAGACAATCAACTGGTACACGCAGCTCGACGCGTACCCCCTTCCACGCATATCTGACATGGTCAACCAGATTGCGCAGTATCGAGTCTTCTCCACAGTTGACTTGAAATCCGCATACCACCAGCTCCCCGCCCGCCCGGAGGACCGCCAATACACTGTATTCGAAGCAGATGGCCGCCTCTACCATTTCCTTAGGGTTCCTTTCGGCGTCACCAATGGGGTCTCGGTCTTCCAGCGAGAGATGGACCGAATAGTTGACCAGTATGGATTGCGGGCCACGTTCCAGTATCTGGATAACGTCACCATCTGCGGCCATGACCAGCAGGACCACGACGCGTACCTCCAGAAATTCCTCCACACTGCTAAACTCCTTAACCTGACCTACAATAAGGAGAAATGTGTTTTCCGCACGACCCACTTAGCCATTCTTGGCTACGTTGTGGAAAATGGAGTCCCAGGGCCCGACCCCGACCGCATGCCCCCTCCTGGAACTCCCCTCCCTCACTGTCCCAAGGCTCTGAAACGATGCCTGGGATTCTTCTCATATTATGCCCAGTGGGTCCCTAATTATGCAGACAAGGCCCACCCACTCATCAAGTCCACCATTTTCCCCCTGACGGCTGAGGCCACATCAAGGCGGAGAGCGACGCATCGGACGTGGCTCCGGCTGCCACCCTCAACCAGGCGGGCAGACCCGTGGCCTTCTCCCGTACCCTCCATGCCTCTGAAATTCGGCACTCCTCTATCGAAAAGGAGGCCCAAGCCATTGTGGAAGTTGTACGACATTGGAGGCATAACCTGGCCGGCAGGCGATTCACTCTCCTCACTGACCAACGGTCGGTTGCCTTCATTGTTTAGTAACACACAGCGGGGCAAGATTAAGAATGACAAGATCTTGAGGTGGAGGATCGAACTCTCCACCTATAACTATGAGTTCTTGTATCGCCCTGTGATGCTCAATGAGCCCCCAGATGCCCTACCCCGTGGTACATGTGCCAGCGCACAAGTAGACCGGCTTCGGGCTCTCCACAATGACCTCTGTCACCCGGGGGTCACCCGGTTCTTCCACTTTATCAAGGCCCGTAACCTGCCCTACTCCATCGAGGAGGTCAGGACTGTGACCAGACACTGCCAGGTCTGCGCGGAGTGCAAACCGCACTTCTACCGGCCAGACAGAGCACACCTGGTAAAGGCCTCCCGCCTCTTTGAGCGCCTCATCATCAACTTCAAAGGGCCCTTCCCCTCCACTGACCGTAACGTGTACTTTCTCAATGTTATTGATGAGTACTCCCGCTTCCCTTTCACCATCCCAAGCCCTGACATGACTTCTGCCACTGTCATCAAGGCCCTACACAGTATCTTCACCTTGTTCGGGTTCCCCATCTACATTCATAGCGATCGGGGATCCTCCTTCATGAGCGATGAGCTGCGTCAGTTTCTGCTCAGCAAAGGCATCGCCTCGAGCAGGGCGACCGACTACAATCCCCGGGATAACGGGCAGGTGGAGAGGGAGAACATGACGGTCTGGAAGGCCCTTCTGTCTAAGAGTTTCCCAGTCTCCCACTGGCAGGAGGTCCTCCCCGATGCGTCCACTCCATCCGGTCGCTCCTGTGTACTGCTACCAATGAGACCCCTCATGAACGTGTGTTTGCCTTCCCTAGGAAGTCCACCTCCGGGGTCTCGCTCCCAACCTGGCTGACAGTTCCTGGGCCCATCCTCCTCGGAAGCATGCGAGGAGCCATAAATCAGACCCTCTCGTCGAAAAGGTCCTCCTCCTCCATGCAAACCCACAGTACGCCTACGTGGCACACCATGACGGGCGGCAGGACACAGTCTCCCTCCGGGAACTGGCACCCGCTGGTTCCCTGTCCACCATCACCACCTGGTAATCCCCTCCGGTTACCACCCCCACCCCTGCGCCGTTCACCACCCCCCCCCCCCACCAGCGACTATCACTGCAACCCCCACCCCGGCATCGCCCGTCCCCCCACCGGATCCACGACTGGGTGAAGAAGAGAGGACAACACGCTCCCGGTGTCGCAGGTACCCACATCGGCGCCCACAGCACAACCGGGACTGAGGTGATCGCGGCGGAGAGTCAAAGCCCCCGACAGACTCGACCTGTAACGTCGCTTCACCCCCGCTGGACTCTTTTTAAACAAGGGGTGAATGTGGTAAACACCACTGATCATACACTGCATGTATTACGGTACTGCCATTGTACTCCAGTCATTAAAGTAAATCCCGGCCTGTTGGCTCCACCCAGCAGGCTCTGTTTAAAAGTGAATGCTCTCCTGCGCTGCACCATTCTGGTTCCAGCTGCAGGAGGCTTAACATCTGGCACAATAAAGCCTCAATTGTTCACCGTTCGTCTCGTGGTCATTGATTAGCCCCCCTGGTGATTCTCCGCCCACGATGGGCCGAGTGGCCACCACAAGAAGCCCGAGTCCCGTCGGCGCCATTCATATCTGTTCTTACCCGGCGGGACCTTGGCATCCATCCTGCACGGGGCGGCCTGTTTGTGGGGGGGGGGGGTCTGACCCCAGGGGTGCCTCCACCGTGGCCTGGCCTGCGATCGGGGCCTACTGATCGGCGGGCTGGCCTCTCGTGGTGGGGGCCTCTTTTGCTGCGCGCCAGCCCCTGTAGCCCTACACCATGTTGCATCGGGGCCGGCGCAGAGATGGAAGCCACCGCGTATGCGCTCATTCACGCCGGTCGCAGTGAGTATGCACGCAGACCTGCGGCACCCATTTGACGCCAGTATCGGCAGCTGGAGCAGCGTGGGTCGCTCCAGTGTCGTGCTGGCTCCTGTAGGGCTTAGGATCGCTGCTCCTGGGGGCCCGTTGACGCCATCGTAAAACGCAACGGCGTTTACAACGGAGTCAACACTTAGCCTCAAGATCAGAGAACCCCGCCCAATGTCCCTCATTTTCTTCTCTCATAGAATCACAGAATGATTATAGCACAGAAGGAGGCCATTCAGCAGTCATGTCTCTGCTGGACCTCTGAAGGAGGCAAGCTTGTACATACATACCATTGATATTTGTTTCTCTTGGTACATGTGTTAGCTTGGCTCAGTCACTGCACTCTTATCTCTGACTCAGAGGGTGAATAGGTTGAAGTATACAGAATGGTTAGAGCGCAGGAGGAGACCATTTGGCTCATTGAGTTCACGCCAGCTCTCTTCAACAGCTATTTGCGAGTCCCATTCCTTGCCCTTTCCATGTAGCTCTGCAATATTTTTTTTCCTCATGCTTATCCAATTACTTTTTGAAAGCCATAATTGAATTTGCCTCTACCAGAATCTCAGGCAGTGTGTTCCGGATCCTAACCGCTCACTGTAAAAGCGTTTTCCTCACATCACCTTTATTCTTTACCAGTCACCTTAAATTGGTGTAGTCCTCTTGTTCACGAGACTTTGCCACTGGGAACAATTTCTACATATGCACTTTGTCACGACCCTCATGATTTTGAAGATCTCTATCAAATCTGAACTCAACCTTCTCTTCTCTGAGGGGAAAAATTGCACGTTCTGCAATCAACCCACATAACTGACAGTTGCAGTATTGAGAATGTGAGATCAGTGATTGTTATTACTAACAGAAATGTTTCGGGATTGATTCATTATGCAAAGGGAAGAGAAAACACCAGGGTCTGGGAGGTGGAAAGACCATTTGACACTTCTGGAAGTACGCCGCAAGAAATTCAAAATGGATTTTTGTTCTTGAGAATCTTCAGAAGCTTTTGAGGAGGTAAAAATATGCTAGATAGAAAAATTCCACTGCAGGTTGCTGGGAGACGATGGCACAGTGGTAATGTCCCTGGATAAGTAGCAATCCAGAGGGCCAATACTCTGGGGGCGAGGGTTCGAATCCCATTACAGCAGCTGGTGGAATTTAAAATCACTGAATGATCTGGAATTGAAAAGCTCGTCGCATGGGAAGAATTTTACAGCCCCTCCCACCAGCAGGATTTTCCGGTCTTGAGGACGTCTGTGGAATTTTGAAAGGCTCGCTGCTTTTTCCAGCCCTGCCTTTTCTGCGATGGGGCAGTAAGATTCTGCCCTATGAAACCATTGCCGATTGTCGCAAAAGCTCATCTGGTTCAATTATGCCCTTTCGGGAAGGAAACCTGCCATCCATACCTGGTCTGGCCTGCATGTGACTCCAGACCCACAGCAATCTGATTGACTCTGACTAGCCTTTGGAAATGGTGTGACAAGCCTCTCGGTTCAAGGGCAATTAGGAATGGGCAACAAACTCTCTCCAAATAGAGAAAATCAAATTCGCCATCCAAGGGTCAGATGGCGGCTTCCACAAAATGTGGGAGCCATTCACCCAATTGTTCCAGGACCTTTTTGTGGCCAACGAACAAGCAGAAGAAAAGCCAGGTAGCCAAGAATCAGGGGAAAGTAGCCAAGGCGTGAGAGGGAGGGATAGACCGGGTGACACACACAGCTAAACCTAAGAGAAAAGTAAGGCGAACCAAATGAGTAGGGGAGGAGGGAAGGGGGCAGAAGGGGAGGGGGGAAGAGGGCAGAATGGAGGGAGGGGGGGGGGGAAGAGGGAAGATGGAGGAGACAGGGAACAATATAGGGGAACCAGAGAGGGGGAGGGGGGGAGGCAAGGGAATGATAGCCGGAAGGAGAGCACGGGAAACGACAACAAACTTGATAAATACAGTTATAGAGAGCAAGGAAAATACGGGCGAAAGACATGATGAACGCCTGAAGTGGAGGTGAACGCGCGACGATAACAGCAGCGGAAACAATCCGGGAGAGGCAAGTAACAACACCAACACCAGATCCATTCTCGTATTGCCCTCTCTGTATTGGACATAACTTATGTAGTTGTTCCTCCGACACCCAAATGTATATGTACCTCCCCAGTTTCCTCTGCCCCCTCACAAACAGGTGCCTACTTATTTGTTAAAAATAATATTGCTAACTGTACAGAGTTGCTGTTGTTGAGCTAGTGCACAATATCATACCAGTCTTTTTTTTAAATTGTGTTTTTTCTCTTCTCTTCTATATATATGTATATATTTTATTCTGTGTACATAACTGTAAATATACTTTGTTCAAAAACCCAATAAAAAACATTTATAAAAAAAAGGGATGGGCAACAAAGGCCGACCTTTCCAGCGCCATCCACACCTCATGAAAGAATAGTAAGAAGTCTTACAACACCAGGTTAAAGTCCAACAGGTTTGTTTCAAACACTAGCTTTCGGAGCGCTGCTCCTTCCTCAGGTGAATGAAGAGGTATGTTCCAGTAATATATAAATAGACAAATTTAAAGATGCCAAACAATGCTTGGAATGCGAGCATTAGCAGGTGATTAAATCTCTACAGATCCAGAGATGCGGTAACCCCAGGTTAAAGAGGTGTGAATTGTACCAAGCCAGGACAGTTGGTAGGATTTTGCAGGCCAGATAGTGGGGGATGAATATAATGCGACATGAATCCCAGGTCCCGGTTGAGGCCGCACTCATGTGTGCGGAACTTGGCTATAAGTGTCTGCTCGGCGATTCTGCGTTGTCGTGGGTCCTGAAGGCCGCCTTGGAGAACGCTTACCCAGAGATCAGAGGCTGAATGCCCTTGACTGCTGAAGTGTTCCCCGACTGGAAGGGAACATTCCTGCCTGGTGATTGTTGCGCGATGTCCGTTCATTCGTTGTCGCAGCGTCTGCATGGTCTCGCCAATGTACCACGCTTCGGGACATCCTTTCCTGCAGCGTATGAGGTAGACAACTGGAACATACCTCTTCATTCACCTGAGGAAGGAGCAGCATATCCAAAAGCTAGTGATATCGAAACAAACCTGTTGGACTTTAACCTGGTTTTGTAAGACTTCTTACTGTGCTCACCCCAGTCCAACGCCGGCAACTCCACATCATGAAAGAACAGGAAAGAGGTAATAAACATTCTCCGTCGGCCGTCGCCAAAATTGGGAAAGGTGATTGGGCGGAGAATCGCTTTGACAGCAAAACCATGGTGGGCGCCAGGTTGGGCAGCACGGTAGCATAGTGGTTAGCACAACTGCTTCACAGCTCCAGGGTCCCAGGTTCGATTCCCGGCTTGGGTCACTGTCTGTGCAGAGTCTGCACGTTCTCCCCGTGTGTGCGTGGGTTTCCTCCGGGTGCTCCGGTTTCCTCCCACAGTCCAAAGATGTGCAGGTTAGGTGGACTGGCCATGCTGAATTGCCATTAGTGTCCAAAATTGCCATTAGTGTTGGGTGGGGTTGCTTCATTATGGGGATAGGGTGGAGGTGTAGGCCGGGGTAGGGTGCTCTTTCCAAGAGCCGGTGCAGACTCGATGGGCCGAATGGCCTCCTTCTGCACTGTAAATTCTATGATTCTATGACTCTATGATTCACGCCAAATCGCAATTCACCGGTGCCTCGACAGCGGCGTCAATGCATTCCACTCCGCACATACTGTAAACACTGTTGCATATCATTAACGGGCCTGACCTGGTATTTTCTGTGATTCTCCACCTCCACCAGGGGGAATTCCTGATGACAAAGTTCACTTGTGCTTCCAAAAATCATGAAACAGCCTGCAAGGCAGCTATGCAGCTGTGCACGCTGCTGACTGCCCACTCTGAACTTGGTGCTACGGGTCGTATGGGTGTCCCCCCAGGCTACCCGCTAGGTGCCCTCTGGCCACAGCCAAACCATCAATGGGATGGATGCATTCCAACGCAACCAGTGCCGTCTTGTTGGCTGGGATGGTGTGTGTGGGGATTGTAATGTGTATATGCGGCTGCAGCTTGTCAGCCTCCTGAGTGTCAATCACGGACCCGACAAATCAGACATCATCTTTCATTGGAATTGGTTGTGATACACGTGGCGCTGGTGCTAGCCCCTCAATGGTTGCTAAATTGGTCCAGGTGAGGCACCAGTTTTGCTGTCGTAGAATCCTGCCCCGGTATCAACACTTAGTCTCAGGAACGGAAATCCTGCCCCTTGACTTTTCAAAAGCCCTTTACAAGATACTGCATTGCATGACTAGATAATGTTAAGGATATAGGATTGGGCAAGGCTAGAAATCTGGACCCTACATTTGTTAGATGGGAGAAAGGAGAGAATAGGAGTTAAGGGCAGTTTCTCAAGTGATTGAAAGGATTCTGATTTGGGGTCATGTCTGCTCAATATGCATATCAACGATCTAGATTAGCCCTAGAGGAAGTGGTGTCAAAATAAAAAGTCTCGTTAATTAATTAGAAGACAAAGGAAATCTGCAAAGCCATTTTGAAAAGATGCGGAAATGGGTTAAAATTTGAAGCTGAAATTCAATGTCAGTAAATACGATGTGGCGCATTTTAATAAAATAAATTGGCAGCAGTTATTATATTCTGCCTCTCCTGTGGGAGACCAGTGGGACATGGTCTTGAGTTGGTAAGACTTTTCGCAAAAAAGGCTAATGGAATTCCAGCTTTACCTCAAGGGGTTTAGTATATGAAAGTTAAGTGTTAATGATGAGCTCATACAAAGCCTGAATAAAACCTCAAGAGTATTGCGCTCCGGGCTATAGTTAGGATTTTGAGGCTATAGAGAAGATACAACAAAGAATTCACTAGGATATTGCTTGGCAGGAAGAAAAACCTGAGATGTTGTTTTTTTCTCGTTGGACCACTCGTGGGTGGTAAAATGCTACTGTTTAAAATTAATCAATGGGAGTAGACTGTTTCCAGAAGTAGAGAAGGCAAGACCAATGGAGGCTATAGACACTGATTACATATCATCATTCTTGCTTTCAGACACCTCCTTGGCCTTGTCGGCACCCCCTTATCTTCCTTCATCCCATGGACTGATAAGTGCAGGATGAAAAGCTTTGACAAACTATCGTTTTTCAGCAATACTCAAATAATCAATGTCAGTGTGATTGATAAATATTGGCCAAGATACTAGAGAGAGCTCCCCTGCTCTTCATAGAATAGAAGAATCATAGAATCCCTACAGTGTCATTCGTCCCATCGAGTCTGCACTGACCTCTAAAAGAGCAGCCCAGTTCGGCCCATTACCCCACAATCCTGTAACTCTACCTAACCTGGACATCCCTGGACACGAAGGGGAATTTTGTTTATGGCCAATTCACCTAACCTGCACATCTTTGGACTGTGAGAATAAACCTGAGCACCCGGAAGAAACCCACGCAGACATGGGGAGAAAGTGCTAACTCCACACAGACAGCCACCAAAGGCCGGAATTGTACCCGGGTTCCTGGCACTGAGACAGCAGTGTTAACCACTGTGCCACCGTGCTGCCCCTCCATACAAACCCTACAGTGCAGAAGGAGGCTATTCGGCTCATCGAGTCTGCACCGACCCTCTGAAAGGGCACCCCACCCATGACCAGTCCACCACCCTATTCCCTCAACCATGTGACCCTCATCCAACTTTTGTCCTCTTTGAAACATTCTTTCAGAATCTTTTATGTTCTTCTGGGAGACGAGATGGGGCCTAACGTGAGCATCTCATCAGAAAGGTAGCACCCCTGACAATGCAGCACTCCCTCAGTTAATGCACTGGGGATGTGGTGGATGTGCTTAAGTCTGTGGAGTGGGACTTGAACCATTGGTCATCTGGCTCAGATACGAGAGACTACCAGCAAAGTCATGGCAAGAATAACATGATAGATCCATGCCTTTGCTGACCTAACCAAAATTTCTCTCCTGCCAATTATTGTAAAAGAAAGCAATGGAATTCATTATTTATCTTATTGATTTTTGTGGGGCCATACGGCATGCAAATTGGCCTCAATGTTTCCCAACATAACAGCAGAGTCTACACTTCACACATAATTCATTGGCCACGAAATGCTTTGCTAAAGTCTTGGAAATTTATGATATAAATGCAAGCTTCTTCTTTCTCAATCTAGCTCGCTGTGTAAATGGATTCCATGACACTGGAAGCCAATGCTAAGTTATTAATGAGGACTGTGCAGCACAACCTGTAGAAAATGGCATTCGAAAGTATGAGAAAACCTGCCTACAGCTGTGAATAAATCACAAGGTTTATCCAAAAACATAACAGTTATCCTGCACGTCAGCCCGTTGTTAAGCTGGCTTGTGTCACTGCAAAATGCACTCATATATCGACTGAACAATATTTTGCATTTCAACCCGAAGAGATACTGTCAGATTGATCACTATTAGTGTACAATCAGAGAAGTGTTTTGTCCCATTGATTTACACGCAATAGGAACTAAATGAATGAATTTCACCGAACATCATGCTGCGTAGAATTATCAGTCGGAGGCACTGTGATTAGCACTGCTGCCTCACAGCATCAGGGACCCGGGTTCAATTCCGACCTTGGGTGACTGTGTGAAGTTTGCATGGGTTCTCCCTGTGTCTGTGTGGGTTTCCTCCGGGTGCTCCAGTTTCCTCCCACAGTGCAAAGGTCGTTTTGTTATGTTTCCTTTGTAACATAAGCAGCTTCCTTGTGTTGCATTTGTCAAGGAAGGTCGAGACGTGTAAATAACTTCAACTCATTTATTTACACTATGTACACTTTTATAACTTGAGTTCGACACTACTGCTAATCCTATTGTAGCGACCTAAACTGACTAACCAGCTGCTGTCTTCCATGTGGTGGGTGTGATAATGAATCAACCCTGTCTCCACTGGCTGAAGAGGCTGATCATGTGTGTGGTGTCCTTTATGTATGGGTTGGTGTAATGCCCCCCTGTGGTCGTGTCACCTCCTTTTGTATCGTGAATGTCCATTGGTCGCCTCCCACCTAACTTATCTATTGGTTGAGTGTGTGTGTGTGTGATGTTTCTGGTGCTCCCTCTAGTGTCTGTCTAGCTTACATGTATTTACAGTGATGCACATCACCACAAAGGTCAGGTTAAGTGGATTGGCTAAGCTACATTTCCCCTTAGTGTCCACAGGTTAGGTGGTGCTACGGGGTTATGGGGATAGGGCGGGGGAGTGAGCCTAGGTAGGGTGCTCGTGTTGAAGGTCAGTGCCGACTCGATGTGCCAAATGGTCTCCTTATGCACTTAGGGACTCTATGATGATGTTATTTTTGCTGTTCGTGGAATAATCTACTTAAGAACAAGTGTGCTTTAAATTGACAAAATTGCTTTTAAGGAGAGTTTCAGTAGCTAAAAGTATCAGTTGAAGCTCCTTAAGTGATACATTTTTTGTTTGGGATTAAATCCATTGCTAGGTTACAGGCATAGACTGAGATTATCTGATGCTTCATGGGACTCAGTGCTATTGGGCCCCATCATGGAGAAGGCTGACTGTTACCTGTAGCAAAGCAGGACTGAAAAATGGAAAGGTGAAGTTGCTTAAATATTCTGGAGTTCTATTTGATTAATTTTGGCGATTTGGGCTGAATTCTCCGCCAGGGGGTGTGGGGGTGGGATGTGATCCCCCAATTGGTGATCCTGGAGGAGATCAGAGCATCCTGTACGCATTGGCTCTGGCGCACACACTTCCCCGCTTTCTCCTTGTCGAACAAGGCCTGGCGTTCCTCCTTCTCCAGCACATCTCCCCTCAGCTGCGTGATATTGTGGAGGACGCAGCAAGCAGCCACAATGCAGGCGGCCCTCTCAACATCATACTGGAGGACCCATCAGAGTGGTCCAGGCATCTGAACGGCATCTTCAGGAGGCCAAAGCACCGCTCGATCATGGACCTGGCCGCTGTATGGGCGTCGTTGTAGTGGATATCCGCATTGGTCAGTGGGTCCAGATCGGTGTCATCAGCTTGACCGCAGTGGGTAACCCCTGTCACCCAGGAGCCAACCCCCCAGTGTAACAGGATGAAGGCGTTGTGCACACTGCCCGGGTTTCGGGCACAGACATGTATGATGCGCAGTTGATGGTCATTTATCAGCTGCACGTTCATCTAGTGGAACCCATTTTGGTTTGTGCAGAGCAGCCTGTCATTTGCAGGTGCTCGTAGGTAGCCATCTTGGCTGTGAGTTCAAGTCACATTCGGCTGTGTTTTTAAAACGTATGCTTTTTAAAAATTCAATTCATGTTTCCATCTGGTGAACTAAAGATAATTATTTGGAATAAAGCACATCTTCATGAGACCTGATATATGTCGCTATTGCTTTCTGAAGCATGTAATGGTGACTAACAGATGTCTAGGAGTGCATTGTGCTCATTCAAAAGGTATGAACAATGACATAAACTGGGTTCAGTACAAAGTCTTACAACACCAGGTTAAAGTCCAACAGGTTTGTTTCAATGTCACTAGCTTTCGGAGCACTGCTCCTTCCTCAGGTGAATGAAGAGGTCTGTTCCAGAAACACATATATAGACAAATTCAAAGATGCCAAACAATGCTAGGAATGCGAGCATTAGCAGGTGATTAAATCTTTACAGATCCAGAGATGGGGTAACCCCAGGTTAAAGAGGTGTGAATTGTCTCAAGCCAGGACAGTTGGTAGGATTTCGCAGGCCAACGCCGGCATCTCCACATCATAAACTGGGTTCACATGGTTTATATAGGTACAGAATCAAAGGAATGATTTAAATAACAAGAATTATCTTATCTCAACATGTGATATTTCCTGTTAAGTTTACAAATAACTTGATGAGCGGATAGATTGTTTGATCTTTAGCGAATAAACTGAAAAGGGCCACTGCTCTTTTGCTAACACTGACTCTTGTGTAAAATGTATTAAATTAGCAAAAAAATCACTGCCTGCTGAGATACAATGTATGAGTCCCTGATTTTAAACTTGAATTACAAAGCTCGGAAAAGGACAAAGGAGTGAAATAAAAAACGGTGTAATTTATTAATAATGAGCTGTCAGTTTGTTTAAGATTATAACACACCCCCTGATTCAGTTATGTGAAATGAGGTGAAGCAAGAGGTTACACGAGAGTGGGAGAAAAACTGGGAAATAGATGCACTATCAAACTTAGGCTATTATGTATTTTCTTTTATTCCCTTTTCTTCCCATGTACTTAATGATCTGTTGAGCTGCTCGCAGAAAAATACTTTTCACTGTACCTCGGTACACGTGACAATAAACAAATCCAATCCAATCCAATCAATGTCAAGAAGGGGACAAAGATCATGGAAAGTCAATGATAAGGGTGATGGACTGGAACAAAGACAGAACTCAGTGCAATAAAAGAATTAACTGGGCAGAAAGGCTATCAAAGAGGATGAAGGATCAGCAGTGGGAAATCTCCAAAATGAAATGGATTAGGATAAGTGGGTCCCTGTCAGATAAATAGAGAATACATTAAAGTGTAGAGTTTCATGGATAATGGAAGTGATTAAAACTAAACTGAAACTCGGGAGGCTTATGATAAAACTAAGGCTTCCAAAGTAAAAGCAAATTGTGCTGAATATGGAAAACTTGGGGGGGGGGGTGGCGGTGGTGCTAAAAGAAGATTAGAAAGGCTGGGGGAGAATATAAAAAAGGGCTAGAGGATAATATAAAATGAAATAACAAGTGTCATAACAAGAGTGTAGAACAACTCCGAGAATCATAGACTCATAGAATTTACAGTGCAGAATGAAGCCATTCTGCCCATCGATTCTGTGTCGGCCCTTGGAAAGAGCACTCCACTTAAGCCCATGCGTCCACCCTTTCCCCGTAACCCAGTAACCCCACGCAACCTTTTTCGGACACTAAGGGCAATTTATCATGGCCAATCCACATAACCTGCACATCTTTGGACTGTGGGTGGAAACCGGAGCACCCGGAGGAAACCCACGCAGACACGGGGAGAAAGTGCAAACTCCACACAGACAGTGACCCAAGCCGGGAATCGAACCTGGGACCCTGGAGCTGTGAAGCGACTGTGCTAACCACTATGCTACCGTGCATGAGCAAGGAAACGTTGTTATGAATGATAAAGGCATGGCAGCGATTTTTCATGTGTTAGAAATTCATGAAGTAAAATGGCCCCAACCTTCTCGCCCTTCTTGCTCGTCCAGTCCGTTGAAGTCGATCTCCCATGGCAGGTTCCCTCAAACATCTCCCCCCACATCACTTTGCTCCTTATTATTCTTCTGCATCCTCCCTCCCCCCTCCACCACCATCACACCCAAGCACCTTCAGCTGCACCCATGTCTGAGCCTAGGCACACACCGGCCCCACGGTTTCGCGATGCCTGCCTTCAGATTCTCGCCCAGGCCGTCAGGGAATGCCAAGGTGGTGCTTTTTTCCACACATGACAACAAAGGCCCTTCCCACTTGTCGAAGGCAGCTTGGATGGAGATTACAGAGGAGATGAGAAACTGTGGGATCCCCCAAGATCTGGAATACAGTGAGAGGAGAGAGTCAATGACCTGCTCCAATCTGCCTGCAGAAGTGGCCCGGTCACCTGTGGCCAAAGGATCTCACCAGGGGTGGTCAAGTAATCTGTATTTGTAAGTGGGCAGTTAGGTTAGGCAGGTAAATGTGTGATCAGCCTTAGGCTGAGCCCTACGCATGTGGAGGTGGAATTCGCCTTGTGCAGTGCTGCGATCCAGAATCCTCCTCCTATTTCAATCCCCAGTTCCTCCTCCCATTTTTCTCTTGTCTCATCCAGGGGGGCAGCGTACCCCCCTCAACAGTAGTTCATACAGATCCACACAGTTACCTTTCCTAGCACACCCATGTCCAGCAGTTCTTCAACTAACGAATGTGCACAGAGCGCACCTAACCAGAACTTGAACGAGTAGATTCTTTACAGAGGTGGAGGACAAGTGTGAATGGTGCCCAGGAGGCCCGGCCAACCACACCCACATATTCTGGGCCTGCCACAGACTTGCTGGGTACTGGACGGCCTTGTTTGAGTCCATGGCCAGTGTTGTGGGAGTGAGGGTGGAGCCATGCCCAAAAGTGGCGGTCCTCGGGGTCTCACACCAGACAGAACTCTTCATGGTGAGGACGGCCGATGCCCTAGCATTTGCTTCCCTGACCACCCGCCGGGGAATCCTGTTCGGCTGGCGATCAGCAGTACCACCCAAGGCTGCAGACTGGCTGTCCGACCTGGCGGAAGTTCTCAAACTGAAGTAAATAAGATTGCCATCCAAGCATCAGAAGAAGGCGTAAACAGGACGTGGAAGCCGTTCCCCAACTTGTTCCAGGATATGTTTGTAGCCAGCAACCAATAGAGTAAGGGGGGGGGGGTTTAGCACAGTGGGCTGAACAGCTGGCTTGTAATGTAATGGAGAACAAGGCCAGCAGCGCGGATTCAATTCCCGTATTGGCCTCCTCGAACAGGCGCCGGAATGTGGCGACTAGGGGCTTTTCACAGTAACTTCATTGAAGCCTACTTGTGACAATTAGCTATTATTATTATATGGGAACAGCAATAAAGGTAAGCTGTTCAAAAGGGGGACACAGCCACAGCAGGAGGGAAAGTAATTGTATGTAAACATCTGTACTGGCTTCTGCCTGTCTTTTTACCTCTTTTCATTTCTTGCTCGTTTTTGTTTTGTTGTTTTGTTTGTTTTTTTCCCTCTGGTCGGCGTGGTTATGTAAAGTGTAACAGATAACATGTGAATTGCAAAATACAAAAGGCGAAAACCCAATAAAGACATTTTAAAAAAATGTGATCAGCCTTAATACCGCATGGCAATTGAGGCCGAATCATTTGGTTTCTTTGTTTTATGTCAGCATTTGGACCTAATGTGTCAGAATGTGTAATGGGGATAGATGTGGACAAGGAGCTTAAGCGTCACTTGATATGTCACTAAATCTTGTCAAGTAGCAGAATCAGACCCATAGTTAGAGGTGGAGTGCCGCACCTGAAACTGCTCACTTCTGTAGAGGAAGGGGACTGTAGACCGCAGGAGAGGAGGGTGGTTGAACACTCACCGAAGTCAAGGCTGGAATGGCCAGGCATAAGAGTGAGATTGCAGATAACTTGGTGCCGGGATACGGACCCACAGGAGGCACACGAGGAAACATGATACATTCACACTGTGCTGATCCTTAATGTGGGTGTTCTTGCTCTCTGATACAAGCCCTTGAAATCTCAAGACCAGGCCATCACCCACAGTAGAAGCCTGAAGACTCCACCTCCAGGCACAATGACCCCACTGAAGCAGAGGATACACCATCCTCCATCAGTGATGTTACACCTACATGGGTTAAAGTGTGTACACACCTCAATTTGGGAGCACAGTCTGGTGAGCACATTGTGCATATACCCGGGGAACTGACGGAGACTGAGAGCTGAGGCTCACGACATGCTGATGACAGCTACGGTCCAGGCCTTTGCTGAGTTCCATACTGATTGGAAGCCTGCTGGAGATGCAGGAAAAGATAGGGAAACATATGGCAGAGGTGACAGAGGTCATGTGAAACTATGAAATGAAATGAAATGAAAAATGAAATGAAAATCGCTTATTGTCACAAGAGGGCTTCAAATGAAGTTACTGTGAAAAGCCCCTAGTCGCCACATTCCGGTGCCTGTTCGGGGAGGCTGGTACGGGAACTACCCCGGGGTGATGGAGGAGTCCATGCAAGCCATGGGTTCTGCCATGTGTAAGACAATGGAGAAGTTGTCAACATCATGGAGGACCAGGTCCAACATTTAATTTGTATTCGATCTGACCTGCATTCCATTTTTCTACCCATGGGCTCCATATAGCAGCAGCTAGCAGAGAAGGGGATGAGGTACCTAGAACCTCACTCTCAGTGCCTTTTCTAATCAAGAAGAGAGGGAGGTGCCATTGTGCACCAGGAGGGAGGAGGAAATGCGTGATCCAGTTGACCTCGGGGCTTTCTCTCAAAATACCCTAGGCTGCCATTAACCCATTGCCTCTGGTAAGTGAAGCTGAGGAGGATGTGTATGCACCAGTGCAGTAAACCACCTGTAGGCCAAAGGCATCAAGGCCACCAGAGAACATCCATCATGATCATCAAAGGGAATGGGGCAGCACGCTGAGCAGACTGTCTCCATCGGCAGCACGACATGGTGACACAGTGGTTAGCACTGCTGCCTCACACTGACAGGCATCCAGGTTTGATTTCTACCTTTGGTAACTGTCTGTGGAGTGTACACGTTCTCCTCTTGTCTGTGGGTTTCCTTCCAGTGCTCTGGTTTCCTCCCACAGTCCAAGGATGTGCAGGTTGTGTGGATCGGCCATGATCAATGCGCGGGGTTATGGGGATAGGGCAGGAGAGTGCCCTAGATAGGATGCTCTTTCAGAGGGTTGGTACAGACTCAATAGACCAAATATCCTTGTTCTACACTGTAAGGATTCTGTGGATCTCAGCTGTGGATGTTGGGATTTTATCAAGGCATAGTGGTTGTAAATACAAGACTTTAGGAGAGCAGAAAGGTAGCATCAGTGTTATAAAAAAAAGTTCAATTTGTCACATATAAATATTTCACTTTATATTGGTTTCATTTTATTTGTGTAGTATTCATCATTGTCGTTGGCAAGACGTAGCTTAGTCGGAGAGATAACTGTAATGTGTGAGGATGGATGTTTTAATAAAATATTTTTGGGGACATATTGTGTTATTCTATCTATGTGCATGGTGTAAATGATTTAATTAAGCTCGGGAAAGGTTAGTAGAGACGGCTTATCTGGCGAATTGAGAGAAATAAGGGAGTAGAGGTACTAAATGCATTCATTTGCAATGTAGCTAGGGTGAAGTAAATGTGTAGGGGTTAGAAATTTACATTAGGGGATATAGAGGGATTTTGATTTTCAGCTGTTAAATTTCAAAGGGGAGTAAGGAACTTTTACAACTTGCAAACATTTCATGTGTAAGCAAGGGAAGGTTGTCAATTTTTATTTGAACTGAAAGTAGAGGTCGTAGGAAAATATTAAATACTTTCATATTTTGAACAGCAAAGTTCAAAGAAATACTGAGAACAATGGAATCAAAGATGAAAGTGGGAAAGGATTCACAAAGGAGAGATGCTCAGCTGAATTAGCGTTGGCTGCATGTTGGGAAGACATCCTTGAAACAGCCGTGTGCTAAGCGAAGGTGCAAAGTCAAAAGTAACCATCCAGAAAATAAGAAAAGTCTTGGCTTTCAGAACGCAGTCTTTTTTCTGAGGGGTCTTGGATTTCCTCAGGAGAATGGAAGCGAGGTTGAGAGGTCATGTGGTATACCCTTACTACAGCGACAGCAGTTTTTCCTTGGGTAATATTACTGGATTTTTATATTAAACATCTATAATGAAATGTTGTCTGGAAGGTGTTTATTTGTGGATATGATCGAGTAGGTTTTTTGGGGGGATGTTTTGTATGTTTTTAACGATTTTAACTATGTAACTGTGACCTTTTGAGATTTTCTTTTCTTCTTATTAATAAATCTTTTACTTTTTAAAATCCCAAAAGTGATGCTGAAATTGTTTACTGCTGAGACCAGTAAGTTTCTTCTCGTTTTCAGATACTAAAAATGGATTATGGTCCAGAAGTCAAGTTTTCCTCTGGGATTTAACTTGTCAGCAATTATTATCTGCTGTGGTCATAACAACTGGCATGTCTCTTCATTGGCAGACATTGATGGTTACAGGGAAGTTAGAGACATTTCTGCTACTGCAGAGGAAACAATGAGTGTTTTGTTTAGTATTTATTGAACGTTCAGTTAGTATCCAGTTTTGTATTCATCAGTCCATGTGACATGGCTGAATAATAATAATAATAATCTTTATTATTGTCACAAGTAGGCTTGCATTAACACTGTAATGAAGTTACTGTTAAAATCCCCGACTCGCGACATTCCGGGACGTGTTACAGGTTCACAGAGGGAGAATTCAGAATGTCCATTTCACCTAACAGCATGTCTTTCGGGACGTGTGGGAGGAATCCGGAGCACCCGGAGGAAACCCACACAGAGGCGGCGAGAACATGTAGACGCCACACAGACAGTGACCCCAAGCCGGGAATCGAACCTGGGACCCTGGCGCTGTGAATCAACAGTGCTAACCACTGTGCTACTGTGTGAACATACTGGCTCAGTTGGCCCACCCTTATCCATACTTTAACAGAAATCAATTTTTACTTCAAGCTATGACCCTTGAACTACAAGCCAGGACAATGGGTAACTTTGCACATGGGATATGGTGTGGAATCAGGAGATGGAGTTTGATTGACGGTCACTATAACTTGATTGATGGCAGATGGGAGACATTGGAGCAGGCGCGATGGGCCGTAGGGCCTTTTCTGTGCTGCGCACCTCGATGATTCTAGACCTCTGTGGCACCATCAAAAAGGTGTGGAAACAGCCTTAGTCCTGTAATCCTTGCAGTGCCCATAAGAAGGATTTGATAAGGACTCATCAATGCCAGACTCTTGTTTTGAGAAAGTATGATAGAATGTCTGGAGGCCTCAGAAGGCTGGACCAAAGCCATAAATTGATCTGAAATGTGCAGAGCATCCAATGTTCAGGGTTGCAGCTGGAGTAGATTAGTTAACCACTGAAGACTATGGAGGAGGGAAGACGATGGACTGACTGACTGATGAGTCCACCCCTGTGTTTTCAGAGACTCGATGATGTATGCATCATTTTAGGAAACTGTCTCAGACTAATTTGGGGTTGTTTTACCATTTTGGGGAACTGTCTTGAACCGACCAATTCAGGGTTACCATTTATATCTCAATAAATTTGCCCTTCTTCCTTTCTTTTTATATATATAAAATATATAAAGTATTTTTTTTTCTTCCTTTCTTTCTTTTCAACATAGTTACCTTTCTCTCCATTTTTATTATGAACAATCATTTCATAATTGTTTGCTAAAAATTGGAGTTTTCAAACATTATTTGGCATTGAGTTACTAATTTCTGTTATGTCCAGAGTAAGGCTCTGAGTCGAAGTGAGACTCTGCAAGTCCGCACATCACAGATTCCCAGTCACAACCATGAATTTACTGCTGGCAAAAATATTGGGTGCCTCAGTCGCCTTGTGGGCCGCTGGTATCCAAATGCATGTGCTGCAGGTCATGCTACAGGATCCCACATATCGCTGTGCCTACTTCCCGGGACAGCCTCAGTCATCTCTTTCATTGTCTCTGCGGCATTCACAGGTAGTAAAGCTCTTATCCCGAAGACAGCCTGATGGGTCAGTGCCATCTTCTACGATGCCTTCCCTGGATACCTACATCTCTGATGTTGCCTGCTGGTGGCCTTGATTGTTTTTGGCTGGCAATAGCCTTCAATCTTGCGAGCTATCTTCTTGCTCTCAATTTTGCAAGACTATTGGGTATATCAGACCTATAGTAAATTCACAAGTGGCTTGTCTGAAGAAAGCAGACAATGCTATAAACACCTCTGTGTTCATGGTTTTCATTCATTTAGCTGCTGGGCTATGAGATTTTCAACTCTCCCATAAGCTACGCCCAATACTTCTCCCACCACCACAGTGGCCTCCTTGCACTGGGCCAAGACTCCGAAGAGCTTAATTGTAAGTTTGGAGCAATGGCCAATGGCAGAACCAGAACCACCCTTCACCTAGATCCTCTCACTGCCCACCTTCCCTCTGCCACCCTCAAGGGTGAGCTTGTCAGTCTTAGCCCTGTGACAGCGATGATGGAAATTTCTTCCACTTGATCCCCTGCCTCTCACCGTGGACATTTCTCCCCTGATCCTAAATCCACCTCCTATCTGTATCGATGTGTCTTTGCAATCCATTGACTCACCATATGAAATCTTTGATTGTCCCTACCTCCAACTGGACTGGCCCTCATATTGCATTGACCTCCCCCCATAATAATGGACCTTACCCATGACAGACAGAATCTTCACTTTGACACCCAGGACCTGGCATTGGACACTACAGAAGGCTCTCTTTGGACCCTTCATTTTTTATTTCCTACTATTCCACCCGGCCATACACAAGGCGCCAGATCCTTCCTGTTGCATATTTCAATGGTCTGATCCAAACCCTCCCCCTCAAAGACTTCTTACACCCCTTCATGGTCCAACATCACTTGGTCCCCTTTCGCAAAGACGTCTGGCCCTTATAGACGCCTGTAGCTCAACACTCCCTCATTCCCAAATCTCCCTTGCCCCTCTGACCCTCCATTCAATCTGGCATTCTTCTGCTCTCCTCATTCCTTGTGGCGTAGATTTCCACAAAAACAAATCCTCACCTTAGATCCAAATGGACAAACGCAACTAGTGCACACTATCTTAAAAAAAACTGCGGCACCAAAAATTTCTCCAACATCGCTGACATATCCGTGAAGGTCGAACTTTTTCTGAAAAAGTTTTAAGATAAAGTGCATTCATAGGACGCAGATGTGTGGAAATTGTAACCCACCGCCAGATCGCATGAGGCCCAACCCAATCATTGAAATGCTGCTTTCGTGTAAACTCTACATCTCAACTCTCTGTTGGGAAACCAAGATTTCAGCTCCGCTCCTACATAAGGCTCCAGCCTTCTCTCACAGTCCCAATCAATCCTGCTCAATATTTCAAGTAAACTTGGCAGTTCAGTATTTATACTGATGTTTTAAGGAAAAGAAGAAACACATTGCTCTTCATTATTACATGCTCCTTCGAAAAGAAAAAGTTTCAGCAATATTTTGAAGGAAGATTTGTTTATCTGTAAACATTCTGTGCAAACAGGTTAGTGAAGGGCCAGGGAAAGATGTGGAGCTAAAAAATGATCTTACCCCAGTTTTTAAGCACAGGGGTCATGGTTCACAGCCTGCCCATGCCAGTTCTATTAAAGGCAGGCCACACATATATTTGGTCTCCTACCTCACCACCTTGGTTGTAGCATGGGACTGAGTGTCTGTCTTGCTTTAGGCTACCTCTTGGTGCTGCAGGCTTCATCTGTGCTCTGTAGGGGGGTGGGGGGGATGTTCAATCAGCATTGTGCGAATAATATGTGGCGGTAGCCAGCCAGCTGCTCTTAAAAGAAGTCCGTCCCTCTTCAAGGGAAGCTGCACTGAATAATTTTGCAATTTGAAAAATGGAAAATGGAACATGGAGGCAGAGAGATGCCAGTGTGGGCGCCCTTTGTAAGGGTATGGTCTAGGCCCAGGGAAGCTAACGGTACTGCAGCACCTATTGGAGTGTATGAGCTTCTGAGATGAAATTCTGTCATATTCAGATAGAATTGTATTCTACTGAACTCTTGATGTACGTATTATAGTACAATTCAACACAGAGGGCATGAAGAATTTTGCACCAAAGATAAATCACAGTACATTACAATCATGCAGTTTAGCCGTTCAATCATAAATCAGAAAGTTCCTTTCCTTTCTACCAGAATTTGTTGAATCCTGTGGCCAATGTGCACTTTACTCTGATGCAGCTCTTGGGTAAATTGTGATTGCATTTTCCAGATCAATGACTCATTTCAGTCACTGACGAGTCATATTGGACTCCAAGCATTATCTCGTGTTTCTCTCTCCAAAGATGCTGCCAGACCTGCTGGGTTTTCCCAGAACCTTCTGTTTTTATTTCAGCCGTTGATCATTTGGACACTACTCAGATGTTGAAAGCCGCCCTTTTGTTCTTCTTTCCCAAGATGATGATTCCTCTCTTACCGGTGAGTGAACGTGGAAAAGAATCAGATGATACAAAACGTGCAGAGCGCAGCACAGGTAGAACAAAAGGTGACACTGTGGTGAGCCACGTATGGCTACGTAAGGCTGTTGTATATATGGTAAGACGATGCGCCCTCCAGGCCCTCCCCGTCTCGCAGATTATATCCCTCGCATCCGGTTCGCACTCCGTACAGATCCGGGGGTATTGCATCGCAAACCTGTCAATACAATGCGTAGAGTACACTAACTTTAAGCTCTACGTCCTCCCTCATCTCTGCGCTCCCCTCCTGCTCGGGTTAGATTTCCAGTGCAACCTCAGAAGCCTAACACTAAAATTCGGGGGACCCCTGCCCCCTCTCACGATCTGTAGCCTCGCAACCCTGAAGGTCGCCCCTCCCTCGCTCTTCGCGAATCTCAACCCAGACTGTAAGCCCGTCGCCACCAGGAGCAGACGGTACAGTGCTCAGGACAGGGCCTTCATCAGGTCAGAGGTTCAGCGGCTCCTGGAGGAAGGCATCATCGAGGCCAGCAACAGCCCCTGGAGAGCGCAAGTGGTGGTCGTCAGGACTGGGGAAAAGAACCGGATGGTAGTCGACTCCAGTCAGACGATCAACCGGTACACGCAGCTCGATGCGTACCCCCTCCCACGCATATCTGATATGGTCAATCAGATTGCGCAGTATTGAGTCTTCTCTACGGTAGACTTGAAGTCCGTGTACCACCAACTCCCTATCCGGCCGGAAGACCACCAGTACACTGCCTTCGAGGCAGATGGCCGCCTCTTCCATTTCCTCAGGGTCCCCTTCGGCGTCACCAACAGGGTTTCGGTCTTCCAACGAACAATGGATCGAATGGTGGACCAGTACGGGCTGCGGGCCACGTTCCCGTACTTGGATAATGTCACCATCTGCAGCCATGGCCTGCAGGACTATGACGCGAACCTAGACAAATTCCTCCGCACCGCCCGACTCCTTAATTTAATCTACAATAAGGAGAAATGCGTTTTCCGCACAACCCGGCTAGCCATCCTCGGCTACGTCGTGGAAAACGGTGTCCTAGGGCCCGACCCCGACGGCATTCGCCCCCTTCTCCAGCTCCCCCTTCCCCACTGCCACAAGGCCCGGAAACAATGCCTGTGGTGTTTCTCGTATTATGCCCAGTGGGTCCCAAACTACGCGGACAAGGCCCGCCCACTCATTAAGTCCACCATTTTTCCCCGACGGCTGAGGCCCACTTGACTTTCAACCGCATCAGAGCCGACATTGCCAAGGCCACGATGCACGTTGTGGATGAATCCTTTCCATTCCAGGTGGAGAGCGATGCGTCTGACTTTGCCCTGGCCGCTACCCTCAAACAGGCAGGAAGACCTGTCGCCTTTTTTTCCCGTACCCTCCATGCCTCCGAGGCTCGACACTCCTCCGTCGAGAAGGAGGAACAAGCCATTGTGGAAGCTGTGCGACACTGGAGGCATTACCTGGCCGGCAGGAGATTTGCTCTCCTCACAGACCAATGGTCAGTTGCCTTCATGTTTAGTAACACGCAGTGGGGCAAGATTAAGAACGACAAGACTTTGCGGTGGAGAATCGAACTCTCCACCTATAACTACGACATCTTGTATCGCCCTGCGAAGCTGAACTAGCCCCCAGATGCCCTGTCCCGCGGTATATGCGCCAGCGCACAAACAGACCGGTTACGGGCCATCCACAACGACCTCTGTCACCCGGGGGTCACCCGGCTTCTTCACTTCGTCAAGGCCTGCAACCTGCCCTACTCCACTGACGATGTCAGGGCTGTGACCAGGGATTGCCAAATCTGTGCAGAGTGCTAACCGCACTTCTAACGGCCGGACAAGGCTCACCTGGTGAAGACCTCCCGCGCTTTTGAACGCCTCAGCATGGACTTCAAAGGGCCACTCCCCTCCACTGACCGTAATGTGTACTTTCTCAACGTTGTTGATGAGTACTCCCGCTTCCCGTTTGCAATCCCTTGTCCTGATATGTCCTCTGCCACTGTCATCAAGGCCCTGCGCAGCATTTTCTCCCTGTTTGGTTTCTCCGCCTATATACATAGCGATCGGGGCTCCTCTTTTATGAGTGAGGAGCTGCGCCAGTACCTGCTCAGTAAGGGCGTCGCCTCGAGCAGGACTACCAGCTACAACCCCCAGGGGAACGGGCAGGTGGAGAGGGAAAATGCTACGGTCTGGAAGACCGTCCTTCTGGCTCTACGGTCTAGAAGTCTCCCGCTGGCAGGAGGTCCTCCCTGACCCGCTCCACTCCATCTGGTCGTTTCTGTGTGCTGCCACAAACGAGACCCCTCACAACCGTCTAGTTGTCTTTCCCAGGACGTCGATCTCCAGGTTCTCGCTCCCGGCCTGGTTAACGAAACCTGGGCCGGTCCTCCTACGGAAACACGTGAGGAGCCTTAAGGCCGATCCCCTGGTCGAGCGGGTTCAGCTTCTCCATGCGAACCCTCAGTACGCGTATGTGGCACACCTTGATGGACGACAGGGCACAGTCTCCCTCCGGGACCTGGCTCCCGCGGGTACCCCCCGCGCCCATTATCACCGCGCCCCTCCCAGCCACCTCCCCACCCACTTCCCCACCTACATCTTCACCAACATCTCCCACAGGGTCCTTTAGCCCTGCCTCTGCGTCGTCACCCTATCCTGGACCCTGTTGTGCGGACGATGTGCTCCCGGAGCCGAAGGTTTCGACGCCAGTGTCCACGCCGCAGCCGGAGCTGAGGCGTTCGCAGCGAACAATTCTTCCTTCTGTGAGACTGAACTTATAGAACATAGAACATAGAACGATACAGCGCAGTACAGGCCCTTCGGCCCACGATGTTGCACCGACATGGGAAGTCAAAAAGCAAAAGCCATCTAACCTACACTATGCCATTATCATCCATATGTTTATCCAATAAACTTTTAAATGCCCTCAATGTTGGTGAGTTCACCACTGTAGCAGGTAGGGCATTCCACGGCCTCACCACTCTTTGCGTAAAGAACCTACCTCTGACCTCTGTCCTATATCTATTACCCCTCAGTTTAAGGCTATGTCCCCTTGTGCTAGCCATTTCCATCCGCGGGAGAAGGCTCTCACTGTCCACCCTATCTAACCCCCTGATCATTTTGTATGCCTCTATTAAGTCTCCTCTTAACCTTCTTCTCTCTAACGAAACAACCTCAAGTCCATCAGCCTTTCCTCATAAGATTTTCCCTCCATACCAGGCAACATCCTGGTAAATCTCCTCTGCACCCGCTCCAAAGCTTCCACGTCCTTCCTATAATGCGGTGACCAGAACTGTCCGCAATACTCCAAATGCGGCCGTACCAGAGTTTTGTACAGCTGCAACATGACCTCATGACTCCGGAACTCAATCCCTCTACCAATAAAGGCCAACACTCCATACCCTATCAACCTGGGTGGCAACTTTCAGGGATCTATGTACATGGACACCTAGATCCCTCTGCTCATCCACACTTCCAAGAACTTTACCATTAGCCAAATATTCCGCATTCCTGTTATTCCTTCCAAAGTGAATCACCTCACACTTCTCTACATTAAACTCCATTTGCCACCTCTCAGCCCAGCTCTGCAGCTTATCTATGTCCCTCTGTAACCTGCTACATCCTTCCAGTCCCTTCCAGCCCCGCTGGACTTTTTATTTAACGGGGGGTGAATGTGGTGAGCCACGTATGGCTGCGTAAGGCTGTTGTATATATGTTCTACTGTTCTATTAGTATTGTTATCTCCACTGTTGTATATACTTATTGTTATTGCTGTTCTGTTATTGGTTGTTGCTGTTGTACTGTTGTATGTTATTATTGGTGCTTCTGTTGGCTGCGCCTGTGGCTCCGCCCAGCTGTGGAGGTATAAAGCCTGTTGACCTGGGTCAGCCCTGCAGTGCGGGAGGAGCTACAGGTCGGCACATATTTAGCTTATTAAAGCATCGGTTCACTGCTTCTCAGCGTCTCGTCTGAATTGATGTCTATCAGACACAAAACTTTCTCACTCACTAGCTTAAACTGCATTTTCCATCGATTTAGAAGCAATGCAGCAAATAAGCGGGGAAAGACATGGGCTGAAGCAAGGAGACACAGTAGATCAGGGCGAATCTCATCTGTGCTCCAAATGATGCCATTTCTTTGTGCCATGACTGAAGTATCACAGATAATCCATGCGCCTGGCAATTCCTAGGTATGCGCATCACCAGAAATCTGTCCTGGTCCACCCACGTCGACACTACCACCAAGAAAGCACAACAGCGCCTATACTTCCTCAGGAAACTAAGGAAATTCGGCATGTCCACAATGACTCTTACCAACATTTACAGATGCACCACAGAAAGCATCCTATCTGGCTGCATCACAGCCTGGTATGGCAACTGCTCAGCCCAAGACCGCAAGAAACTTCAGAGAGTCGTGAACACAGCCCAGTCCATCACACAAATCCATTCATTGACTCCATCTAACCTCCCGCTGCCTAGGGAAAGTGGGCAGCAAAATCAAAGATCCCTTCCACCCGGCTTACTCACTCTTCCAATTTCTTCCATCCGGCAGGGGATACAGAGGTCTGAGAACACGCACGAACAAACTCAAAAACAGCTTCTTCCCCGCTGTTACCAGACTCCTAAATGACTCTCTTATGGACTGACCTCATTAACACTCCACCCTGTATGTTTCATCCGATGCCAGTGCTTATGTAGTTACATTGTATATGTTGTGTTGCCCTATTATGTATTTTGTTTTCTTTTCATGTACTGAATAATCTGTTTGAGTTGCACGTGACAATAAAAAAATCCAAATCCAAATCTACAGCAGCACCGTTTTCCCCAGGAATAGGAATCTATGCAAACTCAAACAAGCACATGCCGCACACGTGTTTGCTCAGATCTGAAATTAACCAAGAGAGGATTACAAAGGCTAACAGGATATTGGTACGGGTTTCTGCAGCACTTAAGTCAGTTAGATGTTATTTGTATATCATCAAAGGATATCACATAGTGGCCGCAGTTCACTGCGAACGATAACTTTTGCGATGGCTCATGCCAGCCCCATGTCATGGCTGGATTCCAAGCTATTTCCTGGTTAAATGTATGAGAATGCGAACAGATGAGCAACAAAGCCACCACTGTATGTCTGCAACATCCCGATCAAGTCAGTTGTGAAGCGGGGAATTTTGGAAAAAGAGAATGCAACATAATTAAATGGCAACATTTTCAATGGAGCAGAGAACAGCGGAATCTAAACTATAGACTGACAAATCTTTCAAAGCAACATTACTGGCAGGAGAAAAGCATAACGAGGTCAAATGAGTATTGGGGTTTTATGTACAGTGGCACGGATTATAAGATCAAAGAGGCAAAATCAAATCTGTACAAGACCATATCAAGCTGCAGCTGAAATACTGCATTGAGTGTTGGCCACCCCATTATAGAGATTAGCCCTGGGAAAGGTACAGCGAAGATTCACTGGGATGATAGCAGGGTTGAGAGGATGCGGTTATACGCTGACAGACTCGGAAAATCAAGGTATCATTTTACTGGAGCAGAGGAAAAGGCAGTTAAGAAATGTGAAATTGAGAAAAGGCCACTTTAATCTGAGTTGAATTCTGTAATAACATTTTCTTGGAGCTTTACTCTTGAGGAGTTGATCTGCTTCATGATTCATACCGTTGCACAAGAGATCAATTGATTCTTCTTTACCCTCAAGTGCATGCCAGCTTTATTGCTTTAAGGGAAAGCTTTGAACTGCAGCATTAATATTTAACATCACTGAAAACAGCACATCATTACTATGTGGAAGAGAAATAACACTTTCTTATTTTGCGATAGTTACTGCAGCACAGATTGAATCATTAACTAGTTCCTATCTTGATCATTTTGTTTTGCATTTTCAAGCTTATAAGCAATACGGTTAAATCCTACCAAGAACAGTGAAACAGCAATAAAGATAATCAGATCGCCTCCAATAAGATAGCAGTTGCCTCTAATGATTCATTATTTTAATTGACTAATGTCTCCTTATTACATCAAGCAGAAGATTTAATAACCTCTTCCGCTGGTAGAACCTGATGCATTAATGCCACTTTTATGCTGATGCGAGTTTAAGTCTGATTCAGGGAGACAGCCATCCGTATGAGCCAAATTCCTGCTTTCACAGGGTTGTATCTGCCGTTTTTCATTCCAGTTCAGAAACAGAGAACGACGAAAAACTGGTCCAGTTGCTAGGATAAATGTAAATGAATCTACGTGGATTTCAGCAAGGCTTTCAACAAGGTCCAGCATGGCAGATTGGTCAAATGCAGTGGCAACTTGAATCCAAAACTGATGGAGTGCCAAGAAGCAAAGGATAATCGTTGATGGGTGTTTTTTTGAGACTGAAAGGCTGTTTCCAGTGGTGCTTTGCAAGATTCCTTGACCATTTGCGTTTGGTACTAAGTATCAATGATTTAAACTTAAATGTAAGGGACATGATTTAGAAATTTGCAGATGGTTCCAAAATTGTCTGTGTGAGGAAGAAAGCAGGAGGGGATCAAGGACAGGTCAGGTGGGCAGAAAAGTGGCAACTGGAATTTTGTTGGAGAAGTGAGCAAACGAGGCACAAGAATAAACAATGAATGGTGGAGACAGAGATTGGCAGAGGCATATTTTAGTGAGCATAGATGAGGCCGAGACGAGTGGATAACAGAAACTAGTTTTATTGCGAAGTTAATATAGGTACAAAACTCTCCAGACCCCAGCTGGGTCTGAGGTGTCTGTACCAAAACTGGCCAACTTTATATTAAAGATTATTAGAGTGTCCATGGACTCCTAGCTCCTCAGCGGGGGACCTTGTACTCCATGAGGTTCATGTGGAGATGAATTGCTTCTGCCCCGTAGGTCTCGTGCAAGTTATAACATCCCTCCCCCCTCAAAGTCTGAAGACTCCAATGAAGTCGGAGGATGTTTGCGCCTCTACGCCTGTTGCTGCACCTCTGGCGCCTGCTGGGCCGGACCAGGATGGTGAACGTCGTTTGTGCACAGAGCGTTGCGTTGGAGGTACCGTTCGAGGCCCCTGAACGGCTAGTTCCCCATCAGAGACTTCTGACACCTGGGACGCCATGTCGGAACCCTGACCCCTTGGGGGCAATACTCTCATGTCTTGGAGTAGGCTGGTCAGTAATTGGCTGCTCTCAAGGAGACCTGTGCACTGCGGTTCTGATATGATCAACATGCTTTTTCACCAAGCGACCTGGAACTCGGACTTGGCACAATTCCAGCTCGGCCAGGCGAAGAACCATTCTGGAGATCCACTGGGCGGCGGAGGCGAAGTTCCGAACATAGACTGATAGAGCGCATATCCTGGTACAAACAGTCTGGTCCGCTTGTGTCCATCTGGGTAACGCCGTTACTGCTCTTGGCTGAGGCATACTCTCCCACTAAAATCTAGGAATGTAAAACAAGACGAATCTGTAGTTGCCGGCCTAGCAACAATTACGCTGGTGCTACCCCGGGTCTGGGGAGGGTGAGGTTGTGGTGGGACTGGGGAGGGTGAGGTTGTGGCGGGTCTGGGGAGGGTGAGGTTGTGGCGGGTCTGGGGAGGGTGAGGTTGTGGTGGGCTTGGGGTGGGTGAGGTTGTGGCGGGTCAGGGGAGGGTGAGGTTGTGGCGGGTCTGGGGAGGGTGAGGTTCTGGTGGGCCTGGGGAGGGTGAGGTTGTGGTGGGCTTGGGGAGAGTGAGGTTGTGGTGGGCCTGGGGAGGGTGAGGTTGTGGTGGGTCTGGGGAGGGTGAGGTTGTGATGGGCTTGGGGAGAGTGAGGTTGTGGTGGGTCTGGGGAGGGTGATGTTGTGGTGGGTCTGGGGAGGGTGAGGTTCTGGTGGGTCTGCGGAGGGAGAGGTTGTGGTGGGTCTGGGGAGGGTGAGGTTGTGGTGGATCTGGGGAGGGTGAGGTTGTGGTGGATCTGGGGAGGGTGAGGTTGTGGTGGGTCTGGGGAGGGTGAGGTTCTGGTGGGTCTGGGGAGGGTGAGGTTGTGGTGGGTCTGGGGAGGGTGAGGTTGTGGTGGGTCTGGGGAGGGTGAGGTTGTGGTGGGACTGGGGAGGGTGAGGTTGTGGTGGGACTGGGGAGGGTGAGGTTGTGGTGGGACTGGGGAGGGTGAGGTTGTGGTGGGCCCAGGGGGGTGAGGTTGTTTTGGGTCCAGGGGGGGGGGGGGGGGGAGGTTGTGGTGTGCCTGGGGAGGGTGAGGTTGTGTTGGGCCTGGGGAGGGTGAGGTTGTGGTGGGCCAAGGGGGGTGAGGTTGTTTTGGGTCCGGGGGGGGGGAGGTTGTGGTGGGCCTGGGGAGGGTGAGTATGGAGTGGGCCTGGGGAGGGTGAGGATGGAGTGGGCCTGGGGAGGGTGAGGTTGTGGTGGGTCTGGGGAGGGTGAGGTTGTGATGGGCTTGGGGAGAGTGAGGTTGTGGTGGGTCTGGGGAGGGTGATGTTGTGGTGGGTCTGGGGAGGGTGAGGTTCTGGTGGGTCTGCGGAGGGAGAGGTTGTGGTGGGTCTGGGGAGGGTGAGGTTGTGGTGGATCTGGGGAGGGTGAGGTTGTGGTGGATCTGGGGAGGGTGAGGTTGTGGTGGGTCTGGGGAGGGTGAGGTTCTGGTGGGTCTGGGGAGGGTGAGGTTGTGGTGGGTCTGGGGAGGGTGAGGTTGTGGTGGGTCTGGGGAGGGTGAGGTTGTGGTGGGTCTGGGGAGGGTGAGGTTGTGGTGGGTCTGGGGAGGGTGAGGTTGTGGTGGGTCTGGGGAGGGTGAGGTTGTGGTGGGTCTGGGGAGGGTGAGGTTGTGGTGGGTCTGGGGAGGGTGAGGTTGTGGTGGATCTGGGGTGGGTGAGGTTGTGGTGGATCTGGGGAGGGTGAGGTTGTGGTGGGATTGGGGAGGGTGAGGTTGTGGTGGGATTGGGGAGGGTGAGGTTGTGGTGGGCCTGGGGAGGGTGAGGTTGTGGTGAGTCTGGGGAGGGTGAGGTTGTGGTGAGTCTGGGGAGGGTGAGGTTGTGGTGGGACTGGGGAGGGTGAGGTTGTGGTGGGCCTGGGGAGGGTGAGGTTGTGGTGGATCTGGGGAGGGTGAGGTTGTGGTGGGTCTGGGGAGGGTGAGGTTGTGGTGGGCCCGGCGAGGGTGAGGTTCTGGTGGGTCTGGGGAGGGTGAGGTTGTGGTGGGTCTGGGGAGGGTGAGGTTGTGGTGGGTCTGGGGAGGGTGAGGTTGTGGTGGGTCTGGGGAGGGTGAGGTTGTGGTGGGTCTGGGGAGGGTGAGGTTGTGGTGGGCCCGGCGAGGGTGAGGTTCTGGTGGGTCTGGGGAGGGTGAGGTTGTGGTGGGTCTGGGGAGGGTGAGGTTGTGGTGGATCTGGGGAGGGTGAGGTTGTGGTGGGCTTGGGGAGAGTGAGGTTGTGCTGGGCCTGAGGAGGGTGAGACTGTGGTGGGCCTGGGGAGAGTGAGGTTGTGGTGGGCCTGGGGAGGGTGAGGTTGTGGTGGGCCTGGGGAGGGTGAGGTTGTGGTGGGCTTGGGGAGGGTGAGGTTGTGATGGGCTTGGGGAGGGTGAGGTTGTGGTGGGTCTGGGGTGGGTGAGGTTGTGGTGGGCTTGGGGAGGGTGAGGTTGTGATGGGCTTGGGGAGGGTGAGGTTGTGGTGGGCCTGGTGAGGGTGAGGTTGTGGTGGGTCTGGGGAGGGTGAGGTTGTGGTGGGCTTGGGGAGGGTGAGGTTGTGGTGGGTCTGGGGAGGGTGAGGTTGTGGTGGGTCTGGGGAGGGTGAGGTTGTGGTGGGTCTGGGGAGGGTGAGGTTGTGGTGGGTCTGGGGAGGGTGAGGTTGTGGTGGGACTGGGGAGGGTGAGGTTGTGGTGGGACTGGGGAGGGTGAGGTTGTGGTGGGACTGGGGAGGGTGAGGTTGTGGTGGGCCCAGGGGGGTGAGGTTGTTTTGGGTCCAGGGGGGGGGGGGGGGAGGTTGTGGTGTGCCTGGGGAGGGTGAGGTTGTGTTGGGCCTGGGGAGGGTGAGGTTGTGGTGGGCCAAGGGGGGTGAGGTTGTTTTGGGTCCGGGGGGGGGGAGGTTGTGGTGGGCCTGGGGAGGGTGAGGTTGTGGTGGGTCTGGGGAGGGTGAGGTTGTGGTGGGCCCGGCGAGGGTGAGGTTCTGGTGGGTCTGGGGAGGGTGAGGTTGTGGTGGGTCTGGGGAGGGTGAGGTTGTGGTGGATCTGGGGAGGGTGAGGTTGTGGTGGGCTTGGGGAGAGTGAGGTTGTGCTGGGCCTGAGGAGGGTGAGACTGTGGTGGGCCTGGGGAGAGTGAGGTTGTGGTGGGCCTGGGGAGGGTGAGGTTGTGGTGGGCCTGGGGAGGGTGAGGTTGTGGTGGGCTTGGGGAGGGTGAGGTTGTGATGGGCTTGGGGAGGGTGAGGTTGTGGTGGGTCTGGGGCGGGTGAGGTTGTGGTGGGCTTGGGGAGGGTGAGGTTGTGATGGGCTTGGGGAGGGTGAGGTTGTGGTGGGCCTGGTGAGGGTGAGGTTGTGGTGGGTCTGGGGAGGGTGAGGTTGTGGTGGGCTTGGGGAGGGTGAGGTTGTGGTGGGTCTGGGGAGGGTGAGGTTGTGGTGGGTCTGGGGAGGGTGAGGTTGTGGTGGGTCTGGGGAGGGTGAGGTTGTGGTGGGACTGGGGAGGGTGAGGTTGTGGTGGGACTGGGGAGGGTGAGGTTGTGGTGGGACTGGGGAGGGTGAGGTTGTGGTGGGCCCAGGGGGGTGAGGTTGTTTTGGGTCCAGGGGGGGGGGGGGGGGAGGTTGTGGTGTGCCTGGGGAGGGTGAGGTTGTGTTGGGCCTGGGGAGGGTGAGGTTGTGGTGGGCCAAGGGGGGTGAGGTTGTTTTGGGTCCGGGGGGGGGGGAGGTTGTGGTGGGCCTGGGGAGGGTGAGTATGGAGTGGGCCTGGGGAGGGTGAGGATGGAGTGGGCCTGGGGAGGGTGAGGTTGTGGTGGGTCTGGGGAGGGTGAGGTTGTGGTGGGTCTGGGGAGGGTGAGGTTGTGGTGGGTCTGGGGAGGGTGAGGTTGTGGTGGGTCTGGGGAGGGTGAGGTTGTGGTGGGCCCGGGGAGGGTGAGGTTGTGGTGGGCCCGGGGAGGGTGAGGTTGTGGTGGGTCTGGGGAGGGTGAGGTTGTGGTGGGACTGGGGAGGGTGAGGTTGTGGTGGGACTGGGGAGGGTGAGGTTGTGGTGGGTCTGGGGAGGGTGAGGTTGTGGTGGGCCTGGTGAGGGTGAGATTGTGGTGGGCCTGGTGAGGGTGAGGTTGTGGTGGGCCTGGTGAGGGTGAGGTTGTGGTGGGCCTGGTGAGGGTGAGATTGTGGTGGGCCCGGGGAGGGCGAGGTTGTGGTGGGCCCAGTTGTGTCAGGTTGTGGTGGGCCCAGTGGTGTGAGGTTGTGGTGGGACGAGGAATGGTGAGGTTGTGGTGAGTCTGGGCAGTGTGAGGTTGTGGTGAGCCCGAGGAGGATGAGCTTGTGGTACGTCTGGGCAGGGTGAGTTTGTGGTGGGTCTGGGCAGGGTGAGGTTGTGGAGGGCCTGGGGAGGGTGAGGTTGTGGTGGGTCTGGGGAGGGTGAGGTTGTGGCGGGTCTGGGGAGGGTGAGGTTGTGGTGGGTCTGGGGAGGGTGAGGTTGTGGTGGGCCCGGCCATGGTGAGGTTGTGGTGGGACTGGGGAGGGTGAGGTTGTGGAGGGCCTGGGGAGGGAGAGGTTGTGGTGGGCCTGGGGAGGGTGAGGTTGTGGTGGGTCTGGGGAGGGTGAGTTGTGGTGGGCCTGGGGAGGGTGAGGTTGTGGAGGGCCTGGGGAGGGTGAGGTTGTGGTGGGTCTGGGGAGGGTGAGGTTGTGGTGGGTCTGGGGAGGGTGAGGTTGTGGTGGGTCTGGGGAGCGTGAGGTTGTGGTGGGTCTGGGGAGGGTGAGGTTGTGGTGGGTCTGGGGAGGGTGAGGTTGTGGTGGGACTGGGGAGGGTGAGTTGTGGTGTGTCTGGGGAGGGTGAGTTGCGGTGGGCCTGGGGAGGGTGAGGTTGTGGTGGGCCTGGGGAGGGTGAGGTTGTGGTGGGACTGGGGAGGGTGAGGTTGTGGTGAGTCTGGGCAGGGTGAGGTTGTGGTGGGCCCGGGGAGGGTGAGTTGTGGTGGGAATGGGGAGGGTGGGTTGTTGTGGGTCAGGGGTCGGACTAGGGAGGGTGAGGTTGTGGTGGGACTGGGCAGGGTGAGTTGTGGTGGGTCTGGGGAGGGTGACTTGTTGTGGGTCTGGGGAGGGTGTGTTGTGGTGGGACAGGGGAGGGTGGGTTGTTGTGGGTCTGGGGTGGGACTGGGGAGGGTGAGGTTGTGGTGGGACTGGGGAGGGTGAGGTTGTGGTGGGACTGGGGAGGGTGAGTTGTGGTGTGTCTGGGGAGGGTGAGTTGTGGTGGGTCTGGGGAGGGTGAGGATGGAGTGGGCCTGGGGAGGGTGAGGTTGTGTTGGTACTGGGGAGGGTGAGGCTGTGGTGGTCCTGGCGAGGGTGAGGTTGTGGTGGGACTGGGGAGGGTGAGGTTGTGGTGGGCCTGGGGAGGGTGAGGTTGTGGTGGGCCTGGGGAGGGTGAGGTTGTGGTGGGACTGGGGAGGGTGAGGTTGTGGTGGGCCTGGGGAGGGTGAGGTTGTGGTGGGACTGGGGAGGGTGAGGATGGAGTGGGCCTGGGGAGGGTGAGGTTGTGGTGTGTCTGGGGAGGGTGTGTTGTGGTGGGCCTGGGGAGGGCGAGGTTGTGGTGGGTCTGGGGAGGGTGAGGTTGTGGTGGGTCTGGGGAGGGTGAGGTTGTGGTGAGTCTGGGCAGGGTGAGGTTGTGGTGGGTCTGGGGAGGGTGAGGTTGTGGTGGGACTGGGGAGGGTGAGGTTGTGGTGGGACTGGGGAGGGTGAGGTTGTGGTGGGCCTGGTGAGGGTGAGATTGTGGTGGGCCTGGTGAGGGTGAGATTGTGGTGGGCCTGGTGAGGGTGAGGTTGTGGTGGGCCTGGTGAGGGTGAGATTGTGGTGGGCCCGGGGAGGGCGAGGTTGTGGTGGGCCCAGTTGTGTCAGGTTGTGGTGGGCCCAGTGGTGTGAGGTTGTGGTGGGACGAGGAATGGTGAGGTTGTGGTGAGTCTGGGCAGTGTGAGGTTGTGGTGAGCCCGAGGAGGATGAGCTTGTGGTACGTCTGGGCAGGGTGAGTTTGTGGTGGGTCTGGGCAGGGTGAGGTTGTGGTGGGTCTGGGGAGGGTGAGGTTGTGGTGGGACTGGTGAGGGTGAGGTTGTGGCGGGTCTGGGGAGGGTGAGGTTGTGGTGGGTCTGGGGAGGGTGAGGTTGTGGTGGGTCTGGGGAGGGTGAGGTTGTGGTGGGACTGGGGAGGGTGAGGTTGTGGTGGGCCTGGGGAGGGTGAGGTTGTGGTGGGTCTGGGGAGGGTGAGGTTGTGGTGGGACCCGGGAGGGTGAGGTTGTGGTGGGACTGGGGAGGGTGAGGTTGTGGAGGGCCTGGGGAGGGTGAGGTTGTGGTGGGTCTGGGGAGGGTGAGGTTGTGGCGGGTCTGGGGAGGGTGAGGTTGTGGTGGGTCTGGGGAGGGTGAGGTTGTGGTGGGTCTGGGGAGGGTGAGGTTGTGGTGGGACTGGGGAGGGTGAGGTTGTGGTGGGACTGGGGAGGGTGAGGTTGTGGTGGGACTGGGGAGGGTGAGGTTGTGGTGGGCCCAGGGGGGTGAGGTTGTTTTGGGTCCAGGGGGGGGGGGGGGGGAGGTTGTGGTGTGCCTGGGGAGGGTGAGGTTGTGTTGGGCCTGGGGAGGGTGAGGTTGTGGTGGGCCAAGGGGGGTGAGGTTGTTTTGGGTCCGGGGGGGGGGAGGTTGTGGTGGGCCTGGGGAGGGTGAGTATGGAGTGGGCCTGGGGAGGGTGAGGATGGAGTGGGCCTGGGGAGGGTGAGGTTGTGGTGGGTCTGGGGAGGGTGAGGTTGTGGTGGGTCTGGGGAGGGTGAGGTTGTGGTGGGTCTGGGGAGGGTGAGGTTGTGGTGGGTCTGGGGAGGGTGAGGTTGTGGTGGGCCCGGGGAGGGTGAGGTTGTGGTGGGCCCGGGGAGGGTGAGGTTGTGGTGGGTCTGGGGAGGGTGAGGTTGTGGTGGGACTGGGGAGGGTGAGGTTGTGGTGGGACTGGGGAGGGTGAGGTTGTGGTGGGTCTGGGGAGGGTGAGGTTGTGGTGGGCCTGGTGAGGGTGAGATTGTGGTGGGCCTGGTGAGGGTGAGATTGTGGTGGGCCTGGTGAGGGTGAGGTTGTGGTGGGCCTGGTGAGGGTGAGATTGTGGTGGGCCCGGGGAGGGCGAGGTTGTGGTGGGCCCAGTTGTGTCAGGTTGTGGTGGGCCCAGTGGTGTGAGGTTGTGGTGGGACGAGGAATGGTGAGGTTGTGGTGAGTCTGGGCAGTGTGAGGTTGTGGTGAGCCCGAGGAGGATGAGCTTGTGGTACGTCTGGGCAGGGTGAGTTTGTGGTGGGTCTGGGCAGGGTGAGGTTGTGGAGGGCCTGGGGAGGGTGAGGTTGTGGTGGGTCTGGGGAGGGTGAGGTTGTGGCGGGTTTGGGGAGGGTGAGGTTGTGGTGGGTCTGGGGAGGGTGAGGTTGTGGTGGGCCCGGCCATGGTGAGGTTGTGGTGGGACTGGGGAGGGTGAGGTTGTGGAGGGCCTGGGGAGGGTGAGGTTGTGGTGGGTCTGGGGAGGGTGAGGTTGTGGCGGGTCTGGGGAGGGTGAGGTTGTGGTGGGTCTGGGGAGGGTGAGGTTGTGGTGGGTCTGGGGAGGGTGAGGTTGTGGTGGGACTGGGGAGGGTGAGGTTGTGGTGGGACTGGGGAGGGTGAGGTTGTGGTGTGCCTGGGGAGGGTGAGGTTGTGTTGGGCCTGGGGAGGGTGAGGTTGTGGTGGGCCAAGGGGGGTGAGGTTGTTTTGGGTCCGGGGGGGGGGAGGTTGTGGTGGGCCTGGGGAGGGTGAGTATGGAGTGGGCCTGGGGAGGGTGAGGATGGAGTGGGCCTGGGGAGGGTGAGGTTGTGGTGGGTCTGGGGAGGGTGAGGTTGTGGTGGGACTGGGGAGGGTGAGGTTGTGGTGGGTCTGGGGAGGGTGAGGTTGTGGTGGGTCTGGGGTGGGTGAGGTTGTGGTGGGTCTGGGGAGGGTGAGGTTGTGGTGGGCCTGGTGAGGGTGAGGTTGTGGTGGGCCTGGGGAGGGTGAGGTTGTGGTGGGCCCGGGGAGGGAGAGGTTGTGGTGGGAATGGGGAGGGTGGGTTGTTGTGGGTCAGGGGTCGGACTGGGGAGGGTGAGGTTGTTGTGGGTCTGGGGAGGGTGAGTTGTGGTGTGTCTGGGGAGGGTGAGTTGTGGTGGGTCTGGGGAGGGTGAGGATGGAGTGGGCCTGGGGAGGGTGAGGTTGTGTTGGTACTGGGGAGGGTGAGGCTGTGGTGGTCCTGGCGAGGGTGAGGTTGTGGTGGGACTGGGGAGGGTGAGGTTGTGGTGGGCCTGGGGAGGGTGAGGTTGTGGTGGGACTGGGGAGGGTGAGGTTGTGGTGGGCCTGGGGAGGGTGAGGTTGTGGTGGGCCTGGGGAGGGTGTGTTGTGGTGGGCCTGGGGAGGGCGAGGTTGTGGTGGGTCTGGGGAGGGTGAGGTTGTGGTGGGACTGGGGAGGGTGAGGTTGTGGTGAGTCTGGGCAGGGTGAGGTTGTGGTGGGCCCGGGGAGGGTGAGTTGTGGTGGGAATGGGGAGGGTGGGTTGTTGTGGGTCAGGGGTCGGACTAGGGAGGGTGAGGTTGTGGTGGGACTGGGCAGGGTGAGTTGTGGTGGGTCTGGGGAGGGTGACTTGTTGTGGGTCTGGGGAGGGTGTGTTGTGGTGGGACTGGGGAGGGTGGGTTGTTGTGGGTCTGGGGTGGGACTGGGGAGGGTGAGGTTGTGGTGGGACTGGGGAGGGTGAGTTGTGGTGGGACTGGGGAGGGTGAGTTGTGGTGTGTCTGGGGAGGGTGAGTTGTGGTGGGTCTGGGGAGGGTGAGGATGGAGTGGGCCTGGGGAGGGTGAGGTTGTGTTGGTACTGGGGAGGGTGAGGCTGTGGTGGTCCTGGCGAGGGTGAGGTTGTGGTGGGACTGGGGAGGGTGAGGTTGTGGTGGGCCTGGGGAGGGTGAGGTTGTGGTGGGCCTGGGGAGGGTGAGGTTGTGGTGGGACTGGGGAGGGTGAGGTTGTGGTGGGCCTGGGGAGGGTGAGGTTGTGGTGGGACTGGGGAGGGTGAGGATGGAGTGGGCCTGGGGAGGGTGAGGTTGTGGTGTGTCTGGGGAGGGTGTGTTGTGGTGGGCCTGGGGAGGGCGAGGTTGTGGTGGGTCTGGGGAGGGTGAGGTTGTGGTGGGTCTGGGGAGGGTGAGGTTGTGGTGAGTCTGGGCAGGGTGAGGTTGTGGTGGGTCTGGGGAGGGTGAGGTTGTGGTGGGACTGGGGAGGGTGAGGTTGTGGTGGGACTGGGGAGGGTGAGGTTGTGGTGGGCCTGGTGAGGGTGAGATTGTGGTGGGCCTGGTGAGGGTGAGATTGTGGTGGGCCTGGTGAGGGTGAGGTTGTGGTGGGCCTGGTGAGGGTGAGATTGTGGTGGGCCCGGGGAGGGCGAGGTTGTGGTGGGCCCAGTTGTGTCAGGTTGTGGTGGGCCCAGTGGTGTGAGGTTGTGGTGGGACGAGGAATGGTGAGGTTGTGGTGAGTCTGGGCAGTGTGAGGTTGTGGTGAGCCCGAGGAGGATGAGCTTGTGGTACGTCTGGGCAGGGTGAGTTTGTGGTGGGTCTGGGCAGGGTGAGGTTGTGGTGGGTCTGGGGAGGGTGAGGTTGTGGTGGGACTGGTGAGGGTGAGGTTGTGGCGGGTCTGGGGAGGGTGAGGTTGTGGTGGGTCTGGGGAGGGTGAGGTTGTGGTGGGTCTGGGGAGGGTGAGGTTGTGGTGGGACTGGGGAGGGTGAGGTTGTGGTGGGCCTGGGGAGGGTGAGGTTGTGGTGGGTCTGGGGAGGGTGAGGTTGTGGTGGGACCCGGGAGGGTGAGGTTGTGGTGGGACTGGGGAGGGTGAGGTTGTGGAGGGCCTGGGGAGGGTGAGGTTGTGGTGGGTCTGGGGAGGGTGAGGTTGTGGCGGGTCTGGGGAGGGTGAGGTTGTGGTGGGTCTGGGGAGGGTGAGGTTGTGGTGGGTCTGGGGAGGGTGAGGTTGTGGTGGGACTGGGGAGGGTGAGGTTGTGGTGGGACTGGGGAGGGTGAGGTTGTGGTGGGACTGGGGAGGGTGAGGTTGTGGTGGGCCCAGGGGGGTGAGGTTGTTTTGGGTCCAGGGGGGGGGGGGGGGAGGTTGTGGTGTGCCTGGGGAGGGTGAGGTTGTGTTGGGCCTGGGGAGGGTGAGGTTGTGGTGGGCCAAGGGGGGTGAGGTTGTTTTGGGTCCGGGGGGGGGGAGGTTGTGGTGGGCCTGGGGAGGGTGAGTATGGAGTGGGCCTGGGGAGGGTGAGGATGGAGTGGGCCTGGGGAGGGTGAGGTTGTGGTGGGTCTGGGGAGGGTGAGGTTGTGGTGGGTCTGGGGAGGGTGAGGTTGTGGTGGGTCTGGGGAGGGTGAGGTTGTGGTGGGTCTGGGGAGGGTGAGGTTGTGGTGGGCCCGGGGAGGGTGAGGTTGTGGTGGGCCCGGGGAGGGTGAGGTTGTGGTGGGTCTGGGGAGGGTGAGGTTGTGGTGGGACTGGGGAGGGTGAGGTTGTGGTGGGACTGGGGAGGGTGAGGTTGTGGTGGGTCTGGGGAGGGTGAGGTTGTGGTGGGCCTGGTGAGGGTGAGATTGTGGTGGGCCTGGTGAGGGTGAGATTGTGGTGGGCCTGGTGAGGGTGAGGTTGTGGTGGGCCTGGTGAGGGTGAGATTGTGGTGGGCCCGGGGAGGGCGAGGTTGTGGTGGGCCCAGTTGTGTCAGGTTGTGGTGGGCCCAGTGGTGTGAGGTTGTGGTGGGACGAGGAATGGTGAGGTTGTGGTGAGTCTGGGCAGTGTGAGGTTGTGGTGAGCCCGAGGAGGATGAGCTTGTGGTACGTCTGGGCAGGGTGAGTTTGTGGTGGGTCTGGGCAGGGTGAGGTTGTGGAGGGCCTGGGGAGGGTGAGGTTGTGGTGGGTCTGGGGAGGGTGAGGTTGTGGCGGGTTTGGGGAGGGTGAGGTTGTGGTGGGTCTGGGGAGGGTGAGGTTGTGGTGGGCCCGGCCATGGTGAGGTTGTGGTGGGACTGGGGAGGGTGAGGTTGTGGAGGGCCTGGGGAGGGTGAGGTTGTGGTGGGTCTGGGGAGGGTGAGGTTGTGGCGGGTCTGGGGAGGGTGAGGTTGTGGTGGGTCTGGGGAGGGTGAGGTTGTGGTGGGTCTGGGGAGGGTGAGGTTGTGGTGGGACTGGGGAGGGTGAGGTTGTGGTGGGACTGGGGAGGGTGAGGTTGTGGTGTGCCTGGGGAGGGTGAGGTTGTGTTGGGCCTGGGGAGGGTGAGGTTGTGGTGGGCCAAGGGGGGTGAGGTTGTTTTGGGTCCGGGGGGGGGGAGGTTGTGGTGGGCCTGGGGAGGGTGAGTATGGAGTGGGCCTGGGGAGGGTGAGGATGGAGTGGGCCTGGGGAGGGTGAGGTTGTGGTGGGTCTGGGGAGGGTGAGGTTGTGGTGGGACTGGGGAGGGTGAGGTTGTGGTGGGTCTGGGGAGGGTGAGGTTGTGGTGGGTCTGGGGTGGGTGAGGTTGTGGTGGGTCTGGGGAGGGTGAGGTTGTGGTGGGCCTGGTGAGGGTGAGGTTGTGGTGGGCCTGGGGAGGGTGAGGTTGTGGTGGGCCCGGGGAGGGAGAGGTTGTGGTGGGAATGGGGAGGGTGGGTTGTTGTGGGTCAGGGGTCGGACTGGGGAGGGTGAGGTTGTTGTGGGTCTGGGGAGGGTGAGTTGTGGTGTGTCTGGGGAGGGTGAGTTGTGGTGGGTCTGGGGAGGGTGAGGATGGAGTGGGCCTGGGGAGGGTGAGGTTGTGTTGGTACTGGGGAGGGTGAGGCTGTGGTGGTCCTGGCGAGGGTGAGGTTGTGGTGGGACTGGGGAGGGTGAGGTTGTGGTGGGCCTGGGGAGGGTGAGGTTGTGGTGGGACTGGGGAGGGTGAGGTTGTGGTGGGCCTGGGGAGGGTGAGGTTGTGGTGGGCCTGGGGAGGGTGTGTTGTGGTGGGCCTGGGGAGGGCGAGGTTGTGGTGGGTCTGGGGAGGGTGAGGTTGTGGTGAGTCTGGGCAGGGTGAGGTTGTGGTGGGCCCGGGGAGGGTGAGGTTGTGGTGGGACTGGGGAGGGTGAGGTTGTGGTGGGTCTGGGGAGGGTGAGGTTGTGGTGGGCCTGGTGAGGGTGAGATTGTGGTGGGCCTGGTGAGGGTGAGATTGTGGTGGGCCTGGTGAGGGTGAGGTTGTGGTGGGCCTGGTGAGGGTGAGATTGTGGTGGGCCTGGTGAGGGTGAGGTTGTGGTGGGCCCGGGGAGGGCGAGGTTGTGGTGGGCCCAGTTGTGTCAGGTTGTGGTGGGCCCAGTGGTGTGAGGTTGTGGTGGGACGAGGAATGGTGAGGTTGTGGTGAGTCTGGGCAGGGTGAGGTTGTGGTGAGCCCGAGGAGGATGAGCTTGTGGTACGTCTGGGCAGGGTGAGTTTGTGGTGGGTCTGGGCAGGGTGAGGTTGTGGTGGGTCTGGGCAGGGTGAGTTTGTGGTGGGACTGGTGAGGGTGAGGTTGTGGTGGGCCCAGGGAGGGTGAGGTTGTGGTGGGACCCGGGAGGGTGAGGTTGTGGTGGGACTGGGGAGGGTGAGGTTGTGGAGGGCCTGGGGAGGGTGAGGTTGTGGTGGGTCTGGGGAGGGTGAGGTTGTGGTGGGTCTGGGGAGGGTGAGGTTGTGGTGGGACTGGGGAGGGTGAGGTTGTGGTGGGCCTGGGGAGGGTGAGGTTGTGGTGGGTCTGGGGAGGGTGAGGTTGTGGCGGGTCTGGGGAGGGTGAGGTTGTGGTGGGTCTGGGGAGGGTGAGGTTGTGGTGGGACTGGGGAGGGTGATGTTGTGGTGGGTCTGGGGAGGGTGAGGTTGTGGCGGGTCTGGGGAGGGTGAGGTTGTGGTGGGTCTGGGGAGGGTGAGGTTGTGGTGGGTCTGGGGAGGGTGAGGTTGTGGTGGGTCTGGGGAGGGTGAGGTTGTGGTGGGTCTGGGGAGGGTGAGGTTGTGGTGGGTCTGGGGAGGGTGAGGTTGTGGTGGGACTGGGGAGGGTGAGGTTGTGGTGGGACTGGGGAGGGTGAGGTTGTGGTGGGACTGGGGAGGGTGAGGTTGTGGTGGGCCCAGGGGGGTGAGGTTGTTTTGGGTCCAGGGGGGGGGGGGGGGGGAGGTTGTGGTGTGCCTGGGGAGGGTGAGGTTGTGTTGGGCCTGGGGAGGGTGAGGTTGTGGTGGGCCAAGGGGGGTGAGGTTGTTTTGGGTCCGGGGGGGGGGAGGTTGTGGTGGGCCTGGGGAGGGTGAGTATGGAGTGGGCCTGGGGAGGGTGAGGATGGAGTGGGCCTGGGGAGGGTGAGATTGTGGTGGGTCTGGGGAGCGTGAGGTTGTGGTGGGACTGGGGAGGGAGAGGTTGTGGTGGGTCTGGGGAGGGTGAGGTTGTGGTGGGTCTGGGGAGGGTGAGGTTGTGGTGGGCCTGGGGAGGGTGAGGTTGTGGTGGGCCTGGTGAGGGTGAGGTTGTGGTGGGTCTGGGGAGGGTGAGGTTGTGGTGGGCCTGGTGAGGGTGAGGTTGTGGTGGGTCTGGGGAGGGTGAGGTTGTGGTGGGCCTGGTGAGGGTGAGGTTGTGGTGGGCCCGGGGAGGGCGACGTTGTGGTGGGGCTGCGGAGGGTGAGGTTGTGGTGGGCCTGTTGAGGGTGAGGTTGTGGTGGGCCTGGTGAGGGTGAGGTTGTGGTGGGCCCGGGGAGGGCGATGTTGTGGTGAGCCCAGTGGTGTGAGGTTGTGGTGGGCCCAGTGGTGTGAGGTTGTTGTGGGACCAGGGAGGGTGAGGTTGTGGTGAGTCTGGGCAGGGTGAGGTTGTGGTGGGCCCGGGGAGGGTGAGGTTTGGTAAGTCTGGGCAGGGTGAGGTTGTGGTGGGTCTCGGCAGGGTTAGTTTGTGGTGGGACCAGGGAGGGTGAGGTTGTGGTGAGTCTGGGCAGGGTGAGGTTGTGGTGAGCCCGGGAAGGGTGAGGTTTGGTATGTCTGGGCAGGGTGAGGTTGTGGTGGGCCCGGGGAGGGTGAGGTTGTGGTGGGTCTGGGCAGGGTGAGGTTGTGGTGGGCCTGTTGAGGGTGAGGTTGTGGTGGGCCTGGTGAGGGTGAGGGTGAGGTTGTGGTGGGCCCGGGGAGGGTGAGGTTGTGGTGAGCCCAGTGGTGTGAGGTTGTGGTGGGCCCAGTGGTGTGAGGTTGTGGTGGGCCCAGTGGTGTGAGATTGTGGTGGGCCCAGTGGTGTGAGGTTGTAGTGGGTCTGGGGAGGGTTCACTGAACCGATGTCGTCACAATGCGATTGTATGTGTCAGTGTGCAATCTGTGCTTATCTGGTAGAATATGAGCAGAGCTTCAAGGAAATTCCCAGCACAGGTATTACATGCAATGTTCGGCTGTTAGGTCTGCTTTCTTTACTTTATGTCAAATGACAAGGAATTCCGAGGGGTTATTGACAATTTTTTTTCTTTCAGCAGAATAATTTATCTTCTGGATACTTCATTAAATCTGCAGACAGATTTTCTCAGTATCGTCGGGCATGGTGTAAATTGTGCAGTGCTTTACAAGCCTTTGTAGGTTTTCACTTGGCGGGGAGTGGGGGGGCGGGGGGATTCAATAGCATTTTGCCTCACTCCAGGGGCCAATGAACAAATTTCAGAAAGATGGGTGCAACCCCCACCCCCCCGCCTCACCCCCTGCTTCCCCACCTTCTGGAGGTCTTGATGTCTTGCTGGGTATTCTCCCAGTACCCTACTCTCGTGGCCATATGGAAGTCTAAGTCTTCATTGTAACTGTGTCTGACATTAACGGCTGGGTATAACTGTCTTCATCTGACATTCATTCATGCGTTTCAAAGTGAGTGACTGGCATTGGCGACAAAGGACAGAAACACTGACTGATTTTCCTGTCACGAGCAAGGATTTCCCTAAATGCCGTGAGGAGACATATTTTGACAAGGTGGAAATAAATAGTCTTGACGATGAATGGAATATGGAGGTTTGTTTGTTTGCTTTGTATCTTCAGAGTCTCTGCTCTTGGTCAAACAGGGCACTAATTTTTCAGATGGATTTGCAAGGCTATACAAGTGGCTGGCAGGAAGATGGGGCTCCTGTATGCTTCACCCGGTGCCTGTGTCTATGCGTGTATGTATTTACTTTGTCATGTTTGCCCAATGTATTTCTCCCCTGAATTGAATGATCTGTCTCAACTGTACGCAGAACAATACTTTTCACTGTACCTTGGTGCACATGACAATAAACAAATCGAATCCAATACAATGCACGAGAATGGAGTTGATGGTGGGCACCAAAGATTTGAATGACACAGAATGGGACCACATGGATGCAGTCCTTTGGAACTGTAAAGTGGAGGCAAGGCAATGAAGATGGATGGCATGTTCAGCTATATCAAATGCTACAAAGAGGTTGAGGATGACAGGAGGTATAATGTGTCACTATTTGTTCTGAATTACATGATTTTATTGAAAAGGAAAAAACAAAAATAATACTCTGCCTTTCTCTTGTCACCAGGAACCTTGTGGTTCACATTCCAAACAGTAAGAGATGATACGAACTTCAGTGGTGAAATTCCAATTGAAAAGAGCTGACGAGGGCTCCCATGTAAAATTGTAAACACGTCATAAGATATAATCAATTATTTGCAATGTGCTTGAGGCTACAGCATGACACAGAGTTCATATGCCCCGTGGTGTGCTACACAATTGTGAAAAGCTTCTAGCCATCTTCTATTCTGAATAAATAAAATTACAAGACCCAGCAGACCAAGATAATTCATTCAGAATCCGTGAGTCAAAACATTTCTACGCACAGGGTGTTTCCGTCCTGTGAGTTACTCACACCAAGCAGGCATTTGAGGCCAACTCAAATGTTTTCACTTATTTCATACAGACAGCTTTTGTATATTTTATAAGCCTGAGTCAGCCGAGTGGTCTTGAGTCATGGACTTTTGCCAGGAATTACATACCCACGCATTCTGATCAAATCGATTTCAGACATCGTTAGTAAATTCCCTGGATGGTGTGAACCACTTGAGTTACAGTATTGTTTGAAATTAACATGGTCTTTCTAATAATACACTTTCGTTATTACCAGTTACTAGTTGGGGTTGTTGCCAAAAGATGCAGAGAAATTATTCGCACAATGCAGCAATGGGGAGGCGGTGGACTCGTGGCATTGTCACTGGATTAGTAATCCAAAGGCCCAGGGTATGCTCTGGGGTCCTGGGTTCGAATCCCACCAAGGCAGATGCTGAAATTTGAAGGGCAGCGGGGTAGCACAGTGGTTAGCACTGTTGCTTCACAGCTCCAGGGTCCCAGGTTCGATTCCCAGCTTGGGTCACTGTCTGTGCGGAGTCTGCACGTCCTCCCCGTGTGTACGTGGGTTTCCTCCGGGTGCTCCGGTTTCCTCCCACAGTCCAAAGATGTGCAGGTTAGGTGGATTGGCCGTGATAAATTGCCCTTAGTGTCCAAAAATTGCCTTTAGTGTTGGGTGGGGTTTCTGGGTTGTGGGGATAGGGTGGAGGTGTTGACCTTGGGTAGGGTGCTCTTTCCAAGAGGCGGTGCAGACTCGATGGGCTGAATGGCCTCCTTCTGCACTGTAAATTCTTATGATAATCTATGAAACCAGATCTCCCCCACATTCAGGTGTCTGGTCAAGCATCATAACACAGCTCTCATTCTTGTAAACTGCAATGGATACAGGCCCAACTTGACTAACTTTTCTTCATAATTTAACCCCTTTATCCCTGGACTCAGTTGAGTGAACCTTAACTGCTTCCAATGCACTTACATCCCTTAGGTAAGGAGACCAAAACTTTACATGGTACTCCAGATGTGGTCTCACAACGCCCTTATAACTGAAGCAAGACTTCCCTACTTTTATATCCCATTATCTTTGCAATAAATGACAACATTCCATTTGCCTTGTTCATCAGTTACTGGGGCAATTATTATTATTGTTATTAGTTACGGTTCGCAAACCTGAAAATGATACATTTTATGCTGTGTGCACTGACTGGCCTGTCAAATAACCTCCTGTCACTTGGGGCCTCGAGGAACCCGGCTCAAACTTGACAGCAGGCATCATGCAGAGCTTGGACGCAAAATACTGCGGATGCTGGAAATCTGAAGAGGCCATACAAACTCAAAACGTTAACTCTGTTTCTCTCTCCACAGATGTTGCCAGACCTGCTGAGTGTTTCCAGCACTTTCTCTTTTTTTGTCAGGCAGAGCTTGCCCTGTCTTCAGCCCGTGCTCCATTTCACTGTTGTTCTACAGAGCCTGAAGCACTGCACTTGCAGCCCACGTACTTCCCTGCTAAATCTAGGAATTCACCTCAAACCCTCCAAAAACACAGCAGAGTATTTGAATAGACTTTTCAATCGCAGATGTTCTCCAAAATCCCTTTACTCAAAAGCTGGGTTCCTGGCCCATAAAGTAAATCTTATGTTGTGTTTCCCCCTTGGAGTTAAACACTTGTTCTTGGTTGCATAGTGTGTGAATCCATTGAATGTCTTTGCATGGTGCAAATTTGGAAACGGAGGCCTAAATCTTCTGGAGGATTCGATGGGCTAGCGAAGGAGCGGCATGGCGGGACAGTGGTTAGCACTGCTGCCTCACAGCTCCAGGGACCCGGGTTCAATAGCCTTGGGTGACTGTCTATGTGGAGTTTGCACTTTCTCCTCGTGTCTGCGTTGGTTTCCTCCGGGTCCTCCGATTTCCTTCCACAATCCAAAGATGCACAGGTTAGGTGGATTGGTCATGCTAAAGTGCCCTTAGTGTCCAAAAAAGGTTGGGTGGGGTTACTTGGTTACGGAGATAGGGTGGAGTTGTGGGCTTTAAGTAGTGTGCTCTTTCCAAGGGCCGGTGCAGAATTGATGGGCTCAATGGCCTCCTTATGCACTGTAAATTCTATGATTCTCTGACCTCAGTGGATATTCCGATCCTGGGGAGGGTGGGACTGGAAAACTCCGCCCAGAGTACCACATCAGCCAGTAGGGCTGTGTGACACATTGATTACACCACTTCCAGTGTATGCAGGGTCGCCCTCACAAGTGTCCTCAACATAGGGTGCTGCACAGGTCACGCCCATAGCAGATGCAGGTATTCAGGTTTTATGGTGTCATTTCAACAGGGTGGGAATTTTGTGCCCGAAGACTTTCAAAAAAGGAGATTGAGTTGGACAAATTCTATTGAGGCTGAACAGGAAAAAATGGGAGCAGTGAACGTTTTCCTGTTGTGCAAATTAGGAAATAAGGATTATCAATTCCCATTTAAGACAAGAAAAAGGTATGGATGAGAAACAAGCACAATAAGGCCGGGCATCACTGCTGCACTGAACCCCACAGGCTACAAAATAATAATCAGCAGCAGTCATTTTGCATTAAACCATTAAGCGGTTTCAGTGGCAGAAGGTCTACACTAAAGATCCTATTGCACTATTTCAAGACTGGCCAGCATACTTTTACCATAAAAGATACCACCAAAAGCAGACTAAGTCGTCATTCATTTCACTGCAGTTTATGAAATCAAGCTGTGCATGAAATTGCTGCCTCTTTGGAGAGTACTTCACCTCTAATTCTCTTTCCTTTCCGGTGCAGTACCTATGTGGACCAGCACTGTTCAATTAAATCTTGATTAGAAAACTCTCACAGATGGTTATCAGTGCTTAAGTGCATGAAACTCTAGGGAAAAAGTGCTTTCCTTTTCTAGAAAGGTGACTTTAGCTGTTTGGTCATACAGAAACTGAGCATTGCTGAAAAGAAGAGGCATGTTGACGTTTTTTTGCCCTGTACTCATCAGGGCACTTCAGAGGAATACCAGTAGAAGGGGAAAACAACAATTTGTGCTGCATGAGAAGAGAGTGTTGGTTTGCTGGCAAGTAGACTCTGACTGGTAGAGCCATTGCCATGGAGAGTGCACCAGTTGATATGACTGACAGATATCTGCCAAGCATTGTTCACAAACATCTTTGTTGGGTTCATTGAGAAATGTGTCTTCGATGGAATGACACCTAAATTCCCCCTTGCATATTTCTGACATGATATGTGGGCTATATTTAATTCTGCAGCAGCATGTAATAATTACCTTCCATGCCTTAATGGGCTCCATCCTACGCTCAAATTCAGCTTTGAAATGGAGCAGTCAAATAAACTCCCTTTCCTTGACATACTACTTGAGAAATCAGCCAGGGGGTTCCCTACCATGGTCTACTGCAAGCCTATCTTCACTGGCCAATACATGTGTTGGGATTCCTCACAACAGATTGGTCTCGTCTGTAAACTTGTCAACAGGGCCCAAGCCATTTGCTCATCGTGCAATCATGATGCTGAAATAGGGCTCATCAGGAGCATCATGCAGGATAGTGACTACGCTAGTCACACCATTTCACCCTGTATAATCACACAAGCTCATGAACTGGCATCAAGCCATCACTCCTGACCCTGAGAAGTGCCCTGTCTACCTCAGATTATCCTGGAAGAGTAAGGTATCTCAAACATTTGAGCAACAGGTGAAGTTGGCTGAATCACTCTGCTGCTGTGCAGTAGCAACACGAGTGATATTCACTGCTAATAGGATGCCGCCCCACCGTCAGGCCAAAAGGAAGTTATCACTATCACAAGAATGAGTAATGTGGTGTATGAATTTTATTGCCAGTGTGATGCACCTAGGCCATACAGACTGACCTGGATCGTATCAAACACCATGTCCTCAGCTGCTGTTCGCAATGAGCAGGGTACAGACTACCCAACCAGCCTGGGCTTGCAGAACTCAAAACAATGTCCAACATTAGATGTGATTCCGCAATTGGAAAACATTTGTTAAATAGCCCTCAGTGTGCAAAGAATTACGCTGATAACTAATTTAAGATGGTCAGTCAAGCTCGCAGACAGAAAGAACATGTACATACATTTCACTTGTTTCAGTCGAACAAAATAAGTGACAGACATTTGCTGATTTCCCCATGGCAATACCTTGACCAAGCAGGGTCAAGCTGGCTGATTTAAATGTTAAAATCATGCTTGGAAGTTAACTGTCCGACACCATTAACTGGTACATTCTTCATGTTGTTAAGGGTGGTATCAAATTGAAGGAAAATGGTTAGTACAATGCTCCAAAGATTAGTGGTAGGCCAGAAAACTGGGGATGTTTTAGAAACCAGCCAAAGATGAAGATGAACTGTGTATGAGAGAAAACCAGCAAGAAGTATAAAAATAGAATGCTATTCTAAGGCTGCACCTGATGGTCTGCATCCTAAGGTCTTAAAATATGTGGCTGCCGAGATCGTGGGTGCATTGGCTGTAATCTTCCAAAATTCTGTAGATTCTGGAAAGGTGCCAGCAGATTTGAAATGGAAAATGTAACACCTCTGTTCATGGAAGGAGACAGAAAGCAGGAAACTATAGGCCATTGAGCCTAATGTCTATCATTGAGAAAATGTTTGAATCTGTTATTAAAGAGGTAATAGCAGGACATTTAGAAAATCATTGAGGATTGGGAGCAGTTTAGAATTCAGCAAAGAAGGACCAAGGGATTGATTAAGAAGGGAGAAATAGAGTACAAGAGTAAATTTGCAGGGAACATAAAGACTGACACTAAGAGTTTCTATAGATATGTGAATAGAAAGAGAATGATGAAGTCAAATGTAGACCCTTTATTGTCAGAAATAATGGAATGTATTATAGGGGACATAAAAATAGCTGAGCACTTCCGCTTGTGACCATGGAGTGATTGGTCACATAAAGGGCAGTTCCTGTTCAAAGTCACAGAAAAGGGCTCTTTTTACCCAGATCCGGGTGGAATTTTGATGAAAAGCCGTAGGTGAATGTTAGAGGAGTAGTTTACCCCTGGAATGGTATGTCTTCTGATCACCGGACCCAGCAGAAAACAGTGAGAGGTTTGGCTGGAAAGTTGAAACAGTCTTGTGCTTCACAGACAGTCTCTTCCAGCATGCAGGCAGGGGAGGGGAAAGCTGCAAGGCCCCAGATACAGGAACTGATGACTTTTATCAAGGAGGAATTCCATAAACAGAGGAAAGAAATACATGAGGATCATGCAAAGGCCATTGCAGAAGCTGTGGCACCCCTAGAGAGTACTTTGGAGCGGATGGAGTGGTGTTTGGAGGTGCAGGGGTCACAGATTCGGGAGATTGAAGGAGTGATCTCGGACCACAGCGATCATGTGGTGGTTCTGGAGGCGGAGGTGGGGCTCCTAGGAGACCTTTGTAAAACGCTGAGGGCAAAGGTTGAGGAGCAGGAGAATGCCTCGAGAAGGCAGAACCTGCGAATAATGGGCCTGCCTGAAGGAGGGGAAGGTGTGAGTGCCACGAGGTATGTCTCGAGGATGCTGGCGGGACTGGTGGCAGAAGAGGTGCTAGAAACGGCACCTGAAGTGGACCGAGGCAAAAGCTGGGGAGCCATCGCAGGCGGTGATCGTAAGACTCCATAAATTTGTGGAGAAAGAGAAAATTCTCCGATGGGCCAGGGAGAAGCATAGCTGCGACTGGAAGGGAAATAACATCTGGATTTATCAGGACATCGGAGCCGTGTTGGCAAAATGGCAGGCAGGTTTCAACAAGGCCAAGGCGGTGCTATACTGGCGGCAGATCAGGTTTGGGGTGCTCTACCCGGCAAAATTATGGGTGACGTTCGGAGGCCGGGAGTATTATTTTGAGACCCCAGAAGCGCCCGAAGACTTCATTAAGGAGCATAAACTGGGGGAGAACTGAGTGGACAATGCTTGGGAACCAGGGTGCTGGCATTATGTAATGGTATGTAATGGTCGGGAGCATGTTTAAAGTGGGTGTAGGGATTGGAGGATTTTCGCCTTTTTTTGTGGGGGGGGTTTCTGTTCAATGTTGAGATTGTAAGGAGTTGTAGCGGTGAAACGTTTATGTGGGGATGGATGTTCCCATCCCCCCTCCTGTTTTATGGGACTGTTTGTGTTCAACATGTGTTTGTTTGCTTTTAGAGAAGGCTTCCTGGAGTTCAGGAGAAGTCCTTGTTTGGGTGGGGGAGGGTAAGGCCAGCAGGAGGCCTTCTTCTTTGAGCTGAGGAGTGAGGGGGAGAGGGAGGGGGATTTCATTAGGATATGCCTTTGGGCAGGGGCAGCCGCGCTAGCAGGTTATGCTGGTGAACGGAAGTGAGGTGGTGGGGGAGAAGGCCAAGGGGGGTGGCCGGGGGGAGGGGGTAAGGGGGGGGTGAGAGATGACATGGTCAACGGCGAAGAAAGGAACCATCTGGGATGGGCTAGGTACAGAGTGGAATTAAAGGGGCAGGAGTTAAGTGGGGAAGATGACAGACGGTAGAGGGGATTGGAGGCGGAAGCCTCTGGTAAGGTTGGTAAAGTGGAATGTCTGGGGACTGAATGGCTTGGCTAAAAGGTCGTGGGTGTTCGCACACCTCAGGAGCTTGAAAGCAGGGGTCGTCTTTTTGCAGGAGACACACCTCCGTGTGAAGGACCAGGTTAGGTTAAGGAAGGGGTGGGTCAGGCAGGTTTTTCACTCGGGGTTTGATTTGAAATCGAGGGGTGTGGCGATTTTAATGAGCAAAGAAATGTGATTTGTGAGTGCGAAGGAGGTGAGGGATCCAGGTGGGAGATATGTGATTGTGAGTGGGGTATTGGAAGGGGTACCGGCTGTGTTGGTAAATGTGTATGCCCCAAAGTGGGATGATGTGGGTTTTATGAGGGGGTTGCTGGCAGCAATGCCAGATTTGGCCGCGTACCAGTTGATCATGGGGGGAGATTTTAACTGTGTCCTGGAGTCGAGGGTGGATAGATCGAGCCCCAGGTCGATGCGTAGGGTACAAATGGCGAGGGAGCTGCGGGGGTTTATGGAGAGGATGGGTATGGTGGATCCATGGCGCTTTCAGAACCCAGGGGGAAGAGAGTATTCCTTCTTTTCACACGTCTATAAGGTGTATTCGAGGATTGATTACTTTGTAGTGAGTCGGGAGATTTTGGTTGGGGTGAAGGGGGCAGAGTCTGCGGGGATAGTTATCTCGGACCATGCAACCCACTGGCTGGATATTCGGTTCAGTACGGGACGAGAGCAGAGGCCGGGGTGGAGGTTTGACTCGGGGTTGTTGGCGGATGGAGGTTTTTGTGATAAGGTGCGGTTGGTAATTAGGGATTATGTGGAGTTCAATCAGAATGGGGAGGTGTTGGGGGGCATTTTTTGGGAAGCACTGAAGGCAGTGGTCTGGGGAGAAATTATCTCATTTACGGTTTGTGCGAATAAGGAAAGGAGGGCGGAACATGACCGTCTAGTGAGCGAGATAGTGGAGGTGGACAGGGAATATTCGAGGGTGCCCACCGTGGAGGGATTGTCGTGGAGGAAAAAGTTGCAGGGGCAATTTGACAGGCTGACAACGGGGAGGGCAGTAGGGCAACTGCCTAGGGCAAGAGGGGTGCAATACGAGTATGGGGAGAAGGCGAGCCGCATGCTGGCACACCAGCTGCGGAGGCAGGCTGCATCCAGGGAAATAGTGAAGATCTGGACTGGGGCTGGGGATGTGGTGTCAGAGCCAGGGAAGATAAATGAGGCATTTAGAGAGTATTACCAGGGACATTATGAGGCAGACCCAGGAGGAGAGGAGGGGGACATGGGGTGGTTTCTGGATGAGCTGGAATTTCCCCAGGTGGGTGAAGCAAAGGGGCAGGCATTGGAGGAGCCCCTGGGGCTGAGGGAGGTGCTGGATAGTATCAGGGGTATGAAGTCGGGGAAGGCCCCTGGGCCGGATGGGTACCCGGCAGAATTTTGTAAGGAATTTGCGGCGGACCTGGCACCACATCTGTTGGGGGCGTTTAATGAAGCACTGGAGAAGGGGGAGTTGCCGGAGACGATGAAGCAGGCAGTAATCACACTAATCCCCCAAAAAGGGAAGGATCCGGTGGAATGTGGGTCGTATAAACCCATATCACTATTGAACACGGATGTGAAAATATTGGCTAAGGTATTGGTGTGGAGAATGGAGGATTGTGTCCCGGGGGTGGTTGCAGAAGATCAAACAGGCTTCGTGAAGGGCAGGCAGCTCGTGAGTAATATAAGATGGCTGTTGAATGTGGTGATGAATTCGTCAAGGACTCTGGTACCGGAGGTGGTGGTGTCCATGGACGCGGAGAAAGCATTTGATCGGGTGGAGTGGCGGTACCTGTTCGAAGTTTTGGGAAAGTTTGGGTTTGGGTCGAGATTTGTGACATGGGTGTGGTTGCTGTATGTGGCGCCAAGAGCGAGGGTGAGGATGAATGATATGAGCTCATGAAGCTTTGACTTACACAGAGGTACTAGGCGGGGGTGCCCGCTGTCCCCGCTGCTATTTGCGCTGGCCATAGAGCCATTGTCGATGGCTCTCAGGGGGTCGGCAGAGTGGCAGGGGATAATGAGGGGACAGAGGGAGCATCGGGTGTCGATGACCTCTTGCTGTATGTTTATGATCCGTTGGAGAGTATGGGAAGGATTATGGGCCTATTGGGGAGGTTTGGAGGGTTCTCAGGATACAAGCTGAATGTAGGGAAAAGAGCGGTATTCCCAGTGAATGAGCTGGCACAGCGGGCTAATTTAGGGGGGATGCCATTTACGGTAGCGAAGGATAGGTTTAGGTACTTGGGTATTCAGGTAGCGAGGGAATGGACGGAACTCCATAACTGGAACTTAACGAAGCTGGTGGAGGAGACCAGGGAGGATCTTAAGAGGTGGGATACACTACTTAACGTTGGCAGGGAGAGTCCAAGTGGTGAAAATGAATATTCTGCCGAGGTTCTTGTTTATCTTTCAGGCTCTCCCAATCTTTATACCAAAGGCCTTTTTTCGGAAAGTGGACACAATCATCTCTGACTTTGTATGGGCGGGGAAGGTGCCGAGGGTGGGGAGGACCCTGCTACAGAGGCAGAGGCAGCAGGGGGGTTGCCAAACTTGCTTCACTATTATTGGGCGGCGAATGTGGACAAGGTGCAGCGGTGGTGGGAAGGAGAAGGGGTTGAGTGGGTTAGGATGGAGGAGGAATCTTGTAAGGGGTCTCGTTTGAGGGCTATGGTGACGGCAGCATTGCCAATGGCTCTGAGTAGGTATTCAGGGAGCCCAGTGGTGCAGTCCACGGTGAAGATATGGAATCAGCTGAGGAGGCATTTTAGGGTGGAAGGGATGTCGGTGCTAACGCCGCTGTGCGAGAATCATGGGTTTGAGCCGGGGGGGATGGATAGTGTATACAGGAGGTGGAGGGAAGTGGGGCTGGTCAAGGTGAGGGATTTGTATTTGGAGGAAGGGTTCGCCAGCCTGAGGAGCTAAGGGAGAGGGCAGAGCTGCCGAGGGGTAGTGAGTTCAGGTATCTACAGGTTAGAGACTTTGCACGAAAGATCTGGAAGGGGTTCCCTAGATTGCCGGGATACACCCTGCTGGAGCGACTGCTGCTTCCATATGTGGCTGGGGAGCAGGGAGGCGAGCGGGTGGTGAAGATCAAGGAGAAATGGGAAGCAGAGTTGAAATGGAGATCAATTGGGGAGTATGGAGTGAGGCACTGAGAAGGGTAAACGGGACCTCCTCCTGTGCAAGGATGAGCCTGATACAGTTTAAGGTGGTGCACAGGGTGCATATGACTCGGGCGAGAATGAGTGGGTTCTTTCAGGGGGTGGCAGATGAGTGTGAGAGATGTGGGCAGGGGCCAGCGAATCATGCGCACATGTTTTGGAGTTGTGAAAAATTGGGAAGATTCTGGGCGGGAGTGTTCGTGGTCTTAGCCAGGATAGCGGAGGAGGGAGTGAAATGAAATGAAATGAAATGAAAATCGCTTATTGTCACAAGTAGGCTTCAATGAAGTTACTGTGAAAAGCCCCTAGTCGCCACATTCCAGCGCCTGTTCGGGGAGGCTGTTACGGGAATTGAACCGTGCTGCTGGCCTGCCTTGGTCTGCTTTCAAAGCCAGCGATTTTGCCTAGTGTGCTAAACAGGACCCGGACCCTTTGGTGGCGATATTTGGTGTTTCAGAGAAGCCGGAGCACATGGAGAGGAGGAAGGCCGATGTCTTGGCCTTCGCCTCTCTGATTGCATGCGGACGAATTTTGCTGGAGTGGCGGTCGGCATCGCCACCGGGGGTAGCAGCATGGTTGGGTGACCTGTATGACTTCCGGCGGTTAGAGAAAGTAAAGTATGAGTTAAGGGGCTCAGCGGGGGAGTTTGAGAAAAGGTGGGGGATGTTTGTGACCATGTTTGAGGAGCTGTTCGTTGCAGGGGGGTGGGTGATGGGGAGGGGGGGTGGGGGAGGTGTTTAGTTGATTGTTGGGAAGAATGTTTCCCGGGATGCTTATTTGCTGTAACCTACTTTGATACAAGTTTGAATAAAATGCATTAAAAAAAAATAATAATAAAAATGGCTGAGCAACTAAACACAAGCTTTGGTTCTGTCTTCACAAATAAGGACACAAATTGGATACCAGAAATGTTGGGGAATGCAGGGTTTAGTGATAGGAAGGAACTGAAGGTGATCAATATCGGTAGAGAAATGGTGTTGGGGAACTGGATGGGTTTGAAGGCTGATAAATCCCCAGGACCTGATAATCTACAACCCAGGGTGCTTAAAGAAGTGGCTCTTGAAATAGTGGATGCATTGGTAGTCATCTTTCAGGATTCTAGGACTCTGGAACAGTTCCTCTTGATTGGAGGGTTGCTAATGTAACTCCACTATTTAAAATGGGAGATAAAGAGAAAACAGGGAATTATAGACCAGGAAGCCTGATGTCAGTGTTGGGGAAAATTCGAGAAGCCGTTATCAAAGATTTTATAGCAGAGCATTTAGAAAATAGTGGCAGGATCGGGCAGAGTCAGCATGGATTTATGAAGGGGAAATCATGCTTGGCAAATCCACTCGAATTCTTCGAGGATGTAACTAGTAGAGTTGACGAGGGGGAGCCAGTGGATGTGGTATATTTGGACTTTCAGAAGGCTTTTGACAAAGTCCCGCATAAGAGGTTAGTGTGTAAAAGTAAAGCACATGGGATTAGGGGTAGTGTACTGAGATGGATAAAAAAACTGGTTGGCAGACAGGAAACAAAGAATAGGAATTAATGGATCTTGTTCAAATTGGCAGGCAGTGACTAATGGGTACCACATGGATCGGTGCGAGGACCCCAGCTATTCACAATATATATTAATGATTTAGATGAGGAAACAACATGTAATATCTCTAAATTTGCATATGGCACCAAGTTGGGTGGGAGGATGAGCTGTGAGGAGGTAGCAGAGATCCTTCAGTGTGATTTGGACAAGTGAGTGGGCAAATGAATGGTCGATGCAGTATAATTTGAAGAAATGCGAGGTTATCCACTTGGTTTCAAAAACAGGAAGGCAAAATATCGCAGGCCATAGGCATTATGTTAGTAACAACCAAAACGGGGAGGTCTCACCCTCTACGTTTTGGGAGGCACTGAAGGCCATGATCAGAGGAGAGATCATAGCCCACAAGACAAGTAGAGATAGGGAAGAGATAGTGGCCAGGCAACAGCTAGTGATCTCCGTTCTGGAAGTCAATAGAAAGTACTCCAAGGCCCCGACTGTAGAGCTGCTGGCGGAGAGAAAAAGCTGCAAATGAACTTTAACCTGCTATCCACTAGGAAAGCAGTGTACCAACTCCACCAGACACGGGGGACCTTCTACGAACATGGAGACAAGGCTGGCCCCCGATTGGCTCACCAGCTGAGAAAGCAGGCAACCACAAGGGAAATAGCGCAGGTTAAGTACAGCAAAGGCAGACTGGTAACCTGCCTTTACCAGGTTACCAGGTGAAAGGAGGTCAATCGGGCATTCGAGACCTTCTACCGGAGACTGTACACCTCCGAGCCCCCCGACGGGGATGCGGGAATGAAACAGTTCCTAGCCAGACTGGAACTGCCAGTGGTGGGGGAAGGCAGATGGGGGGAGCTGGAAGCACCAATCGACCTGGGAGAAATCATGGAGAGCATCAGCTCCATGCAAGCGGGGAAGGCACCGGGACCCGACGGGTTCCTGGCGGACTTCTACAAAACATTCGCACCAGTCCTGGCCCCACACCTCAGGGACATGTTCGCGGACTAATTGGCAAGGGGCACCCTGCCCCCCGCGCTAGCGCAGGCCACAATTTCACTGATACCCAAAAAAGATAAAGACCTGACGGAATGTGGATCATACAGACCCATTTCACTGCTGAACGTGGATGCAAAAATACTCGCAAAGGCCCTGGCCAAAAGGCTGCAGGGCTGCGTACCAGAGGTGGTCGCAGAGGACCAAACGGGCTTTGTGAAGGGTAGGCAACTCACAGCGAACATCAGGCGGCTGCTGAATTTGATAATGACCCCTCCCCCCGGGGAGAGAAAACCAGAGGTGATTGTCTCCCTGGACGCAGAAAAGACCTTCGACAGAGTCGAATGGAGCTACCTCCTCGAGGTACTGGAACGGTTTGGGCTAGGAACGGGGTTCACCGCCTGGGTGAGGCTCCTGTACAACGCTCCCAAAGCGAGTGTCCGAACTAACACCACCAGCTCTGAATACGTCCAGCTACAGAGAGGAACAAGACAGGGCTGCATCCTGTCCCCACTTTAGTTCGCGCTAGCGATCGAACCACTGGCGATAAGTTGGAAGGGAATCCGGAGTAGAGACAGAGAGCACAGAGTCTCACTTTATGCAGATGACCTGCTCCTCTATGTCTCGAAGCCACAGGAGGGACTGAAGGCACTACTGTAAATACTGAAAGAGTTTGGAACCTTCTTGGGCTACAAACTTAACCTGGGCAAAAGCGAGACATTCCCAGTGAACCCAAAAGGGGAAGGGACAGAGCTGAAGGGGCTCCCGTTCAAAACGATCCAGAACCGATTCTGTTACCTGGGGATCCAAATAGCCAGAGACTGGACACAGATCCACAAATGGAACCTGACCAGGCTGGTGGAGGAAGTAAGAAAAGACCTTCAACGGTGGGGCTCACTCCCACTGCCCCTGGCAGAAAGAGTGCAGACGATCAAGATGAACGAATTGCCAACGTTCCTCTTCCTGTTTAGATCCATCCCGATCTTCATCCCCAAGGCCTTTTTCCAAAACATAGACAGTCTAATCATGGCGTTTGTGTGGGGGGGGGGCAAGAACTCGAGAATTCGCAAACCGACACTGCAAAGAGGGAAAGTCAGAGGAGGCCTGGCTCTACCAAACCTACAATACTACCACTGGGCAGCAACGGCAGGAAAAGTGAGGGGTTGGGTACAAATGGAGGAGGCATCCTGTAAAAGAACACCCTCCGGCCCTGGCTACAACAGCATTCCATCCTCCTGAGCAAGGTACACAACGGGCCCAGTGATAACGGCCACGCTGAGAACGTGGACCCAGTTGAGACAGCACTTCGGGATAACCAAAATGTCCATTATGGCCCCCATCTACGGCAATCGCAGATTCCCCCAGCTATGCTAGATACCACCTTCAAAAGATGGTGGCGGGACGGGGGCACACTGACGGTCGGGGACTTCTACGTAGGCGCAGACTGGCGACACTGGACGAACTGACGAGGATGTGGAAACTAGCAAGAGGACAGGAATTGAGACACCTCCAAATAAAGCATTTCCTCCGCAAAGAGACAGTGGGGTACCCCGGGGCTCCATAAAGCACACCACTAGAGGACCTGATAAACACAAACAGCGAGAAGGGGGGGCTATGTGGGAAAATATACAGACAGCTACTGGACAGAGCCCGAACACCACTGGGCGGGACCAGACAAAAATGGGAGGACAAACTGGGGACAGAGGTAGGATGGGGACTCTGGAGCGAAGCACTGAGCAGGGTGAACTCCACCTCCTCCTGCGCAAGGCTAAGCCTAATGCAGCTCAAAGTGGTGCACAGAGCGCACCTGACCAGAACCCGAATGAACAGGTTCTTCCCGGAGGTGGAGGACAAATGTGAACGGTGCCAGAGGGGCCGGCCAACCACACCTACATGTTTTGGGCTTGTCCCAAGCTTGCTGGGTTCTGGACAGCCTTCCCCGAGGCAATGTCCAAGGTTGTGGGGGTGAGGGTGAAGCCATGCCGAATAGTGGCAATCTTCGGGGTATCGGAGCAGCCAGAGCTACACGTGGGGAAGGGGGCCAACGCCCTCGCCTTCGCTTCCCTATTCGCACGCCGGAGAATCCTGCTCGGCTGGCGATCGGCAGCACCACCCACAGCTGCAGACTGGCTCGCTGACCTCTCGGAATTTCTCCACCTGGAGAAGATTAAGTACGCCATCCGAGGGTCAGAGGAAGGCTTCCTGGATACTTGGGGGCAGTTCATCGGCCTGTTCCAAAACCTGTTCGAGGCCAGCAACGACGAGCAAGCCAGGGGGAAAAAAAAAAGATGAAGAACCATCTTCATGTACAGGGGGGTGGGGAAACCCCAAGAGAAGAGGAAGGGTGCTGAAATCAATGGAGAACTTCTTCCATCGGGCAGGAGATACAGAAGCCTGAGAACACGCACGAACAGACTCAAAAACAGCTTCTTCCCCACTGTCACCAGACTCCTAAATGACCCTCTTATGGACTGACCTCATTAACACCACACCCCTGTATGCTTCATCCGATGCCAGTGCTTATGTAGTTACATTGTGTACCTGTGTTGCCCTATTATGTATTTTCTTTTATTCCCTTTTCTCCTCATGTACTTAATAATCTGTTGAGCTGCTCGCAGAAAAATACTTTTCACTGTACCTCGGTACATGTGACAATAAACAAATCCAATCCAATCCAATCCAGGTGGGGGGAGGGGCGGGGAGGAGGAAGGGGGGATAGCATAGACTGATCCAGAGGGCAGCAAAATGTATGTACAGTTAGTCAAATGAAGGACAAAACAAACCTCTCTGTAAAATAAAGCAAATAATCGAGGGCAAGAAAAATATAATGTATGTAAGTAACAACTGTTTATAAATATGCGAGAAGCCAGAAAAAGATTTTTTAAAAAAACAACAGGAAGGCAGGTGATTATCAGAATGGCTATAAAGTAGCGAATGTGGAACAAGTCCTGGGTGTCCTCATACACCAGTCACTGAAAGTAAGCATGCAGGTGCATCAGGCGATAAAGAAGGCTAATGGTATGTTGGCCTTCATAGCGAGAGGTTTCGAGTACAGGAGTAGGGATGAGTTGTTGCAATTATACAGGACCTTGGTGAGGCCAAACCTGGAATACTGTGTGCTGTTTTGGTCTCCTTATCAGAGGAAAGATGTCCTTGCCCTAGAGGGAGTGCAGCGAAGATTTATCAGACTGATTACTGGGATGGTGGGACGAAGTATGAGGAGAGATTGAATCGGTTAGGATTGTATTCGCTGGAGGTCAGAAGAATGAGGAAGGACCTCATAGAAACCTCTAAAATTCTAACAGGATTAGACAGGGCAGAGCAGGAAGGATGTTCCCGATGGAGGGTGTGTCCAGAACCAGGGGTCACAGTCTGAGAATACGGGGAAGACCATTTAGGACAAAGATGAGGAGAAATCTCTTCACCCAGAGAATGGTCAGCCAATGGAATTTGTTACCACAGGATGTAGTTCAGGCCAAAACATTTCATGTTTTCAAGAAGCAGTTTGATATAGTGCTTAGGGCGGAGGGGATCAAAGGATACGGGAGGAAAGCGGAATTAGTCTATTAAGTTGGATGATCAGCCATGATCATAATGAATGAAGGAGCAGGCTCCAAGGGTGGAATGATCTCCTCCTGCTCCTACTTTCTGTGTTTCTATAATACAATCAGGCAGTCATCATGGTCTGTGAAAAAGAAATTATGTTTGACATATTAATTAGAGTTCTTTGAGGAAGTAAAAAAGCAGGGCAGATAAAGGGGAACCTGGAAATGTCATGGGCGGGATTCTCCGATTGCCGATGCTGAAATCGCATTCGGCGATTGGCCGTAGAATCCCTTTTGACGCCAAAATCGGGAGCGGCGCCTAGTTTCAGATGTTCCACCCCCTCCAAAATGGCGTCATCGGTGAATGCACCGCATGCCGTTGGGACGGCCTCAGTCACCGGAAGGCCCTCCCCCAGTGCTCCCGAAGGTGTGGATCACTTGTGGTCTGAGGTTTCGTCGAGGGGGGGGGGGGGGGAGCGCTCCGCTGGCCAGGGGGGCTTCGGTGAGGCTGGGGGTCTGGTGGGGGGTTGTCCGGGGGTGGCAAAGGGGTTTACAGGGGTCACTATCTGGCAGGCCAGATCTGCACGCGACTGATGCCATGTTGTACGCCATGCGGTAGACCATCGCCATACGCATGCGGGGCCAGGGACCCGGCAATTCTCCGTCCGTATCTGCAGGGGAAAGCTGGGGGTTTAACGTGATGCGGCTGCTAGCCCCCCACCGGGCGGAGCAGCGGTGCAGGGGCGGCGCTGACTATTTGGTCGTAATACTGGACTCTGGACATAGCCTCAAAATCGGAGAATCTAGCCCAATGTATGTGGATTTGCAAAAGGCATTCGATAAGGTGACACGTAAAAGGTTATTGTACAAGGTAAGTGCTTATGGTGTTGGGGTGATGAATTGGATTGGATTGGATTTTTTTATTGTCACGTGTACCGAGGTACAGTGAAAAGTATTTTTCTGCGAGCAGCTCAACAGATCATTAAATACATGAAAAGGAAATAAAAGAAAATACATAATAGGGCAACACAACATATACAATGTAACTACATAAGCACTGGCATCGGATGAAGCATACAGGGTGTAGTGTTAATGAGGTCAGTCCATAAGAGGGTCATTTTGGAGTCTGGTGACAGTGGGGAAGAAGCTGTTTTTGAGTCTGTTCGTGCGTGTTCTCAGACTTCTGTATCTCCTGCCCGATGGAAGAAGTTGGAAGAGTGAGTAAGCCGGGTGGGAAGGATCTTTGATTGTGCTGCCCGCTTTCCCCAGGCAGCAGGAGGTGTAGATGGAGTCAATGGATGGGAGGCAGGTTCGTGTGATGGACTGGGCAGTGTTCACGACACTCTGAAGTTTCTTGCGGTCCTGGGCCGAGCAGTTGCCATACCAGGCTGTGATGCAGCCCGATAGGATGCTTTCTATGGTGCATCTGTAAAAGTTGGTAAGGGTTAATGTGGGAATTGACATGGATAGAGGACTGGCTATCTAAGCGGAAACAGAGAGTCAGGATAAATGGTTAATGTTCAAGTCGCCAAACTATAAGTTGTGGAATGCCACAGGGATTGTGGTGCTGGGGGCTTTAATATTTACATTCTGTATGAATGACTTGGTTGAAGGAGCTAACTGTATATTAGCCAAATTTGCTGATGACACAAAGATAATTGGGAAGGCCACTTGTGAGCAGGATAAAGTAACTTGTGAGCAGGATACAAAGAATTTGCAAAGGATTTTTGATAGGTTAAGTGAGTAGGCGAAAAATGGTTGGTGGAATATAACGTGGGAAAATGGGAGGTTGTCAGATTGGCAGGAAGAATAAAAAAGGCAGAATATTATTTTGATAAAAAGAGACTACTACATGGTGCAGTACAGAAGGATCTGTATCTCCTTGTACATGAATCACAAAATAAATTAACACCCTGGTACAGCAAGTCAAGGAAAGCAAATTAAATGCTGGTGTTTATTGCATGGGGATGGAATAAACATGGGGAAGCCTTGCTACATTTGGTTAGGGCATTGGTGAGATTAAACGAGAATTGTGTACAGATTTGGACTCTTTATTTAAGGAGGCACATTCTTGCATTGGAAGCAGCTTAGATAAGGTTTACCAGGGATGAGGGGTTTGTCTGGAAAGGTTAAGGAAGTTGGGCTTATTTTCATTGGAGTTCAGAAGAATGAGGTGTGATCTGATTGAAACAACGTAGATACTGAGAGGGTTTTTTACCACGTGGGGGAATCTAGAATCAGGGAGCACAGTTTCAAATTACAGGATCTCCCATTTAAGGCAAAGGTGAGGACGAGTTTCTTCTCTCAGAGGGCCATTAGTGTTTGGAATTCCATTCCCCAGCAGGCAATGGAGGCTGGGTCTTGAAAAATTCAAGGCTGAGTTAGTCAGATTTTTACAAGGGCTTTGGGGGCAGGCAGGAAGTGGAGTTAAGGTCACAATCATGTAACTTCATGATCTTATTGAATCATTGAGCAGGCTTGAGGGGCTGAATGGTCTACTTCTGCTCTCATTTCTTATGTTCACATGTTGTTATGACCATGGAGGGGCTCATATCATGACTTCAGCACCAGCTAGTACACCTCATTCTTATTTGGATTCACCGCTGCAACTTAAGGGAGCAAAGCATTTTCAGTGACAATCTGGAAAACCTAAAAACCAGTAATAGAGGAATATCAAGAGTGTCCAGGAGTGATAACACAGAGGATAATGAATGAGAGAAAGAATGAAGAAAGAACTTATTTAAGACATCCCAGCCCCTGTGCAGCGACCAAGAATGCACAACAGCACCTATACTTCCACAGGAAAATAAGGAAATTCGGCAAGTTCACATTGACTCCTACCAGTTTTTATAGATGCACCATGAAAAGCATCCTTTCTGGCTGCCCCACAGCCTGGTATGGCAACTGCTCGGCCCAAGACTGTAAGAAACTACAGAGAATTGTGAACACAGCCTCTCATCCATTAACTCTGTCTACACCTCCCGCTGCCTTGGGAAAGCGGACAGCATAATCAAAGTCTCCTCTCACCTGGGTTATTCTCTCTTCCAACCCTCTTCCATTGGACAGGAGATACAAAAGTCTGAGGACACGCACTAACGAGTTCAAAAACAGCTTCTTCCCCACTGTTACCAGACTCCTGAATGACTCTCTCTTGTGGACTGAACTGATCTCTTCACACATCTTCTCTACAGAGTCGAACTACACTGTATGCTTCACCCGATGCCTGTGGCCATGTATCTACATTGTATATTTATGTATGTCCTATGTTTTTTCATGTACAGAATGACCTGTCTGGACTGTACGCAGAACAATACTTTTCACTGTACCTCGGTACACATGACGATAAATCAAATCCAATTCAATTCAGTTCAATTCATGTTGTAACGTAGCAAACATGGCAGCCAGTTAGCTATTTCTTACAATTGAGATAACGGGCAAGATTTTAAAAGCCATCACTTGCACAAGAGTTAAAATTGTGAGGTCCCATCCTTCCCACGCCTCCCGCCAATAGGGATCCAGGACAGAATAGTCTCTAGAGGAGAAGGAGGAGTGGGTAGAGTCTCGGATATCTACAAGGTGCTCATGAAGGGGGAAGAGTCCCAGACGGAGGAACTGAAACTCAAATGGGAGGAGGAGCTTGGCAGGGAGATGGAGGACGGGCTGTGGGCGGAAGCCCTGAGTCGGGTAAACTCATCCGCAACATGTGCCAGGCTCGGCCTGATTCAATTTAAGGTTGTTCACCAGGCCCACATGAAGGTAGCTCGGATGAGCAAATTCTTTGGGGTAGAGGACAAGTGCGCTAGATGTGAGGGAGGTCCAGCGAACCATGTTCACATATTTTGGGCATGTCCTAAGCTTAAGGGGTACTGGGAGGGATTTGCGGGGGTCATGTCCAGGGTGCTGAAAACAAGGGTGGTGATGAGTCCAGGGGTGGCAATTTTCTGGGTTTCGGAAGACCCGGGAGTCCAGGGGGAGAAAGAGGCAGATGTTCTGGCCTTTGCTTCCCTAATAGACCGGAGGCGAATACTGCTGGCATGGAGGGACTCAAAACCCCCAAAGACCGAACTATGGCTTTCGGACATGTCGGGTTTTCTGGGTATGGAAAAAATTAAGTTCGCCTTGAGGGGATCTGTACTGGGGTTCGCCCGAAGGTGGCAGCCATTCATTGACTTCTTCACGGGAGAGTGAACGTCAGTGGGGGGGGGTGGGGGGGGGGGGTGAGGAAGAGGGGTGGGGAGGAGGGGGGAGATTCGAGTAGAGTAGGAGGGATAAATAGGTGGGTAGTGTCTAGGGGAGAGGAGCGGGCATGTGCAGTATGGTTTGATTGAAGTATTGGTTTTATATTGATGTTTGCACATTTCTGTTACCTGTAACTGTTCACAATGGCAAAAAATACCTCAATAAAATTGTTTGTAAAAAAAAAAAGAGTTAAAATTGTGCCTGTTGACCTATTATAGTGATGTTGGGGTCGAACTCCCCTGCTCCTCTTAAAATGATGCCACAGGATCTTTTCATCTAGCAGAGAAGGCCTGTTTAATGTCACACCCAACATTATTATTTTTTGAGATGAATGTCTGTCATTCTCAATCTAATAAAGAAGTCAACCAACAGTTACTTTATTATTCAGCTGCACAGTTTTGTCAATGGTTGGGTCTGGGATATCAGAAAAACAGACTGCTGCTTTCAGAAAAAATGCATTTTCTCAGGAAACTAAAGCGATAGACATTCAAATCTACATTTATCTAACTAGACAATAAAATCTATATTTATCTACACTGAGGGTTTATAAGTGGTTGTTAATCTACAGGCAATATTCTCTCAACAACAGTAATTCGTCTTTAATTGGCCTTAGAAAGAAGTATAGAAATTAAAACACTGAAGTATATTGCAGTTTTTCCAGAGCTAGCTCTCCAACGATAGCTATTGGCCGGGATACTCCGAGCCAGTGCCGTGTTGGAGAATCGGCCGGGAGGAGCGCGAATCCAGCCATGCCGCTCCAACACTGGGCCGCCGATTCTACGATCGTCGGAGAATTGGTGACAATCGCGCCGGTGCAGTCGCCGCGGCGCCGGTTGTGGGGCGTTGAAAGAGTCCCCTGCGGCAATTCTGTGAACTCGACGAGCTGAGTGCCCGCCGAGTCCCGCCGGCGTCGTTTGTGTATGGTCCGACCCGGCAGGACCTCGGCGTTCTGGCTGCGGGGGCCGTCCTGGTGGGGGGGGTCGGGGGGAGCCGACTCCGGGGGGTACCTCCACGCTGGTCAGGCCCGCAATCATGGGCAACCGGTCGGCGGACGTGCTAATTCCGAGTGCGGTTACTATGTTCTTCTGCGCCCCGGGGCCCCTGTAGGGCTCCGCCATGTTGCCCGTGAGTCGGCGCAGAGACAGCCGTGGCGCGCATGTGCAGACCCGCGCTGGCTGTGGCGGGCCGGCTTTCGGCGCCGGAGCAGCGCACAGCACTCCGGCGCCATTCTTGCCCCCAAGGAAGGGGAGAATGACTGGGCCTGGAGGCCCATTGATGCCGGCGACGTTCATGCCGGTTTTGACGCCAGCGTCAACACTTGGCCGGGATTTCAGAGAATCCCGGCCATTTGCTCTCATCCCATTTCCCTTGTCACGTTTTATATTTTTCCTTTTCCATCCAATTCCATTTTAAATTATGATTATAGTGTGTGGGCTGACAAACAGGGACTCGTCCTCCCCACCCTCCTGAAAAAACACTTGGCTTTGAATTGACCCGCTCCATGCCGGCCTGCCCATCATCCAGAATGCATTGCGAGCAGGCTTAACGAGGGCCGAGTGAGACTTTCTTCCACCCCTCACTGGGGAGGAAGTCCTACCCTTTGGAGTACCATCGGTCCTGACAACGCCAAGAGTGTTTTGATAGGAAGACATGGGGCCATACCCTCCCGATAGGCAAAGGGCACCCCTGAAGATCAAACGCTGCTTTCAGGCCTTTAAAGGTTGTTTTTAGAAAATTGCGCTGTCTGTTCCGGCCCGGCTGCCAACACCAAACGACAGCATACTATCAGGGTCAATTGGCTTGGTAACATGCCTAATTGACTACTGATTACCTATTTAAATATGGCAGCAAGACTGTTGAGCTCCATATTATGGGTCGGGGAGGGGTGAGTTCAGGGGTGTGTTATACCTGCAGGTAGTGTTGGGAGTCTTTGGTAAGCCACATCTATGCTGTAAAAGCTTAAAGAAGGTTGAACATGTGAAACAGCAAGCACCAAGGGTTTCAGACAACGCGCTGGAGGTCTTAGTGTGGGAAGTGGAGAGGCATGATATCCTGCATGTACTGCTGTGGTGGTAGTGCTGATGGTGAGCTGGGGGGTGGAGTGGGTTGGTGTTGGTTGCAAGAAACCCAGTCAGATTTATGCTTAAGAGAGTGGAAAGAGATAGTGGTATGGAACAATGCGAGGTGTGTTGCCCTGAGAACACACATGTAGTGCAGGATAAAGTTAAATGCTCACACACAAGTTTTGATAAAAGGTCATCACGACCTAAAGCGTCAACTCTATTTCTCTCTGAGATACTGTCCAACCTGCTGAGCATTTTCTGTTTTGATCTCACTAGAGTTGTCAAGTTGAGTGGATTAACCTTCCAAAAGTACCACTTGCCTTATCCAATCAGGATTCAACTTTCAATTCCTATGTTTTAACTCACCTTCACTCACTTAGTGTTAAGTAATGGGCTAAGGGACATTCCAATTAGTTGTCTCATTTATGTTAAGTATCCAATAATTGACACTGTTTATGTAAAGAGGCTTCGGGTGGCCTTTGCGTCAGGTGATGTGAAGATAGAGTTTTGTGCAGAGTCTGTTAAAATAAAATCAATGTGTTTGTAAAAAGGAGTAGTACCGTTGACTCTTTGTACAACAACAGCTAAACATCTAACAAATGGTAGCAGAGGATGGTTGCTGTGCAAATGTGAAGGGTTGAAAAATATAACTTTTCCAGACCGAACCAAGGAGGGAGTGAGAAAGAAAAAAAGAAGGTATATGGCAGAACCGAGGATAAAGATAGCCGGATATGACTACCCCCCCCTTATTTTCTGAAAGGGGATCGTACGACCAATGGAGAAGTGCAGTAGTTATGTGGACTAAAGTAACTGCCTTGGGAAAGAGAAAACAAGGTATGGCATTGGCTCTTTCTCGACCTTATGACAGTAAATCCAAAGCAAAGTGTTTTCTGAGCTGGAATTGGAAGAATTAAACTTCCAGAAGAAGGTCTGGAGACTCTATTACACTATATGGATAAGATTTATAAAAAGGATGACTTGTTAAGTACATATGAAGCATGGTTGGATTTTGATAGGTTCCGGAAAATAGAGGATTTCTCCATGGAAGACTACATAATGGAATTTGGCAGACTAAAGAAAAGGCTGCAGAAAAACAAACTGGAATCTCCACAGTCTGTGTTGGCCTTTAAATTACTTGACTGTGCTAGAGTGAGCACCATGGATAGGCTCCTGGTTTTGACAGGAGTTCATTTGCAGATAAGGGTACCTTATTCGATCAGATGACAGAAGCTTTAAAAATGTTTCTGGGGAAACATTCGATTCCGATGGCTCTGATGACCCAAATAGATTAGTCTGCAAAAAAGCAGAATATGGAAGATACACTACCAACAGGATGGCGAAATCGCACAGCTACAAACAGATTCCAAGACTATAGAAGGTGATTGGGAGCCGGAAATTATGAAGACAGAAACCCAGTTAGAACCTACAATAGGAAGTAAACCCCAGAAATGCCCGGGGTATGATAAATCAACATTTTCGATGTGACTCTCAATACCATTATGCTTTCAACTGTCCAACTCGTTATGATAGAGTGTTTGAAGCGACACATGACACGGAAGAGTCAGAAGAGAAAAAAGATAGTGACCAGAAAGAAGGCATTGTCCTATTAACAAGCAGTTTTACGCCAGTAATGAGGGTGTTGGTTGCAGAATCCTTCAATTGTGCTGTATTGGACAGTGGCTGCACATCTACTGTGTGTGGAATTGACTGGTTAAAATGTTACCTGGACGCCTCGAATGCTGAAAATCGTAACAAGGTTAAGGAATTTGAAAGTTCCGCAAGTTTCAGGTTTGGGGATGATAATACCCAGAAGTCGCTGAAAAGAGTGGTGATCCCTTGCAATATTGCCAGAGTGAATCATTTCATTAGCACGGATGTTGTATCAAGTGAGATACCTTTGCTTCTGAACAGACCGTCGATGAAGAAAGCACACATGAAACTGGATATGGAACAGGATAAGGCAACAGTTTTTGGAAAGACGGTGGACTTACAATTTACACAGTCAGGACACTATTGTCTGCCATTACTGACAAATAATATTTCAAATACAGTTGTTAAGGATGCGTTAATGGCAGTTGAAAATGGGACTTTAGCTAATAAAAAGCTTGTTGTATTAAAACTGCATTGGCAATTTGCGCATCCGTCTCCTCGGAGGCTGAAAAATTTATTAAAGGATGCAAGGGTAGGGGATGAATACTATACTAAACTGATAGAACAGTTTAGTGATCGCTGTGAAGTTTGTAGGAAGTACAGAAGGACACCAGCACGACCGATAGTAACCCTATCTTTGGCCAGAGATTTTAACGACATTGTGGCCATGGACCTGAAGATCTGGGATAAAGCCAATAATATATTTATTTTGCATTTTGTAGATTTAGCAACCAGATTTAGTCAATCAACAATTGTACGAAGTTATATTTTTACATGTATATGCAGACGGAGTCTGCACATCCTCCCCGTGTGTGCGTGGGTTTCCTCCGGGTGCTCCGGTTTCCTCCCACAGTCCAAAGATGTGCGGGTTAGGTGGATTGGCCATGCTAAATTGCCCTTAGTGTCCAAAATTGTCCTTAGTGTTGGGTGGGGTTACTGGGTTATGGGGATAGGGTGGAGGTGTGGACCTTGGGTAGGGTGCTCTTTCCAAGAGCCGTTGCAGACTCGATGGGCCGAATGGCCTCCTTCTGCACTGTAAATTCTATGAAAAAAAAGAGAGTAATTCTGGATCAAATCGTGGAAAAATGGATAGGGACAGGAATGGGCCCACAGGCAAAATTCCTTACGGACAATGGGGGAGAATTTGCTAATGATGAGTTTAGGGATATGTGTGAAAACGTGAATATCACAGTTACGAAAACGGCTGCGGAAAGCCCATTTAGTAATGATGTGTGTGAAAGAAACCATGAGGTAATAGATGACATGCTCCGGAAAATTTTGGCAGATAGACCAAACTGCAAGCTAAATTCAGATTTAGCATGGGCGGTACATGCAAATAATTAATTGCAGATGGTTGGGGGCTATAGTCCTTATCAATTAGTGTTTGGTAGAAATCCTAAAATTCCGTCCATTTTAGATGACCAGCCTCACGCTTGGGAAGGGACTACAATTAGCTCTGCCTTTGCTGAGCATTTAAATGCATTACATAGCAGCAGAAAAGCTACTGGAAGCAGACGTCTCTGAAAGAATTTGCAGAGCTTTAAGACATAACGTACGGCCATCAAATACCGTTTTCCAGCAAGGAGACATAGTTTACTATAAGAGAAACAATTTTAATGAATGGAAAGGCCCAGGGAAGATCATAGGTATAGATGGCAAAACAATTATTTTGCAACATGGCAATCAAACTGTTAGGGTACATTCATCAAGGATAACGGGTACAGATTACAAATTTAGACAGAGCAGACAGACATGACAATGAACCAGAGTCATCTGGTAAGCATGTGTTACAGAACTATGAGGACTAGTTAACTGATATAGACAGGATTTCTGGAGAGGAACACAACACTTCTGATGAATTAGAACAGGCCATTTTTCTAGACAGGATTTCTGTAGAGGAACACAGCACTTCTGATGAATTGGAACAGTCCATTTTTCCGAAAGGACAACTGCCAAAAGTTGGTACAAAAGTGACATACTTGCCTGAAGGGTCTCGTCAATGGGAGGATGCAACTGATATTAGTAGAGCAGGGAAGGCCACTGGAAAGTATAAACATTGGTTGAATATACAGCATTCAGGGGAAGGAGTCAAGACAATGGATTGGGAAGACGAAGTTCAAAAATGGAGGGCACAGAAACGCAGTGCCAGTTCAGATAGTACATCGGATAGTGAACAGGTCCCCAGGAAAAGGTCTAGAACTATTGAAAGGACCTCCCACAGCAGAAGGGAAAGATCATGCAGTAGCAGTACAGAACGAGATACCAGGCGGGAGAGGGGACGTGGTTTATCAAGATCGCGGAACATGAGTAAGACTATGAATACTAATAGGAGTAGAAGCCCACATGCACGTGAGATTTTGGTGGCTTCCAATAAATTTGATGAAAAAGTTATCAAAGGTGCCAAACAGCAAGAACTGCACAGTTGGAGTGAATTTGGAGTATAGATGGAAGTACCGGATAGGGGACAAAGAGGTCTGTCCCACAGATGGATTTGCACAGAAAAAGTTCTTCCGGATGGAACTTATAAGGCAAAGGCCAGGCTTGTGGCAAGGGGATTTGAAGAAAACTTAGAAGATCAGGATTTAAGGGTAGATTCACCTACGGCATGAAAGGTTATTTCAAAGATCTTCTTGGCTCTATTAGCCACAAAGGCATGGGAATGCAAATCTATAGATATAAAAGCTGCCTTTTTACATGGGCATCAGCTCCAGAGGGACATTTTTCTCTGTCCTCCTAAAAAGGCAGCTAACACAGAAGGGGTACTCTGGAAGTTGAACAAATGTGTATATGGATTAAATGATGCGCCTAGAGTCTGGTATTTTTCGGTAAGGTAAGTTTTGTTAAAGTTAGGCTGTTGCCAGTTGAAAGCAGATCCTGCAATGTTTTACTGGTACTATAAAGGAAATCTTTCTGGCATTTTTATGATGCATGTCGATGATTTTATGTGGGGTGGGACTAGTGATTTCAAAGCTATTGTAATCTCTGGTTTGAGGAAAGAATTCAGGGTTGGAAGTCAGGCTTCCGGTGCATTTAAATATATTGGACTGGAAATCGGATGGGCTAAGTTAGGAGCAACTTTATGTCCGCAATCTTATTTGGAAAGCATCAGCCCAATAGCAATTAGTCGTGGTCGGGTTTCACAAAAAGACGCAATGGTTTCAAAGATGGAAAAAGAGCAACTGCAAAGTTTAATTGGGCAACTGAATTGGTTAGGTAGACAGACTAGACCCGACGTGAGTTTTGATGTCTTAGAGTTGAGTACAAAAATGAATGATCCCAAAGTGGAAGACATAATAAGAGCAAATAAAGCGTTGGTCAAACTAAAAATGCAGGAGCGTGCTTTCAGGTTCCTGGTTTTAGGTGACCTTAGGCACTTGAAATTCATAGTTTATAGTGATGCGTCCTATGCAAATTTATGTGATGGGGTTTCAAGCGCAGGAGGTTTTGTAATTTTCCTTTTGGGGAACAATGGTAAATGTTGCCCGCTTGTGTGGGAATCAAAGAAAATAAGGAGAGTGGTTCAAAAGCACTTTGGCTGCCCTTTTATATATCTCAGATATTGACAGCAATTTTGGGATTAGGGGATTTGGGTAATATACCTATTGAATGTCACATTGGCAAATCCCTGTGGGAAAATGTGCACTCCAAAAAGTGTCAAGAAAAAAGACATCGCAAGTTTGAAGCAGATGTTGGACAGAGGGGAGATAGCAAAAATAAAATGAGTCGACAGTAGCTATCAATTGTCAGACTGTTTCACAAAAAGAGGGGCTAGTTCACAGAAACTTTTGGATATTGTTAATGAAGGGCGCCTGTTTCTGTGACTTGTTTTTTCTTCCAAAAAAAAGGGGGAAAAAAAGAGAAGGGGGGAAATTGCGTGTGTGGTTTTGAGTTTCTTGTAATTTTGTTTTCACCTAATTTTATTTTTTCTCTGAGGAAGGGGAGACTGTTAAGTAATGGGTTAAGAGACATTCCAATTTGTTGTCTCATTTATGTTCAGTATCCAATAATTGACACTGATATGTAAAGAGGCTTCAGGCGGCCTTTGTGTCAGGTGATGTGAAGATAGAGTTTTGTGCAGTGTCTGTTAAAGTGAAATAAAGGTGTTTGTAAAAAGGAGCAGTACCGTTGACTCTTTGTACAACAGCAGCTAAACGTCTAACACTTAGCACTGCTTACCATCGGCGTCGTTCAAAGCTGGCACACACTGGTAACTTTCCAACTAGGATATCAACCAAACAAATTAATTACAGGCATTCATTGACACACTTTCTTGCGGAAGACAGCGGCACATGACAGGGGACAACAGAAAAGAAATGGAGGAGGACCAAGTGTAAGAGTACATTTTGACCCCCATGGAGGGCTGAGAGATCGCCGATGAGGATATTTGCAAGCCTGATCCTCCTCCTCTCTTCCCCTTCATCCCACAATCTCCTCTGTCTCACAAGCTGCACATGGTCTCAGCATTTACTGCATTTTTTACCCCTGTTCCCACAATTGAAGGTCAAAACTCTTCCACAGGGAAGGAGTCATAACTGACACAAAGAAAAATGACTGTGGTGGTTGGAGATCAATCATCTTAGTCCCAGGATATCACTGCAGGATATCCTCAGGATAATGCCCTAGGCCCAACCGTCTTCAGCTTCATCAATGACTTTCCTTCCATCATAAGGTCAGAAGTGGGGATGTTCACTGATGACTGCACAATGTTCAGCACCATTCATGACTCCTCGGATACTGGAGGAATCAATGTCCGAATGCAGAAAAACCTGGACAATGCCCAAGCTTGGGCTAACAAGTGGCAAGTAACATTTTTGCCACACAAGTGCCAAGCAATGACAATATCCATAACGACTGGATATAATCATCACCCCTTGACATTCAATGGCATTACCATCACTGAATCCCCCATTATCAACATCCTAGGTGTTACCATTGACCAGAAATTGAATTGAATTTGCCATATTAATACTGTGGCTACTAGAGAAGGTTATGGAAGGCTTGGAATCCTGCGGCAAGTAACTCACTTCCTGACTCCCCAAAACCTATCCACCATCAACAAGGCAGCAGTAAGGAGTGTAATGGAATACTCTCCACTTGTCTATATGAGCACAGCTCCAACAACACTCAAGAAGCTTGACACCATCCAGGACAAAGCAACCCACTTGATTGCTGTCCCTTCCACGAAGAATCAATCCCTCCACCACCGACAAACAGTGGCAGCTGTGTGTACCATCTACAAGATGCACTGCAGGAACCACCAAGGGTCCTTAGGCAGCACCTTCCAAACCCACGACCACTACCATCTAGAAGGACAAGAGCAGCAGCCACCTGGAAGGTCCCCTCCAAGTCACTCCCCATCCTGACTTGGAAATATATCGCTGTTCTTTCACTGTCGCTTGGTCAAAATCTTGGACCTTCCTCTCTAATAGCACAGTGGGTGTACCGACACCTCCGGGACTGCTGCGGTTCAAGAAGGCAACTCACCACCACCTTTTCAAAGGCAGCTAGGGATGAGTCTACATAGTGACGTCCACATCCCGTGAATGAATAAATAAATGATAAGCATTCTTTAACACAAAGCCAAGTGGCCATCTGAAACTTGCTACCCCAAAAGGTTGCAGGTGCTGGGTTCATTAAATCTGAGTTGGATAGAATTTTATAAATAAGGGTATCAGGGGTTATGGAAGAACCGTGCGTAAATGAGGTCAAATCACAGATCAGCTATGAACTCATTATACGGCAGGGAACTAGTGACTGGATGGTTTACTTCTGCACTTATGTTCCCGTGACCTTGAAATCATTCCAGTATTAAATCCCATTATTAAAATGACTAAAGGAATGATAGCCATCATCTCACAGGAGTTGAAATACAAATGGGTGGAAGGGATGTGACAATTGCAGAGGGCTTTGTTTAGACCCTGTCTGGGGTACTGTATTCAGTTCTAGGTACCTTTCCCCAGTTAGGATATATTGGACTTAGTGGAAGTACAGAATAAATTAATTGGATTTGTACAAATTATTAAAATGTGAGTGCAGAACACAAAGAGTTTTTTTTGTATTTTTCTGAAGACAGAAGATTAAGAGGTGACAAAATGGAGTTTTTTAAGGTGATTAAAGCATTTGATAGGCTTGAGACTATTACCTCTGGAAGGGAGTCCAGAATAAGGCGGGGCTTAACATTAAAATTAGAACGAGGCTGTTCATTCTTGAGAAAAGAATCATTTCTCCTGGCAAAGGTTGGGGCACATCTGGAATTCTCTTCACTCAAAAAGCTGTCGAGGCGAGGTCAACGAGACTGAGATTGATAGATTGTTGTCAGACAAGGGTATTAAGGGCTGTGGAGCCATTGCAGACAAATGGAGCTGAGACACAGATCAGCCATGATCTAATTGAATAGGGGGGGGCCAGGCCTAATGGTCTCCTCATGTTCCTGTGTCTATTTTAAAATAATAGATATTGTGAGCTGCTTATGGCGTGTTTTTACGCCCTCAATTCCTGTGATGGAGCCATTGCTTCCGCAACTAAATTGTGAAGAGTCACTTTGCTCTGCATACTTGTTATGTGCTTGTATTTTCCATCAAGGTGATATATGAAGGGTATAGATGGCTGTCTTTTCTCTCAGAAAACTGCCTTAGAAGAATCAATAAATGTGGGACTGTGTATGATTGAGATTGTATGACAGTGTGACATTGCTAGCTTTTAAAGCGATATTCATTTTACGTGGGTCCTCATGGAGAGTGTATGTTATCTCGTTTCTAAAGAACTTCAGGGAACGAGGTAATGTATTGTCCCTTAAAATTGAGCCATGCCTTCACCTTTTCATACTTTTAAATTAGATTTTCAAGAAGTGTCATAAATTTCCATTAGAGATGCAGGCGGAAGAATATATTGGGTTTGTTGACATGGCTGTGCAGTCTATGAGCGAGAGTGGAAATGATTTATTCAACCTTTCTCCCTGGATTAAGTGGGTCCTATCTGCGTTGTTTGGGGTCACTGTCCTTGCTTGGCTTCAGGATGATAATTTTCTTAATTCCCCTTCTGTGTTTGTCCACTTCCTTCTCCTTGCTAAAAGATTATGAGCGAGTTAGAGGAGGGTGTGGGGTGTGGGAGGGAGCCGAACTGAGATTTCCCATTTCCAGGCAGATGTTGAAAATTACTCATTCCAATTTTGATCTGCCACTTAGGTGTATCTGGTAGCACTCCACCCACACCCGCACAGGGAACCCCCCAACCTGATCGCCAGGGCACAGAAAATGCCAGCTTGACAGTACCAGCCTGGCATCCTGGCAGTGCCCCTGCCAGTTGGCAGTGCCAGCCTGGCAGTGCCCCTTCCAGTTAACAGTGCCACCTGGGCACCTTGGCAGTTCCAGGTTGGTACTCAGTGGCATAATCATAAGTGGCATAAGGTGTTAGGATTCATAACAAAGACATAAAAAACAGCATAAGTGTACTTTACCTGAATGCTCGTAGTATACAAAATAAGGTGAATGAGTTGATGGCGCAAATCATCGTGAATGACTATGATTTAGTGGCCATTACTGAAACATGGTTAAAAGATGGTCACGACTGGGAGTTAAATATCCAAGGGTATCAAACTATACGAAAGGATAGAATGGACGGTAAGGGCGGTGGTGTAGCTTTGTTGTTTAAGGATGGCATCCGGGCAATAGTAAGGGATGATATTGGTGCTATGGAGGACAAGGTTGAATCAATTTGGGTGGAAATCAGGAATAGTAAGGCGAAAAAGTCACTGATAGGAGTAGTCTATAGGCCACCAAATAGTAACAGGATGGTAGGGCAGGCAATAAGCAAAGAAATAACGGATGCATGTAGAAATGGTACAGCGGTTATCATGGGAGATTTTAATCTGCATGTCGATTGGTTTAACCAGGTTGGTAAAGGCAGCCTTGAGGAGTTTATAGAATGTGTCCGGGATAATTTCCTGGAACAGTATGTAATGGAACCTACAAGGGAACAAGCGGTCCTAGATCTGGTCCTGTGTAATGAGGCAGGATTGATTAATGATCTCATAGTTTGTGATTCTCTTGGAAGGAGCGACCACAATATGGTGGAATTTAAAATACAGTTGGAGGATGACAAGGTCAAATCAAACACTAGTGTTTTGTGACTAAACAAAGGCGATTACAATGGGATGAGAGAAGAACTAGCTAAGGTAGACTGGGAGCAAAGACTTCATGGTGAAGCAGTTGAGGAACAGTGGAGAACCTTCCGAGCGATCTTTCACAGTGTTCAGGAAAGGTTCATACCGACAAAAAAGAAAGACGGTAGAAAGGGGAAAAATCGACCGTGGATATCTAAGGAGGTGAGGGAGAGTATCAAATTGAAGGAAAAAACATACAAAATGGCAAAAATTTGTGGGAGACTAGAGGACTGGGAAGTCTTTAGGGGACAACAGAAAGCTACTAAAAAAGCTATAAAGAAGAGTAAGGTAGACTATGAAAGTAAACTTGCTCAGAACATAAAAGCAGATAGTAAAAGCTTCTACAAATATATAAGACAAAAAAGAGTGGCTAAGATAAATATTGGTCCTTTGGAAGGTGAGAAGGGAGATTTAATAATAGGAGACGGGGAAATGGCTGAGGAGCTGAACAGGTTTTTTGGGTCAGTCTTCACAGTGGAAGACACAGATAACATGCCAGTGACTGATGGAAATAAAGATATGATAGGTGAGGACCTTGAGATGATTGTAATCACTAAGGAGGAAGTATTGGGCAAGCTAATGGGGCTAAAGGTACACAAGTCTCCTAGCCCTGATGGGATGCATCCCAGAGTGTTAAAAGAGATGGCTAGGGAAATTGTAAACGCACTAGTGATAATTTATCAAAATTCACTAGACTCTGGGGTGGTCCCAGAAGATTGGAAAGTAGCAAATGTGACACCACTGTTTAAAAAAGGAGGTCGGCAGAAAGCGGGTAATTATAGGCCGGTAAGCTTAACTTCGGTTGTAGGGAAAATGCTGGAATCTCTCATTAAGGAGGAAATAGCGGGGCACCTGGAGGGAAATTGTCCCATTGGGCAGACGCAGCATGGGTTCATAAAGGGTAGGTCGTGTCTGACTAACTTGGTCGAATTTTTTGAGGACGTTACCAGTGCAGTAGATAACGGGGAGCCAATGGATTTGGTATATCTGGATTTCCAGAAAGCTTTTGACAAGGTGCCACACAAAAGGTTGCTGCATAAACTAAAGATGCATGGCATTGAGGGTAAAGTGGTAGCATGGGTAGAGGATTGGTTAACTAACAGAAAGCAGAGAGTGGGGATAAATGGGTGTTTCTCTGGTTGGCAATCTGTAACTAGTGTGGTCCCTCAAGGATCAGTGTTGGTCCCGCAGTTGTTCAGAATTTACATAGATGATTTAGAGTTGGGGACCAAGTGCAATGTGGCAAAGTTTGCAGACGACACTAAGATGAGTGGTAAAGCAAAAAGTGCAGAGGATACCGGAAGTCTGCAGAAGGATTTGGATAGGTTAGGTGAATGGGCTAGGGTCTGGCAGATGGAATTCAATGTTGCCAAGTGTGAGGCTATCCATTTTGGGAGCAACAACAGCAGAATGGATTATTATTTAAACGGTAAGATGTTAAAACATGCTGCTGTGCAGAGGGACCTGGGTGTGCTGGTGCACGAGTCGCAAAAAGTTGGTGTGCAGGTGATTAAGAAGGCTAATCGAGTTTTGTCTTTCATTGCGAGAGGGATTGAGTTCAAGACTAGGGAGGTTATGCTGCAATTGTATAAGGTGTTGGTGAGGCCACATCTGGAGTATTGTGTTCAGTTTTGGTCTCCTTACCTGAGAAAGGACATATTGGCACTGGAGGGAGTGCAGAGGAGATTCACGAGGTTGATCCCAGAGTTGAGGGGATTAGATTATGACGAGAGGTTGAGTAGACTGGGACTGTACTCATTGGAGTTTAGAAGGATGCGGGGGGATCTTATTGAAACATATAAAATTATGAAGGGAATAGATAGGATAGATGCGGGCAGGTTGTTTCCACTGGTCGGGGAAAGCAGAACTAGGGGGCATAGCCTCAAAATAAGGGGAGGTAGATTTAGGACCGAGTTTAGGAGGAACTTCTTCACCCAAAGGGTTGTGAATCTCTGGAATTCCTTGCCCAGTGAAGCAGTTGAGGCTCCTTCTTTAAACGTTTTTAAGAAAAAGATAGATACCTTTCTAAAGAATAAAGGGATTCGGGGATATGGTGTACGGGCCGGAGAGTGGAGCTGAGTCCACAAAGATCAGCCATGATTTCATTGAATGGCAGAGCAGGCTCGAGGGGCCAGATGGCCTCTTCCTGTTCCTAGTTCTTATGTTCTATGTTCTTATAATCAGCACCTGGGGGCCTCTGATCCCCTGGGAACTCCCATCAATGCCGTTCCATCTGGTCCCTATTTGTAGGGACCAGCGCAGATCAGCGCTCACCCGAGATCTCCTTGGGTAGATCTCGGGAACGCATATTAGAGTGAGACTAGTTGTCTCACTCTAATATGAAGATTTTCCAGAAAGTGATCCCATCCACAATGGGCAGGATTCACATTGCGACGCCTTGCGAGATTGTGTTAGATCTCACAAGACGTAGCTAGCTGGCTAGATCCCGAAATCAGATCTCCTGGCATCTACCAGTCACGCTGCGCTGCTTTTTTGGCACAACGCGGCCAATAGATCTCACCCTACATTTCAAAAATAAAAGCATTTTTGTTTTATTGTGTCCTAGGGACCCAGGAACAGTGCTATATAATTTTGTTTCTCTTTGCTGAACAGGACTTGACCCAAAGTCTAGTCTCAAGCACTTTGTACAAATAAAAAGACAAAGCTATAATGTGCGATGCTTTTGTGCTGCTGTCCCACCAATTGAATGATTCCAAAGACTATATCCATATATCACTGTATCTTTCGAATAGATCCTCGTCACCCCTCCCAAAAGATTGCTGCAGCAATATGAAGGTCCTTGGAGAAATATAGCTTTCAAAGGATCATGAAATGAAGTCAGGTTGAAACTATATAATAAAATAACTGAGTTAGAGAAAATTCCCAGGTGTTCGAGCTTTTTAAACACAGCAATGTGTTCGCAATTTGTAAAAGTCTTTGGTGAGAATGCAGCTAAAGTGCAGCTAAAATCAACGGTCTCAAGCAGTGAATCCTGCTGCTGTGTGCATTAGATGCAAATGTCATGCATTCTGAGTTTTGCGTTGACTGTAAAAGGAATGCAAATATGTAGTCATTTTTGTAGTGGTGAGGAACATTCAAGTCAACAATCCGTAAGACCATAAGACATGGGAGCAGAATTAGGCAATTCGGCCCATCGTGTCTGCTCCGCCATTCAATCATGGCTGATATGTTTCTCATTCCCAATCTCCTGCCTTCTCCCCCTAACCCCTGACCCCCTTATTATTCAAGAACCTATCTCTGTCTTAAAGACACTCAGTGATCCAAGTATTTTTAGTTTAGCAATATTACAGATAAAGAGGAAGACAAAGAATACTCTGTACTCACTGGTGATGGACCTTAATCATAACCTCAGCGCAGCATCCACTCCAACCCTAACGTAACATTTACATTTCTAGACCAAGCATCCAGGTCTCTATGAGCAACATTGTCAACTTTGTCCCAATTATTCCAGGACTTGGGACTATTTTGAACTCGAATTTCACATGTATCAGAAAAAGTCCATGTCTAAATGCAAGACCAATATCCAGGCTTGGGCTGACAAGTGTCAGGTTATGACCATTTCCAACAAGAGAAAATCTAAACATCACCTCCTTGATTTTCAATTATGTAACCGTAACTGAATCCCCCACTATCAATATCTCGGGGATTGACCATAAACTGAACTGGACTAGACATAAAAACTGTGACCACAAGAGCAGGTCAGGAGCTGGGAATCCTGCAGCGAGAGCTCGCCTCCTGACTCCCCAAAGCCTGTCCGCCATCTACAAGGAACAAGTCAGGAGTCTGATGGATACTGTCCACTTGCCTGGATGGTTGGGTGGCATGGTAGCACAATGGTTAGCACTGTTGCTTCACAGCGCCAGGGTCCCAGGTTCAATTCCTGGCTTGGGTCACAGTCTGCGCGGAGTCTGCACGTTCTCCCTGTGTCTGCTTGGGTTTCCTCCGGGTGCTCCGGTTTCCTCCCACAAGTCCCGAAAGACGTGCTGTTAGGTGAAATTGTACGTTTTGAATTCTCCCTCTGTGTACCCGAACAGGCGCCGGAATGTGGCGACTAGGGGTGTTTTACAGTAACTTCATTACCGTGTTAGTGTAAGCCTATACAATAAAGATTTTTATATTATTATATTATTATTAATATAATAATAGCTCCAACAACACTCAAGGGGCGGGATTCTCCGATTTTGGGGCTATGTCCGGAGGAATAGTGGCATTTGGGAAAAATCGAAGCCCCAGCATCGATCCTCTGACCGGTAAGGGGCTAGCAGCTGTGCCACGTAAAATATTGGGCCTTCCCGATGTAAACGTCTGGAGAATTGCCGGGTCCGGGTCCGCGCATGTGTGTGGCGACAACCTGCAGCGGTCGCGTCATACAACATGGCGCCTGCCGCGCGCGGACCTGACCTGCCAGATAGTGCCCCCCTGGACACCCCCTCACCACCCTGGGCCAGCCACCACCAGTCCCCCCAGCCCTCGCCGAAGCCCTCCACCGGCCAGCAGCACGGCTCCTGCTCGACTGTTGGCTGTGCTGGACACAGTCCGCAGCCACCACGCCGGGCTCCTGACCACTGAGACCATACGTCCCCCGCGGGGTCGGGAACTCGGCCCATTGGGAGCGGAGCATCGTGGGAGGGCCTTCAGGTAATGTCCTGAGGACATCCCAAAGGCGTGCGGCATACTCCTCGATGACACCATTTTGGAGGAGGCGAAGCATCCAAAAACAGGCGCCGCCCTCGATTCGGTCATAAAAAGGGATTCTCCGCCCGATTGCCGATTACGAATTTGGCATTGGCAAGCGGAGAATCCCGCCCTGGAAGTTTAACACCATTCAGGACAAATCAGCCAACTTAGTTAGCTTTGTTATTGAACTTAGCTTCTGTGGTCTTTGTGAACACTACGACATCCATCCTGATAATAAGAATCACAAAGAACACCACAACTGCTGCCACCAGAAAAAAGTGACTTTAAAAGCCCTCAAATGGTTAGTGGATAAAAGTAATCAACCGTTTAAAGATTCTCCAAGAGAATCCACTTGCTCCAGGGCAGAAAATTGTATGTTCTATTGTATGTGAGTCCATAGCATCTTTGACGAAGACCAAAAACCTCCTTTTATGGCTCAGCTTTCACTTTTGGATTTTGCTTCTATGAAGCTCTATGGGATGATTTCATACATAATAATAATTGTTATTAGTGTCACAAGTGCGCTTACATTAACACTGCAATGAAGTTACTGTCAAAACCCCCTAGCCGCCACACTCCGGCGCCTGTTCGGCTACACTGAGGGGGAATTCAGAATGTCCAATTCACCTAACAGCGCGTCTTTCAGGACTTGTGGGAGGAAACCGGAGCACCTGGAGGGAACCCCCGCAGACACGGGGAGAATGTGCAGACTCCACACAGACAGTGACCCAAGCCGGGAATTGAACCTAGGATCCTGGCACTGTGAAGCAACAGTGCTAACCACTGAGCTACCATGCCGCCATTTAGGGGGCTATACAAATGTAAATCATTTTGTTGGTTTGCTGTCTGCATGTCTTGAGCAGTTGCTTACTGGGAGTTTCTCTGTCACGTAACTTGTATTCGTTTTGGTGCTTGTTCAAGTCTGATCTGTTGCTGGTTGACTAAAACAGCTCCGAGAAATTTTGCATATCCACCAGCATGGTTCGATTTCCTGCCGGAGAAACTATTTTAAATGTGGCGCCGATAGATGTTCTTTGTCAGAAAATATTTCAACTGAAATGTAAATTTTAACAAAAAAGTCACAATTCTGGTATTATGCTGGGTGCAGTGCAGCACACTAATGTAGTGTTCTTCAATACAAGAGGACATGGGTTCATGTCCATGAGTCGTGCAGGGTTAAATCCTTGGCTTCAATTATGCTATCAGAGATCAGGTGAAAGAAGAGGCTAAGAACTCCACAATGTGGAGACAAATTAGGGATTGTGGCTATTCTGACCTGGCTGCTTCATTTGCTCAGGAGCGACTTCAGCAGTTTCCACGTCTCTCCTCCTGGTTATGGTCAGTGAGTTGGAGCGTGCACAAACAGGATTTAAAGGAATATACGCACAAAGGACAATTTACAAGTTATTTCTTGATTCGAGGAACCAGGTCCCGACGGAGCTCCGCAACGTGTTCTCTTCAAGCTCACACGTCTGCTCTTCCCTAATTAATGTGCATCGGCAGAATATAATATTAGTTGGATCCTGAGAAACACATCACTCGTTTCCCAGGTAGTGTTACACTGAATCGGTAATTCTTGCTAATGAGAGAAATGAGAATTGTACATTGGGCTTTTTTGCTCGAGTCAATATTCTCCTCAGATCAGGACATGCTTATCTTGATCGTGTAGCCTTGTCATGGCAAGGCTGCAATATCAGCATGAGTTCTGAGGAGGAATGGAATGGTTATTTCCAGTGGTATTACCAAGAGAGATTAAATGCTACAGAATTACATGAAGCGATACCCAAGGGTAGCAGAAAAAAAATCCATTCTGTATAAATGTTAGTAGATTGTAAGCCATAATAAAGCTTTGAAACTTCAAAGTGAGGTGGCACAGCTTCAATATGATTTTTGAGGTTTGAAGTCCTGTCAGGGAAAAAATGCAGAAGCTCGCTCCTGTACATAATCAGATAGACATTTTCTCCCTCCTGAACACTGCCCAAGGTTTTGACGCCAAATCGGGAGTTTAATTTCAAGATGTGAAGAAATTTCACACACATGTACACACATACCCATGGAGATCGTGCCTCAGAATGCTGTGCAGTATCTCTATCATTGGAGAAAAGAAAAGATAGACGTTGACCAGGGCTGCAGAAAATAACCAAAGCGCTGAACATAAGTTTACATCTTCTCTTTAGACTCTGCATTCTCTTTTTGTCCTCAATTTCGCAAGTAGTTTTACCTCTTGTTTTATTTTGCTCCAAAGCCAGCCTGTTCTCCAGCCATGCATATGCTTTTCCACTTCATGTCTCAAACTGAGGTTGAGTTCAAAAACTAATTTGATTGAATCAGACTGTGACAAACAAATTTAAAATTTGTGTTCACATTAAATTATTGATTAAATTCCTATCTTGGTTGAAATATAGGCAGGGCTAAGGTTAGTTACTGCTGCCTTTTTTGGCAACTTGCAGAGAATATACATCACAGCCCAAATAATGTTCAAGCGTGCACTATAAGTAGCTGGAGGAGTGAGCGACAACCCCATAAGAAGCAGTTCGCCAATGTGAGGCTTGGGGACTCAGGGGCCTCAGTTCTGACTCACGCTCAATTCTCTTCATCAATGATGTCAGATGTCTGATGGTCAGGAGTTGGGAGAACACAGCAAAAGGCTGCAGCTTGAATCCAGTGGGAACGGTCCCTGGCAGTGGTAGGTGAGCAGTAGTTCGTGGTCAAGGGAAGAAGAGTTGCTCCTGTGTCTCAAAGGAGCACTCCTGCTCTCATGGCCCTGAAGGAAATAATGTATCATTTGCAGCCCTCTTCTGGGCCTGTTTCTCCCTTTTGCCTGGCACTCCTGAACAGCTCTGGCCATCGCAGCTGCTCAGAACTAAAATCTGGTTATGATTTCAACAATATCATCAGACCATGCCTGGACCCTCCCTAATAGCACAGTGGGTGAACCTGCACACATAGACTGTAGCGTTTCCAGAGGGCAGCTCACCACCACCTTCTCAAGGGCAATTAGAGATAGACAACAAATGTTGGCCCATCCAGTGAAGCCCGCATCCCGTAAAAATGAATTTTTAAAAAAGGCCTTCACCTGCCTGGTGTGAGAAGATCATTGGCTGTCCAGAATTCACCTGCTAAAATGGCGTCCAGTGCAAGAGCAGCAAGGATTGGGTGAGTAAACAAGCATTATAACTGCCATTGCACCTATTCCTCCACCAACGCTTCGCGCAGTGCTCTCATCGAGTACAAGGGGTTAAAATCAGAGCTGAAGAGTTCAGCAAGAAATTTGGCTGCGTTCTTTCATTGTTGCAAGGTCATTCAAAGTATTTGACACAGATCAATGAATCAAGCACTTCCATATCACTCAAACATCGGACATAATTAGAAATCTGTCCATCCAAGGCAGCTGAGAAAAATAGTGTTTAGGATTTTGAATGGCAAATTTGTGGCTGACATTCTCTCTGTCAGCAGGCAGTGGAGGCCATTAGGACAAGTGCTAATCAAAGATGCCGCAGTGGCATTTGTCAGTATGAAGTGAATGAATGTGCCTTAATGAACGATCAATATGAATTTTTGGAATAGATCAAAAGAGAAGTCTTTGTTGCTTTTGACGTTTCAAAAATCATTTCTTAATGTAAGTACAGGAGGCGATTTCTCAGGTGAAGCCAGAAATTGGCATGAAAAAAGCAGAGCAGCATCCCCATATGCCCAATCGTTGGCAAGCTGCTGCCAATCTGTGGGTGCCAATTCACTGGCACTCAAGCTGTCCCCAGCCAAGCAGGTCGGGTCTGGATGGGTCGGAGGGGAAGGCCGGGGTTTTCCAATGGGGCCACAAATGGGTGGGCAGCAGGCTCGAGGTTTTTACCCAGAGGAAGGAAAATTGAAAGCTTCCTGGGCTGTTTTGTTTTTTGACTGACCACCAGTTATATTTTTCAGAGTGATTGGGTATAGCCGATCAAAGCCTAGTAAAAATGAGCATTGCATTAATAATAATAATAATAATAATCCTTATTATTGTCACAAGTTGGCTTGCATTAACACTGCAGTGAAGTTACTGTGAAAATCCCCTAGTTGTCACGCTCCGGCGCCTATTTGGGGCACTGAGGGATAATTCAGATTGTCCAAACTACCTTACAGCACCTCTTTTGGGATTTATGGGAAGAAACCAGAGCACCCGGTGGAAAGCCACGCGGACACGGGGAGAACATGCAGGCTCCGCACAGACAGTGACCCAAGCCGGGAATCAAACCTGGGACCCTGGCGCTGTGAAGCAACAATGCTAACCACTGTGCTACCGTGCCGCCCATTGCATGGTGATGCTCTGCCCATTAGTTTCTGGAAGTTACAAGCAATCAGCAGAGGAACACAACTTACCTATTTGATTAGACATCTAGCTATTTCAGATGGGAAGGCATCCAATTTACTTGCTCACATAAAAACTATATCAGGTAGATATTGGGTGCATTTCAATAAGGGGTGCACCCTCTCCCTCCTCAAATATTTCCAATTGTTGGGCATTCATTTTCTCGGCGAGAAACAGCTCATGTGTTGAGTGTCCAAAAGAAAATGGTTGACGGTTTACTGCCTGAAGCATATGGGGCTGGATTCGCCGCAGCCTGACGCCAAAATCGCGGGCGGTGCCGGGGCGGAGAATCCAGTTTGACGCCTTAATTGGGTCTGGTGCCAGTTCGGCGATTCTCTGGGCACTGAAAATCGGCGTCACCGTGGAATACGTCACACCACTGGGGGGCCATTGCCAGAGGCCCGCTTAGCAATCCTCTGCTCCTAACCGGCCGAGTTGCCATCGGCGTGAAACTAACCACCTATTGCCAGTCGGGATGCTCACGTGGCGGCTGCGGAATCAGTCCGTGGCCGCCTGGTTGGGGGTGGGCGGACCGTAGACCAGGGGGGGGGGGGCTTTATAGGCGGCCGGGCATTAATGTGTGGGAGTTGAGGCTTGGGCACGCGGCCGATCAGGGGGTCTCTTTCTTCAGTCTGACTCAGTGGTCCGAGTATCGCCATGTGCATGCGTGGCCTCTGACCTGGAAGTGCAGGGGGCCCATATCTGCAGCAAAAGCTGCGAGATTCATTCCGGGTCCCTTCTAGCCCCTTGCAGGGCTATGAATTTGTTTAACTTTTTTTCAGGAATTTCAGGAGTAAAAGTCCACCGATTTTACGCCGGTGTGGGGGACGTAGTCTCAATAATGGAGAATCCAGTCCATGGTGTTTATTCTGCTATTTACGGAAAAGAGGTCACATAGTGACACATATTCAGCTAAGGGAAAGACTAGCCATATCATGCCCATCAAAGGCATGTCATATTCATAACTTTTAAAATGCTGGCTTTAATCAGTAGAATCTTTGAGTTGACTTAAGATGGGCAATGTGCACCAAGATGGCTGCCAGAGGTCAGATGGCCTGGTCTGTGTATCCCAGGCACAAACCCAAGAACTGACTTACTGTTTCACAGGGATAAACGGTGCATTCCAGGCAAAATGGTATTAATTACACATACCCTGAAAGACCAACAGCAGGCATTCCTAAATTGAATGGGGCTTTTTGAAAAGTAAGAAAGTAATTGTTTAATCCCTCACGGTTGATGTAAATAAATGGGACAGTAATACAGAAACAATTAAGCAGGGTGTGGGCCATCAATGCAAGAATGCCACCACATCTGGTAAAGAAACCACAAATCGGGAGGAGTCACATGGTGAAGCAGCCAGGTTTGTCCTGTCGAATTTTTAATGAAGAAACACTGTCTACAGAGAGAGATACACAGAAAAGAGAGTAACATCTATACTTGAGAATGACCTGAGAGTGGAACACCATAAAATCTCCAATTCTATTCTATTTTGGTCCATCTTTCAGTAACGTGACCCTCTGATAACGAGACTACAGGAAGCTGACTTTGTGACCTATGGAAATTCTGTCACTTCAAGAAAACCCTGTGAACAACTTTGGCATATATGAGTTTGGTTGTTGAACTCACCCAAACTGCATTCCAGGTGAGGACAAGGCACTCCGAAAGGCCTGAAAAATGCACTTTTCTCTCCAAAACGTACTTTCCTTCAGTATGTTTGCATGTGTGAGATGGTGAGTGAGTTCTGTAGTGTTCAGTTTTGGGCGGAATGTTTAAATAAACAATTATCTCAGTTTAAACTCATAAAAAGCCTGCTGCTGGTTGTTGAAATTGTCCAGACACTCAGGGCTTAAAATAACTACACACACACACACACACACACACTCTCTCTCAAAGTTCACTAGTTATGAACAGGTGTGGAAGGCCGCCTCGTGACACAGTGGCACAGTGGTTAGCACTGCTGCCTGACAGCTCCAGAGACCCAGGATCACTTCCAGCCTTGGGTGACTGTGTGGAGTTTGTACTTTCTCCCCGTGTCTGCTCCAGGTGCTCTGGCTTCCTCCCACAGTCCAAAGATGTGCAGGTTAGGTGGATTGGCCATGCTAAATTGCCCATTAGCGTCCAGGGATGTGTAGGTCAGGTTGTGCGGTTGTTGGATAGGGCGGGGAGGTGGGCTTTGGGTGGAGCGCTCTTTCAGAGGGTCGGCACAGACACGATGGGCTGAGTGGTCTCCTTATGCACTGTAGAGATTCTGTGATTCTATGATTGTCTGTAAGTAATAATGGCAACAATTCATTGTTTGGCTCCGAGGTCTTAATTCATTTACCTTGACCATGTGGTGACAAAGGTGTGCTGTAGTTTGTAGGGTAATCTCTCAGGAGCGGCTGCCAATGCTGAGCTCAAGGAGAACACAAAGCGTAACAACAGAAAAAAATGTGGAAACCACACCATTTTCAAAACTAATCATCGCAATTCTGTGATGCTGAAATTGCTTCTCAGTTGATCGAATTTTGTCTTTTGCCTGGGAATGGGCAGAAAAAAAAGTGGACATTTCTGAGAGAATTAGAGAAATGACACTGTGCAGCAGCAAAGTTAATGCACACATGGTACCTGTATCTTGCAACAAAAGCAGAAAATGCTGGAAATACTTATCGTCAAAATTGGAAGATAATGGACCTGATTTTGGTGCGAAAATAGCAGCGGGTTTAATGTTTTTTGCCATTTGCTAGTGTGCAAATCATCCGCTGATCTGTTGAGGAAGAGGAACCCTGTGAATTGCGAATCGCCACAGGATGTTGAATGATTTGTGCACTATGCTTTTCCTCAATCTCTCCGTGAGATTCAAGAAACTGCTGCATTTTCCCATTAATCGCCAATTAAATACATTACTGCACGTTAGGGCTGCTATATAACAGCCCAAGTACCTTTTCAATTATGACATTTATATTCCTGCAATGCCACTCTTTCCAGTCCAGTGAGGGAATAATTGAAACTGTGCAGTCACATTCTTATAGGTGGTAGACTGTTTTTCATAATTTCTTTTCTTACTTTTCCTTTCTATTTTTTTATTTCTCTCTTAATTCAATCTTTCTCTCCCTGCGTGCACAGAGCCAAATTAGCATCCACTCTCTATTCCGACCCCCGCCGGATCGGAGAATCGCCGGGGGCTGGCGTGAATCCCGTCCCCGCCTGTTGCCGAAGTCTCCGGCACCAGAGATTCGGCGGGGGCGGGAATCGCGCCATGCCGGTTGGCGGGCCCCCCCGCGCGATTCTCCGGCCCGGATGGGCCGAAGTCCCGCCGCTAAAATGCCTGTCCCGCTGGCATTAAATTAAACCACCTACCTTACCGGCGGGACAAGGCGGCATGGGCGGGCTCCGGGGTCCTGGGGGGGGCGCGGGGCGATCTGGCCCCGGAGGGGTGGCCTGGCCTGCGATCGGGGCCCACCGATCCGCGGGCGGGCCTGTGCCGTGGGGGCACTCTTTCCCTTCCGCCTCCGCCACGGTCTCCACCATGGCGGAGGCGGAAGAGACTCCCTCCACTGCGCATGCGCGGGAAACTGTCAGCGGCTGCTGACGCTCCCGCGCATGCGCCGCCTGGAGATGTCATTTCCGCGCCAGCTGGCGGGGCACCAAAGGCCTTTTCCGCCAGCTGGCGGGACGGAAATTCGTCCGGCGCCGGCCTAGCCCCTCAAGGTTGGGGCTCGGCCCCCAAAGATGCGGAGCATTCCGCACCTTTGGGGCGGCGCGATGCCCGTCTGATTTGCGCTGTTTTGGGCGCCAGTCGGCGGACATCGCGCCGTTTCCGGAGAATTTCGCCCCTGAAGTCTGTCACATCCAGAAACCAGGCCATTTCCCAAAATGCCAGGGGAAGCCATCCTAATGGCCAAGGCAAGCTCTGTGCATGCAAGGCACATCAGCAGCACCTCCCCTGACAGCAGCTAGGGGGAAAAAAGGCAGTGCCACACTATGCTGATCGTAAATCAATTGCCTAGTAGAAGATAAAGCTGCTTTGCTGCCAAGGGAAGCGCTGGGCCATTAAAGCCCAGTTAACCAATCCCCTTCAGGTTTGATCACCGTTGGCACCAAGAACATACAAACATATGGGCCAGGATTCTCCCTTCTGGGGACGAAGTCCCCACGCCGGCAGGACAACTGGCGCCAAACACTCCGACGTCAACAGCCCCCGAAAATGCGAAATTCTTCGTGAACACCGGAGGGGTTGGCACCGCTCCAGCCAGCGGCGAAAGGCCGGTGTGATCTCGCGCATGCGTGGAACCGCTGCCGTGATTCCACGCATGTGCAGACCGGCCACCTTTTTTTGGCGCATGCCATGGCGGAGCCCTACAGGTTCCGACGAGGAAGGAAGAAGTGCCCCCATAGAACAGGTCCGCGCACAGGTCGGTGGGCCCCGATCGCGAACCAGGCCACCGTGGGGGGATCCAACCTCCCCCCCTCCGCGAGGACAGCCCCGCCGACATATCTGCCAGGTTCCGCCGGTACGTGAGTTGAGTGATTCACGCCGGCGGGACTGGCCAAAATCGGACAGGCGCTCGGCCCATCGGGGCCCGGAGAATCTCCGGGGGAGGTGCTGCCAACGGCCCCCAACTGGCGTGGCGTGGATCCCTCCCCCGCCCGGAAAACGGCGCCAGAGAATACGGCAGCCGGTGTCGGGGCAGCAGGGTGGGATTCGCGCCGCCCCCCCGGGGATTCTCCGACCCGGGCTGGGGGTCGGAGAATCCCGCCCATGAAATAGAGAGCGGGAGTAGGCTTCTCGAGCCTGCTCCAGCATTCAGTAAGAACTGTGCGGCCGTTCACCATGTCTCAGTGGGAGTCAACTGGAAATAGTTTCTCTGAGGCCTGGGAAACATTATTGCACAGAATAGCTCAGGAATTCCCCCAGATGCAGTCCCTTGGGCCAGGCATAATGGGATAGGATTCTGGCAGAACCAGAATATGTCCCATTTTACAGTTGCTTCGAAAGTAATCTGCCTAATTTCCTCTTGGAAGTAAATGGAAATATTGGGGCTTTCAGTGAACCACAGTATTTATAGATCACCCCTCAAATAAAGTTTAAATAGGATTGTAATGCACTAATGACCTTGATGGCAATTGCCTTGCAATGACCCCATGCAAAAGCCTTCTTTTAGCCCTAGTATTTTATTACACAATGGTCGAGGTTTTATGGTGCATGGTAGTCCCTGTTCATTGGCTGGAAAGTTTGGGGCAATCACAGCTTAGCTGTTTGTAGGAGCCACAACCAGATTTTACCTATTACCTGCCTGCTGTTGGGGTTCCTGTCCCTCTAAGGGACGAGATCCCACCCGCAAGAGCTTCCCGTTAATTGGAGAGCTGCCTGCTTTTCAGTCTCAACAGCGCTATTGGGAGTGGTGGCCGCTGCTGAAACTGAAGCAACATTATGATGCTGCAGTGGAACCCAGCTCAGTGGGAAAGGGATTTCCAAGATCAAGCACGGTGGGCAGCACGGTGGCACAAGTGGATAGCACTGTGGCTTCACTGCGCCAGGGTCCCAGGTTCGATTCCCCGCTGGGTCACTGTCTGTACGGAGTTGCTCGTTCTCCCCGTGTCTGCGTGTGTTTCCTCCGGGTGCTCCAGTTTCCTCCCGCAGTCCAAAGACGTGCAGGTTAGGTGGATTGGCCCTTGGTGTCCAAAAATTGTGAGGAGGGGTTATTGGGTTACGGGGATAGGGTGGAAGTGAGGGCTTAAGGGGGTCAGTGCAGACTCGTTGGGCCAAATGGCCTCCTTCTGCACTGTATGTTGTATGTCAGTTAGGTTGGTCCCTGTCATGTTATTCAGGTGAACATCACAGCACATACATGCACACATAATGATGGACAGATCAACAGACCAATCAACACACAAAACACGACAGCCAATCACGGACAAGAGCATACACAGTACAAAGCAGGGAACACAATACTTCCTGGGCACTCGAGCAGGAGGGGGCTCAGGGCACAGACCTCATTGCCAGCCACTCAAGAGGTTCACCATGTGCTGAATACCAGAGTTTAATATGTTAATAGTTCATTGAAATAAAACTGCGTTGTACCATTCGCAACCGTGTTGGGTCATCTGTGTATCAGAGTACCCAACACTTCATGGTACCAGGAGTGATTTGACACCTACCCACAAATCTGTCATCCTGCGCCATGGACACCGTCAACACACCGCAGCCGCTGCAAGTCGCTGGGAACCTCGGCGTAAATTGGAAGCTGTTCAAGCAGCGCTGCCAGCTCTTTCTCGAAGCCAATGAAAGAGAGAGCGCCTCGGACACCAGAAGGATCGCCATCCTCCTCACCACCGCAGGGCAGCACGCCATCCATGTCTACAACTCCCTGGTGTTCGCGGAAGGCGAGGACAAATCCAAATACAAGACGGTCCTTCTCAAGCTCCACCAACACTTCAACGTCGAGGTCAACGAAAGCTTCGAGAGATATGTCTTCCAGCAGTGCCTGTAAGGTAAGGATGAGCTCTTTCAGTCATTCCTTATCCATCTCCGCATCCTCATGCAGTCCTGCGGTTACGACACCACCTCCGACTCCATGATTCGGGACCAGATCGTTTTTGGGGTCGCCTCGGGCACCCTACGCCAGCAGCTTTTAAAAATAAAAGGCCTCAACTTCCGGGTGCGGCGATGACCAGCTGAGTCGCACGTTTCGGCACCTCCCGTTGGAACGGACGTTTGGGCTCTTATTAGGAGCCCCAATTGCAATTTTTGACGGCTAGAACCATTGTGCGGTGAAATAGAAGGGAATCCCCCCGGATATATATGGAGAAAGAAGGGAGTAGTGGCTGGATTGCAGAGGATCCTCAGGAGCAGCGGCAAGGAAGGGAAGCACGGAGCAAGGTGGCGGCGGAAGGAGGCCGTTCGGTGTGGGGCCCGGAACAGCAAGAGTTCCTGCGGCGCTGTGTGGAGGAGCTGAAGAAGGAGGTGTTGGCCCCGATGCTACAGGCGATTGAAGGGCTAAAGGAGGCACAGAAGACCCAGGAGTTGGAGCTTCGTGATGTGAAGGCAAAGGCTGCTGAGAATGAGGATGAAATACAGGGCCTGGTGGTGAAGACAGAGACGCACGAGGCACTGCATGAAAGGTGTGTAGAGAGGCTGGAAGCCCTGGAGAATAACTCGAGGAGGAAGAACTTAAGAGTTTTGGGTCTTCCCGAAGGTGCAGAGGGGGCGGACGTCGGGGCATATGTGAGCACATTGCTTCACTCGTTAATGGGACCGAAGGCCCCGACGGGCCCCTTGGAAGTGGAGGGAGCTTATCGAGTCCTTGCGCAAAGACCAAAGGCAGGAGAAATACCTCGAGCCATAGCGGTGAGGTTTCATCGCTATAAGGACAGGGAGATGGTCCTGAGATGGGCGAAAAAGCCACGGAGCTGCAGGTGGGAGAATGCGGTGATCCGCGTGTACCAGGATTGGAGTGCGGAGGTGGCGAGAAGGAGGGCGAGTTTCAATCGGGCCAAGGCGGTGCTACATAGAAAGAAAGTAAAATTTGGACTGCTGCAGCCAGCGAGATTGTGGGTTACACACCAAGGGAAACATCACTACTTCGAGACGGCAGAAGAGGCGTGGACATTTATTGTAGAGGAGAAGTTGGACTAGACTGGAGAGAGAAAGAGTTTTCTGTATTGTATGGGACGGGGAAGGGGGAAGGGGGGGAAATTTTCTCTATTCCCCTTGTTGGGGAGGGGGGTGTGGTGAACTGTGGGCGTCGGTGGGGAAGGAGAGGGGGAAGGAGAGAGGGAGCTGCGCCATTAGGGGCGGGGCCGAGTGTGAAACGCGGGCTTTGTTCCCGCGCTATGGTAATTGCGGCGGGAAAGGGAGCGCAGGAAGGAGGGGGCCTTACACAATGGGGGGCCAAGGATAAACGGGAGAAGCCGAGGTCAGCCAGAGTTTGCTGACTACTGGGAGTAACATGGGGGGAGCAATTACGCTAGAAAGGGATCTAGCGGAGGGGGGGGGGTTAACTGGGTTGCTGCTGCTAAGGGAAAGGGGGAGCTGTTATGGGGCGGGGTGGGCGGGACGGGAGGACACCATCGGGGGGGCAAACGGGAGCGTGGGAACTGGGTGAGGAGCTGGTCTAAAAAAGGGGATGGCTAGTCGACTTGGGGGGGGGGGTAAAGAGCCCCCCGACCCGGTTGATCACGTGGAATGTGAGAGGGCTGAATGGGCCGATTAAGAGGGCAAGGGTACTCGCGCACCTAAAGAAATTAAAGGCAGATGTGGTCATGCTACAGGAGACGCATCTGAAACTGGCGGATCAGGTCAGATTACGTAAAGGATGGGTGGGACAGGTATTTCATTCGGGCTTGGATGCGAAAAATAGAGGGGTGGCTATATTAGTGGGGAAACGGGTAGTGTTTGAGGCGAGGACCATAGTAGCGGACAGTGGGGGTAGATACGTGATGGTGAGTGGCAGATTACAAGGGGAAGCGGTGGTTCTGGTGAACGTATATGCCCCAAACTGGGATGATGCAAACTTCATGAAGTGTATGCTGGGGCGTATCCCGGACTTGGAGGTGGGAAAGTTGGTAATGAGGGGAGATTTCAACACGGTGCAGGATCCAGGGCTGGACCGGTCCAGGTCTAGGACCGGGAGGAGGCCGGCAGAGGCCAAGGTGCTTAAGGACTTCATGGAGCAGATGGGAGGAGTAGACCCCTGGAGATTCACTAGGCCCAGGAGTAGGGAGTTTTCCTTCTTCTCCCATGTCCACAAGGTGTATTCTCGGATAGACTTCTTTGTCCTGGGAAGGGCACTGATCCCGAAGGTGACAGGGATGGAGTATTCGGCCATAGCCATCTCGGACCATGCCCCACATTGGGTAGATCTGGTAGTAGGAGAGGAAAAGGAACGGCACCCACTCTGGAGATTAGATATGGGACTGTTGGCGGATGAGGGTGTGTGTGTAAGGGTGAGGGGATGTATCGAAAGGTACCTGGAGATTAACGATGATGGAGAGGTTCAGATGGGAGTGGTCTGGGAGGCACTGAAGGCGGTGGTCAGAGGGGAACTGATTTCCATAAAGGCCCATAAGGAGAAACAAGAGAGTAAAGAGAGGGAGCGATTGTTGAGAGAAATTTTAAGGGTGGATAGGCAGTATGCAGAGGCTCCGGATGAGGGACTGTACAGGGAAAGACAAAGGTTGCATACGGAATTTGACTTGCTGACCACTGGCAGGGCCGAGGCACAATGGAGGAAGGCACAGGGAGTACAGTATGAGTACGGAGAGAAGGCGAGCCGGTTACTGGCCCAACAATTGAGGAAGAGAGGGGCGGCGAGGGAGATAGGTGGGGTGAGGGACGAGGAGGGTGAGATGGAACGGGGAGCAGAGAGGGTGAACGGGGTGTTTAAGGAATTTTATGAGAGGCTGTATAAGGCTCAACCCCCGGAAGGGAAGGAGGGAATGATGCACTTCCTGGATCAGCTGGAATTCCCGAAGGTGGAGGAGCAGGAGAGGACAGGATTGGGAGCACGGATTGAGGTGGAGGAGGTGGTAAAAGGGATTGGGAGCATGCAGGCAGGGAAGGCCCCGGGACCAGATGGGTTCCCGGTGGAATTTTATAGGAAATACATGGACCTACTAGCCCCGCTTCTGACGAGAACTTTTAACGAGGCCAGGGAAGGGGGGACGTTGCCCCCGACGATGTCGGAGGCGACAATATCGTTGCTCCTGAAGAGGAACAAAAACCAGCTGCAGTGCGGGTCTTACAGGCCTATCTCCCTTCTGAATGTAGATGCCAAGCTCTTGGCCAAGGTGATGGCGAATAGGATCGAGGATTATGTTCCAGGGGTGGTTCACGAGGATCAAACTGGGTTTGTTAAGGGGAGACAGTTGAACACTAATATACGGAGGCTGCTAGGTGTGATGATGATGTCCCCGCCGGAGGGAGAGGCGGAGATAGTGGTGGCGATGGATGCTGAGAAAGCATTTGATAGAGTGGAGTGGGATTACCTGTGGGAAGTGTTGAGGAGATTTGGATTTGGAGAGGGGTTTATTGGGTGGGTTCAGCTTTTATATAGGGTCCCGGTGGCAAGTGTGATCACAAACAGCAGAGATCTGACTACTTCCGTCTATATAGAGGGACAAGACAGGGATGTCCCCTGTCCCCGATACTGTTTGCGTTGGCAATTGAGCCACTGGCCATAGCGCTGAGGGGCTCTAGGGAGTGGAGGGGAGTACTTAGGGGAGGGAAGAGCACCGGGTGTCATTATACGCGGATGATTTGTTGTTGTCTGTCGCGGACCCAGTGGAGGGGATGCCCGAGATAATAACTCAGGGAGTTTGGGGAATTTTCGGGATACAAACTGAATATGGGAAAGCGTGAGCTGTTTGTGATGCACCCTGGGGAACAGAGCAGGGGAATAGATGATTTGCCGCTGAGGAGAGTAACAAGGGATTTTTGGTACCTAGGGATCCAGATAGCCAGGAACTGGGGAACCTTGCATAAGCTTAATTTAGGAAGATTGGTGGAGCAGATGGAAGAGGATTTTAGGAGATGGGACATGGTGCCCCTGTCACTGGCGGGCAGGGTGCAGGCGGTCAAAATGGTGGTCCTTCCGCGATTTCTTTTTGTGTTCCAGTGCCTCCCTGTGATGATTACCAAGGCTTTTTTCAAAAAAGTGGATAAGAGCGTTATGAGCTTTGTGTGGGCGGGGAAGACCCCAAGAGTGAAGAGGGGGTTTCTGAAGCGTAGCAGGGATAGGGGGGTACTGGCACTGGCGAGCTTAAATGACTATTATTGGGCCGCCAATATATCAATGGTATGCAAGTGGATGGGGGAAGGGGAGGGGGCGGCGTGGAAAAGACTAGAGATGGCGTCCTGTAGGGGAACCTGCCTGCAAGCATTAGTGACGGCGCCTTTACCGTTCTCCCCGAAAAAGTACACCACAAGTCCAGTGGTGGTGGCAACACTGAAAATTTGGGGGCAGTGGAGACGACATAAGGGAGTGACGGGTGCTTCAGTGTGGTCCCCGATAAGGAACAACCATAGGTTCGTCCCGGGAAGGATAGATGGGGGATTTAAATCTTGGCAGCGAGCAGGAATTGCGAAATTGAAGGACTTGTTCTTAGACGGGACGTTCGCGAGTCTGGGAGCACTGACAGAAAAATATGGGTTGCCACCTGGGAATGCATTTCGCTATATGCAAGTGAGGGCATTTGTGAGGCAACAGGTGAGGGAATTTCCGCAGCTCCCGGCGCAAGAGATCCAGGACAGAGTGATTTCGGGGGCATGGGTGGGTGATGGTAGGGTGTCAGATATATATAGAGAAATGAGAGACGAGGGGGAGACGATGGTAGCGGAGCTGAAGGGAAAATGGGAGGAGGAGCTGGGGAAAGAGATTGAGGAGGGGCTGTGGGCAGATGCCCCAAGTAGGGTAAACTCTTCGTCCTCGTGTGCCAGGCTCAGCCTGATACAATTCAAGGTTCTACACAGGGCGCATATGACTGGAGCAAGGCTGAGTAGATTTTTTAGAGTGGAGGATAGGCGCGGGAGATGCGCGGGAAGCCCGGCAAACCACACCCACATGTTTTGGTCATGTCCGGTATTGCATGGGATCTGGGTGGGTGTGGCAAAAGTGATTTCAAAGGTGGTGGGGGTCCGGGTCGAACCAGGCTGGGGGTTGGCTATATTTGGGGTTGTAGATCAGCCGGGAGTGCAGGAGGCGAGAGAGGCCGATGTTTTGGCCTTTGCGTCCCTAGTAGCCCGGCGAAGGATTCTACTTATGTGGAAAGAAGCTAAACCCCCGGGCGTGGAGGCCTGGATAAACGACATGGCAGGGTTTATAAAATTGGAGCGGATAAAGTATGCACTAAGAGGTTCGGCTCAAGGGTTCACCAGGCGGTGGCAACCGTTCCTTGACTACCTCGCAGAACGATAAGGGAAATGGAGAAGGTAGCAGCAGCAACCCGGGGGGGGGAGGGGGGAGGGCCCACGCGGGCCCTCAGGGGTTTCCTGTAGTTGCTTGTATATTAGTTATTTATACTGGCGTGTGGGACTCCATTGTTTTGGAGAGTTATTATTTTGTTGTTGGCAGTTGCCGTTTGGTTAATATATTATTTATTTGTTAAAAAAACGGTCATTATTATTTATATTGTTTTAAAGCTGTAAAAAGGGAAAAATCCTGTACTGTTCTTGTTTGAACGAAAAAATTTGAATAAAATATATTTTTAAAAAATAAATAAATAAAAGGCCTCACCTTAGCCTCCGCAATCGAAGCCTGTGTCCTGCACGAAAACGCAACTAGCCGCTATGCACAATTTCAGGCGGCCGAATCGGCGCGGCAGGGGTCCTACGCGGCTGGATCAGCGAGTCAGGTGCCCCACGAGGCCGAACGGGTCCAGGCGATCGAGTTCCTCCCGGCCCTCGGCCCGGACGACGTTGGCCATTTCGCGCGCTTTTCGGGGCCTCCCCCGCTTGTGTGCGCCAAAACCTACGGCAACTCTGAGGGACGTGATGCGCAGGCGCGCTCAACGCAAGACCGAACTGCGCATGCGCAGTGGCGCAACGAACGTCATGATGTCACGACGTGCGGCAACTGTGGAGCTGCATATTTAAAGCGGCAATGTCCCGCAAGAACCCGACAATGCCTACCCTGTGGCAAGGTGGGCCACTACGCTGCTTACTGTTGAGCAGCTCAACCTGCCAATCTTCCACAACTCCGACAACCTCGCAGGGACGTGCGGACCATTCAGCCTCCCCATTACGAATCTTGCCCAGACGACATCCAGACCGGTGACACAGATGACCGAGACGCCTTCCGTGTAGCGGTCATTGATGGGAACCGAGTTAACACGATCAATTTGGGTGATGAATGGTGTGCCACCCTGACGGTCAACCGATCGCCGATAACATTCTGCCTGGGCACTGGCGCCTCCGCCAACCTCATAGCATGGTCAGCCTTCGACGCCATGAATGTCAGACCACCAATTCAGCCGTGCCAGTGCAGGATGGTCGACTACAACGGGAACGTTATCCCGGCTATGGGATCCTGCCAGCTCCAGGTGACACACAACACACACACGGCCACACTCTCATTCGAGATAGTCGGCTCATCGAAGGACTCCCTACTAGGCAACACAGGCATGCAAGGCTCTCCACCTCGTGCAACGAGTCCACTCTCTCTCTCCAGATGTAACGTCTGACTTCCCGGATGCTGAGTTTAACGCACAGTTCCAATCGCTCCTCGCCCACAACCAGGCGGCATTCGAGGGCATGGGAACACTGCCATACACCTATAGAATTCGGCTCAAACCAGACGCCACCCCGGTCATTCACGCACCTCGCAGGGCCCCTGCGCCACTCAAAGACCGCCTCAAGCAGCAGCTGCAGGATCTCCAGGACCAAGGGGTCCTATCCAGGGTCACAGAGCCCACGCCATGGGTCAGCTCCATGGTGTGTGTCAAGAAGCCCTCCGGCGAGCTCCGGATCTGTATTGATCCAAAAGACCTCAATAACAATATTATGAGGGATCATTGCCCCATACCCAAACGGGAAGAGATCACGAGTGAAATGGCCCAGGCGAAAATATTTACCAAACTGGATGCCTCTAAAGGCTTTTGGCAGATCCAACTAGATCCGTCCAGCCGAAAGCTGTGCACTTTCAACACCCCTTTCGGCAGGTTCTGCTACAACCGAATGCCATTTGGCATCGTCTCGGCACCCGAGGTCTTTCATAGGATCATTGAGCAGATGATGGAAGGCATCGAAGGGGTGCGCGTATACGTGGACGACGTCATCATCTGGTCCACCACACCACAGGAGCACATCTATCATCTCCAACACGTCTTTGCACGCATCCGTGAAAACGGCCTGCGCCTCAACCGAGCCAAGTGTTCTTTTGGCCAAGCCGAGCTGAAGTTCCTGGGGGGACCACATTTCCCGGTCAGGGGTCCGTCCAGATGCAGACAAGGTGAGCACCATCACAGCCATGCCGCAACTGGCAGACAAGAAAGCAGTACTACGCTTCCTAGGCATGGTCAACTTCCTGGGGAAGTTCATTCCCAACCTTGCCTCCCACACGACAGCTCTGCGCCACCTCGTCAAAAAGTCCACGGAGTTCCAATGGCAGCACACACACCAGCAGGAATGGGAGGAGCTCAAACTCAAGCTCACCAGTGAACCGGTACTGGCGTTTTTCGACACGTCTCGTGCCACTAAAATCTCGATTGATGCCAGCCAGTCCGGCATTGGGGCAGGGCTCCTGCAGCGGGATGACACTGCGTCATGGGCCCCGGTCGCCTATGCCTCGTGGGCCATGACCCCCACAGAGCAGCATTACGCGCAGATCGAAAAGGAGTGCCTGGGCTTGCTAACCGGTTTGGACAAGTTCCATGATTATGTCTATGGTCTTCCCTGGTTCACTGTTGAAACTGACCACCACCCCCTGGTCAGCATCATAAACAAGGACCTGAACGAGATGACCCCTCGCCTCCAGCGCATCCTACTGAAACTCAGGAGGTATGACTTCCAACTGGTCTACACCCCAGGGAAGGACCTTATCATTGCGGATGCCCTATCGCGAGCAGTGAGCACGCCACCAGATTCGGAGGGGTTTGTATGTCAGGTCGAGGCGCAGGTGGCCTTCACATCGGCAAATCTGCCAGCTGACGACTCCAGTCTGGCCCGTATTCGCCGAGAGACTGCGGCCGACCCCCTTCTACAACGTGTGATGTGCCACATGACGGGAGGGTGGCTCAAAGGGCAGTGCCCGCAGTTCTACAATGTCCGAGACGACTTGGCCGTCATTGATGGTGTCCTTCTGAAGCTGGACCGGATTGTGATTTCGCACAGCATGCACAAGCTGGTTCTCGACCAACTACACGAAGGCCACCTGGGGGTCGAGAAGTGCAGAAGGAGGGCCCGAGAGGCGGTATACTGGCCGGGCATCAGTGATGATATTGCCAATATGGTGCTCAACTGCCCAACCTGCTAAAGGTTTCAGCCAGCGCAACCTCCTGAAACGCTTCTGCCCCATGAGCTGGTAGCGTCCCCCTGGGCGAAGGTGGGTGTGGACCTCTTTCACGCGCTCGGCAGGGACTATGTCATCGTCGTTGACTACGTCTCCAATTACCCAGAGGTCATACGCCTGCACAATTTGACGTCGTCCGCTGTCATAAGGGCCTGCAAAGAGATCTTCGCTCGTCACGGCATTCCGATGACGGTCATGTCGGACAATGGGCCCTGTTTCGCCAGCCAGGAATGGTCATCGTTTGCTGCCTCGTATGGCTTCACACACATGACATCTATCCCTCTGCACCCCCAGACCAACGGAAAGGCGGAGAAGGGCATCCACATTGTCAAGCGGCTCCTCTGTAATCTGTAAGGCTGCTGCTGCCGGATCGGATTTCTGCCTCGCCTTGCTGGCCTATCGCTCGGCCCCACTAGCCACTGGTCTCTCACCAGCCCAGCTGTTGATGGGTCACGCCCTCAGGACTACTGTGCCTTCCATTCTGGCGCCCACAGTCGACCATGCTCTGGTACTGCGCAGGATGCAACTGCAGCGCGGTCGCCAGAAGAGGTCATATGACACACGGGCAACTGATCTTCCCGCCCTGGCCCCTGGAGACGAAGTCCGCATCCACCTACCAGAAGGTGGCTGGTCAGCACCTGCCGAAGTTCTCTGACGCGTGGCTCCCCGCTCGTTCCTGGTTCGCATGCCTGATGGATCCGTTCGTAGGCGCATTCGCCGGGCTCTTCGCCTGCTTCCACGCTCGCTACGAGACCTTACACCAACACCGTGCCCTCCTGTTGTTCCTGATTTCGACTTTGTGGAGCTGCCTGCTACCATTCCCCTTCCGTCGTCGCCCATGGCCAGGCCCATTCCTCAGCCGGTGGTTCCAGACCCACCCTTGAGGCGGTCAACCCGAATTCGTCGCCCACCTACTAGACTGGACGTATGAGACTGTTTATACATTGAACTCATGCAACCACTTTATTAAGATGTTTATGTTCTTATCGTTATAGGAATTTGTTTTATCGTTCAACATTTCCCCGTTCTTTGTTTATAGTACAATCTCGTTATATCACACCCGACATCGCCCCTTGTAGATAGTTTAGCCCCATGTACATGCTGTAAATATTGCACACACACATTTAGCTACACTCAGTACACATCTCTATTTACAAACACGTCGGCACATAATCCTGTAAAAAAAGGGGGGATGTCATGTTATTCAGGTGAACATCACAGCACATACATACACACATAATGATGGACAGATCAACGGACAAATCAACACACAAAACACGACAGCCAATCACGGACAAGAACATACACAGTACAAAGCAGGGAACACGACACTTCCTGGGCACTCGAGCAGGAGAGGGCTCAGGGCACAGACCTCATTGCCAGCCACTCAGAGGTTCACCATGTGCTGAATACCAGAGTTTCATATGTTAATAGTTCATTGAAATAAAACTGCGTTGTACCATTCGCAACCGTGTTGGTTAGTCTGTGTGTCAGAGTACCCAACAATTCAGTCCCAGTGACGGGTTTGGATGTGGGGCCAGCAGTTGCCTTTGAGGGAACCCTTCGAAGGTCAAATGGTGCCCAGTAAGGAGGATAAACCCCTCTCTACCATGACCCCCGCAGCCCACAAAGAGGCCTGGTCGTCTCACCATGAGTTTATTCATGTAGGCCCCGCCTTCTCACCCTTGCCGCTCACCTGAGGTGTGGTGATCCTCAGGTTAAACCACCACCAATCAGCTCTCCCCCTCAAAAGGGGAAAGCAGCCTTATGGTCATCTGGGCCGATGGCGACTTTACCTTTACCCCAATGTGGTCCATCCACAGCAAGTAAAATGCCACCAGCTGCAGAAAGAGGCCTTCAACTGATGCTGGAGCAGAACTATTATATTATTTTGTTTAACAATCTAACTGGAATTGAAGGGAAGAATTATATTTGCCAAAAGCCTCCAAATATGAAATATATCATCTGAAACCTGCCTTGTCAAATACAAAATAAGGTTTAGAGTAGTCTTTTTATTTTATTTTGCTGTGTCCAATTCCTCACAACAGAGGAAAGTTCCCAGAGTTTACTGCCCGCTTCTAATAAATTTGGAAACCAAGGAACCTTTAATGGAGGTAACAAGGAATATTATGAGGTGACTGTGACCATGTAAAAGAACTGAGCTCGTAATTATTCAGTTACAGCAGGTATCCTACCAGGGCTTACAAATGATCTATCGCGGTTCAGATAATGTTATTCAGTGCACACAAACAGTCCTGGAGGAAAGAAAATGAATCACTGTGTCATAATGTGCTGTGGAGGAGGCTGCTCTCTTGGTACAGTGAAAATAATACAATAACATCCAATATAATTGAGATACTACAAATTACACAAGCCTGAGGAGGAGGACAAGATGTATTCTGTTCCGCAGGGTTACTGTGTCATAAGTTGCTTAACCAATTACTCTTAAGATCATAAACCCGCTGCAGACAGATTCATAACGGTACCCAGAAACTAATGCGTTTAAAAATATCTCCAGGTTGTGTTTATTTTACACACAGTTTCCAGCAGCGTAGTTTGACAGCGAAAAACCAATAAAGTGAAGCACTGGTCGCAAGAGTTTGACTATCTGAATGACAAAAAGGGGGGTTAAAGTCAGGTTATTTGTGCTCTGGAGACTGGGCTCAGATCTTCTGTGCTGGAGTGTAAAGTTAGGTGGTAGAATTGAGAGATTTTTTTTCGGATGCGGGTGGCGTGTGTGTGTGTGGAGGCTGACCATGCGGCATCTTGCACTGTTCAGCTCATTAAATATGCATCCCATGCGACACTCGCCGATTCTCGCGGCAGGGCCAGGCAGCAAGCTGCCAGCACATGGGGGGGGGTCAAAGGTCTGGGTGCCATGATTAAAGAGCCTGCGCTATCCCTTGCACCTTTGCCTGGCCAGAGTCCCACCTTTCCCCAATCACCTTTTCTCCCTTCCTTGGTCATCCTCAGTGCAACTTGCACTGCCACCAGCCAGTCTCAAGCACAGGCTGACATGCACACACATTTCCCAAAGAGAACAATGCAGTGACAAATAACCATTAATCATGGGAGACGTCTCCCTCGCCAGGTGCACGCCACTTATGTGCAGTCATAAAGGTTAATGTTCTAATTTCTCGCTGGCGGGGACCTTAATTTGCAGGGGAACTTAATTCCGGACAGCCGGCCGGATCATAATGAGCATGCATGACTTGCTAATCGCTGCAAAAGGGATCCCAACACTATTTGTCACCTTTAACCCACCTTTGAAATTTCGGGAACTTAATTTCTAATGTTCATTCTGCCATCGAGAAACTGACTTTGGTCCTCATGCCAAATTAAATTCCGCCCCCCCCCCTGCCCACCCGCCAAGCCTCCTGCTGCTGGTGGGACCGGAAAATTCTATCCCTTGTGTTCTTTTTCCTCAGGAAAATTAGCCCATGGACTCAGGCTCACAAAACAAGGGTAAAAGTGATAATATAGTGTACCAAGAGACAATCAGGAAATGTCAAGCTTGGGGTATCAAAATTAGCTTTTCCGATGAGAATTGTAAGACAGAGAGAAATAATGAACGAAAGATGCATTATGCAAAGACTCAACAGGATCAAACTCTACTGCAAGACACATTGGCTCCAAATTTCCAGTGGATATGTTGGACTTGCACCTTAAGTCCAGACGGAATCTCGTGAAATATGTTGCAAAACAATTGATTTTGGGGGTTTTACCAATAGATCGTCTGAGGTTAAAGACGTCACTGGGCGAAGTGGTAAAATTGGGGTCTGGCAACGCTCCACTCTAGACTTTTGCACTTTCACAACTTGTTAGTGACCAATGGCAGCACGGTGGTGCAGTGGTTAGCACTACTGCCTCACGGCGCTGGGGTCCTAGGTTCGATCCCGGCCCTGGGTCACTATCCGCGTGGAGCTTGCACATTCTCCCCTTGTATGTGTGGGTCCCACGCCCACAACCCAAAAGATGTGCAGACTAGGTGGATTGGCCATGCTAAATTGCCCCTTAATTGGAAAACAAAATGATTGGATACTCGAAAATTATATTGAAAAAACTTGTTAGAGACCTGACATATTATTGGAGATTAGTACTACAAGTGAAATAAGGAATATTTACATTCAGATGGATGCAAGCGAGCCCACTGACATGGAAATTCCAGGCTAGGGAGAAGCTTAATCCCGCGAAGAAAGACCTAGGCTTTCATTCAGATAGGCCCCATTGGATAGAGGTCCAAGAGCATTGCCAACTTTTGAGGTGGAGTCTAGGCCCTGTCCCACAAAAATGTGTAAATGGATTCTGGCCATGTCTATTTGGCAAGGATGTCTACTAATCCAGTGTAAGTACAGAATTCTTCCACTAAAACATGCAAACTCTAGTAGATCAGTGCTATAGATCATTGCTGGGCGTGAGGGAATGTACCAGCCAGGATTGCACCTCGACCCATACCTGCACCTACAGAAAGTTTGGCCCAACACGTTGGTTACACATTAATAAGCCTTTTCCAGTTTTCACTGTGCAGTAGCTGTGCACATCTTCAACTTTTTAGATCTATTCACGAACATTTTCCCCATTCCTCCTCTTTAAGGTTCACCAGGCCATGTCATTTGGTATTTGAAAATAGCCTCAACATATTAAGTACAGAGTTCAGAAACTGTCACGTTCTGTACAATTTCTGGTAACTTGTTGCCTAACCTTTGCTGGTGACACACTGTACCAACGAGACATGAATGTGGAGGTATGATCAATAAGTTGGCAGATGACATGAAAATTGGTGGTGTGTTAAATAGCGAGGAGGAAAGCCCGAGATTAAAATATGATATAGATGGGCTAGTCAGATGGGCAGAACAGTGGCAAATGGAATTTAACTTTGCAAAGTCTGAGGTGATGCATTTTGGAAGGTCTAACAAGGCAAGGGAATACACAATGAATGGTAGGACACTTGTACAGAGGACCGGAGGGAACTTGGGGTGCATGTCCAAAGGTCTCTGAAGGCAGCAGGACTGGTAGATAACGTGGTTAAGGAAGCAGGTGTGATACTTGCCTTTATTAGCTGAGGCGTAGAATATAAGAGCAGGTAGGTTATGATGGAGCTGTATAAAACACTCATTAGGCCACAACTACAGAACAATGTGCAATTCTGGGTCACCACACTATTGGAAGGATGTGATTGCACTAGAGAGGGTGCAGTGGAGATTCAAAAGGATGTTCCCTGGGCTGGAGCGTTTCAACTTTGAAAAGAGGCTGGGGTTGTTTTCCTTGGAGCAGTTAAGGCGGAGTGGGAATATGATCAAGGTGTACAAAATTATGAGGGACATAAATAGAGTAGATAGGAGGGAATTGTTCCCCTTAGTAGAGGGGCCAATAATCAGGTGACATAGATTTAAGATAAGAGGCAGGAAATTGAGAGGATATTTGAAGAAAAGCTTTTTCACCCAGGTGGTGGGAATCTGGAACTCCCTGCCTGAAAGTGTGATAAAGGTGGGAACTCACACAACATTTCAGAAGCATTTAGATGAAACGCCATAGCATACAAAGCTACGGACCAAGTGCTGGAAAATAGGATTAGGTGCTTGATGGTCATCGCAGACATGATGGGCCGAGGGGCCTCTTTTTGTACAGTATAATCTTTATTATTATTGTCACAAGTAAACTTACATTAACACTGCAATGAAGCTACTGTGAAAATCCCCTAGTCGCCACACTCCGGCACCTATTCGGGTACACAGAGGGAGAACTCAGAATGTCCAATTCACCTAACAAGCACATCTTTCGGGACCTGTGGAAGGAAACTGGTGGAAACCCACGCAGACACGGGGAGAACGTGCAGACTCTGCACAGACAGTGACCTAAATGGGAATCAAACCTGGGACCCTGGTGCTGTGAAGCAACAGTGCAAACCATTGTGCTACCGTGCCGTAAGACTCTATGACAAAGAACATGGAATGATCATGGCTTAATCTTTCTTTCAATTTTGCCTTACCTTTCTTTGGAAAGGTCTTGTCCTACTTAAATGCCGTAGCCATGCAATAAACCTGCATCCTACCTGCCCTGCACCACACTGAAACACTCAATGAATCAACCCTGTAGAATAGCATTCCCACCTGTTGCCAAGATCAAAATTGGAAAACTATCATGCGTTGAATTCATCGCTTTGCTGATGATGAAAATTCATGGAAAACTTCAGCAGCCTTAACGACTAAAGCCTCAGATACAAAAAAAATGGATTTGTTTTTTTAAGAGCTGGAATTTCCATTGAAGATTTTCTGCTCAGGTTCACCCAATTTTCAGGCACAAACTGGGCAAAGCAGAGAGAAAAATTTGGTAAGAATTCATGACACCGTTGTCATCTTTCTGGAAGCTGTGAAAATAGCAGCAGGAAGCATCTGCTTGGATTTGAAACCCCATTTCATTTTATTCTCTGCCTCTCTTCATCCTATTTTCCTTTTCCTCACTTTATTTCTCTCCACACTTGATTTCACGCAATTCACACCAACCCTTACTCCATCGTTTTTCCGTTTCTTTCTTTTCCTTAAATCCCGCTGGTTAAGGGGACAGAGATTGTTGGTCCCATTGATCATGAAGGTTACAGATGCTCTGTTCCCCAGCTCACAATTCCAGCAATTATCTTTTTATGTATTCTTTCACTGGGTGTGAGTGTTGCTGTCAAGTCCCGCATTTGTTGTCCATTCCTAATTGCCCTTGAATTGATTGGCTTGCTAAGCCATTTCAGGGGGAAGTTCAGAGTCAACTTTGTCGCGGATCTGGGGCGGGATTCTCCGACTCCCCGCAGGGTCGGAGAATCGCCAGAGGCTAGCGTGAATCCCGCCCCTGCCGTGTCCCGAAGTCTCCGCCACCAGAGATTCGGCGGGAGAGGGAATCACGCGCGCCAGTCGGCGGGCCCACCCCCGCCGATTCTCCGGCCCGCGATGGGCCGAAGTCCCGCTGCTGGAATGCCTGTCCCGCCAGTGTGGATTAAACCACCTTTTGAACGGCAGGACAAGGTGGCGCGGGTGGGCTCTGGGGTCCTGGGGGGGGGGGGGGGGGGGGGGCGTGGGGGGATCTGGCCCCGGGTGGTGCCCCCACGGTGGCCTGGCACGCGATTGGGGCCCACTGATCCGCGGGCGGGCCTGTTGCATGGGGGCACTCTTTTTCTTCCGCCTTCGCCATAAGAACATAAGAACTAGGAGCAGGAGTAGGCCATCAGGCCCCTCGAGCCTGCTCCACCATTCAATGAGATCATGGCTGATCTTTTGTGGACTCAGCTCCACTTTCCGGCCCGAACACCATAACCCTTAATCCCTTTATTCTTCAAAAAACTATCTATCTTTATCTTAAAAACATTTAATGAAGGAGCCTCAACTGCATCACTGGGCAAGGAATTCCATAGATTCACAACCCTTTGGGTGAGGAAGTTCCTCCTAAACTCAGTCCCAAATCTACTTCCCCTTATTTTGAGGCTATGCCCCCTAGTTCTGCTTTCACCCGCCAGTGGAAACAACCTGCCCGCATCTATCCTATCTATTCTCTTCATAATCTTATATGTTTCTATAAGATCCCCCCTCATCCTTCTAAATTCCAACGAGTACAGTCCCAGTCTACTCAACCTCTCCTCGTAATCCAACCCCTTCAGCTCTGGGATTAACCTAGTGAATCTCCTCTGCACACTCTCCAGTGCCAGTACGTCCTTTCTCAAGTAAGGAGACCAAAACTGAACACAATACTCCAGGTGTGGCCTCACTAACACCTTATACAATTGCAGCAGAACCTCCCTAGTATTAAACTCCATCCCTCTAGCAATGAAGGACAAAATTCCATTTGCCTTCTTAATCACCTGTTGCACCTGAAAACCAACTTTTTGCGACTCATGCACTAGCACACCTAGGTCTCTCTGCACAGCAGCATGTTTTAATATTTTATCATTTAAATAATAATCCCTTTTGCTGTTATTCCCACCAAAATGGATAACCTCACATTTGTCAACATTGTATTCCATCTGCCAGACCCTAGCCCATTCACTTAGCCTATCCAAATCCCTCTGCAGACTTCCAGTATCCTCTGCGCTTTTTGCTTTACCACTTATCTTAGTGTCGTCTGCAAACTTGGACACATTGCCCTTGGTCCCCAACTCCAAATCATCTATGTAAATTGTGAACAATTGTGAGCCCAACACTGAACCCTGAGGGACACCGCTAGCTACTGATTGCCAACCAGAGAAACACCCATTAATCCCCACTCTTTGCTTTCTATTAATTAACCAATCCTCTATCCATGCTACTACTTTCCCCTTAATGCCATGCATCTTTATCTTATGCAACAACCTTTTGTGTGGCACCTTGTCAAAGGCTTTCTGTAAATCCAGATATACCACATCCATTGGCTCCCTGTTATCCACTGTTCATGTCCTCAAAAAATTCCACTAAATTAGTTAGGCACGACCTGCCCTTTATGAACCCATGCTGCGTCTGCCCAATTGGCCAATTTCCATCCAGATGCCTCGCTACTTCTTCCTTGATGATAGATTCCAGCATCTTCCCTACTACCGAAGTTAAGCTCACTGGCCTATAATTACCCGCTTTCTGCCTACCTCCTTTTTTAAACAGTGGTGTCATGTTTGCTAATTTCCAATCCGCCGGGACCACCCCAGAATCTAGTGAATATTGGTAAATTATCACTAGCGCATTTGCAATTTCCCTAGCCATCTCTTTTAGCACTCTGGGATGCATTCCATCAGGGCCAGGAGACTTGTCTACCTTTAGCCCCATTAGCTTGCCCATCACTACCTCCTTGGTGATAACAATCCTCTCAAGGTCCTCACCTGTCATAGCCTCATTTCCATCAGTCACTGGCATGTTATTTGTGTCTTCCACTGTGAAGACCGACCCAAAAAACCTGTTCAGTTCCTCAGCCATTTCCTCATCTCCCATTATTAAATCTCCCTTCTCATCCTCCAAAGGACCAATATTTACCTTAGCCACTCTTTTTTGTTTTATGTATTTGTAGAAACTTTTACTATCTGTTTTTATATTCTGAGCAAGTTTACTCTCATAATCTATCTTACTCTTCTTTATAGCTTTTTTAGTAGCTTTCTGTTGGCCCCTAAAGATTTCCCAGTCCTCTAGTCTCCCACTGATCTTTGCTACTTTGTATGTTTTTTCCTTCAATTTGATACTCTCCCTTATTTCCTTAGATATCCACGGTCGATTTTCCCTCTTTTTACCGACCTTCCTTTTTGTTGGTATAAACCTTTGCTGAGCACTGTGAAAAATCACTTGGAAGGTTCTCCACTGTTCAACTGTTTCACTGTAAAGTCTTTGCTCCCAGTCTACCTTAGCTAGTTCTTCTCTCATCCCATTGTAATCTCCTTTGTTTAAGCACAAAACACTAGTGCTTGATTTTACCTTCTCACCCTCCATCTGTATTTTAAATTCCACCATATTGTGATCGCTGCTTCCGAGAGGATCCCTAACTATGAGATCCTGAATCAATCCTGTCTCATTACACAGGACCAGATCTAGGACCGCTTGTTCCCTCGTAGGTTCCATTACATACTGTTCTAGGAAACTATCGCGGATACATTCTATAAACTCCTCCTCAAGGCTGCCTTGACCGTCCTGGTTAAACCAATCAACATGTAGATTAAAATCCCCCATGATAACTGCTGTACCATTTCTACATGCATCTGTTATTTCTTTGTTTATTGCCTGCCCCACCATAATGTTACTATTTGGTGGCCTATAGATTACTCCTATCAGTGACTTTTTCGCCTTACTATTCCTGATTTCCACCAAAATGGATTCAACCTTATCCTCCATAGCACCGATGTCATCCCTTACTGTTGCCCGGATGTCATCCTTAAATAACAGAGCTACACCACCTCCCTTACCATCCACTCTGTCCTTCCGAAAAGTTTGATACCCTTGGATATTTAACTCCCAGTCGTGACCATCCTTTAACCATGTTTCAGTAATGGCCACTAAATCATAGTCATTCATGATGATTTGCGCCATCAACTCATTTACCTTATTCCGAATACTACGAGCATTCAGGTAAAGTACACTTATGTTGGCTTTTTTACCTCTGTTCTGAATCTTAACACCTCGATCAGTAACCTCTCCTAAGTTATATTTCCTCTTAACCTTTCTCCTAAGTTTCCTTGTCGTCGAACCCATATCTTCATGTAACAACCTGCCGCGTCGCTTACCATTAATGTTTTCACTTCCCGTTTTATTTCTTTTAGTATTCCTGGTCCTATTCACTGAGCTCCCCTCAGTCACTGTACCTTGTACTGTTGCCCTTTTTGATTTTTGACTATGGCTTCTCTGCCTTACATTTTCCCCCTTACTGCCTTTTATTTCTGTCCCTGTTTTACTACCTTCCAACTTCCTGCATCGGTTTCCATCCCCCTGCCACATTAGTTTAACCTCTCCCCAACAGCTCTAGCAAACCCCCCCCCCCCAGGACATCGGTTCCAGTCGTGCCCAGGTGCAGACCGTCCGGTTTGTACTGGTCCCACCTCCCCCAGAACCGGTTCCAATGTCCCAGGAATTTGAATCCCTCCCGCTTGCACCATCTCTCAAGCCACGTATTCAACCTCTCTATCCTGACATTCCTACTCTGAATAGCTCGTGGCACTGGTAGCAATACGGAGATTACTACCTTTGAGGTCCTACTTTTTAGTTTAACTCCTAGCTCCCTACATTCAGCTGGTAGGACCTCGTCCCGTTTTTGTACCTCTTTCGTTGGTGCCTATGTGCACCATGACAGCTGGCTGTTCACCCTCTCCCCCCAGAATGTCCTGCAGCCGCTCCGAGACATCCTTGACCCTTGCACCAGGGAGGCAACATACCATCCTGGAGTCTCGATTGCGTCCGCAGAACCGCCTGTCTATTCCCCTTACAATTGAGTCCCCTGTCACTATAGCCCTGCCATTCTTCTTCCTGCCCAGCTGCGCAGCAGAGCCAGCCACGGTGCCATGAACCTGGCTGCTGCTGCCTTCCCCTGGTGAGCCATCTCCCTCAACTGTATCCAAAGCGGTATATCTGTTTTGCAGGGAGATGACTGCAGAGGACACCTGCACTGCCTTCCTACTCTTGCTCTGTCTTTTGGTCACCCATTTTCTATCTCCCTCAGTACCTTTCACCTGCGGTGTGACCAACTCGCTAAACGTGCTATCCACGACGTCCTCAGCATCGCGGATGCTCCAAAGTGAGTCCATCCGCAGCTCCAGAGCCGTCAAGCGGTCTAACAGGAGCTGCAATTGGACACACGTCTTGCACGTGAAGGAGCCAGGGACAGTGGACGTGTCCCTGAGCTCCCACATCGCACACGTGGAGCATGACACGGGTCTGAGATCTCTTGCCATGTCTTAAACCTTCGGTTAACTTCAACAACTACAATTTCAACAAAGAAAAAATAAATAAATATACCAATGAAAAGAAACAGAAAAACAGAAACACTACTTACCAGTCACTTACCAGGGATAAAAAGCACTTCCTGCCCACCCAGCTTCGAATTCCCACCTAGATTCAAATTCCCAAACTCATTCCTGGCTGTGTCTTCTCTCTGGCTCACTGGGAGAACTCACTGGGAGTGAGTTTACAAGTTGCTCTTTTTAAACTGTCCTGAATTGACTCCCCTCCCCCACCTGCTTTTAGATCAAAGTAGATTAAAGTGACTGACACTTAACTGCCAACCAGTTATGTGAGTGGGTGGGGCAGCCCTTGTTAACCCTCACTGCACAATACTAGCTTAATTTAAATTAATTTAATCTCCTGAAATTTAAAAGGAGCTGCCTCACTGATTTAATTCAATTCAATTCAATTCCCACCTAGATTCAAATTCCCAAACTCACTCTTTGCTGCCTCACTCTGGCTGTCTTCTCTCTGGCTCACTGGGAGAACTCCCAGTGGGCCATGGTCTTCACTATGGCAGAGACCCCCTCCCCTGCGCATGTGCGGGGATGATGTCAGCAGCCGCTGATGCTCCCGCGCATGCTCGGACCCACGTCGCCCGGCGAAGACCTTTCGGCCCCGGCTGGCATGGCGCCAAAGGCCTTTCCCGCCAGCCGGTGGAGCGGAAACAGCTCCGGCACGGGCCTAGCCCCTCAAGGTGAGGGTTTGGCCCCTAAAGGTGCGGAGACTTTCACACGTTTGGAGCGGCCCGACGCCGGAGTGGTTCCCGCCACTCCACCACGCCGGGATCCCCCGCCCCGCCGGGTAGGGGAGAATCCCGCCCCCGGTGTCACATGTAGCCCAGACCAGGTAAGGATGGCAGATTTCCTCCCATTGGTGAACCAGTGGGTTTATCACAACAATCTATAATAGTTTCATGGTCAGAATTCCTGAGATTAGCTTTCAATTCCAGAATAATTTAGTTTAATTCCTATCAGCTGCCGTGGCAGGATTTGAACCCATGTTCTCGAGGCATTATCCTTGGCCTCTGGATTTCTAGTTCAATGGCATTACCACAAGGCCACCATCTCTGCATGAATTTGCTGGACAGAAATTATAGAATCATAGATTCCCTACAGTGCAGAAAGAGGCCATTCATCCCATTGAGTCTGCTGTTTAGCACAGGGCTAATTTGCTGGCTTTGAAAGCAGACCAAGGCAGGCCAGCAGCACGGTTCGATTCCCGTAACAGCCTCCCTGAACAGGCGCCGGAATGTGGCGACTAGGGGCTTTTCACAGTAACTTCATTTGAAGCCTACTTGTGACAATAAGCGATTTTCATTTTCATTTCACCTACCCTTCGAAAGATTACCCTACCTCAGCCAATCTTCCGCCCTGTAACGTCACCGCAAGGGGCAATTTATCTTGGCCAATCCACCTAACCTGTACCTTTGGACTGCTGGGAGGAAACTGAACATCCGGAGAATGTGCAAACTCCATACAGTCACCTCAGGTCGGAATTGAACCCGGGTCCCTGGTGCTGTGAGGCAGTGCTAACCACCTTGCCGCCTCAAAATGATTTGGAGTTGAAAGGTGAGGTAAAAAGCCGAACTATTGGAGCACAATCCGGGCCATTACAGATGAAATAAAGAAGGAAAAAGTGGAGAGAGGGAACAATGAAACAGAAATGGTCAGTAAACAAAATTGAAAAATGTTTAAATGGATTAGCTGGGGAAGGGGTAATGATTAAATTACTGAGTGATAATAGTGTAAGACAAAGGCAAGCATGATGAGAGCAATTAGAGAAAAGACTTCTCTTTTGGGGATAGTTTAGCTCAGTTGCCTGGACAGCTGGTTGTTGATGCAGAGCAGGGCCAGCAGCACGGGTTCAATTCCCATTCTGGCTGAGGTTATTCATGAAGGCCCCGCCTTCTCAACCTTGCCCCTCGTCTGAGGTTTGCTGATCCTCAGGTTAAATCACTACCACCAGTCAGCTCTCCCCCTCAAAGGGGCAAAGCAGACTATAGTCATCTGAGACTATGGCAACTTTACTTATTAAAAGATACATATATAAAACTGAGAAAAGTGTGCATAGTTAAATTGGAATAGTTAAATTGGGAAGGAAGCACAGAAAGTTGGCAATGTGTGGAAGGCTCCAGTGACCCAGGAGTCTGGTGCACAAATAGATATGTCAACAATAGGGGTGAGCTTACCAATGCAAAGGCTATCAGCAGGATTGTTAAAACCTGATTGCTGTCCAAATGACATTGGGCAGAATCATCCCTCCCCGCCACCAGCAGCAGTCCATAGAATCCTGACAGTGGAGAAGGAGGCTATTCAACCCATCGAGTCTGCACCATCCCTCCGAAAGAGCACTGGGCACACTCCCCCACCCTATCCCCTTAACCCAACCTAACCTGCACGTCTTTGGGCTGTGGGAGGAAACCAGAGCACGCAGAAGAAACCCACGCAGACACGGGGAGAACACACAAACTCCACACGGACAGTAACCCAAGGCTGGAATCGAACCCGGCTCCCTGGCGCTGTGAGGCAGCAGTGCTAACCACTGTGCCACCGTGCCACCTGTCATGGCCGACGGGGACAGACAATCACTTGGGAACAGTAAAATCGATTTCTCCATGGCTGGAATCGATGGTGGGAACTTGTGGTCCCAACTTACAGTCGTTGCAAGATAATGGCAGATCACCCACTGCCCAATTGTAGCCCCCTTTGTTCGCCAGTCTAGAGGAGCTAAGGGAGAGGGGAGAGCTACCGAGGGGTAGTGAGTTCAGGTATATACAGGTTAGGGACTTTGCACAAAAGGCCTGGAAGTGGTTCCCTAGATTGCCGGGATGCACCCTGCTGGAGCGACTGCTGCCTCCGGATATGGAAGGGGAGGGAAGAATTGGGGATATATATAAGTGGCTGGGGGAGAAATGGAGATCAATTGGGGAGTATGGAGTGAGGCACTACGAAGGGTAAACGGGACCTCCTCTTGTGCAAGGATGAGCCTGATACAGTTTAAGGTGGTGCACAGGGTGCATATGACTCGGGCGAGAATGAGTGGGTTCTTTCAGGGGGTGGCAGATGAGTGTGAGAGATGTGGGCGGGGGACAATGAATCATGCGCACATGTTTTGGGGTTGTGAAAAATTGGGAAGATTCTGGGCGGGAGTGTTCGCGATCTTAGCCAGGATAGCGGAGGAGGGAGTGGACCCGGACCCATTGGTGGCAAAATTTGGGGTTTCAGAGAAGCCGGAGCTCATGGAGAGGAGGAAGGCCGATGTCATAGCCTTTGCCTCTCTGATTACACGGCGGTGAATTTTGCTGGAGTGGCGGTCGGCATCGCCACCGGGGTAGCAGCATGGTTGGGTGACCTGTATGACTTCCTGCGGTTCGAGAAGATAAAGTATGAGTTAAGGGGCTCAGCAGGGGAGTTTGAGAAAAGGTGGGGGATGTTTGTGACCGTGTTTGAGGAGCTGTTCGTCGCAGGGGGGTGGGTGATATATAGGGGGGGGGGGGGGTGAAAAAGGTGAAAAATCTGTACAAACTGTATAGTTGATTGTTGGGAAGAATGCTTCCCGGGTGTTTATTTGCTGTAACCTACTTTGATACAAGTTTGAATAAAATGCATTGAAAAAAAAATTGTAGCCCACTTTGACAGAACGATTTCACACTGTTCCAGAACATGTCATTTTTCAGAACTTATCCTGATGAAGGCCTTGGGTAGTTTACGGAGGGTAGGAGAGATGGAGGCCTCCAACTCTTGGAACTTGGACAATCAAGTGCAACTGTGGGTGGGCAGAGCATCTATTGCATGGATATCCTGCCTGCCTGACCATGTAAAATGTCGGGAAACCTCCCAGCTGCATAATTAATGAGCCCAGCATTGCTCCCCAGCATTGGATTTGGGGAATCCCCAATCCCTGCTGATTTCCTCTCTGAAGAAGTTACGGGGCCAAAATCTGACTGTCCGACTGACCTTGATGCTGGATCGATGGCTCTTCAAAGCCAACTCAGTCACACTATGTCATATGGTGCTGCATGAAAGAAAACATGCCAAAGGATTTGTAGCCATCATTGTCTCATTGATTACACCAGCCAAGATGTCACCCAAGGACATCTACTGACATGTGTACACCTAACTGCATTCACAGTCTCCAGGTCACCTGCTGCAACTCAACTAAGACACTTCGATATCTTGGCACATCCAACGACAATAACTGTCAGTTGTGCTCTCAAACCAGCCTCCTCTTCTTTCCAGTTATGAAGCAGAAAATAGGACCACTCTCCGTTGAAACACCTCATGTAGCACCAACTCCATTTCAACAATCTGTAAATGTGTGTCTGTACATTTGGATTCCAACCAGGTCGTTTTTCCTGTTTGGAAATAATCTGTGCTCGGCCATTCGGGCATATCTCTTTAAATAAATACATTAATATTAATGATGCCACAATAATATTCCATTCTAAGGAGGGCCGACAGTAACAAATAGTCAGATTCTCTCACACCTGTAAAGAGTTTGGTTTGATCATCAGCATCAGGAAGACAAATGCCATGGTCCATGCTGTTGCCATACCTCCCTGTGTCAGCATTGACAATGTGATGTTGATAGCTTCACATATCTGGGCTCCACAATTACCACCAATCTGTCACTTGATGCTGAAATCAACTCGGGCATTGCAAAAGCTGTAGCTGTTATATTGAAGCTGAGCAAGTGTGTGGAACAACAGCAGCCTGATTGAGAACATCAAACTGTGGGTCTACGAAGCGTGTGTTTTCAGTACATTACTCTACAGTGGTGAGACTTGGACAACATGTGCTAGGCAGGAGAAAAGGCTGAACAATTTCTACCTTCACTGTCTCAGTCCTATCCTCCGCATCTCTTTGTAGGACAAGGTCACCAAAGCAGGCGTGTGCTAATTACATCAGCATAAATTAATTGCTGAGCTAACAATCCCTGCACTGGCTTGGCCACTTTCATTGGATGGATGACGACCGTTTACCCAAAGACCTTCACTACGGTGAATTAGCTCGACAGTGAAATAGCCAGTGGCTCACGATCTCCAGGACATCTATACCTCCGCTACAAGGGTACCTGCAAGCAGGATAGGAAGGTGGTGGATATTGATAGTGACATCTGAGAGACAGTCACTGATGGTTGCGATCTGTTATGGCTGACTGTTTAGAAGGACATTGGAAGAGGTGGGAAAAAGCGAGAAGCTCAAATGGCCAAGAAGAGAACACAGAGAAAACAGACGCAAGTGCATCCAGCACATTCTTAGCCCATTGTCTTCCTCTGCAGTAAATGCTGCCCAGCTTGCCATGCCAGAGTGGGTTCCGACCACACCAGGCGAAGCTCAACACAGAGTTGACCACCCTGGTGCAAAGCCTCGACTTACGGGAAGGCTGCCATCATAACTGGTACTAGAAAATCTATATGTTTATAAAAAAAATATATTTATGAAAGTTTTTTAACAACACAATTTTTTCCCCTTACAAACAATAACCCCCCCCCCGTAAGAAAATAACACAAAATCGCACTGAGCAAGATATATACATGGCAAAATGGTACATTTACATAGCTTTATACACTGGCTCTCGCCCACACCTGCCAGTTTCCGCCACCCTCCATGTTATCTCCTGCTCATCCATCCCCACAAGCAATCTCTCGTCCGTCCCCCCCGCCCCCCCCCCCACCCCCCCAGGGTTGCTGCTGATCGACCTTCCTCTAACGTTCCGCGAGGTAGTCTAGGAACGGTTGCCACCGCCTGTAGAACCCCTGCGCAGACCCTCTCAAGGCAAACTTAATCCTCTCCAGCTTTATGAACCCAGCCATGTTGTTTATCCAGGCCACCACGCCAGGGGGCTTCGCCTCCTTCCACATTAGCAAGATCCTTTGCCGGGCTACTAGGGACGCAAGGGCCAGAATGCCGGCCTCTTTCGCCTCCTGCACTCCCGGCTCATCCACTACTCCGAATATTGCTGGCCCCCAGCTTGGCTTGACCCGGACTTTCACCACCTGAGATATTGCTCCCGCCACTCCTCTCCAGAACCCCTCCAGTGCCGGGCATGACCAAAACATGTGGACATGGTTCGCCGGACTCCCTGAACACCTTCCACATCTGTCCTCTACCCCAAAGAACCTACTCAACCTCGCCCCCATCAAGTGCGCTCTGTGAACCACCTTAAATTGTATCAGGCTGAGCCTGGCACATGAGGAGGTGAAATTAACCCTACCCAGGGCATCAGCCCACAAACTTTCCTCGATCTCCTCCCCCAACTCCTCCTCCCATTTACCCTTCAACTCTTCTGCTCGGGCTTCCACCTCTGCTTTCATCTCTTGGTGTATTGCCGAAACCTCGCCCTCCCGACCCATACACCCGAGATCACCCTGTCTTGAATTTCTTGTGCCGGGAGCACCGGGAATTCCCTGACCTGTCGCCTCACAAAAGCCCTCACCTGCATATATCTAAATGCATTTCCCGGGGGTAACTCAAACTTCTCCTCCAGTGCCCCTAGGCTCGCAAATGTCCCGTCAATGAACAGGTCCCCCATTCTTCTAATCCCCGCCCGATGCCAGCCCTGGAACCCCCCGTCCATCCTACCCGGGACAAATCGGTGGTTACCCCTGATCGGGGACCACACCAAGGCTCCCACTGCACCCCTGTGCCATCTCCACTGGCCCCAGATCCTTAACGTTGCTGCCACCACCGGGCTCGTGGTATACTTTGATGGCGAGAGCGGCAGCGGTGCCGTCACCAACGCTCCCAAGCTCGTTCCGTTACAGGACGCCATCTCCATCCTCTTTCATGCCGCCCCCTCTCCCTCCATAACCCACTTGCGGATCATCGCCACATTTGCTGCCCAGTAGTAGCTCCCTAGGTTTGGCAGCGCCAGCCCTCCTCGGTCCCTACTGCGTTCCAGGAACCCTCTCCATTACCCTCGGGGTCTTATTCGCCCACACAAACCCCATAATACTCCTACCTACTCTTTTGAAAAAGCCCTTGGTGATCACGATGGGAAGGCACTGAAACACAAACAAAAACCTCGGAAGGACCAGCATTTTGACCGACTGCACTCTACCCGCCAACGAGAGCGGCAACATGTCCCATCTTTTGAAGTCCACCTCCATTTGGTCCACCAACCTCGTCAGATTCAATTTGTGTAGGGCCCCCTAACTCCTGGCTATCTGGATCACCAGATACTGAAAACTCCCCACCGCCCTCCTCAGCGGTAGGTCCCCTATCCCTCTTTCTTGGTCCCCTGCCTGTAGTACAAAAAGCTCACTCTTCCCTACATTGAGCGTATAGCCCGAGAACTCCCCAAACTCCCTCAGAGTCTGCATGACCTCCACCATCCCCTCCATTGGGTCCGCCACGTGCAGCAGCAGGTCATCCACGTATAGTGACACCCGATGCTCTTCTCCCCCGCGGACCACCCCCTCCATTTATTAGACTCCCTCAGTGATATGGCCAAGGGTTCGATCGCCAATGCAAACAACAGGGGGACAGGGGGCACCCCTGCCTCGTTCCTCGGTACAGCCGAAAGTACTCCGACCTCCGCCGGTTCGTCACCACACTCGCCACCGGGGCGCTGTAAAGGAGCTTAACGCAGCTAATAAACCCTCCCCCGAACCCAAACCTACGCAACACCTCTCAGAGGTACTCCCACTCTACTCGGTCAAAGGCCTTTTCCGCGTCCATAGCTGCCACTACCTCCGCCACTCCCTCCTCCAATGTCATCATTATCACATTTAAGAGCCGCCGCACATTGGTATTTAATTGCCTGCCCTTTACGAATCCCGTCTGGTCCTTATGAATCACCCCCGGGACACAGTCTCAATCCTCGTGGCCAGCATTTTTGCCAATAACTTAGCATCCACATTAAGGAGCAAAATCGGCCTGTACGATCCACATTGCAGTGGGTCCTTGTCTCGCTTCAGAATCAAGGAAATTGTCGCCTCCGACATTGTCGGGGGCAGGGTGCCCTCCTCTCTTGCCTCGTTAAAGGTCCTCACTAGTAGCGGGGCCAACAGGTCCACATACTTTCTGTAGAACTCCACCGGGAACCCGTCCGGCCCCGGGGCCTTCCCCGCCTGCATGCTCCCCAAACCCTTACTCAGCTCCTCCAACCCGATTGGTGCCCCCAAACCAGCCACCTCTTGCTCCTCCACCCTCGGGAACCGCAGTTGGTCTAGGAATCGTCTCATCCCCTCTTCCCCCCCTGGGGGCTGGGATCTGTACAGATCTTCATAGAAGGCCTTGAATACCTTGTTTATTTTCGTTGCACTCTGAACCGTGGCTCCCCCTCCATCTTTGATTCCCCCTATTTCCCTCGCTGCCGTCCTCTTACGGAGCTGGTGTGCCAGCATCCGACTGGCCTTTTCCCCGTACGCGTAGGTCGCCCCCTGCACCTTCCTCCACTGTGCCTTCGCCTTCCCCGTGGTCAACAGGTCAAACTCCGTCTGGAGCCGTCGCCTTTCCCCAAGTAATCTTTCCTCCGGGGCCTCTGCTTATCTCCTGTCCACTCGCAAAATCTCCCCCACTAATCTCTCCCTTTCCATGCCCTCTGTCTTCTCCCTATGAGCCCTGATGGAGATTAGCTCTCCCCTGATCACTGCCTTCAACGCCTCCCATACCACCCCCACTCGCACCTCCCCGTTGTCGTTGGCCTCCAAGTACCTTTCAATACACCCCCTCACCTTCCCACACACCACCTCATCTCCCAGCAGTCCCACGTCCAGCCGCCACAGCGGGCGTTGGTCCCTCTCCTCTCCCAGCCCCATTGCCACCCAGTGCGGGGCATGGTCCGAAACGGCTATGGCTGAATACTCCGTCCCCTCCACCGTCGGGATGAGCGCCCTGCCCAGAACAAAGAAATCTATCCGGGAGTAGGCCTTGTGCACGTGGGAAAAGAAAGAAAATTCCCTGGCCTGCGGTCTTGCAAACCTCCATGGGTCCACTCCCCCCATCTGATCCATAAACCCCCTGAGCACCTTGGCCACCGCCGGCCTCTTTCCCGTCCTTGATCTGGAGCGGTCCAGTGTTGGATCCAGCACTGTGTTGAAGTCCCCTCCCATTATCAGTCCTCCTACCTCCAGGTCCGGAATGCGCCCCAACATGCGCTTCATGAATCCAGCATCATCCCAGTTCAGGGCGTATACATTTACCAACATCACCCACGTCCCTTGCAACCTGCCACTCACCATCACATATCTCCCTCTATTATCCACTACGATAGTCTTGGCCTCAAATGACACATGCTTTCCCACCAGAATTGCCACCCCTCTATTCTTTGCGTCCAGTCCCGAGTGAAATACCTGTCCTACCCATCCCCTTCTTAACCTAACCTGGTCCGCCACCTTCAGGTGTGTCTCTTGGAGCATAGCCACGTCTGCCTTCAGTCCCTTCAAGTGCGCGAACACTTGAGCCCTCTTCACCGGCCCATTCAGGCCCCTCACGTTCCACGTTATCAGCCCAATTGGAGGGGCTCTCACCACCCCCCCCCCCCGCGCTTTCCAAAGCCTGCCCCGCCCCCTCTGGCGCAGCTCCTGTCGCGGCCTAGTCTCTCTCCCCCAGCCCATATAACATTCCCTGCGCGTGATTGCCCCCCTATATACAACAACCATCATACTTCAACCCTCAAATACCCCCCACCCTCGCAAACCCACAATTAGTGTCCAACTTTTCAGTTAATATAAAGGTCCACGCCTCTTCGGGCGTTTCAAAGTAGTGGTGTTGGCCATTATGTGTAACCACCAGTCGCGCTGGCTGCAACATTCCAAATTTCACTCCTTTCCGATGCAGCACCGCTTTGGCCCGGTTGAAACCCGCTCTCCGCTTAGCGATCTCCGTGCTCCAGTCCGGGTATATTCTGATCTCAGCATTGTCCCACTTGCAGCTCCGCTCCTTCTTGGCCCATTTCAGGACCCTATCTCTGTCCGTAAACCGGTGAAATCTCACCACCATCGCCCTTGGCGGCTCATTTGCCTTGGGCTTCCTCGCCAGCACCCGGTGCACCCCTTCCAGCTCCAGCAACCCCGGAGGGGCCTCCGCGCCCCGATCATTGTGCCCGCATATGCCGCGGCGCCGGCCCCCTCCACTCCTTCTGGGAGACCCAGGATCCTCAGATTATTTCTCCTCGACCTGTTCTCCAGGTCTTCGGGTCTTCCCGCCCATGTCTTGTGTAGCGTCTCGTGCCGCTCCACTTTCACCGCCAGGCCCAAGAGCTCGTCCTCATTCTCACTCACTTTTTCCTGGATCTCCTGGATCTTCACCTCGTGGGCTTTCTGGGATGCCCCAAGTCCTTCAATTATTGCCAACATAGGCGCCACCATCTCCTTACGCAGCTCCTTGAAGCAGCGCTTGATGAATTCCTGCATCTCCTTTTTGTCCCCGGCCGACGCCATTTTGCTTGTTTTCCCTCTCTTCTCACGCTGCTCCAATGCCACTTTTTTGGCCGTTTTGCTGCGGGTCCGCTCCATACAAGTTAGCAGGGGACCTCTCTCCTCTCTTCCCCACGGGTTGGCTGTAAAAAAAATTCTGTTGGGGCTCTTCTATCGAGCCCGAAAGTCCGTGTTTGCGGGAGCTGCCGAATCGTGCGGCTTAGCTCCGCATAGCCGCAACCGGAAGTCGAAAATCTATATGTTGGTGTCCAATGTGCACATTGGCAATTTCTTGACATCTCACCCTCGGAGAGGACTCTGGTCCAATGTGGAAAAGTGGCAGTCTTACTGTAGAGACGCAACAATAAATGTCTTTCCGCTTCCTTGTTCTGTTGATCCTTAATAAGCACTCAATTTTATAGAGTCATAGAATTGTTACAGCACAGGAGGAGGCCATTCAGTCCATTGTGCCTACGCTAGCTCTCTGCAAGTGCAACACACCATAGAATGATACTCAGAAGTTTCTGTTTTCCTTGCCTTTGGTGTTGCACATTTATCCATTAAACAAATCCAAGATCAACTTATTGAATTCAATGTAATTAGATAAAAACAATTTTTAAAAAAAATCAATGTTACCAAAAAAGCAGGAGTGCAAATTACGCTGACACCAACACACTCGTTATAAACAGAGGAGGTAGTAATTAATTTCTGTGCAAGAACTCCCTGTAGCAGATATGAACTGTCATAAAAAATGTATGAGCTCAGTTGCATCACCTAATCTGTGAAGATTAAAATTGAGCACTGCATCCCCCCCTTCAAACTTTCTCAGAGTTTCCAGTAGGTTTCAGATGCTGGTGGTTTTTGTCAACTTGACAAAAGTTAAATAAAAACTCATTAGAAGCAGTAAATGACCTCCTAGCTTCTCTGTAATTGCAGTTCAGTCATCCCTAGCAGAATCCCAGGGACTCTCACACACACTGAATGGCTCAATATCTGCAAGTAGGACCTCTCAGAGGAGAACTAGTTTCTGGCACCACTATATAGTTTGTTCCATACAATGGTCGTGTGGATAACTTTATATTCAAGCCTTCAAATGAAACAAATATTGGGCTTTGAATCTGAAATCACATTCCCTCGACACTGTGTAGTCACAGCTCTGTCACGGAAACCATCCATTTAACTTCTGATTGTACTGAGTTGCATTTAACTCGTCAGTAAAGGAATGCGCACTTTTATGAGCTGGTTTACTGCAGAATTTCCATTCATTTATTGCAGTTTTTTGCAGCATCTGTGACGTAACTCTAATGTAAGGAAGCCAATGCATTTTAGCACAACTGGTGTAAAAGGACAAAGTCACTCAGTTGCTTGGTGGTTGTAACAAAAAAAAAACTAGCTAATTTTTAAAACGTTTTCAGTCCTAGTGAAAAACTAAGAGGACAGGTGGATTTTTGCTGCATTAAAAATGTCAACAGCATTCTGATGGGAGTAAGTGGAACTCTGCACATACATTTAACTGCACACAGCAGAGCAGGGCAATATACCTTGAAGTTGATGGCTTCGCCTATTCTGAAAGCAGACACCAGTGTCATTAAAAAAACAATTAAGACATTAATTACAGAAATGCCATCTTGACAAGTGATGACATGGCTGAGTTGCAATCCACCAAATCAGTAATTGCAGCCAATAGAGGCCCCTTGCTCTGTTGTATTATTAATCACCCTTGTGAAGGAGTTGAAGATTAATGCTGTTTATTATACTGTGCAGTGTGGCAAAAATTTGAAATGTAGTTTACTTTTGGAGATGTTGGTTAAAAGGATCATTGATTTGTTCATTGTAATTGTAATTGAAAATTGGCTGCACTGGTATTTTCTTGCGAGAAACGTCACATAATTATAGATTTAACCACAGTCCATCGAGACATTTAAAATTTAATAGAATCGTAAAATGTTTACAGTGCCGACGGGGGCCATTCAGCCCGTTGAGTCAGTGCCCGCTCTCTGCAAGAGCCGCTGACTCCTACCCGCCTGTCTTTTCCCCATAGGCCTTGAAGTTTTGTCTCCAGATAATTGACCAATTCCCTTTTCAATGCCACGACTAAAATTTGCCTCCACCATGCTCTCAGGCAATGCATTCCACATGATAACCACTTGCTGCGTAAATAAGATTTTTCCTCATGTCGACTCTGGTGTTTTTGCCATTCACCTTGAAGCGGTGTCCTTAAGTTCTTGACTCTTTTGCCAACAGGAACAGGTTCTCCCTATTTATTCAGACCAGGTTGCTTGTGCTTTTGAATACTTCTATTGTTTGGGTTTGAAGTGAGGCGATTTAATGGCCTGCTACTCATACCAAAATGACAAATTAGTCTGAGAGCCCAATGCAAAGGCAAGAAAGAAGGGTTCCAGATCATAGATGGGATGCAACAGCCACTCAACTCAGGCGGGGAAAGTTTGGACTGTTATCCCTGAACATGTCAACAGAGAAAGAGGGACAAAAAGCCCAAGAGAAAGAGAAACAAATGACTCCAGCGGGAGGGAGACAGAAGAGCCCAGAGAGAAGGACACAATATTGAAGTAAACCGCAAGATGGTAGCCGACAGCATCAGTACCATGAAGTGAATTAGCTGAGGGTAAATGAAGCAGTACTACAGGAAAATTGCGTTAGAAATGTGATCATTAATTTGGATTCTTAGTCCAAGGGCAACTGCCAAAATCCATCGTTCGCATCCAATTTGGTTAATAAAATACTCTTGGCTAGTGGCATGGTCAATGAGGCCATTGAGTGGATCTCAAATTTCACTGCATTGTTAAGTTGACTTAAATCAATGTAGATTCTTATGAAACTATTTGGCTTTTTGACCACAACCATTCCTGAAGGCCTTCTCTGCAGCCTGCATTTTACTTGCTGCCTTCGGTTTATTTCCTTTTCCATGCTCCTTTTCAGCTGCGTTTAGCTGCTTTTCCTTGTCCTTTCTCATTGGCTTTTAGCAGATCTGAACATTTCTGTCTGCCAATCTGAACTGTCAGCAGAATTCTCCATCGGCAGGATACTCCAGTCTGCCAGCAGCACACCCACACCCATGCTGAATTGTGAGGCCTGTGCCCATTTCCCCCCCCCCCCCCCCCCACCTTATTCCTCCTCTGCCTATTTCCCCACCCTCTCCTGTAGTTTCACATCCAGTAATTCCTGCTGGCATTTTGATGCCTCACCCCAGGGCTTTGCTTCCTTGCATCCACGATTATTACCATCCATTCTGTAACAAAATTGGCAGAATGTGACTGCAGGATTTGGAAACTGGCACTGCTAAGTCTACGCATTCATCTTGCAGTAGAAGACATCACAAAATGTCAGAGAGCAGCAGGCCACTGGGAGTGCAAGCAAAAACAACTGCAAATGAAGTCATTATGAAGAGGATGAACAATCAATCACTGGAACAAAATCCAGCCAGTTTAGGTTAGAGATGCCAGGTTCTGTATATCTTCAGTTTTTGCACCTTAGATTCTGCATTCTTCCTTGTTTCCCTCAGCTACTAAATTCCTTGGAAAGCTTTTCCCTCCTCGATATTTCAGCTCAGTGAGCCAGACGGCTGGTTTAGAACATAGAACATAGAAAGATACAGCACAGAACAGGCCCTTCGGCCCACGATGTTGTGCCGAACCTTTGTCCTAGATTAATCATAGATTATCATTGAATTTACAGTGCAGAAGGAGGCCACTCGGCCCCTTGAGTCTGCACCGGCTCTTGGAAAGAGCACCCTACCCAAACTCAACACTTCCACCCAACACCAAGGGCAATTTGGACATTAAGGGCAATTTATCATTGGCCAATTCACCTAACCCGCACATCTTTGGACTGTGGGAGGAAACCGGAGCACCCGGAGGAAACCCACGCAGACACGGGGAGGACGTGCAGACTCCGCACAGACAGTGACCCAAGCCGGAATCGAACCTGGGACCCTGGAGCTGTGAAGCATTGTGCTATCCACAATGCTATCGTGCTGCCCTTGAGAACAAATAAACCTACACTATCATTTTACTGTAATCCATGTACCTATCCAATAGCTGCTTGAAGGCCCCTAATGTTTCCGACTCAACTACTTCCACAGGCAGTGCATTCCATGCCCCCACTACTCTCTGGGTAAAGAGCCTACCTCTGATATCCCTCCTATATCTTCCACCTTTCACCTTAAATTTATGTCCCCTTGTAATGGTTTGTTCCACCCGGGGAAAAAGTCTCTGTCTACTCTATCTATTCCCCTGATCATCTTATAAACCTCTATCAAGTCGCCCCTCATCCTTCTCCGTTCTAATGAGAAAAGGCCTAGCACCCTCAACCTTTCCTCGTAAGACTTACTCTCCATTCCAGGCAACATCCTGGTAAATCTTCTTTGCACCTTTTCCAAAGCTTCCACATCCTTCCTAAAATGAGGCGACCAGAACTGTACACAGTACTCCAAATGTGGCCTTACCAAAGTTTTGTACAGCTGCATCATCACCTCACGGCTCTTAAATTCAATCCCTCTGTTAATGAACGCGAGCACACCATAGGCCTTCTTCACAGCTCTATCCACTTGAGTGGCAACTTTCAAAGATGTATGAACATAGACCCCAAGTTCTCTCTGCTCCTCCACATTGCCAAGAACTCTACCGTTAACCCTGTATTCTGCATTCATATTTGTCCTTCCAAAATGGACAACCTCACACTTTTCAGGGTTAAACTCCATCTGCCACTTCTCAGCCCAGCTCTGCATCCTATCTATGTCTCTTTGCAGCCGACAACAGCCCTCCTTACTATCCACAACTCCACCAATCTTCGTATCGTCTGCAAATTTACTGACCCACCCTTCAACTCCCTCATCCAAGTCATTAATGAAAATCACAAACAGCAGAGGACCCAGAACTGATCCCTGTGGTACGCCACTGGTAACTGGGATCCAGGCTGAATATTTGCCATCCACCACCACTCTCTGACTTCTATCGGTTAGCCAGTTCGTTATCCAACTGGCCAAATTTCCCACTATCCCATGCCTCCTTACTTTCTGCATAAGCCTAGCATGGGGAACTTTATCAAATGCCTTACTAAAATCCATGTACACTACATCCACTGCTTTACCTTCATCCACATGCTTGGTCACCTCCTCAAAGAATTCAATAAGATTTGTAAGGCAAGACCTACCCCTCACAAATCCGTGCTGACTATCCCTAATCAAGCAGTGTCTTTCCAGATGCTCAGAAATCCTATCCTTCAGTACCCTTTCCATGACTTTGCCGACCACCGAAGTAAGACTAACTGGCCTGTAATTCCCAGGGTTATCCCTAGTCCCTTTTTTGAACAGGGGCACGACATTCGCCACTCTCCAATCCCCTGGTACCACCCCTGTTGACAGTGAGGACGAAAAGATCATTGCCAACGGCTCTGCAATTTCATCTCTTGCTTCCCATAGAATCCTTGGATATATCCCGTCAGGCCCGGGGGACTTGTCTATCCTCAAGTTTTTCAAAATGCCCAACACATCTTCCTTCCTAACAAGTATTTCCTCGAGCTTACCAATCTGTTTCACACTGTCCTCTCCAACAATATCGCCCCTCTCATTTGTAAATACAGAAGAAAAGTACTCGTTCAAGACCTCTCCTATCTCTTCAGACTCAATACACAATCTCCCGCTACTGTCCTTGATCGGACCTACCCTCGCTCTAGTCATTCTCATATTTCTCACATATGTGTAAAAGGCCTTGGGGTTTTCCTTGATCCTACCCGCCAAAAATTGATCATGCCCTCTCTTAGCTCTCCTAATCCCTTTCTTCAGTTCCCTCCTGGCTATCTTGTATCCCTCCAATGCCCTGTCTGAACCTTGTTTCCTCAGCCTTACATAAGTCACCTTTTTCCTCTTAACAAGACATTCAACCTCTCTTGTCAACCATGGTTCCCTCACTCGACCATCTCTTCCCTGCCTGACAGGGACATACATATCAAGGACACGTAGCACCTGTTCCTTGAACAAGTTCCACATTTCACTTGTGTCCTTCCCTGCCAGCCTATGTTCCCAACTTATGCACTTCAATTCTTGTCTGACAACATCGTATTTACCCTTCCCCCAATTGTAAACCTTGCCCTGTTGCACGTACCTATCCCTCTCCATTACTAAAGTGAAAGTCACAGAATTGTGGTCACTATCTCCAAAATGCTCCCCCACTAACAAATCTATCACTTGCCCTGGCTCATTACCCAGTACTAAACCCAATATTGCCCCTCCTCTGGTCGGACAATCTACATACTGTGTTAGAAAAGCTTCCTGGACACACTGCACAAACACCACCCCATCCAAACTATTTGATCTAAAGATTTTCCACTCAATATTTGGGAAGTTAAAGTCGCCCATGACTACTACCCTATGACTTCTGCACCTTTCCAAAATCTGTTTCCCAATCTGTTCCTCCACATCTCTGCTACTATTGGGGGGCCTATAGAAAACTCCTAACAAGGTGACTGCTCCTTTCCTATTTCTGACTTCAACCCATATTACCTCAATAGGGTGATGCTCCTCGAACTGCCTTTCTGCAGCTGTTATACTATCTCTAATTAATAATGCCACCCCCCACCTCTTTTACCACCCTCCCTAATCTTATTGAAACATCTATAACCAGGGACCTCCAACAACCATTTCTGCCCCTCTTCTATCCAAGTTTCCGTGATGGCCACCACATCGTAGTCCCAAGTACCGATCCATGCCTTAAGTTCACCCACCTTATTCCTGATGCTTCTTGCGTTGAAGTATACACACTTCAACCCATCTCCGTGCCTGCAAGTACTCTCCTTTGTCAGTGTTCCCTTCCCCACTGCCTCATTACACGCTTTGGCGTCCTGAATATCGGCTACCTTAGTTGCTGGACTACAAATCCGGTTCCCATTCCCCTGCCAAATTAGTTTAAACCCTCCCGAAGAGTACTAGAAAACCTCCCTCCCAGGATATTGGTGCCCCTCTGGTTCAGATGCAACCCGTCCTGCTTGTACAGGTCCCACCTTCCCCAGAATGCGCTCCAATTATCCAAATACCTGAAGCCCTCCTTCCTACACCATTCCTGCAGCCACGTGTTCAACTGCACTCTCTCCCTATTCCTAGCCTCGCTATCACGTGGCACCGGCAACAAACCAGAGATGACAACTCTGTCTGTCCTGGCTTTTAACTTCCAGCCTAACTCCCTAAACTTGTTTATTACCTCCACACCCCTTTTCCTACCTATGTCGTTGGTACCAATGTGCACCACGACTTCTGGCTGCTCACCCTCCCCCTTAAGGATCCTGAAGACACGATCCGAGACATCCCTGGCCCTGGCACCCGGGAGGCAACATACCTTCCGGGAGTCTCGCTCGCGACCACAGAATCTCCTATCTATTCCCCAAACCATTGCATCTCCTACAACTATTGCTTTTCTATTCTCCCCCCTTCCCTTCTGAACCCCAGAGCCAGACTCAGTGCCAGAGACCTGGCCGCTAGGGCCTTCTCCCGGTAGGTCATCCCCCCCAACAGCATCCAAAACGGTATACTTGTTTTGAAGGGGAACGGCCACGAGGGATCCCTGCACTTGCTGCCTGTTTGTTTTTTTCCCCCTGACTGTAACCCAGCTATTCTTGTCCTGTACCTTGGGTGTCGTTACCTCCCTGTAACTCTTCTCAATCACCCCCTCTGCCTCCCGGATGATCCGAAGTTCATCCAGCTTCAGCTCCAGTTCCCTAACACGGTCTTTGAGGAGCTGAAGTTGGGTGCACTTCCCGCAGGTATAGTCAGCGGGGACACCGGTGGTATCCCTCACCACCCACATCCTACAGGAGGAGCATGTAACTGGCCTAGCCTCCATCCCCTCTTACCTGACAGAATATAGCTGCCCTGTGGACTAACTAGATCTCCGCCCTCCGACCCTGCTCCCAGTCAGCTACACTTTCTGTAAACTCATGACTCTCTTCACACTCTTTGCGGAAATGTCGGAAACAAAATGAAAGGAGTACCTTACTCCCTCCTCACCTAACTCCCTCGGTCACCAAACTCTCACTATCGCACTCAAATGCACCAAATTCAGCACTCCCTCGGTCACCAAACTCTCACTATCGCACTCAAATGCACCAAATTCAGCACTCCCTCGGGCACCAAACTCTCACTATCGCACTCAAATGCACCAAATTCAGCACTCAGTGCAAACAAAGTCAGCACTGTAGGGGATCACTTTTATACTGTGAATCTAGCCTCTGAAAACTGGCCTAATCCAATTAACTAATTAACAAGCTCCAGCTGCAAGTGCCTACAAGTAGAAGCCTGTTTAAAGCTTATTGAAAATTCACCTTCTTCTAAACCAAACAGCAACTTTTAAGTTAATTAACTAAATAAAAGAAAGACTAAACTTTAGATAAAAATGAAGCCTTATACTCCCTCGGTCACCAAACTCTCACTATCGCACTCAAATGCACCAAATTCAGCACTCAGTTTGTGATGCGGAGCGACGCCAACAGCGCGGGTTCAATTCCCGTGCCGGCTGAGGCCTTCTCAACCTTGTTCCCTCACCGGAGGGTGTGGTGACCCTCTGGTTAAATCACCACCAGTCAGATCTCTCTCAAAGGGGAGAGCCGCATACGGTCCTGAGGGACCGTGGCCACATTTACATTTACTTCGTACTTCTAGCAAAAGCACAACCAGTTTAAGTATTTACTGAGCTAAAGACCAACTGGAAGAAATCTTTGGGAATGTATTCATAATGTCGCAGCCATGACACTGCGCATAATGATCAGAGTCGTTTTTACCTTCACATAAGAAATGTTCCCTCTTACTGTGAATGGGGAAGAACATACTGCTCCTTAACAAACTGACATACAGTAGAAAATTAATAATAAAGGCAGGATTCAAAACTTTTATTCAGAGCCAAATCTCCTGGAGTCAATGTGAAAGATAGTTATTGCCTTCTGCTCTTATTCATTCCCTCCTGCAATCTCAAAACTGTGGCACTTAATCCCCCTGGATTTTCCTTTCACTTGCAATCAACGGCCTTTTAAACATAAAGTCGGACATCACCTAACCAACACTTTGTTGATTGACCTCTTCTTCTCCCTCTGCTTTTGAACCTTGTTGGCATCAAGCAATTTAGCCCTTGGTCCTTCAGTTAGATTACTCAATTATACTAAGATGGAGCCTTGTTTCATGTTTCGTTGTTGTTGATCCAGACTTCCAGAGGCTCTGAATCAAAGGTTCTCACATATGATGCCAACAGAACTGTGAGACTAAATCATAGCTTTTTCATTCTATCCGCCTATTTCTCTTTTTTAACAATATTTGCTGATTGTGATTTTGAACTGTTGAAAGAAACATGTCAGTATGACTGTGCAGCTGAAAAGTCCAGCTGCTAGCAAGAGAAAAAAACAAGTATTTAGGTATTTCTGGACAAGCACGTGAAAAGACTGGATAGTTTGGTTCAAACCTGATAACGTGACCATCCTTGTGAATCCTTAGAATTACATTTTGAGAAATCCTACCAATAACTAATTGTGATGAATATCTAGTTCATCGTTTCTGTCAGTATTTCAGAGGGAATGGGTAGTTTTGGGAAGATTAAAGCTTAATAGTCGAAAATGGTACAGCTGCAATTAAAGCCATTTGGAGTCTATTACACTCAAAAGGTTGGGCCATATTAACTTAAAGGGTTAACAGCTAGAAAGGTAAGAGCCATAAAACAGCAGGGTAGGCTTATTTAGCTGGAGTGCTGGGATATGATTTTTTACACTGTTTACAAAGAAGTGTAATCCAGGGAGATGTTTTGTTTTGAGTGTGAACCCTGAAAGGCTACACTGTCATGGAGTTGGGTGCAGCTTTAGAAGGATCCCTGATTGCAGTCTACCCGAGTTATCTTCAGCAGTTAAAGAGACTATACTGAAAGGATGCAGTCTCCAGGCAGTTAGGGTTTGAAGAAGTCATTCAGTGTAGTTAGGGCCCAGGAGATGTTGTGGGGAACTGAAAAGGCAGTGGGAGACCGGAGTTTGGAGAAACCCAGGGACAGTGCCAGCTTCATAAAGATAGAAGTCCGAAAAAGAGTTGACATTAGAGGTAGGACTGCAGCTTTGTAAATCCCATGAAATGTAGCCTCAGGCAGTGACTGAACCTTCAGGAGACTAGCAGTGGTTGAGGCAGTCTGAGTCGGAGCAACTTTTGTGGGAATCCAGAGGCTAATTTTTTGAAAATGAAGAGTTGGAATCCCTCACAGGGGCTATTGACATCTGGGTGGGTTGCTGGGAAATCCATGGGATCTGTCTTGGTTGCATCTGCCATTTAATGTGCATTGTAGTGTGTTCAACCGCAGTTGCCTATTCATTCATAGTAACCTCATGCTATTTCTGAATGTTAGAGTATAAGCTAGATATGGCAGATCATGTTACTTTGCTGACTTTGTACAGTAACGTTTATGTTGCTTGCTTAAAACCATGGAATCTGTGGCATTATTCACTTAGTGGGTTACTGGGATTTCAAACTTTATCGAGTTCATATCACTATCAGTTAAAATGAAACATTATATAAAGATCTCCATATATGGGAGCACAACAGAGAAATAATCAAATCCTGTTAATACTAAGAAGCACAAAACCCACGGGACAAAGGCCAGTTATCTAACTCTTAGTAAGGTCCATTTGCTGTCTGTTCCCACAACTTCTTAACCTTGTTGCATGTATTGACGTGCTGTGGAATTGCTATAGCAGGATTAATGTCCCCCTGTAGATGTTTCATAACTGTAAAGACACTGGCAGCATGAGATTTAGAAGATCAATGCGGGGCTGATACTCTGCGTTCAATATTTCATTCCTTTGTGCTGACTATGGGATTCTTTTCAAAGTCAACACAGAGACAATCAATGGATCTGCCTGTTTCTTGTTTACTTTCTCAGTCCCAAAAGATATTGCTGGGCATCTTCTTTGAAAGCAAATTCCCTTTGAGCAGTCGATGCAACTGGGTTGTACTTTGCAGAGGACTGAAATATATATAGTCAAGGGTAAATTTAGCATTTCAGAACTGATGGATAAACAAAGTTAAACATTGAATGATATCTTTAGCAAAGGAACTAGAATGAAAGGTTTTGATCTTCAAAGAGTTGCTTCCACACGAAGACTGGTGATGCCCCAATAGGAACAGAATATTCTCCACAAAATCAGGAATTCAGACCATTGTTCAGTCAATGAGCAAAGGTGCACTGTGAATAATCTCTGGAGAATGACTTCCATTCCTCTTCATTTACACATGAGGTGATATGTAGAGATTCCCAGGTCTGACGTCTTGCCTGAGCTGTATTCATTGATCTCAGATAGAGTCACACTTAATAATAATAATCTTTTATTGTCACAAAGAGGCTTACATTAACACTGCAATGAAGTTACTGTGGAAAGCCCTTGTTGCCACATTCCGTCACCTGTTCGGGTACACAGAGGGAGAATTCAGAATGTCCAAATTACCGAACAGAACGGGCGGGATTCTCCCCTACCCGGCGGGGCGGGCTGTACCTGCGCCGAGGAGTGGCGTGAACCTTCGCACCTCCAGATGCTAGGCCGGCGGCGGCGGGGTTGGCTTGGCGCCAAGCCAACTGGCGTCGAAGGGCCTCCGTCGGCCGGCACGAGTTGGCGCATGCGTGGGAGCGCCAGCGTGTGCTGGCGTCATCCCAGCGTATGCGCAGGGGGGTTCTTCTCTGAGTAGCCGGCGCAGAGGAAAAGAGTGTCCCCACGGCACAGGCCCGCCCACGGATCGGTGGGCCCCGATCGCGGGCCAGGCCACCGTGGGGGAACTCCCCCCGGGACCAGATCCCCCCGCGCCCTACCGAGGACTCCGCAGGCCGCCCGCAGAGCCAGGTCCCGCCGGTACGTACCTGGTTTGATTTACGCCAGCGGAGCCAGTCGAAAACGGGCAGCCGCTCGGATCATCGCGGGCCGGAGAATCGCCGGGGGGACCACTGCCAGCGGACACTGACTGGTGCGGTGCGATTCCCGCCCCCGCCAAAACCCCGGCGCCGGAGAATTCGCCAGCCGGCATCGGGGCGGCGGTGCGGGATTCACGCCGCCCCCCCCCCCCCGCCGATTCTCCGGCCCGGTGGGGGGGGGGGGGGGTCGGAGAATCCTGTCTCACATTTTTGGGGACTTGTGGGAGGAAACCGGAGCACCCAGAGGAAACCCACACAGTCACAGGGAGAACGTGCAGACTCCACACAGACAGTGACCCAAGCTGCGAACAAACCTGGGACCCTGGAGCTGTGAAGCAACAGTGCTACGCACTGTACTACCATACTGCCCTCTTAGTGGTGGCATTAAAATTAGGCTCGGCATTCCGCACCATCCAGGAAGGGGTAGGAATCAGCTCAGATTCCCATTTCTCATTGCTATGAGGTGGGGTGAAACGCATGAACTCAGAAGAGGAAAGCATTCGGTGCAGCTGTGATCCATCTCCCGCTCCTACCATGATTGAATAACCTGGTGACACTCGCTGTCTGGGTTTATATATGAAGAATTAGTGTTTGGCTGAGGTAGTGGAGGGCCACTGAATGCCTCGGAATCATACACTGACTTCTATCAGCGCCATCAGCAGCAATGAGGAGGAAACTGAAGGAATAAAACATCCTATCAACACACAAATATAAAACAGTACATTCAGGCCTTTTACCGTTTGATACCAATAAAAAATATCCAGGAGCAGAATTTAAAGATCAGCTTCCAGTTTGAAAACCAATCATTACCACACGGCCTCTGCATAGCTCCTACAACTCTACTGAGCCACAACACACTGAATTTCACACCGACGGCTGGTGTGCCAGTTTCACGGCACCATCCCCTCGGTGCCCTTTTCCTGGAAATGGGATGGGGGGGGGGGGGGGGGTGGTAATCACCACTGTTGTACATGTTAGAAGATGTGTGGTAAGACCCTGTACTACAGGTACGGGGGTAGATCCCTGCCTGCTGACTCCGCCCAGTAGGCGGAGTATAAATATGTGTGCTCCCTATACAGCAGCCATTTTGCCAGCTGCTGTAGGAGGCCACACATCTTAGAGTAATAAAGCCTCAGTTGTATTCAATTCTCGTCTCTGTGCAATTGATCATGCATCAATTCATTACTCTAAGATTTTCAGAATTTGGACCTCCGCATCAAGCCGGATCGCCTGCAGCTGGATCCGCAATCAAGCGACGCCAAAAAGGACTTTGAACATTGGCTAGCTTGTTTTGAAGCTTACATCAGGTCTGCACCAGACCCAATCCTGGAAGCTCAGAAGATCCAGATACTCTACTCGCGGCTGAGCTCCAAAGGTCTTTCCTCTTATCCAGGACGCGCCGAACTACGCCGAAGCCATGGCGCTACTGAAAGAGAATTACGCCCAGCGGACGAACACGCTCTTCGCCAGACACGTACTCTTTACTCGCAGTCAACTCCCTGGCAAGTCCGTAGAAGATTTCTGGCGTGCTTTAACTCCCCTGGTCAGAGACTGTGACTGTCAGGCCATCACGGCCACGGAACATTCAAACCTCCTCATGCGGGATTACGTGGATAGGGTCAGACCTCATACGGCAACGACTTTTAGAGGGGGCCACGCTCGACCTCGCAGCAACAAAAAAACTGGCGCTATCGATGATGGTCGCCTCGCGCAATATTCAGGCCTACACTCCCAGCTGCCCGGCCCACCCCTCCTACACATCGTGGACTCCGCAGACGGCCGCCCCACTGGGGGCCTCACCCAGCCAATACGTCTGTGCCACGCGCCAGCAGCCCCGGGAGTCCCCGATGTTACTTCTGCGTGCAACAGAAACACCCTCGCCAACGCTGCCCGGCCCGCACCGCCCTTTGCAAGGCCTGCGACAAGAAGGAGCACTTCGCTGCGGTGTGCCAGGCCCACTCAGTCGCCGCTATTGCCCTGACCCCCCTCGCGTACGGACAATGGGTGCCACCATCTTCACCTCCCCGGAACACGCACGGCCAGTGGGCGCCGCCATCTTCTCCCCCTCTGACCACGCGCGGCCAGTGGGCGCCGCCATCTTCTCCCCCTCTGACCACGCGCGGCCAGTGGGCGCTGCCATCTTCCCCTTCTCGGACCACGTGCGGCCCGTGGGCGCCGCCATCTTGTCCACCCCAAGATCATCAGGTGCCACCATCTTGTCCATCTTGAGGCCAGCAACAGCCCCTGGAGAGCCCAAGTGGTAGTGGTGAAAACTGGGGAGAAACACAGAATGGTCGTGGACTACAGCCAGACCATCAATAGATACGCGCAGCTCGACGCGTACCCCCTCCCACGCATATCTGATATGGTCAATCAGATTGCACAGTACCGGGTCTTCTCAATGAGAGACCTCAAAACCGCCTACCACCAGCTCCCCATCCGTAAGGCGGACTGCCCATACACTGCCTTCGAGGCAGATGGCCGTCTCTACCATTTTCTCAGGATTCCCTTCGGCGCCACCAAAGGGAGATGGACCAAATGGTTGACTGGTACGGGTTGCGGGCCACCTTCCTGTACCTAGACAATGTCACCATCTGCGGCCACGATCAGCAGGACCACAATGCCAACCTTGCCAAATTTCTCCAGACTGCCACACTCCTAAACCTCACCTATAACAAGGAGAAGTGCGTATTCAGCACAAACCGCTTAGCCATCCTCGCTATATGGTCCAGAACGGAATTCTGGGGCCCGATCCTGACCGCATGCGCCCCCTCATGGAGCTCCCCCTTCCCCACTGCCCCAAGACCCCCAAACGCTGCCTGGGGTTCTTTTTATACTACGCCCAGTGGGTCCCAAACTATGCGGACAAGGCCCGCCCACTCATCCAGTCCACCCTTTTCCCCCTGACGGCCGAGGCTCAATATGCTTTCAACCGTATTAGAGCCGATATCGCCAAGGCCGTGATGCATGCAGTAGACGAGACGCTGCCCTTTCAAGTGGAGAGCGACGCATCAGGCGTCACCCTAGCCACCACTCAATCAGGCAGGCCCGTGGCATTCTTTTCACGAACCTTTCATGCCTCCGAAATTCGGCACTCCTCCGTCGAGAAAGAGGCCCAAGCCATCGTTGAAGCTGTGCGGCATTGGAGGCATTACCTGGCCAGCAGGAGATTCACTCTCCTCACTGGCCAACGGTCGGTAGCCTTCATGTTCAATAACACACAGCGGGGTAAGATCAAAAATGATAAAATCTTGAGGTGGAGGATCGAGCTCTCCACCGACAACTACGAGATTTTGTATCGCCCCGGCAAGCTCAACGAGCCCCCAGATGCCCTATCCCGAGGTACATGTGCCAGCGCACAAGTAGACCAACTCCGGACCCTGCACAACAACCTTTGTCACCCAGGAGTCACACGGTTGTACCATTTCATTAAGGCCCGCAATCTGCCCTACTCAATCGAGGAAGTCACAGCAATCACCAGGGACTGCCAGGTATGTGTGGAGTGCAAACTGCCTTCTACCAGCCGGACCGCGCGCGCCTGGTGAAGGCCTCCCGCCCCTTTGAAAGCCACAGCGTGGATTTCAAAGGGCCCCTCCCCTCCACCGACCGTAACACATATTTCCTCAGTGTGGTCAATGAATACTCCAGATTCCCCTTCGCCATCCCATGCCCGACATGACGTCTGCCACGTCATCAAAGCCCTCAACACAATCTTTGCTCTGTTCGGCTTCCCCGCCTACATCCACAGTGACAAGGGATCCTCATTCATGAGCGATGAGCTGCGTCAGTTCCTGCTCAGCAGGGGTATCGCCTCCAGCAGGACGACCAGCCCCTGGGGAAACGGGCAGGTGGAGAGGGAGAACGGGACGGTCTGGAGGGCCGTCCAACTAGCCCTACGGTCCAGAAATCTCCCGCTGGCAGGAGGTCCTCCCCGATGCACTGCACTCCATTCGGTCGCTACTGTGCACCGCCACTAACGACACACCCCATGAACGTCTCTTTGCCTTCCCCAGGAAATCCACATTCGGGGTGTCGCTCCCGACTTGGCTCTCAGCTCCAGGACCCGTACTCCTCTGTAGGCACGTCCGACTCCACACGATGGACCCGTTGGTTGAAAGGGTGCAGTTACTCCACGCTAACCCCCAGTATGCCTACGTAGTGTACCCCAAGGGCCGCCAGGATACTGTCTCCCTCAGGGACCTGGCACCAGCAGGTTCCACGCACCTCTCCCCTCCCCCAGCGCACCCAGCAGCAACCCCCCCAGGAACATCCGTCCTCCCCCTGCCCACGCCTGAGGGTGAAGAGAATTTCGGCACGCTCCCGGAGTCACCGAGGACCAGACCAACACCGGAATCGCCGCCACCACTGCGTCGCTCCCAACGACACATCAAGGCCCCGGACCGGCTAAATCTATAATTGGTTCGGGTCTATCAAACCACCTTGTACTGGACTTCAGAAAGAAATATTATTTTTCGCTTCTGTATATTAAACTTGCTCTGTATATAGTTCTCCACCACCCCCGCCGGATTCAATTTTAACAGTGGGTGAATGTGGTAATCACCACTGTTGTACATGTTAGAAGATGTGTGGTAAGGCCCTGTACTACAGGTACGGGGGTAGTCCCTTCCTGCTGGCACCGCCCAGTAGGCGGAGTATAAATATGTGTGCTCCCTATACAGCAACCATTTCGCCAGCTGCTGTAGGAGGCCACACATCTTAGAGTAATAAAGCCTCAGTTGTATTCAACTCTCATCTCTGTGCAAATGATCGTGCATCAGGTGGGGAGGGGGGGTGGTGGTGGGGGGGAGGTTGGCAAGGGGTGCTGGCAGGGCTACCTGCTCCCAAGCGGTGGGTTGCCAATTAAGGCTATCTAAAATCCGAATACATTCTACAGTCAGGGATCGACAGGAATTTTGAAAATGCTGGCCCAGTTGCTCAATCTATATTTTACTTGGAACTTTAAAACATTAGAGAGAGTGCATGTCAAAATGGAGGTGTTCGTTCTCTCTTTCTCTCTCTCTCTCTCCCTCTCTCTTCCATACCTGAACTGCAAGCTGCTTACAGTGTTGATGGTTTTCCTATTGTTTTGAGAACACACTTGCCATCCTTAACGCGATGATGAGCCAACCCTCTGACCACTATGTGGGAAAAATCACAGCCAGTGACTGTTCCCCCACAATCTAGATGGAGCTCCTGATCTCCATTTGACCCTGCCCACGAGGTCCTGAAGCCCACTGAGAAATTCATGCCCAGAGTTTCGCGATTCATTCAGAAATTTGTAAACTTCTATTTGCCTTGGAGTTACCACACACAGAAATTTGAGGAAGAGGCAGCGAAGGTGATTATACTCGAAGAGATTTTTTGAAACAGGGAAACAAATTGCAAATCGTATTCCTTCAACCGATCACCGCTCTTTCGGTATGCTCCTGTCTGCACATTGTGCTTTTAGTGTATTTGTTATAATAAAAGTCTTGAAATGTGAAATCTTGTTGTCAACTTTCCAGCGATTCACTGGAAGTTTGAGTTTCTTTTCAGAGGTTATTGATGTCCATGAGGATCGTAACACGTCAGCACTCCCCCTTCTGTCTCAATTTCTCCCATGTACAATGGACTTGCAAAATGACTCAATCTGTGACTTCTGTATTGCATAGATGTCTGCTTTAAGAGGTGCATTTCTTTCAGTTCCTAAGAGGTCTACCTTCCTTTTCTTATACTTCCTAGAATTCATAGAATCCCTACAGTGCAGAAGGAGGGCGTTGATATGCACCTCCAAAAGAGTACCCGACCTGGGCCCACTCCCCAACCCTCCCCCCAGAACTCCACCTAGCCTGCACATCATTGGACACTAAGGGGCAATTTAGCATGACCAATCCACCTAACCCGTTTGGACAGTGGGAGGAAACCAGAACACCCAGAGGAAACCCACGCAGACATAGGGAGAAGGTCCAAACTCCACAAAGACAGTTACCCAAGGACAGAATTGAACATGGGTCTCTGGCACTGTGAGACAGCAATGCTACCCACTGTGCCACCGTGCTGCCCTTACTGAAACAGTACCTCTACGAAACACAGAATAATACAGCGCAGAAGAAGCCCTTCGGTCATCGAGTCTGCACCGACACATGAAAAACCCCTGACCTAAGGATAGCAAATGTGGTCGCTTTGTTCAAAAAGGGGAGCAGAGACAACCCCGGCAACTATAGACCGGTGAGCCTCACGTCTGTAGTGGGTAAAGTCTTGGAGGGGATTATAAGAGACAAGATTTATAATCATCTAGATAGGAATAATATGATCAGGGATAGTCAGCATGGCTTTGTGAAGGGTAGGTCACGCCTCACAAACCTTATCGAGTTCTTTGAGAAGGTGACTGAACAGGTAGACGAGGGTAGAGCAGTTGATGTGGTGTATATGGATTTCAGCAAAGCGTTTGATAAGGTTCCCCACGGTAGGCTATTGCAGAAAATACGGAGGCTGGGGATTGAGGGTGATTTAGAGATGTGGATCAGAAATTGGCTAGCTGAAAGAAGACAGAGGGTGGTGGTTGATGGGAAATGTTCAGAATGGAGTTCAGTCACAAGTGGAGTACCACAAGGATCTGTTCTGGGGCCGTTGCTGTTTGTCATTTTTATCAATGACCTAGAGGAAGGCGCAGAAGGGTGGGTGAGTAAATTTGCAGACGATACTAAAGTCGGTGGTGTTGTCGATAGTGTGGAAGGATGTAGCAGGTTACAGAGGGATATAGATAAGCTGCAGAGCTGGGCTGAGAGGTGGCAAATGGAGTTTAATGTAGAGAAGCGTGAGGTGATTCACTTTGGAAGGAATAACAGGAATGCGGAATATTTGGCTAATGGTAAAGTTCTTGGAAGTGTGGATGAACAGAGGGATCTAGGTGTCCATGTACATAGATCCCTGAAAGTTGCCACCCAGGTTGATAGGGTTGTGAAGAAGGCCTATGGAGTGTTGGCCTTTATTGGTAGAGGGATTGAGTTCCGGAGTCAGGAGGTCATGTTGCAGCTGTACAGAACTCTGGTACGGCCGCATTTGGAGTATTGCATACAGTTCTGGTCACCGCATTATAGGAAGGACGTGGAGGCTTTGGAGCGGGTGCAGAGGAGATTTACCAGGATGTTGCCTGGTATGGAGGGAAAATCTTATGAGGAAAGGCTGATGGACTTGAGGTTGTTTTCGTTGGAGAGAAGAAGGTTAAGAGGAGACTTAATAGAGGCATACAAAATGATCAGGGGGTTGGATAGGGTGGACAGTGAGAGCCTTCTCCCACGGATGGAAATGGCTGGCACGAGGGGACATAGCTTTAAACTGAGGGGTAATAGATATAGGACAGAGGTCAGAGGTAGGTTCTTTACGCAAAGAGTAGTGAGGCCGTGGAATGCCCTACCTGTAACAGTAGTGAACTCGCCAACATTGAGGGCATTTAAAAGTTTATTGGATAAACATATGGATGATAATGGCATAGTGTAGGTTAGATGGCTTTTGTTTTGGTGCAACATCGTGGGCCGAAGGGCCTGTACTGCGCTGTATCGTTCTATGTTCTATGTTCTATGTTCTAACTATCTAATCCCATTTGCCAACACCTGGCCCATAGCCTTGAATGTTATGACGTGCCAAGTGTTCATGCAGGGACTTTTTAAAGGATGTGAGGCAACCCGTCTCTACCATTCTCCCAAGCAGTGCGTTCCAGACCTTCACCACCCTCTGGGTAAAAAGGTTTTTCTTCACATCCCCCTAAACCTCCTGCCCCCTCACCTTGAGCTTGTGCCCCCTCATAACAGACCCTTCAACTAAGGGGAACAGCTGCACCCTATCCACCCTCTCCATGCCCCTCATAATCTTGTACACCTCAATCAGGTCGCCCTCCGTCTTCTCAGCTCCAAGGAAAACAACCAAACCTATCCAACCTCTCTTCATAACTTAAATGTTCCATCCCAGGCTACATTCTGGTGAATCTCCTCTGCACCCCCTCCAGTGCAAACACATTCTTCCTATAGTGTGGGGCCAGAATTGCACACAGTACTCCAACTGTGGCCTCATCAAAGTTCCATACAACTCCAACATGACCTCCCTGTTTTTGTAATCTCTGCACCGATTGATAAAGGCAAAAGCCCCATAAACCTTTTTCACCAGCCTATTAACTCGCCCTCCCCCTGTGCTGAGGTCTGTGGAGAAACACGCCAAGGTCCCTTTGTTCCTTGGTACTTCCCAGTGTCAGGCTATTCATTGAATACTCCCTTGTTAAATTACTCCTTCCAAAGTGCATCACCTCACACTTTTCAGGGTTGAATTCCATCTGCCACCGATCTTCCCATTTGACCATCCCGTCTATATCCTCCTGTAACCCAAGACACTCAACCTCACTGTTAACCACACAAGAAGCTAAATGCTAAGTTGTTAAGGTGCCAAACCTGACTCAGCCATGGTACTTTCACCTGTGTGTCAGAAGTTGTCAATTTTTGTCCCCAAGCCAAGACTTGAGAACTTAATCTCGGTTGAACTCTGGTGCAGTACTTGCAGAATGTAGCACTGATGGAGATGCAGTTTTATGGATGATGTGTTAAATCACGGTCCCAATTTCCCTCTCTGGCGAAAATAAAATTATCGCAAGGCACTATTTGAAGAGCACCACAAAAAAGATTATTTGGTCAATGTTTCAGAGTTGTCTGTGAGAGCTTGCTGTGTGTCAACTGGCTGCCGTGTTGCCTCCATCACGATGGGTGCTACACTTCAATAATGAAATTGCTGTGAAGCACTTTGAGACATGCTGAGCTTATGAAACGGGCTAATGTTTTCAAAACACTGTTCATTCTCCAACTCACTATCACACGCCTGAATACCCAGTCTGAGAATGAGTGGTGGAGTTTGAACAGCACTTAACAGCTTGCCCAGTTTATTTAAAACAAGTATGCAGGCTTGCAGCCATGCACACATGTTCCATTCAAATCAGAGGGAGGGCTTAAATGGCAACATTTGGCAAAGCCGTCTCTGCCAACGGGGGCACAAATCGTGCCAAGGAGAATACGGACCCAATTTTCGTGGATTCACAAAATCAATTCTACAGTATGTTAAAAAAAAGTCACACACCAGCTGTCACACAGGGAGCGATGCAAATCTCTGCAACACACTTAATGCCAGAGCATCTGGAGCTCTTAATTAATCTTTCCACAAATAAAGCCAGTGTTCGGATCTACAGCTTGACCGGGAAATGAACCAAACGTTCATTTCAAGCCTGTTGCCTGTGCCTCGGAAGGAACATTCTTAAAGGGGCAGTGAGAGGTTAAAGCATTTAGCATTCGTTAGGTAACAGCAGGGGGATGATCCTTGTGGGAAGCTGCAGAGGTCACCAGGATGGCCGCAGCAGCCCAGTCTGAGAGCAGTCACGCTCTGCCTCACCGGGAGCTGGTGAAAAAGGGTCACTCTTTTGCCAAGAAATAAGGGGGGCAAAAGAGAAAGCCAGTGTGATCATGGAAAATGATAATGTGGTGCTCTCCTATTACTTTGAGGTGATTTGGTGATTATGGATGAGGTATGGAAGGAGATATTCTTGCTTTGTGGTAAGAAATTGTTGGTATAGAAGAGGGCATGGAGGTCTTTTCAGAAGTAGTGAAGGGAGGGGCCTCGTGATTGATTCTCTTCATCTTCCTTCAAATAGCAAGCAAAGTAAAGTCGCCATAGTCCCAGATGACCATAGGATGCATTCCCCTTCGAGTGGGAGAGCTGATTGGTGGTGATTTAGCCTGACGATCACCACACTTCAGGTGAGGGGCAAGTTTGGCAAGGTGAGGGACCTTCATGAATAGCCTCAGCCGGTACGGGTTCCCTTCAAATAACAGGGCTATCGAGTCCAAGAGCAAGGAGATTATGCTGAACTTATACAAGGCACTAGTTAGACGTCAGTTGGAATATTGTGCACAGTTCTGGGCGCTGTACTATAGGAAGGATGTGAATGCATCAGAGAGAGCGCAGAAGAGGTTTACATGAATGGTTCCAGGGATGAGAAACTTCAGTTATGAGAATAGATTGGAGAGATTGGGATTGTTCTCCTTGGAAAGAGAAAGGTGAAGAAGAGATTTGACAGAGGTGTTGAAAATCACGAGGGTCTGGACAGAGTAGATAGGGAGAAACATTTTCCGATCGTAAAATGACCGAGAACGAGAGGGCACAGATTTAAAATGATTTGCAAAAGAAGGAAATATGATGTGAGGAAATGTTTTTTCACCAGCGAGTGGTGTGGGTCTGGAATACACTGCCTGGAAAGTGAGGTGGAGGCAGGTTCAATCGAGGCATTCGAGTGGGCATTAGATGACTAATGGCAAAAGGCAGGAGAATGGCACCAAGTCATGATGTTCATTTGGGGAACCAGTACTGACACGATGGACCGAATGGCCCCCTTACGTGATTCTGTAATCCTGAACTCACATCTCAAAATGAAAGAGTAGCACAATTGTAAAGGGTCAAAAACAATAGCAAGAGCTAAGATTCATATGGCAGCCTGAAGGTAGAAAAGTGCCGCAAGGTGCTACGTGAATGTTAGCTCTTGCTATTGTTTTTGATCCTTTACAATTGTGCCACTCCTCCATTTTGAGATGTGAGATCAGGATCCCAGACGTAATTAAAAGACAAATGCCGAGCTAAAGAAAGAGGGCTTTGTCAACGAGGTGATGTTAAAAGAAGATCTTCAAGAAGGACAGGCATGTGGAAAGATAGTGAGAATTTAAAGCTTGGGGTTACAGCAGTGTTTAATGATGGAAATACAAGGACAGGAATGCACAAGAAGCTGGTGTCAGAGGAGATTTCAAGTAGACTGCAGTGCTATAGGAGATAACTGAGATGGGGGGGGGGGTGGGAGATCAAAACTGTGGAGTGATTCAAACTTGAAGGTGTGGAAGTCATGGACGGATACATACACGGAGACAGGAGGGTGCAGAGGCACCTGATAGTAGAATGGAAATCAGGGAATATTCCAAACACAAGGGTTCCGCCTTTAAATTAGTTTTTTTTTTACCCTATTCTCACTCAGCAGCCATCCAAATTGAGAGGTGGGACAAGTGCAGGGATTCAATGAATCTGCGATTCTATGATAAGACTGTGGTACAAGGCAGCAACCAGGAACCGCTGGAGACCGTCCCTGGCAACGGAAAAGATTGGGAGGGAGGCTTTGAACACAGTAGTGTGGAGGGAGGGAGCTCAGATCACAGGACAGGGGAACATCCGCAGGGGTTGGCAAAGAGACTGGAGAGACTATCACTGTGGGAGTAGTGGGAGCAGGTAGAGAAGAGAGATTGCTGAGGGCAGGCAGATCAGAAATCACATTAGGTATGGTTGAGAGACCATGGGGAAAAATCCCAGTTTACGAGCTGTCCCAGAAACATTTACCTGCTGGCTCAGGCAGCTTCCGCCTCCTTTTAGCTGCAGGGTTTCCTGAAGCCCTGGAAAGCCATGCTGGAGGTGTTAATTCCAATTCACTGACAAAATCTGAGGCACAATGCTTCAGTTAAACTACTGATTTACTCAGATGCCCTCAAAAGGGTTCACTTTTTAACAATTTATCACCCAACTCCATCCTCTATGTCATGATATACACCAGTATATCATGGTGCAGGTACACACACACTGATGGACACACAGCAAGACCAATCAACAAGGGGGACGGGGAAGGGATTAAAATTCTCCCCATGTTTTCATATGAAATGGAAACAGGAGGAGGCTGCACTGCCCCTCGTGTTTGCCCTGTCGTTCAATAAGATCTCAGTGGGTAGCTCGAATGACACAATTGGAAGCTCACAACCCTTCAATCTACATGTCCTCTCTTTCAGGTCAGAGTGAGGAGTGAAGAGCTGCAAAGACTGTTGGCAGCTTCCCAGAATTTAATCTTCACTTCTGTTGTGCACCATAATAAAGTTCTAATGTTTTGTTGTAACATCCCCTTCTAATTTTTGTTGCCTTTCGGACTTCAGTTACACTCTGGCTACCTCAAGAGATTGGAAATTAAGGATTATGCTGCATGTGGCCAACACTTCACCCTCATCACCATGCAATGTGCACATGAACACTGGGCGATGGAGTATAAAACAAACCAAGTGACAGCAGGGCTTCATAAAAGTATAGCTTAATTGGTATGTTCCAATAGGTAGTGAGGGTCATAGGAAACATCAGTATATTTATATGTCCTAGATTATCATAGATTATCATAGAATTTACAGTGCAGAAGGAGGCCATTCGGCCCATCGAGTCTGCACCGGCTCTTGGAAAGAGCACCCTACCCAAGGTCAACACCTCCACCCTATCCCCATAACCCAGTAACCCCACCCAACACTAAGGGCAATTTTGGACACTAAGGGCAATTTATCATGGCCAATCCACCTAACCTGCACATCTTTAGACGGTGGGAGGAAACCGGAGCACCCGGAGGAAACCCACGCAGACACGGGGAGGATGTGCAGACTCCGCACAGACAGTGACCCAAGCCGGAATCGAACCTGGGACCCTGGAGTTGTGAAGCAATTGTGCTAACCACAATGCTACCGTGCTGCCCATGTCCTGATCCTCCCTTGCATTTATCTCATTGTACATTGCCTGTGGTCCCTGGGCTTGTTCATCGTACGATACTTAATCAGGAGCCCCCTTCACATCTTTATCTTTGAAGGAGGCACCACAATCCACGATATCCTCAATATCCAATGCTCCCCCTCTGCAGCACCAGATTTTGCTGCAGGCTACCACAATACAAGAGACTCTTGATTAGACATACCGAAGGGCTGCTTTGGATCAAACTAGGCACATGAATTTCATTTTCTGTCTACGGCCTACTCAATCGTCACTCGGGTTGCTCCACGGCAGGTGTTGAAACTCTCTTCTGTAGCTGGATTCCTCACAGGTGAAAGTTGCCATGTCCTCAGTGGATAACCCTTATTTCCTGGTATCCACCCATGAAGGTGCTTGGGCAGGGGGGGGCGGGGGGGGGGGGGGGGGGAGGGGGGGGGAGGGGGAGGCTAGAAAAGCTGTGGCAACTCAGACTGCCGAAGTATGTAGACGTCCGGGCTGCTTCCTGGGAACCAAGGATCCAGCTTTAGAGGTCACAGGCCAGTTAACTCTTGAGTGAGTGGAAACCCTTCCTGCGGCTCAAAGCCTTGAGCTGGTCGCTGACCAAATGCGTGGAGATGATGACACCTTGCACCTGTCCGCCCTACTGTCTGGAATGGTGCAGATAGTCACTGGCCCTCTTGAAAAGCACGTTGGTCACTTACTTGCTGCATACATGCCTCACAGTCTGGGAGATCCCACAGTTATCTGTCGTAGATGACTAAAATTGTTCAGAAACATAGAGATTCAGTACCACGTGGTGACCTTCAGCACCACTGGTATTGTGGGTACCCTGTGGGTCTTTGTTTACCCTGCAGCATGGCACACAAATTAGTGACGACCTCCCCGGGGAGGCACTGTGTTCACAGAGAGGACATGTACAGGTAGCCGAGTCTGGGACTTCTAAGAGCAGGACACAGTTTGTGTGCCCCGCTCTATCCTTTTCTGTCATTCCCACCACGAGGCTGGCCTGAGGATGCTGATGTCCTACTGCCAGTGCTAAACCTCCCTCCCTCTCTGCTGTTCCTCTTCCTCAACAGGAACTCCAAAGCCTGGGTAAGTGAAGTCCACACCAGGCAGCCTCTCTCCATGTGTGTTTTTGATGCAAACTGCCCTTCCCCACTTTCCCTCTCATTCGTTTTGATCGCGTGCTAGTGCCTTGATGGCACCCTGGTAGCCATGTTCTTGCAGAGCTGGGGCAGGCAACTACTCCACCACTCCAAGCCCCACCCCTCTTGCCTTTGGTGTGAGCAGTGCTTGACCCACCCTGTCACAGCACACTGGCTTGTCTCGACAGCCACTGCAGAGTGCTAACGCTGAGCTCCAACCTGTTCACTGCCTCCTCTAACTAGGAAAGTCTTTGAAGGCCTGTGGTTCCTGTGCGCCATCAGTATAATTCAAAGTGCACTGTAAAATTGCTGTGAATTGGCAAGTTAAGTGCCTTCCTGCCATGTCGATGTGCACTGTCATCCACCCATGACACAACGCTGCGACAACGTGAAACCTTTGGACATCTGGTCTGACGTCTTCCGGCCCAAAGTTACACGTACCCGCCCACCCGGCACCACCGCCTCTAAACCCATTCAAAATGTAAATTCTTGCCATCCTCTGGGCAAGTCAAGCCCCCTTCAGAACTTACGGGCACAATCTAAAGGAAAGGTTTCTAAGTGTCATTTGAGGCCATTAGATTGCAAGAGAGGCTGAAATCGAGAACTGTGATAAGTGCCGATCGGTTTGCAATCTAACCGGCCCACTCCCATTGGCAAAATCAGGATCTCGTTGTGGCGAGAAACCAAAAATCACCACTTAAAGCCAATCTCCATACAATTAACGGGACCGACCCACTATCTAACGTCCCTCCCATGATCTAACTGCCTCCCCAGCAAGTGGTAACATGGGCTTCGATTAGTACCCCTGTTTAAAAAGGTGAAGTTGGCAGAATGGCTGCTGTGGGGGTCTGAGTTGGTGAGTAACTATCTTTGCTCCTGGGCAATGAATGGCCTTGGTTGGGCGGGCATCGGTGGGGGGCTCACCTCTGGGCTGGGGGGTGGGGGTGGGTGTCTCAGCACCCGCGGGACCACCATGCCACTTGCTAAAAGAGTACCCGTTACGGGGGCAACCCTAGCCCCTGCCTGTCTGTCCCACCACCACCCATAACTCCCACTAACCATGTAGGCCTTCGGCGGGACGGCTGTAGGCTGTCGCTAATAGGGAATTGGTAATCATAAGGAAGAGAGCAACATCCCAAGTGGATTCCTGTGGGTAGGCATGCATGTAGCATGTGGGAGTTATTGCCTAGTATCCCAATCAGACCCTGATGCCTGGACACTGCGGGGGGAAACACCACAAATGCAGCAGCAGCCCAAGCATTGGGGACATTTCCATGGACCAGAGGGTGAGAGTGTGCTCCGGGGAGGGGGACTACCGCCCAGTCCAGGTAATGTTACATGCAGGAATCCAGGGGTGCGTGGACAGGGCGTGTTGGATGACAGAGGATGTGGGGGATGAGGAGGGAAGCAATGGAGGATTGGAGGATCCCAGGATGGAAGTCACCACTGGTTGCCAGTCTCACACCCTCTCCAATCCCTTACTGATATTACACAGGCTGGATGATACCTTCGACCCCGTAGACACTGCCCTCGCAGTGCTGCTGGCAAGCCAGACGGCCAGACGCCAGATGAGGTGGCGGCTGCAGCGTCGACAGAGGCTCGAGGTTGCAGCCCATGTGCATGGCCACGCCCCAACCTGGCTGCCCATCTGGCCAGGGAGGGCCCCAGAATGGAAGGCCGGTGTACAGGCATCGCTGGTCTTTCAAACAAATGATGGACAGCGTGTGAAGCAGGAGGCTCCACCTCTACAAGGGGACAGTCCGGCACCTGTGCCATGCCCTCGTGGAGTTGGTACCACATGGAGGAGGAGTATACCTGCTCCCAGAGGCCGTCAAGGTCACCACAGCCCTGAGCTTCTATGCCTCAGGATCATTCCACAGCTCAAGTGGGGACTTGTGTGGCATCTCACAAGCTACAGCCCACAAGTGCATCCGTGAAGTCACGGATGTACAGTTTGCCCGGGCAGCAAACAAATAAACTTTGACCTGGACCAAGCCCAACAAGATGCCCGGGCAGCAGAATTCTCCACCATTGACGGGGTGCCCTAGGTCAAGGGAGTAATAGATGACATGCATGTCACCTTGTGCTCACTGGGCCATCTGGGTGTGCCCTACATCAACAGGAAGGGGTCCCACTCTCTGAACGTCCAGCCTATGTGCGACCACCACGTGAAGATTATGAACATGTGAGCATTCTTCCCAGGGATTGTGCATGACAGTTACATCCTGAGGCAGCCAGACATCCCCGGCCTCTTCGAGGACCACCCTAGGATGGTCGGTTGGCTCTTGGGGGATAAGGGGTGCCCGCTGACGATCTGGGTAATGACGCCAGTACGGAGGCCGGAGACCAATGCAGACACCCAATATAATGAGGCCCATGCGGCCACCCGGGCTGTCATTGAGCGCTGCATCGGACTGCTCAAAATACACTTCCAATGCCTCAACTGCTCTGGTGGTGCACTGATGTACACTCCCCAGACGGTCGCCCGCTTTGTAGTGGTCTGCTGTGTCCTCCATAATTTGACACACCAGCGGGGTAACGTGCTGGAGGTGGATGGGGGAGGAACATGCGGCCACCTCCGAGGAGGTGCCTTACTACCAGAGCCCGGTGAGGATCTGCAGGACCAACCGGAGGGTGGAGGACAGGCAGCAATTGGTCCGGCAAACCCGGAGGGCTAGGGAGGCCCTCATCCTCGCCTGATTCTCATAGGCTTTGTCTGTCATCCCATCCCCTCCCCTTCCCCCACACCCATTCCCCCCACCCTAGCCCCACACCCACCACCCTGTTCCACCCTTCCATGGTCTGTGTTACACCACCCCAGGGTGCTGAGATTGTGTCGGCACTGTCAGTGGGTCACGGTCGAGGGCAGGGAGGTGATGATAACCCACAGAGAGCTGAGCGATTGTCTGACTCCTGCCTGTCTGCTGAGTGCTCACTCACACCCACTTGGAGGAGGGAGGCAGGGAATCCAGGACCACTGTGCCCTGGGGGCTGGGGCAGGGGATTGGTGGTCTGCCCGCATTGCAGAGGAAAGCGCTCGCTGCGTCAGATTTCTCAGGAGCAACTTTTTTAAAGCTGTACATCTGTGTCCCCAACTGGCCCCATCCAGAGTTCCCTGATCTCTAAGTGAGCTGGTGGGACGCCCACTGTCCCCACCCATGGGTGATGTCACCCTCAACACTCATGGGCATTATCCCACAACCCCTCCCAAGTGATGACATCTGCTATGAGGTCACTGAGCCTCCCCCTTTCAGGCCTTCCCACACCCCCTTTCAGGCATCCACCTTCCAGGACGCCCAACTTTCCCCTTCATACCCGCCCTGCAGCTGCTCCCACCCTTAATACACCTGTCCATTCACAGGAATGTCCCCCTCAGGCCCTGACCCTTGGCAGTGCCACCCTGACACCTGGGCACCCTGGCACTGCCATCCTGGCAGTGCTCCGGCTGGCTTTGCAGTGCCATCCAGGCACCCTTGCAGTGCCAGCCTGGCAGCGCTAAGGTGACCGCATTCCAGGGAGAGGGCCAGGAGGCCACCCTGCACTGTGCTTAACCACCCAGGGGCCTTCAATGGCCCAGCTGGGGACTCCCGATTTGTGTGGCCCAATACTGAATGGCACCTGGCAGGGGACACCCTGGGGAGGCTGGTTGATACTGGGAGCCACCAGATCCCAGGTGAACACGCTTAAGTGGGTATTAAACCTGTTTAGGTGTGCAAGGCTTGATCCCGCCCATTGTGGGTGGGATGCTGAGTGTGACGCTTTCAAGACCTGGGTACATCTCGCGAGGCATACAGGCTGAAGGGAGGCTCACAGAAAGCCTCTCCCGGCATCTACCGGCCGTGTTGCCTTCCCATTCGGGTGCAATGCAGCCAGTATATCCGGCCCTATATGTATCAGTCAGCTATTCTCTCATTCTTCTAATAAACAAAGGGCCAAGTTGTTCAACCTTTCCTTATAAGAAAATCACTTTACCTCAGCAATCAACCTAATGAACCTTTTCTGAACTGCTTCCAATGCAAGTGTATCCCTCCTTAAATCGGGAGACCAAAACTATACACAGTCCTCTCGGTGCGATCTCACCGATGCCCTGTACAGTTGTAGCAAGACTGCTTTAACATTCCAACCCCCTTGCAATAAAGGCCAACATTCTATTTGCTTCCTAATTACTTGTTGCACCTACATGCTAACATTTTGTGTTTCAATTAAAAAATATATATTTTTGCAGTACGGAGTGAGTATTATGATACAGATCGCATTTATTACATCACCAAAAACAATATGCGTGTTTTACAATAATGAATTTTCTGAAAATGCTCATGCAAAATCCAATGAAGATTTATTTGAAATGCCCGCATGGTTGCTTTCAGTAATGAGGTAATATATCTGAATCACTTTTAATAAACTCAAACACTATAAAACTTAAAACGCGTCAGATGACGGAGCTCTGCAGGTCACCATCTGCATCACAACTGCTGGGTTGACATGTGTGAACCCCTGCTTCTTGCATCCTTGAGAGTCTTGTCATAAACAGAAAACCTTTTTGTTTAAATTGCTCTGGATACTGATTTTATATCCTAGCTCCAAGGGATTCTTCTTATCTTCAAAAGCAGCAGAACAGCAATGCACTATATCTTGTTAGCATATTAACTGAAACAAATGCATTGAATAGATGTAGAACAAACAAATGACAACGGAAACATATTAGAGTAGAGTCTCCACTGGCTTTCATAGAATCCCTACAGTGCAGAAGGGGACCATTCAGCCAATCGAATATGCACCAACCTTCCGAAAGAGCATCCTACCTCCCCTGCCATTTCCCCACAGCCCCAACTAGCCAGTACCATCTTTGGACACTAAGGGGCAATTTAGCATGGTCAATCCTCCTGACCTGCACATCTTTGGATTGTAGGAGGAAACCGGAGCACCCGGAGGAAACACACGCAGACACGGCAAAAACGTACAAACTCCACACAGTCAGTCACCCACGGCTGGAATAGAACCCGGGTATTATGATGTTGTTGCCATTACAGAGACCTGGTTGAGGGAAGGGCAGGATTGGCAGCTAAACGTTCCAGGATTTAGATGTTTCAGGCGGGATAGAGGGGGATGTAAAAGGGAGGCGGAGTTGCGCTACTGGTTCGGGAGAATATCACAGCTGTACTGCGAGAGGACACCTCAGAGGGCAGTGAGGCTATATGGGTAGAGATCAGGAATAAGAAGGGTGCAGTCACAATGTTGGGGGTCTACTACAGGCCTCCCAACAGCCAGCGGGAGATAGAGCAGATAGGTAGACAGATTTTGGAAAAGAGTAAAAACAACAGGGTTGTGGTGATGGGAGACTTCAACTTCCCCAATATTGACTGGGACTCACTTAGTGCCAGGGGCTTAGACGGGGCGGAGTTTGTAAGGAGCATCCAGGAGGGCTTCTTAAAACAATATGTAGACAGTCCAACTAGGGAAGGGGCGGTACTGGACCTGGTATTGGGGAATGAGCCCGGCCAGGTGGTAGATGTTTCAGTAGGGGAGAATTTCGGTAACAGTGACCACAATTCAGTAAGTTTTAAAGTAGTGGTGGACAAGGATAAGAGTGGTCCTAGGATGAATGTGCTAAATTGGGGGAAGGCTAATTATAACAATATTAGGTGGGAACTGAAGAACATAGATTGGGGGCGGATGTTTGAGGGCAAATCAACATCTGACATGTGGGAGGCTTTCAAGTGGCAGTTGAAAGGAATTCAGGACCGGCATGTTCCTGTGAGGAAGAAGGATAAATACGGCAATTTTCGGGAACCTTGGATGACGAGAGATAGTGTAGGCCTCGTCAAAAAGAAAAAGGAGGCATTTGTCAGGGCTAAAAGGCTGGGAACAGACGAAGCCTGCGTGGAATATAAGGAAAGTAGGAAGGAACTTAAGCAAGGAGTCAGGAGGGCTAGAAGGGGTCACGAAAAGTCATTGGCAAATAGGGTTCAGGAAAATCCCAAGGCTTTTTACACGTACATAAAAAGCAAGAGGGTAGCCAGGGAAAGGGTTAGCCCATTGAAGGATAGGCAAGGGAATCTATGTGTGGAGCCAGAGGAAATGGGCGAGGCACTAAATGAATACTTTGCATCAGTTTTCACCAAAGAGAAGAAATTGGTAGATGTTGAGTCTGGAGAAGGGTGTGTAGATAGCCTGGGTCACATTGAGATCCAAAAAGACGAGGTGTTGGGTGTCTTAAAAAATATTAAGGTTGATAAGTCCCCGGGGCCTGATGGGATCTACCCCAGAATACTGAAGGAGGCTGGAGAGGAAATTGCTGAGGCCTTGACATAAATCTTTGGATCCTCGTTGTCTTCAGGGGATGTCCCGAAGGACTGGAGAATAGCCAATGTTGTTCCTCTGTTTAAGAAGGGTAGCAAGGATAATCCCGGGAACTACAGGCCGGTGAGCCTTACTTCAGTGGTAGGGAAATTACTGGAGAGAATTCTTCAAGACAGGATCTACTCCCATTTGGAAGCAAATGGACGTATTAGTGAGAGGCAGCACGGTTTTGTGAAGGGGAGGTCGTGTCTCACTAACTTGATAGAGTTTTTCGAGGAGGTCACTAAGATGATTGATGCAGGTAGGGCAGTGGATGTTGTCTATATGGACTTCAGTAAGGCCTTTGACAAGGTCCCTCATGGTAGACTAGTACAAAAGGTGAAGTCACACGGGATCAGGGGTGAGCTGGCAAGGTGGATACAGAACTGGCTAGGCCATAGAAGGCAGAGAGTAGCAATGGAAGGATGCTTTTCTCATTGGAGGGCTGTGACCAGTGGTGTTCCACAGGGATCAGTGCTGGGACCTTTGCTCTTTGTAGTATATATAAATGATTTGGAGGAAAATGTAACTGGTCTGATTAGTAAGTTTGCAGACAACACAAAGGTTGGTGGAATTGCGGATAGCGATGAGGACTGTCGGAGGATACAGCAGGATTTAGATTGTTTGGAGACTTGGGCGGAGAGATGGCAGATGGAGTTTAATCCGGACAAATGTGAGGTAATGCATTTTGGAAAGTCTAATGCAGGTAGGGAATATACAGTGAATGGTAGAACCATCAAGAGTATTGAAAGTCAAAGAGATCTAGGAGTACAGGTCCACAGGTCACTGAAAGGGGCAACACAGGTGGAGAAGGTAGTCAAGAAGGCATACGGCATGCTTGCCTTCATTGGCCGGGGCATTGAGCATAAGAATTGGCAAGTCATGTTGCAGCTGTATAGAACCTTAGTTAGGCCACACTTGGAGTATAGTGTTCAATTCTGGTCGCCACACTACCAGAAGGATGTGGAGGCTTTAGAGAGGGTGCAGAAGAGATTTACCAGAATGTTGGCTGGTATGGAGGGCATTAGCTATGAGGAGCGGTTGAATAAACTCGGTTTGTTCTCACTGGAACAAAGGAGGTTGAGGGGAGACCTGATAGAGGTATACAAAATTATGAGGGGCATAGACAGAGTGGATAGTCAGAGGCTTTTCCCCAGGGTAGAGGGGTCAATTACTAGGGGGCATAGGTTTAAGGTGAGAGGGGCAAGGTTTAGAGTAGATGTACGAGGCAAGCTTTTTACGCAGAGGGTAGTGGGTGCCTGGAACTCGCTACCGGAGGAGGTGGTGGAAGCAGGGACGATAGTGACATTTAAGGGGCATCTTGACAAATACATGAATAGGATGGGAATAGAGGGATACGGACCCAGGAAGTGTAGAAGATTGTAGTTTAGTCGGGCAGCATGGTCGGCACGGGCTTGGAGGGCCGAAGGGCCTGTTCCTGTGCTGTACATTTCTTTGTTCTTTGTTTGTACCTGGCGCTGTGAGGCAGCAGTGCTAACCACTGTGCCGCCTTTTGTGCTCGGATTCCAGTGGAGAGGATCAGGGAATTTTAATCATTAAGTCAGTTGTGCTCAAAATGCCTACTTTCAGGTTTTCTTCAATCTTTTCCCCTGGTTTAAGATTCACTTCGTTCACCTGAAGTTTCAGTCACAAAATTGATTTTGACCCAGACCAACAGTGCATGATACCACTGATTGCATGGATTAGGGAAGCTTTCCAAATTGTGTTCTATTTGGTCAGCACTGGTAGACAAATTTTTCAAGTTTTTTAAACATAAAAAATATTTTATTTACTCAGAAACGTACTGACGTAGCTCAATGAAACTCATAAATGGTTTTGTGTAATCTTTTATATTATTTTCATATATTTTAAGTTATGTTATGCACTTATTGACAATGGATATTTCTTGTGATAACCCCATTTTCTGCTGTATTAATAAAACTACACCAGGCTTTCTTTCTCGCTCTATCTCTTCGGGGACCAGGCCCGAAGAGGGTGCTGGCGACCTTGGACCTCCATGTTAATTTTGTCCTCGACACTTGCATCATCTTCGTAAGTGGTACATTCATCCAGTTTAGGAGACTCTAAAAAAGATTGTTCATTGGCTACCTTAATCTCTTTTACTATCGATCTTTCCCATCATCACCAGACTTTCTAAATCATGATTTTTTTTCTCATGAGCCCAAGAAATCTAAGGAAAGCCACCTCCTTGCCCTTGTCACTTTCATTAAATTGTGCTCGGTTGGGGGTATTTTGGGTCCAATTTTATAATTGCACTCAAAGTGCAAGCTACCTCGGATGGCACGGTAACGTACTGACCATTGTTACCAATTGAAATTCCAGGATTAGCCCACTGGTGATGTCTGCCACTGGCCCTGCGAGCATAACCAAGCCTGACCACGAGGTAGGCTCTACTTCCACCCAGCCAGGATGTCACAATGCGACCTTTCACCTGGGCACTGTCTACCATGGTGCATTCCGGGAGGGAACCATGGGAAAGCCAAGGAAATTCCAGGCCCTGGATTCCCCTTCCCAAGGGACATGTTCAAGGTGACACATGGTTGTGTGGACAGAGGAGCAACAGAGACCCGAATTTTTTTGTGTGGGTGCCAGCCTATTCGGAGGCTCACTTGACTTACAGCAGGGATTTGGAATTAAAACAGCAGATGTTTGGGCCGAGCATGCATATTTACAGCACCTATTGTTAATCTAGGAGAAAATAATAAACAGCTTTAAAGGCTTTTTCTAAAGCGAGATTTTTTAAAAACCTAGCCTCTTTGTTATTTCCTCACCAACTACGGATGTTGTCTGACTTACCCATTTTTCTCTTCAGAAATTCTAGTTAACTAATCTCTCTTTGAAATCTCTGGATTAAAGCTCAAGTGATTTGAAAAAGTTAAGTTGATAAGTGCCGCAGTGGCAGTAATAGGGGCTTCATGAATTTAAATAACCGTCTGATCAATTCAAATTGCTGCCAATCGAACACGTATGTGAACAGATTACACAGTGGGCTCGCATTTATATTAAAGAGGCTTGAATCCTTTCTCAAACAAATTGATTGCAATGAAGCGACCACTTGTGGCAGAATTTGAAATGCGACTGTGAAACGAGCTGGCTTTAGATTTCTTACGACAGAGTGAAAAAAACACAGCGCAATCTCTCCGTTCAAAGTAACTTATATCTGAATTTTCTGGTTATTTGAAATTATTTACACTAAGCCCCTACTTTGCGGTGTTACTTCAGTTGTTTAATTCAAATTTAATACACATGTATTCAGCGAAAAAATCTAATTCAAATTATTGGAAGCACATGGCATTTGGCTAAATCCGAAATAAGAATGCCGATATTTTTTGTCACAGAACAGAAGATACATATCAAACAATCTGTTTGGTTTTAAAATGTTATCAATGCGGGACATGCAGACTAAAGCTCCCTCCTGCCCGCAGAACAGCTCCCGCCCGACTGTGGGGTCGCTGGACTCAGTCCACCCCTCCTGCCCGCGGAACAGCTCTCACCCGACTGTGGGTCGCTGGACTCAGTCCACAGCCGCCACGCCGGGTTCACGAAAATAAATAGCTTAAGTGACCCACACCGTCGACAACTCGGCCCATAGGGGGTGGAACATCGGAGGACGGTTCAGGTGACGTCCTGAGCCGTCCATATGGCGAGCGCTGTTTTGGAGGGACCGGAGCATCGCAAAAGTGCCGCCTCCGATTTCAGCGCAAACGGAGATTCCCCGACCGATCGGCGAATGCGATTTTGGCGTTCGAGGCTGGAGAATCCCGCCCCAGGTTCTCCCGCCAGCGGAGAATCGGGACTGTGCCCCGCTAGCACTAGGAGCATCGCCGAGGTGGTATCCACGTACCTTGGCTATGGTAAATTATACATTGCGGTGATCACATTAGTTTCCCTGCAGTTACTGGTTTCTGTCTGCCATTTTGAACGAGTGCCCCAACCCAGCTTCCAGAGACAGCACCCCCCCCCCCCCCGCAATTGTAATCCCGAGCTGACAAGGTGAGCACCCCAACCCCTCTTTGAGGAGCAGCAACCACCGCCCCCCCCCCCCCCCATTGCGGGATTAACAGGTCACTCCACACCCCTACCCCACACCACACATGCATGCGGGTGACCTGACCTCCCTCCCCAGCATCCCCCACCTTCAGGCCCCCACCCCCGGCATTGCCAACAGTGCATTGCTCCCGTCACCTTGGCACTGACACCCTGGCAATGAAACCTTAGACCATGGGCGCATTGGCCCCCAAGGTGGGTGAAGGAGGTTAGCCTATTGTCCATAGGCCCGTCTCCCCCTGCCAGGCAGCAGAGGGAAGGTCCCCCAATGGTCCTGGGTGTTGGATGGACTCGGGCTGTTGGTAAGGACTTGACCTTGGGATGGGGGTCCTGTGTCTGGACTGCTTCTTCCAGCTCTGGGCAACCTTAAGATCATTCTTGGAATGGTGATCTCAGGCAGCCCTTTGTTCACATCCTTGTCTGACCGATTTAAACTTTGATGTGGCCTTCTCACTCTGAATTGATGAGCAGATCAGACAGTTCTTTGAAGATGTAAGTCAGGAAGTCTCACCTCTGCTCCTTGAGCCCTATGCTTTTAAAACTGCTGCATTTTGAAGTGTCTGAGTCTTCCTCAAAAGCCCACAACATTTAAAAAGCCTTGAAATCACCTGAGATCCTTTGAAATGTTTAACATTCATTCAATTTCACAGTGCAGCACCTTTAACAAACCTTTGATTGACAGCTTAATTTTTTTAACATAGCAGGCTGGAGGTGTTTTGATTTATCTTTCCCTTCATGCTTGAATACATCTGAAGACACCTCCACTGATTCTAACCTCAAGGTTTATAAACAACCTTGTTCTGATTGACACTTAAACAATGCTAAGTGCTTTTCTGTGGTTAGAAAAAAGGAAGTGAATGCATTTAGCCACATGGATACAATGGAGGATGCTCTGCACCTGGGAGAATGGAGGTGAAATGAAATAATCTGCTCTGTCTAAAATGAATGAACTTCCCAGTTCTGGCAAAGAGGGCATCAGTGGGATGTAGGGTTGTGCAGTCTCTTTTGGTATGTCATAAAAGTCTGTAACTGACGCTTGAAAGGAGCCAGAAGGGAAAAAGTTCAATGTCACAGTGCCTTTGATAGCTACTAGCTGGGCGTGCCTACTAGTGTTGAGGTCTTCAGTGATGAGGGCACAGATATCTCCGCACTCTATCTGGAGAGTCTCAGTCTCCTGTGGCACTGGTTCTCGGCTATCTCCAGGTAGCTCAGTTTTTTGGGGCCAATCCTGTGCTCAAGGTTTGGCCTCCGTTGCCTTCCCACCCTTCTTTTCTCTCCTGTGCCCACCTGATGTCTGGGGTTATGCCGTTTCTACGGCTATTGTTACTGGGCCCAGAATCTGACAGTCATGACCCCATTGCCAACTGCTGCCTTCCTGCTGGACAGTTAGCCGCCCAAATGGCAGGTTTGCCCCCTGCTGTTCTCCTCCTCAATGCCAAGATGATGTGTGCCACAGGCAAAGCTCTGGCACTGAACCCCCACTCTCCCAGTCACCTGTGGAGCACCAAGAGGACCTTTTACCAAGTTTTGAGTTCCCTATTGCCCCACTGACCCTCTCATGGGGCTGCGGTGATGCCCCGGGGCAGCCTGTCCCCCCCACCGTGTACCCACCTTACCTTAGCTGTTCTGAAATTGAGAGCTTCTAAAGCTGTCCACCCCTCTTCATCTCCCATCCACCCTCTTTAACAAGTCTTTTAACAAGATTCACTGGCCCAATTTGGAGGGAGAGTGGGATTGCTGTCCTGCCCCACCATCCTCCACCACGCTGCTCATCATTGCTGGTGCCTTGAAATTGACACGCTGCTCGTCACCAGTATATTTGGTGCTCCAACCCCTACACCCAGACTTGTCCCCCCCCCCCCCCCCCCAACCAGTAATATAGCCCACAGACCCATCAGACCCCAGGGTTGCCAACCTTCCAGGGTTGCCCTGGAGTTTCCAGCAATTAAATATCAAACTCCTGGACACAGTACAACCCTGGATAAACGTCATTGGGACAATAAAAAGATGGTTTTGTTTTGTCATTTCCTTTGAACATTTCTTTTCGCCAGATATAAAGATGTCGACAACGGGTAATAAAAGACTGTTTGGCTGAGAGTCAGGCATCATCCAGTTAGGTAATGAGTATTTTTGCCTTCCAAACGGCCTGGGGAGGCAGAGCTTCATAGGAATGGACCTACTGACCGACTAATAACTGGACTGTTGGGGTAAGTCATGTGATGAAACCGCCAGGAGTACATGTGATCACAGTTGGCAACCCTATCCAGACCACTATATCATTCAATGTCCTAGAACTCTGTATTTCTAGCAACCTTCTCTTTCTTCGACAATGTTAAAGAGGAAGTGCTTGACTTTTGTTTTTAAGGAACTTTAACAGAGGGCCAAGGCTCAGAGTACAGAACAACCCCAGGTTGAAAAGTGCCTGCCTCGTGCCCCTCATCCTGTTGCAACTCCAGTGGGCTTTGCTTGTTTACTTGGGTTTTACAATAACATGTAAAACTGAAAAGTGGGATTTGATAAAGTGCCATATCAAAGGTCATTGCAGAGAATAAAAGCTCATGGTGTAGGGGGTAACACGTTGCCACAGGTGGAAGATTGGTTAGCTAACAGGAAACAGAGGAGGTATAAATGGGTCCTTTGCTCGTTGGCAGGATTTGATGAGTGGTGTGCCACTGGAATCAGTGCTGGGGGCTCAACATTTTACAAAACATATAAATGACTTGGATGAAGGGACTGAAGCTATGGTTGCTAAATTTGTTGACAACACAAAGATAGGTAGGAAAGTAAATTGTGAAGAGGACGGAAGGAAGCTACAAAGGGACATAGATTGTTTAAGTGAGTGGGGGGAAAAAAATCTGACAAATAGAGTATAATTTTTAAAAAATTTATTCACGGGATGTGGCTGTCGCTGGCTGGGGCAGCAATTATTGCCCATCCCTGAGGGCATTTAAGAGTGAACTATATTGCTGTGGGTCTGGAGTCACATGTAGGCCAGACTCAGGTAAGGACGACAGATTTCCTTCCCTAAAGGACTTGAATGAACCAGATGGATTTTTACGACAATCAACAATGATTCATGGTCATCATGAGACTTTTAATTCTAGATTTTTATTGAATTCACATTTCACCACCTGCCATGGCAAGATTCAAACCCAGGTCCCATTACTCTTGGTCTCTGGATTACTACGCCAGCGACAATACCGCTACGTCACTGCCTCCCCGGGTAAAAATGCATTTTGGCAGGAAGAACAAAAAAGAAGCAGATTATCTAACTGGTGAGAGAATGCAGAGCTCTGAGATTCAGAGGGATCTGGGTGGCCTAGTACATAAATCACAAAACGCTAGTATACAGGTGCCAGCAAGTAATTCGGAAAGCTAATAGAATGTTGTCATTTATTGTGAGAGGAATTGAATACAAATGTAGGGAGGTTATGCTTCAGTTGTACAGGGCACTAGTGAGACCACATGTGAGTATTGTGTACAGTACTGGTCTCCTTATTGAAGGAAGTATGTAAATACATTACCATAAGACCATAAGACATAGGAGCAGAATTAGGCCACTCGGCCCATCGAGTCTGCTCCGCCATTCAATCATTTAAAAAAAATAAATTTAGAGTACGCAATTCGTTTTTCCAATTAAGGGGCAATTTAACATGGCCAGTCCACCTGCACATCTTTGGGTTGTGGGGCTGAAACCCACGCAAACACGGGGAGAATGTGCAAACTCCACACGGACAGTGACCCAGAGCCGGGATCGAACCTGGGACCTCGGTGCTGTGAGACAGCAGTGCTACTCACTGAGCCACCGAGCTGCCCTCTTCAATCATGGCTGATATTTTCTCATCCCCATTCTCCTGCCTTCTCCCCATAACCCCTGATCCTCTTATTAATTATTACAATCAATTCAGAGAAGACTAAGACCAGAAATGTCATATGAGGAAAGGTTGGATAGGTTAGGATCGCATCCAGTTCAATTTAAACGGGTAAGACATGACTTGATTGAAACCTTTAAGATCCTGAGGGGTACTGACAGGGTGGATAGAGGGAGGATGTTTCCTCTTGTGGGAGAATCTAGAACTAAGGGGTCATTTAAAAATAAGGGGGCGGGATTCTCTGATCCTGAGGCTAAGTGTTGACGCTGTCGTAAACGCCGTCGCATTTCATGATGGCGTCAACAGGCCCTCAGGAGCAGCGATTCCGAGCCTCTCAGAAGGCCAGCATGGCACTGGAGCGACCCACACCGCTCCAGCTGCCGATGCCGGTATCAAATGGGCGCCGCATGTCTGCGCATGCTCAGTGGGACCGGCGCGGTTGCGCGCATGCGCGATGGCTCCCTTCTCAGTGCCGGCCCCGCCGCAACATGCCGCAGGGCTACAGGTGCCGGCGCGGAGCAAAAGAGGCCCCAGCCCAAGAGGACGGCCCGCCCATCGGTAGGCCCCGATCGTGGGCCAGGCCACAGCGGAGGGTCCCCCGGGGTCGGACCCCCCTCCTCTACCCACCAGGCAGCCCCCAGATGAATTCACGCTGCGGTCCCGCCGGGTAAGACCACACGTGGACGGTGCCGGCGGGACTCGGATTTTATTTATGGCTGCTCAACCCATCCCGGGCGGAGAATCGCCGGGGGGGGGGTGGGGGGCGTAGAGCGGCCCCCGACCGGCGGCGCGCTGACTGCACCGGCGCCAATGGCGGCGATTCTCCACTCTCCGGAGTATCAGCAGACCGGCGTCGGGGCGACGTCACGCGATTCGCACCCGGCCCGGCGATTCTCCAGCCCGCCGTGGGCTGAGAGAATACCGCCCGGAGTTGCTCATTTAAGACAGAATTGGGGAGAGTTTTTTCTCTCCGAGGGCCGTGAGTCTCTAAAACTCCCTTCCTCCATAGCCAGTGGGAGCAGAGCCTTTGAACATTTTTAAGGCAGTCAGATAGATTCTTGAAAGGTTATCGGGGGTGGGCAGGAATATGGCGTTGAGGTCACAAGCAGATCAGCCGTGATCTTATTGAATGGTGGAGCTGGCACGAGGGGCCGAGTGGCCGACTCCAGCTCTTAATTCTAATGGCTGTATGCAAGTTCCAGCAGAAAATACCTTGTTATTCACTTACCTGTGAAATGGCCAAAATAAGGGTGCATACAAATATTGAAAGCAGGGTAAGGTCATTAAAAAAAAATCGAGAGAGGGTAGTAAATTTTAAAAATTGATATTACTTCTACCAGCTTTGGGCATTCAAATAATCATATAATTAAGAAGAAAGGAAAAACAAATGCATGCAATAATACCTTGAAAGCTCGGAGATGGGAATCACCCTGCAACGGAAACCCAGCATGATAAATGTGCTTATGCGTCAGTGCAATAGACTGGAATCCATTTTTGCTTCATCCTAAACTAATTTATTTGGACTGAATCCAGTGATTTAATATTAATGTCATGGCAGCTTAATCACCTTTTGCCACTGAAATATTCTTTCTTCGTAGGCAATATGATGTGGTTGATTAATATGGACAAAAGCAACTTAAGATATGAATGCAACGGCACTTCAATTGTGATCTGCAGCCAGAATATCAAAATGGAAATATTCCATAACTAGGGCTTGCATGATGGAGCAGGATGTCTCGTCTGTTGAAAATGCTCTGCATCTTGCATCCCATAAACAATCCGACCAGACTGGACGTTGGCTGTTAATATTTCTCATACACACTTTGAATTTTCCGCCCAAATTGGGAATTGCTACCTTTCGGGTTCGATATTCCTTCTCCTTTTGGGAAAATTACACTGCAAATCTTACAGGGTAAATTATTCATAATCAGTGAGTGGGGAAATACTAATGAAGAGGTTCTTTCCTGGTGGAAACCCTTCCCCTTTCCATTAGCATTGATATAGAAGGGGGTCGATTTGAGGTCAAATCAGTGTAAACTGGGTGGGAATGGCCCACAAATGGCATTGGGTCACTTACAGTTGTTCACACCGGTGTACTGCCGCCACCATCTTGTCCCCGAGGTGGACAGCCAGATCCTTGCCTGGCTAGCACTGTGGCTTCACAGCGCCAGGGTCCCAGGTTCGATTTCCCGTTGGATCACTCTCTGAGCGGAGTTTGCACATTCTCCCAGTGTCTGCGTGGGTTTCCTCCGGGTGCTCCGGTTTCCTCCCACAGTCCCAAGACGTGCAGGTTAGGTGGATTGGCCATGTAAAATTGCTCTTAGTGTCCAAAAAGGTTAGGAGGGGTTATTGGGCTATGGGAATAGGGTGGAAGTGAGGGCTTAAGTGGGTCGGTGCAGACTTGATAGGCCGAATGGCCTCCTTCTGCACTATATGTTCTATGTTGCGCTCCGCGGCCACTTATTGCAGAGGAATTGGAGTTCTCTGGCATACATAGGGCCCAATACAATTTTGCGGTACAAATGCATGGCGTGCACTCTGCATGTGCCCTCTCGCAGCACTGGTTGCAATGCCCCGCCAGTTGGTACAAATGGGTACAAATGTCCATTTGTACCAGGCAGTGAGTGGTCAGTTTCCTTAAAGGATCCAGAACTAGAGGTCACAGCCTAAGAATAAGGGCCATGATGTGGAGATGTCGGTGTTGGACTGGGGTGGGCACAGTAAGAGGTCTTACAACACCAGATTAAAGTCCTACAGGTTTGTTTCAAACACTAGCATTCAGAGCACTGCTCCTTCCTCAGGTGAATGCCTCAGGTGAATTCACCTGAGGAAGGAGCAGTGCTCCGAAAGCTAGTGTTTGAAACAAAGCTGTTGGACTTTAACCTGGTGTTGTAAGGCTTCTTATTCAGAATAAGGGGTAAGCCATTCAGGACTGAGATGAGGAGGAACTTCTCTCAGAGAGTTGTAAACTTGTGGAAATCTCTACCACAGAAAGCTATTGGGGCCAGCTCATTGGATATATTCAAGAGGGAGCTGGGCATGGCCCTTGTGGATAAAGGGATCAAGGGGTATGGAGAGAAAGCAGGAGTGGGATACTGAATTGCATAATCAGCCGTGATCATATCGAATGGTGGTGCAGGCTTGAAGGGCCGAATGGCCTACTCCTGCACCTATTTTCTATGTTTCTATGAATGAATAAAGGCCTTTCACGAAACGACCCAGGTAACGCCCAATCTTTCTTCTTCTGGTGGGACTTGGACCCCTGGAAACGTCTGGCCCACTGCTGACCTTTCTGAAACCCTCCTCCAGGGTCACCTCCCCCAGCCCAGGCTCTGACTGCCAGCTAATTAGTTACTGGCCAATTACTAGCTCTGGCCTCCTTCTGCACTGTAAATTCTATGAAATTCTATGAGACAGATGAAAGCCTGCCATAGTGTACCACCAGGTGTGGGAAGAGAACAGAAAAATAATTATAAAATACAATGGTGGTAGCTCTTACCTCATTGTAACAAATAATTTATAAGTAAATCAAAGCCATCATCTACTCTCCAGCCCCCGAATCTCATGCTTTATTTCAATTGTTCAATGGTTAGGTGATAACAACCTGGTATGTGATCTCAGATCCAAAGGATACTGAGCTTGTTGTAAAATGTAACACCCTGGGAGGATGGCAAAAAAAAAAGGCCACATTTTACTTGCAGCCAAATCCACTCTTTCAATCTTGTATTTTAAAAAAAATATTGAGGGAAGTTTCAAGGTAGTAACCTCCTGAAAAGATGCAATGGGGAGTATTAAGTAACCACCCCATTCGGAGTAATCTCCATTAAAGACCACTAAGCATGAATTAGTACACAAACGATTTGCTTATGGACGCCACATAACAATAAATCCACAGGCAAATATTAAGAGGCTACTTTGTGTATCGGAGCAATAACCCGGAGGGCAAATAAATCCTCTCAGCATACTCTTCACTAAAACATATGTTTCAGGCATTCAAGGTGCCAAAACACTCCCTCAGTAGCAAATCACCATACAAGGCATGAAAAGTACTCATTCCAGCCATAAATACCTAACAATGTCAACTAGCCCCTTCCCCTCACTGGGCTGATGCAGTATCTCTCTGTTACTTTTCGGAGCAGAACTTCATGTTTGAGAGGTCATGGATTGGTCAGAAATCCTGTCACAAAGGATTAGTTGAAAATTACACTATTTATCTCTTTTACGATGTTATTAACACATGTATCAAATAATAATTTAAACTAGAAATCATGCGCTAAATCCTGCAGATGCCAGAGGGGAAACTGAGAGAAAATTATAGTGAGGAGGACTTTACTCATCCATCATTAACAGAGATGGACTGTCGCCAGCAGTCTTTCAGCGGTCCAGTCACAATGCTTCTTATCCATCTCTCTCTCCTATATAAATATATAAATTGTTTCTCTGTCCAGTGTGTGGGAATAAAGTTGCTTCTCAATTCAAGACAGTGACCGAAAGGAATGTGCAGGGGTCAGTCTTAACTTGACCCACCAAGTAGAAACAAGGCATTAATGCAATTGATATATTGAAATGGTGATCTAGTGCTCACCTATCCATTAGTGATTGCTTTGCACACACCACCATTTTGAATGGGGCGGAGCCCCGGGCGGCCAAAATCTGCTGTGTGAGGTGGTGAGTCCTGTTTGATACACAAATTGGGGCCTTGTAATAATGTGCGCCGGATTCTTTTGTCATTTTGGAAAAGAAATGGACAGGGAACCCTCCGATCTGCAAATCCACAAGTGATAGAGGTGAAGAAGCCAAGGTATACCTCTCTCAGCTTCACAAAATTAATTTAGGCCCTAATCACCATTGGTGGATGCCTCCCATGGCCATCATGTCCATTCCATGCAACCCCCCCCACTTCCCCCACCCCCTCAATTTACCTTCCAGCCAGAGTCGACCACTGTTTACCAGCTTCAGTTGCTGTGCAGCAGATCGCTTGTTTGATGTTAAGTGAGGCCAAGGCCTCAAAATCACTGGTGTATCTTTGCCACTGGTAAGAATGGGCAGCCAACTGGTGCATCCTCATCAGCCCCACACTGAAGAGAATCATATCGCCCTTGCTGAATGTAGCATGTCTCCGGTAAAGGTTATTAAAACCAGTGCCAAACTCATTTGCGTACAAGGCAATGGAGTTTAAATCCATTCGCCCTCAAAACTATTAACAATCCCAGCAGTGCTGAGCAATGGTGTGTCAAAACAGACAGATCTGCCAACTATCCTGAGCTGTCCACAGGTTCCTTCACTGTAATACGGGTGCCCAGACAAGCTCTCCTATATAGCTTGCCTGTTACAATCTGGCCAGTTTGGGTCATTGCCAAGGCCTACTGGTTAAATCCTGGGTGTGGAGCCTTGCTGCTGACTGAAATTGGTGATGCTGTTTGAACCATTCAGTACCCACTGCCCCCAGATCCTCAGAGCCGCCACTACCACCGGACTTGTGGAGTATCGGGCCGGCGAGAACGGCAGAGGTGCCGTTACCAATGCTCCCAGACTGGTGTCTTTACAAGACGCCGCCTCCATCCGCTCCCATGCCGACCCCTCCCCCACTACCCACTTCCTGATCATGGCTACATTAGCCACCCAGTAGTAATTGCAGAAGTTCGGCAGCACCAACCCACCCACCCCCCCCGCCCCCCCCGCCCCGACTGCGCTCCAGCAACACTTTCTTCACTCGCGGGGTTTTACCCGCCCACACAAAGCCCAAAATAATCTTATTCACCCGCTTGAAAAAGGCTTTAGGGATGAAGATGGGGAGGCACTGAAAGACAAACAGAAATCTGTGGAGGACCGTCATTTTCACGTTCTGTACCCTCCCCGCCAGTGATAGCAGGAGCATGTCCCATCTCTTAAAGTCCCCTTCCATTTGTTCTACCAACCGGGATAGGTTTAACTTGTGTAGTACCTTCCATTTCCGGGCCACCTGGATTCCCAGATATCGAAAGTTCTTCCCTACCATTCTAAGCGGCAGCTCTCCCAGTCTCTTCTCCTGCCCTCTTGCCTGGATTGCAAATGTCTCGCTTTTCCCCAGGTTCAATTTATACCCCGGAAAATTGCCAAATTCCCCCAAGATTCGCATTACTTTCCCCATCTCCTCCAATGGAGTCCGAAATGTACAAGAGCAGGTCATCTGCGTAGAGAGAGAACTGGTGCTCCACCCCCCCCACCGAACCAGCTCTTTCCAGTTCCTAGAGGCTCTTAACGCCATGGCCAATTGCTCTATGGCCAAAGCAAACAGTAACGGAGAGAGGGGGCACCCTTGCCTCGTCCCTCGGTGTAGTTCAAAATACCCCAACCTTAGTCGGTTCATACGCACACTCGCTACTGGTGCCTGATAGAGCAACCACACCCAGTCAATAAAGCCCTCACCAAACCCAAACCTTCCCAGCGCCTCCCACAGGTAATTTCACTCCACCCGATCAAAAGCCTTCTCCGCATCCATCACTACCACCACCTCCGCCTCCTCTCCTTCTGAGGGCATCATAATAACATTTAGAAGCCTTCGAACATTGGCCTTGAGTTGCCGGCCCTTAACAAATCCCGTCTGGTCTTCCCCTACCACCTTCGGGACATAGTCCTCTATCCTTGTGGCCAGTATCTTAGCCAGCAGTTTGGCATCCACATTCAGCAGAGAATTCGGCCTGTATGACCCGCATTGCTCCGGATTCTTCTCCCGTTTCAAGATCAATGAAATCGAGGCCTGCAACATTGTTGGTGGGAGGACTCCCTTCTCTCTTGCTTCATTAAATGTCCTCACCAGCAGTGGGCTCAATATCTCTGAAAACGTCTTATAGAATTCCACCGGGTGGCCGTCAGGCCCTGGGGCCTTGCCCGACTGCATGCCCTCCAGCCCCTTGATTATTTCCTCAATCTCAATTGGGGCTCCCAGCCCCTCCACCAGGTCCTCCCCCACCCTCAACTGATCCAGAAATTGCCTCATCCCCTCCACCCCAACCGGGGGTTCTGACTCATATAGTTTACTATAAAAGTCCTTAAACACCTCGTTCACCCCCGCTGGGTCCAGGACAGTATTACCGTTTCTACTCTTTACTTTACCTATCTCCCTGGCCGCCTCTCTTTTCCTGAGCTGGTGCGCCAACATTCTGCTTGCCTTTTCCCCATACTCATAGATCGCCCCCCTTGCCTTCCTCAACTGTTCCACTGCTTTCCCTGTGGTCAACAGCCCAAACTCCACCTGTAACCTCCGTCGCTCCCTCAGTAGCCCCGCGTCCGGGGCCTCCGAGTATCTCCTGTCCACCTGGAGTATCTCCTCCACTAATCTATCCCTCTCAGCCCGTTCCATCTTTTCTCTGTGGGCCCGTATCGAGATTAATTCCCCTCTGACTACTGCCTTCAAAACTTCCTAGACCATCGCTGCAGAGACCTCCCCCGTATCATTTGTTTCCAGGTAGTTCTGGATGGACTTGTTAACCCGCCCACAGACCGCCTTGTCCGCTAGCAATCCCACATCCAGTCTCCACAGAGGGTGTTGCCCTCTCTCCACGCTAACCCATCGATCCACCCAGTGTGGGGCATGATCCGACACTGCAATTGCCGAGTCCTCAGTATCCACCACCTTTGGTATTAGCGCCCTGCTCAGAACGAAAAAGTCGATGCGAGAGTATACCTTGTGGACATGTGAAAAAAAGGAAAACTCCTTCTTCCTTGGCCGTGCAAACCTCCATGGGTCTACTCCCCCCACCTGTTCCATAAAACCTTTCAGTTCCTTTGCCGCGGCTGGCCTCCTCCCTGTCCTGGATTTTGACCGGTCCAATTCCAGATCAATGACTGTGTTGAAGTCCCCTCCCATGATCAGGTTATGTGACTCTAAGCCTGGGAACTTACATAACACCCGCCTCATAAATTCCACGTCGTCCCAATTCGGAGCATATATGCTCACAAGTACCACTCGCACCCCCTCCAGCTTCCCACTCACCATTATGTACCTACCCCCCTTGTCTGACACGATTCTCCCTGCCTTGAATGCCATTAGTTTGCTGATCAAGATCGCTACCCCCCTGGTCCTTGGGTCCAGGCCTGAGTGGAACACTTGGCTAACCCACCCCTTCCTCAATCTCGTCTGGTCTGTAATCTTTAGGTGTGTCTCTTGTAGCATTGCCATGTCCGCCTTCAGTTCCCTCAAATGCGTGAACACGCGAGCCATCTTGACCGGCCCATTCAGTCCTCTCACGTTCCATGTGATCAGCCTGGATGGGGGGCTTCTACCCACCCACCTCCCCCTGTCGACTAGACAGCACCCTTTTTAGGCCAGCCTCGAGCTCGCGCCCTCCGCTTCCTCGAGTCCCCAATCGGGCTGTCGCCGTTCCCGACCTCCCACTTGTCCCCTAGTAACATTTCCTCCCCTGTCAGCAAAGCAGCTCCCCCCTCCCTCCCCCCTAGCAACAACACTAGAAACCCAATCCCTCAAGTCAAGCTCCAGCTTAACACCTGTCCACCCCCCACTGCGCTTCCGAGAGTCAGCTGACCAAAGCTGACTCGATAGCTCCCGCCCCTGGCACCAAGCAGTCTGTCTCCCTGTTGTACTCTCCTCTCCCCCCCCACACATGAATAAACATTTTAAAAGCATCACGTACCCAGTAAACAAACAACAGAAAAAAAACCAGTGAAGAAACAATCACTTTAGAAAAATAGTCACCCAAAAAGCTGAACTAAATTCAAAGCCCATCCCCCCCCTCTAACAAGGTCCCTGCAAGACAGATCACCCTTTAACCATCCACATAGGCCATTATTTCACATAGAGCTACTTAAAGTTTTACAATCCAGCACCACAAATCGCTGCCACAGTACTTCTCAAAGGCTTAAGTGTCTTTTAATTCGCCTCCAGCTTTATTTCTTGAATAAAGGTCCATACTTTGTCTGGTGTTTCAAAGTAGAAGTCCTGTTCCTCATGTGTGACCCACAGGTGGACTGGGTACAGCATCCCGAACTTCACCCCCTTCTTAAAGAGGGCCATTTTTGCCCGATTAAACCCAGCTCGCCTCTTGGCCAAATCCGCTCCCAGGTCCTAATAAATGCGCAACTCACAGTTCTCCCACTTGCAGCTCTGTTCTTTCTTGGCCCACTGCAAAACCTGTTCCTTGTCCATGAAACGGTGAAAATGTACCACCATGGCCCTCGGCGGCTCGTTCGCTCTGGGCTTCCTCGCGAGGGCTCTGTGCACTTTGTCCAATTCCAGGGGCCGAGGGAACGCCCCAGCCCCCATCAACTTCTCCAACATGTCCGTCACATAGGCCCTCGCATCCGATCCCTCACTGCCTTCAGGGAGGCCAACAATTCTGAGATTCTGCCTCCTGGACCTATCCTCCAGGTCCTCCAGCTTCTCCTGCATTCTTTTCTGGCGGTTGTTCATCATCCCCATCTTTCTATCCAGCACGATTACATACTCCTCGTGCTCGGACAACTTTTGTTCTACCTCCTAGATCGCTCTCCCGTGGGTTTCCTAATTCTGAACCACGGGTCCAGCGTGTCCTTCTTCAGCTTGGTGAAGCAATCCTCGAAAAACTTCACCAGCTGCTGCGTCGACCATTGTGCCGTCTCCCCGCGGCCCTTGCCCTCCACCATGCTGTCCCGTGCTACCAGCTCTGCTTGCGTCTCCCTTATAGGACTTTATCGTCTCACCCAGCCACTTCTGGTCCAATTCTCCATACACCGGAGGGGGATTTCTCCTCACTGTCTCACTCTTCACTGCTTTATCCCATAAAATCCGAAAAAAAACTGGGGGAGAAAGGTCCAAAAGTCCGTTACAGGTGGGAGCTATCAAATGTGCGCCCTACCCCTCCATGGCCGCCACCGGAAGTCCAACTCATCCAATCTCTACACACCTATAGCGATCACTGGATGACAATCAGTAATTCAAGCTTGGACAGATTTTTTCAACCCTCTAACTCCACGACATAGCTGCTGATTGGAGAACCCCAATGCATGTCATAGATGAGATTGGCGAACTTAACAGGATTTATTTTGGGAAGTTCATGGTTTGCGATGCTTTTAACCAATAAACCTAAAAGGAGAGCTCAAAGTTTCCTAAACAGATGATTATTTTGGCAGGACCTTTAAAAATTGAGGCAAATACAGCAAGATAACTGACTGACTGAGTTTGCACTTCCAGAAATGACAGTTGTAGCAGATTGAAAAGTGACATTTGCTGATTAAATAGCATGTCTATCCAGGAGATGAATGCCAGAAACTGCTATCTTCCGTACCGTTACTCACAATGACCTATAAATATAGGAAAACTAAAATGGCATGGCATTGAATCTCCTGTCTGTCATACCCAGGCAATTCATCATAGTACTTTCGTGAATAACCTCAGCTGGGTATCAGATCAATCAGTTCTTTGCTTGTGGCCGAATGCTCATTTCTGTGTTTATTTGCTTACTGTTCACTGCCGAAAGGTATCCCCATTCAACCGAGGGCCCATTCCGGGGACAGATACAAACACTCAAGCACTTCTGTCCATCTCGCCCCACACTCAAACTCCAATACATATTTGAGCTTCCACCAGAAATCACTTTTGCATTCCAGCATTATTGTTACCCCAACTTTCAATTATGCATTTTCCAGTCTATGTGGTGAAACTGAAATTTTTTGAAAACCAGAGAAATCCCATTCAATACACAAAGAAAACCAAACCCCTTTATAAAACAATGCTTCCACTTCATTATGGAAAAGATCAGTTGCCGTAGGTCAGATTTTCAAATGCAGGTGATGTTGAGATCCAGCGTGAGAGTGATTTGTAAATCACAGTCATGGAGGTCATTTCAAGATCCCGACTCCTTCGGGAACAGTTTGACATTATTAAAATGCTTGGTGGGAGGGGAGGGATCGGGAATCTGCTTGCCATCAATTAACGCCCATTTAAGCTCCTTTAGAAGTTAAGGGAACGTGTTTGTGAAGCTTATTTCGGTGAGCCCAAACACTTGGTACAAATCAGCACATAGCTATTGGGTTTGCCACAGGACCAAAGAAAACTTCCTACTGTGACAGAGAAAGTTATCAGGCTCTGGGGTAATTGGTGCAGAAACATGTTTTACCTTACTTTGCCATGGTTGCCCTCATTTCCAATTATTTATCCACCAGGGCTCACTGATGACCTGGCTGCTTTTCTCAGCAAGGCAGCGACAGGCACCAACACCCGTTTGCCACTGGCGATAGTTAGGCAGCCCCCACCTCCCTGAGGAGATGGGGGCCTCCTGTCGAATTAGGGCAATTATCATTCAGAAATTACGTGACATGAGCAGTATTGGGATCTGGAAATCGTCTCCTGCTTTGAAAATTCCCAATGAAATTGTAAATACTTTGCAACATTTTATATGCATTTAAGTTGGTGGTTCCCCTTGCATATAATTCACATTACCGACATGTGTTTCACAAATTATAAGAGGGATCTAGGCAGATTGCGTGTTCATACCCCGGCCAGAGTTAGCAGTTGAACATCTTCACTGTCTGTTATCTCTAAATGTCCCGATCAACTCAGCTTGGGCAGCCTCCACCCAACTCTTAATTCACATGGGCCCAATGCACAACAAACTGCTTCATAAGGTGACCGTCACACTCAGATAGCAATCAGTGTTGGTTAATTTGGGAAATGGAAAGCACCAGGCTGCTACGATTGTTGGCTACAAGAGTCAGGGGCTAGGATGGAATGCATGGAGAATTAATCTGTAAATCACATCTGCTACATTTGACTTGAGAGTGCTCAACAGGATAGAGTGCCTGAAATTCAGAAAAACGTTCCATTTCCCAGCTTTAACATTTTTTAACTCGACGAACAATAAGTTCACAAGAATAAAAGCAGTCATTGAACCGAATGACTATGAAGTGTCCATTAATTCAATGACAGAATCTTAATTCCTGGCTATGGGGTATATTTTTTGCCTATAAGATAGTCTGTTTCTCACTGACCTTGTCATCAGACTTTGACGTGTGGTTCAAGTTTGTGCTGGGAAAGGATATGATTAAAAAAATGTCTTACCCAGTTCTTGCCTCACTTTCCGATGACAGGATGAGTGTTCTGCTTTCATTCCTGTGAAGTAGTTGAACGACATATTCCCCTGACCTTGAACCCTGCAGGTAAATGGCCATCTCCAAGGCGCAGCGCTCACTGATGCTTTTCAGCCATGGACTCAGCAATGTGAAGGACGAATACCCTGATGCATTCAGAAAGAGAAAATGACCTAGCAAATAAAGAAACAAACACATATAGGTAAAGATGCAGTGTAGTACTGGTCATAGACATAGTGTGCTCAGGCACGCGACAATGGCATAACTATTGAACTTGAAATAACTTAAGACATGTGTGCCGACTACCCCAATGTCTCAGCCAACAAGCACATAAATGGACTGCTACTGACGAATATTGACCAGAAAGGTTCTGTTCAGTGTGGTTTTGAGTTAGCTAAGCTAGATTTATTGTATCACAATTGTTCTCTCCAGCTCTGGATTAAGGAAGAGAAAAGAATATCAGGGTACGCTCTTTTGATTGCAATCCAGTGAGTTCTTCTGCAAATCATGGCTGCATCAATGCTGGACAAGAGGAGGGTTGAGTTTGACCTGGTGTTAAATAGCGTGCAGACACTTGCTGGCTAGGTTCGCGTATAAGGAATTGGCAGTAAAGTCCCAGAGTTTGCGGAATAGTACATGTTGAATTTTACGAGGACAGTCGAGACACATTGTCAGGATAAAATGCCGTCCTGAACCTGCGCGCTTCCTAATCGGCCTCTGAGGCCCCAGCAGTGCCACCCGGAGAGGTTGGCATTGCTGGGGAATGTAGGCGACCTGGAGCCTCTGAGAGGTCGGGTGAGTAAATAAAATGTCGAGGGTCAGAGGGCAAACTCTTCGGAGTGGTCATTGAGACTGTGAGAGATGCCTTCCCTACTTACCTATGGCTACCTTTGTTCCATTAAACCATCACCCCATAGCTCTCTCTTGGAAGCCACACACAATTAGCTAATTAGGCCTTTTATCTGGTGGGCAGCCTCGTCACATCAGCTCCCACCATTGGTAAAATGCCCCAACAGTGTGACTGGCTGGGAGGCCAGTCTGACCCGGTAAAATGTTTTGGTCCCCGTGCCCCTCACCCCACTGTCCGGTTGTGGTTGGGGGTGAAATCCTGGGTTACGAGTCTTTAAAAAAGAGAGAGATAAACAAATGCTGAAAAAAATGTAACAATGAAAATATTACATTTCCGCGCCAGTAAATTTCAAAGAAAAGTTCTATTCAATTTAGATCCCACCGACAGATATTCCATACTCACCATGCTCTTTTAAAAATTATTAGCATTTAGCACCAGCCAGTCCTATCAAGGCAGTCATACAGTGTTCAAGGGAATGAGAACTGATCGTCTCATCTATTCTAATTAAGACTAATTGAAAATAAGATAATTCCATTAATATACCAAAGCTACAATCTCATTTTTAACAAAAATCTCTCCCACCTCTGAATGCCAGCAAATGAGAAAAAAAACCATTCTAAAGATGCTAGAGGCATTGAGCAAATAGTTTCAACGTAATTAACTGAATGTCTCTTCAGTGTCAGCTTCCCAGTTTTTTCGAACATTTTGATTTTCACCACACAATCACCGAGGTGGGTGTTTTCCATTTATTGAGAACAGCCGTTTACTGATATTATCTGAAAGACCATTATTTATTTTCCTTCTTTCATTAGCTTTGTCTCATATACCCTCTTATGAAGTCTACTCAATCTACTTAATCTCCTAAATTTATTTGATAGGTAGCACCTATAAACCTCTCCTATGAATGTTTTGTTACTCGATGGCTGGCATTTTCCAACCACGGCCGCAGCAGATGTGGCGAGCCATTCAAATGTCCATTCACTTCGACGGGACTGGAAAATTCTGCCAGTGGAGGGGCTGGGAAATCCTGACCCATGTCCCCCAAATTCATTGCAAAATATCCATCCATTTCCTCAGCTCTACTCTTCCATTCCTTGCTGCTGCCTTCGTCCAGCAACGTCTCATGTCCCCAGGAATAGTTGATCCCCTCAATCGACTCCTGTCCCTATCATCTCGTCCTGTTCTGCATTGCATGCTACCTCAGAAACTTCAGAGAGTCGTGAACACTGCCCAGTCCATCACACGAACCTGCCTCCATCTACATCTCCCGCTGCCTGGGGAAAGCGGGCAGCATAATCAAAGATCCCTCCCACCCTGCTTACTCACTCTTCCAACTTCATCCATCGGGCAGGAGACACATAAGTCTGAGAACACGCACGAACAGACTCAAAAACAGCTTCTTCCCCACTGTCACCAGACTCCTAAATGACCCTCTTATGTACTGACCTCATTAACTCTACACCCTGTATGCTTCATCCGATGCCAGTGCTTATGTAGTTACATGTTGTGTTGCCCTATTATGTATTTTCTTTTATTTCCTTTTCATGTATTTAATGATCTGTTGAGCTGCTCGCAGAAAAATACTTTTCACTGTACCTCGGTACACGTGACAATAAACAAATCCAATCCAATCCAGTAGGAAAAAAAAGGTCTAACTTGAAAACGACTGGTAATGGTCCGAACTGGAGTTATATTTTAAGTTATACTTTTTTAAAAATTCATTTCCGGGATGTGGGCGAGTTAGGCCAGCATTTACTGCCCATCCCTAGTTTCCCTTCAGAAGGTGGTGGTGAATTGCCTTCTTGAACCACTACAGTCCATGAAGTATAGGTACACCCACTGTGCTATGAGGGAGGGAGTTCCAGGATGATACCCCAGCGACAGTGAAAGAACGGCGATATATTTCCAAGTAAGGTTGGTGGGTAACTTAGAGGAACCGCCAGGTGGTGGGGTTCCCAGGTCCCTGCTGCTCTTGCCCTTCTAGATTGTACTGGTTGTGGGTTTGGAAGGTGCTGTCTAAGGAACCTTGGTGAGTTACTGCAGTGCGTCTTGTAGATGGTACACATGGCTGCTAGTGTTCGTCGGTGGTGGAGGGTTTGAATGTTTGTGGAAGGGGGAACAGTCAAGTGGGCTACTTTGTGCTGGATGGTGTCAAGCTTCTTGAGTGCTGTTGGAGCTGCACTCATCCAGGAAAGTGGAGTGTATTCCATCACACACCTGACTTGTGCCTTGGAGATGGTGGACAAGCTTTGGGGGGGTTAGGAGGTGAGTTACTTGCCGTAGGATTCCTAGCCTTTGACCTGCCCTGGTAGCCGCAGTATGAATATGGCTAGTCCAGTTCAGTTTCTAATCAATGGTAAATCCCAGGATGTTGATAGTGGGGGATTCAGCGATGGTAATTCCATTGAATGTCAAGGGGCAGTGGCTAGATCCTCTCTCGTAGGAGATGGTCATTGCCTGGCACTTATGTGATGCGAATGTAACTTGCCACGAGTCAGCTCAAACCTGGATATTGTCCAGATCTTGCTGTATTTGGACATGGACAGCTTCATTTTCTGAGGAGCCATGAATGGTGCTGAACATTGTGCAGTCATCTGCAAACATCCTCACTTCTGACCTTGTGATGGAAGGCAGGGCATTGATGAAGCAGCTGAAGATGGTTGGGCCTAGGACACTACACTGAGGAACTCCTGCAGTGATGTCCTGGAGCTGAGATGATTGACCTCCAACCACCACAACCATCTTCCTTTGTGCCAGGTATAAATCCAATGAATGGAGAGGTTTCCCCCTGATTCGCATTGACTCCATTTCAGCTAGGGCTCCTTGATGCCATACTCGGTCAAATGCTACCTTGATATCAAGGACAGTCACTCTCACCTCACCTCTGGTATTTGGCTCTTTTGTCCATGTTTGAACCAAGGCTGTAATGAGGTCAGGAGCTGAATGACCCTGGCGGAACCCAAACTGAGCGTCCGTGAGCAGATTATTGCTGAGTAAGTGCCGCTTGATAGCACTGTTGATGACTCCTTCCATCACTTTGCTGATGATAGAGAGTAGACTGCTGGGGTGGTAATTGGTTGGGTTGGATTTGTTTCTGGTGTATAGGACACACAGGGCAATTTTATACATTGCCGAGTAGTGTTGTAGCTGTACTGGAATAGCTTGGCTAGGGGCGTGGCCAGTTCTGGACCACAGGTTTTCAGTGCTATTGCCAGGATATTGTCAGGGCCCATAGCCTTTGCAGTATCAGTGCCTTCAGCCATTTCTTGATATCTCGTGGAGTGAATCGTTTTGGCTGAAGACTGACGTCTATGATGCCGGGGACCTCCTGAGGAGACCGAGATGGATCATCCACTCGACACTTCTGGCTGAAGATTGTTGTGAATGCCTCAGCCTTGTCTTTTGCGCCAATGTGCTGGGCTCCTCCATCATTGAGGATGGAGATATTTGTGGAGCTTCCATTAAGACCATTTCGGACCTGTACCAGTCATTTTGAAGTTTTACAGGTTTTCTATTCCTGGGATCTAATTCTCTTTTAAAGAAGATAACTTTAATGCTTTGGTTGAAAGCCATGCCTCTTTGATACCACGTACTAGTCGCTATGTCATATCGCAGGATGCTGCTGGCCAGAATACGGAACAAATTACATGTGACACTGGCAAGGTTTCTCATTGGATGGTTAAAAAGATTTATATGTGATGAGGTGCTTTTTTTCTGTTTTCATGTGTAGTGCTCTCTTAAGAGTGGCTGACACCTCATGAATGACAAATTCATTGTTGACTTAACCTTGCAGCTCAGTTTAAATTTTTTTTAAACAAAACGCAATTTATTCAAACTTGTATCAAAGTAGGTTACAGCAAATAAACACCCCGGGAAACATTCTTCCCAACAATCAACTGTACAGTTTTTTCTCCATTTTCACCCCCCCCCACCCCTCCCCCCCTCCCCATCACCCCACCCCCCTGCGACGAACAGCTCCTCAAACACGGTCACAAACATCCCCCACCTTTTCTCAAACTCCCCTGCTGAGCCCCTTAACTCATACTTTATCTTCTCTAACCGCAGGAAGTCATACAGGTCACCCAACCATGCTGCTACTCCGGTGGCGATGCCGACCGCCACTCCAGCCCACTCCAGCAAAATTTGTCGTCGGGCAATCCGAGAGGCTAAGGCCAAGACAGCGGCCTTCCTCCTCTCCATGAGCTCCAGCTTCTCTGAAACCCCAAATATCGCCACCAAAGGGTCCGTGTCCACTCCGTCCTCCACTATCCTGGCTAAGACCACGAACACTCCCGCCCAGAATCTTCCCAATTTTTCACAACCCCAAAACATGTGTGCATGATTCGCTGGCCCCCGCCCACATCTCTCACACTCATCTGCTACCCCCTGATTCTCGCCCGAGTCACATGCACCCTGTACACCACCTTAAACTGTATCAGCTCATCCTTGCACAAGAGGAGGTCCCGTTTACCCTTCGCAGTGCCTCACTCCATACTCCCCAATTGATCTCCATTCCCAACTCCGCTTCCCATTTCTCCTTGATCTTCACCACCCGCTCGCCTCCCTGCTCCCCCAGCCACTTATATATATCCCCAATTCTTCCCTCCCCTTCCACATCTGGAAGCAGCAGTCGCTCCAGCAGGGTGTATCCCGGCAATCTAGGGAACCCCTTCCAGACCTTTCGTGCGAAGTACCTAACCTGTAGATACCTGAACTCACTACCACTCGGCATCTCTATCCTCAGCTCCTCCAGACTGGCGAACCCTTCCTCCAAATAGAAATCCCTCACCTTGACCAGCCCCACTTCCATCCATCTCCTGTATACACTATCCATCCCCCCCCGGCTCAAACCCATGATTCTCGCACAGTGGCGTTAGCACCGACATCCCTTCCACCCTAAAATGCCTCCTCAGCTGATTCTATATCTTCACCGTGGACTGCACCACTGGGCTCCCTGAATACCTACTTGGAGCCATTGGCAATGCTGCCGTCACCATAGCCCTCAAACTGGACCCCTTACAAGATTCCTCCTCCATAGCTTAGTTTAAAACATAGGTCTGAATTGTCAGGATGGCGAGCACTCGACTGCCGTCATCCCGAGAGTTGGCAGGGAATGCATCCCTGCTGACTTCGACAGACCCACTGCCATTTCGCGCTCAATTTAACTCCTATTGGCAGCAGCCATTTGGACAGCAGTCATGCTTTGGAGAGCTGTCAGCCAATCAGATTGACCAACAGCTCTCCGGCCCATCCAGGCACAGCGCTGCACTGGCTGGAAGATGTACTGCAGCCCCGCAACCTGAGACTAAGTCGCAGGGCCGCATTTCAGGTAAGTACCAGGAGTCCTTGGGAGGGGCGGGAGGGGGATGTCAGGAGGGCCGTCGTTATTGGTGACGGGGGTGGAGTATGCCGGGAGAGGGTGGTGGTGCGGGAGGAGGGGCTGGAGAGGAGGGTGCGCACATGTCTGAAGGGGCCTTCCGATTGTGGTACCAATCCCATTTCCCGCCCGAGTTCAAGGGTGAAAACCTTTTCAGTTTCCAAATCTTAAATCGGGCGCCTACCAGTCTATAAATTGAGATTGGACGGGAAAAAGACCTTCAGTGGTCATCACTTAAGGTACTTAATAGGAGCAGGGGTGGGCTTTCCGTCCGAAGCCCTGTTTGCCCCATTGTAAAATCATGACTCGGTCAGGGCAGGCGGGATACAGGAGGGAATCCCATCCGATTTTACTCTAGTATCTGCCTCAGAACCCACTGGCTGTGGAGGAAGGGCTTGGTGTAAAATTCTGGCCCTATATTATGGAATAAGTTTCCCTATATTTTCAAAAAAAAGATTACAGTTGCTTATTTTACACAACGCAACAAAGAATCAGAATGGCAGTGCACACAATGTTGGTTCAGGCAATTTGGTGAAGCTGGACTCCATTAGTGCTAACAAAAGAAAATCATCCAATCACAACAGATTTCTTAAATGACTAACCAGCTGTTTAATACACATTTCCTTTCACTCCAATAGCAGATTAAAGATTTACAAATGCAGCAAAGTTCTGCAGCCTGAAATTCTGACTGACAGGCATTAAATTCTACAAAATGCCGGGCCATTCTGTACAAGTTAAATTACTGGCCATGTTTATTTAAAATCAAATTGATCCACAGAAGCAGAAACATGGGCCAGAGTTTTCAAGTGCCCCCAATGGCGGGTTTTCCTTCAGTGCAGGCAGCTTGCTATTGGCCACTGGTGGAATCGGCTGTTCCTACCGTAGTCAATGCATATTTACATGGTTTGCTCATTCTGCTACCGGGGAAAGTGGGGGAGGGGGTAATTTTCCATCCCAAAGGAAAGTTAATGGGCAACAAGGTGGAGCACAATGCAGGGAAATACGATGTAGTTACTTTGTTAGTGAGAATAGTGTTACAATCCCAGATGATGTTACTACTTGATAGTCAGGTCCCAGAGGGGAACCTTGCTCAATAGATTGTAACTTTTATTTTTGCATTCAGAGAGGTAGATGAACAGAGTCACAGGGCTGTCAATTAACTTGCAGCGAAAGAATAAGATATTTATTCAACAAGAAAAGATTAACTGTCATACACAACGCACAGACCCACTACACCCTCACAGACATTACAGATTTATATGGATTATATAAGTTACAAAATATATCTTCTATTCAAATGCTCTCAATAAGTACACAGTCCATGTAAGCCAACAGATAAAATGTGGTCAGACCCACCACACTCTGAACCCGACTGACAGATGCTGCCCAAAACAACTTCTGTGGATTTCTCATCCAATTCCCTCAGATGTTTGTCGCACTATGAGCCAACGGGTCTCACTGGAACTCTGACTTCCACACTAGCATTTCCAAACTCCACTCTCACACCTTGAATATTTTCCCACAGAGTGCTTTCTCTAGGATGCCTTCACCGAGGATCCACTTCCAGGGTACCAATTTCTCCTTCCAACATGCATTCAAGCTTCCACTCAATCTTTCAGATACACAGCCATGCCAGCAGAACACTACAGCTTCACAAGCTGTATTAACATGTCACCAAACTTTGGATTTATCTTGAATGTCTGGCTTCTCACTTTAAATCTGGTTCTTGCAGCTGTCTCGTTAACTCAGAGTACTGTCTCTGCTTTTCACTTTACCTTCATCCAACAGGACATTGTTAAACTTCTTGTTCTTTGTTCCTTTAACTTAATTGTCTTCCTCAGATTAATTGTCCCTCCTCCCTGGTTTCTGGACTTTTTGTTCCTCTGGGAAGTCTGCTCCCAGCAACGTCCTTGTCCTGACCAGCTTCTTCTGGGTCCAGCTTTGAACTAAACTCAAAAGTTCTTTCTAATCTAGGGTGGCCCATAGTTGCTAAGCAACAGTTGAGTCCTTCTTTAAACCCTGTTCGATTTCATGTAGTAAACTCTCATTATCATACATGCATCGAGATCAAACTGAAGTCATTAACTCTTTCAAATACACACTCACAACAATTAAACTTAATTAAAGCTTTTGCTTGTTTCTAATATCCACAAATACAATATAGATTATTTCAAACTACCTCTGCTTCCTGACAATAGAAAAGCAGAATATTATTAAAAAGGTATAAAACTTCTAAATGACGTTGAAAGAGTTTTAGGTGCTCTTGCATCAGGAACACAGTAAGTTAGCTTGCAGGCACAGCAAGCAATTAGAAAGACAATTGGCCATGTTCTCTTTGTTGCAAGGGGATTGGAATACAAGAATAAACAAGCCATGCCATAATTGTTCAGGGTTTGGATGAAACTGCACCTGGAGTGCTGTGTGTAGATTTGGTCTTCATATCTAAGGAAGGAGATATTTGTCTTGGAGAGAGTGCAACAAAAGCTTCTGGGGTGAGAGGGTTGTCCTGTGATGAGAGGCTGGACAAACTTGGCCTAGACTCTCTGGCATTAGAAGGATGAGAGATGATATCATTGAAACATCAAATATTCTGAGGGGGCTTGGCAGGATAGAAACATAGAAGTTGAATCCCCTGGCTGGGGAACCCAGACAACAAGGGCAGAGTCCCAGGATAAAAGGTCAGTCCGTTAAGACTGAGGTGAGGGAAGAATCCTTCACTCAAGAAGGGTGTAGATGCTCCATCATTAGGTAAATTTAGGACTAGAATGGTAGATTTTTGATTTCTTGGGAAATGAAAGGATTTTGTGAGCAGCCAGGAAAATAAGTTGAGGTAGAAGATCACTCATGATGAATTGACTAGTGGAGCAAGCTTGAGGGCCGAATTGTTCTATTCCCGTTCCTAATTCTTAATTTATGTTCTTACAAAAGCATTATTGCCATCGTTGAACACTACTGGGTGGAATGCGTACTGTGCATGGTCTGCCCAGTATTAGCTAGTGCTGCACTTGAAAGTGTGTCCAAAAGATATTTACTGTTTTAATAACCAGGGCTATGACCTAGTTTCCTCCTATGCTGCCCCATCCTTGCGGATTGCAACTTTCTGACCTCCCTTCTCTCGGCCAAAGCACCTTGTCCCTAAAGTAATGAAGCCCAGCCCTCAAAATGGCTTAGACCTCCTGTCAGTACATCTAGCATGTTATGCTGCAGTCTCTGGTGACAAATAGGTTTATGGAATTACAATGGCATAATCCCCAACACTAATGAATGGCCACCATGTTTAACATTTGCATGCTGAAAATCACTGACGGAGAATCACCCGCTTTCAAGATGCACAGGCAACCAGAATGTTAACAGCCTCAATGTTACAAGAAAACAAGAAATAGCAGCAGAGTAGACCACAGAGCTTGTTAAAACTGAGCCCCCATTCAATACATTCATGGCAGATCTTGGGGGGGTATCTCTGTCCAACGGTGGGAAATCACAAAATCGGATTGGGCGGAGCTGAAAATTGTGGCCGGCGTTGGGTGCCCATGGAATGCCATCTCCAGTGTCTCAACACCCCCCCCCCCCAATCCACTACCAGATGCGACCCGCCGGCGGGACATCATGTGGCCCACCCGAGGGGGACGCCCACAGTAGCCCCTACAGGAGGGCTGCAGAGCATAGGGCCAGTACATCAGTACCCCTGCGGCAGGGACAGATTTCGGGACCAGAAACCCCTGTGTTTCCGAGCACCGGGGCTTCGGACGGGACCTGGGTGCGTTGCTGAGGGCAGAGTGCCGGGGGCACAGCCAAGGGTGGGTGTGAGGATGGGGGGTTGGCCTGTGGTCCATTGGACCTGGTTGGGCACTGGGGTACACACCATGCTAACATGTATGCCTTTCACCTCCTGTAGACAATGGACTTCGGAAGTCAACCAGGAATGGTGGTCTTCTGCTCCCGATGAACGTCAAGGTGACAGTCGCCTAGGCTCGTGTGTGACCATGAGCTGTTGATCATTCAAGTCTGCACCTGATCCGGGCAGTGTGCATGATGCCTTCATCCTGGCACACTCGATGGTTCCTGACACTTGCTACATTTGCCAAATTCTAATCTGATGGCACTACTCCCCAATCTAACGAATTTTGAAAATCATAGCTACAGTGATATTGGATGCGCTAACTATCACTTTGAGAATTCTAGACCATCGGGTCCCCGGAATCTGTTTGATTTTAGTCCCTTCAGCTTCTCCAATATTTTTATCCTGTCACTATTAATTATCCTAATTTCCTCATGTTTTCTATCCCCTTGGTTAGCCCCTATTCCTGGTATGCAACTTGTGTCTTCGGCTATGAAGACCGGCACAAAGTGTTTGTTCAGTGCCTCTGCCATTTTCTCATTCCCCATGGATCATTTCTCTTGTCTCTGCTTCCAAGAGACCATAATTTAATTTAGCTATTATCTTTCTTTTTATACACATCTAAACGTTCAACACTTTTGGTGGCCCTTTGATGTTTTCTCAAATACTCCCAATCCTCAGAATTGCTATTATCCTTTGCAAAATTATAAGCTATTTAAAAAAAAATCTAATAATCCCCTTAACGACCTGAGTAAGCCACAGATGGGTCTTTTGTGCTGAGTCTTTATTTTTCAATGGAATGTATTTTTGTTGAACATTTTGAATTGTTTCTTTAATTGTTTGCCATTGTTAGATTACTGCCATTTCTTTCAGTCTATTTACCGAATCACCGTAGCTAATTCCTCTCTCATACCTATGTTTGTTTCAGCATAAGATTCTTGTTTGTGATTGGAGTGTGTCATTTTCAAACTTAACATGGAATTCAATGGTATTATGATCACTTTTTCCCAGTGGATCTTTTACCATGATATTACTAATTATTCCTGTCTCAACATAATATTTGATCGAAGAGAACTTTATCGCTAGTCCATTCCAGGGAACTGTCACAAAAACATTCTATAGACTCACCTTCTGGTCAACCCTTGCAATTTGATTGTTCTAATGAAGATTAAAGTCCCCCTTAATTAATTGCTTTTGTTACCAGCCGTAATAATTTTTTGTTTAATACTCTGTCCAGTGGTTTCACTGTTAGGGGGTGTATAAATTACATACACGAGTGCTTTGTGATTCTTGCTAGTCCTAATTTCCACCCATCTGATTCTATTTCATGATCTTCTGAGACCAGATTCTTTCTCACTAATGTCATCCTTTACAATCAGGGATATCCCACCTCCTTTGCCATTCTTTCAATCTTTCTGAAATATTGTGTACCTTGGAACATTATTTCCCAGTCTTAATCACCTTGCAGCATGTCTTCGTAATGATGATTAAATCTAAACCATTTAGCTCCATTCCTGTCAATAATCCAGCTACCTGCTTTGCACATTCAGATAAAGAACCTTAATTTTTTTTGGACATCTATTCCCTCTAATTACGATGCACAAATTATGTTAAACTCTCTGTCCTTTCCTGTCCCATTCTGCTTGCCTTTACCCACATCACTATACGGTTCCGTTGCCTCGACTTTTCTGTTTGGATTTCTAAATCTCCCTTCACTTAAATCCTTCCCCACCCTACCTCCATTAGGTTAAATCCCTATCTACAGTCCTTGTTATCAGACTGGTCAGGGCACCAGTTCCAGGTCACAGCCATGCTCAAGTGGAGCTCATTCTAATGGGTACCTGCCTCTTCTTTCAGTACTAATGCCACTGCCCATGAATTGAAACTCCGTCTTCCCACACCACTAGTTGAGCCCCCTATTTAATTCTCTAATTTGTTTGATTCTATGCCAATTGGTGGATGGTTTAGGTAACCATCCAGCTATGAATACGTTTGATGTTCTGCGTGTGTTAGCTTGGACCCCAGTTCCTCAATCTCTCTTAACAGAACATCATTCCTGATGCTACCTGTGGAGTTGGTTCCCACATGGACCATGGCAACTGGATCTTCCTCCTTCCATCACCTTCCTCTCCAGCCATCAGCAGATATCTTTAACCCTGGCACTGGATAGGCAACACAACCTCCAGCGCTCCTGGCGTACTCCTGAGAACAGTTTCCATGCCCATAGCTACACTGTCTCTTATCATTACCACATTCATTTTCATTCCTCCCACTTCAATGATATTCTGACAAATAATGATCCAATATCCTGAAAACTGTGTCTCAATCTGAGAATTGGTAGCTGTGTATTAGATAGAATGTAAATAAAATTTCCCTGAGGAAGATTTCAAGAAATATTAATGCGAAACAAGCTGATTGGCAGGAGGTGGCACTGTACGTCAATTCAAAAACAGTTCATATGCCAAGAGTAGATGACTCCAAGTTCAGAAAAGGGGTAGAGATCTCACCAAGGTGGAACCATTCATCAATACCTTATATTAGTTAGGCTCATTCGAGCAATGCTGAATATATTTCCATTCAGGCTGCATGTCCATGAAATCATGCTTACTTTTGAATGGATGTCTCATTATTTATGTACCATGAGAGCAAATTATGGCCTTTAGCTACCCGGTTAATATTGTAGCTGTTGAGGCAGAACTCCTGCTAAATGGAATGCTCACCCATTTAAAAAGGCAGCTTGAAGACCCACTTTATAGGATCAGAAAGTATTTTTTATCAGAAATTTAAATATATATATTTTAAGTTTTCTTCTAGTGCGTGCATTCACACAAATTCATCATGCAGCTCAGCCGCTGTTATACTGCCTGCATTCCATATACCAAGATGCCAAAACCTCCCAGTTCAGGTGCAGGTGCAGGATATTCTGGTCCAGGATCAAAGTTTCCATGAGGTCAACGGACGTTTTGCCTGTCCTTCAAAATATCCGCGACGGTTTGCAGGGCGGGCGGGGCCGTATGATTTAATGCCTCATGCAGCTGGTTTCGGGCAGGTGGGGCATTTTAACTCCTTGGCCTCAGTACCATTTGTGTGGTGGATTTGGCAACTTATTGCCCAGGCCCTAGGGAATGGGCACCTTCTGGTCATAACCTCCAGGGGGCCTTCGAAGCACCAGTTTAGGTGAGAAGGCAGACGGCACTGACTTTTCTACACTGCTGCAAACTGGAAGATGATCGGAATCAAACCCCCGGGTTCCCTGATGCCTGTTAATCAGTAATATTGAACTTCAGTTTGGGCGTCTACTCACTTATCTTCCAGCATCTTGCCGACATTTAATTTTAATTCAAATTATCATATAAATAATCCTCATCGTGTCTGCATTATGCATCACCCTATACTCAACCTACAGCTAAGATTGCTGTATACAACAGGAGGTGTTTACATTGGGCTACTGTAAAACAAACCCAAAGAGTAAAATTACATCAAAGTAAACTTTAAATGCTCCTATGTTCCAAGACCGAGTTCAGTTCAAACGGCGGTGAACTCAAATTAAATTCCCAGTGAAAAATGTTCAGAATTGATTTTTATGTTTGCGAATCTACTCGGTGCCTCTGGTGTCCAATATTTTTAGTCTAATGGACCTAAATGTATTGGATTGTATTTGTAGGATTAAAGGTGGTTCTTGGACTGAGGTACGTTTTGAAATTTTATATGTTGAAAGAAACTGCAACAGCTGTTTTAGTTATGCCATCCTTATTGTGTTCAAAGAGGCTGCTTAACCTAGCAGAGACTGTATTTTGTCGAAATAAACTGTGGAATGAAAATTGGCCATTCACTCTTTTTAACCCACCCGCTGGAAGTTTACAATTTCCAGCAACATATTTGCTTTTTGATTTATTTAATCCGCTGAGTGAAAAGATTTGTCGCAACTAAGACTGAAGAGAAGAAAACTAAAACTCTAACCTTACCTTAAAGGGATATCAAGTGAAAAGCTCCAGCATATCAATCTGATTCATTTAATTCTGACAGGCTACATCTGCATCTGGCATTTCTGCGGTCCCTGAATGCTGCACCAGTAACTCCCATCTCCTTTACCAAATCTCCACCAATCCTTGCCTGACTAATGCCAAGATATGGGGCGTAACTTAACTAAATGGGAACAAAATCCCACAGCGAATGCGTTGCAGCGCCGGGAAACACAATGCTATTAAATGGCACTCGGCTTCAATAGGGGCCTCAGCAGGGAACGCAGGGCCGAGGCTACACATAGCCCCGTTTCCTGCACTCGCCGGAACTCCTCAGTGTAGCGAGAGATCGGGATGCCAGTTAATGATGGCATGCCGATCTCTGGAATCCTCGGCATGATCCCCGAGCACCCCCCCGAAGCCCCAATGCATTTTGGGAGGGTCCCTGCCCATCTCGCCCCCCCCCTCCCCACACACACACACCTCACTCCTGGCCCGATCACCACTGTGCCATGCTGTCGCCAAGGTGTCACTGCCAGGGTGCCACACCACCAGTGCCAGGCTACCACCCTGCCCAAAGGGCATGCACCCGGGGGCCTCCAATCCTCTGGGAGACCTCCACGAGCGCTGTTCCGTCTGGTCCCTATTTGTGGAGATCAGTACTGAGACTAGCTTAATAACAATATTATTATTGAGCTAGTCTCAGGACTGGCCTCCACTGTCTCGCTTTAATGTGCAGATTTTCAAAAAAATGATCCCGCCCACAATGGGCAGGATTTGCATCGCAATGTCTCACAAGATCACGTTAGATTCCGCAAGGCGTTATGAGCCAGTTAGATCCCTGGGCTGGGATTCTCCCCTACCCGGCGGGGCGAGGGGTCCCAGCGGGATTGAGTGGCGTGAACCACTCCAACGTCGGGCCGCCCCAAAGGTGCGGATTTCTCCGCACCTTTACGGGCCAAGCTCTCACCTTGAGGGGCTAACCCCCGCGCCGGAGTGGTTGGCGCGCCGCCAGCCGGCGGGAATGGCCTTTGGCGCCACACCAGTCGGGGCCGAAAGGACTTTGCCGGTCGGCGGAAGTCCGCGCATGCGCGGGACCGTCAGCGGCTGTTGACGTCATCCCCACGCACAGGGGGGGTCACCTACGCATCGGCCATCGTGGATACCTACACGGCCGACGCGTAGTAAAAGAGTGCACCTACGGCACAGGCCCACCCACGGATCGGTGGGCCCTGATCGCGGGCCAGGCCACCGTGGGGCCAGATCGCCCTGCCCCCCCCCCCCCGGATCCCGGAGCCCGCCTGCGCTGCCAGTCCCGCCGATAAGGTAGGTGGTTTGATTCACGTCGGCAGGGCTGGCATGACAGTAGCGGGACTTTGGCCCATCGCGGGCCGGAGAATCGCCGGGGGGGGGGGGGGGGGGGGGGGGGGCCGCCAACTGGCGCAGCACGATTCCCGGCCCCGTCGAATTTTCAGTGCCGGAGAATTCGGCAGCCAACGGACGCGGGATTCACGCCGCCCCCCGGTGATTCTCCGACCAGGCGGGGGGTCGGAGGATCCCGCCCCTGGAGCGGAGTCTCCCAGCTTCTATCGGCCACGCTTTCCGGCGCAGCCTGGCCATTCGATCGCGCCTATGGTTTCATGAAACCTGTTGTCCATCAGTACTTTACTCTAGAAACTATGTGCATTGGTGACCTGAGAATCACCAGGGGAAATTTATCCCCTCCATAATCATGCAGGTGCAGCAGCTGCCAAAGAAGGCAAAAGGTATATTGGCATTCATAACAAGAGCGTTTGAGTACAGGAGCAGGGGTGTCTTGCTGCAATTATACAGGGCACCTGGCTGGAATATTTTGTGATTTTTTGGTCTCCTTATCTAAAGATATTCTTGCTGTGGAAGGAATACAGAGAAGATTTAGCAGACAAATTCCTGGGATGGCAGGACTGACCTATGAGGAGAGATTGAATCAGTTAGGATTACATTCACTGGTGTTCAGAAGAATGAGGGGAGATCTCATAGAAACCTGTAAAACAGGACTAGACAGGGTAGATGCAGGAAGGATGTTCCTGTTAGCGGCGGAGTTCAGAGCCAGGGGTCATAGTCTTAAGGTACGAGGTAAACCTTTTAGGCCTGAGATGAGGAGGAATTTCTTCACCCAGAGAGTGGTAAGTTTGTGGAACTCGCTACCACAGGAAGCAGTCGTGGCCAAACATTGTATGTTTTGAGGAAGGATTTAGATACAGCTCTTGGGGCAAAAGTCATCAAAGGACATGGGGGGAAAGTGGGAACAGGTGACTGAATTGGAAGGACTAAATGGTCTCCGCCTGCTCCAATTTTCTCCAGTTGGAGTCACTGAATAAGATTAAGGACCAGGAAGATGCCTAAGTTTTATTTACATTGGCCACTGGGCATTGAGGCAACATTTTATCACCAACCTGGCTGGGTTTAGCTAAAGGCACTTTTGCATCTCTCAGGAATTTTGATGCAGCTGATGGGAGAACTGCACATCTGCATCTAGCTGGACACTGCCAGTGTAAAGCACTTCTGATTTGTCAGCCCTGAGACATTCCTATATTGTGAGGCACAGCTTTCAACAAAAACGACCCTTGTTCACAAAGAGATCTTCATCCAGTCCTAGTTAACCCAGGAGAGAGGTGGAAGGGAGGTACACGAGACGTACAATCAATGTCATGCTTCCACGAGGGCTACTGAAGATGAGGTTTCGCTGCCTGGACCTTTCCGGGGTGGGGGGGGGGGGGCGGCGGAGGGAGCCCTGAAATACCCTACATTGTTTGCACTCTCCCCCTGACCTGCTTCTATCCATTGGACCTTCCGGAGACATGCCTGCCTCTCGGTGACCTGAAGACCTTCCTCCACACTTGAGTTCAAGGGCATCCATCTCATTTGTGCTCAGGTTGACCACCCTTCAAGTCACTTAACACCCTGACTTCAAAATATGTCGCTGTTCCTTCACTGTCACTGGGTCAAAATACTGGTACTCCCTCCCTAACAGCACTCTGGGTGCACCTACATCACATGGACTGCAGCGGTTCAAACAGGCAGCTCACCACCACCTACTGAAGGATAATTAGGAATGGGTAATGAATGCTGGCCTAGTTATATCCTGTGAATGAATAAAAAGAAAAGTTTCTGAGCACTTGGCGGCCCTATGGCTTCTCTTCCCCTATATGTGGGATATATATCCCCGCTGACCTTGGCCACCACCTCACTCAGGCCTTCTTTGTTTGGTGGACAGGCCTCCTCTTGCCATCCCCGTGGCATCAGGGCTTCCCACCTGGCACTCACTGTCTCCATGAGAGGGCGCAGGCATTGTCTGAGAAGCGGGGGCCAGGGTGGCATTGCCCTCCCATCTGGCGTGTTGACTGGGTGATACCCTCATTTTTGTTTTTGCCCAGCTCCCTCTGCCTCCTCTGTAACTCCAGGATGTCTTCTGCGATCTACTGCTTGCTGCCGGGTCCTCATTGGACCCGGCCTGTGTTATGTCACTCTTTCTGACGTTCTCGGGTGGAAGAAGACAAGATGGCCGCGTCCGGTCCCACCCATTGTGCCTGCCCAACAAATATCAAATTTAGGCCCAAAACACCACTGCCAGTCAAAGTTATTCTCTATAGACAAACTTCACCTATTCTTCATCAGCCCTAATCCAATATAATGTGCAATGTAAAAGATAAATATTACAAAGTTAGGACTCTGTATCCTTGTGAGGTGAAAAATAGTTTGCAAAAGTAAGGGGCTGAAGGGACGATCCTTTAAAACAGAGATGAAGAGGAATTTCTTCAGCCAGAGGGTGGTGAATCTGTGGAACTCTTTGCCGCAGAAGGCTATGGAGGCCAAATCACTGAGTGTCTTTAAGACAGAGATAGAAAGGTTCTTGATCAATAAGGGGATCAGGGGTTACAGGGAGAAGGTAGGAAAATGGGGATGAGAAAATATCAGCCATGATTGAATGGCGGAGCAGACTCGATGGACCCAGTGGCCTAATTCTGCTCCTATGTCTTATGGTCTTAAAAGTCCTCAGTAGCACAGCACCACCTTTGCACCAGTCTATTATGCACTCACACACCGTCATTCTTTATTTTTAGCTCAAGGACTTTGATCTAGGAATGTAGATTCATTGTATGAATGTAGAATGGGCTGGTTTAGCACAGGGCTAAAGAGCTGGCTTTTAAAGCAGACCAAGGCAGGCCAGCAGCACGGTACAATTCCCGTACCAGCCTCCCCGAACAGGCGCCAGAATGTGGCGACTAGGGGCTTTTCACAGTAACTTCATTGGAAGCCTACTTGTGACAATAAGCGATTTTCATTTCATTTCAATTTATGGGATAAGAAGATAACACGAGATTCATTAAGTCAATTCCATCTTATTGTGGAATCTGACCCATTGGGTGGCAAGAGGCCTTTGGAGCAAATAATTTTCTCTTCTTTTTACCCAATTCCTGTATTTACACTGATGGTTTGAAGCTGTTGTTCCCTGAAGAATGGCCAAGTAGGAACTGGTGCTGCACCAGGCATACTGAAGTTAGCTGACACTGTTTCTTGATTTTGAGTTGCAGTCCTTTGCATTGAACTGTCACATCTCTCTGACATCCTGCTTAATTTTACAACAGTTTTCCTGGGAACATCTGAACAGAACAAAGAACATATTCTGACTCTGCATATACAAAATGCATTATGTTGTGGGATGCTATATCACTGATCTTTTCTGTTCGTCTGTCTTATCTTCCCTGCCCTATATTTGCAACACGACAACAGGAGCAAGCACTGACGGGCTGCTGTTTTTTTTTTCAAATTGACAAAAAGAAATTACATCAGCATTTAAAAGCTGATGTTCATGCATTAGAATTCAGTAGCAACGCTGAATTGTCTGACAAATCAACAGCACCATATGGCACAAAGTCCCTGCAGAACCATCTCCCTCTCTACTGACACCCTGTTTCCGCATATTTGTAGATCAAGGTTTTTTTTGTAACTGTTCAAAAGATTGCTCCAGGCTGCACTTTCAGATTTCATTATCCAAGACTTTAGTGCTCCCTGATGGTTCAGTAGCTTTGTATACTGCTCTATGTGACACAGTGATAATCAGTTTAGGAAGAATTTGAGTTCAGTCCATGGTCTGTACTGGGACAACTTCTGGACCTTCGGGGCAACAGGACACTCCTCCTGGCCGCCACTGAGTCCTTGGAGTCCTCCAGTTTTGCCCTCAGCATTGTTCAGCTTCCTACAGCCACCTGATGAAGGAGGAAACCAGGAGTCAAGCTATGTTCAGTTTAAGCTCCATAGACAGGGAAAGAGGTTTTAGGAAGACTTTCAGTGCTGAAGGCTGACAAGTCTTCAGGACCAGCTGACCTGCATTCTCAGGTCATAAAAGAAGTGGATGTTGTGGTTGTAATCTTCCAACATTTCTTAGATTCTGGAAATGTTCCAGCTGATAGGAAAATAGCAAGTGGAGCACCTTTATTTTAGAAAGGAGGGGGACAGAAAGCACAAAACTACAGATCAGCTAACCTAACATCTGACATGGGAAATTGCTAGAAAATCACAATGGGACCAGGCAGAGTCAACATGGTTCGTGGAAGGGAAATCATAACTAAATGTGTTAGAGCTCGTTGAGGAAGTAAGAAGAAGGTGGATAAAGGGGAACCTGTAGATGTGGTGCACTTGAATTTTCAAAAGGCATTTAATAAGGTGCCAAATCAAAGGTTACAACACAAAATTAGAGCTCATAGTGCAGGAGGTAACATATTAGCAAGGATAAAGGATGAAGCAGTGAGGAGGGATAAGTGGGTCATTTTCAGGTTGGCAAGTTGTGGTTAGTGGAGTGCCACAGGGATCAGTGATGGGGTCTCAACTATTTACAATATCAATGACCTTGGCTGATGGGACAAAATTTATGGTCGCTAAATTTGCTGGTGAAACCAAGATAGGTAGGACAGTAAGCTATAAGAGGTCAAGAATCTTCAGAGGAATATAAATATGTTAAGTGAGTGGGCAAAAATTTGCAGCTGGAATATAATGTGGGAAAATGTGAACTTGTCCATTTTGGCAGGAAGAATGGAGAAGTAGTGTGTTATTTAAAGACAGAGAGATTGCAGAGCTTGGTGGTAGAGAGGGATCTGGGTGGCCTGGTACATGAGTCACAAAGGGCGCCATCTTCCGGAAAAATTTCCAAGCGTGCCAGCGAGTGGGAATTGTCGCGGGTTTCCAGGCACTTGGCCCAGAGGGGCCGGCAACACTGTTCAACCTTAATTGGTCCACTTAACAAGGCATCACAGGCTTCTCACCCCGATTGCTGGTTCGGCAGCTGATTCACCGGGACTGCGCTCACCAGCGCTCCCGCTCAACCAACCCCAGCCAGCTCGCAACAATGGCGCCCGGGAGACTGGCCACATGTTTTGAGGATCCAGAACTGGACTCAGTGGAGGCGAGGAGGGATGTCCTGAACCCCCGAGGGCCGCGGACGGTGAGCCACAAGGCAGCCAGTGCTGCCTGGGACGAGCTGGTGGCAGCAGTCATCTCGGGCAATGTGACCAGGGAAACTAGCCTCCAGTGTCAGAATAAGGTTGACGATCTACATTAGGCAGCACGAGTGAATAGACACCAATGTCCCACTCCCTCACTCCCCAAGGAAGCAACCCCCCAACCCTCTCTCCGTCCCCCTCCCCCTTCCGTACTCCTTCTAGCCACCCCTTCAACGATCCCTCTACCCCAACCCTTCTTTCACACCCGCCCCCACAACTGTGAACCACACTCTCCCGCGGGAGAGGGCGCAGACTAACGGTTGGGTGCCGGACTTGAGAATCCTCACCTCCTTCGAGGAGTGTGCCCTGGAGGTGACTGGTGTGACCGAGGACCAGGCAGTCACCTATGTGGAGGCTGGCGGACGGCGCAGAGGTAAGGAACCACTGGGCTCCACCCGGAGGACCTGTCAAATGTGAGTAGTTATTGTCTTACTGACTGATTCATCCTTGCCAAGGACCTCGGGCGGGATTCTCTGATCCTGAGGCTAAGTGTTGACGCCGTCGTAAACGCCGTCGCGTTTCTCGACGGCGTCAACATGGCCTCAGGAACAGCAATTCTGACCCCTACAGGGGGTCAGAACGGCACTGGAGCGACCCATTCCGCTTCAGCTGCCAATCCCCGGTGTCAGATAGGCGCCGCGAGCCTGCGCATGCGCAGTGGGGCCGGGCCGTGCATGTGCAGTGGCTCCCTTCTCCGCGCCAGCCCCGACGCAACATGGCGTAGGGCTACAGGGGCCAGCGGGGAACAAAGGAGGCCCCCAGCCTGAGAGGCCGGCCCGCTGATCAGTAGGCCCCGATTGCGGACCAGGCCACAGCGGAAGCCCCCCCCCCAGGGTCAGACAACCCGCCCCCACCATGCCCCCCCCCGATGTATCCACGCCGACGGTCCCGCTGGCTAAGAGCAGGTGTGGACAACGCCGGCGGGACTCGACTTTTTTAACGTGGCCGCTCAGCCCATCCCGGACTGAGAATCGCCGGGGGGGGCCTCGTAGAGCGGCCCCCGACTGGCACTGTTCCGGAGAATCGGGGGACCAGCATTGGGGCGGCGTGGCGCGATTCGCGCCGGTCCCGGCGATTCTTCGGCCCAGCCCCATGGAGAGAGAGAATCCCGCCCCTCATGCTCATTCTCCCACAGGTCCTCCAGCCGACGGTGGTGGCCCATCCTGGGCGGCCCTCTCTCCTGACTCTGAGGCGAACACCTCGGAGGAGACCTCCAAGGATGCAACTGTTTTGGTCGCGGCACAGCTGTCATCCCCACCCTCCACCAGCGCAGATACACACACCTTCGTGGGAGTTGTTAGCGGTCAGGCTTCTGGGGCACAATCTGGTGAGCACCACACTGCTGCTGATGTACATCTGGTGGAGGCAGGACCCCAGGCAAGGCAGCAGTCGGAGATCTGCTGGATCCGTGGACCCAGCTGGGCCTGATGCTGAGCCTCTGGAACAGAGGTACCTCGGCCTGATGGAGTCGATAGGGACCAACTTGGGCATTCCAAAGGAGATGTCAGCATCACTCCAGTCAATCAATAGCCGATTGGAAGAGGCTAGAGGTTATGGCCGCAGGAAATGGCGCTGGCAATGAATGGCACTGAGGCCAACACTGTTAGGGTGACGACCGCAGTAGAGAGCCTGCACGGCGTCGGCAACTTGAATGAAGGTGTCCAAGGCATTGTGCAGTCAGTGACGGCCATGGCTGAGGGTCTCAGAAAAATGTTTGCCTCGCTGGGGGATGTCACCCAGTACCAGGCGGATCTTCATGAGGTTCTGTATGACATGTCCCGCTCTGAGATGGGAATGGCCAAGGTGCTGCGGAACTTATCCCAGCCACAGGTGGGCATGGCTGAGGCACTGCAGAGCATGGCCTGGTCAATGAGAGATGTGCCCCAGATACATGAGGAGCATTGTCGAGGACATCGACACGATGGTGTGGACCATTGGGAAACCCACCAGGACTGGCAGAGCCAGATGATGCAGGGGCAGCCAGGGCTCAAACCAGCTGACCCTCCAACCCAAGGTGGACCCCAGAGCCGAATGGGCACCGACGGAGAGGAGACGCTGAGTGCCAACCCGGGCACGTCCCATGAGGCGGTGAGGGTGGCCACCAGCACTCTCGGGTTCCATCCCATGATAAGGCCACATCTCAGGGTCAGCACACGGGACAGGGCAGCACGGCTGTGCATGTGCTGTCGACAAAGAAGTCTGGGTTATCCAGCACCAGTGCCCCCAGAGGATGCCCGCAAGGGGCATCGAGGGCCATGGGACAAGGTAAGCAGCTGGCTGCCCACTTCAGATGTGCATCCTGGGGACATACCTAGATATAATGGTAGAGGTAGGAGGGCCAGGCACGTTGAGCATCACTTAGGGCACTGGGGTAGGGGGAAGGTGTTAGGTAGGGGATGTGAAGGGGGTGGGGTTGGGAGCTGGGGGGGGGGGGTAGTTGGAGGGGATGACACTATCAGGAATGGGTATTGTACAGCATATTAAACAACTTTTTGCACAACCATTATGCTCTGTCACTTTCTTCTGCAATGCGAGCTGATCCCCGGACCCTTTACCTCTATCCCCAGTCAACCGCCCCCCCCCCCCGTGCCACCCACGTACCCCCCAGCAGTGGTCATGTCCTAGGAGCTGTGCCCCATCCCCTGGGTGTTCGGGTGTTGGCTGCTGCATGTGTGGTGTGGACTCCTACACAGTGTACAGGCATCAGGGTGCAATCGGAATGCTCGGCAATAACCCCCAACTGCTACATGGCCTGTCCTCTCATGGGAATCCACTTGGGTTGCGTGAAGTACTCACTTAAGCACGATTGCCAATTCCCCATTAGCAATAGCCTTCAGCCATTTGGCCAGAAGCCTCAGCAATTGGTGAGGGTGATGGGTGATCGGTGTGGCAGGTGGACAGGGATAAGGATTGCCCCCGTAATGGGGTTGGGATCCAGGGGTTGGCATGGTTTTGCCATGAGCGATTGCACCCCCAGTTGCCCTCCCAGCATCCCCCCCACCTTCCCATGGCGACTGACCCCACCGAGCACTGGGGGTGGCAAGCCCAGCACCTCCGGGCTCTTTGCCTGCGAGCAAAGATGGTAACTCACCTCGTCGGACTCCCTACAGAAGCCCTTCCACCAGGTTTATATTTTTCAAAAGGAGTACTAATCGGCCCCAGCGTGCTGGGGAGACGGCCGAATGGCGGGAGGCCATTGGATAACGGGTGGCTCTCCTCGATTATATGGAAATGGGGCTAAAGTGGTGATAATTGGTTTCTCGCCACGCCACGGCGAGATCCTAATTTCGCCTACGGAAGCGGGCCGGTTGCATCGCAAACAGCTTGGCGCCTGGCGCGTTTCCCGCTTTTGACCTCTCCCACTACTCACCGGCCTCGTTCCGCTTGAGCTCGAGCATAATGAGGCCGGAAGATCACGCCCAAAAGATTTGAATGCAGTTACAGCAAGTGATTGGGGAGACAAATGGAATGTTGATGTTGATTGCAAGAGGAATGGAGTGTTAAAGTAGGGAGTGTTTTACTGCAGCTGTACAAGGCCTTGGTGAGGCCACATCTGGAGTACGGTGCACAGTTTTGGTCTCCTTATTTGAAAAAGCACAGTCTTGCATTCAAAGCAGTTTAGAGAAGGCTAACTAGACTCACTTGTGGGATGAAGGGCTTATCTTATGAAGAAAGATTGAGCGAGAGGTGGCGTCAGGGAGTCACAGGTGGACTTGGAGGAAGCCTTACAACCTGAGGAAAACCCAAAGCCCAAAGCTGCTCTTTCTGGGTAACAAATGGAAACATTAAGGGAGGACAAGGATTCCTGGGAGCTGGTTTCCTTCTGACTGATCTCCCTGCAGCCTCCCGTGCTCCTTCCACATGCCGCTGCTTCTCCACTTCCTTCTCTTGCAGCAGCCAGAACAGATTAATTAAAAATGTTCTCTAAATGAAAAAATTACAGACCAGTAGCCCCTTAAGATTTCAGATGGCTGCTCAGCTACTGGAAACACATTAAAATTAAGGAACTTGGCAAAAATCACTTTGTAGGGCACTGCATAATATAATATGTAATAATAATCTTTGTTAGCATCACAAGTAGGCTTACATTAACACAGCAATGATGTTACTGTGAAAATCCCCTAGTTGCCATATTACAGCGCCTGTTTGGGTACACTGAGAGAGAATTCAGAATGTCCAAATTACCTGACAGCATGTCTTTTGGACTTGTGGGAGGAAACCGGAGCATCAGGAGGAAACTCAGGTAGACACGGGAGGAATGTGCAGACTCCGCACAGACAGTGACCCAAGCGGGAATCAAAAACAGGACACTGGTGCTGTGAAGCATCAGTGCTAACCACTGTGCTACCGTGCCACCCGTATGTTCTTTGTTGTAGCCGCAAAGAGAAAGAATCAGAGGTGGAAAATGTTGAGTTTGTATAACATCGTGCAAGGGATTTATTTACATGATGCTGCTCAAACAGGGTACAATGGTGAGCTCCACAAAAGCCCGCAAAACGCTCCGATTACATCATTGCATAACACCTGACATTACACCAGCCAACGGAGTTACTCTGATATATAAAATAACAATTTTAAAAAGTGTAACGACACATAAGCTCCTATTAATATCTTTGTGTTATGAGAATGCATCTTGTGTGATAGAGACTAAAAATTGATTTTGCATCAATCATCATGACACAAGAGAATTCTCAGTAAGCAGGTGTCAGGTTCATACAATGTTGAAGCATCAAAGTATTTGTGTAAGAATCAACATTAGTGTGGCGCAAACATGGCTATAGTTCAGCTGTTATCATTCTGTTAAGAGGCAATGTTGATAACTGTGCAAAATTGTGCTATCCTCTGCATACATTTCAGTGACAATGACATGCCTGTAAAATGATATTGCCATCTACCAGTATAGTAGTAGATGACATTTAGATCATGGAATGAATTTTACGGGAGGGTGGGGGTAGCATATATCTTGCAACCCTCCTTCCACCAACAATGGCCGCATTTAAAAAAAAGGCTACCCTGCTTGATAATGAGCTGGGGAGGGGGCGGGGGGGTTGCTGGTATGAGGGCCGACCTGAACAGCGTTATAGTCAGGAGCAGGAAGACCAACGCTCGAGAGCTGCTAGCCAAGCTGATTGTCTCAGTCGTGGCCGCTGCTGGGACTATTCTCAGTCCCCAGAAAGAAGACAACATGGACGCCAGATTCAGGTAAGTCTGGCAATTTGGGGTGGTGAGGGTTTGGAGACTCTAGGGAAACGGGAGGGGGGGGTGGGGTGGGGGAACTGGATGAGGGTTTGAATTTTGGAAGCCAGGGGTTGAATTACAAAGTGGGGTAACAGCCCCCACGGTGCACAAAGAACAGCACAAAGAAGTAGTCCCCTTTGCTTCCTGCTTTGGTGAAAAAGTGTAAAAGTGTGCTGGCCACCTTTTCTCCACCTTCCATTGTTCACTGTATTATAGTGGCAGAAGTAGAATTATGTCCTTAACTGGCCAGGAAAGGGCCTCAATGAGCCTAAGGGCAGGTGGGCTGACAGATGCCTTACCTACCCACCAGTTTGGGGTGGAGGGAGGGGGGAACTCGGCGATGGGTGAGAAGGTGTTGGACTGTACACCTGTCCTATTTTATGTGCCCCTTGTGTCCCAAACTAGCCTGGCTGGGAGCCAGAAGATTCAGCCTGTATGACAATATCTCAGAATAATACATTTAGAACAAGCTAGTTTACATTACCCACTGAGGTTCACAAATAGGCTCACTTACTTTAGTGTTCAGTGCTGAGAACTTGTCTGGATTGATTAGTTGTTTACACATCTCAATGGCTATCCTACCAGTAATTGTATAGGTGTATAACTTGCATGTACTTTCTGTCAATACCAATAAAACTAATAAGTTGATTTATGACTGGAGTCTGGACCTACATAATTTGGATGAATCTATTTGATTGATCATAACATTTCTCTCAAACCTTGGTAGCATTTTAAATGAGAGCTGGTGATTTCTCTATTGAGGAGTATTGGCAATGGCTGATAACTGACCGGTACAACTTTGATATGTGGATAAGATGTGGTTATGCCTTGACAGCACTGATTGACATGAATGGTTCATTGGGGCCTTAGCAAATTATCTGACCACTATTCAAATATTTTAATTAGTCCACTGCCTGTTTCCAGCAGGAAAACTGTCAGCCTACTGAGTATAAAAATTGGCAAGTCATGCTGCAGCTGGATAGAACCTTACTTAGGCCACACTTGGAATATTGTGTTCAATTCTGGTCGCCACAGTTTCAGAAGGTTGTGGAGGCTTTGGAAAGGAGTGTCAGGCGGTGGCTAGTGGGGTACCGCAGGGATCAGTGCTTGGGCCTCAGCTGTTCACTATATACATCAGCGATTCGGATGAAGGAACCAAATGTAATATTCCAAGTTTGCTGATGACGCCAAACTTGGTGGTAATGTGAATGGTGAGGCTGATGTTAAGAGGCTTTAAGGAGATTTAGACAGGTTGATTGAGTGGGCAAATACATGGCAGATACAATAAAATGTCGATAAATGTGGGAGGCAATTCAAATGGAAAAAATCTACGTCCAGTATTGGGTGCATTTAGCGGGGTGATTCTCAACGGCTGCAGCACCGAGAAACACCCTGCTATTCAACGGCACTTTACCGTGATTTTCTGGCCTTGGGGCGTGGGGGATGGTTTCTTTCCGCTGAGGCAACACTTAGAGCCATTTCCTTCTGGCGGGTTTCAAGACTCCTTGCAGATCTGGCCGCCCCACCTCCCTCTTTCAGCACCCCTTCCACCCCTGTTTTTGACACCCACTTCCCCCCCAAGCTTGGGGATTCACCCAGGACCTCCTCCCCCCCAAGCTGGTGAGGCATCCCGGAACCAAACCCTGGCAGTGCCAAACTGCCAGCCCAGTACCCTAGCAGTGCTACCATGGTAGTGCCCGGGTGGCACTGGCAGGGTGCCAGACTGGCAGTCCAAGGTGCACGGATACCAGAGGGAGTGCTAGGGTTCCACCCAGCCTGTCCCCAACCACCCAGGGGTCTCTATTGGCCTGGGAGATCTCCTCCAAGTGCCATTACAACTGGTCCACGTTTGTGGAAACCAGTACTAAACGGCGTCCTGGCGAGGTCTCCCAGGCACAACCATTGGGTCCTGGGTGCCTGGAGAATCCAGCAAACACATATTTAAATCAGCCTAATGCTCGTTAAATCTCACGAGGCACTTCGAGCATTACAAATCTCATGAGAGGCCTCTCGAGAGATTGAACAGCCTCGTCCCGACACCATGTCGGGCGCGACGAGGACGTCAAATCACACCCCAGAAGTCCACTTCGGAAGATGAAACAGAATGACAGAGTATTATTTAAATGGTGATAGATTGGGAAATGCTGACATGCAAAGGGACCTGGGTGTCCTCGTACACTAGTCACCGAAAGAAAGCTTGCAGGTGCAGCAAGCAGTTAGGAAGACAAACGGTATGTTGGCCTTCATTGCAAGAGGATTTCAGTACAGAAGCAAAGATGATTTACTGCAGCTGTACAGGGCCTTGGTGAGATCACATCTGGAGTATTGTGCCCATGTCTAAGAGAGGACGTACTTGCCATTGAGGGAGTGCAGCGAAGGTTCGTCAGACTGATTCCTGGAATGACAGGATAGTCATTTGAGGAGGGATTGGATTGACTATGCCTGCATTAACTGGAATTAGCAGAATGAAAGGAGATCCCTCTGAAACCAATAAAACTCTGTCAAGACAGGACAGACGGGAGGCAGGGATGCTGCTTCCTCTGACTGGAGGGTCTAGAACAAGGGATACGGGTAGGCCATTTAGGAGTGAGATCAGGATAAACTTCTTCACTCAGAGGGTGGTCAACCTGTGAAATTCTCTGCTACAGGTGGCTCTGGAGGCCAAGGAGGAAATAGATGGATCTCTAGACTCTAAAGGTGTCAAGGGGTATAGGGAGATCGCAAGCGTATGGCATTGAGATAGAGGATCAACCACAATCATACTGAACGGCAGAGCAGACTCAAAGGGTCAAATGGTCTACTCCGGCACCTATTTTCTACGTCCCCATTAAAACCATGGGGGATGTTGTGAACTATGTTATCACTAGTAAGTGCTGTTCAATGTTTCAGACTGCAGACTGAATATAGTTTTATGCACGAATGTTTTTAAGTCATTCAGCAAAGCTTTTGTGACACAAAACACATTTGTGGACATTTTGCAGTAAACCACTATGTATTAGAGGGAATAAAAGAGGCCAAAGCATGAGCAAGAGACATTGACAGCTACCGGTTCCAGAACTCGGCTAATTGAAGGGTTTGTTTAATTCATTGACGAGATGAACATCATATCGATTCAACCTGAAAGATATTTCAACAGACACTGTATGCAAAGACTTCAGTTCATCAGCAAGGTTCCTCCCACATGTGCTCTGTCTAAAAGACTAATTTCTTTCAGTTCTTAGTACCAGGATATAATGAGTGCCTCTGGAGATCCAGCATTTATATGTTAATGAAGTAAAGCTTTATGTAACTTCAAATAAAACTATACCAAGAGCTCATCAAGGGAATACAGGAGTTGAAAGGCAAATCATATTGTGCAAAGTTACTTTCTGTATCGTCTGAACACTTTAACACTCTAATATCCCTTTAGGTGTCAATGTTTAATGATTTAGAATCTTTCTCAGAACATTGAACAAGTTTGAAAAATACCAAAGAAAAATAATATATTTTTTTTATTTCCCCGACTTGTCTGAGGATTGTTTTAAAGAAACTATAAACCAGTTACGCAATTTAACTATGTATTTTTTTCATGTGAAAGGTGCATGTATATTTAACCAGGGGCTGGATTCTCCGCATCGCGATGCCGGGATCGCGAAATGCGATCAGGAGGAGAATCAGGCATTCACCGAAAATCAAGATTGGCCCCGGTACCGAACCGACCGCCATGCTCCGATACCCCGGTGCTGGCTTCCCCGCCCCGAATCAGCATCGACATGCGAAACCGGCATGTGCATGCATTAGCATATCATTACTGGGTGTGCCAGGTATTCTCTCGGCTTCTGTGATGCTCCGCCACTGCCAGGTGGAAGTGACGCCAGACCGGTTCACTTGTGGTATTTAAGCACGGGGACCGGACGTGGTAGCTGCTGAGGGAGAGAAATGTTTCCAAACTCGCAATAGTGGCTGGCAGTTGTGACGCTGGCAGGGGGTCATCTGCCAGGGCCGGGGGGAGTAGTGGGGACTAACTCAGAGATGGGCCGTGAGCTTAGGGTGCGTCCCCCGTGATCAGGGTGACCGGGCATGGACTGATGTTTCCGCGGCCTGCAAGGCATCCATCAGGCTGCGCACTCCACTGACTGCCCACTGTGTCCTGTTAAAGTGTAGAGTGTGTCGTATGGGTCCTCCGCCCCCCCCCCCCCCCCCCCAGTCCAGCCCCGTGGGAAATCGTGGAAAATCTCAGAGCCCAGCTGACCCGTCAACATGACAGGCATGGCCATGCCACCCAGTGGCCCACCAGGTGCTGCCACGCAGTTCACTCATCAGAAGCGCAGCCCCACTGCAGGGGAAGCAGGGAAAGGGCAGAGTTCACCCTGGAGAGCGGATGCATGCATGGTGGCCTTCGGCACCCTCCCTGGCCCCGCCAGTGACACGAGCAGCTAGCCCACTGCTCAGGACCACCAGCTGCCTCCATGCCCTGCACGTCCACTGCCTTTGTTTCCATCCATCCTGAACCTGGTCAGGATGTCACAACCTGTGTGCCGCACACAGGACCCACAGCACATTGCAGCTACAGACCCAACAGGTGCCCATTCCCCCTCGTCCAGCCACATGTGGGCACTGCCCGCCCGCATGCCACCAAGCATGGAGGCGGTCGGTGACACACAGTGACCCCCATCCAACCCCACCCCACAACCCGATGCCACACTGCTGTGGGGTATCACACGACCAATCCAAGGATGAAACCCACAGTAGACCACACTGGAGGGCGCAGGAAAGTGGCCACAGAGCATATCGCTGACATGGTTAGTGCTAGCCTCCAGTACCCCGGCTGGCATGGATGGATGGTGGGGTTAGAGGCTCCCCAGTGCCGGCACCGATGGGGCCAGGCCTGTGGTGTGGAAGGCAAGAGTGGTCGGGCGGAACTGCCAAGGAATGGGGGCTGGGATTGTGAGGGGGTTCATGCAGAGGCAGGGGCTGCAGTGCAGGCCAGGGCCACCATGTACCCTGTTGGACCTGGATGGGCACCGAAGTACTCACCATACTAACATGTCTGCCCTTTTCCCCCTGCCGAGAATGGACTTTGGTGTTCAGCCAGGAATGGTTGCCTTCTGCCTGGCCACAGCAGCCCTTGTGGACGCACTGAGGCTGCAGGCACAGGAACTCGGGGAGGACACTGCACAACAGGAGCCGGCCCCAAAGGAGCAGGGGTCAGCTGGTGCGGCTGGGTAGCCGTCCATCCAATGTTAAGTAATGGGTTAAGAGACATTCCAATTAGTTGTCTCATTTATGTTAAGTATCTAATCATTGACACTGATATGTAAAGAGGCTTCAGGTGACCTTTGTGTCAGGTGATGTGAGATGGAGTTTTGTGCAGAGTCTGTTAAAGTGAAATAAAGGTGTATGTAAAAAGGAGCAGTACCTTTGACTCTTTATTCAACCGCAGCTAAACGTCTAACAAATGGTAGCAGAGGATGGTTGCTGTGCAAATGTGAAGGGTTGAAAGATTCAACTTTTCCAGACCAAACCAAGGAGTGAGTGAGAAGAAAAAAAAAAGATATATGGCTGCACCGAGGATAAAGATAGCCGGATATGACTACCCCCCTTATTTTCTGAAAGGGGATTGTACGACCAATGGAGAAGTGCAGTAGTTATGTGGACTAAAGTAACTGCCTTGGGAAAGAGAAAACAAGGTATGGCATTGGCTCTTTCTCGACCTTATGACAGTACAATCCAAAACAAAGTGTTTTCTGAACTGGAATTGGAAGAATTAGACTCAGATGAAGGTCTGGAGAATCTATTATGTTATATGGATAAGATTTATAAGAAAGATGACTTGTTAAGTGTGTATGAAGCATGGTTGGATTTTGATAGGTTCCGGAAAATAGAGGATTTCTCCATGGAAGACTACATAATGGAATTTGGCAGACTATATAAAAGGCTGCAGAAACACAACCTGGAATTTCCAGTCTGTGTTGGCCTTTAAATTACTTGACTGTGCTAGAGTGAGCAACATGGATAGGTTCCTGGTTTTGACATGGGTTCAGTTTGAGGCTAAGGATATCTTATTTGATCATGTGATAGAAGCTTTAAAAACATTTCTGAGGAAATATTCGATTCCGATGGCACTGATGACCCAAAAAGGTTAGCCTGCAATAAAGCAGAATAAGGAAGATACACTAATAACAGGATGGCGAAATCGTACGGCTATGAACAGGTTCCAAGACTATAGAAGGAGATCAGGACACGGAAATTATAAAGACAGAAACCCAGTTAGAACCTACAATAGGAAGATGAACCTCAGAAATGCACGGGGCGTGATAAATCGATGTTTTCGATGTGACTCTCAATACCATTACGCTTTCAACTGTCCAACACGTTATAATAGAGTGTTTGAAGTGACACATGACACGGAAGAGTCAGAAAAGGAAAAAGATAGTGACCAGAAAGAAGGCATTGTCCTATTGACAAGCAGTTTTACGCCGGTAATGAGGGTGTTGGTTGCAGAATCTTTCAACTGTGCTGTATTGGACAGTGGCTGCACATCTACTGTGTGTGGAATTGACTGGTTAAAATGTTACCTGGACTCCTTGAATGCTGAAAATCGTAACAAGGTTAAGGAATTTGAAAGTTCCACAAGTTTCAGGTGTGGGGATGATAATACTCGGAAGTCACTGAAAAGAGTGGTGATCCCTTGCAATATTGCTGGAGTGAATCATTTCATTAGCACGAATGTTTTATCAAGTGAGATACCTTTGCTTCTGAGCAGACCGTCGATGAAGAAAGCACACATGAAACTGGATATGGAACAGGATAAGGCAACAGTTTTTGGAAAGACCGTGGACTTACAATTTACACAGTTGGGACACTATTGTATTCCATTACTGATAAATAATATTTCATCTACAGTTGTTCAGGATGTGTTAATGGCAGTTGAAAATGGGATTTTAGCTGATAAAAAGCTTGTTGTATTAAAACTGCGTTGGCAATTTGCGCATCCGTCTCCTCGGAGGCTGAAAAACGTATTAAAGGATGCAGAGGTAAGGGATGAAGACTCTATCAAACTGATAGAACAGGTTAGTGATCGCTGTGAAGTCTGTAGGAAATACAGAAGGACACCAGCAAGACCGATAGTAACCTTACCTTTGGCCAGGGATTTTAACGACATTGTGGCCATGGATCTTAAGATCTGGGATGAAGCCAATAATATATTTATTTAGCATTTTGTAGATTTAGCAACCAGATTTAGTCAATCAACGATTGTACGAAGTAAAGAAAAGAGTAATTCTGAATCAAATCGTGAAAAAAATGGATAGGGCCAGGAATGGGCCCACTGGCAAAATTCCTTACGGACAATGGGGGAATTGCTAATGATGAGTTTAGGGATATGTGTGAAAACGAGAATATCACAGTTATGAATACGGCTGCGGAAAGCCCATTTAGTAATGGTGTCTGTGAAAGATACCATGCTGTAATCGACATGCTTGGAAAATTTTGGCAGATAGACCGAATTGCAAGCTAAATTCAGCTTTTGCATGGGCAGTACATGCAAATAATTCATTGAAGATGGTTGGGGGCTATAGTCCTTATCAATTAGTGTTTGGTAGAAATCCTAAAATTCCATCCATTTTGGATGACCAGCCTCCAGCTTGGGAAGGGACTACAATTATCTCTGCCTTTGCTGATCATTTAAATGCATTACATAGCAGTAGAGAAGCTTTTTTGGAAGCAGAAGTCTCTGAAAGAATTCGCAGAGCTTTAAGGCATAATGTACGGCCATCAAATACTATTTTTCAGCAAGGAGACATAGTATACTATAAAAGAGACAATTTTAATGAATGGAAAGGCCCAGGGAAGATCATAAGCATAGATGGCAAAACAATTATTTTGCAACATGGCAATCAAACTGTTAGGGTACATTCATCAAGGATAATGGGTACAGATTACAAATTTTCAAATTTAGACAGAGCAGACAGACATGACGAGGAACCAGAGTCATCTGGTACGCACATGTTACAGAACTATGAGGGCCAGTTAATGATGAATTAGAACAGGCCATTTTTCTGAAAGGACAACTGCCAGAAGTTGGTTAAAAGTGACATACTTGCCAGAAGGGTCCAGTCACTTATGGCAAGGGGATGTGAAGAAAACTTAGAAGATCAGGATTTAAGGGTAGATTCACCTATGGCAGGAAAGGTTATTTTAAAGATCTTCTTGGCTCTAATAGCCACAAAGGCATGGGAATGCAAATCTACAGATATAAAAGCTGCCTTTTTGCAGGGGCATCAGCTCCAGAGAGACATTTTTCTCCATCCTCCAAATGAGGCAGCTAACACAGAAGGGGTACTCTGGAAGTTGAACAAATGTGTATATGGATTAAATGATGCGGGTCGAGTCTGGTATTTTTCGGTAAGGTCAGTTTTGTTAAAGTTAGGCTGTTGCCAGTTGAAAGCAGATCCAGCAATGTTTTACTGGCACTATAAAGGAAATCTTTCTGGCATCTTTATGATGCATGTCGATGATTTTTTGTGCAGTGGGATTCGTGATTTTGAAGCTATTGTAATCTCTGGTTTGAGGAAAGAAATCAGGGTTGGAAGTCAAGCTTCCAGTGCATTTAAATATATTGGGCTGGAAATTGGACAGCCTATGTTAGGGGTAACTTTACGTCAGCAATCTTATTTGGAAAGCATCAGCCCAATAGCAATTAGTCGTGGCCGGGTTTCACAAAAAGACGCAATGGTTTTAAAGATGGAAAAAGAGCAACTGCAAAGTTTAATTGGGCAACTGAATTAGTTAGGTAGACTGACTAGACCACACGTGAGTTTTGATGTTTTAGAGTCGAGTACAAAAATTAATGATCCCAAAGTGGAAGACAAAGCGTTGGTCAAACTAAAAATGCAGGAGTGTGTTTTGAGGTTCCCGGTTTTAGGTGAATTTAGGCACTTGAAACTCATAGTTTATAGTGATGTGTCCTATGCACATTTATGTGATGGGGTTTCAAGCGCAGGAGGTTTTATAATTTTCCTTTTGGGGAACAATGGTAACTGTTGCCCTCTTGTGTGGGAAACAAAGAAAATAAGGAGAATGGTCAAAAGAACTTTGGCTGCTGAGACGTTAAGCCTTGTAGAGGCGGTGGATATGGTCTATTATATATCTTAGATATTGACAGAAATTTTGGGATTAGGGGATTTGGGTAATATACCTATTGAATTAGGGCAGCACGGTAGAATTGTGGATAGCACAATTGCTTCACAGCTCCAGGGTCCCGGGCTCGATTCCGGCTTGGGTCACTGTTTGTGCGGAGTCTGCACATCCTCCCCGTGTGTGCGTGAGTTTCCTCCGGGTGCTCCGGTTTCCTCCCACAGTCCAAAGATGTGCAGGTTAGGTGGATTGGCCATGATAAATTACCCTTAGTGTCCAAAATTGCCCTTAGTGTTGGGTGGAGTTACTGGGTTATGGGGATAGGGTGGAGGTGTTGACCTTGGCTAGGGTGCTCTTTCCAAGAGCCGGTGCAGACTCGACGGGCCAAATGGCCTCCTTCTGCACTGTAAATTCTATGAACTATAAATGTCATAGTGACAATAAATCCCTGTGGGAAAATGTGCACTCTACAAAAAGTGTCAATGGAAAAAGGTTAAGGATAGACATCGCAAGTTTGAAGCAGATGTTGGACAGAGGGGAAATAGCAAAAATTAAATGGGTCAACAGTAGTTATCAATTGTCAGACAGTTTTACAAAAAGAGGGGCTAGTTCACAGAAACTTTTGGATATTGTTAATGAAGGGCGCCTGTTTCTGTGACTGTTTTTTTTTCTTCCAAAAAGAAAAAAAGAAGGGGGGATATTGCGTGTGTGTTTTTGAGTTTCTTGTAATTTTGTTTCCACCTAATTATTTTTTTCTCCGAGGACGAGGAGACTGTTAAGTAATGGGTTAAGAGACATTCCAATTAGTTGTCTCATTTATGTTAAGTATCTAATAATTGACACTGATATGTAAATGGGCTTCAGGTGGCCTTTGTGTCAGGTGATGTGATGACAGAGATTTGTGCAGAGACTGTTAAAGTGAAATAAAGGTGTTTGAGAAAAGGAGCAGTACCTTTGACTATTTATGCAACAGCAGCTAAACGTCTAACATTCAATGGGCTGGAAAGGAGGAGCGAAGGAGGTGGCGCATCAGACCATGCGAATACCATCAACGCCTGTTATTTGATGACCTGCTGGACCCAGGGTATCGCCGAACCCTTAGGCTGACCAAGGAGACCATGCGGCATCTATGCCAAATGATGGCTGTCAAGGTGACGGTCACCCTGGACAGTTTCACCAGGCGCCAAGCAGGGACCTGTCCATGATCCCACAGACGTCTGTGCACAGGTCCGTCATGGATGCCCTATATTACTGGGCAGCGGACTATATACACTTTAATGTGGTCTGAGCCCACCAGGATGACCGGGCAATGGATTCGCCACCGTCACTAGCATGGGTGCGGTCGATGGGACACATGTCCCCCGACGGGCACCGATGTATGAGGGGGTGTTCTTCATCAATCGGAAGGGCTTCCACTCCATGAATATGCAGTTGGTGTGTGACCACTGCATGCACAGGGTGCAGCACTGCCTACCTGTCCGCCTGGTGGCCGCCGCATGGGGTGTGGCACTGCTGCGTCAGGGTGGGCAACCTGCTAGTTCAGCCAGACTGAGTCACCACCTCCATGCCCCTGGAACCACCCGGCTCCACATCCCAGACGTGCCTGCTCCCTCCTCGAGGGCGATTGAACCCACCCGCCGGCAGCCCACTGCACCCCACCCATACCGCCCGCCATGGCCGGGTGTCCTGCACACGCATGCCACTAGCCAGGGAGCCCCTGAGCTGCCCGTGTCCAAGTGTCTCACACTGTGCATTATCTGTTCCCCCCCAAGGTAAAGGCAGCCCACAACCGTCGGGAGTGTCGAGAGCATTGGCCTGTCGCTGGCTGACCTAGGCCAGTCACAGCGGGATCTGGAACGGTCCCAGAGCGACGTGGCCCAGTCCCTGTGCTCCATAGCCACGAGCATGGATACCTTGAGGAAGGTGAGAGGAGGCCTCCAGGACTGGCAGTGCAAGCAGATGGCAGAGTCCCTGGGGCTCGCTCTGGTTGCACCCTTCCCCCAAGGAGTAGCCCAGGGGACATCGGGCATCCCGAGGGAGGAGGTGACCGGGCCCGTGCTGGTGAGTGGGGTGTGGGTGTTGGAGGAAGGCACAGGGCAGTACCCCCAGGACAGTCTGACATTCGCCCCAGAGTTGCCTTCGCAGGCGGCAGGGATCTAAGCCAGAGATGTGGGGGTGCCATGTGGTAGGCCCTACCCAGGGAGCAACCCAGCACTGCTCACCACTTCTATAACCACAACAGTTCTTTGAGAAGGTGACCAAACAGGTGGATGTGGGTAAAGCAGTTGATGTAGTGTATATGGATTTCAGTAAAGCGTTTGATAAGGTTCCCCATGGTAGGCTACTGCAGAAAATACGGAGGTATGGCATTCAGAGTGATTTAGCAGTTTGGATCAGAAATTGGCTAGCTGGAAGAAGACAAAGGGTGGTGGTTGATGGGAAATGTTCAGACTGGAGTCCAGTTACTAGTGGTGTACCACAAGGATCTGTTTTGGGGCCACTGCTGTTTGTCATTTTTATAAATGACCTGGAAGAGGGCGTAGAAGGATGGGTGAATAAATTTACAGATGACACTAAAGTCGGTGGAGTTGTGGACAGTGAGGAAAGATGTTACAAATTACAGCGGGACATAGATAAGCTGCAGCGCTGGGCTGAGAGGTGGCAAATGGAGTTTAATGCAGAAAAGTGTGAGGTGATTCATTTTGGAAGGAATAACAGGAAGACAGAGTACTGGGCTAATGGTAAGATTCTTGGCAGTGTGGATGAGCAGAGAGATCTCGGTGTCCATGTACATAGGTCCCTGAAAGTTGCCACCCAGGTTGAGAGGGTTGTTAAGAAGGCGTATGGTGTGTTAGCTTTTATTGGTAGAGGGATTGCGTTTCGGAGCCATGAGGTCATGTTGCAGCTGTACAAATCTCTGGTGCGGCCGCATTTGGAGTATTGCGTGCAATTCTGGTCGCCGCATTATAGGAAGAATGTGGAAGCATTGGAAAGGGTGCAGAGGAGATTTACCAGAATGTTGCCTGGTATGGAGGGAAGATCTTATGACGAAAGGCTGAGGGACTTGAGGCTGTTTTTGTTAGAGAGAAGAAGGTTAAGAGGTGACTTAATTGAGGCATACAAGATGATCAGAGGATTGGATAGGGTGGACAGTGAGAGCCTTCTTCCTCGGATGGTGATGTCTTGCACGAGGGGACATAGCTTTAAGTTGAGGGGAGATAGATATAAGACAGATGTCAGAGGTAGTTCTTTACGCAGAGAGTAGTAAGGGCGTGGAATGCCCTACCTGCAACTGTAGTGAACTCGCCAACACTAAGGGCATTCAAATGGTCATTGGATAGACCTATGGACGATAAGTGAATAGTGTAGATGGGCTTTAGAGTGGTTTCACAGGTCGACGCAACATTGAGGGCCGAAGGGCCTGTACTGTGCTGTAATGTTCTATGTTCTATGTTCTAACTCCCCACGACGTCCCCGGACCCCACACCCACCTCCCCAATAGGCCTGTGGGCCCGTGCGATGGAATGGCCAGCATGCTTGCAGGAGCACCCGGGCGGACAGTGACACCGGGGCAGGAGTCAGACTCAGACAAATGGTGTGGAGCGCCAGAGCTCATCGCACTGCTGGCCATCATCATCCTCCCTCCCGTGGGCCAGACCTGCTGATACTGTCAATCCAGGGCCAACACCCTGTGGCAAAGCTGGTGGAAAGCTCGGAGGGGAGGGCAGGTGCTCAGGGTAGGAGGGATGGAGTGCAGGAAGGGGGGACAGGGGCAGGATGGGTGGCCATGGCGGGGAAGGGGGCATGTGGGGCTGGGACGGGACGGTTGGGTGCTGGTGGCCAGGCTGCCTATTCGACGAACTTGGAGGTGATTAGGTTATCCCTTGCATGACAGCCCTGGTGCACACATCGTGTGGCCTCCTGTGCCTGCCCAGGCCCCATGCCCTGCTCAACCTAGCCCTCCTCTGCAACCTCCTCGTCGGACGGGGCCTGGCCTTCATCCTCCTCCAGCATGTCACCACTCTGCTGTGTGATGTTGTGGAGGACACAGCGAACCAGCACGATGTGGGAGACCATACTAGAGTGATACTGGAGGGCCCCACCAGAGCAGTCCAGGCACCTGAACCACACCTTCAGGACGCCAATGCACTGCTAGATGAGGCTCCTGGTTTCTGCGTAGATAACGTTGTAACAGTTCTCCGAACCAGTCTGGGCCTCAGGACAGGCGTCATCAGCCAAGACCGCAGCAAATAACCCCTGTCGCCATAGAGCCAACCTCTCACCCGAGGGGGTGCCTCAAATGTGTCAGGGACCATCGAGTGTGCCAGGACGAATGCATCATACACACTGCCTGGATACCAGGCACAAGCGTGCAAGATGTGCAGCCGGAGGTCACACACCAACTGCATGTTCATGGAGCGGAAGCCCTTCCCTATGAAGGGCACCGCCTCATGCGGCGGTGCTTGTAGGTGAATATGTGTCCCATTGATCACCCCCTGGACCTGGGCATGCCTGCAATGGCAGTGAATCCCACTGCCCAGGCGACTTGGTGGGTTCAGTCCACACTGAAGTCTATGTAGTGCACCGCTCAGGTATACAGGGCATCCATGACGGTGCGGATGCACTAGTGTACAGAGGTCTGGGAGATCCTAGACACAACCTCACTCAGCACCTGGAAGGACCCTGTGGGGTAGAGGTTCAGGGTGACCATCACCTTGACTGGGAGTGGCTGTCCTCCCCCATATCCCCGCAGTCCCAGGTGCACCATAATTTGGCAAAGGTGTCTCCCTATGCAGCAGTAACCGTCAGCAACACGCTCTGTCCAGCAGGCCCTCTAATGACAGACGCTGCTGATACACATGAGGCCTATTGTGGCGCTGCCTTCCCACCTCCTCCTCGGCCTATTGGATGGCCGGTTCTCCAGCTTCACCGGTTAGGCCCTGCTCCTCTGGGGCAGGCACCTGTTCTGCAGGGCCCTCCCCGAGCAGCTCCTTTTTGTGCAGCCTTGGTGGGATTGTGAGGGCCGCTGCGGCCAAGCAGTTGCCAACCATTCCTGGCTGAACTCTGATGTCCATTGTCTGCAGGTAAAGGGCAGACATGTCAGCAAGGTGGATACTCCTCCCATCCAAGTCCAATGGATTACACGGTGGCCCTGCGTTGCACTGCGGCCTCTGCCCCCGCATGTTCCCCACCCCTCCCCTGCTGCCCAATCCAACCCCCACCCACGGCTGGTCCCTCCAGAACTTCTGCACCACACCCCAGGTCCATGCCGGGCACCAGGGGGCCTCTAACCCCGCCACCTGTCTCTGCGGCAGGGGTACCGGTGGATAGCGCTACCCATGCCATCGATACGCTCTGCTGCCCCTGTCCTGTGCCCTGGGTCTACTGTGGCCGTCCTCCTGTGGTGTGCCCTGTGATGCCCCACCAGCAGGATGCCACCTGGTTATGGGATGGGGTGAGTTATCGGGGGGGCGGGGGGGGGGGGGTGGGGGGGGAGGCAAGAGTCACCTTGTGCCACCTATCGGCTCCCTACTTGGTGGAGGGCATGCGGGCATGGCCTGCGATTGGGCTAGATGAGGGGGGGGGGCACCTGTTGGGTCAGTAGCTGTTGTGTGCTGTTGGTCCTGTGTGCAACGCATGGGTTGTGCTTACCTGTCTGGGGGCAGAATGAATGGGAGCAGGGTTTCAGCGTGCAGGCGGTGTTTGGTGACAGCCGGAGATCCTGCGGGTGAGCTGGCTGGTAGTGGTCACTGATGGGGCATCCATCCTGAGGGAGGCAGTGTGCCAGGGTGGGTGCCAAGGGCCAAGGCACATGCATCCGCAGTTTGGGGTGCACTCTGCACCTTCCCTGCTCCCCCTGCAGGGGGGCAGTGCCTCGGATGGGTGCACTGAGTGGCAGCATCTGGTGGGCCACTGACTGTGCTGGACCATGCCCATCCCGTTGCTGGGTCGACTGGGGTCCGGGGGTTCCTAGGAGTGTGGCATGGGTGGGCGGCACCCATACAGCTGGTGACACTCTGCCCATTCACAGGACACGGTGGGCACTCAGCGGAATGCGCAGTCAGATGGCTGCCTTACAGGCCGCAACAATGGCGGTTCATGCCTTGACACCCTGAACCTGGGGGGAGACCCCAAACTCATGGTCCATGTCCTGGACAAGCCCCGCTACTCCCTCCCAGCCAGTGTCACAACTGTCAGCCCACAATAGTGCATTCGGACACTTTTCTTACCTCCTCTCTCTCCCTCAGCAGCCATAGCGCCCGGTCCCCATTTCTAAATACCACAAGTGAACCGCACTGGTGTCAATTCCACCTGGCATCTTTGTAGTGATGGGTGGCAGTGCCAAGGTACTCGGGTGCCAGAGTGAGAGCCAAGGGGCCACTCCGCCCTGTCTCCGACCACCCAGGGGTATCCAATGGACTGGGAAACGCCCCCAGGTGCTGTTAGTTCCCTGGCGTCGGGAGAATCTGGTGAGTGTATATTTAAATGAGCCTAATGGTTCAGTTGAATCTTGAGAGAAGTCAAAGTGTCGCGAATCGGGAGAGGCCTCTCGCGCCAATCAACGGCCTCGTCGCATCACCAAGTTGGGCCTGACGAGGCCGATATACCACACCCAGTATTTGTTAAATATAAGTCGAGCTTAGTAGTAATATGACCAAATAAAAAAGGTTTGTTGCTGGTTTCACAAAGTTCTGAAAAGTTATTCTGAAATTCAAATATGCTAATATTAATAATAATCATAATAATAATTGCTTATTGTCACAAGTAGGCTTCAATGAAGTTACTGTGAAAAGCCCCTAGTCGTCACATTCCGACGCCTGTTCGGGGAGGCTGGAACGGGAATTGAAACCGCACTGCTGGTCTTGTTCTACATTACAAGCCAGCTGTCTTAGCCCACTATGCTAAACCAGCCCCAATAATAGGGAATAAAATTTTAAAAATCATTTTAACCTCTGCAAGCTTTATTCAATGTAAATTATTTAGATATGGCTGAGACATCAAGGAGCTGACTTTGGGAATTTTAAATGTAAAGACACTTTAAACCTAGTCAATACAAACCTCAAACCTACTTAAGTCCATGTCCCTCACCTCCTCCGATAAACTCCCTGTGGACACTGGAAGAGTCTGAAAATAAAGTTTTCATGCTTGCAGCGTTTATTCAGTCCTGTGACATTAAGAAATTGAAAAATAACAATTGGCAAGTTTCTAAATCTTGGCATGGCACTGGATTGCATCTGATGGGAAACGCAAGTCGTGTGAGAATATTTCCTGGAGGTAGGCCCTTACGTTGAATTATAGAACCTGTACAGTGCAGAAGGAGGCCATTTGGCCCATCGAGTCTGATACCTAGGCTCGTCTTCCTGTCCTATCCCCTTTAGTGATCATGCAGTGATCATGGCCTACACATCTTTGGATAGTGGGAGGAAACCGGAGCACCCGGAGGAAACCCACGCAGACATGGGGAGAAAGTGCAACCTCCACACAGACAGTCACCCGAGGCCGCAGTTGAACCCGGGTCCCTGGCAACAGTACTTGCCACTGTGCCACCTTGCCACCCTATTCCATATTGCCAATATTAGTAACCAACAGTCTGTGACCCCATTTGTTTTCAAGAATGCAATAAATGCATTTGGAATTCAGAATATTTTTGTAATTAAAATTTGCCTTTACCTGGCTACTAAGTCACTCTGAAGTCAGGCACTGATCATTTCTGAATCATTTAATCACTTCTGAAGAGGTTTCACATGGATATAGAAACTGATAAGCTATGAGTCGGTGACTAATTCCACAAGATGCCTTGTGTTCTTTTCATTTCAATTTACTCAGAAAAACCAATGTCCATAAAGTCTTCAACAACAGGCGTGCCAATATTCGACCAGAAGACCAAAAAACATAGGAGCAGAATTAGGCCATTCAGCCCATCCAGTCTGCTCCGCCATTCAATTGTGGCTTGGATTGGATTTGTTTATTGTGACGTGTACCGAGGTACAGTGAAAAGTAATTTTCTGCGAGCAGCTCAACAGATCATTAAATACATGGAAGAAAAGGGAATAAAAGAAAATACATAATAGGGCAACACAACATACAATATAACTACATAAGCACTGGCATCGGATGAAGCATACAGGGTGTAGTGTTAATGAGGTCAGTCCATAAGAGGGTCATTTAGGAGTCTGGTGACAGTGGGGAAGAAGCTGTTTTTGAGTCTGTTCGTGCGTGTTCTCAGACTTCTGTATCTCCTGCCCGATGGAAGAAGTTGGAAGAGTGAGTAAGCCGGGTGGGAGGGATCTTTGATTATGCTGCCTGCTTTCCCCAGGCAGCGGGAGGTGTAGATGGAGTCAATGGATGGGAGGCAGGTTTGTGTGATGGACTGGGCAGTGTTCTTGACTCTCTGAAGTTTCTTGCGGTCCTGGGCCGAGCAGTTGCCATACCAGGCTGTGATGCAGCCCGATAGGATGTTTTCTATGGTGCATTTGTAAAAGTTGGTAAGGATTAATGTGGACATGCCGAATTTCCTTAGTTTCCTGGGGAAGTATAGGCGCTGTTGTGCTTTCTTGGTGGTAGCGTCAACGTGGTGGACCAGGACAGATTTTTGGAGATGTGCACCCCTAAGAATTTGAAACTACTAACCATCTCCACCTCGGCCCCGTTGATGCTGACAAGGGTGTGTACAGTACTTTGCTTCCTGAAGTCAATGACCAGCTCTTTAGTGTTGCTGGCATTGAGGGAGAGATTGTTGTCGCTACACCACTCCACTAGGTTCTTTATCTCCAGCCTGTATTCTGACTCGTCGTTATTCGAGATCCGGCCCACTATGGTCGTATCGTCAGCAAACTTGTAGATGGAGTTGGGACCAAGTTTTGCCACACGGTCGTGTGTGTACAGGGAGTAGAGTAGGGGGCTAAGTACGCAGCCTTGCGGGGCCCCGGTGTTGAGGACTATTGTGGAGGAGGTGTGATTGTTCATTCTTACTGATTGCGGTCTGTTGGTCAGAAAATTGAGGATCCAGTTGCAGAGTGGGGAGCCAAGTCCTAGGTTTTGGAGCTTTGATATGAGCTTGGCTGGGTTTATGGTGTTGAAGGCGGAGCTGTAATCAATAAATAGGAGTCTGATGTAGGAGTCCTTGTTTTCGAGATGCTCTAGGGATGAGTGTAGAGCCTGGGAAATGGCGTCTGATGTGGACCGGTTGCAGCGGTATGTGAATTGCAGTGGATCAAGGCGTTCTGGGAGTATGGAGGTGATGCACTTCATGATCAACCTCTCGAAGCACTTCATTACGACTGAAGTCAGGGCCACTGGACGGTAGTCATTGAGGCACGTTGCCTGTTTCTTCTTTGGTACCAGTATAATGGTGGTCTTCTTGAAGCACGTGGGGACCTTGGAGTGGTGTAGGGACAGGTTAAAGATGTCCGCGAATACCTCCGCCAGCTGGTCCGCGCAGGCTCTGAGTGCACGACCAGGGATCCCGTTCGGGCCCGTCGCCTTCCGAGGGTTCACTTTCAGGAAGGCCAATCTGACTTCGGAAGCTGTGATGGTGGGTATGGGTGAGTTATGGGCTGCTGGGGCACTCATGGGGCTGATATGTTTCTCATCCCCATTCTCCTGTCTTCTCCCCATAACCCCTGATCCCCCTATTAATCAAGAACCTATCTATCTCTGTCTTAACGTCACTCAGTGATTTGGCCTCCACAGCCTTCTGCGGCACAAACTCACCACCCTCTGGCTAAAGAAATTCCTCCTCATCTCTGTTTTAAAGGATCGTCCCTTCAGTCTGAGGCTGTGTCTCCGGGCTCTAGTTTTTCCTGATCGTGGAAACATCCTCTCCACGACCACTCTATTCAGGCCTCTCAGTATCCTGCAAGTTTCAATACGATCCCCCCTCACCCTTCTAAACTCAAACGAGTACAGACCCAGAGTCCTCAACCGCTCCTCATATGACAAGGCAGGTCTTGAAACTCACCAGTTACAACTCCTCCGGCCATAACCATTTGCCGTTCCTGAAGTAAATAAATTAGTTAATGGTTTTCTATCGTTGTAAGAATGTGAAGATTGTGTGGAAAATCCAATGGCAAATCTTTTTCTCAGGTCTCCACTGATGCCTTTTCCACATTCACTTTTCGAAGGAAAAAATTATCAAAATCACGCAAACAAAGTCAACGTGACCACCAGATGTTCCAAAGTTCTTTGCGGCCAATGAAGTACCTTGGAAGAGAAGTCACTGTTGTAATGTAGGAAATGAGGCAGCCAATTTGCCCACAGCAAACTCTCACAAACAACAATGACCAGATAATCTGTTTTCTGTAATGTTGATTGAGGGCTAAAGGTTAGCCAAAACATGAGGGATAACTTCCCTATTCTTCCTTGATATAATGCCGTGGGATCTTTTACAGCCGCCCGCGAAGCAAACAGGACCTCAGCTCTGACACTGCAGCAGTCCAGCAGTGCTGCACTTGAGTGTGAGCTTTATGATTTTTGTGTCCATGTCCTGGAGTGGGACTTGAACCCACAAGCTTCTGATTCAGTGGTGAGTGTGCCACCGATTGAACCGCAGCTGAAGTACATCACATTTGATGGTGGGGGTCGGGGCACAACATCATGGCTGAGATCAACAGGTCCAGGCAGCGAGCGACCAAGGGGGTCATGCAGCCCCACTGTCTGCTCCTCCACCACAGCTATATTCACTGTTGTGTGTCCCTGGACTGGGCAACATTGAAGCACTCTGTACCTGGTGGGCACCGCAGGGGCTGAGGTGTTTTATCAACTCCGTTGATCAGATTTCAGATTGCTGTTTTCCGTTTCCTTTGCTTTTTGTTTGATGCTGTGTCTCTTTAAGGGGCTGATCTCTTGATTTCCCCCTTAGTTTTGTTTATTTCTTAATTTATTATAGTTTAATTGTTTCAACCTAAAAATAGTATGGTGGTTGAGATCAAGGCAGAAAAGCTCCAAACTGTTGACTGTGCTGCACATACCGATCTCTGGGTCGCCCCTCACAACCAAACAAACCAGTCTTCCAACAATGAGAAAAACATCAAACGCAATGGATAATTGCCCACGAATGTACCCAGAACACAGGTGTCATTCACTTATTTCGTCAGAATATTCAAAATGCGAACTACACATCAATAATGCCCAAAAGAAAATGCGACACAATAGTATTCAGCATCATTCAATTTCACTTAGTTGGGATTGTTGAAACTGGCAATATATTGCTTTCCACCTCCAAGACCTTGGATCCAACTTTCCACCACATGCAAATTACAATCCTATAAAGTAGCATAAGAATCCCATCAATCAGTCCAGCCCAGAGCTGAGGGAAATCATCTAATAAAAACAGCTGGATTCTAATGACAGCCAATCCTTAGAGTTAAGCGTGTGACCTTTTCTTCAGGGTCAAGTGCATAAGCATTTCAAGCGACTGATTGATTCAAGATTTGTTTTCAATTCTTCGGAAGGCAGGAACAGTAGTAGGCCATCCAGGCCCTTGAGACCGTTCTGCCATTCAATTATTAGATCCTTCATTTACCCACCTTTGCACCATATCCCTTGATACGCGCACCTATCAAAACTCTATTGATTACCGTCTTCAAAATTTAAGTTGCTCCAGCTAATGCTTTCATTTCACCCCCCTCCCTCCGACACACACACACACAAGAACTGCTGCACTTTTCAGCAAGAGGATAAAGATGTGGCAGGAATATCAAAGAGTACAGACTGGCTCCTGACTATCAATAAGGCGATTTCATCAGTAGGCAACAAGAGTGATTTTTGAAATGGGTTGAATGGTACAGCTCCTCGATTGACATCCAAAGCCTACGATCAAGTATAAAGTGATAAAATACATCGAATGAAATACAGCGACCCGAGGGTTAAAGAATCTGAGAACTCGGTTCCATAGCCATCTCCGGTGAAATGTTTTGCTTTCCGATTGTAGGCTAATTAGACTAACTTAAAAAGATCTAAATATATGAAATTAAAATATCGAATATAGATATAAAACATTCTGTTATATATAACTCTCTTCCTCAAAGGTGGTGGAGTCAAGGCCTTTGGATATTGTTAAGGCCGAGTTGGATAGATTTTTGATTCACAAGGGGGTGAAAGGTTATCGGGGGTTAGGCGGGAATGTGGGGCTGAAGTTACAATCAGATCAGCTGTGGTCTTATCGAATGGCGGAGCAGGCTCTTGGGGCCGAGTGGCCGACGCCTGCTCCTAGCTCGAATGACCGCAGAATTATTCCAAATTTATTTCACAGCGCATGGCTGTGACAACTGACAATCTGGCAAATTCATCGGCCAAGATTGTACGACCCTACCGTCTGGAGGGATATTACAGTCCTGCTGAACGGAATGGGGTGGAGTGGGGGGGGGGGGGGGGCAGTGTGGGGGGGTCGGCGGGACCACAAAATCCAGGCCATTGTCTTATTTATTTGATTTAATTTGTCTCCTGGTTCGATTAAGAATATGTCCCTCCTGGCATTTCCCTGATTCTCTGTGACCTTATTTTCAGTATCTGCTATCAGGCAAACCAAGAGTTAGGGATTGATAAGCACAGACTCTCCTCAATGGCGGGAAGCCAGCGACTAGATGAGCCGAGAGATTTTGAGATCCAAGTACAAAAATCAATAGAAGCTAGTGGACAGGTACAAAAATTAACTTGCAACTCTAAAAGAACGTTGTCCTTTATTTCAAAAGCGCTGGAAGTTATGTTACAGCTGCAATGAAATCTGCTCAGATCCTGTCTGAAGGACTGTGCTCAGTTGTGGGCACTGCACCTGAGGAAGGATATACTGCTCTTGGAGGGGGTGTTGCCCGGGCTCATCAGATTGATGCCTGGGTTAAAAGAGTTAAATTATGAGGAAGTTAATCGGACAAACTGAGGGCACTGTTGCTAAGTTTGCAGATGATACAAAAATATGCAGAGGGACAGGCAGTATTGAGGAAGCAGGGGAGCTGGAGAAGGACTTGGGCAGGGTTGGGGAGTGGGCAAAGAAGTGGCAGATGGAACACAATGTGGAAAAGTGTGAGATTATGCACTTTGGAAGGAGGAATGGAGGCATAGACTATTTTCTAAATGGGGAAATACTTAGGAAATCAGAAGCACAAAGGGACTTGGGTGTCCTTGATTACGATTCTCTTAAGGTTAACATGCAGGTTCAGGCAGCAGTTCAGAGGGCAAATGGAACGTTAGCATTCATGTCGAGAGGGCTAGAATACAAGAGCAGGGATGTACTTCTGAGGCTGTATAAGGCTCTGGTCAGACCCCATTTGGTGTACTGTGATCAGTTTTGGACCCCATATCTAAGGAAGGATGTTCTGGCCTTGGATGGGACCAGAGGAGGTTCACAAGAATGATCACCGAAATGAAGAGTTTGCTTTATGAAGAACAGTTGAGGACTATGGGCCTGAATTCATTGGAGTTTAGGAGGATGGAGGGTGGGGGGTGGGGGGTGGGGGGGGGGGGATCTTAGAACAAAGAACAAAGAAAAGTACAGCACAGGAACAGGCCCTTCGGCCCTCCAAGCCTGTGCCGACCATGCTGCCCGTCTAAACTAAAATCTTCTACACTTCCGGTGTCCGTATCCCGCTATTCCCATCCTATTCATGTATTTGTCAAGATGCCCCTTAAACGTCACGATCGTCCCTGCTTCCACCACCTCTTCCGGCAGCGAGTTCCAAGCACCCACTACCCTCTGTATAAAAAACTTGCCTCGTACATATCCTCTAAACCTTGCCCCACGCACCTTAAACCTATGCCCCCTAGTAATTGACCCCTCTACCCTGGGGAAAAGCCTCTGACTATCCACTCTGTCTATGCCCCTCATAATTTTGTAGACCTCTATCAGGTCGCCCCTCAACCTCCTTCGTTCCAGTGAGAACAAACCAAATTTATTCAACCTATCCTCATAGCTAATGCCCTCCATACCAGGCAACATCCTGGTAAATCTTTTCTGCACCCTCTCTAAAGCCTCCACATCCTTCTGGTAGTGTGGCGACCAGAATTGAACACTATACTATAATGTGGCCTAACTAAGGTTCTATACAGCTGCAACATGACTTGCCAATTTTTATATTCAATGCCCCGGCCAATGAAGGCAAGCATGCCGTATGCCTTCTTGACTACCTTCTCCACCTGTTGCCCCTTTCAGTGACCTGTGGACCTGTACACCTAGATCTTTCTGACTGTCAATACTCTTGAGGGTTCTACCATTCACTGTATATTCCCTACCTGCATTAGACCTTCCAAAATGTATTACCTCACATTTGTTCGGATTAAACTCCATCTGCCATCTCTCCGCCCAAATCTCCAAACGATCTAAATCCTGCTGTATCCTCTGACAGTCCTCATCGCTATCCGTAATTCCACCAACCTTTGTGTCGTCCACAAACTTACTAATCAGACCAGTTACATTTTTCTCCATATCATTTATATATACTACAAACAGCAAAGGTCCCAGCACTGATCCCTGTGGAACACCACTGGTCACAGCCCTCAGTCAGAAAAGCACCCTTCCATTGTCTTCTATGGCCTAGCCAGTTCTGTATCCATCTTACCAGCTCACCTCTGATCCCGTGTGACTTCACCTTTTGTACCAGTCTGCCATGAGTGACCTTGTCAAAGGCCTTACTGAAGTCCATAGAGATAACATCCACTGCCCTACCTGCATCAATCATCATTGTGACCTCCTCGAAAAACTCTATCAAGTTAGTGTGACACGACCGCTCCTTCACAAAACCATGCTGCCTCTCACTAATACGTCCATTTGCTTCCAAATGGGAGTAGATCCTGTCTCGAAGAATTCTCTCCAGTAATTTCCCTACCACTGACGTAAGACTCACCGGCCTGTAGTTCCCTGGATTATCCTTGCTACCCTTCTTAAACAAAGGAACAACATTGGCTATTCTCCAGTCCTCCGGGACATCACCTGAAGACAGTGAGGATCCAAAGATTTCTGTCAAGGCCTCAGCAATTTCCTCTCTTGCCTCCTTCAGTATTCTGGGGTAGATTCCATCAGGCCCTGGGGACTTACCTGCCTTGATATTTTTCAAGACGCCCAACACATCGGGCGTCATTCTCCGACCCCCCGCCGGGTCGGAGAATGGCCGTTGGCCGCCGTGAATCCCGCCCCCGCCCCCGCCGAAGTCTCCGAAGGGAGAAAAGTCGGCGGGGCGTTAATGGCGCCGCTGCCGCGGAGAATGTCACGGGTCTGCGCAAGGCAGCCGATTTTCGGCCTGCCGATATTCTCCCTTCCGGATGGGCCGAAGTCCCGTCGACGTGATGACCGTTCACGTCAACGTGAATCAAACCTCCTTTTCATCGGCGTGACCCGGTGCTCCAGGCTCACGCCGACCAGCGAGGAGGTGAGTGACGGCCTGGGGGGTTGGCTCTGGGCAGGAAATGGCGTGGCCGCAGACTGATTGCCTGAGGAGAGGTGTGTCTCGGCTTGTGTGTGTGTGCGGCGGGGGGGGGGGGGGGGGTGGTGGTTAGAGTAGGCTGGGCTCCGGGGGAGTGCCGGGAGGGGGTCCGTGCCGGGGTGGAGGTTGGGGGTTGTGGAGGGGGTCCGTGCCGGGGTGGAGGTTGGGGGGGGGTCCGTGCTGGGGTGGAGGTTGGGGGTTGGGGAGGGGGTCCGTGCCGGGGTGGAGGTTGGGGAGAGGGTCCGTGCCGGGGTGGAGGTTGGGGAGGGGGTCCGTGCCGGGGTGGAGGTTGGGGAGGGGGTCCGTGCCGGGGTGGAGGTTGGGGAGGGGGTCCGTGCCGGGGTGGAGGTTGGGGGGGGTCCGTGCTGGGGTGGAGGTTGGGGGTTGGGGAGGGGGTCCGTGCCGGGGTGGAAGTTTGGGGTGGGTCCGTGCTGGGGTGGAGGTTGGGGGTTGGGGAGGGGGTCCGTGCCGGGGTGGAGGTTGGGGAGGGGGTCCGTGCCGGGGTGGGTGTTGGGGAGGGGGTCCGTGCCGGGGTGGAGGTTGGGGGGGGGGGGGGTCCGTGCCGGGGTGGGTGATGGGAGGGCAAATGAGTTGGTCCACCTGGCCAGGTGCCAGCCTCCAACAGTTGGACCCATGCGGTCCATGCCACCTGGCTGGGGGGAGGAGGGGATATGGGCAATGATGACATGTCGTCGTTCCCCTCCCCCCCACCAGGCCGTCATGTTTTCAGACCATCCAGCGATGTTGGCCGCCGTGGTGGCAGCCGCTCATGTCTATGTTGCCCTGGATGAGGAGGAGGAGGAGGAGGAGGAGGAGCGTGCCAGAGAGGCGGCGCAGGCTGCCGCAGAGGGGCAGGCGGCAGCCGCCCAGGCTGGAGGGACACCTGACCGACAGGACGAGGAGGGGGAGGAGGACGTCGCGGCCCCACGGCAACGGAGGCACCCGAGGGCGCCCCGTGTGTACCGGCCCCGGCAGTCATACCAGGACCTCACGGACCGGGAATGCAGGAGGAGACTCCGGATGAGCCGGGAAACCGTGGCACACATCTGCCACCTGCTGGCACACCTGTCACCGCGTGGCACTGGCGGGGGACACCCTCTCCCCGTGTCCGTCAAGGTTACGGTGGCCCTGAACTTTTATGCAACGGGGTCATTCCAGGCACCGAGTGGGGACCTGTCCGGCATATCGCAGACATCGGTGCATCGGTGCATCCGGGCAGTGACAGATGCCCTTTATGCCATGGCGCACCGCTACATCCGCTTCCCCGTGGACCGGGCCAGCCAAGATGCCCGGGCCGTGGGCTTCTCTGCCATTGCCGGGTTCCCCATGGTCCAGGGCGCGATTGATGGGATGCAAGTCGCCGTGCGGCCACCTGCAGATAACAGGGCCGTGTTCACTAATAGGAAGGGGACCTATTCGATGAACGTACAGGTGGTCTGCGACCACCGCATGATGATCCTGCACGTCTGCGCCCGTCACCCAGGCAGTGTACACGACTCATTCGTGTTGTCGCGGTCATCCATCCCCGGCATGTGCGAGGGACGCCATCCCCGGCTGAGGGGCTGGTTGCTGGGCGACAGGGGCTACCCATTGCGATCGTGGCTGATGACGCCTATACGGAGGCCACGCAATGAGGCGGAGAACCGCTACAATGATGCCCATGTAGCGACAAGGGGAGTGATCGAGAGGTGCTTTGGCGTGCTGAAGATGCGTTTCAGGTGCCTGGACCTCTCTGGGGGCGCCCTCCAGTATCGGTCAGGTAGGGTCGGCCGCATCATTGTGGTGTGCTCGGTCCTGCACAACATAGCCCAGCAGAGGGGCGATGTGCCGCAGGCAGAGGAGGGCGGAGTGGAGGAGCAGCAGGAAGAGGCCCAGTCCTCCCCAGATGAGGGGGATGGGGGCAATGGTCAGGGCAGACGGGGTAGACACAGGCGGGTGGCTGTCCACCGTTACCGGCTGGCCCAGCTGGCACGGGACAGACTGATAGACGCCCACTTCACTGACTAGATGGGCGTGGGAATCGGGTAGTATGGCCACAGACCGCACACCATGGCAACAGCCGACCACCCACACCCCCCACCCATCCACCCACCCAGCACCCTCACCCCCCTCCCCAACCCCACACACCCCACCCGCATGCACACCACCCCCCCACTCCCAATTGCCGATCCACCGGCGGCACAACGGGCCGGGCTCATCCAGTTGCGGGTGGACGCGTGTCTATCGCAGGCCATGGAGAATGATGACAACCCGCCTCCGATGAGCTCCTGGCTCTACATCGTTGGACTATGTCTGACCCATGGCCACAGTACCACCATCTACCCGGACCATCCCTGCATGCGGCTGTGACACTGCAGCGCACGGTCCCGTCCTCTGCCCGGGGGATGTTGATGGCGGCCCAGGGGGAAGGGGGCAGACTCACCTGGGGCTGAGGTAAGACCACCCCTCACACACACACTTGCGCTCAACGTACATGACACCCCCGCACACTTTGGACAGAGCACAAAGGCAGCTTCGGTAGGTGTAACATTGACTTTAATAACCAAAGGAGTTCATGCACGTGCCCTAGCGCCTAAAACTCATCTGTGCCCTGCACCCGTGCCAACTTACTCAGTGTCTAATTGTTTGGCCTTACGGGCCCTTTGACTACGTCTACGTGGTTCCCCAGACGGTACAGCAGAACTGGGGGTGGACTCCTGTGATTCCTGCCCTCTGACACTGGATCCCTTTGGCGGCCGTTTCCTGGGGCGTCCTGGCCTAGATGGGCCAGGCTGCGGCCCGGGCGACTGGGATGGCGAGCTGCCAGCCTGTCCTGCCCGTTGCCCACCCGATGCACCTGGGACGGAAGGGGGGGAGTCCGAGGTGTCGCGGTGTACCGGGACCTCCCCTACAGAGGGAGCCGGGACGGACCACACCACCTCCTCCTCCCTCGGGGTGCCCGATGGCCCCCAGGCCTCTACATGGGTGGGGGATGCGAACGGACTGGCCATCCGACGCGCCCCCGACATCTGGCGCTGCCAGTCCTGGAGGCCCGTGCTGGTATCGACAGGGGTCTGCAGGTTTGCAGCCATGGAGCCCAGGGGGTTGTCGAACCCTGTCTGCGACAGTGCGACGCCAGCTCGCACATGGCCACTGGCGCCGATGCCCTCAGCGATGGCCTGCTGAGACTGGGCCATGGCCTGCAGAGACTGGGTCATGGCCTGCAGAGACTGGGCTATGGCCTGCTGAGACTGGGCTATGGCGTTGAGCGCCTCTGCCATCTGGCGCTGGCACTGGCTCATGGCCTCCTGTGAGAGGGCAGCCATTTCCTGGGCCACAGACGCCGCCTGCACGGAAGGCCCCAGGCCTCGCAAACCGTTCCCCATGTCTGACACCGTCGCACCCATTGCCTCCACCGCGGACGCCACCCGTGCGGTGTCAGCCTGGGTGGCACGCATGACCGGGACCACTCCCAGCTCCTGGACGCGGGTGGACTCCTCCACCTGCGACCGCAGCCGCCGCAAGCCACCCGTCACCCTATTCGCTCGTCTCCGTGTCGGTGGTTGCATCGGATCTATGTGTGGGTGTGGTAACTGCAGGAACCCGGGATCCATCTGGGCGGCAGATGTTCGCTTGGCCTGGGCTGCCCTCCGACCGCCCGGTCCCTCTGCTGCTCCTACCTCCACCTGCTGTACCGGGACGGCTGTGTTGTGCGCACCAGTGAGTGTACCAGACGCCTCATCACTAAAGTGCCCAACCGTGGTGAGTGTTTCTGCGATGGTGGAGGGTGTTGGTGACAGCAGTGGCGTTGTGTCGTGCTCTTCGTCCCACTCTGAGTCCATGGCACTTTGGGGTGGGGGTTCGTCTCCACCCATCCACTCTGAGTCACTGTCCGGTATTTCGTCTTCCCGGGTAGGGGTGTCCTGGGTAGTGCTGTCCCGGGTAGTGCTGTCCTGGGAAGTGCTGTCCCGGGTGGTGCTGTCCCGGGTAGTGGTGTCCCGGGTAGGGGTGTCCTGGGTAGTGGTGTCCCGGGTAGGGGTGTCCTGGGTAGTGGTGTCCTGGGTAGTGGTGTCCTGGCTCGGATGTGACGGGGGCCTGTGGTTGCCCCCCTCATCGCTGGGTGGTCGCTCCCGCACGTGACGGGGGTGTCGTCTCCCTGTTGCTCCAGGTCTCTCCGTCTCCCGTGGTCTCCGAGGGGCATCCTGCGGGCGTCGCATGCTGGAGGGTCCGGGTCTCTCCGTCTCCCGTGGTCTCCGAGGGGCATCCTGCGAGCGTCGCAAGCTGGAGGGTTCGGGTCTCTCCGTCTCCCGTGGTCTCCGAGGGGCATCCTGCGGGCGTCGCATGCTGGAGGGTTCGGGTCTCTCCGTCTCCCGTGGTCTCCGAGGGGCATCCTGCGGGCGTCGCATGCTGGAGGGTTCGGGTCTCTCCGTCTCCCGTGGTCTCCGAGGGGCATCCTGCGGGCGTCGCATGCTGGAGGGTGCGGGTCTCTCCGTCTCCCGTGGTCTCCGAGGGGCATCCTGCGGGCGTCGCATGCTGGAGGGTGCGGGTCTCTCCGTCCCCCGTGGTCTCCGAGGGGCATCCTGCGGGCGGTCTGCATCTGCGGGGATGGGTGCCTGGACGTTTGGTCCTGCGATACACAATGAAGCATGCATGGTTAGACATCAGGCAGTGATCAGGTGATACGGGAGAGGGGGATATAGTGGAGGGGGGATATGGGGACGGGCTGTTGGTGGCTCACTTGCTCGTGGGGCCCCGACCTCTGCATCAGCAACCTCCCGGTCCTCAGGTCCGCCAGCCAGTTCCAGGGCCCTTTCCTCGTGTACGGTCAGTGGCCTCTCATCAGCGGGCCCTCCTCCAGTCCTCACATGCTCCCTATTGTTGTGTGCGCGCTTCTCCTGGGGGGGGGGGGGGGGGGGGGGGTGGTGGCAGGGGTAAAAGGCAACAGTGTTAGGCAGGTATATGAATGCACGCCATCGGTTGCGCGTGCATTGCAGAGGTGAAGGTTAGGGCTGGATTCACTTGGGGATATGGAGGATATGGGGGAGGGGGGGATATGGGGGAGGGGGGATATGGGGGAGGGGGGATATGGGGGATATGGGGGAGGGGGGAATATGGGGGATATGGTGGAGGGGGGATATGGGGGATATGGGGGAGGGGGGATATGGGGGATATGGGGGAGGGGGGGATATGGGGAGGGGGGATATGGGGGATATGGGGAGGGGGGATATGTGGGAGGGGGGATATGGGGAGGGGGGGATATGGGGAATATGGGGGAGGGGGGATATGGGGGAGGGGCGAATATGGGGGATATGGGGGAGGGGGGATATGGGGGAGGGGGGGATATGGGGGAGGGGGGGATTTGGGGGACAGGGGATATGGGGGATATGAGGGACGCTCACCCTGCCTGCTCTGACGAGGTCGTTCACCTTCTTGTGGCACTGGGTGCCTGTCCGTGGTGTTAGGGCCACAGCGGTGACGGCCTCTGCCACCTCCCTCCACAGACGCCGGCTGTGGCGTGGGGCAACTCTGCGGCCGTGCCCGGGATACAGGGCGTCCCTCCTCTGCTCCACCGCATCCAGGAGCGCCTCCACATCGCGTGACTCGAACCTCGGGACTGAGCGACGGCCAGCCATCAAGTCGGGTGTTGCGGTCGGCTGTTCCGGTCGGGTGGGGGGGAGCTGCGCGGCCTTATGAGCCGTCACGCCGTGCAGCGCGTATGACGCTGCACGGCGTGAACCACTGCGCAAGCGCGGATCCCGTTACGTCGCTGCTAGCCCATTTCGGGCCGCAGACTATCGGTCCATTTTTATGACGTGACGCAAGTGGGATTTGCGCCGTTTTTTGCGCCGATCGGCGGAGTTTCCGCCGATAACGGAGAATTTCGCCCATCGTCTTTTTGGATCTCAATGTGACCCAGGCTATCTACACACCCTTCTCCAGATTCAACATCCACCAATTCCTTCTCTTTGGTGAATACTGATGCAAAGTATTAATTTAGTACCTCACCCATTTCCTCTGGCTCCACACATAGATTCCAGCCCCTGTCCTTCAGTGGGCCAACCCTTTCCCTGGCTACACTCTTGCAATTTATGTATGTGTAAAAAGCCTTGGGTTTTCCTTAACCCTTCTTGCCAATGACTTTTCGTGTCCCCTTTTAGCCCTCCTGACTCCTTGCTTAAGTTCCTTCCTACTTTCCTTATATTCCACACAGGCTTCGTCTGTTCCCTGCCTTCTAGCGGTGACAAATGCCTCCTTTTTCTTTTTGATGTGGCCTACAATATCTCTCATTATCCAAGGTTCCCGAAATTTGCCGTATTTATCCTTGTTCCTCACAGGAACATGCCTGTCCTGAATTCCTTTCAACTGACATTTGAAAGCCTCCCACATGTCAGATTTGATTTACCTTCAAACATCCGCCCCCAATCTAGGTTCTTCAGTTCCCGCCTAATATTGTTATAATTAGTCTTTCCCCAATTTAGCACATTCACCCTAGGACCACTCTTATCCTTGTCCACCAGCACTTTAAAACTTACTGAATTGTAGTCACTGTTCCCCAAATGCTCCCCTACTGAAACTTCTACCACCTGGCCAGACTCATTCCCCAATACCAACTCCAGTACAGCCCCTTCTCTAGTTGGACTATCTACATATTGTTTGAAGAAGCCCTCCTGGATGCTCCTTACAAACTCTGCTCCGTCCAAGCCCCTAGCACTAAGTGAGTCCCAGTCAATATTGGGGAAGTTAAAGTCTCCCATCACAACAACCCTGTTGCTTTTACTCCTTTCCAAAATCTGTCTACCTATCTGCTCCTCTATCTCCCGCTGGCTGTTGGGTGGCCTGTAGTAAACCTCCAACATTGTGACTGCACCCTTCTTATTCCTGATCTCTTCCCATATAGCCTCACTGCCCTCTGAGGTGTCCTTCCGCAGTAAAGCTGTGATATTCTCCCTAACCAGTAATGCAACTCCTCCACCCCTTTTACATCCCCCTCTATTCCGCCTGAAACATCTAAATCCTGGAACGTTTAGCTGCCAATCCTGTCCTTTCCTCAACCAAGTCTCTGTAATGGCAACAACATCATAATTCCAAGTACTAATCCAAGCTCGAAGTTCATCTGCCTTACCTGTTATACTTCTTGCATTAAAACATGTTTCTTATTGAAACTTTCAGGATACTGTGAGGCCTGGATAGAGTGGACATGGAGAGGATATTTCCACTAGTAGGAAAAACTAGAACCATAGGACATAACCTCTGACTGAAGAGACGGTCCTTTAAAAGGGATGAGGAGGAATTTCTTCAGCCAGATTAAATGAAATGAAAATCGCTTATTGTCACAAGTAGGCTTCAAATGAAGTTACTGTGAACAGCCCCTAGTCGCCACATTCCGGCGCCTGTTCGGGGAGGCTGTTACGGGATTCGAACCGTGCTATTGGTCAGCGATTTAGCCCTGTGCTAAACAGCCCCTGTTCATATGGCCCTTGTTCATAGCTTATGACAGCATGGAACATGGAGAGAAGCTCAACTGAATTCAAAATTCACAATGTGCAAGAAAGGGGACTTGCAGGGGACATACAGGTTCATGAAGCTGAATGGCCTACTCTTGTTGTTATATTCTTCTGAAACAATGGTAGCTAAATTTTGTGTGGTGAACTACACACTGCGATGTTCCTGAGAGCTGTATGAGGCAAAGGGGAAATGTTCTACAAGGTCCACTTTTAGGCATGGGGACCGCAATCATGGGGGCGCAGTGACCGGTCCTGGTGAGGTGGGTGGCACATTAGCTTTGTACTTCCTATAATCTGACTGAATTCAGCCTGCAGCACATTGCATAATGTGTAGGTGACTGGCTGCAAGTTCAATAGAGAACCCAGCAACGTGAGTGGCTAGCACAGCATACAGCTAGCCCAATCGGCTTAAAGGCATTCTCCCCCTGTCAAAGGGGAGCTGAGCTCATGCAACAGGAGCTGCTGGAGGGATTTGATTTGAAGGAAGAGCAGAGCAAGTGGAACAACCTGGCATCAGAACAATGGGTGGAAAGGAGAAGGTGGGTGATTGGATAGTTGGATGAGTGGGTAAGGTGAATGATTGTGGGTGGGCAGTTGGGTAAATGGTAACCGGATCGTCTGGTCAGGTCAGGATTAGTCGGGATGGTAGTGGGGTGGTCAGAGGTTAATTAGGTCCGATTGGGGGGGGACAGTCAGGTCTAGTTGGGTTAGGGGGCAGTCAGGTTTGATTGGGGGAGCACAGTAGGTTTAGTTGGGTTGGGGGTGCAGTCGGGTTTGATCGGGGTGCGGTAATCGTGTTGGGTTGACTCGGTGGGGGGGGGGGGGAGCATTGCAGTAGTTGTGTCATGTCAGGGAGTGTGGTAGGGTTCAGTCAGGGGGGATAGTCGAGGGTGGGGGGTTACTGAGGCAGGATGATTGGGAGGGGAGGGTAGGGGGTTACTGAGGCAGGATGATTGGGAGGGGAGGGTAGATTATGGAGTTGCCAAGTAGCTAGATCAGGCTTTAAACTAACAAACATTTACTGGGTAACTATTGAGGTAAGTCACACAGATCTGTGTCCCAAATCTCCAGCTCAGTGTTAGAAGTTTTGCACGGTCTCCAGGGCAGCAGGGGGATTGTCCACCAGAAGTTTAAACTTCCCGGGAAATCCCACATAGGTCCCCATGTCAGGGCTTCCGCAAGCTCCTATTGCGCATCTTCCATCATACATCCGGCCTCCACAGTCTGGAGAAAGGAAGATTTGAAGCTTGAGTATATCCAATATTTTAACCTTTTCTTTTGCATACAGGTCTCCTGATCTGAGGAATTGCTAGGATTAGTTCCCTGGATGTAGGCAAGGTTTTACAAAGAGAGCTCAACAGTGTATAAATAAGGGATAATCTGTGACAATGTGATTTTGATTCAGACAAAAGCAAGGGACTTTGGTACATTCGAAATAAAACGAAAAGCCCATTTATTCCTTATGTGTGATGGAACCTATCAAAGGAGAAATTGAAAGCAACATACAGGTGGGACGTGAGCTGACCACATCTGAACTGCGTGGGACAGCAGTAACCAAAACAAACACCATTTGGGTTACATTGTCACATCTGGTGAGTGAGTGCACAGGCTTCACACTGAAGGTTATGGCAAATTTTGGATCTGCACTCGATCATTTTATCGGTTTTAGCGTCACAGATTTCCTCCATAAGTACCATAACTTTATTGACCAGTCATGAATAGCATCACAAGAAGGAGAGTGGCAGATAGGTTTGGGTTGTAGCATTGAAATAGTATACTGTAGTCTTACTTGCGCTCTTAAATGCTCTTTTCCTATCTCGTAGGGAGGAGGTTGATGAATACTCAATGTAAAGACTCAATGTAAATCCACAAGTAGGTATATTGTGCATGCAGTATTTGTATAAACTGGGTAAAGTTTACACTGAATTGTGTAATATAGAAAACTAAAGAAGTGCTAAACCTGTTAGTGAGCTAATCTGATTGTCCTGATGAGCGTATCACTGAAACTGGTTACGTTTAACTCAGGAAGGGACTTGTACTCTGTGTATCAGTTCCCATTTCAAATTATTTCACACCTCTTTCTCAGCTGGATATTAAGTAAAAGGCTTGTGGCTCCATTTTCCCAAGAGGTGGAAGGGCTAGCAATATGCAGAGGAAAGTGTCGAACCAGGAACTCTTCGTGCTGCCATGTCATATCGCCAGCAGCCAACACCTAATTGGCCTGGCTGCTCACTGGCCAGTCACTTAAGGACACAAAGAAGTGCCACTTTTGACCACTGGCAGCATTTAACCTGCGTTGGGTGGGCTTGCTGCCTCTCGGGGACACACAGGTGGTGTCGGAGCGGGTTTCTGGGGGAAGGGGCTCCTCAATCGGCATTCCTAGACCCGGACCACCCTCCCATTGCGATGGCACCAGATGCGCATCCTGACCCCAGACCCTATCATTCCGCTCCCCCCCCCCCCAACTTATCAATCTCACCACTTGTTGAGAGCACCTTATCATTGAGGCACCTTATGTTACAGCATCCGCAGTGACCATTGCTTGCGCTGGCACTGTCAATCGTACGGAGCTGCCAACCCACTGATTGGGCGATATCCTCAAATGGACAGCAGCCCTGGTGACAGCCTGTTAATTAGCTGCCAACAGCAAAATGCTGCACCAGAGTCCCACTGGTTGGCTTCTGCTTTTAGCCTTGACAGCAGGACTTCAATCTCCACTGACTTCCGACCCTCTCAGTTGCTCTCTTCCCAGAAAATTTGTATTTCATCTGCTATTGAATTATGTCCTCCGATACACAAAAGGAAAACTGCACTGTGACTTTTACTCGAGATATATCCAGATACTGTGCTTTTGTCCTAATTGAACTTAAATTGTCACTGATTAGCCCTGATTTTCATACTCTTTGTAAGACCATTCCTGCACTCATAGGCCGGACCCTACCTATTTTAACATCAGGGAAACTCCTGCACATCCTAGTGTCAGTGGACTGCTAACCTCGCACAAATAATAGCATCCTAAAATGAGGGGGAAGATTTTAATTTACCTCCGATTTTGAAGCTAGATTTGGCGCGGCATCATTGGTGTGAGCTTGAATTGAAAAGCCTGAGGAACGATGGGAATTGGCCCTCGTGGCCTTATCAGAGTATTCGGTCAAAGGTGTCTAAAGGGCCTGCAAAAGGCACTTGCCCAAGCAAAAATAAGATCCCTGTTGGGCAGCCTTCCTTCACTGTCAGTGGCCTGCAGTTGTATACTGAAGTGCAGGGGAGATAGTTGATCAGAATATGGAGGGCGGGCCAAGGGGAAGCAAGGGGGAGGTGGGATGGGGAGGGGGTAGAATCATAACTTCTGTGGAGTGATAAAGAATACTCCTGCTCCTAACTCCACAGGAACCTAATGAGAAGAAAAAGAGCAAACCTGTCCCATTCATGGCCAACTAACTTGACATGAGCGCAATGCAGACCTCTTTCAGCCCCGGTAAGGTACTCTCCTTCTGCTCCGAAAGAGGTTAATTGAATTATTGGTGCTTTCAGCCAAGTGTCAATGAGACTGCAAAGTGGCCCAAACACTGTCACTGTGTACACATCAAGCACCATCGACTGGCTGTGTTCATCCACTGGGAAGACTATTGACATTGTTCAAGTACATTACCTCTGTCTGATAGGCCAACCTTCAAAACAGTTATTCAAAGAGCTTCATCAACATGAAAGAGCTGCAAAGTTTCTATATCAGCAATTCAGTTTAACCTGGCTGTGAGACAGGGGAACAGGACACATCACCAGGGCTGTGTGCTTACATAATCTCTGAACAGGCGATTCTGTGCATTTGCTGACAAGGAAATCTGCTTTCTTTATTCTGAATTTTAATAAAAACCTTAGATATCCATGCATCTCGTCTGACTGATTTGTGTATGAATGTGTGTTAGGCTGCCTTTACTGCCTTTAATGACGCTGTCATTATTCTGTTCATGAATAAATCTGTTTGATCATTTAGATTGTTACAAAGCCTGACACGGGTGGTATTGGGCCAAATTGCACCATATAAATCAGAATGTGGCAGACAATGTAAGAGTTAACATTGCTCTAGGCAAAGAAAGAAGCGTTTTAAATAAGCGCAGTTGCCTTCTTTATTCTTACTGGCGTCTGCTATGCCTCATGTCCCTTCTGAAGATAGATAATGAGATAGATTTTGTTCTGAGCAGCAAATGAACAGAACTAGCTGTCGGTTCCATACGCGTCACCACTTTCTATGTTTCATAGAATCCTTACAGTGCAGAAGGAGGTCATTCAGCCCATTGAGTCTCCGCCTGCCCTCCGAAAGGGCACCCGAACCTCAGCCCACTCCCCCCACCCTATCCCCATAAATCCACCTCACCTTTGGACACACATGACCAATCCGCCTAACCTGCACATCTTCCGACTGTGGGAGGAAACCATCGCAGACACGGGGAGAACATCCAAACTCCACACAGACAGTGACCCAAGGCCGGAATTGAACGCGGGTCCCTGGCGCTGTGAGGCAGCAGTGTTAATCACTCTGCCACCATGCCACCCAAATGTTTGCACTGGTGTTTACTGTAAATTGGGAGCCAAAGGTGCACTGCCCTCGACAGGGTATCTGGGACATTTGTGAGGAGGGCAAGCAATCAGCCAGGGCCTTGAAAGATTACACAATGGGTTTCAAAAAGTAGAAGACAAACAACTGTTTCAACAGCAAGGGCAACTTTAGACAGGCACCACAGGGCATTACTTAACATAGAGAGTGTTCAACAGCAGGAATAAATTGCAAGGAAGGGTGGTGAAGACCAGGATATTGGATCTATTTATGAAAGAGCACAGAACTGTAATGAGATGATGGCAGGGTTTGTACTTTCTAATAAGATCAGTTGCAGGAAGAACAAGCTATTTCTTTTCTCATGGTGGGGGTTGTTGCCAGGAGGGAAGGGGTGGGGTTGGTGGTGGTGGTGGTGGGGGGGGGGGGGGGGGGGGGGGGGAGGCGTTAAATGGCATGAGATGCGTGCGTATAATAAAACTGGTTCCTGCACTTTGCTTGTCAGTGAACCGGAACAAATTTTCTCCTGTGATATGTGCAACTTTGTGAGATGGCAGTCAGTTAATAAGCAGCCATATTTTTCAAAGCTGGTCACAAGTTGAATTGCAAATCTGTGACTGTGCTCTTTTCATGCACCATATTTTTTAATGTCTAAAAAAACGTTTGTGTCTCGGGTGAGAGAATCAGAGGGTCATACAGCCATCACAATTATTAGGGAGGCCATTTAGCCCTTTGAGTCCATGCTGGCTCTCTGCAGAGCAATCCAGTCAATTCCGTTCTCCCGCTCCATTCCCTCGACCCTGCAAGGTTATTTCCCTGGAGAATCTGTCCAATTTCCTTTTGAAATCCTTAATCCTCTTTACTTCCACCACTCTGGCAGACATTCACTCACCGTGTAAAAATGTTCTTCCTCATATCCCACATCTTGCCCAAAACCTCAACCTGTGTCGCCTGGTCCTTGTACTATCAGCTAATGGGAACAAGCTTTTCTTTTTCTACCTCAGTGTGGGAGTGTATGGGCAGGGAACTAAAAGGAGAGTTGACTAGAAGCTCAGATTCATACCTGTGGACTCTTTCCTTCCCTTCCTTGGTTTCTCTGTCTCCATTTCTAGGGATAAGCTATTGACAAGGGCCCATTGTAGACCTACTGACTTGCACAGTTAATTTGGTTCCCCTTCTATTCTTCCAGTTTCTCCATCTCCATCACATTAGTTCTGACAATGTCACCTTCCATACGCTGCTTCCAATGTGTCTTCCAATTCTTTAGGTGAGGATTCCCTCCACCATGGTTGACAGGGCCTTCCAGTGTGTCTGTACTGTTTCCCATAGTTCTGCTGTCACCCCTTCCCCTCCTTCCCAAAATTGCAATAGGGTTCTCCTACCACCCCAACTTCCTTCACATTCAACGAATCATCCTCCACTGTTTTTGCCACCTCCATTTTCTACCCCCACCGAACACATCTTTCCCTCCCCCCTCCTCTTACAATTCTGAGGAATCGTAGTAATCCAGGAGACATGAACATGAAGGTTTAAATACATGTAATCTGAGCTCAAAAATAAAGCCACACAACACAAGTGTCCCAGCCCGGAACTAACAGAACATCTGGTCCGGGTCCAGGGCGATATTTAAAAGCCTCGGTAACGAGTGCCCGGTGGATGGGCCTCCACCCGTTACCATGGGAATGTGTACTCCATGAGCCCACGGGGAGATCGATGAATGATTCACCATGGTCCTCGTGAGGGGGTTATCAGATGAATTCATTCCCTTCATGACACTGTGATCCCCCCCCTCAATTATCTCGAAAAGCCCCCCCCACCCCGACTCTCATGGCACCTTCCCATCCAAACAGAAGAGATGCAACCCCTGCCCTTTTACCTCCTCCCTTCCTTCCCTCTGTCCGAGGCCCCAAAGATTCCTCCCAGGAGAAATAGGGATTTACTTGTATTTCTTTCAATTAAAAAAAACACATTTGCTGCTCAAAATTTGGGACTGGATTCTCTGTTTTGGAGACTAAGCCCCCCATGCCAGCGTGAAAACGGTGGTCTTTTAAACCAGGAAAACGGCCACCGATTCCCTGTATTGCTGGGAGCTAGCAGGGAGGCAGCGTAGAGCTCGCAGCTCTAGCTGCCGATACGGCCCTCAGAACTTCCTGTTCCGAGGCCGCGCATGTGCACCGTGGTGGTCTGCAGCGGCCGCGCCGTGCTTCATGGCAGACACAGCCCCCGGACCCGGACCGCTAAAGTAGTGTCCCACTTCGGCCGCTCATGCGCCCCGCACCGCACGGCCACAGTGACCCCAGCCCCGAATGAAGCCCCCCCCTGCCCACGGATCGGCCCTCCCGCGACTGTGGCGGACTGAGTCTGCAGCCTCCACGCTGAGTTCATGAATGGTGTGAGCACCCGTAACCCACGCCATCGGGAACTCGGCCGGTCGAGGGGCAGAACATTGCGGGGTGGGCCTCAGGTGGATAATCGGAGCGCTTTTCAGGGGGCGGCCAATTCAAAAACCGGAGCCTCTCCCATAATGTGTGTCAAATCGGATTCTCCGCACCATCGCCGAACACGATTTCGCCGTTGACGAGCGGAGAATCCAACCCATGGTCTCCTCTCCATTGGAGAGACCAAACAGGGATTGAGGAACTGGTTCGTGGACCACCTCCCTCAGATTTGGATTTTGTTTACTGTCACATGTACCGAGGTACAGTGGAATGTATTTTTCTGCGAGCAGCTCAAAGAGATCATTTAGTACATTAAACGAAACTAAAAGAAAAAGAAAATACATAATAGGGCAACACAAGCTACACAATGTAACTACATAACACCGGCATCGGATGAAGCATACAGGGTGTAGTATTAATCAGGTCAGTCCATAAGAGGGTCGTTTAGGAGTCTGGTAACAGCGGGGAAGAAGCTGTTTTTGAGTCTGTTCGTGCGTGTTCTCAGACTTTTGTATCTCCTGCCCGATGGAAGAAGTTGGAAGAGTGAGTAAGCCAGGTGGGAGGGGTCTTTGATTATGCTGCCCTTTTTCCCCAGGCAGTGGGAGGTGTAGATAGAGTCAGTGGATGGGAGGCAGGTTTGTGTGATGGACTGGGCTGTGTTCACGACTCTCTGAAGTTTCTTGCGGTCTTGGGCCGAGCAATTGCCATACCAGACTGTTATGCAGCCAGATAGGATGCTTTCTATGGTGCATCCGTAAAAGTTGGTAAGAGTTAATGTGGACATGCCGAATTTCCTTAGTTTCCTGGGGAAGTATTGGCGCTGTTGTGCTTTCTTGGTCGTAGCGTCGACGTGGGTGGACCAGGACAGATTTTTGGAGATGTGTACCCCTAGGAATTTGAAACTGCTAACCAGCTCCACCTCGGCCCCATTGATGCTGACAGGGGTGTTCACAGTACTTGGCTTCCTGAAGTCAATGACCAGCTCTTTAGTGTTGCTGGCATTGAGGGAGAGATTGTTGTCGCTGCACCACTCCACTAGGTTCTCAATCTCCCTCCTGTATTCTGCCTCATCGTTATTCGAGATCCAGCCCACTATGGCTGTATCGTCAGCAAACCTGTAGATGGAGTTGGAACCAAATTTTGCCTCGCATTCACGTGTGTACAGGGAGTAGAGTAGGGGACTAAGTATGCAGCCTTGCGGGGCCCCGATATTGAGGACTGTTGTGGAGGAGGTGTTGTTGTTCATTCTTACTGATTATGGTCTGTGAGTTAGAAAGTCGAAGATCTAGTTGCAGAGTGAGGAGCCAAGTCCTAGGTTTTGGAGCTTTAATATGAGCTTGTCTGGGATTATGGTGTTGAAGGTGGAACTGTAGTCAATAAATAGGAGTCTGAAGTAGGAGTCCTTGTTGTTGAGATGCTCTAGGGATGAATGTACGGCCAGGGAAATGGCGCCTGCTGTGAACCGGTTGCGGCGGTATGCAAATTGCAGTGGATCAAGGCGTTCTGGGAGTATGGAGGTGATGCGCTTCATGACCAACCTCTCGAAGCACTTAATTACGCCTGACGTCAGGGCCATCGGACGGTAGTCATTGAGGCACGTTGCCTGGTTCTTTTTTGGTATGATGGTGGTCTTCTTGAAGCAGGTGGGAACCTCGGAGCGGAGTAGGGACAGGTTAAAGATGTCCGCAAACACATCTGCCAGCTGGTCCGCGCAGGCTCTGAGTGCACATCCAGGGATCCCGTCCGGACCCGTCGCCTTCCGAGGGTTCACTTTCAGGAAAGGCAATCTGACTTTGGAAGTTGTGATGGTGGGTATGGGTGAGTTATGGGCTGCTGGGGCACTCAACAGCGGATTGATGGTTTCCTGCTGGAACCGAGCACAGAATGCATTGAGTTCATCGGGGACTGCAAGTGTGACCCTGAGCTTCCGGTGGCCTGCCTTCTTAAATCTCCACCCCACTCACACTCTGGCCTCTCTCACCCTGCCACATTAATTAACCTCAAAATGTTTTGGGAGAATTACGCCCTTAGCCTCAGTAACGGAAAATCCTGCCTCCGATCTGGCCTGTGAGAATCTCACTTTCTGGCTCTTGCGAGCTTTGGGCCCGTTTCACCGTTTAAGCTCACAGCTAATGTGGTCTCAAAATCGCCTCCTCTGACCTGAAACATTGGGTGGGACTTTGCGGCTCTTCCCCCTGGTGGAATCTTCCAGTCCCACCAAAGGCGACCCTACCCCACAGCAGCAGGTTCCCTGGCGGCGGGACGGATGAGCCAGGCACAACACCGTAGATACCCCACTGAGTATTTCCAGCACGACCTGGTCTATATATAAACCTAAAAGCACTTATCTTAGCGTATCACTGCCAATATTAATACTACAGGAATCCTGTGTGGCATAACTTACACTGTAACAGTACTATGCTATGTGGATGAGACAAATCGATGGTGAACAACCGTCAAAAGCTTCAGAGTTAATGAAAGAAAGAATATTTAGGCTTTTTCATATTACACCTCGGTACACTCTGATTGTCTAACAGCAATACCAAAAGTGGTCTCCGTGTCTGTCGGCCAGTGCTGTGGCAATCAGGTCAACATACTGAGCAGAGGATACAAAATATACACAAAGGATAAAGTGAATCCCTCAGAGGCGCACTGGGATTGAGGGACTGGACTAAGATGAGCAAAGCTGAGCACTGTGATGGGAGCGCTGTCAAATAATATCGCACATAGCGACAACCACTCACTGCGCAGCATCCAGTTGTGGTGTAGCGATTAAAATCGTTCAACAAGCTTCCATTTCCTTCATGTACCTTAATGGAGAAAGGCTACAGTTTTTCAAGGATTGCTTTTCCTGCAGAATTATTCACTTCCTTTAAACATGGCCACAGATTGTGTCAGACAGGGGGCGGGGCTGAACGGAAACGCTTCAAAGGGTCATTTAGTGCAGGTTTGGCTGGGAGTTTCTCCCCGCCTCTGTTAGCGAGTTTCCCACCGCCATCAACCACACTTCGGGCAAGGGTTAATGGCTGCGTTGTGCTTAGGCGAGAGCGCGACGAGGCGTTAAATCGTGGGAGAGGTCAGAATCGAGAACCGTGCCGGGCGCCGATTGGTTTGCGATCTAACTGGCCCGCCCCCATTGACAAAATCAGGAACCCACCGTAGCGTGGCGAGAAACCATTAATCACCACTTAAGCCCAATCTCCATATAGTTAATGGGAGCGACCCCCTATCTAACGGCCTTCCGTGATCTAACGGCCTCCCCGGCAAGTGGTCACGCGGGCGCCGATTAATACTCCTGTTTAAAAATGTGAAGCTGGCAGAAGGGCTGCTGCGGGGACCAAGGGGGTGAGGAGCCATCTTCGCTCACAAGCAAAGAGTCCGGAGGCACTGGGGTTACTGCCCCGGTGCTTGGAGCGGGGTGGGGGAGCCTCGGGGTGGGCAGCGTTGGTTGGGGTGGGTCGCCATCGAGGGGCGGGCTGTTGCGGAGCAGGGGTGTAGCTGCCACGGGCGTCCGGCTTGCCAATCACTGGACCGTTTGGTCCCATTCTGGGGGCAACACCAGCCCCAGCCCACATGCCCCCCCCCCCAACCACCCATATCTCCCACTGACTGCAAAGGCCTCTGGCCGCGTGGCTGAAGGGTATTGCTAATATGGAATTGGCAATTGTAGTTAAGTGAGCACTTTACACACCCCAAGTGGTTTCCCGTGGGTGGGTGGGCCAGGTAGCATGTGGGAGTTATTGCCTAGCCTCCCAATTGGACCATGATGCCTGAACATTGCGGGAGGCAACACCTAGGACATAGCGGCCAACATCCGAATACCCAGGGGCTGGGCCCCAGCATCAGGGACATTTCTGCGGCCAGGTGGTGGGTATGTGCACCAGGGAGGCGACTAGTGCCCGGTCAAGGTAACGTTGCGTGCAAGTCTCTGGGGTACAGCGTCTGGGTCACCGGGTCTGGTGAGCAGGGCCCCCGCTGCAGCCGGGGGTGCATGGGCAGGGCGTGCCGGATAGGGGGGGAAACAATGGGGGGAACTGGAGGGTCCCGGGGTGCAAGACACCGCAGGTTGTCAGTCTCACACCCTCTCCTAATTCCTTGCAGATATTAAAGGGTATGGACAACATCTTGAACCCGCGGAAGTTGCCCTAGTGGTGCCGCTGGCAGGCCAGGCGGCCATGCACCTGAGAAGGCGCCAGTGTCAACAGAGGCTCGAGGCCTCGCCCCGCACCCTGTGGACCCGGCTGCCCAACAGGCCAGTGACAGCCCAAGGTGTGCAGGTGTTGCTGAATATTCCAACAAATGACGGACAGCGTGTGCAGCAGGAGGCTCAGCCTCAACAAGGAGACAGTACAACACCTGTGCATGTCCCTGTGGACTTGGAACCATGTGGAGGCGGATGGTACCTGCTCTCGGTGGCTATCAAGGTCAACGCAGCTCTGAACGTCTATGCCTCAGGATCCTTTCAGGGCTCAAGCGGGGACTTGTGGGGCATCTCACAAGCTACAGCCCACAAGTGCATCTGTGAAGTCACGGATGCCCTATTTGACTGGGCAGTGGACGATATAAACTTTGACATGGACCAAGCCCAACAAGATGCCAGGCAGCAGAATTCTCCCCCATCGGCGCGTTGCCCCACGCCCAGGATCTAATAGTAGGCACACATGTCGCCATGCGCTCACTGGACCATCAGGGAGTGCCCAACATCAACAGGAGGGGTTCCACTCCCTGAACACCCAGCTCGTGTTTGACCAACACATGAAGATCATGCATGTGCGTGCCCTCTTCACAGGGAATGTGCATGACAGCTACATCCTGGGAAATCGGACATCCCCGGCCTCTTCAAAGACTACCCCAGGGTGGCTGGTTGGCTCTTGGGGATAAAACCGCTGAGGACATGGCTAATGACGCCAGTACGGAGGCCGGTGACCAAAGCGGATGACTGATACAACGAGGCCCATGTGGCCACCCGGACAGTGCATTGGACTCCTCACAATGCGGTTCCGATGCCTCGGCCACTCTGGTGGTGCACTCCAGAGGGTCGCCCGCTTCATGGTGGTTTGCTGTGCTCTCACAACCTGGCACAGCAGTGGGGTAACATGCTAGGGGTGGAGGGGAGGAACATTCGGCCACATCCGCAGAGGAGGATGAGGTTGAGGATGAGGAGGTACCGGACCAGAAAGGGCTGGAGGACGAGCCTGGGAAGGAACCGTAAGACCAGCCGGAGAATGGAGGACAGGTGGCACTGGTGAGGATCTGGCAAACCCGGAGGGCCAGGGAGGCCCTCATCCACACCCACTTCATATAGGACGAGGCTCTTCTGAAATCCCCCCAAAATGCCCCCCCTTCCTGCCCCCCATCCCTCAGACATCCCCCTCACCCCCCCATTCACCACCACCCTTCACCCTTCCACCCTCACGCCCAACAATTTCCTACCATCCCAAGGCCTCTGTCACATCACTCCAGGGTGCTGGCACTGTGTCGGCACCATCAACGGGATTTACCAACTCTTCCTGCCAGTAGGATCTTCTGATCTTTGCAAAAGCGAACTCCCACAATGCATTTTCCGGCAGGGAGGGTGCGAACAATGGGCAACCCCGATGAGAGCGGCAGGGCCACTGCCGGCAAATGGCAGGTCGCCAATGGCAAAACACAACATGGGGGGGTGGGTGATTCCCACCCACTGCAGCACATTCCATAGAATCATAGGATGCCTACAGTGCAGAAGGAGGCCATTCAGCCCATCAAATCTGCACCGATCCTCTGAAAGAGCGCCCTACCTAGGCCCACTCCCCCGCCCTATCCCGCTTAACCTGCACATCTTTGTGCTGTGGGAGGAAACCAGAGCAGACAGAGGAAACCCACGCAGAATGTGAAAACTCCACACAGACAGTTGCACAAAGTAATTGAACCTGGGTCTCTGGCGCTGTGCGGCAACAGCACTAACCACAATGCCACCATGCCACATCAAATAAACATGAAAATTACCCATTTGTTCACTGGGCACTCACCAGTGTTCTCCCTGGAAACCAGTCTCCATTCAATACTGGCTTTTTTGACTACACCTTCTACTTTCTTCCTCGCCCAGAACTCGACAAGCAACACTATTCTTTCCGGGCAGACAATCCTCCTCTCTCCCTGGCATTCAACACTCATTATGTACAGTCCTCTCACCACTTCCTAGTCTCAGTATGACTGTTGTGACTGGCAAGTTAACATTGTTAACAACACCACATGGACTGCAGCGGTTCAAGAAGGCAGCTCACCGCCAACTTCTCAATTAGGGATGGGCAATAAATGCTGGCCTAGGCAAAAACACGCACATCCCAAGAGTGAATTTAAAAAATGTATTGTAATACCACTGAATCACACAATTTATATTACAGTAAGACTGCATTACAAAACTCAAACGGTAACAATACTCATCCACATTTTCAAGCTGCAATAGGACTGCGCTGCTTAAATTTTTTCCCACCGTTTAACATTATAGAACAGATCCCAAGCAGCATTCCGATCAGGAGATGGCAATTGGAGTTAACATTGTTCACGCTAGGCGGCACAGTTGTGCAGTGGTTAGCACTGCTGCCTCAGGGTGCTGAGGACCCAGGTTCGATCCCGGCCCCGGGTCACTGTCCTTGTGGAGTTTGCACATTCTCCCCGTGTCTGCGTGGGTCTCACCCCCAAAACTCAAAAGATGTGCAGGGAAGGTGGATTGGCCCTTAATTGGAAAAAAAGAATTGGGTACTCTAAATTTATTTAGAAGAAAGCACTGTTCATATTATCAGCACATGAAAATAGATCTACCTGGCTGGATAAGAACCTTTGGGAACTGATTGCCCATCCTCTGCGTCACGGTAGCATTGTGGATAGCACAATTGCTTCACAGCTCCAGGGTCCCAGGTTCGATTCCAGCTTGGGTCACTGTCTGTGCGCAGTCTGCACATCCTCCCCGTGTGTGCGTGGGTTTCCTCCGGGTGCTCCGGTTCCCTCCCACAGTCCAAAGATGTGCGGGTTAGGTGGATTGGCCATGATAAATTGCCCTTAGTAACCACAATTGCCCTTAATGTTGGGTGGGGTTGCTGGGTTATGGGGATAGGGTGTGGAGGTGTTGAGTTTGGGTAGGGTGCTCTTTCCAAGAGCCGGTGCAGACTCAATGGGCTGAATGGCCTCCTTCTGCACTGTAAATTCTATGAAATTCTATGAGTCACCTTATTTCACTGGAAGCCCTCTCATGTTCTCACTCCTCTGCCAAGCATGGTGCACAAAGCACCCTGAATCCAATTGTCACGGGTCTTTAACAAAGAATTGTTGCTTTCTTCTCTAGCTGATTAACTGACTAAAAGCAAAGCAGCCTGCGGCAACATGTTCCCGGTGCACAACACACGCACCGTGATAACATTGCAATCTGTCACCCATTGAATTAGTATAGCAATTATAATGCCTATATTAACAGATCTCGTAGAATTATCACATACATTTAAGCTAATTTTTGCTTGAGGAGTTTTTAGGTTGTGGGCCAAGTGCCGTGTGCCCAGTACATTACTTCCAAATTTATTGGTACCTTGAGCACACTTAACAGAGGTGTTAATGGTCAATAGTCTTGCCCAAGTTATATGAAGAAGTGTGAAGCGAGTGTCGGTATTTTCCTTCAGTCGACAAAATGATTTCCTGAAGTCAGCTGATCAATATGTGTACCTCGCTGTTTCTTTCAGGATTATCCATCGTATTAGGTTAAATTGATTTAATCCAACAAAAAAAAGATATTCAATGAACAGAGACAGGATTTGTTACAGAATAAGAGGATTAATCCAACACAGAGTGACTGTATACCTAACGTGTCAGATTAAGTTGATTTAATTGGACAAGAAATAACCTTTCTGAAAACAAATTGATATTCAACAAATATTGAAAGGATTTTAAAAATGCGATAATGTCCTTAACAGGATTAACTCAATTATGAGTGACAGCAGAGTTGAGTGATAGACTAAATTCCGTGACGCTCAAGAGCAGTGTCTTGGAGAATGCTTATGTAAAGATGATTCATCCACTATGCTCTTTGCATGGGATTTATGGTTACTTGCTTATGTTTTACAAGTATGGGATCATTGTGTCACTGAGTTATATAACTTTAGTGCCAATTTGTTTCTGAGTTCTTCGAGAAGGTCATGGACATGGTGAATAAGGGACATAGAATGGATGTAGTGTACGTGGTGTCGGAGACAGGTTTTGGTTAGACCATTAGAAGATTTTTGTACAAGAAGAAAGGATACAGAATTAGGCATTGGGTAGCAAATTAAAAAGTAGTGTGAATGCAGTAACGCTATGGGGCGAGATTCTCCGACCCCCCGCCGGGTCGGAAAATCGCCGGGGGCTGGCATGAATCCCGCCCCTGCTGGTTGCCGAAGTCTCCGGCACCGGAGATTCGGCGGGGGCGGGAATCGCGCCGGTTGGCGGGCCCCCCCGCTCGATTCTCCGGCCCGTATGGGCCGAAGTCCCGCCGCTAAAATGCCTGTCCCGCCGGCGTAAATTAAACCACCTACCTTACCGGCGGGACAAGGCGGCGCGGGTGGGCTCCGGGGTCCTGGGGGGGGGCACGGGGCGATCTGGCCCCGGGGAGTGCCCCCACGGTGGCCTGGCCCGCAATCGGGGCCCACCGATCCGCGGGCGGGCCTGTGCCGTGGGGGCACTCTTTCCCTTCCGCCTCCACCACGGTCTCCACCATGGCGGAGGCGGAAGAGACTCCCTCCACTGCGCATGCGCGGGAATGCCGTCAGCGGCTGCTGACGCTCCCGCGCATGCGCCGCCCGGAGATGTCATTCCGCGCCAGCTGGCGGGGCACCAAAGGCCTTTTCCGCCAGCTGGCGGGGCGGAAATTCGTCCGGCGCCGACCTAGCCCCTCAAGGTTGGGGCTCGGCCCCCAAAGATGCGGGGCATTCCGCACCTTTGGGGCGGCGCGATGCCCGTCTGATTTGCGCCGTTTTGGGCGCCAGTCGGCGGACATCGCGCCGTTTCCGGAGAATTTCACCCATGATCATAGAGATCAGTACTGAAGAAAGATCACTGATCTGAAATAATGGCTGGAATGGACATTGAGTCCCCCCCACTGTCTCCCTATCCGAGTCCCACCCCCGGCTGAAAGGTTGGGAGACAGCCCACCTCCACAAAACCCTGACCTGGTTTAACAGTCGACAGGCTGTTAATTGGTTCAGGTCAAGACTTTTGTCCCCTTCTGGGAAGAAATGAGGAAATCCTGCTCCCAATAGCTATTAGACACTTGGATGGGTGACAGCTCTTGAGTCCCCAACAGCACCATTTGGAGCCATGGCCACTACCGGGACTTCAGTCCATGAGGATCATGACTGGAGTCAGACACCCAGATAAGTAGGGCGGTTTCATCAAGGTCAGTCAGGCAGGCCCCGACAGGGTCACGATCGGGAGGGCAGCATGGGAGGAATGTGGGGCGGGGGGGACGGGGACGGGGGGGGGGGGGGATGTGTACCTTTGAGAAGACCTTCAACGGACATAGTGTGCCCAAAAGAGGGACTACCCTCCAACCGGCAACCATACAGCTAGGGTTTACCAGCTAACCATATCATAGAGTGTGGGCATCCCCTGACATTGGTAAAAAGAAAATTGAGACAGGAGGAGGTGCTTTAGTTGTCGTTAATTGGTCACTTCTGGACCTTGATTGGCCCAAGGATCAACGGGCCACTCAACGTCTCCCCCACCATTGATAAAATTCCAGTGTAGGCGGGTAGGTAAAAATGATGATGTCCCCCTGTCATAGCCTCCAGTTTTATGCTTCCCCTCCCTGCCTGCCCACTGCTGCCCACTTGGAGAGCGGGAGGTGGGGGGGGAATGTAAAATTCAGGCTGTTATCTCTGTTTCAGATGCTGTCTGATTGGCTCATTTCCAAGATTTTCTGTTTATATTTATATCAGTGTTCAGGTTCATGAGGTATTAACAGTAGCATTTCCTGTGGTTAGGGATGTAAATAAGTTAATGGAATACTGACTTTTATGGTCTTTGGTGTTCAAGGCTTTCTCCAGCAAACATTGCACATAATTAAAGCCGATATTTCAGTGGAGCACTGAGACAATATAAAGACAAGGCCCCGTTTGCCTCGCAAGCTGGACGTGAAAGATCCATTGCACTGTTCAAAGGCGGACAGGTGAGGAAGCCTGGAAACCAATGGAACCAATGAAAAGATATTGAATTATGTATTCCAGTGCTGTTTGCGCCACCCGTTGACGTACCAATTGTCTGCTGCACTTTCATCATAGTAACACTTCGAAATTCCAGTCAGTGGATTACTATTTTACTTCCTGAGGATGTGAAAGGTTCCACATAAAAGCAGCAAGTTCCTCCTTTATCCCGGCGTCTCTCTTTCTCGTACATCCGCTCCCACAGTATTATTGTAACAATCTCAGAGGGTGAAACTGAGGCCAGATTCCACCCCCCACCCCACCCTCTCCCCCCACAAGTGGAGCAGTGGAGTCGGCCTGCCATTGGCCACTGGCGGGATCTGCCAGTCCCACCAAAGTCTCCAACGTCCTGCGTGGCGCAGCTCCTTCATCAGGTGAATGAAGAGCTGGTTACACAAATACAGCATATAAAGTGTGGTGGTATGTATTAGGGGTAATACGGTACACCACGTGTCGACAGGCTATTGGTGGAGGGATGCCAGGTCCTGATAGGATCTGCCACCTACTGGACTCCACCCAGAAATGCCGGTATAAGAACCCAGTTTTTTCCTCCATTTCCCTCAGCAGCTGCATTCTGTAACCACGATGCTGGGGATAAAATTCTGCTTAATAAAGCCTTCAATTGACATTACCTCAACCTGCCTCGCGTCATATTGACGGTGCTACATAAAGACAAAGCCAATGATGCAAGATTGGCTTCTTCTTTATATGCTATGTTTGTGTAACCTACCTCTTCACTCACCTGATGAAGGAGCTGTGTCCAAAAGACCGTGTGCTGGATTCTCCGTTTGGGAGACTACGTTCCCACGTTGGTGTGAAAAGGGTGGTGAGTTACGCCAGGAAAACTGGCGCAAAATGGCCACCGATTCGCTGCTCTGGGGGGGCTAGCAGCCAGGCAGCGTAGAGCTCCCAGCTCTAGCTGCCAATACAGCCCAGAGCATTGCTGGGTCCGTGGCCACGCACGCGCACGGCGGCGGCCTGCAGCGGCTGCGTCGTGTTTCATGGCGGACGCAGCCCGCGGACCCGGACCCCAAAAATAGTCCCCCCTTCGGCTGCTCGCGCGCCCCAGACCGCCCCCCCCCCCACACACACACAGTGCCCCCAGCTCCGAGTGAAGCCCCCCCTGCCCTCGGATCGTCGCACCCCCGATGTGGCGGCGCTGGACTGAGTCCGCAACCGCCACGCTGAGTTCACGACGGGTAAGACCACACGTGTCCCACACTATTGGGAACTCGGCTGGTCGGGGACGGAGCATCATGGGGTGGGCCCCAGGCTATGGCCTGAAGCCATGGATACCGCGTGAACTGTACTCCCAGAGTACTCCGCTTTTCAGGGGCAGAGCATCGCAAAAGCGGCACCGTCCCCGATTTTGGCATCATCCTGGATTCTCCGCCCCCTCGCCGAACGCAATTTCGGCGTCGGGGATTGAAGAATCCAGCCCAGTGATTCCAATCAAACCCGTTGGACTTTAACCTGATGTTGTAAGACTTCTTACTGTGCCCACCCCAGTCCAACACCGACATCTCCACATCATGTCAACCGAGAGGCAATAAGATACACACAGGGCTGGCTTCTCCCGCACGCCACCATCGCAAGAACGCCACGGGCAAGCCACCTAGAATGGAAAAATCCATTGACTTCGGGAGGGATTCTCCGGTCGCCGGGTGAACGCAGCCAGAGAATCCCGCCCAAAGTATCTGTAAGGCAGAAAGAACTAGGATTCCAACTCCTGGGTCCTTTCAAGTGACTCATCCACGAAAGTGAAATTTATGGAAGCCCAGTAAGGGCAGGGTCAGGATCAGGGGCAAGATTCTCCGACCCCCCGCTGGTTCGGAGAATCGCCGGGGGCTGGCGTGAATCCCGCCCCCGCCGGTTGCCGAATTCTCCGGCACCGGAGATTCGGCGGGGGTGGGAATCACGCCGCGCCGGTTGGCGGCCCCCCCCCCCGCCCCCCCCCCCCCCCCGCGATTCTCCGGCCCGGATGGGCCGAAGTCCCGCTGCTAGGATGCCTGTCCCACCGGCGTGGATTAAACCACCTCTCTTACCGGCGGGACAAGGCGGTGCGGGCGGGTTCCAGGGTCCTGGGGGGGGGGGCGGCGCGGGGCGATCTGGCCCCGGGGGGTGCCCCCACGGTGGCCTGGCCCGCGATCGGGGCCCACCGATCCGCGGGTGGGCCTGTGCCGTGGAGGCACTCTATTCCTTCCGCCTTCGCCACGGTCCATGGTCACCCTCCATGTCGGAGGCGGAAGAGACTCCCTCCACAGCGCATGCGCGGGGATGCCGTGAGCGGCCGCTAACGCTCTCGCGCATGCGCCGCCCGGCAATGTCATTTCCGCGCCAGCTGGCGGGGCACCAAAGGCCTTTTCCGCCAGCTGGCGGGGTGGAAATCAGTCCGGCGCGGGCCTAGCCTCTCAAGGTTAGGGCTCGGCCCCCCAAGATGTGGAGGATTCCGCACCTTTGGGGCGGCGCGATGACCAACTGATTTGCACCCCTGCTGTTTAATATTCTGTTGAACTCACACATGAAGAATTCTCACTTGGCAGATGCGCTGCATTGCTGGCAGTGACCTGGATCTTAGATCATCACCTTCCGACGACAGGGAAATCAGTATCAAATCAGCATAAAAAGGAGCAAACTATGCAGGGATTGGTGCTAAAGTCGAACACCTTGAAACCCTCACAAGAGAGGCAGCTGCTGACGAATGTGATATAAAATAGTTACTTTAGAGATACTAGTTAATGTAATGTAGAAATAAGCCACTTTGATTTTTGCAGTTAGGGACAAAGGAATTTGAGACCGCATGGAAAAAGCAGGAAGAGGTGTGTCTCTAAGAGTGAGGATGCATTGATAGGGGCCAGAGAAAGGGATTGGAAGTGAGCCAATCAGAATAGATCGAACAGGTCAGGAGGGACATAGGCTGACCTATGTCCGTCGAGTATGTGAAACTTGATACCATTTGAATTGATTTTGCAGAGATCCCTTTGTCTTTTAGTTCAGTCGTTTTCTGGAATGAAAGAGGCAGGAAGAGGTGTGTCTCTAAGAGTGAGGATGCATTGATAGGGGCCAGAGAAAGGGATTGGAAGTGAGCCAATCAGAATAGATCGAACAGGTCAGGAGGGACATAGGCTGACCTATGTCCGTCGAGTATGTGAAACTTGATACCATTTGAATTGATTTTGCAGAGATCCCTTTGTCTTTTAGTTCAGTCGTTTTCTGGAATGAAAGAGGCAGGAAGAGGTGTGTCTCTAAGAGTGAAGATGCATTGATAGGGGCCAGAGAAAGGGATTGGAAGTGAGCCAATCAGAATAGATCGAACAGGTCAGGAGGGACATAGGCTGACCTATGTCCGTCGAGTATATGAAACTTGATACCATTTGAATTGATTTTGCAGAGATCCCTTTGTCTTTTAGTTCAGTCGTTTTCTGGAATGAAAGAGGCTGGATGTCTGTTACATTCTGTAAGATGATTAAGCTTGCAAGCTAAATAAATAACTTCTGTTTACGTGCGAATCCGTCTCAACTTTTATTGAGGCCAGACTGACAGGGAAAGAAATTTGGAGATCAACATTTGGTGCCGAAACCCGGGATTTCTCTGGGCGATCCTGATCCAACTGCGAAATCAGAATTAGACTGATTATGAACAGGAGGACGGGAACAAAGGGCCCTCAATGTAGAAATGGAAAACGACCAGCATTGATTGTTCCCCTCTTCTTATCGTCTGATTAGTCTGGTCACTCGCGGTTGGCACAGAAAGACCGCCTCGACGAAATCACAGGTCAGTCTGGGGATTAGCACTTTAATTGATGGGATTTCATATTGTTGTTTCGGCTTGGGTTAGGGTTTTGGGCTGATGGGACTTAAATAATAAAGGTTCAGTCTATTATTAGGGTTCAGAGGCTGATGTGACTTAAATAATAAAGGTTCAGTCTATTATTAGGGTTCAGAGGCTGATGTGACTTAATTAATGAAGGTTCAGTCCAGTATAACTGTTTTTAAATCTGAAGATGGTTCAACTCTATGTGTGAGTGTTTTAAATATATAGTTGATTAAGCTAAAATTGTCTCCTTGGACTGTAAAGTTCCGAGGTCTAGTTGAGATTGTGAGGTTGAAGCAGAAGTCTCTCAAAGGGTTAACAGCAGCAGGCGGAGTTGAAAACAGACAGTGCTTCTCACTCAGGCCTTGAGATAACAGCACCAGTCTGCAGTGTAATCGGATACCTTTCCTTTGAGTCAGTGAACACCAGCAAAGTTACGTTTTGAATTAATTAAAGGAAACCAGTGGGTTTCTCCACCTCTTTGATAAAAGTTATTATTTTCGAAAGCAATTGATTGAAATTGCCAGAATCTTAAATTTTACTTACTTGAAATAAGGTTTATCTCATTTTATCTGGAGATTAATAGAAACTTAAAGAAGATCATGGACACCATTTTAAAAAGTGTCAATCTGGAGATGATAATTGATTTTGCTAATACTTATGATAGTTGATTTTGCTAATACTTATGTGTATGTAACAGAAAAAAAACTTGTTAAAAGAAAAATTGTTAAGATAAAGAAATAATTAAGTTGTAAATGTTATACAAGTTTGTGTTAAGCAAATTGTAAATTTAGTTCTGAGTTGAGATCAGAGCTAAGCTTGCAAGTTGCAGTAATTCAATTTGAATTTTCAAACATTTTTAAGTTTTAAAAAAAAAGAGAGCAAATAGAGAAAAGAAGGACACAGATCTTGAATGCGTTGAATAGCACATTTCAGGGGCCCATGAATCTTTCTGTTATCTTAGACCTAAAACCTAGGAAGATTGGTGAGCCATAGGAATGTCTGGGGCGTTTTAATGAAATCTACCGGGGGCAGTCAGGCGATTTGCTGTATCAAAATGGTCAGAATTCCCCTCAATACTGTGCTATGTTAATGCATTGCCTACCACCTTCTGTGGTTACTGCTGTGAAATGTAATAACATGAATTGGACAGAGAACGACCCTTCCCAGATGGCAAGGGCAGTCAGATTTTACTGGAAGGAGGGTGTAGGCCAAGAAGGAGGCTCAGTTACAAAGGTTAAGACTGAGTATGTAATGAAAAAGGATGATCTGCGATCCCAACAAGCGGCAGAAATGGTAGTTTACCAGCAGGAGCTCCAATATAGTGACTTTGGGTGGGTGGATCAGCGAAGAGGAGGATGAGACAACAGTGCTATATTTCTATCACCCCCCAGTGGTGGACGTTAGACATTGAACAGTCACTATCACTGCATCACGTTACCCTGGCCTATGACAGAACTGGACGAAACAGGGAGTTGGAGGACAAATACTGGCCATTACTTGAGACCGAATGGCCAGTCAAGGTTACAGCCACAGTCACGGGAAAAGAAGGTACAGCCGATTTTGTTACAATATCACCACATTTATGGCCACAGTCAGCTTCGGTAAGCCCTCATATTACACGTCAGGTCCATGACCAGTACCATGCCAGGGATATGGGGCGAATGGTCAGCATCTTACCGCAGCTCGTCAGAATAGGTATGAGATATACCTTTTGAACAATCCACGTCTGACATTTAAATACTGTACCACTATCAATCCAGCCTGTTTTCTTAGTGGTCCCCCTGTCCATGAAGACGCACCTGGCCACGACTGTTTAGCCTTGATTCAGGAAACTACCACAATAAGGGACGATTTGAGTGATATTTCGTCAGAACAACCTGACATGATTATGTGTGGTCAAATATCCCACCGGGGTTTAGTTAATGACCTACTGCAGGCCCTCCTTCTGCCAGCGCAGATTTCCGTTATTAAATGCGCTGCCCACACGAATGGTACAACCCCAGTTGACGTTGGTAATGAACGAGCAGATTGTGCAGCGCGCACAGCCGCACAAATTCAGCAAGTGATGGTGCCTAAAATGTTAAGTCAGACTAAACGATCTACTATGAATGTGTCTGCTTCTGACAAGCCAATGCCAGACGTCATAAGGTTACAGGAGGACGCTCCTGAGAGTGATAAACAAATGTAGAAACGGTTAGGTTGTACATATGATTCTATTTCCTCTTTATGGACCACGCCTGCACATCAGACTTGTATGTCTGATGTGCTGGCTTTATGGGTCATCGAATGTGTACACTTTGCAACTCATTGTGGGGCTCGAGGGACTAGTGATTTGTTGCTGGACACTTGGTGGCACCCTAAAATGCAGGGGTTGGCCCAAAGTATCAGTAATCGGTGTTTGATTTGTCAGCAATATAACACCGGAAAAGGTATCCCTTGTGGGAAGGGGCAAACCCCGTTGCCCGGTGGTCCCTTTGAGACGCTCCAAATGGATTACATTGAGTTGGAAAGGTGTCAATGTTACAAATATGTTTTGGTCATTGTGGATGTGTTCAGCAGATGGGTCGAGGCGTATCCGACTATCTATAGTAAAGCTGCTACTGTGGTTAAAGTCTTGATGAGGGAAATCATTCCCCGGTACGGTATACCAGCTCAGTTAAGTTCTGATAATGGGCCTCATTTTATTGGACAAATTAACAAGGAGTTTTGCTCCCAGTTGGGCATACGCCAGCAGTTACACTGTGCTTACAGACCACAGGCAGCCGGGGTGGTTGAAAGACACAATCAGACCCTCAAAACTAAATTGGCTAAATTAAGAGCAGACACGGGACTGACATGGCTTAAGTTGCTCCCCGTTGCCTTCTTCCAGCTGCGGGTTACACCTGCGGGACCAGCCCGGCTCTCTCCCGCCGAGATTCTCTATGGCAGGCCTCTTAGAACTCCTTGGAGCCTGCAGGTTCCCAGACGGGTTCAGTTTCATCAGATGACTGAGGAAATGACCACCTATGTTCTGGCCCTTACGCAAGTGCTCAAGGAACTCCATGGCCAGGTCCGCGCGGCTCACCAGCCATTGCCCCCAGTACCTAGCTCACTTTCAGTCCAGCCCGGTAGTTATGTCATGGTCAAAAATTGGACTAGGAAGGGGTCGGAGCCGCGATGGGACGGGCCCTTCCAAGTTCTCCTTGCCACCCCCACAGCAGTTAAAGTGGAGGGGCGAAGTGCTTGGGTCCACCTACATCACTGTAAATTGAGCCCATCTCCACTACTGTAAAAGGTCGGATACTAACCTGCCTCCCTTCCCCAGTGCTATTTTACAGGTGTGGAGCATGATGGAGTGGCTACGCATCGTCTGTCTGATATTTGGTCTCACTTCGCTTGGCGTGTTATTGGCGATGGACATGGAAAAGGGGAATATTATGTATCTGTGTAGCCCCAACCAATCTACAAGGATACATCACCTATGCAAAGGTGATGTTCTTCACTGCCCCCATATACGAGGACATGGTATCGACTCATGGAAGGTCATCAAAGTTAAGGAGAATGCGGGAGTCATGAAGCAGCTGCACCTGTCCCGGCGATGGGAAGGGAACATTATATGGACATTGCCTTGTTTTTGGAATACATGGAAATTTGATTTTGGATGTGTTAAAAGTGGTACTGGCCCGTGAGGGTGGGGTATGCGCCATAGTACAGGGCAAGTGTATTATGGGTGTTCAAGACTTGACCGCTAACATCACTAAATTTATGGATCGCATACGGGATCACTTGGACGGGATGCAGGATCCTGGCTCTTGGGGTAACTGGGGATTTGGAGGATGGAAGGACTGGTTGATAAATATGGCCATGTATCTAGTGGTAGCTATCGGCTGCATCTTTGTGGGCCTGGCCATCCTTAAATGTGTGATGGGTAGAATGCGGGGTGCACTAGATCAGATCACCGCCCCAATCACCGAGAAAAAAAATTTAACTGTTAAAATCCATGAGGGTGAGGCAGATGAAGGGGGGCTAAGGCAGGAATTGGAAATGCAGCGACGGATCTTTTTAGATGAGGAACCGTAGCTATAGATTGGATAGTTCGGTTATCATGGAATGATAAAAGGAGGGAATGACGAATGTGATATAAAATAGTTACTTTAGAGATACTAGTTAATGTAATGTAGAAATAAGCCACTTTGATTTTTGCAGTTAGGGACAAAGGAATTTGAGACCGCATGGAAAAAGCAGGAAGAGGTGTGTCTCTAAGAGTGAGGATGCATTGATAGGGGCCAGAGAAAGGGATTGGAAGTGAGCCAATCAGAATAGATCGAACAGGTCAGGAGGGACATAGGCTGACCTATGTCCGTCGAGTATGTGAAACTTGATACCATTTGAATTGATTTTGCAGAGATCCCTTTGTCTTTTAGTTCAGTCGTTTTCTGGAATGAAAGAGGCTGGATGTCTGTTACATTCTGTAAGATGATTAAGCTTGCAAGCTAAATAAATAACTTCTGTTTACGTGCGAATCCGTCTCAACTTTTATTGAGGCCAGACTGACAGGGAAAGAAATTTGGAGATCAACACTGCTAATTCAGGAGGTTAAGGGCTGCATTTTGAACCTTGTTTTATGTGGAATATTTGTGGTCAATTGAGTCCCACCTTTTACTGTTTGCCCTTTTGAAGAGAATGGTTGTAAAACTTTTTACGGAAAATATATTCGGTGATTACATAGTCACTTGTTCATTGTGTTTATCGTTGAAAATGACAAGCGGTTTGTTAATACCAAAAGTTTATAACTAGAGCAAGGCCTGATAAGATGTTTTATTGCTTATGAGGACAGGAGAGAGCTTCTGTGGAAGCTTATTAATAATTCTAGCATCTTAAAAGCAATTCATAGACAGGGCTTTCTGTTCATTACCTCAGATAAGAAACCAAATATTTATGCAGATAATAAAGCCCAAGGGAATTGGAATTCACTTGTAAAATGATCTGGATACTGGAGCTGAAAACCTTGAGAAAAGTAGATGAGAAAAGACCCGAGTATGGAGAGGTTGAAAAAGACATGGGTCGGGGTCAGACAGCAATGTCATGATTGTTGAGTGAAGGAAGGCTGGTGATAAAATAATAGTTACAGAGAATAAAGAAGTCAAGAGTACTCTTGCTGAAGAATGCTTTGAAGGAGACGATGCTTTGTAATGGATTGAACAAAAGGAAAATTTTAGTGCCTGGTCAGGAACTTGGTCAGAATGGAGGGAAGAGAACAAACTGGTGAGCTTCATAGATAGAATTTACAGTGCATAAGAAGGCTATTCGGCCCATCATGTCTGCACAGGCGCTTGGAAAGAGCACCCTACTTAAGCCCACACCTCCACCCTATCCCCTAACCCAATAACCCCACCGAACCTTTTGGACACTAAGGGGCAATTTAACACCTAACCTGCATATCTTTGGACTGTGAGACTGAGCACCCAGAGGTAATCCATGCAAACTCCACACAGACAGTCACCCGAGGCCGGAATTGAACCCGGGCCCTTGGAGCTGTGATGCAGCAGTGTTAACCACTGTGCCACCGTGCCACCCTCATGGAGGGTGGGAAGTGAAAGGTGGGTGAGGAACAGCACGGTATGGGGTGTCAAGTGCTTGATTCAGAGAGAGCTGGGAAAGTGAGTGAGAGCAGAGGTGGAGTTGGAGGAGACAGAGGCAGTGATGCTGAAGCTCTTGCTCTTAGAAGCTAAGTAATCAATGGGCTCTTCACATGTAGTATTAGAGGCACCAAATGGAGATGCTGCGCGGTAAGGAAGAAGATTTGGAGATTGTTCTGCATTTTCAGATGACCTCATGTCACATTATATTTCCAATTGATTTTAATGAGAAGAAACTATATGAAAGTAGATGCTGTTCCCCTTTTGAAATTCTATCATGTAGCTCTTGGCCGACAATGACCATTGTGGTATCCTCAATACATATCTTGCACCATTGGTAATCATCTTTTCTCATGCATTTCCCTTATAAAAGTCATAAGGATTTTAAAGCTCACTCCATTTTGGATATACGTAATTGGCCAGGATTTTACAGCAACATGGTTTTGTGAAAGGGAAATCATCTTTGGCTACTTTATTAGAGTTCTTTGAGGAAGTAACACGTAATATAGACAAAGGAGAACCTGTGGATGTAGTGCACCTGGATTTCCGGAAGGCATTGACAAGATGATATATCCAAGGTTACTAATCAAAATAAGAGTTCATGTTGTTGGGGTAATATATTAGCATGGATAGAGAATTGATGAGCAAACTGGAAGCAGAGTGTAGGGATGAATGCGTCATTTTTGGATTGGTAAACTGTAACTGGTGGAGTGCCACAGGGGCGTGCCACAGGGATCAGGGTTGGGGCCTCCATTATTCTCAATCCATATCAATGACTTGGATGAAGGAACAGAATGTGTGCTTGCTAAATTTGCTGATGACACAAAGATAGGTAAGAGAGTCGGTTGTGAAGTGAACATATGGGTCAGAATTCTCTGAATGTTTGCCGGCAGGTTTCCAGAGTAGAGTGGCTTCAATGGGAATTCCCATTGACAGCGGCAGGAGCAGCGAATATTGCCGCCAGCGGGCAGTGTGCTGCCTCCTGCCGATGAGATATATGTGGTTGGGAGACGAGAGAATCCCACCATGGAGTCTGCAAAGGAATATAGATAGGTTCAGTGAGTGGGAAAAATTCGACAGATAGAATATAATTTTGGAAAATGTGACATTGTCCATTTTGGAAGGAAAAGTAGAAATACTACTGACATAGAGAGAGGTTGCAGAATTCTGTGGTATAGAGAGACCTTAGTGTATGAATCACAAAAAGTTATTTTGCAGATACAGCAAATGCTGAAAAAGGCAAATGGAATGCTATTGTTTATTGCAGGAGGAATGGAATCTTAAAATAGGGGTGTTTTGCTACAGTTATACCACATCTGAAGTACTGTGTACAGTTTTGGACTCTTTATTTAAGAAAGGATTTTAGACCATAAGACCATAAGACATAGGAGCGGAAGTAAGGCCATTCGGCCCATCGAGTCCACTCCACCATTCAATCATGGCTGATTTCAACTCCATTTACCCGCTCTCTCTCCATAGCCCTTAATTCCTCGAAAAATTGCATTATATTGTTGCATGATAAGCCATTCAGAGAAGATTCACGAGACTGATTCCTGGGATGAGGGGGTTATGGCATGAAGGAAAGTCAGGCAGTTGGGGTTGTATCCATTGGAGTTGAGAAGAATTAGAGGTGATTGTACTGAAACATACAGGATCCTGAGGGGACTTGACAGGGTGGATGCTGAAAGGATATTTTCCCATCTGGGGGACAGATTAGTAATAAAGAGTCTCCCATTTAACGCGGCAAGAGAATTTACTTCTCTTGGAAAGGTGTGAGTCTTTCCTAGAGTGCATTGGAGGCAGTATTGTTGATTATGTTTAAGTTAGCAATAGATTGACTCTTGAATAACAAGGAAGTCAAAGCGTGTCAGAGGTAAACAGGAAAGTGGAGTTACTGCCACAATCAGATCAACTATGATCTTATCGCACAGTATAGCTGGATCAAGGGTCCAGCCTATTCTTGCCCCGAACATCCCCCCCTTCTGATTCTGCAGCTTTGCCTCCCCTCTCCTATTTCAAGGTTCAGATGATTTATATATATATATAGAGAGAGATAGAGAGGTGGAGGGGTGGGAATAAGTACATAGAGCAGCTGCAATTGCACACACATCCCTACGCTGGCGTGATCGTCAACTTCCAATGCATGGAAGGATAATAGCCGTTGCGGACACGATGGACTGAATGCCTTCGTAGAAATTCCGTGATTCTGTGAATCGTGGGACAGAGTAGAAGCAACAGAAATAGGAGCTAGGTTGTAAGAATGATTCCTCTCTCAAGATCTGATAAATTAATCTCCCAGCTGGTAACTCGGCTCCCTGACATCTCTGCTTCTCTATTGATGTTTTCCAGCTTCTCCATCTGTTGTGCCTTTAGGTGCATACCTCTATCAATAGACAGGTTGAGAACAAAACAGCACAAAGCAATGATTATGGCAGCTTTGGCAGGTTGGTGCAGCAGAATATCATCTGACTTGTCAGCATGACCGACTATTAGCTTGATAATGCATCCAGTGGAGACATGGGCCGGGATTCTCCAATCCTGCAGCCAAGTTCTGACGCCGGCGTGAAAAGTGGCGTGAGCCACTCCGGCGTCAACGGGCCTCAACTGCAGGTATCCACCCCTTCCTAGGGGGCTAGTACGACACAGGAATGGTGTCTGCAGCTCTGGCGCCTGAAAGCCGGCGCGCCATGGCCGGCGCGAGTTTGAACATGCGCACCATGGCCGGCGTGAATTCGCACATGCGCATGGCTTCCCGTCTCCGTGCCGGCCCCGGGCAATATGGCAGAGCCCTACAGGGGCTGGTGCGGAGGAACATAGGCCCCGCACGGAACTAGCCTGCCTGCCAATAGGTAGGCCCCGATCGCAGGCCAGGCCACAGTGGAGACCCGCCCCCCCCCACCAGGGCGGGTCCTGCAGACAGAATTCCGAGATCCCGTCGGTTGGCACCATGCGTAACCCACGCCAGTGGGACTCAGCCAAACGTGGCGGGCACTCGGCCCATCGAGGCCCGGAAAATCGCTGGGGGGGGGGGGCGCTTTCAACAGCCCCCGACTGGCAAGCCGGCCACCCCGCGGGCGCCCAAAAATCGGCGCTGGATAATCGGCGACCCGGCATCGGGGCAGCATGGTGCGATTCTCGCGCCCCCTCCCCCTGCCGATTCTCCGACCCGGTGCATTCCGCACCTTTGGGGCGGCGCGATGCCCGTCTGATTTGCGCCGTTTTGGGCGCCAGTCGGCGGACATCGCGCCGTTTCTGGAGAATTTCACCCCTGGTGGTTTTTTTTACAACGATTGGGCATGTTTTCATGGTCATCATTAGACTTTTAATTCCAGATATTTATGGAATTCAGATTTCACCATCTGCTGTGGTAGGATTCAAACCCAGGTCCCCAGAGCACCATGGCCCTGGATCATTGGTCCAGTGATGATGCTACTATGCCACCACCTCCCCATAGCCAGCAACAGAAGAATGGGCCCAAACCCCAGGCTCCAATGGTTGCTGCCACAGTCTCTGTAAACACCATGGCGAACTTTAGCCAAGGCGCAAAGCTGCAACATGACCATGGAGCAAGGAACTAGTGACCATCAACTCGCCAAGAGCACACTTCAGTAAAGCATGGAAACACACTGAAGACCACATTGTAATGGTTAGCACTGTTGCTTCACAGCGCCAGGGTCCCAGGTTCAATTCACGGCTTGGGTCACTGTCTGTGTGGAGTCTGCACATTCTCCCTGTGTCTGCGTGGGTTTCCTCCGGGCGCTCCAGTTTCCTCCCACAAGTCCCGAAAGACATGCTGTTAGGTAATTTGGACATTCTGAATTCTCCCTCTGTGTACTCAATCAGGGGCGGAATGTGGCGACAAGGGGCTTTTCACAGTAACTACTTGTAAGCCTACTTGGGACAATAAAAGATTAGCATAAGAAAGATTATTATTATAAAAAAAGATTATTATTCTAAAAGCCAAACTGCAAGGTGAGCCCACTGATGAGGAACATCCAAATGCCAGTGAGAGACACCTTCAGCTCCCACAAAGATTACAGGGCAAAGGAAAAGCTATAAATGAACAGAATGAACATACACACTGGAAAAACAGGATCAGCTTCTGGTCCCCGGGCAGAACAGGTAGGGAATTGACAAAGGGAAGTTCAACTCCAAGAAGAGGAAAAATCATATCAGAAGAGAACAACCAAGTGCCAGAAACGCAGGCTAAAAATTAAACTCTGAATCAACAAAAATGACCCCAATCAGTAGACCAGAGTGAGATCTGGAAGAATTGTCAAGCCTCAAGAGTTCTAAATTTACAAAGCCAGAGATCCGAGCTGGGGTGGGGGAGTGTGTGTGTGTGTGTGTGTGTGTGGGGGGGGGTGGGGGGGGGTGGAGGGGGGGGGTGGTGGTAACACAGTTGTAATGTCTTGCTTGGCATTAGATAAATGTTTGGGGAAAGTGTAGCATAAGGGTATCTGGCATATCAACATTTAATGTGGGGCTGGATACCTCACATATGCATACATAGTTATGTGTTATCAACATAATGTTCAACTCAACAGTACTTAGAACAACTTTGTGAGATCTACAGGGCAGTCATACATCATACAAAGGAAATCAGCACATCTATAGAAATCACAGCCTGGCATAACGGGTTTTTGTTGATGTTATGTATCAGAGTAACACCATTGGCTGGTGCAATGTCACATGTTACACAATGACGTAACTCGCAACATTTTGCGGGCTTTTGCGAGTTCACCCTGTTTGAAGAGCATCATGTAAATAAACCCCTTGCCCGATGTTATACATACTCAACATTTGCCACCTCTGATTCTTTCTCTTTGTGGTTACAACAAAGAACATAACAGTTCAAGATTCCCCTGTTTTGAGTTCCAACGATAGACATGCTTGAGGTTCCAAAGTGGAGGAAAAATGTGACCCTGTTACGTGGACGCTGCGCTGTTTTTCTCTATGAAAAAAAGATGTATTAAAAACGATTTTTGTTTGGTCGTTTCTCAAGGGAACTTCCACTTACCTCAACCTCCTTGGAGCTTCAAGGTTTACTCTTCAATAGTCACTTGAATATCAGATCAAATCAAAAACTGTTTATATTCATTCAAGGGGTGTGGGCTTCGGTGGCTAGGCCAGTGTTCATTGCCCTTCCCTAATTGAGAAGGTGGTGGAGCTGTATTCTTGAATTGCTGCAGTGCTTGTGGTGTAGGTACACCACAGGTCTGTTAGGGAGAGAGTTCTAGGATTTTGACCCAGTGACAGTTAATAGATGGTAATATATTTCCAAGTCAGGTGCTGATATTCCCATGCATCTGCTGCCCTTGTCCTTCTAGGTGGTATTGGTTGTAGACTTGGAAGGTGCTGCCTCACGAGCTTTGGTGAATTCCTGCAGTGCATCTTGTAGATGGTACAAACTGCCATACTGTGCAATGGTGGTGGGGGGCAGTGAATCTTTGTGGAAGGGGTGCCAATCAAGTGGGCTGCTTTGACCTGGACGATGTTGAGCTCCTTGAGTGTTGTTGGATTTGCATTTATCCAAGCAATGGGAGAGTATTTCATCATGTTCCTGACTTGTGACATGTAGATGGTCAACAGGCTTTGGAGAGTCAGGAGGTGAGTTACACGCAACAAATTTCCTATTCTTCTCGTGTAGCCACAGTATTTATATGGTTAGTCCAGTTTGGTCTCTGGTCAATGGTAACCCCCAGGATGTTGACAATGGGGGATTGAGTGATGGTAATGCCGTTGAATAACATGGAGTAATGATTAGATTTTTTCTTGCTGGGGATGGTCACTGCCTGGCATTGAATATTGTCCAGGGCTTGATGCATTTGGACATGGACTGGTTCAGTATCAGAGGAAACATGAATGGTGCTGAACATTGTGCAGCTATCTGCGAACATCCCACTTCTGACCTTATGATAGAAGGAAAGTCATTGATGAAGCATCTAAAGATGGTTGGGCCTCGGGTACTCCCCTAAGGAACTCCTGCAGTGATTTCTTGGAGCTGAGGTGAGTAACCGCCAACTGCCACAACCATCTTCCTTTGTGCAAAGTATGAGTCCACCCAGAGCTGAGTTTTCCCCTGATTCCCATTGACTCCTGTTTTGCTAGGGCCACTTGATGCCATTCTCGGCCAAATGAGGCCTTGATGTCAAGGGCAGTCACTTTCCCCCCTGGAGTTGAGCATTTTTGTCCGTGTTTGAACCAAGGCTGCAATAAGGTCAGGAGCTGAATAGCCCTGGTGGAACCCAAACTGAGCATCAGTAAGCAGGTTTTTGCTAAGCAAGTTTCACTTGATTGCACTTTGATGACTGTGTCACAAGAAACTAAATGTTCACCAACTTCTAGGTTCGTAACATTTTCTTTTGAAGAGCTGAATCTAACATATGTCCTTAGACTCTCCTTCACAATGTAAATTACGAAGCAATCACTTTGCACTTATTTGAATTACTATTTATACTCTTGTTGCTTTGAGGACCCTGATCTGATCATTTTAACATGAGGATATTGAGAGAAATCTCACATTACAGCCCCTTACGCCTGGCAATTTGCCACCCTTTTACTCATCTTGTTATTCAATGTGAACAGCTTCTCCGTGGCTTTATAACTGCAGTTAAATTCTACCCTAATTATTTATACATCTTGCCTTTAATTTCCAAATTGCTTCTGTCACTTTCTCTTCAAGACATAGAGTTTAATTGGGACAATGCAGAAAAATGAAAGAAAAGTATTGCATTCATTTTGCACCTTTCACAACCACCAGATCTCTCAAAGAGCTTTACAGACAATGAAGTACAAGTGTACACAGCCCTAAGGCTCTACTGATACAAATCTTGCCACTGCCATGATCTCCAACTTTAGTGCTTCCTCACACTGTACGTTGCGACTTGACCTAGTTTCTGGTTCTCTGCAGGCAGCAGAGAAAGTACCAAGTAGTTTGTGTGCACCATCTCAAATTGCAGAATCTAATAATTCAGATTGTTAATCGTGTTAAGAATCTGAACATTGGCAATATTGACCTACAAATTGTACATAGCTCCGTTATGTATCAAAGAATGCATCCCTGCTAGGGGAACATGGATGATCTGTAGTGACGCAGGAAAGAGTGTTTGTGCGGGCTTCAGTTCTCCATCTTAGATCGTATTAGCAACATCTCCTAGTAAGCCTTTCATCACGTTTGTAAGAAATCCAAGTGTGCGGCACCTCTAACCTTTTCTCTTTGTAGCACATTGAGAATTTAACAAAAGGGAAAACTGGCGACAAGGATTGAGGCAGAAAAAAAAATTGTTGAAGCAAAATCGTTGACAAGACAAGTGGAGACAGCGCCGAGAGCAGAGCAAAGGATTCTGGGGACCGATCCTCGGGACTCACACATCAGGCGAAGCAGAAGCCACCGATGCAGAAGGTTTAAAAAAAACGGAGCACAACCATGATTAAGCAGGACGACGGGTCCGAAAACTTGCCTGTTGTTGGAAGTGGGCAGATTCTAGGCTGCAAAAACCGCGCACATGGCGAAGTTAAACGGGACGCAGGAACGGGGTTTCAAAAGTCTTCTGACTCTGTACAAACCCTATTCGGGGAACAAAGGCAAACCACAGTCAAGTAAAGGGGACATTTTCATCATGGATCAGGAGACCTCGGGCTGAATTCTCTGCCGTCGGGATGGGGTTTCCGACAACGTGGAGATGCTCCAGAATGGGAAACGCCATTGACCAGCTGGCAAAACGGAGAATCCCAATGGAGATGGAGAAACCCGCCCCTCTTGTTTTACACAGCAAAAAGAAACAGAAGTGGGGAAGGTTGGTTGAAGTATAGACCCGAGGAGCCAGTATCTGGAATGGCGGGAAAAACGGGTGCTGTGGAAGCATTTGCTGGCGACTGTGAGACTTGGAACTCGTTGTGTTTGAAGAGAGATTCCAACTTTATCTCATAGTGAATGAAACAACAGAGGACCTAAAGGTTGCAACATTTCTCAGATCGGTAGGTCGTCAAACCTTTACACTGCTGCAAAACTTAGTCCATCCAGCAAAGCGGGGAGGTAAGACCTATCACGAGTTAATGAAGATTCTAAAAGGGTATTTCTCGTCAAGTCCACTGTTAATTACATAAAGGTTTTGGTTCCACCACCATAGTCAGGAAGAAGGTGGAAGTACCTGGAGCCAGTAAGAGCTCTGAAGTGGCTTCGGAGGTAACATGGTTGGTTGCACATGCAGAGATAAAGGATAAAAATAGCTGTATTTGGTATATCCACAGCCAAATGCATTCACATGGAGGCTGATTCCCCTGACAATTCAGGGCTTGAGATTCTCACATGCGATTTGAAACCTTTTGAAAGTGTCTCCAACTTGAGGCACCCCTCTCACTCTCCTCATATCTAACCAGAGCTCACCTGTCCCTTTGACTCCGTATGCCTCCCACCATCTCTAATTGGACATGGAAAATGGAGGAAATCTTTTAAATGGCCACCCCCTTGTGAGACAGGCCGATTGCTGACACAGGCAGCATCATCAGGGAATTTCAGAAGTCAGAGGATTCACACAAAGCTGTAGAAATCTGGAATGTCCCCTGACGGAAGGCTATGAATGTTGGGCCAATTGAAATTTTCAAGGCTGTGATCGATAGGGTTCAGTCAGGGAATCAAAGGATATGGTGAGCAAACAAAGGTGAGATACATATAAACCATGATTAAATAGAACAGGCTCTCGGGAATGAATAGCTTACAACTATAGTGCTCAGTTTTGATATGTTGGTTGATTTGTGACCCAAGTTTGAATCCAGGTTGGATTGATGGGATCAATGCGTTGACTGTAAGACAGCTGCATTAAATGAGGTTGGACAGTCTTAGCTCAGTTAGTGGACAGCAAACCTACAATATAAGTGAGATGGTACCAATCCCACAATGAGATGGTACCAATCAGCAATCCATTCAAGGGGCGGGATTCTGCCGTAATCGGCGGGGCGGGCAACTCCGGCGGGACGGAGTGGAGTGAACCACTCCGGCGTCGGGCCGCCCCAAAGGTGTGGATTCCTCCGCACCTTCAGGGGCTAGGCCCGCCCTGGAGTGGTTTGCACCCCACCGGCCGGCGGGAAAGGGGCTTGGCGCCATGCCAACCGGCGCCGAAAGGCCTCCGCCGGCCGGCGCGAGTTGGCGCATGCGCGGGAGCGCCAGAGTGTGCTGGCGTCATCCCCGCGCATGTGCAGGGGGCTTCGTTTCCGCACCGGCAATGGCAATGGCGGACTGCTACAGTCGCTGGCGTGGAACAATAGAGTGCCCCCACGGCACAGGCCCGCCCGTGGATCGGTGGGCCCCGATCGCGGGCCAGGCCACCGTGGGGGGAATATCCCCCTTCACCCCCCCCCCCCCCCCCCAAGAACCCCGAAGGCCGCCCGCGCCGCCAGGTCCCACCAGTAAGGACATACTCTAATTTACGCCGGCGGGACTGGCAAAAAATGGGCAGGACTTCGGCCCATCGCAGGCCAGGAGAATTCGGGCAGCCCATTGAGTTGCGCCGGTCCCCGCCATTCTCCGAGGCGGGCGGCACGATTCACGCCGGGCTGATTTTTGGGGGGCCGGAGAATTTGGATGACGGCGGGGGCGGGATTCACGGCGACCCCCGGCAATTCTCCGACCCAGCGGTGGGTCAGAGAATCCCGCCCCAGGAGTACACAACCTTGGCTAGGTTAAAAGGCAATAATGATTCTGAGATAAAGAATAATGGCCGGAATATAGCTGCTAATTTGGACACAACAAGGCCCCACAAATAACGTGTAATAATGGCCAGATATTCTGGGCGGGATCCTCCAGTCTCCAATGGCGAAATCGCGTTCGGCCAGAGAACCCTGTTTGCAACAAAATCGAGGGTGGCACTGCTTTTGTGATTCTCCGCCGCCTCGAAAACCGAATATGCGCATGCCATATGGACGGCCTGAGGATGTCACCTGAGGCCCTCCCCGATGCTCCGCCCCCAATGGGCCGAGTTCATAACGGCATGGGTCACGCATGCTATTTATTTTCGTGACTCGGCGTGGCGCCTGCGGACTGGGTCCAGCACCGCCACACTCGGGTGGGAGCCGTTCTGCTGGCAGCGGGGTCTTTGGCAGGGGCTGGGGGCACTGGTAGGGGGTAGTTCGGGAGTGCCGAGCCTGGTCAAAGGAGGGCATTGTTTGGCAGGTCGGGTCCCCGCCCGGCCTTTGCCATGTTGCACCGCAATTCTCCGGCCGTATCTGCAGCTAAAGCCGGGGGCTTTACGCTGCGTGCCTGCTAGCCCCCCAGCAAACAGGATCGTTGCAGCTTTTGCGCCGTTTTTTCGGGCGTAAAACACCACTGTTCCCACGCCGGCATCAGTACCTGTCTTCAAATCGGGGAATCCAGCCCTATGTGTGCCTGCTGCAGTTTGAGGGAAAATATTGTTCAGGACAATATAGAACATAGAACATTACAGCGCAGTACAGGCCCTTCGGCCCTCGATGTTGCGCCGACCTGTGAAACCACTCTAAAGCCCATCTACACTATTCCCTTATCGTCCATATGTCTATCCAATGACCATTTGAATGCCCTTAGTGTTGGCGAGTCCACTACTGTTGCAGGCGGGGCATTCCACGCCCTTCCTACCCTCTGAGTAAAGAACCTACCTCTGACATCTGTCTTATATCTATCTTCCCTCAATTTAAAGCTATGTCCCCACGTGCTAGACATCACCATCCGAGGATGAAGGCTCGCACTGTCCACCCTATCCAATCCTCTGATCATCTTGTATGCCTCAATTAAGTCACCTCTTAACCTTCTTCTCGCTGATGAAAACAGCCTCAAGTCCCTCAGCCTTTCCTCATAAGATCTTCCCTCCATACCAGGCAACATTCTGGTAAATCTCCTCTGCACCCTTTCCAATGCTTCCACATCCTTCCTATAATGCGGCGACCAGAATTGCACGCAATACTCCAAATGCGGCCGCACCAGAGTTTTGTACAGATGCAACATGACATCATGGCTCCGAAACTCAATCCCTCCCAATAAAAGCTAACATACCGTGCGCCTTCTTAACAACCCTCTCAACCTGGGTGGCAACTTTCAGGGATCTATGTACATGGACAATAGGTAGAACTCTCCTGCTCTTTTTCGAAATAATACCAGTGGATCTTTTACCGCCACCTAAGAGGAAAGTTGTGGCCTCGGTTTAGAGTTTCATCCAGGAGATGGCACCTCCAACAGCATAGCATTCCCTCAATGATACACTGAAGTGCGAGCCTAAATTATCTGCTCAAACCTCTGCAGTGGAGCATGAACTCACAGCCTGATGACTTCGACATAAGCTTCTGCTGACTGCTGGTTGATGGTGTGGTATCAACTCTGTCTAGCTGTAGGTCTAATGACCTGCTTGTGGATGAAACTCCAGTATTTCCCCAACTGCTTCCCATTACCTGTAGTCGCTTGCTCTTTTCTTCTCTACTCAACTCAGCCATTCTGCACCGCTTTGCTGTCATTTGCTTCGATAACCACACATTTTTCCTCTTGCGCTGTTTTTCTCACAGTGCCAAATCTGCCTGCGCTTTCCATACTTGAGCTCACAAATTCATCAACTAATCTGATTCTCCAGCAAGGTTTGATCAGTAAATTTCACAAACATGCTCCTCCAGTATGAAGCCTCGACAATGAGCAAATATCAACACTTCATACGTCCCTTACATGGGCGGTATGGTAGCACAGTGTTTAGCACAGTTGTTTCAAGCTCCAGGGTTCCGGGTTCAATTCTGGCCTTGGGTGACTGTCTGTGCGGAGTCTGCACGTTCTCCCCGTGTGTGCGTGGGTTCCCTCCGGGTGCTCCGGTTTCCTCCCACAATCCAAAGATGTGCAGGTTAGATGGATTGGCCATGCTAAATTGCCCTTAGTGTCCAAAAAGGTTGGTTGGGTTACTGGGTTACGGGGATAGGATGGAGCTGTGGGCTTGGGTGGGATGCTCTTTCCAAGGGCAGGTGCAGACTCGATGGGCCGAATGGCCTTCTTCTGCACTGTAAATCCTATGATTCTACGTTTCTATATCAAACTCACTTACATTTCTCTCTAACATGGTGTAGTATGAGGTTTTCAACTGTTGGTGAAAGTTTTGTATCTATACATGCAGTCAAAGATTTCATAGAATTTACAGTGCAGAAGGAGGCCATTCGGCCCATCGAGTCTGCACCGGCTCTTTGAAAGAGCACCCTACCCAAGCCCACATTTCCACCCTATCCCCATAACCCAGTAACCCCACCCAACACTAAGGGCAATTTTGAACACTAAGGGCAATTTGTCATGGCCAATCCACCTAACCTGCACATCTTTGGACTGTGGGAGGAAACCGGAGCACCCGGAGGAAACCCACGCACACACGGGGAGAACGTGCAGACTCCGCACAGACAGTGAACCAAGCCGGGAATCGAACCTGGGACCTTGGAGCTGTGAAGCAATTGTGCTAACCACCATGCTACCGTGCTGCCCTTAAATAGTCCAACGTCTATTGAAATTAAAGGACTGCTTATGACAGCGCAGGTAGACCCTGTGACAGATTAGGCATGGATGTAAACAACTGTCAACTTTTAAGTCATCTACCCAGCTCTAACGAAAACAAACAAGATCTACTGCTGTTCCACTCCTTGTGAGAATTAATAAACTAAAGAGATCCATTCCATCTGCCGCACATCCCCACAGATAAAGGATATGCTGTACTTTGGCTCGATACTTTACTCATGTTATCTGACATCCCCCTGCAGTGCAGGAGATAAATTTTGAAAAATGTGCTAACCAGAGTAATGACTAAGATCCTCCTATGTACCACAGTACATTACTGAGTGCGACAAGGTTAATGTTCTTTCAAACAGAGCAAACACATACTGAATTCCACTAGAAAGCATTTGGCACCATTGGAGCCTGGTTAGCAGGTTTCGATGGGCCTACGCGGCGAGCGAGGGGGGTGGAAGAGATTGATGCTGGGAGATGTTTTTTCGAGAGGAAATGTAGGGGGGGTTTTGGGAGGGGGGGGGGAAGGGGTTCGATGTTAATAATGGATATGGGCGGGCCAGGCTCATGGGGCAGGGCCCGCTGGTATGATGATGGTAGATAAGAAGGGTGGGGGGGGAGACCCCCAGTTAGGATAGTCACGTGGAACGCGAGGGGGCTAGGAGGTCCGGTCAAGAGGTCAAGGGTGCTTGCGCATCTTAAAAGTTTGAAAGCCGATGTAGCAATGCTACAAGAGACTCACTTGAGGGTGAAGGACCAGGTGAGACTTAAAAAGGGCTGGGTTAGTCAGGTGTTTCACTCTGGATTTGACGGAAGGGCTTGAGGGATAGCGGTAATGATCAGCAAAAGAATACGCTTCCAGATGGAGAAGGTGGTGGCAGATCAGGGGGGTAGATATGTGATTGTGACAGGGGCGCTGGAGGGGAGGTTAGTGATGCTGTTAAGTGTATATGGTCCCAATTGGGATTCGCAAAGAAGGTGTTTGGGGCCATCCCCGACTTGGACACACACAAACTGATAGTGGAGGGGGAGGGAGGGGGGGGGGACTGGAACTTGGTGCAGGAGCCAAGGTTGGACAGGTCACGGCTGCGCTCGCTGGTCCCATCAGGGGGGCGAAGGCATTGGCTGGGCTAATGGTGGAAATAGGAGGGGTGGACCCTTGGAGGTTTCTGCACCCGAGTGAACGGGAGTACTCGCTTTTCTCAGCAGTCCATAAGGTATACTTGCGGATGGACTTTTTTGTGTTGGCGAAGGCTTTGCTGGCTGGGATTAAGGGGCCGGAATACTCGGCAATTGCAGTGTCAGATCATGCTCCGCATTGGGTGGATATGGTACTGGAGAAGGGGGTAGCGCAGAGGCCGGGGTGGAAATTAGATGTGGGACTTTTGGGGGACAAGTGTTCTGTGACAAAATTGAAAAGGTAATTAAGGAATATGTAGGTTTCAACTGTACGGGTGAGGTGTCGATGGCAGTTGTCTGGGAGGCTCTAAAGGCGGTGGTGAGGGGTGAGGTGATTTTGTTTAAGGCCAGGGTGGACAAAGAGGAGAGGTTGGAGCGGTAGAGGGTAATAGATGAGATGTTGGAGGTAGATAGGAGTTATGCAGAAGATGGGGACCCAGCGAAGCTGGAAAAGAGGAAGGAACTACAGGCGAGCTTTGACCGGCTTTCTACCAGGAAGGCGGTGCGCCAACTGAGGCGAGCAAGGGGTGCAGTTTACGAACATGGAGATCAGGCTGTATGTTAGCAGGTCAGCTCCGGAGGGAAGCAGCGGCAGGTTGGGGCTGATACAGCTGCACGTGAAACTGGACCCGGGCCCCCGGGTGGCCATATTCGGGGTGTCGGACCAGCCAGGGTTGGAAACAGGTGTGGAGGCAGATGTTGTAGCCTTCGCCTCGTTGATCGCCCGAAGGCGGATCCTGATGAGATGGAGAGCAGCCTCTCCACCCAGTGCCCTGGTGTGGCGGGGGGACTTGTTGGAATTCTTGACTCTTGAGAAGGTTAACTTTGAACTGAGGTGCAGGATGGAGGGTTTCTACAATTCATGGGCATTATTCATCATGCACTTTCAAGAACTGGATAACATCGAACATTAGTTGGGGGGGTGGGGGGGGGGGGCGTGGATGGGAGGGTTGGGGGGAGGGGAGCGGTGTGTGTTGATGGTGACTATGGGTGATTCCTGATTCATCATTTGTGTATGTGAACATGCGGGCTAATGTTTCCTGTTTGGTGGGAGGATGGGATCGTTGTCATTGATATGGGGATTGACATATTTGTTACTGATATTGTTTGTTGTTGGTGGGTGTAAATTTGGGAGAAAATGTGAAAAAGGAGGAGAATAAAAAATATTTTTTAAAAAAGAAAGCATTTGGCACAAGTCACGGGGCAGCAGCATCAACAGAAAACACGGTTAGAGAAATGGCATTCAATGTTAGCCTATTTTTATCAATGCAAATTGCCAAAAACCGTTAATGATTGAAGGTTCTTAAGGGTGCCTGATTGCTTTACCCCCTCCCTCTTCCCATGTCCCTCTCCTCCTGTCCCTCACCCTCTCATCCTGTCGCTTCCCCCTCCTCCCGTCCCTCGCGCTCTCCATCTCCCTGTCCCTCTCCTCCTCTTTGTCTCCTCCTCTTCCTCTCCCTCTCCCACTCCCTATCCCTCTTCTCCCGTCCTCTCCAGCTATCCCTCTCGCCCACCCCTTCCTGTCCTCCTGTCCCTCTTCCTCTTCTCCTGCCCCTCCCTCTCTCTCTCTCTCTCCCTCTCCCTCCTATCGCTCTCTTCCTATCCCTCTCCTCCTCTCCCTCCCATTCTTCTTCTCCTCCTTTCCCTTTCCTCCTGTCCCTCTCAACCTATCCCTCTCCTCTCTCCCTCTCCCCATATCCCTTTCCTTATATACATCTCCCTATCCCTCCCCTCCTATCCCTCTCCCAGTCCTTCTCCTATTGTCCTTCCACTTATAGAACATAGAACATAGAACATAGAACAATACAGCGCAGTACAGGCCCTTCGGCCCACGATGTTGCACCGAAACAAAAGCCATCTAACCTACACTATGCCATTATCATCCATATGTTTATCCAATAAACTTTTAAATGCCCTCAATGTTGGCGAGTTCACTACTGTAGCAGGTAGGGCATTCCACGGCCTCACTACTCTTTGCGTAAAGAACCTACCTCTGACCTCTGTCCTATATCTATTACCCCTCAGTTTAAAGTTATGTCCCCTCGTGCCAGCCATATCCATCCGCGGGAGAAGGCTCTCACTGTCCACCCTATCCAACCCCCTGATCATTTTGTATGCCTCTATTAAGTCTCCTCTTAACCTTCTTCTCTGCAACGAAAACGACCTCAAATCCTTCAGCCTTTCCTCATAAGATTTTCCCTCCATACCAGGCAACATCCTGGTAAATCTCCTCTGCACCCGCTCCAAAGCCTCCACGGCATTCCTATAATGCGGTGACCAGAACTGTACGCAATACTCCAAATGCGGCCGTACCAGAGTTCTGTACTGCTGCAACATGACCTCCCGACTCCGGAACTCAATCCCTCTACCAATAAAGGCCAACACTCCATAGGCCTTCTTCACCACCCTATCAACCTGGGTGGCAACTTTCAGGGATCTATGTACATGGACACCTAGATCCCTCTGCTCATCCACACTTTCAAGAACTTTACCATTAGCCAAATATTCCGCATTCCTGTTATTCCTTCCAAAGTGAATCACCTCACACTTCTTTACATTAAACTCCATTTGCCACCTCTCAGCCCAGCTCTGCAGCTTATCTATATCCCTCTGTAACCTGCTACATCCTTCCACACTATCGACAACACCACCGACTTTAGTATCGTCTGCAAATTTACTCACCCACCCTTCTGCGCCTTCCTCTAGGTCATTGATAAAAATGACAAACAGCAACGGCCCCAGAACAGATCCTTGTGGTACTCCACTTGTGACTGTACTCCATTCTGAACATTTCCCATCAACCACCACCCTCTGTCTTCTTTCAGCTAGCCAATTTCTGATCAACATCTCTAAATCACCCTCAATCCCCAGCCTCCGTATTTTTTGCAATAGCCTACCATGGGGAACATTATCAAACGCTTTGCTGAAATCCATATACACCACATCAACTGCTCTACCCTCATCTACCTGTTCAGTCACCTTCTCAAAGAACTCAATAAGGTTTGTGAGGCATGACCTACCCTTCACAAAGCCATGCTGACTATCCCTGATCATATTATTCCTATCTAGATGATTATAAATCTTGTCTCTTATAATCCCCTCCAAGACTTTACCCACTACAGACATGAGGCTCACCGGTCTATAGTTGCCGGGGTTGTCTCTGCTCCCCTTTTTGAACAAAGGGACCACATTTGCTGTCCTCCAGTCCTCTGGCACTATTCCTGTAGCCAATGATGACATAAAAATCAAAGCCAAAGGTCCAGCAATCGCTTCCCTGGCCTCCCAGAGAATCCTAGGATAAATCCCATCAGGTCCCGGGGACTTATCTATTTTCAGCCTGTCCAGAATTGCCAACACCTCTTCCCTACGTACCTCAATGCCATCTATTCTATTAGCCTGGGGCTCAGCATTCTCCTCCACAACATTCTCTTTTTCCTGAGTGAATACTGACGAAAAATATTCATTTAGTATCTCGCCTATCTCTTCAGACTCCACACACAATTTCCCATCCCTGTCCTTGACTGGTCCTACTCTTTCCCTAGTCATTCGCTTATTCCTGACATACCTATAGAAAGCTTTTGGGTTTTCCTTGATCCTTCCTGCCAAATACTTCTCATGTCCCCTCTTTGCTCGTCTTAGCTCTCTCTTTAGATCCTTCCTCGCTACCTTGTAACTATCCATCGCCCAAACCGAAACTTCACACCTCATCTTCACATAGGCCTCCTTCTTCCTCTTAACAAGAGATTCCACTTCCACTTCTCTTCCTTCATCCTCTAGCTTTTCTCTCTTTCCTACCACTTTTACCCCTCCTCAACTTCTCAAGTCCCCCTTTCCTATGCTTACCCTCCTTTCCATACTCCTCCTCCCCTCCATTTCCATCCTCCTTCGCCCTCCTATCAGCCTTGTCTCCTCTCTGCCACCTTGGACCTTTAATTCCACTGCCCCCGAATGGTACATAACCTGGAGGATATTCTTGACCTTGATACATACATAGAAAATAGAAGCAGGAGGCAGACATTCGGCCTTTCAAGCCTGCTCTCCCTTATGTTTTGATCATGGCTGATCATCAAGTTCAATACCCTGATACCACCTTAATCCCTTAACCCTTTCACCCCAAGAGCTTAGAAACATAAAGACTTAAAGGGAGGAATCTAATGTCTCGCCATGGCAGAGAGTTTGGAGGCAACGTGTGGGGGTGGTGGGGGTTTAAACAGTTTAGAGAGTGCTAGATGGAAACCCTGCTGCCTTCCTGTCCACCCTCACACAATTAAGTTTGTGGAGGGAAGGCTTGTGAACCGCCTGGATGTTAACTGAGGCCCTCAAGTAGACAGCTACTTCCCAATTAAGGAGTTAGCCCCTCCTCTTTTGCAATTCAACCAGCAATGGGCAGGAGAGGCACCACACGTGAAGTGAAAAAATCAAACCCTTCTCAGGCTTGCTTGCACGTTCTGAAAAGGTGGGCGAGGGGGGTGGGAGGTGCGATATGGGGGAGGGGAGGGGGGGGGGGGGGCTGTTACATCCAAAGGGGCTGAGTGCCTGATTGAGGGCCCCAGCATCAGGACAGAACAGGGCCGTTAAAAGCCATAAACCCTAGCCCTTGCCCTCTCACCCTCTCCCACAGCCCTCATCCTGCTCTCACTCGCCTTTGACCTCTGAACTCCCATTAATTCTGGTCATCTGGCAGCTGGCACCTTTCCCAGAAATTCCTGGAGGGCAGAATTTTTACCCCGAGGTCCTTGATTGTGAGGAAGACCTAAAGGCGGCCATTTATGTGTCCAACAGACACTTTATTTAGTGGACCCTTCCCAATAAGGCGATGCAGCACTCTTGCCGGTTCTCCAGCTACTGGGCGAAACCCCCATCACCTGGATTAAGTTCCTCCTGACATTTGTGCTACTGCTAATCAACTAATGTATGCTTAAAAATAAAAACTACTGAATTATTAGCTGGAGCAGGATAAAGCAAGGCAGATGTCAAAAAGAAAAGAAACAGGACTAATACAGCAAACTTAAAACATCTGAGTCCAGAATAAAGATGTGGTGATTATATTGTGGATGATGCTCTGTGAGAGGCGCTGAAAGGAGATAGCAGTAAATCATTGAAATGCAAATTCAGTGGCTGGGATTCTCCGCTTCTCAGACTGAGGGCGGGATTCTCCGGCTGTGCCCACCCGGCGACCGGAGAATTCCCCCCGAAGTCATGGACCACTCCATTGCCTGCGTCTCGCCCCTGGTGATCTTCTGATGGGTGGTGCGGAAGAATCCAGTCCAAAGTGTTGATGCTGACACAGAATTCGTGGACTTTCACGACAGCAAAACTGATGCCGAACCTGGCCTGATTCAGCGACTGTGGAGGGGTTAGCACTGACGCCATGTGGAACACAATTGACTCCAATTAAATGTGATGCAGGATTTGCCACGTCCGTGAATGCCTCTCGGAAGACTGACAAGCTGCAGCCGCATATGCTCATTGCACTCCCCACACACACTCATCCCAGCCAACAGGGTGGCGACGGTTGTGCTGGAGCACGGCCATACAGCTGATGGGTCGACTGCGGCCAGCGGGCACTTAGGGAGGTGGGCTTGGGGGACACCTATCATACCCATGGCCCTAAGTTCACAGTGGGCTGTGAGGCGGCATGTGCAGCTGCATGGCTGCTTTGCCGGCTGCGGCAATGGTGTTCCATGCCCGTTCATCTGACCCCACAGCCCACCTCCTTCCCCCCCCCCCCCCCCGTTACTCCCTCCGGCCCTGGCAGAAGCCCCCTGGCCAGCGGCACAACTGTCAGCAATCTATGGAGATGTTGGATACTTTCCGTACCGCCCCCCCCCCCCCCCCCCCCCACCCCACCCCCCCCCCACTCTCCCTCAGCAGCCACGATGCTGTTTCACAATTTCTAAATCGCGTTTCGAGATTTCGGCATCAGCCAATGGAGAGTCCCGCCCAGTAGATTTTGTTCACTAACTGCAGCATTCTGAGAGGAACAGGTGGCTGAGGAATATTCATTCCCAACGTTCTCCGCCATTGGGAGTTTCCATTGCTTCATGTCTGAGACTGTTGTTGGATAGTTGAGGACAGCTGATACCTGGGTCAATCAACAACTTCATTATTGTAGTCTCACACAGCCATCAGGATAGTAGAAGACAAATCGGTTGGACCTTGGTCTTTTCTCATCGATCAATTCCTGTGTTCCGATGTTTCAGCAGTTTAATAGCAGCGTCTGGTTAAGGATGCGCAGAGGCAAAGAGTATTAGGACATAGGATTGCAACTGTAATTTTCCACTTGGTTTCATTCTGAATCCTAACCACATGAGACCACCTAGCAGATGACACAAGGGCCCAGAGTACCTGCATGCTCCATCAATCTAAAGATAGCTTCAGATAATAGCGAAAACCTTCAACAAGTGGAAAACTGGAAGAAAAAACATATTTCAATAAATGTTTTTTATCCCAATTACTTGGTAGGAATATTAAACAGCCAGAATTTCAAATTTAATTTTCCACATTAATAGTGTTGAAAATTAATTTGTAGACAAGATAGCGGATACCTTATAACATATTCTGTAGTGCTGTCAGAAATTCTATGCACTTTTTAGTCATGACTTACCATTTTCCAACCTGTTGTGCAGTGAAGAAATCAAAATAAAGCACAATGCGCTAAGACTCTCTTTGACAAAGTAAAATGGGCTAAGGTGGGGGACTGAAAGAAAAGATGAACTATTGAAAGGAAATGCAAGGACAGGTCCTGTAGTATTATTCCCCATAGACCCAAGACGTGGCCCATTTGTAAAACTGTCTGACTTGCCACGACTAGCTTTGCCCAGCGAACAAATTCTGATGCTAAAATTGTGAAGCAGTTGTTCTGACAAAAAGACATTCACTTGACATGTTAACTCATTCCCTCTGAAGGGGCTGAAATGAATTAATGCTATTTCCCTGAGGTGAGTTTGGAGGTGGGGGAGCATTTAATTGGGCAGGAGATTGGCAGATGGGGCCCCTTCGCCTTTCTGCCTCCATCCTGATTAAGTTCCCAAACCCCCCTCAATTGCATTAACTGCCCACTTATGGGCCTCATTCCACCACCGCTAGGGAGGGGGTGATGGGTCTCATTCAAAGTCATTGCGCCTGATCAAGGGAGCCAACATCTGGAAGGAGAGGGACCCGCTAAGTGCCAGCTGCCATCCCTTGCTTCTGACTCCCCTCTCACCCTGCGAGCGACCCCCATCCTTCCCTCAATCACCTTTGGTATGTGGTCCCTCAGTGATCCTGGGCCTCTGGTGGCCACTGGCACTGTCTACCACTGCTGGCCTCTAATTAGCTGACAACACTTAAGGGTTTACCCCTGCCTCCTTGGTCCTTGGTCACTGTGAAGGCCCACCGCTGTCTGCTTAAGTACTTGATGGACACTCGATGTGGTGAGCCTTCCTGAAAAGAAGTAACGCAAGATTCTCACCAACTCTCCAGCCGGCAGGCGAGATACCCGCCACCTGTATTAAATGCTGGCCAGTACCTCTGCATTTTCTTAATTATTTCTGATTTATTGCTGGACCATCCTCTTGAGCTCCAAGTTAACCTAGCCTTTTTTGATTCCACAAATTAATCCCAGCTCATGGGATGAACTTTGTGCTGAATTGCTCTTGTCTGGTTTGCAAACTGCTTCGTTGCAGCTATGGGTGAAATGCTCAGGTCCTTCTCTGGGGCCAGAGGGTGAGAGCGATCAGTGACTAGGACAGGAATGATGGAGATGTGGGGAAAAGAGGGAGAAGGTGGATTCTGCACCAGAAACCACATCGACAACAGGACTTCCAGGAGCACCTCCCATACCTCAAAGTCGTCGAGCGTAACTGTGACTGAGTTGCACGGCCCGCTACCAGGGACAGCACTGCCTGCTGCTGTCAAGTTCAGTGCGGCCCTTACGTTTTATCATTGAGCCTGTTTAGGTTTGCAGCAGATGACATCCGCGATATATTGCAGCTTACTGTGGACCACTATATCACGGAAGTCAGCAACGCTCTCTGTGTCAGGGAGAACAACCAGATCACTTTTCCAATGGACAGAGTTAAGCAGGATCATGGAGCATTAGGCCTTACTTGACCACAAATAGTAAAACCAGTGCTAAATCCAGAATGAACAAACAATCTATTTCCATATGTGTATAATAGTTAACAGAAATAAGTATGGTCATTCTTGTGTACACCTTCAGTGCCTGTCTTTAGTGCTGGTTTCCCTATCCTCATGCTCCAATGAGGTATACCCCGAGTGACACCTGCTTGAGAAGAGGAAGGCTGCCGAGAATCCAGAATTCGCACTTTGATTGCCTTCTCTGGTCACTGTCCGTTGTGTGTAACTTCATAATGTGGCTTTTCGATTCCGGAGTTGAGAGGATTAATTTATGAGGAGAGACTAAGTAGACTGGGACTATACTCGTTGGAATTTAGAATAATGAGGGGGATCTTATAGAAACATATAAAATTATGAAGGGAATAGATAAGATAGAAGGGAGGTGGTTTCCACTGTGGGTGAAACTAGAACTAGGGGCAGAGATCCACAAAATAATGAGGAGCAGATTTAGGACGGAGTTGAGGAGGAACTTCTTCACCCAAAGGGTCGTAAATCTGTGGAATTCCCTGCCCAATGAAATAGTTGAGGCGACCTCGATAAATGTTTTTAAGGACAGGTAGATAGAATTTTGAACAATAAAGGAATAAAACGTTACGGTGAGCGGGCGGGCAAGTGGAGCTGAGTCCACAAAAAGATCAGCAATGATCTTATTGAATGGCGGAGCAGGCTTGAGGTGCCAGATGGCCTATTCCTGCTCCTAGTTTTTATGTTCTTATCTCCCGCAGAGGAAGTGGATTAGTGCCAGCCCTTTGAGCTGTTTGAGAATGTGGCTGTTACGGTGCAAAAGTACAGGCGTTGTCCGCAAGGTGAGTTGTGAGGAGGAGAGGGCTGCAATACTGGTGAGAGTAGACAGTGCACAGTGTGTATGAGTTGAAGGTGGGCACTGTGATGGGAGGAGAGTGAAGACAATTGGAGGAAGAAAATATTGTCAATAATGTGGCTGCTCACATGCTTTTCCTCTCCTCTCTACTTTTATTTGTGTCTCTCTGTCTCTGCCTGCATGTCTTCTGCTTTTTTATCTTCTATATGGCTCACACACACTTTGTGCTGCCTGTATCTCCACTGACTTCTGCCTCCTTTATTCCATATTTTCTCTTTGTATAAGCCTCTTGTCTCTATGTGTCCCAACATGTCTCTTACATTATCCTTCACTGAAATACTTAATACCAGACATATGCCATTTAGGCTTAGTATTTCTTGATTTGTTGTGCCAGAACAGAAATAAAATTTGAATTAGGCTCTTCCCCATGCCCTGCAGGCGCATAACCAGATGCAAAGCTATTAATTATATTGATATTTAACCATTAAGTTGTTATGAATGATCATTTTCACTCGAGGATTACAAACATTGAACGAAACCCACCTTCACAACCAAGACACGGGAAATGTAGATGATCAAGTCTGACCTTGAAAATTCTTGTCATTTATTGGTTAATGACAAAATGACCGGCTGAAATGAAAGAAAAATTCTTTCCTGTGAGATTACTGTCGGCTAAAACCATTTTCCAGTAACTGATATTGAAATGAAGAAGCTGGGACAAATTATTGAGGACATCAATTACGTTTTATTTGTTGGAAGTAGACATATATTGGATTCTGAATTTAGTGAAAAAAAAATTGAAATGCAAATAAGATTAGTTCCACAACGCGGTGTCACTCCAGCACTATCAGGTTCTATGAAATTGGTTTTATTCTATTTATCTTTTTATAGCCTAAGACTGTTTGGTAAGGATCTGTGAGACTTCAGCTTGTAAATCTTTATACATGGTGTTAATCAAAGATCAGGGAGGATGTAAATTTAATAAAATAGTTTACAGAATAGGGTGACGTACACTATAATCATGACATGCCACAATTGCACACTCTGTCCCATTATGTAAAAGTCACAATGTTCCCCTTATCTTCCCTAATTTTCTGTTCTGTAGCTTGTCGTGTGACACAGCGCTATTACTGTGGGGGGGGGGAAAACTCCGGAGATCAGCAGGGCAATATTGCAAAAGCGATGGGAGAAAAGTCACATTTTTTTGAAGGGGTGGGGGGGTGCTTTTAAAGGCAGGAGCAGAATGAGAGGGGAGAAGGATTTGTGGCGGAATTGCGAGGAGAGGGGTCAAGATGGCCGGAGGGGAGAGAGGGAGGGGCTCCACAGGAGGAGAGATCCTGAGGGCACATCCTGGCAAGAAGAGTTTTCAAACCATTCGATAAAAGAATCGATTTTCGCAGCACAGCATTACCACAAAACACTTCAGTGGTTGCCCTAGCAACAGCCCATTGATGTATTTCAATGGGAGGATGTGCTCCCCAGTGGCTCAGTGGGTAAATTGACTGTGTGCTGTAAGTACTGGGCCATGCAGGAAGATTGTAGCTTCAATCTCTACTCAACTGAATAAGTTTGAGCCGCCGTAGGGGTACGACAGTTGCCTTCAATGCCTTGGAATTGTGGAAGACAAAGATCAGCCAGGGTTTACTGCCCAGTCACTCTCCAGTTGGCTCGCTGGTAAAGTGCACACAGGTGGATGTCAGGGGAGGGTAGGATTGGTCTAATTGCTCACCAACACTCACTGTTTCGGTTTCCATAGGAAGAATGGCCACACGATGAGCTAGTACAGAACAGCTGGGGGTTTATTAAACTGTATTCCAACATAAATGAGAAGACTGCATGCTGGCCCTTCTACCTGGCCAAGATCGTTTGTCTCAGTCAGCTCATTACCCACATTTCTTCATATAAAGTTGAGGAGGCGATGGCATAGTGGTATTGTTACTGGATTAGTAAATCAGAAACTGAGAGCAATGCCCCGAGGATCCAGGTTCAAGTCCTGCAACTGCAGATGGTGAGATTTGAAATCAATAAAAATCTGGAATTTTAAAAAAAGTTTCAAGATGACCGTGAAACCATTGTCGATTGTCGGAAAAACCCACCTTGTTCGCTAATGTCCTTGAGGGAAGGAAATCTGCCATCCTTATCTGCTCTGGCCTACATGTAACTCCAGATCCACAGTAACGTGGATCTCTCAGGATCAGGGTCAATTAGGGATGAGCAGTAAATGCTGGCCCAACCTGCGACTCCCACATCCCATGAATATGAGGAGATGAAGGAATAGGAAAAATATAACATTACATCTGGGAGGACTTTGAGTTTCTCCTCACCCCAAAGCATGAGCAGAAAGATGGGAAGTAGCTGGGTATTTGAACAAAATCGCATAATAAAAGAACCAAAACAGATGTCTGCAAACTGCTCTATGATCTCAGAAAAAAAGGGAAAGAGTGTCTTGCACCATTAATCTTGAGCTTGGAAGAGAGATCTGCCACTGTAAGTGAACCAAATACTTGGTTTAGCACACTGGGCTAAATCGCTGGCTTTTAAAGCAGATCAAGGCAGGCCAGCAGCACGGTTCAATTCACGTACCAGCCTCCCCGAACAGGCGCCGGAATGTGGCGACTAGGGGCTTTTCACAGTAACTTAATTTGTAGCCTACTTGTGACAATAAGCGATTTTCTATTTTTCTATTTTCTACCTTGCCCAGAATCTGACAGGTGTGTCTAGCCATTATGTTGATAAATCTAAACATGCTGTGCTGATATTTCACTGAGATTCCTCTGGTCTCCCACTGTACCTCCAGTGGAAGAGCAGCTTAACTCCCAGGAAAGCTCCCACTGTGTCCACTGTGTCAGCAGTTTCCCATTTGCTTTTTAAGGGGTGGGATGTCCACCTGCTTTTTAAATGATAATGGGGAGGGGAAACTGAGATAGCTAAGGACCTCCTAAATCAGACTCCCCATTCCTGAACCTGCAAGAAGTTCCAGAATGTTGCACAGTCCTCAATGCTTTAGTTTTTTGCTAAGACAAATTATTGCAGGGAACCAAGGGAACTATGACCACCTCTTGTACACCATCAGCGTTGGAGTCTTTGGCAGACATGAACATTGACATCGGACCCAACAGGCTGGATTCAGGCTGCATCGCTGGATTCAGGCTCATCAATATTAGGTTGACTGACTTACAGCAAAGTAAGACCATAACACGTGGGAGCAGAAGTAGGCCATTCAGCCCTTCGAGTCTGCTCTGCCATTCAGTGAGATCATGATTAATCTGATAATTCTCAACTCCACTTTCCCGCCGTATACTCCTAATCCTTGATTGTCTTACTGATTAAAAATGTGCCCATCTCAATCTTGGACATACTTAGTGACCCAGCTTCTACAGCCCTCTGTGGTAAAGGATGCCACAAATTCACTACCCTTCTCAACTCTGTCTTAAATGTGCATGGGGTGTGATGTGTTGGGTGCTCTGGATCCGTGGAACACATACAGGCCACCAACACTTAAAATAGTGCAACACTATTTTATTAAGTCAGAAACTGTTGAACATACTTTCACTGTGGGTTAACACGATGTTAGATTGAACTAAAGACCTATGCCTTGTCCTAACCAGTCTATGCACTCAGCACATGGTGACGATCTGTGCTGCAGGCTGTGAGCTCTGTCCTACTAGAGGCTGCAGCTCGAATGAGCGGGAACTCTGAGCGGCCCCCTGCCTTTATAGTGCATGTGCTCTAACTGGTGATTGGCTGCGGTGTTGTGTGTGTTGATTGGTCCCACTGTGTGTCCATCAGTGTGTGTGTATCTGCACCATGATATTCTGGTGTATATTATGACATCTTCCCTTTTATAAAAGAATGTATATGTGTGGCAATAAACAGTGTATGGTGAGAATGTTCCTAATTACGTGTGGGGTGCAAAGACATATTTACAGCACTACGTTCATTAGAACTAAGCTATTTACATGGGAAGGTGCCTGGTGCAGAGAAGCAGTATGCAACAAGAATAACGAGATGAACACTATATACAAACCAGGTAAACGATCAAACAAAGCAACAAAACAATTCAGAAAGTCTAGAAGTTCACAAAGTTCATAAATTAAGTCTCTGAGGTGGGCGCCGAATTCTGGTTGACTGCCTCAAGGGTGGGTCGAGAGCCGCCGGTTCAGGAGCGGGCTGGACTGCGTCAGCGTCAGGGGGATGCAGAGTGACAGGGATTTCTGCATAGTCCGTGGCAGGGTCAGCAGGAGGGCGAGGCGACAGTGGAGGATCACGTAGCGAGCGTGGAACGAGACGAAGGGCGCGTCGATTGCGGCGCAGAATTGAGCCTTCCAGTAGACGAACCAAGAACGAGCGGGGGGCCACCTGCCGAAGGACAACAGCGGTTGCAGACCAGCCACCATCCGTAAGATGGATGCAGACATTGTCATCTGGAGCCAGAGCAGGGAGATCAGCTGTACGGGAGTCCTGAGCCGCCTTGTGCTGTGCACGAGACAGCTGCATCCGGCGAAGGACCGGAACGTGGTCGAGGTCTGGGACATGAATGGACGGCACCGTCGTCCTCAGGGTGCGACCCATGAGCAACTGAGCTGGCGACAGGCCAGTGGACAGTGGGGCGGAGCGATAGGCCAGCAAGGTGAGGTAGAAATCGGACCCAGCATCGGCAGCCTTGCAGAGGAGCCGTTTGACTATATGTACTCCCTTCTCCGCTTTGCCATTGGATTGGGGGTACAGGGGACTGGATGTCACATGGTCAAAATTGTACCGCCTGGCAAAGTTGGACCATTCCTGGCTGGCGAAGCAGGGGCCATTGTCCGACATAACCGTGAGCGGGATGCCGTGTCGAGCAAAGGTTTCCTTACAGGCACGAATGACTGCAGACATGGTGATATCGTGCAACCGTATCACCTCCGGGTAATCCGAAAAGTAGTCCACGATCAGGACATCGTCTCTACCCAGCGCGTGGAACAGGTCGATGCCCACCTTGGTCCATGGTGACTTGACCAACTCATGGGGCTGCAGGGTCTCACGTGGTTGGGCCGGCTGGAAGCGCTGACAAGTGGGGCAGTTGAGCACTGTGTTGGCTATGTCTTCATTAATGCCGGGCCAGTACCCTGCCTCTCGGGCCCATTGGCGACAGTTTTCCACGCCAAGGTGGCCCTCGTGTAGCTGTTCCAGGACGAGCCGGCGCATGCTATGCGGGATGACAATGCGGTCCAGTTTTAGAAGAACCCCGTCTACTACCGCCAGATTATCTCTGACATTATAGAACTGAGGGCATTGGCTCTTGAGCCACCCGTCTGTTAGGTGGTGCATGACACGCTGTAGCAAAGGGTCAGCCGCCATCTTGCGGCGAATTTGGACGAGGCGTTCATCCGTGGTAGGTAGATTGGAGGCCGCGAATGCCACATGGGCGTCAACCTGGCATACAAATCCCGCTGGGTCACATGGAGTGTTGACGGCCCTGGAGAGAGCGTCAGCAATGATGAGGTCTTTGCCTGGGGTGTATACCAGCTGGAAGTCATATCGCCGGAGCTTGAGACGAATACGCTGGAGGCGAGGCGTCATGTCATTCAAGTCTTTCTGTATTATATCGACCAGCAGGCCATGGTCGATCTCGACGGTGAATTGAGGAAGTCCGTATACATAATCGTGAAACTTAACCACACCGGTCAGAAGGCCCAGGCACTCCTTTTCTATCTGCGCGTAGCGCTGCTCCATGGGGATCATGGCGTGTGATGCATATGCAACGTGGGCCCATGATAAGGCCTCATCACATTGAAGGGGCACTGCCCCAATGCCGCGCCGTGGTATGAGAGGCGAGGTTAGGGATGAATTTCCCTAAAAAATTGACCATGCCCAGAAATCGGAGGACCGCCTTCTCGTCTTCTGGCATTTTCATAGCTGTGATAGCAGCTACCTTGTCCGCATCCGGCTGCACACCCAACTGGGAGATGTGGTCCACGAGGAACATGAGTTCCGTCTGACCAAAAGAGCATTTTGGCCCTGTTGAGGCGGAGGCCATGCTCACGTATACGTTTGAATACGCGCTGGAGGCGACTAACATGCTCCTGCGGGGTGGTGGACCAAAAGATTATGTCATCGACATAGATGCGAACACCTTCAATGCCTTCCATCATTTGTTCCATAATCCTATGGAACACTTCTGAAGCAGATATGATCCCAAACGGCATCCTGTTGTAACAATATCTGCCAAAGGGGGTATTAAATGTGCAAAGGTTTACTGCTGGATTTGTCGAGCTGGATTTGCCAGAATCCTTTTGAGGCGTCGAGTTTGGTGAAGAGCTTGGCGCGAGCCATCTCGCATGTGAGCTCTTCGCGCTTGGGAATTGGATAATGCTCCCTCATGATATTGCAATTTCGATCCTTGGGATCAATGCAAATTCTCAATTCGCTGGAAGGCTTTTTTACACATACCATGGAACTGACCCAGTCGGTTGGTTCCGTGACTTTGGAATCACTCCTTGGTTCTGGAGGGCCTGCAGCTGCTGTTTGAGGCGGTCCTTAAGGGGTGCTGGGACCCTGCGAGGTGCGTGCACCACAGGCGTGGCATTCTGTTTTAATAAGAATCTTATAGGTGTATGGGAGCGTGCTCATTCCCTCGAAGACATTGTGGTGCTGGTTGGTAATGGCGTTGAGTTGCGCCCTGAAGTCGGTGTCCTGAAAGGCAAACGCTGTTGGAACACATAGCGCTCGAAATTTCATTCACCTCTATGCTGAAGTGAGTGTCAAACTTGAGGAGGACCGTCTTGAACTTTGTTTTATCTTCATCATCCGCAAAGGTGAGAGAATTGAAAATGTGGATGGCATGGTCCCCGGCCGTGGATAGGAAGAGATCGATCTTCCTGGTGTCCGAGGCATCCTCCCAGTCTGTGGCCTCAAGGTAGAGCTAGAAGCGTTGTTTGAATATCTTCCAGTTGGCCCCTAGGTTACCGGCGATGCGGAGCGGTGGTAGCGGGCTGATGTTGTCCATGTTGCAGAATGACGGTATGCTGGTGGAAGGCAGATCACTTGCAGGTAGGTCTAAGAAGTTCTAATATCCCTCAACTCCTGGTATCATGATGTGTTGGGTGCTCTGGATCCGTGGAACACATACAGGCCACCAACACTTAAAATAGTGCAACACTATTTTATTAAGTCAGAAACTGTTGAACATACTTTCACTGTGGGGTTAACACGATATTAGATTGAACTAAAGACCTATGCCTTGTCCTAACCAGTCTATGCACTCAGCACATGGTGACGATCTGTGCTGCAGGCTGTGAGCTCTGTCCTACTAGGAGGCTGCAGCTCTGATGCCCCCTGTCTTTATAGTGAGTGTGCTCTAACTGGTGGTTGGCTGCGGTGTTGTGTGTGTTGATTGGTCCCGCTGTGTGTCCATCGGTGTGTTTATCTGCACCATGGTATACTGGTGTATATTATGACAGGGTGGAGGATAGTGGGCGGAGGGGAAGGACTGTAAAAGAGACAGACGATTCACTATTGATCATTGTGTGCACCAACCAAAGACCAATTTCTCCTGTAATTTGTTTTTCACACAGTGATTACAAAAACAATGGCTGGTGATTTTTTATTGAAGAAGTAATGAAACAAGGCATGCTGGCGTTGGGCCACATTATTTAGCAATTGACAGTAAAAAGAATCATGGCTCTCTGAAATGAAGTCCCCCTCAGCTACGCTGATCTTAGCAAGTGAGGTGAAAGGCGAACCATACAGAATCACTATAGTGCAGAAGGAGGCCATTCAGCCCATCGAGCCTGAAAGAGCACCCTACCTAGGGTCCTGCCCCCACCCTCTCCCTGTAACCCAGTAACCACCTAATCTTTTTGGATACAAAGGGACAATGTAGCATGGCCAATCCATCTAACCTGCACACCTTTTACTGTGGGAGGCACCCGACGGAAACCCACGCAGGCATGGGGAGGATGTGCAAACTCCACTCAGACGGTCACCCGAGGCCGGAATTGAACCCGGGTCCCTGGCGCTGTGAGGCGGCAGTGCTAACAGGAGGGGCATCAATCGGGCACAATGTCAGAGGGCAGAAATATCAGCCTGGTTTCTCATCGTTCACTGTATCCCGTGGCCGCTGCTGGAAAATACATAGGTGGGTTTGGACTAGGATTAAGTTCGTCTAAAACGCTCATTGGTTCAGCAGAATGCAGTCTCCAGGAACACATGAGAAGAATGGGCACTTGGTTAAGATACCAGATGGTGGCCTCCTTCAAGCAGAAGGGGAAGGGGGATGGGCTGCAGGTGGAGCTGAGGATAAAAGTCCTGGTGCAAGGAGAGGATTAAAAATAATATAGTATTCAAGAAGAATGATTCTTTGTTTGCCTACACTTTACTCATGACTAGACTCTGCACTTAGGACTATTTGTCAACACTCAGCGCCAACAAAAGACTGCAAGCTATCTCGATTTTTATTACTGATCGCAGGATCTTTAATGCAGTGTCAACTGGCATTAGTGAGAGAATGATTGCTGATGGTGATCATTTGGATTCAATGCATTCCTTGTCAACATTAAGCATTCACTGCAGCGCAGCAAGTAATTTTGATCTGATTGTATAATCATCGTTAACTGAAGAGCAGCAGCACCAGGTGCCTTAATCAGAGTACTCATTTGTTCTGGAGCTGATTTTGGCAGTAATCAGTTGGTGTTACAAATAAGAAACCAGTTGTGCTCTCACAGCACACGATTGAGTTTCAGAGTCAGCAAGATATTTATGCCAGATCTGAGAATTATTTCTGATTAATGCAATTCTTTAGTTCGCCATGGCGATTTAGTGGACAAATATACCATACACTGTGCTGGTCACCCGAACAACCCGAATGCTTTGACAAAGAGCCATCCAGACTCGAAACGTTTAGCTCCCTTTTCTCTCCACAGGTGCTGTCAGATCTGCTGAGATAGTTTCATAGAATTTACAGTGCAGAAGGAGGCCATTCGGCCCATCGAGTCTGCACCGGCTCTTGGAAAGAGCACCCTACCCAAGGTCAACACCTCCACCCTATCTCCATAATCCAGTAACCCCACCCAACACTAAGGGCAATTTTGGACACTAAGGGTAATTTATCATGGCCAATCCACCTAACCTGCACATCTTTGGACTGTGGGAGGAAACCGGAGCACCCGGAGGAAACCCACGCACACACGGGGAGGATGTGCAGACTCCGCACAGCCAGTGACCCAAGCCGGAATCGAACCAGGGACCCTGGAGCTGTGAAGCAATTGTGCTAACCTCCCTGCTACCGTGCTGTCCGGTATTTTCTGCTTTTGTAATCCTGAAGGCTGTTAGGTTCACTCCCTGGATTGGGCTGGGAGTGTTTTGAGTGTAAAAGGACCAGCGAAAAAGAACAAGCAGGGCTACCTACTCCCAGTGGCTATCCATAAAAAGTGGACAATTGAAGGGGATAGGGAAGCAAAATAGTGAATGCCATAGATCTGAACTACATGCAGAAAACACTGAGCAGGTCATGAAGCATCTGTAGGGTGGAAAACAGTTAACATTTCAGACCAGAACTAACAATAAGTCAACAACCTGAAATGTTTCTCTCGGCAAATGCTGCCCGACCTGCTGAGAGCTTCTCGAATTTTCTATTTAAGGAGGATATTGAGCTGGATTTTGTTTCAATGTGCCTTCCCCACTGGCTGCAGAACCGACAGGGACCCCCAAGTCATGGAAGGGGAGGACTTGCGCAAGTAAATGTTCTGCCTCCCATGTGGTTAACACTCCTGGAGGGTGAAAATTCTACTGGCAGCTCTGCACTGCAGGCAGCGCCACCAGTGGCTGAGGCTGGTAATGCGCTGAAGCCCAGAAAAGATGTGGGATCCCAGGACAAAGTTGAGTGAACGCGGGATGGAGGTTAGAGGGATGGGCTGCTGTGAGGGGATGGGGTTAGGTTGGAAGAAAGGGCCGATCAGTGGGCTCCACTAAATCCAACTGTGGTGATGCGTATAGGCATATCTATGTATAATTGTACATAGTTGTACCAATGAATATTTGTCTATAATAGCACCACTATACATAGCCACTGACCAACACATGTAGTGACAGTTCTGACCTCCCGCCAGCAGGTGGAACCAGATACTCATACGGACATATATGTACTGGGGGACGGACGGGAGGCGGGCACTTGGTAATAGGACGGTAAGAGGACAGTGATCTCCCTCCTTAGTTTTACAGTAATGTAGACGGAATTGTTTGTACATAGAAATGCATGGCTACCATCAAGAATAAATATTGTAGCAATCATATCTTTGTGTTCTGTGTATACCTTCATGATCAAGGAAGCAACCAAATACAACATGGTACCAGGAGTGCTGAAGAACTAGAGGTCACCACAGAAAGACAAATCACAAACAAAGAACAAAGAACAAAGAAAAGTACAGCACAGGAACATGCCCTTCAGCCCTCCAAACCAGCGCCGACCATGGTGCCCGTCTAAACTAAAATCCTCTACGCTTCCGGGTGCATATCCCTCTATTCCCATCCTATTCATGTGTTGTCAAGATGCCCCTTAAACAAAGATTATTATTATTATCATGGTCACCTTTAGACTTTTAATTCCATATATTTTTTTATGTAATTCAAATTTCACCATCTGCCATGGTGAGATTTGAACCTGGGTCCCCAGAGCACAACCCATGGTCTCTGGATTACCAGTCCAGCGACAATACCACTACGCCACTGGGTACAATAGAAGAAACAATACCACTACGCCATTCGTATCACGTGGTACGATAGAAGAAACCAGACGAACAACCGCTCCACCAACTGGTGATTTAAGGAGGTGCGACTCCACACAACGCAAAATGGTGAAGTGCGAGATGGATGTTTGAAGGGACCACACCAGCTACAAGTCTCAGGCAATCTGGATTCAAACTGGTGCAGTTTTAAGCAGAAGTTTGAACTCTTTCTTTCACCCATGGCCGACAGGCGCTGCCTTCAAGTGTACAACACATTCGGCTTTGAGGACAGCAAGCAGAGCTACGAGGAGGTGATTCAACGCTTCGATTGCCACTGCTTCCCTAAAAGATACAAAACTTTTGAGCGATGTGTTCCGAATTCCGGGCCAAGAAAGACAAAGAATCCTTCGACAGTTTTGCGATGGATCTGCGATTAAAGGCCCAGTCTTGTAATTTTGGACAGTTGCAATCCTCAATGATCCGAGACCAAATCGTAAATGGAATCTTGGATGGTGCGCTGCAGATCATGGTTTTCAGCACAGTCAGTGAGGTGCCAATCTGAGAAATAATTCTGGCGCCACAAATGCTGAGATGCAGTTTAGTAAGAAACATGGTCTCAATGTGTGCAGCCATTTTGAGTGCACTGGTATGCAGCCAAACACACAATGTGGTCCCGGGACAGACGACCATTTTGAGCACACCACTACGCACTGTCGAAAGAAACGTGCTCGCGATGGGGACGGCCATTTTGAACACGCCGATAAAAGACACCAGACGAAACGTGGTTCATTGGGGGCGGCCACTTGGGCAGCAAGTCCCATCCGCTCGCTGCAGCAATGTCCTGCTTTCAAAAGGAACTGTTACCAGGTGTGGCAGGAAGGGCCACTTTGCTCACTGCTGCACAGTTGATTGGGCAGTAAAGAAGAGCCCAGATCAGGACAAAAGAGTCAATCAGTGGGCTGCTGTGTTGACACAAAATGAGCTGAGTGATTTGGCCAGCCTGGGCGAAGAAGTGACGATTACAGTCTGCAGTCACAGTGAGGCAAATGTGGGAACCATCGAGGACAGGTGCACGATCCCGGTAATGCTCAATGGAACGGTTATCAAGTGCAACCTTGATACGGGAGCGAGTGCCAACCTGATTCTGCTCTCGGTGGTGCAACAGCTCAAGATAGTGCCACACATTGATCTGGCAGGAATGATTCTCAAGGACTCAATCATATCGCGACTGTGGGAGAATGTGAGCTGGATGTCACCATTAAAAAGGTAACGCACAAAATACAATTCTCTGTGATAGCGGCGGAGCGTGAATAGCTCATTGGGGTGCAGGCCTGTGAAGAGCTAGGGCTAGTCAAGAGGGTGTACACTGCAGATTGCAATGCACCACACCCCGACGCGCCTCGGTGGAGACCATCTGCAAGACACATCCGGAGGTATTTCAGGGGTTTGGCACCCTACCGTTCACCTACCGCATACAACTGAAGGAGGATGCGAGACCAGTGGTGCATGGGCGCCCAGACGGGTTCCTGCCCCGCTGAAGGAGAAACTCAAGGTTGAGCTGCAGCAGATGACAACCCTGGGTGTCATTCGGCTCATTGAAGAGCCCACGGACTGGGTGAACTCGATGGTATGTGTCAAGAAACTGAACGGCGACCTGAGGATTTGCATGAACGCAAGGACCTCAACGTGACCATCAAAAGAGAGCACTGTACCATCCCAAAAAGGGAGGAAATTGCATGCAGGATGGCTGGGGCGACAAGCGTCACAGGGCTTCTGGCAACTCAAGCTAGATAAGGCAAGTACAAGGCTATGCACTTTTAAAAATAAATTTAGAGTACGCAATTCATTTTTTTTTCCAATTAAGGGGCAATTTAGCGTGACCTATCCACCTAACCTGCACATCTTTGGGTTGCACACAAACATGGGGAGAATGTGCAAACTCCACACGGACAATGAACCAGAGCCGTGATCGAATTTGGGATCTCGGCTCCGTGAGGCAGCAGTGCTAACCACTGCGCCACCGTGCTGCAAGTCACTTTTAATATGCCCTTTGGCTGGTACTGTTTTCAGCGGATGCTGTTCGGAATCATCTCTGCATCGGAAATATTTCATCGGGCCATGGAACAGATAGTGGAAGGGTGGCCAGGTGTCCGTGTGTATGTAGATGTCATAATCTAGGGATGCACGCATGAGGTACATGATGCATGGCTCTTGCAAGTGCACCAAAGGCAAAATGCCAAGTTGGCATGGATGCTATCACTATTCTAGAAGACAGGATATCATCGAAGGGGATGCAGCCGGATGATGAGACAATCAAGGCCATCATCAACACGCCGAGGCCCATGGATAAAAAGAGTGTATTGTGAATTCTGGGTATGATCAACTTTGTTGGAAAATTTATTCCCAATGCGCCTCCAACACGTCCCAGCTCGGGGAATCCATTAAGAAGGATGTGGTCTTCCAGTGGTCAACGAAACATGAGCAGGAATAGAGAGCACTCTGTAACAATAGCGTCCGTCCTGGCCTTTCTCGACCTGGCCAAGGAGACAAAAATCTCTACGGATGCATCTCAAAATGGAATCTGAGCAGTCCTGCTGCAACAGAGTGCGAATGGGGATTGGCTGCTGGTAGCAAATGCTTCGAGGGCCATGGCGAACACAGAGCGCAGGTATGCACAAATCGAGAAGGAATGTCTGGAACTTGTCACGGGGCTTGAAATGTTTCACGATTATGTGTATGGGCTTCCCACATTCTTGATTGAGATGGATCACAGGCCGTTGGTTGCGATAGTCCACAAGAACCTCTGCCAGATGTCCCCACATATATAACGGCTCATCGGTATGACTTCAACTTGATCTGCACACCAGGCAAATTTCTGCCTGTTGTTGACACACTCTCAAGAGCTGTATCCGTAAATGAAGTCTGTCCAGGGGGTGACGAAGTTCAGCTACATGTCCACATGGTGGCTGCATCACTACTGATAGCGGATGAGAAATCGAAGCTCACCGAGGCAGAAACAGCCAAGGATCCGGTGCTTCAAAAAGTAACCAGGTGTCTAAAGGAAGGTTGGCCAAAACGTTCCTGCCCCGCCTATTACAACATTCATGCCGAACTCTTGTGAGGTTGATGGTTTGCTTTTAAGGCAGCACAGGATAGCCACCCCTGTTTTGTTATGCTCTTGACGTAGCATAAGCTGCTTCCTTGATGTGCACTCTGACAAAGGAAGGTTCAGACCTGGAGATAGCTTTAACACATTTATTACTGTTAACAATTCTCCTACTTGGATTCGACTCGACTGTTAATCCTGCTATAGCTACTCAGACTGACAAACCAGTCTGCTACAATCCACGTGGTGGGTGTGATGTTCAATCAACCCTGTGTCTGTACTCACTGAGTGTCTCCACTGGAAAGAGACTGAGCATGTGTGATGAGTCCTTTTATATGGGTTGGTGTAATGCCCTCCTGTGGTAGTGTCACCTCTGTGTGTATCATGACTTCCCATTGGTCGTGTCCTATCGTACTGACCTATTGGTTGACTGTCTGGGTGTCATGTCTCTGGTGTTCCCTCTAGTGTCTAGCTAGGTGTAGTGTATGTACATTAACCCTTTGTGTACTTACAGTGATGTATATCACCACAACCCCCACTTGCTACGGCTGCTTATGCTAAAAAAGCTGCACGAAGGACATTTGGGCATTGAAAAATGCAAACGCAGGGCCCGGGAAACGGTATACTAGCCCGGTATCACCTAGGACACAACAGGCATGGTGGAGCAGCGTGATACCTGTTACAACTTCCACTACAGGCAAAACAAGGAGCCCTTGGAGGTGGAAGATATTGTTGTCAGCCCATGGTACAAAGTCAGAATGGACTTGTTCCACTTTCGAGGGAGAGACTACCTGGTTGTCATCGATTACTTTTCTAACTACCTGAGGTGACGCAGTTGTCCAACGCGGCAGCTGGCTGTGTGATCCAGCAGGTAAAATCGATCTTTGCCCGGCATGGCATACCATCCATTGTCATGCCGGTCAATGGTTCCTGCTTCAGCAATTATGAATGCACTGCGTTTGCTCACCGGTGTATTTCAAACACATCACATCGAGCCCACTCTATCCACAGTCGAATGGGAAGGCGGGGAAGGGTGTTCACATAGTTCAACAGCTGCTCATGAAGGCTTTAGACAGCGGGGAACATAGATACCTCACCCTGCTCAGCTACCGGTCAGCCCCACTGGTAAATAGCCTGTCACCAGCACAACTGTTGATGAACTGGCAGCTGCGGACAACCCTGCCTTCCATGGTGGCGCTCACTGCTGATCGAAAGCTCCAGGCGAAGCTCGTCCTCCAGAAACAAAAGCGAGAGGAGGCACATGACAGATCTGCGAGGGCACTCCAGCCGTTGCAAATACGAGACACGGCCAGAATCGAGGATCCCAATGGCAAAGGGTGGATAACGCTAGGAATGGTTGTCCAGCACGCGGGTCTGCACTCGTATAGGGTGCTCACCGAGGATGGCTCATTTCTGCGCCAAATCCGAAGAGCCCTACTCAAGGTGCAGCGACATTTTGTACTCAACCCAGCAGACTAATCTGAGTATACCCCCAAGATCGAAATAGGCACAGACGATCCAGCACACCCTGGTGTAACCGATGCGTCTGCAGTGGTGCCGGGGGAAGGATCAGTGATTGATGCAGATGGGTCATGCTCACCAGCCCAGCTGGGCCTTAGGCGGTCATCCTGAGTACGGCGAAAGCCTGTTAGACTGAACCTGTGACTGAGCATTTATTTTTAAAACAAAAATGCGGTTGTAAATAAACATGCTTAAAGCACATGATTGTAAAAGCATGTTTTCCAAAGAAAGGGGATGTGGTGATATGTGTATCAGCATCTATGTATACTTGTACATAGTTGTGCCAATGTATATATTTGTATATAACAGCACCACTGTTATATACATGTAGGGACAGTTATAACCTCCCACCAGCAGTTTGTACATAGAAATGCATGGTTACCATCAAGAATAAATACTTGGAGCAATCATATCTTCATGTTCTCTGTACATTCATGATCAACTGAACACAATGCCAATCTATTATGTCTAAGATATCTGTCACAAGGCTGACTGGCCCACCTGCACTCATTTCAGGGTTTGACCATAATGTTTAGGTATTTGAGTAAGGTGCTGAATGGTGTATGAACAAGTGTTCCACACACCCAAGAAAGAAAAGGAAACCCTTCCTTGCATCCTCGCCCTTTGTGTTTTGTCTTCTGTGGCCATACTTCAGCAGTTTATCAGAGAAAATGGTCACACAGGTATCAATCTGCCAGCGCACCTCTGACAGGTGCTTCCTTCAGCAGCCACTTCATAGAACATAGAACATTACAGCGCAGTACAGGCCCTTCGGCCCTCGATGTTGTGCTGACCTGTGAAACCACTCTGAAGCCCATCTACACTATTCCCTTATCATCCATATGTCTATCCAATGACCATTTGAATGCCCTTAGTGTTGACGAGTTCACTACTGTTGCAGGCAGGGCGTTCCACACCCCTACCTCTCTCTGAGTAAAGAACCTACCTCTGACATCTGTCCTATATCTATCTCCCCTCAATTTAAAGCTATGTCCCCTCATGCTAGACATCACCATCTGAGGAAAAAGGCTCTCACTGTCCACCCTATCCAATCCTCTGATCATCTTGTATGCCTCAATTAAGTCACCTATTAACCTTCTTCTCTCTAACAAACACAGCCTCAAGTCCCTCAGCCTTTCCTCATAAGATCTTCCCTCCATACCAGGCAACATTCTGGTAAATCTCCTCTGCACCCTTTCCAATGCTTCCACGTCCTTCCTATAATACAGCGACCAGAATTGCACGCAATATTCCAAATGCGGCCGCACCAGAGTTTTGTACAGCTGCAACGTGACCTCATGGTTCCGAAACCTAGTCCTTCTGCCAATAAAAGCTAAGATGTGGAGATGCCGGCGTTGGACTGGGGTGAGCACAGTACAAAGTCTTACAACACCAGGTTAAAGTCCAACAGGTTTGTTTCGATGTCACTATCTTTCGGAGCGCTGCTCCTTCCTCAGGTGAATGAAGAGGTATGTTCCAGAAACACATATATAGACAAATTTGTTGTAAGACTTCGTACAATAAAAGCTAACACACCGTACGCCTTCTTAACAACCCTCTCAACCTGGGTGGCAACATTCAGGGATCTATGTACATGGACACCGAGATCTCTCTGCTCATCCACACTGCCAAGAATCTTACCATTAGCCCAGTACTCTGTCTTCCTGTTATTCCTTCCAAAATGAATTACCTCACACTTTTCTGCATTAACTCCATTTGCCACCTCCTAGCCCAGCGCTGCAGCTTATCTATGTCCCTCTGTAACTTGTAACATTCTTCCGCACTGTCCACAACTCCACCGACTTTAGTGTCATCTGCAAATTTACTCACGTATCCTTCTACGCCCTCCTGCAGGTCATTTATAAAAATTACAAACAGCAGTGGCCCCAAAACAGATCCTTGTGGTACACCACTATTAACTGGACTCCAGTCTGAACATTTCCCATCAACCACCACCCTTTGTCTTCTTCCAGCTAGCCAATTTCTGATCCAAACTGCTAAATCACCCCATGAATCCCATGCCTCCATATTTCCTGCAGTAGCCTACCGTGGGGAACCTTATCAAACGCTTTACTGAAATCCATATACACCACATCAACTGCTTTACCCTCATCCACCTCTTTGGTCACCTTCTCAAAGAACTCAATAAGGTTTGTGAGGCACGACCTACCCTTCACAAAACCGTGTTGACTATCTCTAATCAAATTATTCCTTTCCAGATGATTATACATCCTATCTCTTATAAACCTTTCCAAGATTTTTCCCACAACAGAAGTAAGGCTCACTGGTCTATAGTTACCGGGGTTGTCTCTACTTCCCTTCTTGAACAAGGGGACAACATTTGCTATCCTCCTGTCTTCTGGCACTATTCCTGTAGACAAAGGTGACTTAAAGATCAAAGCCAAAGGCTCAGCATTCTCCTCCCTAGCTTCCCAGAGAATCCTAGGATAAATCCCATCCGGCCCAGGGGACTTATCTATTTTCACACTTTCCAGAATTGCTAACACCTTCAGAAGCTAAAATTAACAACACAGCAGACAGAAGTTTAAAATATCGGACTCGTCTCAGCCATGCACAATCTTCTTCCCCCAAACTGAATTTGAAGCTCTTGCTGCTTGCTTATGCAGTCAGGTGACTGCTGGGGGCAAGGAAAACTGCCACCTGCAGCTTTGCACTCCTTGGTGTTTTCTAGCCTCTCTCTATAGGGGTGAACCTTGCATTTGTTCATTGGTCTGACCTGGGTGAAATGGGTGGAAACGAGACTGCAATCGATGCAGTCAATAGAATGAACTATCGCCAGAGATGCCAAATTATCTGCTGATCGACTCGCACCCTATTACACCATCACACAATGTCAGGATCTTCTCCAAAGTCTCCAATCATCCTGGTTCCTTTCTGAATTCACTGTGCCATTTTCCATCTCTACCTTCATTTAGTTTCTTCCTCTCCCATTGATTCTTGATAAAAAGAAGTTTGACTGTACTGAATCTCGAATAACAGTTGTACTCCTACAGGGGGCACCTTGAATAAAGAGACTGTCAAGAGCACTTAACATGTCTCTGTGAATATCTGAAAGTATATCCATTATATTATTTAAATTTTATATATGTCTATATCAATATGGTAGCATCCATTCCCTGGTGCGGAATGGGCACCCGATGTTGCCCGTTGAAAGGATTTCTTGTTGGGCTGTGTTATATCGGCGCAGTGAGGTCCAAGTTCTACCCAAGGATTCTTAAGCAGTCACTGCCGTCCAAGCAATTCCACAAACATGTTTATTTCAAAAATATTCAGATTCCACAGCACTTTATTGCCAGCATGACACGATGGACAGAATGGCCACCTTTTGTATCATTATGACCCTATGACACTCCTAAGGGCTGCTATTCGCCTGTGATCAGTTCCACCCTCATGGTCGTTCCCCTGATCATTCCTGGGACATACTGGAGGGCCAACACAGGAGGTGATCTGAAATTGGGAGTGTTGACAAGAAATTGGGAGTGTCATTAGACTCTTGAGAGAGAGGTTAGAACACCAAGCTCAGGAGCAACATACCTACTCTGTAACCTGTTTAGATGTATTATTAATGAGGAAGTGTTAATCAAGTACCAGAATGTGACTATAGTCTGCCCAGTAGCGAAGTACCAGACCTAGAAACCACAGATAAGAAGGAACACGGACTATGGCCAACTTGTAACACCGAGAATTCAAAAGGGGTGTTTGGGCCTTTTCGATATTGTGACGAGTCACTCCTCAACAACTTACTGGAGGAAGGAATCTGGTAGTTAACTGAGTGAATGAATGAGTGAGTTTCTTGAAAAGTGCAAACCGAAGTACTATAAATGAAAAAGGCTTTTGTGCTGCAATATAAGCACAGGAACCAATGACCAGGTGACTCTGCCCAGCATAACATTCTACAAGCAGCCAAAGAACAGAGGCTTAATTTGAGCTGATGTCAACCAAGCACATCAAAGCCCTCCCCCCAACCTGCCCCATCTGATAAAAATCCTATTTCTTTCCTCCGTACAATAGTAAAGTCAAAACATAGCTTATTGCCAATTCATGTTCCAGCCCAACGTTCCACAAAGTGGTGGAAAATAAGAACTATCCAAATCCCTCTAAGCTCAAACCAAACATAACTACCTGGTTCTAGATGGTCACACCCGCCAATTATGGGATAAGGAATGGCTTGGGGGTGGTGGAGGGGTGCTTGTGGGCTGTGGGGGGGGGGGGGGAGGGAGTTGGTATTGCAAGGCAAGAAAGAGTGTCTCTCTATATTATATTTACTTCCAATTCGCTTTAAGGGGTGCATTTTGGTGATCAAGCTTAAAGCTCAAATGGAGCTCTTTGGGATGCTAACCACTAGCAGAATTCATGGGCGAAATTCTCCCGAAACGGCGCGATGTCCGCCGACTGGCGCCCAAAACGGGGCCAATCAGACGGGCATCGCGCCGCCCCAAATGTGCGGAATGCTCCGCATCTTTGGGGGCCGAGCCCCAACATTGAGGGGCTAGGCCGGCGGCGGAGGAATTTCCGCCCCGCCAGCTGGCGGAAACGGCCTTTGTTGCCCCGCCAGCTGGCGCGGAAATGACATGTCGGGGCGGCGCATGCGCGGGAGCGTCAGCGGCCGCTGACAGTTTCCCGCGCATGCGCAGTGGAGGGAGTCTCTTCCGCCTCCGCCATGGTGGAGACCGTGGCGGTGGCAGAAGGGAAAGAGTGCCCCCACGGCACAGGCCCGCCCGCGGATCGGTGGGCCCCGATCGCGGGCCAGGCCACCGTGGGGGCACCCCCGGGGTCAGATCGCCCCGCGCCCCCCCCCAGGACCCCGGAGCCCGCCCGCGCCGCCTTGTCCCGCCGTTCAAAAGGTGGTTTAATCCACGCCGGCGGGACAGGCAAGGAGAATCGAGCGGGGGGGCCCGCCAACCGGCGCGGCCCGATTCCCGCCCCCACCGAATATCCGGTCCCGGAGACTTCGGCAACCGGCGGGGGCGGGATTCACGGCAGTCCCCGGCGATTCTCCGACCCGGCGGGGGTCGGAGAATGACGCCCCATAGCATTAACAACACACAAAGGGAATTAGACACCAAAATATTCAATCCTTAGTTACAAGTGAATGCCGAATGCTTTCGCAATTCTCATCATCAGTGCCTGGTAGGAATAATTACAATAAATTTGGGTCAACATTTGCATCTTAAAATTTTATTTTGCTCTCTCTGCTTCTGTTGTTTTACTTGAATCGCAAATATCGATGATATTCGGGGCACCAATTCAGAAGAGACCTTCATGGCAGACAGTGTAACAGAGCTGAAGCAGCATCGGCAGAACAGTGAACTGTTAGTTTAGTAATCTTCTGCCGAAAGTATTCCTGGTTACGTAACTTTTACATAGCAAAAGAACATTTACAAAGTGACTGAACAAAAATAAAATATTCTTAATTCTCAATTCCAATTTGATTTTTAAGAGACTCAGATGGCCAGGTTTGCACCTTAATCTTGTCAGAAACTCTTCCAATTTCCCCTGTGTTAGGCTGTCATTCAGTATAGAACTCAGCAGCACGGAAAAGTGGAATCCAAATCATATTCCCAGTCCGCACTGATTTTAGCTGGGCTGGAAATCGGAACGCTATACCTTGGATTCAGCAACCCAATACTTGGGAGAGGAAACATCATTCGGGTTCCTATTCCTGATCATTAAGTGGGCCAGCTCTAATTTTAAAATCTTGTCCTTTTTTTCTAGAAACTGCTGCAGAGTAGGTATTTTAACTGTAGCTGCAGCAATAACTTGCATTCATGTAGCACCTTTCATGCAGCGAATCGTCCCAAAGTGCTCCACAGGAAGAATGTGCCACCGAGCCATGTACAAAAATAAGGTGCATAAGAATCCTTCTGTTATTTGAAATGCCTTGGTTAAATCAGCCCTCAACATTTTAAAGACAAGGCAATATAAATTAAATTTATCATTCTGCTGGATTTGGGCTGCACCCACCAGGCCTAATAGATCTTTCTTTCCTGATGGGTGCGATTTACCGGCTGTTCACGGGGCAAAGTATTCTGGCCCCACGCTGGCGGAAGGGTTTCCCGGCGACGAGGAATGCAGTCCTGCTGGCGGGCTGCCTCTGCTGCCGGAAAGACGCATCGGATTGGTCAGTGAATCCCGCATGAAATGGCTAAATCTGGACACTGTATCTCAGCTGTGGTCTGACCATATCTGGACTCCAAATAACTCAATCATTGCTTCTGTACATTTATATTCCAGCACCCTTGAGATAACTTTACACTAACTTTACTAACAGGATTAGACGTGACCTGAAGAACTGGGTTTCAAATATATAATGAAGACTGATTCCTTTTCAAGAAAGTAATAGATGAACTTCTGTAAGTAAGAGTGACCACATCACACGGCGTAAATCATAGAATCTCTACAGTGCAGAAGGAGGTCATTCAGCCCATTGAGTCTGCACCGACTTCTGAATGAGCACATTATCCCCGTTAGCCCACGTAACCTATAAATCCCTGGACACTAAGGGGCTATTTTATCATGGCCAATCCACCAACCTGCACATCTTTGGATTTTGGGAGGAAACCTGAGCACCCGGAGGAAACCCATGCAGACACAGGGAGAAAGTGCAAACTCCACACAGACAGTCACCCAAGGTCGGAATTGAACCTGGGTCCCTGGCGCTGTGAGGCAGCTGTGCTAACCACTGTGCCAACATGCTGCCCCAATTAGGATAAAAAAATTAGGAGATTGAGATATTCTGAGCTGATCTGATTCCCCATTAGGAGTTGGACTAGAATTTATGACCGTGACTCCTGATTGGTTAAATAACCTTGGTCTATTTGCCTCTCCCAGAAAGTTGGGACTGGTGGAGGAGGTGGGGTGGGGTGGGGAGGTGTAGGGGGAGGGCTGCTCGGGAGGTGAGAAAGGATGGTTGAAGTATGGCGATGAATTGAGTCAAGATTTATTTTTTAATTCTTGGAATGTAGGCATCGCTGGCGAGGCCAGCATTTATTGTCCATCCCCAGTTTCCCCGAGTAGGGCCATCCAGCTGCCTCCTTGGGTCACTAATGGTGGTGTGGTTAAGGTGCACCCATAATATGTCACAGTTCTGTAGAAGGGTCATGTGGACTCCACAGATGTTGCCAGACCTGCTGAGTTTATCCAGCATTTCCTGTTTTTATTTCAGATGACCTGGGACAAAGGGGGATGTTTTTTCCATGCATGTGCTGCCTTTATCCTACTTGTGGCAATAACGATTATTATTATTATTATCCTACCAGATGGTGGAAGTTGCAGAGTTGGGAGATGCTGCCAAAGAACCCTTGACAAATTGATGTGGAGAATCCTGTACACAATACATACTGCAGACTTCACACAGCCACCCAAGGCCGGAAATGAACCGGGTCGAAGAGGAACAATGCAAATCTGAATTGTTTTAAATTTCTTGAATGTTGTTGCAGCTGCACCCATCCAGACAAATGGACAGCATTCCTTCACATTCTTGCCTTGCGTCTTGTAGTTGGTGAAGAGGTTTTTGGGAATCAGAAGGTGAGTTACTCATTGCAGGATACCTAACCTCGGATATATTCCTGCAGCCATGCAAGTTGTGCCATTGGCCCAGTTCATTTTCCTGTCAATAGTGGATCCCAGGAATTAGCATGAGCAATGTTATTAATATCCTGGAGGGGTGGTTAGGCTCTCTCTTGGTGGCGACAGTCATTGCGTGAAAAATCTGTCGTAAATGCTTGCCATTCATCAGGCCAAGGCTGCATGTTGGGCAGGTTTTGATTTTTGCAAGTATGGGCTACTTCATTATGTGAGGAACTGTTTGAACACTATGGAATACGGCAAAATGGCCCCGTAAGCCTGTTCCTCCATTCAGTGTGATCATAGGATGGGAAGGTGGCTCAGTGGCTAGCGCGGCTGCCTCACAGTGCCAGGGACCCGGTTCATTTCCGGCCTTGGGTGGCTGTGTGAAGTTTGCATGTTCTCCCCATGTCTGCGTGGGTTACCTCCAGGTTCTCTGGTTTCCTCGCACAGTACAAAGATGTGCAGGTTAGGTGGGTCGGCCATGCTAAATTGCCCCTTATTGTCCAAAGATGTGCAGGTTAGGTGGATTGACCATGCTAAATTGCTCCTTAGAGCCCAAAGATGTGCAGGTAAGGTGGATAGGCCATGATCAATGTGCAGTGTTACAGGGATAGGGCGGGAGAATGGGCCTAGGCCGGGTGTTCTTTCGGAGTGTCTGTACAGACTCGATGGGCCGAATGGCCTCCTTCTGAACTGTAGGGATTCTATGTGTCTATGGATCTGTTGCTGAGTCTTGACCTCAATTCATCTTTCCCACCCGATCCCCAAATCCAATGGTTCTTTTGGAGTTCAAAAATTATCACTGAACACCCCCACTTCTGACCTTGGGATGAAGATTAAAAGGTTATTGATGAAGCAGCTGATGACAATTCGGGCTGACGTGCTGCCCTGATGATCTCCTGCGGTCATGTCCTCGGGCTGACTGTGTGTTAGCGTGGACAAGCGGTCTAAGGCTTCAGTCTCGGCGGAGGCATAGGTTCGAATATCAGCGCTGCCAAACATTCAGATGCTGTCTCAGGCTGAGATGATCGGCATCCAACAACCATAACAATATCCCTTTGTGTCAGGTCACTGGAGCATTCCCCTGTCCCCATTGGTCAGTATTACTAAAACTCCTTTGGTGCCACGCTAAGTTAAATGCTGTTTGGATGGCAAGGGCAGTCGTTCATTGTGGGATTCAGCTTTTGTGTCCAAATTTAGACTTCTGGCTGCAATTAGATCTGGAGCCGAGGGGTCCTGGAGGAACTCAACGTGTGTACGGGTGAGGAATTCGTTGGTGAGTGACTGTCCCTTTACAGTATTGTTGATGATTCCTTCCATCACTTTGTTGCTGACTGAGAGTAGACTGATAAGACAGTAATTGCCTAGGTTCGAGTCGTCAGCCTTGTTTGAAGATATGGCACACCTGACCAAATTTCCACATGTGTTGCATCTGCGTGGTTGAATTTCTACGCCAATGGGCTCAGATATTCTGATTTATCTCACCGGCAACATTAACAGGAGTACTGCCACATGCTCCCGAATTGTTTAATGGGTAAAGTGAAGAAAACTATCAGATCAGAAAGAAAATCTGCTTCAATCTGCATATTATTGAGTGTTATCCTATCTAACCATGCCAAAAAGATTATCCACAACCCACCCGGTGCACGTTACACAGGCTATGTGCAGACATCTGTGCATCATTATGCAGCCACCCCCTGAGGGTGTATTCAAATGGAACTTCTGCCGCATTTAAAAAAAAAATAATGAATCTTCAGGTTTTGCAGTGGAAATGTGGGCAGGAAAGCAATTAAAAGCTTGAAACATAAAATGGTGGCATAAACTTTTGAGAAACAATTACTTATAGAAAATGAAATGCACTCAAATGAGGCATCACTCAGAAAAAGTGAGGTCAGCTGCCACATTTCCGACCATGCTTACTTTGCAAGCCGATGGCTTCACACAAATATACATATTTGAAATCCTATTCACTAAAAGTAAAAGGACCATTTTGCAAATCTTACAGTAATGATCTGAATCAGCAAAGCAGCTTAGAAGTTAGTCCCAGATGAGTTTATGGATATATAACAAATCCTCCCCTCTCTCAGGTGCCCTTGTATTACGCACGATTTGTCAACTCAGAAAGGAGGCAAGTGACTTGATCCCAGGTTTCTTCAGTCCTTACTCTTTGATGCTAAGTGGTTAGTGAGATTAACACCTCTACCCTGCCATTAACCGGACAAGACCATGGTTTGAGCTCTGATGTCGCCGAGACACAGAAACAAGTTGACTTTTCTCTCTGGGTTGTACCTTAGATACTTCTGGAAAGATATTGTCATTCAACACTGTGGCAACTTCGTACATGAAAACTTCCTGAGTGATTTGCTCTCCATTTCCTCACCCAGTCCTATCTTCTTGAAGATCATTTGGAGGAATAAAAGCAGAACATGCTGGAAATGCACACTCAGTCAGTCAGGATGTGAAAGATGAAAATGGGCTAGTTGGTGCGTAAATATTCATCGTGTGATGAATATGTTGGGCTGGATTCTCCGTTTCTGCGGCCAAGTGCCGGCGACAGCGTGGGAACCTTGGAGTTTCACGATCGGCAAATCAGCGCAAACCCCTCACCGATTCCGGTACCAGTGAGGGGCTATTACCGGCACCGACTGAAACGTCCGGCTCCCGCGCCGATAACAGCCGGAGAATAACTGGGTCCCTGGCCGTGCATGCGCACGGCTGAAGACCTGCAGAAGTCGCCCCATACAACATGGCGCTGGCCGTGCGTGGACCCAACCCGCCATCCGCGACCCCGCAGCCCACCCCCTGGCAACCCCCATCAGTCCCCCCAGTGTTCACAGAAGCCCCCCCCCCCCCCACCCCGGCCGGCGGCATGGATCCCGGCCGTGTGTGGTGGTGCTGGGCACAGTCTGCAACCGCAACACCAGGTTCACGATTTTAGTGGACACATATGGTCCGCACCATCAGGAACTCGGCCCATCGGGGCCAGAGCTTCGTGAGTCGGCTGGCCGATGAGGCGGCAATGGTATTGCATGGTGATGCCATTTTGGAGGGGGCGGAGCATGGCTGACCAGTGTCAAACCAGCGCTGGCCCCAATCTCAGTGTCGGAGCACATTCTCCGCCCGATCGCAGAACACGATTTTACCGTCAGGCAACGGAGAATCCCGCACATTGCATTTTATGTGTTTGGCGTTTGATAAGGTTCCCCACGGTAGGCTATTGCAGAAAATATGGAGGCTGGGGATTGAGGGTGATTTAGAGATGTGGATCAGAAATTGGCTAGCTGAAAGAAGACAGAGGGTAGTGGTTGATGGGAAATGTTCAGAATGGAGTTCAGTTACAAGTGGCGTACCACAAGGATCTGTTCTGGGGCCGTTGCTGTTTGTCATTTTTATCAATGACCTAGAGGAGGGCGCAGAAGGGTGGGTGAGTAAATTTGCAGACAACACTAAAGTCGGTGGTGTTGTCGACAGTGCGGAAGGATGTAACAGGTTACAGAGGGACACAGATAAGCTGCAGAGCTGGGCCGAGAGGTGGCAAATGGAGTTTAATGTAGAGAAGTGTGAGGTGATTCACTTTGGAAGGAATAACAGGATTGCGGAATATTTGGCTAATGGTAAAGTTCTTGGAAGTGTGGATGAGCAGAGGGATCTAGGTGTCCATGTACATAGATCCCTGAAAGTTGCCACCCAGGTTGATAGGGTTGTGAAGAAGGCCTATGGAGTGTTGGCCTTTATTGGTAGAGGGATTGAGTTCCGGAGTCATGAGGTAATGTTGTAGCTGTACAAAACTCTGGTACGGCCGCATTTGGAGTATTGCGTACAGCTCTGGTCACCACATTATAGGAAGGACGTGGAGGCTTTGGAGCGGGTGCAGAGGAGATTTACCAGGATGTTGCCTGGTATGGAGGGAAAATCTTATGAGGAAAGGCTGATGGACTTGAGGTTGTTTTCGTTGGAGAGAAGAAGGTTAAGAGGAGACTTAATAGAGGCATACAAAATGATCAGGGGGTTAGATAGGGTGGACAGTGAGAGCCTTCTCCCGCGGATGGAAATGGCTGGCACGAGGGGACATAGCTTTAAACTGAGGGGTAATAGATATAGGACAGAGGTCAGAGGTAGGTTCTTTACGCAAAGAGTGGTGAGGCCGTGGAATGCCCTACCTGCAACAATAGTGGACTCGCCAACATTGAGGGCATTTAAAAGTTTATTGGATAAGCATATGGATGATAATGGCATAGTGTAGGTTAGATGGCTTTTGTTTTGGTGCAACATCGTGGGCCGAAGGGCCTGTACTGCGCTGTATCGTTCTATGTTATATGTAAGAGTTAAAAGCCTGGGTTTGTCTGTGACTGCTGCCGTCTGTTTTTTAAAAATCCTGGTTTGAAAGGCAGCTAAGCATTTTGGAGAGAGAAGTGCAATTAAAGCATTGTAAAAGTAAGATCATAATTAATTCCAGACATGGATATTGTTTATTGAAGTTGGGCTAATGGATATTGTTTATATTAAGAGGGTTTGCAGAAAAGTAGATAATTAGAGATATTGGGCGGGATTCTCCATTGCTGGAATTCAAAATCGGGAACGGCGATCAGGCGGAGAATGGCTCCCGATGCTGAAATCGAGTCAGGTGCATGTTTCATGCTGGGTCATGATGCCCCACACCCTCCAAATCAGCGTCATCGAGACGCGCTCCATGCACAGTCGCAACCCCATTGGAATGTCATTAGCCGGCCCACCTGCGATGCTAATCCGCCTATGGGCCTAGTTCCCAATGGCGCAGTCTACGTGTGGTCTCAACGGTCGTGAACCTGGCGTGGCAGCTGCGGAGAGAGAGGGCGTGCTGACAGTGTCCAGCACCACCACACTCGTCCGCAATACGTGCCGGTGGTGGGGGCCTTCTGCCAGGGCGAGGGGGAGTGTTGGGGGGTGGCCAGGAGATGGGCTGTGGAGTCGGGGTGGGCAGGTATGCAGTCCAGCCCAGGCTGCGCCATCTTTTCTGGCACGATCGGTGTGTGGAGGTTATAGGCATAATCGCGGCTGCATCCTGTCGACCCTGCGCATATGCAGCACGGACCCAGCGATTCTCCAACCGTTTTACGCACATTCCACGGGTGTTTCTCATGGTGCCGGTGCTAGCTCTCATTGCTAGCGGAATCTGTGCGCATTTCGCACCGATGTTCCCATCGTGAAACACCAAGGATCCTCCGTTGGTGTCGGCACTTAGCCCATTGTGTTTAGTTTGGTAAAATGATGCAGTTAATGGGAGGAACCAGGGGCTGAAGCAGTCAGGTGTTGGGGTGTTCAGTTTAGTTTTAGATTGGGATGTGAACAGACAAGAAGCTGTACTTTCAATACAGTTCAGTTAAAGGTCTGTCTGTGAGCAGACAAGCAGTTTCTGGAGAAACAGTCAGTTAAAGATTTGACTGTGGACAGACCAGCAGCTTTTCGCAAAACAGTTTAGTTAAAAAGATTTTGCTTGTGAATAGAACTGCACTTTGTGGAAAGGCTGGCAGTTGAACAGTATTTTGAGACTGGCAAGTATCTGAAAGCTGGGTCCTGAAAGATATTGCTTTCTCAAAGTGGTTCATCCAAGATATCTTTTTACAGAAAGCATTCCTGAGTCTGCTAACTTTATTTGAAAGTGGACTTTGACCTGAGATGGATTTTGTTTGAGTGGAGATAAAGATAGCAGTTAAGGGTTATTGTGTCATTGTATTGTTAAGCATTGTTTAACTGGTAATTTAAAGCTATTGTATTTCTGATGTTAAAGTAGTAACACTGTGTTAGTAATAAAATTTGTTAAATGTACCATATCCCTATTTGTGCTCCTGAAGCAAAGTATATTTTGCTCACAGCCTTACAAATTAAATCAAATATTGGGGTCGTTGTCCGGTATCCTAGTAACTGTTGGGGTCTGGTCTGGAATCGAAATAAACAGAGCTCACAACTGAAAGTGTAAACTGCCTTTCCTTTTCAAATGCTGATCAATCTGCCATAGATTTTCAACAATCTGTTTTTATTTAAAATTTCCTGCATTTATTGTTTTTGTTTAATCTCTACCAGCGGGTGTAATAACTATGACACTGGGACTATCATTATCACTATTGTCTCATGGGCAGCAGCACAGTGTCACAGTCCGCAAAGTCCATAGGCACTGAAGATACTGGCTCTGGCAACATGGTGGCAATGATACGCTGCATGGAACTAAATTAAAAACTGTGTAAATTTTAGTTTATTATTTATGGCAGCAGAATTGGAAGATCAGATTCTGCGATGGCAGCAGCTATAAAGGAATGCCATTTAAATTAACTTATCCATTTACCATTGAGATAGATAATAAACACTTCCAGAATTCGCTGGCGTTGTTTGCTTTAATTCTTTCATGGGATGTCAGCATTGCTGGCAAGGCCAGCATTTGTTGCCATTGCTAATTGTCCGTGAGAAGGTGGTGGCGTGTTAACCTAAAGCCCTCCACGCTTTCAACAATGACCCGCTTACCCAGCAGAGGAGCAGGTGAAGAGGAATCTAAGCAGGTGGGATGACGGTAGGAAAAAGGACCGCGTGATTGCCCTTGCCCTCCAGTAACCCCAAGATGGTTTTGGCCGAGGAGGGCACTGGATGTAATAGATTGTTGTAGGCAGGTCAGATCTGGTCATTTATAAGTAGGCTAGTCGTGCATCGCAGGCATCCAATTATTTTCCTCCCACTTCTTATTTGACGGAGTGAAAATAGGGGCTATCGCAATGTAAGAAGTAGGTGCATGACAATGACACCAAAGAAAGAGGCAAGGGAGCGATTACACAAGCTGACCACAACAAAATTACCATGCTTGGTGGCGGACCAAAGTCAAAGCGAATTAGGATTGTGTGAAGGAAACGGAGGGGAGAGGGTAAGAGTCTGCTTGCAGCCTTACGTGAATGATGACAACAATAGTGGTGAAGGAGAAAATGCAATTGATAAGGCAGATGAGGGTTCAGTGAAGATTGGCACGTCAGTTATTAAAATCTCGGCCGCCAAGCGTCATGAGTGGCAACAAGGTCATGGTGGGGTTGGGGGAGGGGGGTGGGTGTGGTGGGGTTCCCAACAATGCAGGTGAGGAACCTTTTAAAGGGGTTAGATAAAAAGAGGGCAAAAGGGAAATGATCTCAAAGGAGAGAGGGGTTGGGAGGCATGGGTTTTATTCACAGCGGTTACGGAGTTGCTCAGTCTCCATGGCTAAGTGGCAGTAGAATGCTGGGCATCTCTGTGAGGCTGGCATTGGGCTTGTGGCACCTGATATATACATTGCAAATTATAATCATGCAGGGCTTTGGCAGGAAAACTTTAAGTTCTTCCTACACTGTGTTGAGTTATTTAACCCATCTGAGACAAGAGTAAGCATGCTAATGTATCGATCTCCTTGAAGTTAAAAGCAACACATGCATTATTATAGAACATGTCTGAATCCTTACTCTGAAGTACAGTTCCTATTTTTATGAGAAACACGTGTTGGGAACTAGATATGGTGTTAAGTATGGTAAATTTGTATTTGTGGGTGTTAGGAACAAGATCTGGCTTTAAGTTTAATTTATATTGTGTTATTTGCATGTTACAAAAGTTGAAACCTGGCTTTGGTTTAGTTTTGGTGTCAATGTTGAAATCTTTCCAACCTTTTTGACATCTAAAATAATGTAGAATATCTTTCGTTTAAAAAAAAGATCGATCAAGCCTAGTTCCATTTTGGGATCTAACGTGTCCAGCAATAACATTAGCTGGGATTATAACAAAGGTGAGCCATTTTACACAGACCAGGTACCCACTGTTTTAGTTGAGGCAGAGATATTGGTCAGGACAACTCCATGCTCCTCTTCAAAATGGGATCTTTAGCCAATTATGATGAGGCAAAGGGCTCCTCAGTTTGTTCTTTTATCCCGGACGACCCCCCAATTTGTTATGGGCCAGGGTTTAGAGAACCCCGAAAGTGTATCATGGAGTTCACCTGACTCACAACTTTTAATAGATTGTGGTTATGGGGAGCACACGGGCCTACCTTACAGGTGTGATGCATCAGAAATTCACAGTACTTTTAAATTAAAACAATGTTTATTTATGAAACCAGTTAACACTTTAAAACCCACAGTAAACATCTTAACAACTATCAACACCAATCCTCCCCACAGATACAGTATTCTATACGTAAACCTTAATCTTTCCTTCTTAACATCCAGAAGACAAAAGATCCTTTTTAACACAGAGATCAGGTTTAAATTCACTCCTGAGAGCAGTCAGCATTTGAAATCACCCAATTGATCTGGACAGTCTTTAGTTTGCAGAGAGAGATCCTTATACAGCTCCTTTCTTTGCCTTCCGCTATCCAGCTCTCAAAACGAAACTAACCACACCCTGTAGCAAACAGCCGAAAACAAAAGTAAAGCAGACAGACAGCCCAGCTCCACCCACACTCTGACATAACTGATAAACACCCATTTCTTAAAGGTACATCCACTACAGGTATTTTTATAAACACTCATTTCATAAGCACCCATTTCTTAAACACCCATTTCCTAAACATCCATTTCTTAAAGGTACTCTCATGTGACACTCCTAATATGTCACTGGAATATCATTCAAATTACATTCTGAATTAGGCCTTATGCTCACAACCTTTCATTGGTGCATTGGAAGCAGTTGGTGCACTGCTGCAGGAGCATAGGGACCTGGGTATACATGTGTATATATCAGTGAAAGTGGCAGGACAGGTGGAGAGAAAAGTTTGTATTCTGGAGTTTATTAATAGCGGCACAGAGTACAAGAGCAAGGAGATTATGCTGAACATTTACAAGACTTTAGCTGGAATATTGTGTACAATTCTGGACACCACACCATAGAAAGGATGTGAACTCATTGAAGAGAATAGAGGACAGATTTATGAGAATGGTTCCAGGAATGAAAACCATAATTGTGAAGAAAGCAGGAGATGTTGGGACTGTTCTCCTTGGACAGAAGGCTAATTTAATTTTTTAAAAATCTTTATTAGTGTCACCAGTAGGCTTACATTAACATTGCAATGAAGTACTGTGAAAATCTCCTCATCGCCACACTACGGCGCCTGTTCGGGTACACTGGGAAGAATTCAGAATGTTCAGTTCTCCCAACGAGCAGGTCATTCGGGACTTCTGGGAGGATACCGGAGCAAACCCACACAGACACGGGGAGAACGTGCAGACTCCGCACAGACAGTGACCCAAGCTGGGAATTGAACCCGAGTCCCTGGCGCTGTGAAGCGACAGTGCTAACCACTGTGCTACCATGCCACCCATTTTGAGAAGGCACAGATTTAAAGTGATGTGCAAAAGAAGCAAATATGATGTGAGAATTTTTTTTTTCACACAAGTGGTTAGGGTCTAGAATGCACTGTCTGGGAGTGTGATGGGGGCAGGTTCAATCGAGGCATATAAGAGGTTTTTTGATGATTATTTGAAGAAGGACAGTGTGCAGGGGTACTGGGAAGAGGCAGAAGAATGGCATTAAGTCATGATGCTCGTGTGGAAAACAGGTGCAGACATGATGGGCCGAATGGCCTCCAAGTGCAGCATAACAATTCTGTGATTCTGTGAGGAAGTCATTTGGACAGATGACAGAAGTGCTCTATATTCAGGACAGGGTTGAGGGGGGGTGGGATGATGAAAGTAAAAAAGAGATTTTGGTACATGTTAACATCTGTTCCAAAGGTCCCATGGAAATACAAGCTGTACTGCTGAGAATACCACAAACTTTATGTTAAACATGCAACACAGGATAGTAACCTTAAAGCTGACTCTAATACTAATGCAAACATGTTTGCTGTGAGGCACTCCAAACACAATGAATGATTGTTTTCTAGCCTGCTGAGTTCTCTGTTAGCTTGCCAGCTGTGAAGACAACAAAAAAAATCAAGGAATATTCCACATTCTCTGCCAAATCACTACAATTGCTTTTTCACAGCAATAAAAATCTATTGAGTTTGTTAAATCTGTCATTTCTGTTAAAAAAACACTTAAACTGAAATACTTGAAAGGAAGAAAAAGTCAGTTGTTGTTTACTTCCAAGATGAAATTATTGCTGTCAGAATTGATGTCGGATTACAGAATTTAATCTGTTTTGTACAATTCCATCCATTTTATATCTTGTCTGAGGATAAACTCAATTTTTGACTGCAACACCACTGCGTTGTCATTCAGGCTGACAGATCCAATATGATTAACTGGCAGCGAAGCATTTAAAGAGCTCCGCTGGCTTGAGAGAGGTTATTTAACCGACACCCATTTTCTGGTACTGTCTCCCAAGTCCACACTGTTCCTCTGCCATGGTGGCTTGGTTTTTGTGATTTGTTGTAGTGATGAGACTGCAGTGGTGTGCTTATTGCAGTCGGAGACACTGTAGTCTGATGATAGAACACCTTCTAATTCAGGTACCCAAATGTCAACATCAATAATCTTGAATCAAGCAAAGCACAAACTCATTGCAAAGTAATGCTCTGCCTACTCTGCCTCAACAATGTATCTCTTCAGCAACCTCAGGTATAAATGCTCCATTGCATCGATATGACTGTTGTCCATTTTCCACTCTCACCACACCGTGGCATGTTTGAGTGAAATTGTCAATTTATGGTTAGGGACACGTTTGTGTGATGACCCCAAACAGATTTCAAACTGGATTCATGCCTGTCATCGGATGTTTGATCAGAGGTGGTGGGTAAAATTAAATCACATGGGATGGGGGGTAAAGTATTGGCAATGGATTGAGAATTGGCTGACAGGCAGGAAATAGAATGGGAATGAATGGATCTTTTTCCGATTGGCAGGCTGTGACTAGTGGGTACCGCAGGGCATCATTTGTTTGTGATATATATAAATGATCTGGATGAGGGAACCAATGTAACATTTCCAGGTTTGCTGACAACTGGGCTGAATTGGGAGTGGTGAGAAGGATGCAAGGAGGCTTCAAGATGATTTAGACAAGTTGAATGAGTGGGCAAACACATGACAGATGCAGTACAATGTAGCTAAATGTGAAGTTTTACATTTCGATGTGAAAAACAAGAAGGAAGAGTATTATTTAAATGGTGGTATATTGGGAAGTGTGGATGTACAAAGCACGCCCTTGTACACCAGTCAATGAAAGTGGAGAGGCAGGTGCAGCAAGCAATTGGGAAGGCAAATGGTAAGTTGGCCATCATTGAAAGAGGATTTGAGTTTAGGAGTAGAGAAGACTTACTGCAGTTATACAGGGCCTTGGTGAGGCCACACTTGGAATATTGCGTGCAGTTTGGTCTCCCTACCCAAGAAAGAATAGAATTGCCATAGAGGGAGCAATGGAGGTCCACTAGGCTGATACCAGGGTTGGCCGGACTGTCCGATGAAGAGAGATTGGTTTGACTGGACCTATATTCACTACAGTTCAGAAGGATGAAATGAAAAATGAAATGAAAATTGCTTATTGTCACGATGAAAGGGCTGGATAGACTAGATGCAGGGAATATTTTTCCCCTGGTTGGGGATTCTAGAACCAGGGGCACAGCCTCACGGTACAGGGAAGGCCATTTAGGACTGAGATAAGGAAAGGTTTTTTTGATCATAGAGTCATACAGGTCTACAGCACAGAAAATACCTTTTGGCCCATCACATTCACGCTGGTCAAAAACAACCACTTAACTACTCTAATCCCATTTTCCAGCACTTTGCCCAAAGCCTTGTATCACTTGGCATTGCAAGTGCACATTTACATACTTCTTAAATGTTATGAGGGTCTCTACCTCCACCATCCTTTCAGACAGTGAGCTCCAGATGCCAACCACCGTTTGGGTAAAAAACGTTTTTCCTCACACCCCCTCTAAACTTCCTGCCCTTACCTTAAATCTATGCACCCTGGCCATTGATCCCTCCACCAAGGAGAAAAGTTTCTTCCTGTCTACTCTATCTATGCCCCTGATAATTTTATACATCTCAATCATGTCCCCCCTCAGTCTCCTCTGCTCCAAGGAACATGACCCTCGTCTATTCAATGTCCCTTCAGAACTAAAATCTCCTGCCCAAGCAATATCCTGGTAAATCTCTTTTGGACCCTTTCCGGTGCTATAATGTGGATTCCAGAGCTGCACACAATATTCTAGCTGTGGCCCAGCTAATGTTTTATGCAGTTCCAGCATAATCTCCCTACTCTTAAAATTCTGAAAACACACACTAACAGTTTCAAAAACAGCTAACATCCTCGCTGTTACCAAACTCCTGAATGACCCTGAAATGGACTGAACTGATTATCTACTGTTGTAGCACTATACCCCATATTCTTCACCTGATGTCTAGGCTTATGTATTTACATTGTGTATTTATGTATGTCCTATGTTTTTCATGTATGGAACGATCTGCCTGCACTGTCCGTAGAACAATACTTTTCACTGTACCTCGGTACATATGCCAAAAAATCTCAATCTAAACTCTATGTCTCAGCTAATAAAGGCAAGTATACGGTATGCCTTCTTACCCACTTTATCCACCTGCCCAGCTACCTTAAGGGACTGGTGTACTTGCATACCAATGTCCCTCTGCATCCCAGAATCCTGCTATTCATCATGTATTCCCTTGCCTTGTTTGTCCTGTCCATCTGTGCATCTCACACTTACCTGGATTGAATTCTGAGGCCATCCTCCTCACTAACAACTCCTTACTGATTAGCCCTCGTACATTCAAGTTGAAATCATTTATAAAACCACAAACAGCAAGGGCCCCAACACTGATTCCCACAGGACCCCACTGGATACAGGCTTCCAGTCAGAAAAGCACCACTTGGCCTTCCTTCCTGTCACTCCGTCAATTCTGGACCCAATTTGTCAGATTTCCTTGGATCCCTCTGACCTTGGCTATCAGTCTCCCATGTAGTACCTTATACAATGCCTTGATGAAGTTCAAGTAGACTATGTCAAATTCACTTCCCTCATCTACACACCTCATCATCTCTTCAAAATATTCAATCAAGCTGGTCAGACATGATCTCCCCTTAACAAAACCATGCTGACTGTTCTTGAATAATCCCCGCCTCTCCAAACACAGATTAATTCTGTCTCTCAGAATTGCTTCCAATAGTTTCCCCTCCATTGAGGTTACACTGACTGGCATGTAGTTTCCTGGTGTATCCCTTTCTCCCTTCTTGAATAATGGTACCACATTGGCTATCCTCCAATCCTCCAGCACCACGCCTGGTGGCCAGAGAGGAATTGAAAACTATTGACAGCGCCCCTGCTATTTCCTCCCTTGTCAATTCAACAGCCTGGGATATATTTCATCTGGCCCTCAAGATTTGTCTACTTTTAAACCTGCCAGACCACTCAGAACCTCCTCTCTGTCTATGCTAATTTCTTTAATTTTATCACAGTCCTTCTCCCTGATTTCTATACCCATACTGTTCCTCTCACGAGTGAACACTGACACAAAATATTCATTTAGAACCCCACGTACATCCTCCAGCTTCACACATAAATCACCACTGTGTCCTTAATGGGTCCTACTCTTTCTATAGTTATCCTTTTACCCTCAATGTACTTGTAAAGCAACTTGGGATTTTGCTTTATTTTATCTGCCAGTATCCTTTCATATCCCCTTTTTGCTCTCCTAATTTCCTTTCAAGTTCCCTTTTGCACATTTTATACGCCTCTCGGGCTTCTGCTGTTTTGAGCCCTCGATATCTGCCATAAGTCTTCCTTTTTCTCTGTATCCAATGCTGTATATCCCACGAGATCCAGGGTTCACTGGGTTTGTTGGTCCCACCCTTTATCTTCATTGGAACATGTTGGCTCTGCTCCCTATTTCCTTCTTGAATATGTCCCACTGTCACAGGTTTACCTAGAAGTGTCTGCTTCCGGTCCACTCTGGCCAAATCATATCTGATCTTATTAAAATAGGCCTTCCTTCAGTTTAGAACTTTAATTTCAGGCCCATTCTTCTCCTTTTCCATCACAATTTTGAATCTAACAGAGTTATGATCGCTGTCTGCAAAATGCTCCCCCACTGATACTTCAACCACTTGCTTGACTTTGTTACCTAAAATTAAATCCAGGACCGTTCCGTCCCTTTCTACGTACTGGCTTAAAAGGTTCTCTTGCATCCATTTTAAGAATTCCACTCTGGCCAAGAGTCCCTTCTGTCCAAATCATTTCTGATCCATTACAATCGTCCATCCCCCAGTTTAGAACTTTGACACTCAAAGGGTGGTGAACGTATAGATTGTGGAGGCCACGTCACTGAATGTAGATTCGATGACTGCTGAAGGCACAACGTTAAGTTTGCGAAGTACATGGTAATAGGTTTAAATTCAGGCTTAAACCTAATTGCATCATTACAGAGGGCCTGGGAAGATCGCAATCTGAAATCTCGCTGGTGCAAATCCCATTATAACCTCTTGTGATATTTAGTAGCCATTATGGGATTTGTGGCCATGGCTAACAGGCCTGCTAAATTGCAACCCATATTTCTATGTTTACCCTGGCTCATGTTTCTAGCGTTGGAACTATATTTGATTGAGGTTGGTTATCTCAGTTGGCTCGAGTATGGAGCAGAGTAATTCTAACGGCGTGCGTTCAATCCCTCTACCGGCTTTGCTAGTTCATGGAGGTTTTTAAAAATTTACTTTGCTCAATGCTGGATGTGGATGGTGCCCCTCAAGCGAATGGAGAGAAATGCTTATGATACATTGCTGACTGTGGCTGTTTATCAGGATTGTACTTGCATGAAAGGTTGGCACTGGTCTGAATCCCTGGCAATGAATGCGAATCAAGCACCAACAACCAAGGGAGATGATGAGACGCTGCAACCGGACTGCAGAATAAGCTTGGAAGCCTAACAAATGTAAGAGGATGGGGAAGTGTTCACTAATGGGGTCTCTGATTGTCAGGGTGTGACTCCACTCCCCCCCTTCCCCCATCCCCCCACTCGCTCCATGGTGGTTTTTCCGGTGGTGGGGACAGGCCGTTGTTGGCAGGTGGGTCCCCCACCAGCGTGGCTGGTGAGCCATGGAAAACTGCATTACCTTTGGCAGTATGGAAAGATCCTATCGCCAAACAATGGTGAGCCAACTCTACGATCGAGTAAACCACCACGGGAGGTGGGGGGGGGGGGGGGGGTTGCAAAAAATATCATCTATTGTATTCCTAAGGTATTGGGGCCAAAGCTTTTCAACTGATCTGTTACATAATGATTTGAATTAACACATAGAGTGTATGCATACAAACACATGGAAAATAAGGGTAGTGGACATCAGGCACAGAAAGCCACAAGAATGATAGCTTGGTGATAACAGAGAACTAGCTCAAAAAAGAGCGGACCAGGGTATTAAATATTCCTGGGCACAGGTGTCAGGAAATAGAGGTAATGAAAGAAGGAGGGAAAATTGGGAAATGGTTGCTGCAGCATTGATAAAGGAGGGTATTAGATCGATGAAGAGAGAGGACATCCTGAAGGCAACAAGGACAGAAACTGAATCTATTTAGTTTGAGTTGAGAAACAATCAAGATACCATCAAACTAATGATGTATTCTCTGAGCTACCAACCAGAGGAAAAGATGCAGAGGAAAGAATTTGCAGAAAATTACAGAGAGGTGCAAAACCAAATAAGAGTGAGAATGGGAGTCTTCAATTATCTTAACACAGACTAGGATATTAAACATTGAAGGGGCAGGGACGGAGAATGGTTTCTGAAGTGTGTTCAGGAGAATTTTCTTGATCTTATGTTTCTGACATACTAAGGAAGCGAGGTATTTCTGGATCTGGCTCTGAGGAATGAGGTGGGTGAAATGGGCCAATTATCTGCAGGGAAATATTTAGGGTACAGTGATCATGGGATTAGTTTAGGTTAGCTATGGAAATAGATCATGAGAAATCTGAGGTGTAAAATACTTAGGCTGTGATTTTCTGCCACCATTTGCCACAGGAGCAAATAACGTTAGCCGTTAACTCTCACGAGAGGGCCACAACGAGATTTGCGGCAGCGAGATCTCAGTTTGAGATCTTCCCCACACCCCCGGCTGGTGACAGCCTCCGGTTCAGAGAGGGCGTGAACCTGATTACCATGAAATTTACTCAATTTAAATATTCTTAAAATGGCTTAACGCAGGGGCCGTCAGATGTCCATGGCAACTAGTCATCATGATGGCACCGGGGGCACGGAGGTGAGTATAGCCCACGGGTGGTGAGGGACATGGCCAGGCAGTGCCCTGTTGGCAGTGCCCTGTTGGCAGTGCCTGGGCCGCGGCCTCTGGGAAACTCCATTGCGAAGGGGTTCCCATTGTTTAGGGGGGGGGGCGGCAATGATGGGGGAGGAATGGGGCCGTCATTGATGCCCTAATGCGGGCGGTGATGGGAGGGGCGGGGGGGGGTGGATGATGCCCAAATGTTGCTGATGGTGGCATGTGGGAAATTATGCCCCGATGCCAGCAATGATGAGGGAGGAATGGGGACATTGGGTCACCCTGACGCCTGTGTGGTGTGGAGGGGGTCATCTCATTGAGTGATGGGGGGGGGGGAAGTTAGCCTCAGTCTTTCAGTGTTTGGGGTGTTTCTTTTCTTTGCTTGGGGTCCCAATGTCCATGGTGAGGAGTGGGGGAAGGGGGTAGTGTCTTCACTTTGTGGAGCTGGCTCTATCAGATCCCACCCTGCCAGAATGCCAGTGCTAAACATGCCCCCCAGCTTTTTTTGACTTGAAGATCTGGTGTGAAAACCTGGCTGTGTTTCTGGGGAGAAACACACCGGTTTTCAGTCAGAACCTGACACTTTGCCATTTATTAGGAAAATTCCACCCTTAATTGTTGGATGGCCAATTTCAGTGGGGTGAGACTGAATCCAGGTAAAGTGGAAACAAAGATCAGCATGCAAAACTGTAATGGAACAATGGGCTGCAATTAGACAGGAGATGGTTCGAGCACAGTCAACGCACATTCCAGCTCTGTCTATTCCAAAACAGATAGAGATAAGATAAAGCAGGAAAGGGGTGCCGATGACCGATCTCAAGTGCATAATACAAGTGAAAACCAGGATGAATATAGACGTTCACAAGGAAATTAAAAAAGGTAATAAGATAGGCTAGAGTGAGGAAGAGGAGAAACTGGTAGCTAACATAAAATAAGCATATAACTAGTAAAAAGCTGATAAAAAGAAGAGTGGAGCCAATTTGGGACCAAAATAGATGAAGGCTGAGGTACTAAATGAGTATTTTGCATCTATCTTCATCAAGAAATAAGGTGCTGCCCAAGTCACATTGAAAGAGAAAGTATTTGAGGTACTCAATGAGCTAAGCATTCATCAAGGATAGAAACTGGAAAAACTCACTGTTCTTAAACTTGATAAGTTGCCAGTAAGAGATGGAATGCACCCCAGGATAATGAGGCAGGTAAGTGTGTGTGTGTGGGGTGTGGGGGAGGGGGGGGGGGGAGGGTGGAATTGCACCAGTCATAATCTTCCCATCATTCTTAGATCTGAGGGTGGTGCATTATAAATTTTATACTTTTGTTCAAGAAAGGGTTTTAAGATAATCATAGAATCTGATCAGGTAACAGGGAGTGTTGATCCGGGTAATGCAGTTATTGTGGTCTGCATGCTTTCCAAAAGGCGTTTCATAAAATGCTACAAAAACTATCTTGCTGACACAAATTGTTTGCACACTCTTCCCGTGTCTGCATGGGTTTCCTTCGGGTGCTCCGGTTTCCTCCCACAGTCCAAAGAAGTGCAGGTTAGGTGGATTGGCCATGCTAAATTGTCCCTTAAGTGGAGTAACGAGGATAGGGTGGGGATTGGGCGGAGGTAGGGTGGTCTTTCAGAGGGCCGGTGCAGACTCGATGGGCCAAATGGCCTCCTTCTGCACAGTAGGGATTCTATGATTCTATGAAGAACCAATATAAAACATTGGTTCAACATCTATTGTGTCCAATTCTCGGCACTATACTTTAGGAGGAATGAGAAACATTTTGAGAGGAATGCAGAAGATTTGTTGGAATGGCTCCAGGGATGAAGTACTTCAGTTAACGTGAGGAGATTGGAGAAGCTGGCATTGTTCTCCTGAAATAAAGGCAAAGGAGATTTCATCGAGCTATTTAAAATCATAAAGGGTTGAGACAGATTTGTTTGAGAAAAAATGTTCCTGTTGACAGAAGGATCGAAATATAGAGAACATCAATTTAAGATGATTGGCAAAAGATAATGGTGGTACGAGGAAAAACAAATGATGCAGAGAGCAGTTCAGATCTGGAATGCACCGCCTGAATGTGATGGAGGCAGATTTAATTGTGGTTTTCAAAAGGGAATTGGATAGACACTTGAAGAGAAGATACAGGGGAAGGACAAGGGAGTGAGACTAACCCATTTGCTCTTTTAAAGAGCTGACATGGACTTGATGTGCCAAATGGGCTCCAGCTGCACTGTAAAGAGATGCATATGCAAGTTTTACAGATTATATTAAGAGAGGGGGAATAGGAGATTGTGTAGACAAGTTACAAAAGACATGGGGAGAAATTATTTCACAATGTGTTGCTTCAAGTGGCATTATGTGGACAGTTTTTATTCCCTGGGGGCAGGCAGCAGCATTGGACACTCCCTGGGTAGCTCACAGTTCTTTCTTCCAATGAGCAATGGCAGGCAGCCCATGCAGGTCATGGTCTGCAGTGCTGCCTTCCCCCCTGGGGAATCGGTCCAATTGAATTTCTTTCCCGCGGTTGAAGCGAGTTAGCAAAACTACAACAGATGAAGTCTATTAGGGTTATTCGAATCAAAGGAAGACGAAACAGCATATTTTCTTAACGGTGAGAGATTGGAGTTGTAGAGTAGCAAAACGATTTGAGTATCTGTGTGCACAGATCACTGAAGGCTGGTGCACAGGTACAAAAAAGCAATCAAAAAGGCTAATGGAATGCTGTCCTTTATCTCAAGGGGTTAGAACACAAAAGTAAGGAATTGATTTCCTCAGTTATAGAGTATTGGTAAAACTCCATCTAGAGTACCGCGTTCAGTTTTTGGCACCTCACTTCTGGAAAAGAATCTTGCCCTTAAAGGAATACATCACAGATTCACCGGAATTATATAAGGGCTTCAAGGGTTCAATTGTATGAGGACAAATCTGGTTTATATTCACTGAAGTTTAGAAATTTAAGAGGTTATCTCATCAAAGGAGTTAGCATTGTACAGATTTGATAGGGTAGATACAGAGTAATTATTTTCTCAGCTGAGGATATCTACAACGAGGGGGCATAATTTTGAACGTGAAGTTAGGCCAATTTTGAATGCAACAGATAGTGGAAATTTGGAACGATCTCCCTCAAAAGGCTCTGAGTGAGGGGCTAATTCTAATTTTTAAGATTGTAATCAATAGATTTTTCTTATTTTGATTTGTGATTATGTTTGTTGTGTGAATATATAAATGCCTCAATAAAATATTTTTTTTAAAAATTGATTTTTCTTCGTCAAGGATTTCAAGGAAAAATGGAAATGAGATTTGGATTAGCCATGATCTAATGGTAGAAGACCAGGAGGAGCTAAATGGCCAAATGCTAAATTTCTCTCTATCCTTAAAAGGCATCAATTCTGCACCCGGGCAATAACTAACCCTCCTCCTGGCGATGCAGCACCGTGCAAGGACTCGACTCCTTCTTGTCACACACAAACAGCGGGCGAGGAAGAGCAGGCAGTAGGCCATTCTGCCCATCAAGCCTGCCAGCCCATCATGGCTGATCACCTACCTCAATGCCACTTCCCTGCACTATATTGTGTGATGCCATTTGTCTCCAGAAATCTATTGATTTCTGTCTTCCATTACTGTGGGGTCAGGAAAAACAACTTGGGTCTGGTGAGCAGGCATTGTTTTCCTACTCTTTCCACCTCTATCCCAGTCATTTGAGCAGGATTGCAGATTATGATCCAGGTCTTGAAGCCAATGAAGAAAAGAGGCATTTCTCCTGTTGGTAGGTTTATTTTTTACACCTCTTCCATTTTTCGCCCCCTCCTCTTCCGAAGTTAATACCTCCTGACATGCGTATATCTCTGCTAATTCGGTAACTATTCTTGAAGGGTAAGCATAGAAGGGGCAATTATAACTTCCGACCGGTCACGACAAGCAGCAGATGGGACTGTGCCTACCGGCCTCTGTTGCTGTTGCCGCAAGGCCTGAGACAGGGCCTCATTTCACTTGCCACCAATGAGCTGCTGGTCCCAAGCAGTCACTCTGCTGCAGTTTGCTGGCCATAGCAGGGAAGGGAAGCAGCTGGAAACCTCGCTGAGGCAATCAACAGTTGTGACTGAGTCGAAGGGTGCGTGGGGCACGTGATAGTCAGGCAGTGGGCCAGGTTGTGGGCGGAGGAAGAGTGTTCTCACCTCTCCTGCTGTTCCCCACCCTCACCCACAGTATACATCTGCCTCAAATAATTTCACGTTACCAAAAACTATTTATTTCTTTTCACTTCCTTTCACTCTTTTTATTACCTATATGACATTTCAGCTCCACTCTTCAGCATGCACTAACCACCCTGAATAATTCAGAAACAGCCAGTTAGAGATCCACAGTACTGCAGCACTTTCTCCTCTTTAATCTAACTGAGGCAATGATTTTTACTAATTATACCTTGGCCTGTTGTTACTCATTTTTAATGTGACGGCTGCATTGCATCTGTTCATGACTGTTTTCATTTGCATGCTATACTAATCGATTGTCTAGTGTGCGTTGTCATGCTGTGGATTATATGTCAATTCCACACTAAACATTTTTCATAAGTATAATTAATATTAATGATGATTTATTCATACTGCCAAACACGATCCACAACAGAATAATATTACTGCAGCGACAGTTGTAACATGGCGTTCTCCTTCTGTTGCTTAATCCAACAGGTTAGAGGATCAAGATCGGGATTTTCAGTGTAGCTATCTAGCACTGCAACCTGGAATATGTCAACCGCAAATGTTGATCTAACCTCGTGTTACAAAATTTTAACTCCTCCAATAATTAATGAGCGAAGGCACTTCCTAATGCGCAACTGATCCTCAAAACGAGGAATTCCCCAACTTTGTTCATGGGTCTGTGCCCGCCTTAGTCAGCCTCGCAATTGGGCTTCCTCTGTGAGCATTCAGAGCTAGAGATTGAAGCTTCACAGGTCCGGCGATCCCTGCTGGATCAGGATTACGCATAATTGCATAAAATGTACAGGACAGGAACAGGCCCTTCGGTCCATCTAGTCCAAGTCAGTGTTTATGCTCAACACAAGCTTCCTCCCACCGCTCTTCATCTAACCCTATCTTCGTAACGTTCCATTTCTTCTCACTCATTTCTTTATCAAGCTTCCTCTTAAATAGATCTATGGCCTGAATTTGCCGGTGGGTTTGTAGATGGAAGGGGGAGTGGGGGAGCAGGGGCATGAGCGTGAAATAGCGTGGAAAGGTTCCCCGTTGGGTTCCCACCTACCCTGACCTCTCAGCAATTTAACGCTGGGGTGGTTGATGCCTCCGCCCCATTTGAGGCTCTTAAGCATTGGAGCATTGTGGAGGGCAGCACGGTAGCATTGTGGATAGCACAATTGCTTCACAGCTCCAGGGTCCCAGGTTCGATTCCGGCTTGGGTCACTGTCTGTGCAGAGTCTGCACATCCTCCCCGTGTGTGCGTGGGTTTCCTCCGGGTGCTCCGGTTTCCTCCCACAGTCCAAAAATGTGCAGGTTAGGTGGATTGGCCATGATAAATTGCCCTTGGTGTCCAAAATTGCCTTAGTGTTGGGTGGGGTTACTGGGTTATGGGGATAGGGTGGAGGTGTTGACCTATGGTAGGGTGCTCTTTCCAAGAGCCGGTGCAGACTCAATGGGCCGAATGGCCTCCTTCTGCACTGTAAATTCTATGATAATCTATGATAAGTGGCCAATTATTGACCACTTAAAGGGTATTTTCCTCTTTTAGGGGACGAGCTAGTGAAGGGTCACGTGACCCTCTAGTCCAATTGGTAACTAACGCGTGGGGTCACACGAGCAGAGAAAGGGCTTTTTCTCAGTTTGGTCCAAGAGGAATGATGGGAAGCACTGAATCTGCATCCTCCCTTTAAATAGTTTTTGTGTAAACAAGTGCTCATACATCATTCATAAGTGATGTACCTAAATTACTGACTTTGGCGACGAGGTTAAAAAAAGCAGCAAGTGCAGCTTGCAAGATCATCAGCTCAGAACCTGATCCAGTCGAAGTAAAGCTTGTGCTGCAGGGATGCCTGTATTTTGTGAAGTAGATCCCTTCGATGCCTCTGCTGAAGATTGGGCATGGTATGTTGAGCGATTAGAATTTTTCTTCAAAGCAAAAGGAGTTGAGGAAAAGGGAAAGAAGAAGGTGATATTATTAAGTGCGTGTGAGACCCAAACCTATAATTTAATCTGTAGCCTTAAGTTCCCAAATAGGCGCCTGATGCAAGCTTGTTTATAGAGATCGTGGTCTTCAGGTCGGTATCTGCTGGACCTACCTGTCCTGCGGTCTCTCCCCTGATACCCCAATCTCCCACTCCCCCCCCCCCACCCCCACCGCAGGTGTCCCCGAGCCTCCCTCCCCTGAGACCCTCGAATCCCAGGACTCCGGAACCCGGCACAGTGTGTATTCCCAGTTTTGTCCACTGCACCTTCTGGCCCTGCAGGGATGAGAGAGCTGCCGGTTAATCAGACTGACCGACAACTCCCTCAGATGGGGCTTGCTCCCGAGTGAGGGGTGGAGGTCCCGCCTGCAGCCAATGAACATTATTACACCATGATATGTCTGTGGGGAATAGAGTGTCGGCAGGAATCTGTTGCCCGCAGACTCTTCCGACGGCTGGACGGAAAACCCCACTGTGGTAACGGAAACTCCAGGCGATCACCAACGAATAAGGCAATGACTTATTAATTTGGAAACACAAAATCTATTTACAGGAAACTAAATCCAGGACGAGGCAACAGCAATCCATCCTCCTACCATACTTTTAGTCCAGACCCAAAAAACTGTGGGTTTAAAGCCTGCGCACTCCTTTAAGTTGCGCACTCCCAACCTATTGGACGAGAAATTACGTGGTCCCTGAGAATTGCCGCGACACCCACCATCCTAAAAATCCTGGTCTATGTATTTTCCTCAGCTACTCCAGGTGGCAGTGACTTCCACACTCTCACCAGATGTGCCTCTGAATCCCCTGAATTTATTTGTGACTGTCTTATATTTAGGCCCCTACTTTTGGTCTCTCTCATGATTCCTTCCTCAGTAATAATTGAATACGCTGTTGACACTCATCCTCCAGAATCACACACGGTGAGTGATCAATGGGGTGAGTTGCCAAAGATCACCACTGCCAAGCGCAAACTCAGCTGAGTATTAGAACATAGAACATAGAACGATACAGCGCAGTACAGGCCCTTCGGCCCACGATGTTGCACCGAAACAAAAGCCATCTAACCTACACTATGCCATTATCATCCATATGTTTATCCAATAAACTTTTAAATGCCCTCAATGTTGGCGAGTTCACTACTGTAGCAGGTAGGGCATTCCACGGCCTCACTACTCTTTGCGTAAAGAACCTACCTCTGACCTCTGTCCTATATCTATTACCCCTCAGTTTAAAGTTATGTCCCCTCGTGTCAGCCATATCCATCCGCGGGAGAAGGCTCTCACTGTCCACCCTATCCAACCCCCTGATCATTTTGTATGCCTCTATTAAGTCTCCTCTTAACCTTCTTCTCTCCAACGAAAACAACCTCAAGTCCATCAGCCTTTCCTCATAAGATTTTCCCTCCATACCAGGCAACATCCTGGTAAATCTCCTCTGCACCCGCTCCAAAGCCTCCACGTCCTTCCTATAATGCGGTGACCAGAACTGTACGCAATACTCCAAATGCGGCCGTACCAGAGTTCTGTACAGCTGCAACATGACCTCCCGACTCCGGAACTCAATCCCTCTACCAATAAAGGCCAACACTCCATAGGCCTTCTTCACAACCCCATCAACCTGGGTGGCAACTTTCAGGGATCTATGTACATGGACACCTAGATCCCTCTGCTCATCCACACTTTCAAGAACTTTACCATTAGCCAAATATTCCGCATTCCTGTTATTCCTTCCAAAGTGAATCACCTCACACTTCTCTACATTAAACTCCATTTGCCACCTCTCAGCCCAGCTCTGCAGCTTATCTATATCCCTCTGTAACCTGCTACATCCTTCCACACTATCGACAACACCACCGACTTTAGTATCGTCTGCAAATTTACTCACCCACCCTTCTGCACCTTCCTCTAGGTCATTGATAAAAATGACAAACAGCAACGGCCCCAGAACAGATCCTTGTGGTACTCCACTTGTGACTGTACTCCATTCTGAACATTTCCCATCAACCACCACCCTCTGTCTTCTTTCAGCTAGCCAATTTCTGATCCACATCTCTAAATCACCCTCAATCCCCAGCCTCCGCATTTTCTGCAATAACCTACCGTGGGGAACCTTATCAAACGCTTTGCTGAAATCCATATACACCACATCAACTGCTCTACCCTCATCTACCTGTTCAGTCACCTTCTCAAAGAACTCAATAAGGTTTGTGAGGCATGACCTACCCTTCACAAAGCCATGCTGACTATCCCTGATCATATTATTCCTATCTAGATGATTATAAATCTTGTCTCTTATAATCCCCTCCAAGACTTTACCCACTACAGACGTGAGGCTCACCGGCCTATAGTTGCCGGGGTTGTCTCTGCTCCCCTTTTTGAACAAAGGGACCACATTTGCTATCCTCCAGTCCTCTGGCACTATTCCTGTAGCCAATGATGACATAAAAATCAAAGCCAAAGGTCCAGCAATCTCTTCCCTGGCCTCCCAGAGAATCCTAGGATAAATCCCATCAGGTCCCGGGGACTTATCTATTTTCAGCCTGTCCAGAATTGCCAACACCTCTTCCCTACGTACCTCAATGCCATCTATTCTATTAGCCTGGGGCTCAGCATTCTCCTCCACAACATTCTCTTTTTCCTGAGTGAATACTGACGAAAAATATTCATTTAGTATCTCGCCTATCTCTTCAGTCTCCACACACAATTTCCCATCCCTGTCCTTGACTGGTCCTACTCTTTCCCTAGTCATTCGCTTATTCCTGACATACCTATAGAAAGCTTTTGGGTTTTCCTTGATCCTTCCTGCCAAATACTTCTCATGTCCCCTCCTTGCTCGTCTTAGCTCTCTCTTTAGATCCTTCCTCGCTACCTTGTAACTATCCATCGCCCCAACCGAAACTTCACACCTCATCTTCACATAGGCCTCCTTCTTCCTCTTAACAAGAGATTCCACTTCCTTGGTAAACCACGGTTCCCTCGCTCGACGCCTTCCTCCCTGCCTGACCGGTACATACTTATCAAGAACACGCAGTAGCTGATCCTTGAACAAGCCCCACTTATCCAGTGTGCCCAACACTTGCAGCCTACTTCTCCACCTTATCCCCCCCAAGTCACGTCTAATGGCATCATAATTGCCCTTCCCCCAGCTATAACTCTTGCCCTGTGGTGTATACTTATCCCTTTCCATCATTAACGTAAACGTCACCGAATTGTGGTCACTGTCCCCAAAGTGCTCTCCTACCTCCAAATCCAAAACCTGGCCTGTTTCATTACCCAAAACCAAATCCAATGTGGCCTCGCCTCTTGTTGGCCTGTCAACATATTGTTTCAGGAAACCCTCCTGCACACACTGTACAAAAAACGACCCATCTATTGTACTCGAACTATATCTTTTCCAGTCAATATTTGGAAAGTTAAAGTCTCCCATAATAACTACCCTGTTACTTTCGCTCTTATCCAGAATCATCTTCGCCATCCTTTCCTCTACATCCCTAGAACTATTAGGAGGCCTATAAAAAACTCCCAACAGGGTGACCTCTCCTTTCCTGTTTCTAACTTCAGCCCATACTACCTCGGAAGAAGAGTCCCCATCTAGCATCCTCTCCGCCACCGTAATAGTGCTCTTGACTAGCAGCGCCACACCTCCCCCTCTTTTGCCTCCTTCTCTGAGCTTACTAAAACACCTAAACCCCGGAACCTGCAACATCCATTCCTGTCCCTGCTCTATCCATGTCTCCGAAATGGCCACAACATCGACGTCCCAGGTACCAACCCATGCTGCCAGTTCCCCTACCTTGTTTCGTATACTCCTGGCATTGAAGTAGACACACTTCAAACCACCTACCTGAACACTGGCCCCCTCCTGTGATGTCAAATCTGTGCTCCTGACCTCTATACTCTCATTCTCCCTTACCCTAAAACTACAATCCAGGTTCCCATGCCCCTGCTGCATTAGTTTAAACCCCCCCAAAGAGCACTAACAAATCTCCCCCCCAGGATATTTGTGCCCCTCAGATTCAGATGTAGACCATCCTGACTGTAGAGGTCCCACCTTCCCCAGAAAGAGCCCCAGTTATCCAGAAATCTGAATCCCTCCCGCCTGCACCATCCCTGTAGCCACGTGTTTAAATGCTCTCTCTCCCTATTCCTCATCTCACTATCACGTGGCACGGGCAACAACCCAGAGATAACAACTCTGTTTGTTCTAGTTCTGAGCTTCCATCCTAGCTCCCTGAAAGCCTGCCTGACATCCTTGTCCCCTTTCCTACCTATGTCGTTAGTGCCAATGTGGACCACGACTTGGGGCTGCTCCCCCTCCCCCCTAAGGACCCGGAAAACACGATCCGAGACATCACGTACCCTTGCACCTGGGAGGCAACATACCAAACGTGAGTCTCTCACGCTCCCACAAAATCTCCTATCTGTGCCCCTGACTATAGAGTCCCCAATTACTAATGCTCTGCTCCTCTCCCCCCTTCCCTTCTGAGCAACAGGGACAGGCTCCGTGCCAGAGGCCCGTACCCCATGGCTTACCCCTGGTAAGTCCCCCCCCCCCCCCCCCCCCACAAGTATCCAAAGCGGTATACTTGTTTCTCAGGGGAACGACCGCAGGGGATCCCTGCACTGATTGCTTTTTCCCAGTCCCTCTTACAGTTACCCACCTATCTCCAATCTTTGGTGTAACTAATTCCCTGAAGCTGCTATCTATGACCCCTTCTGCCTCCCGAATGATCCGAAGTTCTTCCAACTCCAGCTCCAGTTCCCTAACTCGGTCTTGGAGGAGCTGGAGATGGCAGCACTTCCTGCAGGTAAAATCAGCAGGGACGCTAACTGCATCCCTCACCTCAAACATCCTGCAGTATTCCATCTCGAGGAGAAGGGAAGAGTGTTAAGGGGCGGAAAAAAAGAAAAACTCGTGGATGGCACCATGTGTTATCACATCGAATTGCATCGCCCTGTTCTCCTTCACATATAACTAATGCCTTGGCAAACACAAAAAAGTCAAAATAGAGCAATGAAGTAATCACAACTTGTAGAGGTTAGAAAAAAAGCACAGACTTGTCGAGCTCAGACCTGGATACACCATGTGAATCTCAATGTAACTGCTTATTACACTGTGAACTGCGTGCTTTCTAATATTCAAGGTTATTAAGAATCTCATGGTCTTAGTGTCTAAGGCTGACAATAAAAGCCTCATGGAATTACTAAATCCAGTTTGGTAAAAATACAGAAACAAATGGATATTTGGGAATGATTATATCAGTGATATTTTTCAACGAGCAGATGGTTTGTATTTAGACTGGATACCTGAGAGAGATCACAAGGAAGTAAATCTAATGAAAAAGATTTTAGTGACTTACATGAAGAGTAATAGGTACCTGGCCAATGTTGAAATGTCATTAATTTTTATTCAAACTCAAAGCTGTGAGCTGAATTTTTGCAATGGACCCTGCGTCGGAGAAGAGTGGTGGAATGGTGGAAGCACTGAACCGGTATTTTATGTTTGTCCTCACTGTAGAAGACGTAGAAAACTTCCCGAAGGTACTTGGAAATCAAGAGGTGAAAGGGCGGGAGGAACTTAAATCAATCACCAGGGAAAAAGTGCCAAGAAAAGCACAGGGTCTTGGTGAAACCTCAAATGTATATTTTTGGTCTTCTTATTTGAAAAAAGATATAATTGTATGAGAAACAGTTCCAAGAAGGTTCACTCTACTAATTCCTGGGATGAAGGGCTTATCTTATGAAGAAGAAAGTTTGAACAGGTTGGGACAAATCTGTTAGAGTTTAGAAGAATGGGAGGTGATCCTACTGAAACACATAAGATCCTGAGGGGACTTGATAGGGCGTATACCTGTAGGATGTTTACTCATGTTAAAACAGCTTCTTCCCCGCTGTTACCAGACTCCTAAACGATCCTTTTATGGACTGATGGACTTATGGACTGATCTGATCTCTTCACACATCTTGCCTACTGAGTAGTACTACACTCCTGTATGCTTCACCTGATGCCTGTGTCGATGTATTTACATTGTGTATTTTATGTTTGCCCTATTACGTATTTCCTTTTCACGTATAGAATGATCTGTTTGAGGGCAGCACGGTGGCGCAGTGGGTTACCCCTGATGCCTCACGGCGCCGAGGTCCCAGGTTCGATCCCGACTCTGGGCCACTGTCCGTGTGGAGTTTGCACATTCTCCCCGTGTTTGCGTGGGCTTCACCCCCACAACGCAAAGATGTGCAGGGTAGGTGGATTGGCCATGCTAAATTGCCCCCTAATTGGAAAAAAATGAATTGGGTACTCTAAATCTATAAAAAAGAATGATCTATTTGAGCTGCACACAGAACAATACTTTCCACTGTACCTCAGTACACGTGACAATAAACAAACCCAATCCAATCCAATGTTAAGGAAATTAAAACTAGAGGGCACACTTTAAGAATAAGAGATCACTGTAGGATGTAGATGAGGAGAATCATTTTCTCTCAGACGGTGGTTAGTCTGTGGAATTATATTCTCTGAAAGCAGTGAGGCTGGTTCATTGAATATTTTCAAGGCAGAGTTAGCTAGATTTTTGAAAGATTAGAGTGTCCCTGGCCAACCCACTGGTTGCCAGTTAACCAATTGAATTGACTTCCTCCAAAGCCAATTCCTAAGATTCACCTGGTGTCAATGAGTCCGGCTTCTTCTCTCCAAAATCAAAACCTGGGAACACTGTGTCCTGACAAGCAGGCTGCTTCAACCTTGAGTCCTCTGTGCTTATTCAGAAGAAAACAGCAGACTCACGGCTGTAGCTAGTTGTCCAAAATGTCTCCTTACCGAGGAGCCATTCTCACTATGGGGCGATTCGACACTCTGAGTCCCAATTGGCTACACGGGCCATGTGACCCTTACTCTGCTGTGTTGCGCTTAAAGGGGCACTTACCACACACACACACAGACATACATGCACACACACAGAGACACACAGACAAGCAGACACACAAACACAGTCATACATACACATGCAAATACTCATCGAGACATATAGACATATCCAGACACACACGCAAACATTAAAAAAACATACACACACACATGCAGACACACACACACAAATTGACACCTACATACACACACACACACCCACATGCATGCACACGAACACAGCAAAGCATTAGAATTGTTCATTTTGATGTTATATAGAGGACATACAGCGATATTGGATGAAATGTTAACTATGGTCTGCCCTTCCAAACAGCAGAAGATGAAATGGGCCGCACATCTGCATGAAAATATATTGCAAGTAGAAAATCTCCCCAAGATGGTATGAGGCCCAAACTGTCATAAACATGCTGCTGAGTTACGTTACGATCCCAGTTGATGTTATAAATGGACAGAAAGATCCCAGAATGGAACCCTGGCTCAAAAAACGTAACGTTTACTTTTTGTAACAAAACATCGAGGAACAGAGTCTCAGGAACGCTAACTAATTTTAACAACATGAAAAAAACATTTATTAAACATGAAAAGTTGGATTATTATACATAACTCCTGTACTCCCTTAGTTTAACAAATACACACAGATTTGAAGATTAACATGGATTACAACATACATCTTAAGATACAATGGTCTCATTAACACAACCAGTCCCTTTTAAGATGATTGTGGTCAAATGGATGCACTCTGATCTGAATCCAAATTAGTGCCTGTGGATTTCTCCTCAGAATCTCCCCAGATGATGATCACATAAGAGTTTCCAAACTCCACTTCCAAATACACGCTTTAAAATCTTCCCTCACAATAATGCTTTCTCTTGGGGGTTTGCATTCCAAAATCCAATCTAGTTTTTACACATTACATTTTTAAACAAAGCTTCCACTCCACTTTTAATGGTGAATCCAGTCCAGGATTTTACACCACCCTCTTTTAGGTTTCCTTTGTCTTAACTGCTTTTGCACAAACCCTGAGATCCAGAAATCAATTTCCAGAGTTATTTCAACTCAGGTTCCACCGGCTGCAATAAAATCTCGCAAACCTAAAATCATTTCAGATATCTTTCCGGCCTCTCACCATCCAATGCCTTTTTTATGCTCTGTATGAACAGTTCACTGTTCTAGTACCTTCCACCTCAGACTTCCTCGAAAATTTTCTTCATTTTTCTAATTTCCTTAACTAGCTGCTCTTCAGATCTCTGCACTTGTTTTCTCAACCATTACTCCATCGTATGGCTTTTCTTCCAGCAAAGCTATGAGATATGTTCCCTCTCTTGCCTTTGAAACCCACTACTTCTAGCAGAGCTGTGAAAGCCGCCTTCTCTCTCACTATCTACCTCCAAATGCCCACAAATCAGCTGAACTAAAATTTAAAAGCTTCTCTACCGTACAAGGCTCTAATTGCTAAACAACACTCTCATGTTTATTATTTATTCTTCACACTTTAAGCACACTAGAATCACAGTTGGGACTTAATCACCCCCCCCAGATACAAACATCTTTGTCCAGCATAAATCTAACAAAAGGTTTTACCCTTCCAGGTACTCAATAAAATATCTGGAATTGAAAGTATTATGATGACCATGAAACCATTATTGATTGTTGTAAATACCCATCTGGTTCACAAATGTCCTTTAGGAAAGGAAATCTGCCAGCCTTACCTTATCTGGCCTACATGTGACTCCAGACTCTCAGCAATGTAATGGACTCTTAAATGCCCCCTGAAATAGCCTAGCAAGCCATTGGTTGTATTCAGCCACTACAAAAACACAAAAAAGGAATGAAACCAGACGGACCATCCAGCATCGAACCAGGCACCGGAACCGACAACGGCATACCCAGCCCTGTCAGACCTGCAAAGTCCTCCTTACTAACATCTGGTGGCTTGTGCCAAAGTGTGAGAGCTGTCTCACAGACTAGCTAAGCAACAGCCTGACATAGTAATACTCCCCGTAACCCCACCTAAACCTTTGGACACTAAGGGGCAATTTAGCATGCCAATCCATCTAACCCGCACATCTTTGAACCTGGGAAGGAAACCCAAGCACCCGGAGGAAACCTACGTTGACATGTGCAAAATCAACACAGTCACCCAGGGTCATCGGGAATGGAAATGAAAATGAAATGAAAATCGCTTATTGTCACAAGTAGGCTTCAAATAAAATGACTGTGAAAAGACCGTTGTCGCCACATTCCGGCGCCTGTTCGGGGAGGCTGGTACGGGATTTGAACCATGCTGCTGGCCTGCCTTGGTGTGCTTTAAAAGTCAGCTCTTTAGCCCTGTGCTAAACCAGCCCCATGAATGTGCAGAAGGAGGTTGAGACGCTGGAGAGAACTCACAAATCTACAAACAACCCATCTACACAAACACTCATGCACCACCTGTCAATGACCCCCTCTATCCCACCAGCCCATGTGGCAGAGTATACAGACTGTGCATTAGACATACGAGCAATGTCAGAAACCATTGAAATGGAGTGGAAGCAAGTCATTCTCAATCCTGAGAGACTGCCTAAGAATGAGTGAGAAGAAGAGCTGCAAATTGACATATGTCCATTGATACTGTGCAGGGGACTGGGATGCTTTGTGAGGTACTATGCCACTTCCAATACTTGTACTGTTAGCTGTGACTCAGGAGTAACACTTTCAAATCAGAGCCAGGAGGCATAGGTTCAAGTTCAATTTCAGAGACCTCAACATATAATCTAGAAAGACGCATTTACTGGTGCAATGCACCCCGCAAACAGCAGGATGCTCCATCCCGGCAGCCGACCAATGGAATTTCCATTGTGGCTACCCCCATGCTGTTGGGAAATCCGAGGGTGTGAGTGCGATGCCGATGTAGCGTTCGGCGATCAGCCGAAGAATCACAGTTCCTGACCAAATCGGGGGCGACAGTGCTTTTGTGATGTTCTGCCCCCAAACGGCCGAGTTCCTGACAGCATGGGTCTCTCATGGTCCCATCCGTCAGGAACTTGGCGTGGCGGCTGAGGACTCAGTCCTGCACCGCCACAGTCGGGGGAGGGCCGATCGACAGGCAGGGGGGACTTTATCAGGGGCCGCCGCCATGTGTCTGCGCGGCCATGGACCCGGCAGCTGGAGACGGGGGGCTCTGACCAAGGATATCCCCTGACCATTTGGGGGCCGGCATGCCAGCCCCCAAACAAACAGAGGGTCGGTGGCCATTTTACACCATTTGTTCAGGCGTAAAACGCTACTGTTCCCACGCCAGCATGGCGACATAGCCTCAAAATTGGAGAATCCAGCCCCCTGTCTACCCTCTGAAGATGAGCAGGGAAATTGTCAGTGTCTGAACTAATATTTATTCCTCAGCCGACATCTAAAGCAGGTTAAATCTGGTCATTTATTTCACTGCTGTTTGTAGAAACTTACTATGTACAAATTGACTGCTGGGTTTCACACATTACAACAGTGATCACATTTCAAAAGTTCTTCGTTGGCTGTAAAGTGCTTTACAATCTCCTTGGGTCATGAAAGGTGCTACATAAATGCAAGTTCCTTCTTTTATTTGTCATTTTAGTTAGTTTCACTGTGATGGCAAAAATTGACTCCATTCTAGAATTTTGGCAATGAATTTATGTCCTGCATGAACGTAACTTCAGAATCAAAAAATTGGCATGACAGCAGTATGATTGAGAATGCCACTTTGACACTGGAAACCCACATCAGCTTCAAAACTGGATTTAAGCTGCTCAAAATTCAATTTGTGTTGTACTCCTGCAGAAAGGAGACTTCTATGCTATCAATCTGGGTTACTATGCTGCCTAGATCCCAGAGATACAAAGGTAGTGCGCCATTGGATATAGACCTAATCAAAAGGCTTAGGCGACATGGATATATAAATGGATACTTGGGAGTAATTACAAGATTGCAGCTTAATCAAGGCATTCCAATGGCTTATACATAAAATGCTGAATACCTCGGAGTGATTATGAACATGCAAGTTAGTGTCAGGATTCAGATACTAGATATGTAGAATAGAATATTGAATACCTGAAGGTGATTACAAGACTGTATCCTAATCAGGAAGTTGACATTCTTGTCCATCATAATGAAGGAAAGTGATCGAGGTGCCCACTACATCATCTTTCATACTGTCACCCCATGAGCGTGATATGATTACCACAAATCTGTTTGGAAAATTAAGTCAGAGAAGGTGGACTCCTTCTAACCTGTTGCTTCTTTCTCTGTCTCTGCTGTTTCTGTTTCTCTCTTTGTTTTCTCTCCACTTTACCCGCTATAACTTTTCACACTCTCTGTCTTCTTTCCTTTCGGATGGTTAATGGTGTGTTAAGGAAAAGAGCTGCTATCAGCTGCATTTTGCAGCCATAGGAATTTCTTCCTATCTCTCCACTTGTTACTCATGTCATCCCCACCCCTTTCCCGTCATCCTTTGAAGCCAAGATGACTAAGTCCATGACCTGCAATGTTTGGTTCGGAGTAGGTATGTAGGTGGCTGCAAAGGCCAATCTGTGCCCAGCAGATTTGACTGCAAATCAGAAAGGATATCCCCTGACCATTAGTTCTGGATGAGTTGCTGACTCATGATTTCTTCGTCTTGACTTTTCTTTCAATTCTGAAGTGGGCTTGCTTTCGAACGAGGTGGCAACATCTTTTATTTGATTGTGTCAAGTGCAGCGATTCTGGCCGAGTTTCTCCCAGGGCTCAAAGTCGATATCAAATCTCCTAAATTAAGCGTTCAGAGTGTCCTTTTTGAGTTTCCACTGACAGCCAAGAGAGTGCACCCCACTCTCAAACTCTTCACGTTGGAATCACTTTCGTAAGCCTACCCCTCCTCTCCCATCAAGCCCTTTGACTCCCCACCACTGCTTCCAAATATCCCTTTAATTGTATTCCTATCCCTCCGCATGCCCAATACTATTGTTATCAATTCCTTTGTGAACCATCCACACTATAACTGTATAATCCCCTCTCCTCACCTTGGTGTCACTCACTTAACTCTTAACTGTACACATTGCACTCATAGTTACTCCCCTAACAGGTCAGAAGCCCACCTGACCCTCTTCTCTCCTTCCCCCCCCTCCTCCTGCTCTCCCCATTTATTTATTTAACAAAGAACAAAGAAAAGTACAGCACAGGAACACGCCCTTCGGCCCTCCAAGCCCGTGCCGACCATGCTGCCCGACTAAACTACAAACTTCTACACTTCCTGGGTACGTATCCCTCTATTCCCATCCTATTCATGTATTTGTCAAGATGCCCCTTAAATGTCACTATCGTCCCTGCTTCCACCACCTCCTCCGGCAGCGAGTTCCAGGCACCCACTACCCTCTGTGTAAAAAACTTGCCTTCTACATCTACTCTAAACCTTGCCCCTCGCACCTTAAACCTATGCCCTCTAGTAATTGACCCCTCTACCCTGGGGAAAAACCTCTGACTATCCACTCTGTCTATGCCCCTCATAATTTTGTAGACCTCTATCAGGTCGCCCCTCAACCTCCGTCGTTCCAGTGAGAACAAATCGAGTTTATTCAACCGCTCCTCATAGCTAATGCCCTCCATACCAGGCAACATCCTGGTAAATCTCTTCTGCACCCTCTCTAAAGCTTCCACATCCTTCTGGTACTGTGGCAACCAGAATTGAACACTATACTCAAAGTGCGGCCTAACTAAGGTTCTATACAGCTGCAACATGACTTGCCAATTCTTATACTCAATGCCCCGGCCAATGAAGGCAAGCATGCCGGAAGCCTTCTTGACTACCTTCTCCACCTGTGTTGCCCCTTTCAGTGACCTGTGGACCTGTACACCTAGATCTCTCTGACTTTCAATACTCTTGAGGGTTCTACCATTCACTGTATATTCCCTACCTGCATTAGACCTTCCAAAATGCATTACCTCACATTTGTCCGGATTAAACTCCATCTGCCATCTCTCCGCCCAAGTCTCCAAACAATCTAAATCCTGCTGTATCCTCTGACAGTCCTCATCACTATCCGCAATTCCACCAACCTTTGTGTCGTCCGCAAACTTACTAATCAGACTGATGCACGATCAATTAAACTCAAAGACAAGGTTGTAACATAACAGAAGGCTTTAATAGATGATATCTGTTCCCCAGCAGCTTCGGTACAGAATGAGGGCTGCTGGGACGGCACTGGTTCTTATACCCTGCCTGTCAGGGCGGAGCTACATACCAAACAGCCAATGGTAAATTCCTAGGTTTACCCAATGGTCTACAGCCTCTCGGGTACTGCAATACCTGATAATACCACATTCACCCCCTGTTAAAAAAGAGTCCGGCGGGGGTGGTGGCCAGTGGTGACAATTGCATTTAACATGGTATGATCAGATATGGAGGTACCATGATACCTCCTTACAGGGTTGTCGAGAATATTTACAAGTGCGGAAGATATATACAGTCAGTGTTCATTTACATTTACAGTTACAGTGAAGCAATCAGTCGGTCGGGTGGCCTGGTCGACCTCCTGGATCGTCTGAGCCTCGGTCGTGATTCTGGTGGGGGTCCGGGCGTCTGCGACACCGGGAGCGTGGCCTTGGCCTCCATGGCAGCTTCGTCACCCCTAGACGCTGGTGCGGCAAACAGTTGACACGAGAGGGGGGCGCCGGTAGGGGGCGTCGGTGGGTGGGAGGGGTTGGCAGGAGCGGCAGGAGGACTGACCCCCCTGTGAGGTGCTGTGGAGGGGGGGGGGGGGTTGGGTTGCGGATAGTGGTTCGGGTGCGCTTGGGGTTCCGGCAGGCGGCAGGTCCCGGAGGGAGACTGTATCTTGCCGGCCGTCAGGGAATGCCACGTAGGCGTACTGGGCGTTAGCATGCAGCAGGTGGGCCCTCTCGACCAACGGGTTCGACTTGTGCGCCCGCACGTGCTTCTGAAGCAGGATGGGTCCGGGTATCGCTAGCCAGGTTGGGAGCGAGGTCGCGGAGGAGGACTTCCTGGGGAAGACAAGGAGACGTTCATGAGGTGTCTGATTGCTAGTTGTACAGAGCAGCGACCGGATGGCGTGGAGGGCCTCCGGGAGGACTTCTTGCCAGTGGGTGACTGGAAGATTCCTGGATCGTAGGGCCAGTAGAACGATCTTCCAGACCGATCCGTTCTCCCTCTCTACCTGCCCATTTCCCCGGGAGTTGTAACTGGTCGTCCTGCTCGAGTCGATGCCCTTGCTGAGCAGGAATTGACGCAGTTCGGCGCTCATAAAGGAGGACCCCCTATCACTGTGTATGTAGGCGGGGAACCCGAACAGTGTAAAGATACACTGGACGGCCTTGATGACAGTGTTTGCGGTCATGTCGGGGCAGGGGATGGCGAAGGGGAACCGGGAGTACTCGTCAATCACGTTCAGGAAATACGTGTTGCGGTCGGTGGAGGGGAGGGGGCCTTTGAAGTCCATGCTGAGGCGTTCAAAGGGACGGGAAGCCTTTATCAGGTGCGCCCTCTCTGGTCAGTAGAATTGCTGTTTGCACTCCGCGCAGATTTGGCAGTCCCTGGTGACTGTCCTGACCTCCTCGATGGAGGAGGGAAGGTTGCGGGTCTTAATGAAGTGAAAAAAACGAGTGACCCCCAGGTGGCAGAGGTCCTCGTGGAGGGCTCGGAGATGGTCCACTTGTGCGGTGGCACATGTGCCGCAGGACAGGGCATCGGGAGGCTCGTTTAGCTTCCTAGGACGGTACAAGATCTCGTAGTTGTAGGTGGAGAGTTCTATCCTCCACCGTAAGATCTTGTCGTTCTTTATCTTGCCCCGCTGTGCATTATCAAACATGAACGCCATCGACCGCTGATCAGTGAGGAAAGTGAATCTCCTTCTGGCCAGGTAATGCCGCCAATTTCGCACAGCTTCTACTATGGATTGCGCCTCTTTTTCAACAGAGGAATGGCAAATTTCTGAAGCATGGAGGGTACGGGAGAAGAAGGCCACGGGTCTGCCTGCTTGGTTGAGGGTGGCAGAGCTACGTCAGACGGAATCGCTCTCGACCTGGAAGGGGAGGGACTCGTCGATGGCGCGCATCGTGGCCTTTGCAATGTCTGCTTTGATGCGGCTGAAGGCCTGGCGGGCCCCTGTCGACAGGGGGAAGGTTGTGGACTGGATTAGGGGTCGGGCTTTGTCTGCGTAGTTGGGGACCCACTGTGCGTAATAACTAAAAAACCCGAGGCAGCGCTTCAGGGCCTTGGGGCAGTGAGGGAGGGGGAACTCCATAAGGGGGTGCATGCGTTCAGGGTCGGGGCCTATAACTCCATTTCGCACTACGTAGCCGAGGATGGCTAGGTGGTCGGTGCTAAATACGCATTTATCCTTATTATACGTTAAGTTAAGGATTTTCGCGGTCTGGAGAAATGTCCAGAGGTTGGTGTCGTGGTCCTGCTGGTCATGGCCGCAGATGGTGACATTATGCAGATACGGGAACATTGCGCGTAAGCCGTATCGATCAACCATTCGGTCAATCTCGCGTTGGAAGACCGCGACCCCATTAGTGATAACAAAGGGAACCCTTAAAAATTGGTAGAGCCGCCCATCTGCTTCGAAGGCAGTGTACTTGCGGTCACTAGAGCGGAGGGGTAGCTGATGGTAAGAGAACTTGAGATTACCGTGGGGAAGACCTTGTATTGCACAATCCTGTTCACCAGGTTGTATATGCGAGGGAGAGGGTACGCATCCAGCTGCGTAAACCTGTTGATGGTCTGACTGTAGTCAATGACGATCCTATGTTTCTCCCTGGTCTTCACCACCATTACTTGAGCTCTCCAGGGGCTGTTACTGGCTTCAATGACCCCTTCCCTCAGTAGCCTTTGTACCTCTGACCTGATGAATGTCCGGTCCTGGGCACTGTACCGTCTGCTCTTGGTGGCAACGGGTTTGCAATCCGGGGTGAAATTCGCAAACAGGGAAGGCCTTAAGGTTCGCGAGGCCGCAGACAGTAAGGGGAGGTATAGGGGCGCCGAATTTGAAGGTCAGGCTTTGCAAGTTACATTGGAAGTCCAACCCCAGGAGTGTAGCCGCGCAAGGTGTGGCAGGACATAAAGGCGGAAATTGTTGAATCTTCTGTCTTGGACAGTGAGGTCTGCTAGGCAGAACCCCTTTATCTCCACCGAGTGTGACCCGGAGGCCAGGGAGATTCTTTGGTTTACAGGGTGGGTAACAAGTGAACAGCGCCTTACCATGTTGGGGTGTATAAAGCTCTCCGTGCTCCCAGAGTCGATCAGGCAAAACGTCTCGTGGCCGTTGATGAACACCGTTGTTGTTGCAATTGCGAGTGTCCGAGGTCGATTTTGGTCCAGCATCACCGAGGCCAGATGGAGCAGTTGTGGGTTGTGATCGGGCAGCATGTAGTCGCCTGTGCTGGGGGCCTGGGGCCCCATCCAAGATGGCGTCTCCCATGGATCGCACATGGTGGTCAGGGATGGACAAAATGGCGACAGAGATGGACAAAATGGCGGCGCCCATCCGTCCAGCGTGGTGTCCGAGAGGCAAGATGGCCACGCCCGTGGGTCGGACGTGGCCCTAGGATAGGGGGGGTGGCGGTGAGCGCTGACCGCCTGGGGCCCGAGGGGAGGATGGCGGTGGCGGTCCGGAGTTGCTGGAGACCGCGGCCACGGCTCGTGCTTGGCAGACCCCCACAAAATGGCCCTTCTTGCCGCACCCTTTGCAGGTGGAGGTACGGGCCGGGCAGCGTGTGCGGGGATGCTTCGCCTGCCGGCAGAACAAACAGCGTGGCCCGACGGAGTTAGCGGGCCGTCTTACAGCGCAGGCCTGCGGGGAGACGGGGAAGGTCAGTGGGGCTGCCGCTGTGGGATGCCACGCAGCCCAGGGGGCCGCCGCGCGGTCGGCGCATAGGACTGCGCGTTTCTGGAGGCAACATCCATGGACCCTGCCAGGACCCGTGCATCTCTCAGTCCCGGGGTGTCCTTTTTTAAGAGTCTTTGGCGGATCTCTGAGGAGCTCATACCTGCTATGAAGGCATCCCGGATTAGAAGTTCCGTGTGCTCGCTGCCCAAAACTTGCGGACAGCCACAGTTTCTGCCCAGCACCAGTAGCGCATGGTAGAAGTCCTCCAGCGATTCCCCAGGGCTTTGCCGTCTAGTTGAGAGCAGGTGACGTGCGTAGACCTGGTTCACAGGGCGGATATAATGTCCTTTTAACAGTTCGATCGCAGCATCGTAGTCCTCTGCCTCCTCGATGAGGGTGAAGATTCCAGGGCTTACTCTCGAGTGCAGGTGATGCAGTTTCTGTTCTCCTGAGGGGGTGCCTCCGGCCATCTCGAGATAGCCTTTAAAACACGCCAGCCAGTGCTTAAATATCGCCGCTGAGTTCTCTGCGTGGGGACTGAGTTGTAGACACTCCGGCTTGATTCGGAGATCCATTCTTTCAGCTTAAGAGTGGTCTATTAAATTGATGCACGATCAATTAAACTCAAAGATGAGGTTGTAACATAACAGAAGGCTTTAATAGACTAGATCTGTTCCCCAGCAGCTTCGGTACAAAATGAGGGCTGCTGGGACGGCACCAGTTCTTATACCCCGCCTGTCAGGGCGGAGCTACATACCAAACAGCCAATGGTAAACTCCTAGGTTTACCCAATGGTCTACAGCCTCTCGGGTACTGCAATACCTGATAATACCACACAGACCAGTTACATTTTCCTCAAAATCATTTTTATATACTATGAACAGAAAAGGTCCCAGCACTGATCCCTGCGGAACACCACTTGTCACAGCCCTCCAATTAGAAAAGCAACCTTCCATTGCTACTCTCTGTCTTCTATGACCTAGCCAGTTCTGTATCCACCTTGCCAGCTCACCCCTGATCCCGTGTGACTTTGTCACCTTTTGTACCAGTCTACCATGAGGGACCTTGTAAAAGGCCTTACTGAAGTCCAAATAGACAACATCCACTGCCCTACCTGCATCAATCATCTTTGTGACCTCTTCGAAAAACTCTATCAAGTTAGTGAGACACAACCTCCCCTTCACAAAACCATGCTGCCTCTCACTAATACGTCCATTTGCTTCCAAATGGGAGTTGATCCTGTCTCGAAGAATTCTCTCCAGTAATTTCCCTACCACTGACGTAAGGCTCACCTGCCTGTAGTTCCCTGGATTATCCTTGCTACCCTTCTTAAACAAAGGAACAACATTGGCTATTCTCCAGTCCTCCGGGACATCCCCTGAAGACAGTGAGGATCCAAAGATTTCTGTCAAGGCCTCAGCAATTTCCTCTCTTCAGTATTCTGGGGTAGATCCCATCAGGCCCTGGGGACTTATCTACCTTAATATTTTTCAAGATGCCCAACACCTCGTCTTTTTGGATCTCAATGTGACCCAGGTGATCACACCCTTCTGCAGACTCAACATCCACCAATTCCTTCTTTTTGGTGAATACTGATGAAAAGTATTCATTTAGTACCTCGCCCATTTCCTCTGGCTCCACACATAGATTCCATTGCCTATCCTTCAGTGGGCCAACCCTTTCCCTGGCTACCCTCTTGCTTTTTATGTCCAAAAGAGGCTCATTTTACTTATAAAATTCAATATTTTCTTTGAAATGAGAATGTGGGAAGGCACTCTATCTGACCATCCCTCTTTTTCAATCACCTTCTCTGTATCACAGATGTCAGCAATTAGAATGTTTACATTTTCTGTCAAGAAAACGCAAATGAGATAAGTAGAGGTTTTTTTGGGGTTTGCTTCAAAATTAAATTCCTCTTTTGAAAAGTGATCCAAAGTTAGGATGAAGCAAGACTGTGGAGGTAATTTCATTGTCAGCTATCAGGCGGGGATCGTGCGCATTTAGATCATTTTACATGCGCTCAATTTAAATCTTCACTAAACCATCATAACCACTGGTCTGCCATAGCTTCCCATGAGCAATGACTGCGTCTGCAACAACTTGATATTGCCACAATTTCATTTACAACACATTCTGTGTGTATGCGCATCCCTGCTGACTTTGTTCTATTACTTCCTCCATGTCTAGGTGTATGCTGTACAAACTCTTGAACCTAATCTAGTGACTGTTTATATCAGGTGAGTAGCTATGTGTTGGTGCAGGAGCCTCTTGAGACAGGAATGTTTCATGGCAGCTAGATTCTGAGATTGAACAGCTGCGGGCTGCGTGTTTCTGTGCAGCTGCCTTAGCAGTCTGATCATTTGGACCACAAGTGTAGGCTTTGGAGGATCCACATCCACTGCCATCCAGAGACAGCAGCAGTGCGAGTGCTCACTTCTGGCATATCACGAGTACTTGACATTGAGTCTGCATGACCGCTGATTTGCAGGAAGCAAATCTAATGATACAAACATGATCCAGTAAAAGGAATTGCTGTGGAGGGTAGCATGCAGATAAATATGATGTGAGGTGCATGCATGCATAATTTTGTGAGGGAACACCGTCAGTGAAGATTGAGGCTTGGACAGCACTGGTGAGCAATTTATGTATGGGGAGGCGGCAGCGTAGTGGCATTGTCCTTGGATTAGTAATCCAGAGATCCAAAGTACTCCGGTGGTCCCAGGCTCAAATCCCACCACTGCAGATGGTGAAATTTGAATTCAATAAAAATCTGGAATGAAAAGTCTAGTGATGGTGCCATGAAACCATTGTCGATTTTCGTAAAAACCCATCTGGTTCACTAATGTCCCAGAATCTGCCACTGGGACCTGGTTTGGCCTATATGTGACTCCAGACCCACAGCAATGTGGTTGATTCTTAACTGCCCCTCATGGGCAATAAATGCTGGCACAGCCTGTGATGCCTATGACCCATGAACAAATAATAAAAGAAATGTGGGTTTGCACCTCAATCTATTTCCCCTTGGTGTTTTCTCTCAGCACAAAATCAAGGCTCATATCTCATCTCACATTCCTAGATATTCCAGATATATTTGAGGGTATCATGATTGAAACTCTTTATTCAATTAGAGGAACACTTCTGATCTTCTGGGGCCCAGAAAAATAATTCAGCGCTTACCTTTAGCAGGCCTATTCAGCTCCACCACCATTGGAATTGGCTGGAGTGTGCACTGCGCAGGCTCCAGTTTCTGACCCAAAATGGAAATTTGCGTCCTGTTTACACCAGAAGGCACCAATTATCATAATAAAAGGAGGGAATGTGTCTGAAACCCAGCAACAGGCCCTTTGCAAAATGGATTTGGACACATTGTCTATATTAAGGGGTCAGTAAAACTACCGGCCAGATTTGAGGCTATTAACAGGAGACGAAGGCCACAAAAAGTGGCCCTCTACTCTTTCCAACCTTAGGCGTGCCCTGCATGGACCTCTGACCATCAATCCAGGTCATCTGGACTGGTTAGAATATCAGGTGCATTCACCACAACAATAGCAATAATATTGAGGATATGTTTAAGAAGTAAATAATTAGAACTGGTTATATTTAGGGACACTACAACAATCCGTTGAACACGTAAGCAACAGAGTCAATCGCTCATTGTTACTAACTGGAGAAAAAGAGTATAGTAATAAATCACAATCCTAACAAAGCATGAACCACTCTGCACATTTTCTCCATTACTTTAGTATGTTTAATTGCAATAAGAGGCAAACTCAGCCAATTCCCTGTTGTTTATACTGTTCCACTGAATGAATGCTTTGAGGCGCTATGTAGCCATCTGGAAACTGTCCAAATTTTCCGATCAGTGTATCATTGTAATAATATTGATAATATGTCACCATCACCAGCATTTTTCTTACTTTTTACAACACCCATGCCTTAGAATCTTAAAAACGAGTCGCTCAAGGGCAGTCGCATAGCGTTAAATAACTGCTACTGGCTACCTTTTAAATCACATCAGACACAGGGTTAATACAGGAAGACAGTAAAAAAAAACAATAGTGCCCTTAAATGTCACGACTTTGCCCCTGGAAGATTGAGGTGCACATATACTGCTGCAACAGTCTGTGTAACTTAATAATGTAATGTGCATGTTTTGCCAAAAGGTTAAGTGGCTTTGGATTGGTAATGTAGGCTTTTTAATGGAAAAATCAAGTTGAATGATCAAGGCCAAGAACATTAAAAGAGAGGGCAAGGTAACTGAGGCACCAAACTTGCATTCTTAAGGGCTAAAGATTATGGTGGGTGGAAGGACTGGGAAGGTTAGAATTATGTTCCGTGTTGTGACCGCTGTAAAGATGCACACAGAACATCTAGTTCTTTACTAGTAAGACAGTTTATTAACAAAATGAACACGTGGAAAGATAACTAACGAACTGTAATACAAACGGAAGTGAATAAGTGAATTCTCCTGGAGCTACTTGTAATGTGACTGTCCTCCAATACGACTTACTACCAACTGCCAATCTGTGGAGTCACATGGTGAATTTCTATTCCCTCGTGCTGGTCAGAGGTGGTGCAGATATACATTAATAGACAACATAAGAACATAAGAACTAGGAGCAGGAGTAGGCCATATGGCCCGTCAAGCCTGCTCCGCCATTCAGTGAGATCATGGCTGATCTTTTGTGGACTCAGCTCCACTTTCCGGCCCGAACACCATAACCCTTAATCCCTTTATTCTTCAAAAAATTATCTATCTTTATCTTAAAAACATTTAATGAAGGAGCCTCAACTGCTTCACTGGGCAAGGAATTCCATAGATTCTCAACCCTTTGGGTGAAGAAGTTCCTCCTAAACTCAGCCTTACATCTACTTCCCCTTGTTTTAAGGCTATGCCCCCTAGTTCTGCTTTCACCCGCCAGTGGAACAACCTGCCGCATCTATCCTATCTATTCCCTTCATAATTTTATATGTTTCCCCCCTCATCCTTCTAAAATCCAACGAGTACAGTCCCAGTCTCGTCAACCTCTCCTCATAATCCAACCCCTTCAACTCTGGGATTAACCTAGTGAATCTCCTCTGCACACCCTCCAGTGCCAGTACGTCCTTTCTCAGGTAAGGAGACCAAAACTGAACACAATACTCCAGGTGTGGCCTCACTAACACCTTATACAATTGCAGCATAACCTCCCTAGTCTTAAACTCCATCCCTCTAGCAATATAGGATAACATTCCATTCGCCTTCTTAATCACCTGTTGCACCTATAAACCAACTTTTTGCCACTCATGCACGAGCACACCCAGGTCTCTCTGCACAGCAGCAGGTTTTAATATTTTATCATTTAAATAATAATCCCTTTTGCTGTTATTCCTAGAAAATGGATAACCTCACATTCGTCAACATTGTATTCCATCTGCCAGACCCTAGCCCATTCATTTAACCTATCCAAATCCCTCTGCAGACTTCTGGTATCCTCTGCACCTTTTGCTTTACCACTCATCTTAGTGTCGTCTGCAAACTTGGACACATTGCCCTTGGTCCCCAACTCCAAATCATCTATGTAAATTGTGAATAATTGTGGGCCCAACACTGATCCCTGAGGGACACCACTAGCTACTGATTGCCAACCAGAGAAACACCCATTAATCCCCACTCTTGCTTTCTATTAATTAACCAATCTTCTATCCATGCTACTACTTTACTCTTAATGCCATGCATCTTGATCTTATGCAGCAACCTTTTGTGTGGCACCTGGTCAAAGGCTTTCTGGAAATCCAGATAGACCACAGTGATGCACGATCAATGACCACTAAAGCGAGGTTGTAGTCCAACTGAAGGCTTTAATAAGCTAGATGTTTCCCCAGCAGCTCAGGTACAGAATGAGGGCTGCTGGGGCGGCACGGGTTCTTATACTCCGCCTATCAGGGTGGAGCTATTATACACTCTAGCCAATAGAAAGCACACAGTTTCCACCAATGGTGCTTTAGCCTATCAGGTACTGTAATACCTATAATATCACATTCACCCCCTGTTAACAAAGAGTCCGGCGGGGGTGGTGGCCAGAAACTACAAAACATAACAACATGGTATAATTAGTTATGGAGGTACCGTAATACCTCCGTACAGTGTTTAGTAACTATTTACAAGTCTGGTAGCTATGTACATTTGATGGTTTATATTTACAGATTACAGTTAAAATGAGGCAATCAGTCGATTGGGGGCCCTGGTCGTCCTCTGTGATCGTCGGAGCCTCGGTGGTGACTCCGTTGGGGACTCGGGCGCCTGTGACTCCGGGAGCATGGCTTCGATCTCCATGGCAGCTTCGTCACCCCTAGACGGCACTGGTGGGGAAAGCGGCTGACCTGGGAAGGGAGCGCCTGCTGGAGGCGTCGGTGGGTGGGGGGGCCTAGACGGGGGCGGCAGAAGGACCGATCCTCCTGTAAGGTGCTGCGGTGGAGGGGAGGGTGGGACTGGTGACTGGAATGAGCGTGGAGTTCCGGCGGGCGCCAGGTCCCGTAGGGAGACCGTATCTTGTCGGCCATCGGGGTGCGCCACGTAGGCGTACTGGGGGTTAGCATGGAGCAGATGGACCCGCTCGACCAACGGGTCCGACTTGTGCGCCCGCACGTGTTTTCGGAGCAGGATGGGTCCGGGTGCTGCCAGCCAGGTCGGGAGCGAGGTCCCAGAGGAGGACTTCCTAGGGAAGACAAGGAGACGTTCGTGAGGTGTCTGATTGGTGGTCGTACAGAGTAGTGACCGGATGGAGTGGACGGCCTCCGGGAGGACTTCTTGCCAGCAGGAGACTGGGAGGTTCCTGGACCGTAGGGCCAGTAGGATGGTCTTCCAGACCGTTCCGTTCTCCCTCTCTACCTGTCCGTTACCCCGGGGGTTGTAACTGGTCGTCCTGCTCGAGGCGATGCCCTTGCTGAGCAGGAATTGACAGTTCGTCGCTCATAAAGGAGGACCCCCTATCACTGCGTATGTAAGCGGGGAACCCGAACAGTGCAAAGATGCTACAGAGGGCCTTGATGATGGTGGTGGCGGTCTTGTGGCAGGGGGTGGCGAATGAGAACCGGGAGTACTCGCCAATCACGTTCAGGAAGTACGTGTTGCGGTCGGTGGAGGGAACGGGGCCTTTGAAGTCCATGCTGAGGCATTCAAAGGGACGGGAAGCCTTTATTAGATGCGCTCTCTCTGGCCGGTAGAAGTGCGGTTTGCACTCCGCACAGATTTGGCAGTCCCTGGTGGCAGTCCTGACTTCCTCAATGGAGTAGGGCAGGTTGCGGGTCTTGATGAAATGGAAAAAGTGAGTGACCCCCGGGTGGCAGAGGTCCTCGTGGTGGGCTCGGAGGCAGTCCACTTGTGCGGTGGCACATGTGCCGCGGGACAGGGCGTCAGGAGGGTCATTTAGCTTCCCGGGACGATACAAGATCTCGTAGTTGTAGGTGGAGAGTTCGATCTTCCATCGCAAGATCTTGTCGTTTTTTATCTTGCCCCGCTGTGCATTATCGAACATGAAACCAACCGACCGTTGGTCAGTGAGGAGAGTGAATCTCCTGCCATCCAGGTAATGCCTCCAATGTCGCACAGCTTCTACACTGGCCTGGGCCTCCTTTTCGACTGAGGAGTGGCGGATTTCGGAAGCATGGAGGGTACAGGAGAAGAAGGCCACGGGTCTGCCCGCTTGGTTGAGGGTGGCCGCCAAAGCTACATCGGACACATTGCTCTCGACCTGGAGAGGAGGGACTCGTCGATGGCGTGCATCGCGGCCTTTGCAATGTCTGCGTTGATGCGGCTGAAGGCCTGGCGGGCCTCTATCGACAGGGGAAAAGCTGTGGATTGGATCAGGGGACTGGCCTTGTCTGCATAGTTGGGGACCCAGTGGGCGTAGTAGCGAAAAAACCCTAGGCAGCGTTTCAGGGCCTTGGGGCAGTGAGGGAGGGGGAACTCCATAAGGGGGCGCATGCGTTCAGGGTCGGGGCCTATAACTCCATTTCGCATTATGTAGCCGAGAATGGCTTGACGGTGGGTGCTAAACACGCATTTATCCTTATTGTATGTTAGGTTAAGGATTTTAGCGGTCTGGAGAAATTTTCGGAGGTTAGTGTCGTGGTCTTGCTGGTCGTGGCCGCAGATGGTGACATTATCGAGATACGGGAATGTTGCCCGTAAACCTTACCGGTCAACCATTCGGTCCATCTCGCGCTGGAAGACTGAGACCCCGTTGGTGACACCAAAGGGAACCCTTAAGAAGTGATAGAGCCGCCCGTCTGCCTCGAAGGCAGTGTATTTGCGGTCACTAGTGCGGATGGGGAGCTGGTGGTAGGCGGACTTGAGATCCACCGTGGGGAAGACCTTATAATGCGCGATCCTGTTTACCAGGTCGGATATTCGGGGAGATGGTACGCGTACAGCTGCGTAAACCTGTTGATGGTCTGACTGTAGTCGATGACCATCCTATGCTTCTCCCCGGTCTTTACCACCACTACTTGAGCTCTCCAGAGGCTGTTACTGGCTTCAGTGACCCCTTCCCTCAGTAGCTTTTGGACCTCGGACCTAATAATGATCTGGTCCTGGGCACTGTAGCGTCTGCTCCTGGTGGCGACGGGTTTGCAATCCAGGGTGAGGTTCGCAAACAGGAAAGGCGGGTCGACCTTAAGGGTCGCGAGGCCGCAGACAATAAGGGGGGTTATAGGGCCGCCGAATTGGAAGGTCAGACGTTGAAGGTTACACTGGAAGTCTAAACCCAAGTGTGTGGTCGTGCAGAGGTGGGGAAGGACGTAGAGACGGAAATTTTTGAACTCCCTTCCCTGGACTGTGAGGTTTGCTACACAAAACCTCTTTATCTCCACTGAGTGGGAACCGGAGGCCAGTGAGAATTTTTGATTAACAGGGTGGATGAGGAGGGAGCAGCGCCTTACCGTGTCTGGGTGTATGAAGCTCTCCGTGCTCCCAGAGTCGATTAAGCAGGACGTCTCGTCCTCATTGATGAAAACGGTCATCGTAGCGGTTGAGAGTGTTCGAGATCGAGACTGATCCAGGGTCACCGAGGCCAATCGCAGTAGTTGAGAGTTCTATTCGGGCAGTGTGCGGTCGGCCAAGCTGGGGTCCTGGTTCATCCAAGATGGCGTCTCCCATTGGTCGCACATGGCCGGGGATGCACAAAATGGCGCCGCCCATCCCTCCAAAGTGGCGTCCGCGGAACAAGATGGCGGCGCCCGGGGTCCGCACGTGGCACTGGGATATGGAGGTGACGGCGACCGCTGGCCGCACGGGGCCCATGGAGAAGTTTGTGGTTGCGGTCCGCATTCGCCGCTGGAGACCGCGGCCACCGCTCAGGCTTGACATACCCCCACAAAATGGCCCTTTTTGCCGCATCCCTTGCAGGTGGATGCGCGGGCCGGGCAACGCTGGTGGGGGCGCTTAGCCTGCCCATAAAAGTAGCAGCGGGGCCCCTCGGGGTTGCCAGGCCGCCTTGCAGCGGAGGCCTGCGGGGGAAAGGGGGAAGTCTCGGGGTCGACCGCAGCGGGGTTCCACGCTGTCCAGGGGGCCGCCGCGCGGTCTGGAACGTAGGCACGGGCGTTCCTGGAGGCCAGGTCCAGGGAGCCTGCAAGAGCCCGTGCCTCCCTGAGACCCAGGGTGTCCTTCACTAACAGGCGCTGGCGAATTTGTGACGAAAGCATACCTGCCACGAAAGTGTCCCGGACAGTTCCGTGTGTTCGCTCGCTGAAACTTGCTGGCAGCCGCAGCTTCTTCCCAGCACCAGGAGTGCACGGTAGGATTCCTCCAGCGATTCCCCAGGGGTTTGTCGCCTTGTTGCAAGCAGGTGCCGGGCATAGACCTGGTTTACCGGACGAATATAGTATCCTTTTAGCAGCTCGATTGCTGCATCAAAGTCTTCTGCTTCATCAATGAGGGTGTAAGTCTCCAGGCTCACCCTTGAGTGCAGGACGTTCAGTTTCTGCTCTCCTGTGGGTGCGTTTTCGGCCGTCTCGAGGTAGCCTTTAAAGCACGTCAGCCAGTGCTTAAAGATTGCCGCTGAGTTCGCCGAGTGGGGGCTAAGTTGCAGACACTCCGGCTTGATTCGGAGCTCCATCCTTTCTTCTTAAAAATCTCGCTTATTAAATTGATGCACGATCAATGACCACTAAACCGAGGTTGTAGTCCAACTGAAGGCTTTAATAAGCTAGATGTTTCCCCAGCAGCTCAGGTACAGAATGAGGGCTGCTGGGGCGGCACGGGTTCTTATACCCCGCCTATCAGAGCGGAGCTATTATACACTCTAGCCAATAGAAAGCAGACAGTTTCTACCAATGGTGCTTTAGCCTATCAGGTACCTTAATACCTATAATACCACACACATCCATTGGCTCCCCATTATCTACCGCTCTGGTAATGTCCTCAAAAAATTCCACTAAATTAGTCAGGCACGACCTGCCCTTTATGAACCCATGCTGCGTCTGCCCAATGGGACAATTTCCATCCAGATGCCTCGCTATTTCTTCCTTGATGATAGATTCCAGCATCTTCCCTACTACCGAAGTTAAGCTCACTGGCCTATAATTACCCGCTTTCTGCCTACCTCCTTTTTTAAACAGTGGTGTCACGTTTGCTAATTTCCAATCCGCCGGGACCACCCCAGAGTCTAGTGAATTTTGGTAAATTATCACTAGTGCATTTGCAATTTCCCTAGCCATCGCTTTTAGTACTCTGGGATGCATTCCATCAGGGCCAGGAGACTTATCTACCTTTAGCCCCATTAGCTTGCCCATCACTACCTCCTTGGTGATAACAATCCTCTCAAGGTCCTCCCCTGTCATAGCTTCATTTCTAACAGTCACTGGCATGTTATTTGTGTCTTCCACTGTGAAGACCAACCCATTTCCTCAGTTCCTCAGCCATTTCCTCATCTCCCATTATTAAATCTCCCTTCTCATCCTCTAAAGGACCAATATTTACCCTAGCCACTCTTTTTTGTTTTATATATTTGTAGAAACTTCTACTATCTGTTTTTATATTCTGAGCAAGTTTACTCTCATAATCTATCTTACTCTTCTTTATAGCTTTTTTAGTAGCTTTCTGTTGCCCCCTAAAGATTTCCCAGGCCTCTAGTCTCCCACTAATCTTTGCCACTTTGTATGCTTTTTCCTTCAATTTGATACTCTCCCTTATTTCCTTAGATATCCACGGTCGATTTTCCCTCTTTCTACCATCCTCCCTTTTTGTTGGTATAAATCTTTGCTGAGCGCTGTGAAAAATCACTTGGAAGGTTCTCCACTGTTCTTCAACTGTTTCACCATAAATTCTTTGCTCCCAGTCTACCGTAGCTAGTTCTTGTCTCATACCATTGTAAATTGTCCCATTGACAACTAGATACATTACTGTGCATATGCATATCACCTCAGTTCAGAGTTCCACTGTTCCAACATTCCATGAAAAAAAATATAGAGAGTGCGATGAACTTCAATCTCAGCATATTAACAATGCAGGAAGAAGGATTGTGAGCAAGTTCATCAGAAATTAAGAGAAGTAGGAAGAAAGATGAGAACGATTATGAAGGAAATGGATTGGAGGTGGCAGTAAGCCAGAGATTGTCCAACAGCGAACAAGCTTTATCTTAGATCCCACATGGAGTTCGGGCTCACAAGCACAGTGGCCAAAGCTGCAGAATAAACAGACAGGATTTTAGTGATCTGTCCATCTGTACATACATCTGCACATACACCAGGGACTGCAGACAGATGTAACAGCCACAGCATCACTAGAGGCCATCAGAGACGGGTATAAAGGGTCCAGCCCAAGGTAGGATCTGCCTGTTTCAGAAGCACAGGGCTAGGGAGCAGCAGCAGCAGACAGAGACAGCTCAGCATAGGCAGCTTACCTTAGCTTCACTGGTCATACTTCTTGACTGTATTATATCTAGTTAAGCTCTGGAAACAGAACAAACCCACTGAATAAAGTATTTGTGCTAACTGGAAGTCTACAATCTTTATTCAGACTGAGAGAATATAAGGATAGGCTACAGAAGGATTTTAAAATATACTTGCGAAGTGACTCGACATGGCAGCACATGAAATATAATTTAGACAAATACATAGTGCTTCACTTGGAGACAAAGTAAATCCAGGAATGAACAATTGCTAAAATGGCAAGAAAATAATGGGCATCATAAATGGGAGAGATCTGGGATCTTGATCACTGCCAAATTGGAGCTATTGCGACAAGGATCGGCAGCAGTAAGTGAATCAAATCATGTGTTGAGAAGTATTAAGAGATCAATATTGATCTGAAAAAGGGAGGTGATCCCGTCACGTTATGGTCCTCCCTCAGTTAGAATACTGTGAGGAATTCTGGTCCCTGCTGTGTAAATAGCAGATTGCAATGTACAAAGAATACAAAAGGCAGCAATCAGAATGATTGAGGAAATGGAGGGATTGGATTGCGATGAGTAATTATGCAAACTGGGTACGTTATCATTCCTGAAGAGAAGGTTGTGAGGTGGTGTGATTGCTGTTTTTCGGATTTGAAAGGGACAAGAAGATGCAGACTCCCACCGGGGCCTACCGACTGGCAGGCCGGCCTCTCGGGCTGGGGCCTCTTTTGCTCCGGGCCGGCCCTTGTAGCCCTACGCCATGTTGCATCGGGGCCGGCGCGGAGAAGGAAGACGGCAAGCATGCTCGCATTCATGCCGGTCGCAGTGCGCATACTCGCATTCGTGCCGGTCGCAGTGCGCATGCTCGCATTCGTGCCGGTCGCAGTGCGCATGCTCGCATTCGTGCCGGTCGCAGTGCACATGCTCGCATTCGTGCCGGTCGCAGTGCGCATGCTCGCATTCGTGCCGGTCGCAGTGTGCATGCTCGCATTCGCGCCGGTCGCAGTGCGCATGCTCGCATTTGTGCCGGTCGCAGTGCGCATGCTCGCATTCGTGCCGGTCGCAGTGCGCATGCTCGCATTCGCGCCGGTCGCAGTGCGCATGCTCGCATTCGCGCCGGTCGCAGTGTTCATGCGCAGACCCGCGGCGCCCATTTGAAAAGAAAGAAGATGGTAGAGGTGACCAGGGATGGAGAAATAAGTGGCCGATATTCCATTGTTAACAACTCCTGCCAATCTTGCCATGTTCATGGACAGTGTTAACCCTGATACCATTCCTTTGGAAGGCGGAAGAGGTGATTTAGGTGACCGGTTAAACTTTCAGTTCAAGGAGGATTTTCTCTTCTGTATGTTCCTCTGTCAATCTTCTCGGGTAATAGCACAACAAGCAAATCATATATTAATTTAAAACTTTCAAACAGCAGTTCCCCAGCGCTCTGTCACAATTTCATGTCTTGGCATGTAGCAGCCCACTTACAATTACCCACAGATAGAGTATAAGGGAGCATGGAGATAGGTTCACTGAATCGTGAGGTCCAGGAAGAGTTGGAAGGGGCCTAATCTCACAAGTGTGGAGTACTGTTCTGTGGACTGGAGAATACCCAGGCAACTTTGAAGTGGGTGACAGCTTCAGGGTCTTCTGCTGTTTTAGCTTCACACAGTAGAAATTAGCACTGCAACAGGAAATGGGGCAGCACGTAGAACAGTGGTTAGCATGGTTGCGTCACAGCTCAAAGGTCCTAGGTTCAATTCCCGACTTGGGTCACGGTCTGTGCAGAGTCTGCACATTCTCCCCGTGTCTGCGTGGGTTTCCTCCAGGTGCTCCGGTTTCCTCCCACAGTTCAACGATGTGCAGGTTAGGTGGATTGGCTATGTTAAACTGCCTTTAGTGTCCAAAAATGATTAGGTTGGGTTACGGGGATAGGATGGAGGTGTGGGGATAGGGTGGAGGTGCGGGGATCGGGTGGAGGTGTGGGATTAGATAGAGTGCTCTTTCCAAGGGCGGTGCAGACTCGATGGGCCAAATGGCTTCCTTCTGAACTGTAAATTCTATGATTCTATGATAAACTAATACCGATTATTTGGTAATCCCGTAACTCCTCCTAACCTGTGCATCTTTGCTGAAATTGACTGCTGCATTTTGTAGCCATCTGGGATGGCCACGTCCCGATTACAAAGTGGACACTTTGCAAAGAATGCAGGGAAAATTGGACAATACATGAAAAAGGCAAGCAGGTGCAAGGTCTGTCTAATGATTAGAGCTGTAGCTCTCAGACAAGACAGATACTGCAGAACCATTTCCATATTAATGAGCCATCCCCGGGAACAAAAAGGCAACATTTAAGTAAACAATGCTAAGACAGACACCCCGGCGCCAGAGGAGACTAAAGCAAAGACGATTGGGAAACGGCCCAATTAATTGGGGCCAAGTTCAAGGCCCGCCCAAAAGCGCGCGAAGCCCTTTTGGTGATAAAAAGGATTCCCCAAGAGAGAATCTCTCTCTTGGCCTTGGCTCTCAGCGAGGAGAGACCTGCTTAGCAGCTACGCCAGACCAAGTAAGTTCCAAGTCAACGCACGCTACGAGATAGACGCTCCTAGTTGCTATCCTGTGAACAGCTCAACCCAGCAGCCTCAGAACCAAGCAATGGCCATTGTTCCTCTGACTGAGTGGGCACCCGAAGCTAAGTATAGGCTTTTAGTAGTAGTGATAGTTTAGGTTGCAGAGTTTTATGCATGAGTATATTTGACTGTGTGTAAATAAATGAGCATTGATTTTGAACTTATCGAGTGTATCGAGTCTTTGATCAGTATTCGGTTTTGAACCTTGTGGCAGTATCGAAAGATACCTGGCGACTCTAGAGCAAACGTAATTAAACAGAGCCAAATTAAGAAATAACAGCAACGAGCAACATTTACTGATGACTCCGCCGGGACTCGATTTGGAAGTGGCCTAACCACTTGGAGAGAACCCAAAATTTGAATTGAGAATCCAATTGGAAACAGAAAATCCACAAGCCTAAGAACAATACTGATCAAGCCTCCGAGATTCGGAGTTAATGCATGCGTACTAACAGGGATATAAGGTAAACCTGAGAGATGTTGTTGCGTAAAACTGTCGGGAGTTTTGTAGGCCAGAAATTGGCATAAGGCGTACCCGTGTTTACATCACCACTTTATCATCCCCTGTTCCAAATTCAGTAGAGAACCTAGATAGAGTAAATGGCAATGAAGGCAATGGAACGCCTTATGAACCCCCAGGAATTCGAGGTCGCAGCAACCAGTAGAGTAGGACAGTGTCCCGTTTGGGAAGATGAGATCAGGAAATATCTCAAAGGGAAAGGATGGCCCCTTTGGAGTGAATTCTGCGCCAATGACGAAACAGGTCCCGGGAGTATAGGACATACTTGGTGGGAGAACCTGTCAGAGATCCACAAGAAGAGCTTGGGAAAAGCTCGCAAGCTGATGGCAATCGTGTCCTGTTTAGCACAATTGCGAGGCACAGAGGAGGTCGTTAGGATGCTCCGTAGAGAGATAGAGGAGAGAGACAGAAGTAGTGAGGTAGACGTGAGCGAAGTAGACACGGGGAATAGAGATTTGAGAGAGCAGTTAGCAGCGAGGGACAGAGAGGTGGATGATGCCAAGAGGACACACCAGTCTTGTCTCGCGCATTTGAGTAGTTTCCAAACGCAATTCGATAAGGCATACCAGGACACGCAACGTGCGGTCTTGGTAAGACAAGAGACTGAGCAACAAGTTGAGAAATTGCAGAAAAAGTGCAATGATTTGAAAGCAGCCCTGCGAGCGCTCCACACGTTCACGACGGAACAAAGGCAGAGCTCCATAGACCATGCAAGGTGCCGGAAGCAAATTGCAGAATTGCAATCTCTGCTTTCCGTTCAAAATGGGTTTCAAAGCACATTCGGACCACAGTTAGATCAGGAAAACGGCCCCGATTGGCAGGAATTGAACGAGACTGCCCATAAATACGTACATGGGACATGTACGCAGGAAAACCCCCAGAAAAGGAAAGCGCCCCAACCCCCAACTGAACAGGCAGGACACACCCCTATGAACCCTGTAACCACACATCGCAGGGCCGCAGCAGAAGGAGATGCAGATTTCCTTTATACAATCCCGTTAACCGTGACCCAATTACGGGATGCGTGTGGAAATATTACACCGTTCCTTCCCACATCAGACCCCCACCAATTTTTCGGAAAGTCAAACAGCAGGCTACCATGTACCGCCTGGGCGAAAAGGAGCAAGAGAAGCTCACAGTTTTAAGCCTTGACCCTTCAGTCATGGCGCCTTTCCCGCCCCACAGAATGTAGGAGGAGGCACACTCCAAGAGATGCACACAGCGATCCTAGATGCGATCGGCTATAACAGAGGAGACCCCGAAGAAGGCCTGAACAAGTGTAGGCAAAAGAAGACAGAGCACCCCACAGCGTTTGCTGGACGCTTGTGGATACAGGTCACAGCAGTTTTCGGAGAGTTAGTCCAATGCCCATTTGTCCCCAGATAATTTGGCCAAATGGACTCGAATCCTAGTCTTTCAGTCTGCGACAGACGCAGGACAGTAGGCTTGCACAAATTATGACCCCTCAGATGAGGCCCACAATGAAAAATGGGTTTTGAAAAGATTGTCCCGCGCTTGGGAGCAATCAGTCCAAAGCAAAACCGCATTTATAAAACCCGATGAAGAGCAGGCAGATATGAATCCAGTTAAAGCGCACCAGAACCCCACGTGGGTAAATGAGGGCAGGAACAGCCCACCCCAGCCCAAAGCTCAAGAATATTACAATTGTGGACAGTTAGGACATTTTGCACGAGAGTGCCAAGCGCCCCAAAAGCAGCAGAGAAACCAACAGACAGGCACCCTAAATAAGAATAGGGCAAAGCCGATCCATAGCGTTAGCGCCCGTTCAGAGAATGCAGATATGAACGGCACCGACTGACGGTGTTCAGGCTCACCAACTTGGGTCTGCGACACCCTTTGGGACAAGTCTGGTAGACCGGTAGTAGCAGGCAAAGTCCGGGGACACCCCGTAGAATTTCTTTAGGACACAGGACGATCCCGCACCACACTCAATTCCTACACGATGTTTCAACGAGACATGTGGCCCACAACAGACACCATCACACTCAGCGGTTTTACAGGTCATTTACAACAGGGACACATCACAGCCCCTGAAGCGATACAAATAGGTAACATTACAACTAAGCACCCCGTACTTTTGACTGATCTGCCCCAGACAGCAGAACATATCCTAGGGATTGATTTTATGAGCTCCCACAACCTTTCTTTTGACCCAGTTAACAAGTGTGTTTGGAAAATGGCAAAGGCAGCACGAGCCCCCGCCACAGTTGCGGACTCCTCAAAGAAACTAGTTGTAAAGTCAACCCCAAGAAGGCCCAGATTTTGAAAGAGAAAGTGATTGGGAACAGTGATCACACATGGTAAACGCGAGATTGAGCAAAAGAGAATTGACTCGATCGTCAAATTGCCCCTTCCCCACAATGTCTCAGCCCTCCGGTCATTTTTAGGACTGGTTGACTACTGCCGAAACCATATTGACGGTTTCGCCACTAGAGCAGCACCCCTTTCCGAACTTCTCAAGAAGCAGGCATATTGGGAATGGCTTCCACAGCATACAGATGCCGTGGATGCTTTAAAAAGAGCACTCAGCACAGCCCCCGCACTACAGGTCCCAGATCCACTTTCCCCATACGCAATCGAAGTTGCAAGCACCGACCGAACCCTTTCAGCCGTACTCCTCCAGGAACGCCATGATCAATTACGCCCCGTAGCATAGGCGTCACGCGTGTTAGACCCTGTCGAGCAAGGATTTTCTGCCTGTGAACGGCACCTGCTCGAAGTTCTTTGGGCAATACAGTACTTCGCCTACATTACAGGACTTAAACCAATCACCATCCTCACAGAACACACCCCGACACAGCTATTGTTAGACGGCCGACTTAAAGATGGCACAGTCAGCCAAATCCACGCAGCCCGTTGGACCCTTCTTTTACAGGGACGGGACATTACAGTAAAAAGAACCAAGAACCACACCTTCCTTGCCGATAATTTGCAGTATGCAGGCACCCCTCATGAGTGTGAGATCATCACCACAAAACAGAACCCAGGCCCATTTGTACCCAAAACACCTCCCAGGAAAGCAGGTAATACATCCTAGAGACCCCAGCCCACAGACACGTGCGCACCCCTGAAGATTTATGTGGATGGCTGCTCCGTAATGTTAAATGGAAAGAGAATTACCGGTTGCGGTCTGTACGTAGAGGACGCGCAGGGAAACGCCCCAGAGGAGATTTCACTAAAGTTGCCAGGACACTTAGGCTCGCAGGCAGCAGAGCTGGCAGCAATCGCTTAAATTGTAGACCACCCCGACTCGTTCCCGACCCCAGAAGACATCTATTCGGACAGCTTGTATGTCTGCAATGGATTAGCGGAATTCCTACCCCTGTGGGAAACAAGAGGATTTGTTTCCGCGGACGGTAAACCGCTACCCTCAGCCCCATTACTCCGCCATATCTTAGAGACAGCGAAGGATAGAAAATATGGAATAATTAAGGTTCGCAGTCATCACCATTCTCCCCACCCTGGTAACGTTAAAGCAGACGCCCTTGCGAAGGCAGGCTCCAAGCATGGTTATTTTTGGAACCCCCCCAAAAGCACCCAGTGCACGCAGTTCAGGTCTCACAGACCAATATTCAGGATCTAGCGAAGGCACAGAAAGAGGACGAGAAACTCAGGGAAGTTTTCAAGGGTACCTTCCCAGCCCCGTATGATAAATATAAGAATGCAATAACCACATATGACGGTGTGATTTTAAAGGATGGCATTTATATAGTTCCCAGCCAGGACAGGAACCGGATCGTTTGTCAGTCCATGAAAGTCATGGACACCAAGGTATTGAACCCACCCTAGCCCACCTCAGACCGCTCTGCTGGTGGCCTGATTTAAAAGCCAATGTTACCCACTACATAGAGAATTGCTTGATCTGTGCCCAGAACAATCCGGACAGATATGCGAAGAAGGCTCAACTTAGTCAAACCCGCCCCGTTAATGGACCTGGACAAATCTACAGATAGACTATATAGGACCCCTACCACCTTGCAGAAATGGTTATAAGTATGTGTTGGTGTTCATCGACACCTTCACAAAATGGGTGGAAGCATTTCCATCGAGAACTAATACAGCCAAGATAACAGCTGAAATAATAACACAGCACATCTTTACACGATGGGGCCTCCCTCGCAGTTTAGCATCCGATCAAGGCTCCCATTTCACCGGACGTGTAATGAAAAACGTCCTCACGATTTTCGGCATTCGACAAAAGTTTCACATAGCATACCACCCCCAGTCAAGTGGTATTGTGGAGAGGATGAATAGGACATTAAAAGCCACCCTCAGAGGAACTAGTTTGTCAACAGAAATCAATTTAGAGGTGCAAGTTTGTCAGCAGACAACAAAGCAACCCCCACGACGACCATATTCTTACCCGTTCTTGCCGGTTGCTCAGGCAGTGGAGAAATGGCACTGGTCCCCACCCTGCCTGAGGACCCCCCACTGGTCAGCTACTCTCGGGTAGAGCACAAATGGCATTGATCACCATCCTACCCGGGGATTCCACCCATTTCTTACCCGCTTTCAGTTCAAAATTCTTTTGTTTGGTTTTGGCAACCCTTAGGTTGCTTCCGTATGCTATTTACATCCTGAAACACTAGGATGGTAGATCGCACAGGCTGCGAGACAGCTCGCACTATGTCAGTATTTTTCTCGGATGTCTTGTCCCAAATATTTGGTTTTTAAAAAAAATGAGGGAGTCACACATGGTGACCAATTATAAAGGGAAATTGGCAACAAAGGACAGACAGACAGGCATACAAGATCTTAAGCAAGATAATAACAGATATTATGCTTGTGTTCACAGAACTCCGGAACCTCAGGAACCCCAGAGGAAGAAAAAGAAGAAGACAGAAGGATGGCAAGATGAAGACGACCTCCATCTTGTTCACCTGGATTTTAGCAGGATCCCTTCAGTTGCGCGCGGCGCTACCCCCCGGACCCCTACCACACAAGCCGTGAATGATTCCCACCCCCGCAATAAACAGAACCCCGAGAGAGCTAGCCTCGCAACAGCTAACAATACCCCCACCTGGTGTGATAAGTTTATCACCTGGTACTCACTATCGTATGTAGTAGAAGGCCTCTTAGTACTGGCGATACTTTGCAGTGTTGTGCAGACACTTAGAATCAGAAAATGGCGAAGGAGAGCCTACCGCCCAACGCCCCGGTATACACGTTTCGGACTTCACGAAACCCCCGAACCCCTTGACATGAAGTAAAGTGCATTCATTTCTCTTTATGTATTCTGTTTAATAAAGAAATGTAAACCTCTGTGTCTGACTGCCAGGCCAGAGAAATTTGTGTGCTGCTATTTTGTACAGTTTCAGATGTTATAGATTATTTTTGATTGTTCGAGTGAGGATAGTTTATTGAGGATAGTTAGAGTTCCAGTTTTTTAAATTTTTCTGTAATGCATGCATTAATGTCATAGCGCCCCGTAGAGTTTTATAATAATGTATGTATTTAAAATGATTTAGGTAAAATTGTGTTTCATAGAATAGGGCAGAGTAGAGCCTGATTATGAGTGCCCCATTTGGTCATCGGACGAAGACGACGCAGTAATGTGATCCTTCACGCTTCGCGTTGAGGATCACAAGGAGGGTGTGTAGCCATCTGGGATGACCATGTCCTGATTACAAAATTGACACTTTGCAAAGAATGCAGGGAAAATTGGACAATACCAAAAAAAGCAAGCAGGTGCAAGGTCTGTCTGATGATTAGAGCTGTAGCTCTCAGACAAGACCGATACTGCAGAACCATTTCCATATTAATGAGCCATCCCCGGGAACAAAAAGGCAACATTTAAGTAAACAATGCTAAGACAGACACCCCGGCACCAGAGGAGACTAAAGCAAAGCAAACCAACGGCCACCCAGGACACGCCCAGCAACCAGGGAACCCACCTCTCTATTGGAGTAAAATCGATAAGGACAATTGGGAAACGGCCCAATTAATTGGGGCCAAGTTCAAGGCCAGCCCAAAAGCGTGCAAAGCCCTTCTGAGTATAAAAAGGATACCCCAAGAGAGAATCTCTCTCTTGGCCTTGGCTCTCAGCGAGGAGAGACCTGCCAAAGCTGCTCCAGACCAAGTAAGTTCCAAGTCAACGCATGCTACGAGATAGACACTCCTAGTTGCTATCCTGTAAACAGCTCAACCCAGCAGCCTCAGAACGGAGCAATGGCCATTGTTTCTCTGACTGAGTGGGCACCCGAAGCTAAGTATAGGCTTTTAGTAGTAGTGATAGTTTAGGTTGCAGAGTTTTATGCATGAGTATATTTGACTGTGTGTAAATAAATGAGCATTAATTTTGAACTTACTAACTGGTTTATCGAGTCTTTGATCAGTATTCGGTTTTGAACCTTGTTGCGGTATCGAAAGATACCTGGCGACTCTTGAGCAAACGTAATTAAACAGAGCCAAATTAAGAAACAACAGCAACGAGCAACAATTTCCTACATTAAAATAGAAGCATCTCAAAATTAAAATATTGATTGGCTGGCGAGTGCTTTGGGACATTCTGTGGTCATGAAAGGCACTGCATAAATGCAATTATTTCTTTAAATGCTATGACAATATTTAATTGCTTCTGCTACAGCACTGCAGGCTCTTGAAAAAAATCACTCTTAGAAGTCAGCAGGCAATGGTGTTGGAGGGGAGACCCAATGCAACATGTGTCTACCCAGTTTTGTGATTCAGCTACAAGCACTCCTGGGACACTATGGTCAAGAAAATCGTCCCAGGCAGTCAATTCACAAACCGTATGCAGGGCAAAGAGGGTTGGAAAAGGAGCTAACTAGACAAATTTTATCACATCCGTTAACAAAACAGAGTGATAAAATTGTGTTTTGTTTTTTTAAAATGCCTTTACATTTCTTAATAACTGGTCGCAAAGTGACCCTCAGCAGAGACCTTGCGAGGTCTTACTTGAGCAAGTGTATAAACAGGAGGAAAATATAAACAACTCAAACTATGACAGGAGAGCTCTGGGTAACATAATTGGTTCGCACATTGTCCTTTCATCATAGACTGATTGTTTTTGCCAATCATTTCTCAGTTCAGTACCTTGAAGTAGTAAACCCACAGCATCGAATCAATTCCTAATTCCTTATCAGTTGGCACAAAATCAGCCATCTCACCCTGATGCCACATGATGGCTCATCCCCCAAAAATGGAAACTTCATTCTGGTGCAGTAAACACATTTTTCTGAGATTGTAGCTGAGGCAATTTTCTGGGCTGGGTATAATAAGGTTAACTCTGCAGCCAGCTGCATAGATTTATTAAAGGGAAATCATGTTTGAAAATCAGACTGGAGGTTTTTTGAGGAGGTAGCTAGTAGAATAGATAAGGGAGAACCAGTGGATGTGGTGCATTTGGATTTTCAGAAAGCTTTGGATAAATTCCCACATTATGGGTTAGTGCGCAAAATTAAAGCACATGTAATTGAGGATAACAAACTGGCATGGATTAAGAATGGGTTAGCAGGCAGGAAACAGAGATGGAATAAAGTGGTTCTGCAGTGAGGTTCTGCAGTGATCAGTCCTTGGGTCTCAGCTATTCATAATACATACTAACAATTTTCATGAGGGAGTAAAATGTAATATTTCCAAGTCTGCGGTCAACACAAACTAGAAGGAATTGTGAGTGATGGGGAAGAGGCAAAAAGACTTCAAGGTGATTTAGACAAGTTTTTTTTAAATTATTTTCCAAAAAAGAGGCAATTTAGCATGGCCAATCCACCTACCCTGCAAATCTTTAGGTAGTGGGGGTGAGACCCACACAGACACGGGGAAAATGCGCAAACTCCACACGGACAGTGACCCGGGGCTGGGATCGAACTTGGGTCTTTGCTGCCGTGAGGCAGCAGTGCTATCAATTTAGGCAAATTGAGTGAGTGGGCAAATATATGGCAGATCCAGTTTTGCATGGATAGGTATGAAGTTATCTACTTCGGTAAGAAAATCAGAATGTCTTACTGCAGCTGCAGGCTTTGGTGAGACAACACCTGGAGTATTATGTGCAGTTTCGGTCTCCTTACCAGAGAGAAGATATATTTGCCATAGAGGAAGAGCAGCGAAGGTTCACCAGACTGATTCCTGGGATGGGAGCATTGTCATATGAGGAGAGATTGGGTTGACTAGGCTTGTATTCATTGGAGTTGAGAAGAATGAGATGAGACCTCATTAGAGCATATAAAATTCTGACAAAGCTGGACAGACTGCATGCAGGGATAATTCGTCCCCTCTGGAGTTGGGGGGGGTGGGGGCGGTATCACAAATGGTAATGGTCTCAGGATATGGGATAGACCATTTAGGACTGAGATGAGGAAAAACATTGTCACTCAGGGGGTGGTGAACCTATGGGACACTCTACCACAGAAGGCTGTTGAGGGCAAGTCACTGAATATATTTAGGAAATAAATTTCTAGACTGTAAAGGCATCAATGAGTATGGGGAGAGAGCCAGAGTATGGCGTTGGGATAGAGGACCAGCCATGATCACCTTGAATGGTGGAGCAGGCTCAATGGGCCAAATAGCCTACGTCTGTTCCTATTTTCTATATTTCTTTGTTTTCTGTACCTGACTTGGGAGTGTTTAATGCTGACATTTCATGCCAGAAGTGGGAAAGCATCCTATTTCATACAGCAACCATTGCCTGGATAAGACTCATTTTAAAAAATAAGCGAGAGCAAGGGCAATATTAGCATTGCAAATGTTTTACTTGAACAATTCCCGTAGGAAATATTGAATATGCACTTGAACCCTACGGGCCATCTGAGCTCAGAAACTGCACATGCTGATGATGTAAAATGGAAATTAATGTTGTGGATTGACACAAAGGGGTAATGTTCCAGATCTTGTGATCTTGAAAGGGTAAATTTTCACCTTAACTCAAACAATTCTCAAATCATAGAATCCCTGCAGTGCAGAAGGAGGCCATTTGACCCCATCGAGTCTGCATCGACCCTCTGAAAGAGCACTCTACCTGGACCCACCCCCACCCCCCAGCCCTGGAACCACGTAACCCCACTTAACCTTTGGAAACTATGGGGCAATTTAGAACGGCCAACCCTCCAAACCTGTATCTCTTTGGACTGTGGGAGGAAACCGGAGCACCAGAGGAAACCCACGCCGACACGGGGAGAACGTGCAAACTCCACACAGAGAGTGACCCAATGTCGAATTGAACCTGGATCCCTGGTGTTGTGAGGCAGCAGTGTTGACCTGTGCCACCGTGCCATCCATTGTACCACTGTGCCGCTCAAAGGCAGAAAACCTTGCGTCAATCTCCCTAATTAGATGTGTGTTAAAATATATAAGAGCCTGTCAAGCATTGCCGAAAGGATTGTTATTTTAATGGCTCTTTTCTTTACATATCACTTTAAATGTACCATTGGGACAGCGAGGCAGTACTTTATTATCACTCCTTAATTAATTAATAAATCACTTTGTGTGAAGAGTGCGGAAATAACGAACCCCAAGTGACTGATTAAAAGCCAGTACTTTTATCAATAGCAACAAGATGGGATCTGAGGATACTGCCCACACAACATTATTTACACCTTTGCGCAGCATGAATAAGACCCACAAAACAATTAAGTGAAAGTAGAGTTCTGACAGAAATACTGTCGCTCAAATACTTAGGGTTGTCTTTCAACTAAATACAACAATTTCAAATAAACGCCTGGAAGATTGTGCCGCTATGCCTAAGAACATTTCACACTGAGTTATTTTTTTATCAACATGGCAGAAATTGAATTATATATTAGGAATTGACTCCTTCTTGTCTGATGTTGGAATCAAATTTTATTCCTGGTGGTACCCCCTGGCAGAGGAAAGTGTAAATGATGTTGCTGTTATTTTTACTGATCAGGATTAATTCTAATTTTAGGTTTTTGTTTGTTTGCCCACTTGTAAATCTATTGGGAAATCTGCTACTATCCAACAGCTATAAATCACACTCCTGAGTTGTCTGTTAACATCGGAAAGGACAAGGGCAGAAAAGATTCTGCAGTCCATCTGGCCAGTCCCAAGATGCCCTTGGCTGGCCACTGCCTCAGATTCCTATCCAACAGCCCCTGAACATTATCCACACTACCCGATTCCACTGACCCTTGGGCAATCTACTCCACATGCTCATTAATCTGTGTATAAAATAATTCCATTTAATCTGTCTGCCCTGGTCCAAAGTTGGAGCTGGTTCCTTGGTTCTGCGGTTTATGGGAATCCGGGACAGATTATCTCAATTCAGATTATATCTTAAGGATCTTCAATAATATCTTGCCTTCAGTTTTCTCTTCACCCAAGCTCTTAAGCCACTTATCAGAGTACAAAGATAGGCATTGGCTTGGGTACGGTTTACTGTACTGTTTCAAATGACCATCATAGAGAGGCCAGAAATGTACGTAGAACTGCAGGATGGCATGGATCTCCTGCGATTTGCTGTTGAGCGCATTGGTGAAGCATCCAAATATCCGATTCGCTTTCCTTACCTCTGTCATAGAATTTCATAGAATTTACAGTGCAGAAGGAGGCCATTCAGCCCATCGAGTCTGCACCAGCTCTTGGAAAGAGCACCCTACCCAAGGTCAACACCTCCACCCTATCCCCATAACCCAGTAACCCCACCCAACACTAAGGGCAATTTTGGACACTAAGGGCAATTTATCATGGCCAATCCACCTAACCTGCACATCTTTGGACTGTGGGAGGAAACCGGAGCACCCGGAGGAAACCCACGCACACACGGGGAGGATGTGCAGACTCCGCACAGACAGTGACCCAAGCCGGAATCGAACCTGGGACCCTGGAGCTGTGAAGCAATTGTGCTATCCACAATGCTACCGTGCTGTCATATGCTGAGCTTTTGGTTTCAGTAAATCAATGCTGTTCCTCCCTCTCCTGTGATGTGCGCTGGACCCTACACCATTTAAATTCATATTTCCACTGTTCATTGCTGAAAAAAATCTTTATTTTTGGTCAAAGCTTTTCATATTGCACTCACCAGGACAATCACAGGCCATACCCAAGCCAATGGCTGATGAAATTCAACGTAGGCAAGTGCGATGTCTTGCACTTTGGAAAGAAGAATAGAGGCATGGACTATTTTCTAAACGGTGACAAAATTCATAATGCTGAAGTGCAAAGGGACTTGGGAGTCCTAGTCCAGGATTCCCTAAAGGTAAATTTGCAGGTTGAGTCCGTAATTAAGAAAGCAAATGCAATGTTGTCATTTATCTCAAGAGGCTTGGAATATAAAAGCAGGGATGGACTTCTGAAGCTTTATAAAGCATTAGTTAGGCCCCATTTAGAATACTGTGAGCAATTTTGGGCCCCACACCTCAGGAAGGACATACTGGCACTGGAGCAGGTCCAGCGGAGATTCACACGGATGATCCCAGGAATGATAGGCCTATCATACGATGAACGTCTGAGGATCCTGGGATTATATTCATTGGAGTTTAGGAGGTTGAGGGGAGATCTAATAGAAACTTACAAGATAATGAATGGCTTAGATAGGGTGGATGTAGGGAAGTTGTTTCCATTAGCAGGGGAGACTAGGACCCGGGGGCACAGCCTTAGAATAAAAGGGAGTCACTTTAGAACAGAGATGAGGAGAAATTTCTTCAGCCAGAGAGTGGTGGGTCTGTGGAATTCATTGCCACTGAGGGCGGTAGAGGCCGGGATGTTGAGTGTCTTTAAGACAAAAGTTGATAAATTATTAATTTCTCGAGGAATTAAGGGCTATGGAGAGAGCGGGTAAATGGAGTTGAAATCAGCCATGATTGAATGGTGGAGTGGACTCGATGGGCCGAATGGCCTTACTTCCGCTCCTATGTCTTCTGGTCTTCTGGTCTTAATACCAATGTCAGGGAAATCAACAAATCTATACTGTATGAGAAGAGAGCATTGATTGGTTGGCAAGTGAACTCTGATTGGTAGAGCCATTGCAATGGAGAGTGCACCAGTTGATAGCAACTAACAGTTAACTGCCAAGCATTGTTTGAAATTTTAACCATGCAGTTTGACTCTGATTGATCAAGGCATTACCCTGAGGAATGGACCATCCGTGGTCACTGTTTCTAAGAACGCATTACAACTTATTTTATGGATTGCTTCTGACAAGTCAATATAACTTGGAACAAAAATACAGTAAGGATATTTAATAGACACTGGGCGCGATCTACCCAAATGGGGACAGAGTCCCGTAGCGCACAAGATTAGCTGGGTGTTTCCCGGCACTTTAAGCATCGAGAAACAACACACTAACTGCTGACCATCTGGGTAGATCGGGGGCCTCAGCGGGGAACTCCCTTATGAGGCCGACTTAGCCCTGTTTTCTGCACTGAGGAGATCCACTTGCCGGAACTCCTCAGTATGAGAGAGTGGAACGCCATTTTTAAATGGCACCAGATCTCTCAAGCCCCGACGCGAACCCAAACTCACCCAAGCCCCAACTCACTACAAGGGGGTACCTGACCCTCCCTTCACACCTACACAGGACACCTCCCAGTCCGATCACCAATGTGCAAAAAATACCAGCTTGGCACCTTGGAAGTGCCAGCCTGACACCATAGCAGTGGCCCTGTCAGCTGAAAGTGCCATCTGGGCACGTTGGAAGTGCTAAACTGGCATCCAGGTGGCATTACCAGGTTGCCAGGCTGGCAGTGCCAGGGTGCCAAACTGGCAGTGCCAAGGTGTGCAGCTGGCACTAGCAGTCCTAGGGTACCCATCTTTCCCAGACGGCATGCACCTGGAGGCCTCCAAACCCCTGGGAGACTCCCCACAAGTACTGTTCCGCCTGGTCCCCATTTATGGAGACCAGTACTAAGTGCCACTTGCCCAAGGTCTCCTAGGCGAGGTAGTTAGATCCAACAACTTGGGTCGATCTTGGGAATGCATATTAGAGTGAGACCAGATGTAATATGCAGATTTGCTAGAAAGTGATCCCACCCACAATGGGAGGGATTCATATTGCAACGTTTCGCGAGATCGAATTAGATCTCATGAGATGTGGTGAACTGGATAGATCCTGGATGTGGGATCCCCTGGCATCTATTGGTCGCATTGTGCCATGCTGCGCTGCTTTTGGGGCGCAACATGACCAGTAGATCCTGCCCATTAAGTGAGTGCAGAAGGATTCTGTTTAAAATGATATGAGCTGCTGAATGTTTCCACAGAAAACCGCTTCACACTCACATTAAAGGATCCTTCAGGACACTGTCCAGTGAAACTGCATGACAAGCAGAACATTTTAACAGTAATAAATGGAGTAACTAATTAAAAAGATAATCTACGACCATGGATACTATTAAATGCTGCAGCAACAAACGTTCTAGCAAATGAAACATAAAATAATTAACATCGGCATTTATTTTTGTGTGGGCTTGAAAGACCCCCTTTCCGTGCACCTTCCAAAATGTACACCTTGCCCATGTGTGACGCTGTGTGAAAATACTTCTTTTCACTTAGGGATCAGGTTCATAGTGCATTTTGCGAGCCACCACAATGGATTGCATAGAGGCAGGTAGGTTAGAAGGCTCATCTATGTTCTCCTAATACAGCAGCCCGATATTGTTTGAAAGTGTCCTAAGCATCACCCCTCAACTCTTCGCACCCCCTCCCGCATATCCTGGTGCCACCCCATAAGCCCCTCAGATCACTCATGCCATCCAATTTCCCCTCAGATCAACAATCACATCCATACCACTTCAGGTTGCCCATGCCTCTTCCATGTTAGCCATGTATCTTCCATAGCCCAGTATGCATTATTTACAATCCTCAGCAGCCATGCAATAGCAATGGGAATTAATTTAAAATAATTGGAAAAACTTTAAAACTTCAAAAATCGAAAATATCCAGCATTGGTGCTGGAAACAAAAATAAACTACTCCAGTACACATTTGTTAACGTGCTTCTTAAGTACGAAAACCAATAAGAAACCACATCAAAGGCATGTTGCGTTATTACAGCGTCTTAAAGATTTTGATTGTCTTTGAATCAATAGGCCAACTGCTGAGTTGAAGCCATTAACAGATGTTGAAACCCAGCCAAGCATTCATAATGGCTGCAGCTGTCATAACAAAAACTTCTAGCTACATTGCCTGAAGCAAACAAAACAGAATGGTATCCTGTTTCCAATTTAAAGCAAAGTGCCTGTCAATCAATGGACAGGAGCAGGTGCAGAATTTTTTTCAACTTTCAAAAGCATTTTTTTTTAAACAGCAAGAGTGATCAATTAATTTAAATCACAGCACCAAACATGACACTGGTGGCTCACAGGGCTTTTATCACTGCATGCCTAATGCATTATGGCATTATTCGCAATTGGAAAATTACTGTAATGCATAACAACAATCACACAATGCTGGCCAATGTAATGACAACTTACCTTTTCAGGATATATCCATATTATGAATTTCCGCATCAAAAACACACCTGCATTACAATTCAGCATCTAATAGTGACATCGGAATGTGTCAAATTATTTCACTCTTACCTTTCAGAATGTTCTGGACTCCTCAACAGCAGCACGGTAGCACAAGCGGATAGCACTGTGGCTTCACAGCGCCAGGGTCACAGGTTTGATTCCCTGCTGGGTCACTGTCTGTGCGGAGTCTGCACGTTCTCCCCGTGTCTGCGTGGGTTTCCGCCGGGTGCTCCGGTTTCCTCCCACAGCCCAAAGATGCACAGGTTAGGTGGATTGACCATGATTAATTGCCCTTAGTGACCAAAAAGGTTAGGAGGGGTTATTAGGTTACAGGGCTAGGGTGGAAGTGAGGGCTTAAGTGGGTCGGTGCAGACTCGATGGGCCAAATGGCCTCCTTCTGCACTCTATGTTCTATGTTCAACAGGTTTCTCCCCAATGGTCACAGACTCTCCAAGGGAGTGTGTGCATTTTTAAACAAAATTTTACAAAACCCACACCAGCACACGAAAATAGTGTGCGGGAGGAAATACAATTTTCCTCTGGTCCTTACTGTAGGGACCCTGACCTTGTAAAAGGTGCATGAGCATTTTGCACCCAAGGCCCTGCCAATCTTCCAAATGGCCACACAGAAATAGGGTTGGAGGAGGTCGGGAAGGCATGGCAAAATTGTTTAACCAGCAAAAAAACTAAAGTTCAATGTGTCGTGACACGATTCGCACCTTCACTGGGAGTCGAAAATCTGGCCCATGCAGTTTGGTTTTGCACAGGACGTTCATTTAACAAGTTACCGAGTAAACAGCTATTGGCAGCCCTGCCACCTCTGTGCATCAATTCGGATTGTTAGCTGTGTTACTGGGAATGTAATGGAAATGTAAGTAATTCAGCTGATAGCGGATTGTAACACTTCTTTGAAGGCATTCTGCCTCACTCACTAGAAATAACAAAATAAAATTATGTTTCCCAGGTGTAGAGGAACACAAAAGGTCAATTAGGTTTTAGCATCATAACTCAGTTGGCTGGATCAGACAGAGAGGGCAGTTAACTGTGGCGGAGACAAATTAAGATAAAACAAGAACATAATTGGATTTAATAAAAGCTGTCAGCCATCACTCACATACATGGCCCAAGGGAAAACAAATTTCTTTTCCTTTGACGAGGAAGAAAATCATTCTGTACTTTAAAGGCTTTGGCCCAGAAATTCCTTGGGCAACAACCTCAGCAATTCAGCTGTGACGGTGCCTTCTGATGACCTCTACTACTGAACCTGCCAGTGTAGATAGGATCAGTGGAAAGTCACCTCATTTAAACATAAGTGCCAGGCACCCAATGCCACTGCAGATGCACATCAGCACCTGTCTGCCTCTGGAAGCTGCGAAATGCAACTTGATTCCCAAGCCAGGGTGCACGGGCGAGATCTAACTCCTACCCTCACCCAAAACAGCTAGATGCAGCTGCCATCAGCCTTATGGGGCGGTGGTGGATGGGGGGAGATGGGTGTTAAAAGGGAAAAAGATTCTCTCGTCATATAAGTGTGTCCTTCGGTTTGGATCCCCAAGGTGATCCCCACACTGAAGATTCTACTGCTCTTTTGCCTTCTTGGCTCATGCACCTTCAAAGGTCCACCAGGTCTCTGCAAGGCTCAGGGTCACAGAGTCCTCAACAGGGGGAATTCCTGGACCAAATTGAGAGGTGGCATTGTCTTGGTGGCCCATTACAAGACTCAAGCAAACACTAGGCCCCTGCTTCATTTAGGTCCCACTGTTTTCTTTCCCTTTCTATTCCTACCAGTGTAAAAGAGTGAAAACAGCACGAGAGGAGAGACAGCCGGGAGACGCAATGGTTGCTGGTTAAGTGTTTCATTTTTACCTGTATTTTTACCTATATTTAAGTTGGGCGGTAAGCTCTTTCTTTCTTTTTCTTGTTTTTACCACAAGTTATCTAGAGAGGATGGCAAGGAAGGCAGTGCAATGTTCCTCCTGCAGAATGTTTGAGGTGAGGGACGCTATCAGTGTCCCTGCTGATTTCACCTGTGGGAAGTGCACCCATCTCCAGCTCCTCAGAAACACGTTAGGGAATAGGAGCTGGAGCTGGATGAACTTCGGATCATTCGGGAGGCAGAGGTGGTCATAGATAGTAGCTTCAGGGATGTAGTTACTCCGAAGAATGAAGATAGATGGGTGACAGTGAGAGGGGCTGGGAGGAAGCAGTCAGTGCAGGGGTCCTCTGTGGTCGTTCCCCTCAGTAACAAGTATACCGCTCTGGATACTGGTGGGGGGGTGGGGACTTACCAGGGGTAAGCCACGGTGACCGGATCTCCAGCACTGAGTCCGTCCCTGTGGCTCAGAAGGGAAGGGGGGAGAGCAGGAGAGCAATAGTTATTGGGGACTCGATAGTTAGAGGGACAGATAGACGGTTCTGTGGCAACAAAAGAGACTCACGGATGGTATGTTGCCTCCCGGGTGCCAGGGTCCGTGACGTCTCGGACCGTGTTTTTAGAATCCTTAACGGGGAGGGGAAACAGGCACAAGTCGTGGTACACATCGGTACCAATGACATAGGTAAGAGTAGGGGTAGGGATTTAAAACAGGAATTTAGGAAGCTAGGGTAGAAGCTGAGAGCCAGGACAAACCATGTTGTCATCGCTGGTTTGTTGCCGGTGCCACGTGCTGGCGAGTTGAGGAACAGGGAGAGAGTGCAGACAAACACGTGGCTGCAGGGATGGTGTAGGAGGGAGGGTTTCAGTTATGTGGGTAATTGGAGCACATTCTGGGGAAGGTTGGACCTGTACAAACAGGACGGTTTGCACCTGAACCAGAGGAGCACCAATATCCTGGGAGGAAAATTTGCTTCAGCTCTTCGGAGGGGTTTAAACTAATTTGTCAGGGGGATGGGAAAACGAGCTGTAGTCCAGAAGCCAGTGTTGAGAGTAGTGAGGTACTGAGGAGGGTATCAAGATCACAGGAGTGTACCGGCAGGCAGGAAGGTGGGTTGAAGCGTGTCTACTCCAATGCAAGGAGCATCCGGAATAAGATAGGTGAACTTGGAGCGTGGATTGGTACTTGAGACTACGATGTTGTGGCCATTACGGAGACATGGTTAAAACAGGGACAGGAATTGTTGTTGGAAGTTCCGGGGTATAGATGTTTCAGTAAGAGTAGGGAAGGTGGTAAAAGAGGTGGAGGACTACCATTGTTAATCAAGGATAGTTTAACAGCTGCAGAAAGGCAGTTCGAGGGGATCTGCCTGCTGAGGTAATATGGGCTGAAGTTAGAAATAGGAAAGGAACGGTCACGTTGTTAGGAGTTTTCTATCAGCCCCCAAATAGTAATAGAGATGTGGAGGAAGAAATTGCAAAGCAGATTATGGATGGGTGTGGAGGTCTCAGGGTAGTTGTCATGGGGTCATGGGTGACTTTAACGTTCCAAATATTGATTGGAACCTCCATAGGTCGAACAGTTCAGATGGGGCAGTTTTTGTACAGTGTGTGCAGGAGGGTTTCCTGACACAATATGTGGATAGGCCGACAAGGGGTGGGGCCACATTGGATTTGGTACTGGGTAATGAACCAGGCCAAGTGTTAGATTTGTTTGTGGGAGAGCACTTTGGAGATAGTGACCACAATTCGGTGTCTTTCACTATTGCAATGGAGAGGGAGAGGGCCATACGGCAGGGCAAGGTTTATAATTGGGGGAGTGGTAATTATGATGCGATTAGGCAAGAATTAGGGAGCATAAGATGGGAACAGAAACTGTTAGGGAAAGGCACAAATGAAAAGTGGAGCTTGTTCAAGGAACAAATACTGCGTTCCCTTGATAGGTATGTCCCTGTCAGACAGGGAGGAAATGGCCATGTGAGGGAACCATGGTTCACAAAAGAGGTTGAATGTCTTGTCAAGAGGAAAAAGGAAGAGTATGTAAGGATGAGAAAACAAGGTTCAGTAGGGTCGCTTGAGGGTTACAAGGTAGCAAGGAATGAGCTAAAAAAAGTGCTTAGGAGAGCTAGGAGGGGGCATGAGAAGTCCTTGGCGGGTCGGATCGAGGAGAACCCCAAGGTATTTTACTCTTATGTGAGAAATAAAAGAATGACCAGGGTGAGGTTGGGGCCGGTCAAGGACAGTAGTGGGAATTTGTGCCTGGAGTCAGAAGAGATAGGAGAGGCATTGAATAAATACTTTTCTTCAGTGTTCACCGAGGAGAGGGGCTATGTTTTTGATGAGAGTTTGATACAGATGGGTAGACTGGAGGAGGTAAATGTTCTGAGGGAAGATGTATCGGCAATTTTGAAAATCCTGAGGGTCGACAAGTCCCCTGGGCCAGATGGGATATATCCTAGGATTCTTTCGGAGGCAAGGGATGAGATTGCAGAGTCTTTGGCTTTGATCTTTGGGTCCTCACTGTCCACGGGGGTAGTGCCAGAGGACTGGAGAGTGGCGAATGTTGTTCCTCTGTTCAAGAAAGGGAATAGGAATGATCCCAGTAATTATAGGCTGCATAGTCTTACTTCGGTGGTCGGTAGGTTAATGGAAAGGGTCCTGAGGGATAGGATTAATGACCATTTGGAAAGATGCAGCTTAATCCAGGATAGTCAACACGGATTCATGAAGGGTTCATCTTGCCTCACAAATTTGATTGAATTCTTTGAGGAGGTAACTAAGTGTGTAGATGAAGGTAGAGCAGTTGATGTCATATACATGGATTTTAGTAAGGCGTTTGATCAGGTTCCCCATGGTCGGCTCATGAAGAATGTAAGGAGGTGTGCGATAGAAGGAAATTTGGCCAATTGGATAAGTAACTGGCTATCACATAGAAGACAGAGGGTGGTGATGGATGGAACATTTTCAGACTGGAGACCAGTTACCAGCGGTGTACCACAGGGATCAGTGCTGGGTCCTCTGCTATTTGTGATTTTAAAAAATTACTTGGAGGAGGGGGCTGAAGGTGGGTCAGTAAATTTGCTGATGACACCAAGATTGGTGGAGTAGTGGATGAGGTGGTGGGCTGTTGTAGGCTGCAAAGAGACATTGATAGGATGCAGAGCTGGGCCGAAAAATGGCAAATGGAGTTTAACGCTGATAAGTGTGAGGTGATTCATTTTGGTAGGACAAATTTGAATGCGGATTACAGGGTCAACGGCAGGGTTCTGAGGAATGTGGAGGAACAGAGAGATCTTTGGGTTGCCACTCAAGTGGATAGAATCATGAAGAAGGCTTATAGTGTGTTAGCGTTTATTAACATGGGGCTTGAGTTTAAGAGCCGTGGTGTTATGCTGCAACTGTACAGGACCCATTGATCTCCCGTGGGGCTAGTGGAATACAAGCTTCCCACTAATGGGCGGAGACCCATCAATTGGAGCTCATGGAATCAGCCCTTTACAGCCGGCCTGGATTGGGATTGGCATGATGCGTAGTCCCGGTTGGGTACCCATGTGCTGTATGCCGCGTTGAGGCGTTCCCTTTTGTCTGAAAACAAACTGCCGTTTTGCTTCCCCTTCTCGGGTCTCCTGAGCTTTTATTCTGGCAACGAAAAAACCACGGCTGTGATTCTGGATGACCGAATCTCACTGGAATTCCTCTGAGTGAGAGCAAGGTTGGCGAAATTTTTCAAATGCCACTTTTTGGAAGGCTAGAGGCCTTTGACACAGGCAAGGAAGGTTGGGCCCAGTGTACCAAACGGATGCGGTATTTCTTCCAGGCAAAGCTGACCAACAAAAGATAGTACCCCTGACCGCCTGCGGAGCCCAAACTTTCAGCCTTACCTACCTGGTGGCCAGAACTTCAAAGACCTTTAGTGAACTTATAGAAGTTGTTGCGAATCATTACGATCTTTGACCATCAGTGGTTCTACAGAGATAGTGGTCCAACACGGCCGGGCGAATCGCGGGGGAATCGGTCCTGGAATTCCTGATGCGCCTTCGCAAACTGGCTGAGCATTGTGACTGCGGCCCAACCCTCCCGGAGATGTGTGAGGCCGACTAGTGTGTGGCATAAATAACATGGCGATCCAAAGAAACCTGTTGGCAGAACCGGCCTTGGATCTAAAAAGGGCCTCAGAACCTGCCTTTTTGCAGGAAAACGCAATAAAAGGGATTTCTACTGAGTACACCACCAGCCTCACACAATGCTCAATGCACCACATCCCCATCACTCACACATCATCAACCTCAAACAATTACCACTTCTGCCGAACATTCATATGCTTTGTGGTAAACCACTGTTACACCTGTATTAGGTGATGTAAGATAGAACCTGTACTACAGGTTCACCGGTAGCCCTTCCTGCTGGCTCTGCCCAGTAGGAGTATAAATATGCGTGTCCTCTATTCAGCAGCCTTTTCGCCAGCTGCTGTGGGAGGCCACACATCTTACTGCAATAAAGCCACAGTTGTATCCAACCTGAGTCTTTGTACAATTGATCGTGCATCAATTTATTGCAGTAAGATTTTCTAGAAGATGGACCTCCGAATCAAACCAGATCACCTGCAGTTGGATCCGCAATCGAGCAATGCCAGAAAGGACTTTACTCACTGGCTAGCTTGCTTCGAGGCCTATACCAACTCAGCGACCACCTCTCTGACGGAGGCTCAGAAGATACAGATCCTGTACTCAAGGTTGAGCTCCAGTGTGTTTCCGCTGATCCAGGACGCCCCGAACTACGCAGACGCCATGGCGCTCCTCAAAGAAAACTACGCACAGAAAGCGAACACACTCTTCGCCAGGCACGTACCCGCCACTCACTCTCAACTCCCTGGTGAGTCCATAGAAGTCTTCTGGCGGGCCCTAATCCCACTCATCCGGGACTGTGACTGTCAGGCTGTTACGGCCGCCGAACATTCTAACATTCTTATGCGCGATGCTTTTGGAACGGGGATTGGGTCGGACCTCATTCACCAAAGGCTGCTTGAAGGGGCCACGCTCGACCTAGCGGGGACTAAGAAGCTAGCACTCTCCATGACAGTCGCCTCACGTAATGCTCAGGCCTACCCCTCCGACCACGCAGCCCACCCCTCCTATCCCTCGTGGATCCCCACAAACGGCCGCTCCAACCGGGGCTTTACCCAGCCAATACGCCTGCGCCACATGCCAATCCACGCACCCGGGGGGGTCCCCGATGTTACTTCTGCAGCCAGCAGAAGCACCCTCACCAACGCTGCCCGGCCCGCGCTGCCATTTGCAAGGCTTGCAGCAAAAAGGTCCACTTCGTCGCGGTGTGCCAGGCCTGCGCAGTCGCCGCTATCGCCCCATCCCCCCTGACCCACACACAATGGGCGTCGCCATCTTCGTCCCGGATCACGCTCGGCCAGTGGGCGCCGCAATCTTCACCTCCCGGGCCACGCGTGGCCAGTGGGCGCCGCCATCTCCCTCCCCGCAGTCTACGTGCGGCCTATGGGCGGCGCCATCTTGTCCAGCCCCCGCAAAGTGCGGCCCATGGGTGCCACCATCTTGTCCAGCCCCCCCAATGTGCGGCCATTTTGTCCCCCGCAGGATCTTCAGGCGCTGCCATCTTGTCTTGCCCATGGGGCATGGATGCCGATAACATTCCACGACCTGGGCCCCCCACTCTCTCCATCTTCGGACGCCAGCGACGACCAACCGCAGCTCGCCTCAATGACGCTCGACCAGTCTCGTCCACACAACCTGGCCACCACCTCGACGAAGGTGAAAATCAACGGCCACGTGACCTCTTGCCTGCTGGGCTCCGGGAGCACCAAAAGCTTCATCCACCCAGATATGGTAAGGCGCTGCTCCCTCGCGGTCCACCCCGCCAATCAAAGAATCTCCCTGGCCTCCAGATCCCATTCCGTCCCGATCCGGGGGTTCTGGACAGTCACCCTCATGGTCCAGGGCGTAGAATTCACCGGCTTCCGCCTCTATGTCCTTCCTAATCTCTGCACTGCACTACTCCTAGGCCTGGACTTCCAGTGCAATCTCCAGAGCCTCACCCTCAAATTCGGCAGGCCCCTACCACCCCTCACTGTGTGCGGCCTCACGACCCTAAAGGTCGACCCACCTTCCCTCTTTGCCAATCTAACTTTGGATTGCAAACCCGTTGCCACCAGGAGCAGACGGTACAGCACCCAGGACAAGACCTTCATCGGGTCCGAGGTCCAGCGGCTGCTTTGGGAGGGCATCATCGAGGCCAGCAACAGCCCCTGGAGAGCTCAAGTGGTAGTCGTTAAAACTGGGAAGAAGCACAGAATGGTCATGGACTACAGCCAGACCATCAATCGGTACACGCAGCTCGACGCGTACCCCCTCCCACGCGTATCTGATATGGTCAATCAGATTGCGCAGTACCGGGTCTTCTCAACGATAGACCTAAAATCGACCTACCACCAGCTGCCCATTCATAAATCGGACTGTCCATATACTGCTTTTGAGGCGGACGGTCGTCTCTATCACTTCCTTCGGCTTCATTAACGGGGTCTCGGTCTTCCGAAGGGAGATGGACCGAATGGTCAACTGGTACGGTTTGCGGGCCACCTTTCCGTACCTAGACAACATCACCATCTGTGGCCATGATCAGAAGGACCACGATGCCAACATTGCTAAATTCCTCCGCATCGCCACTATCCTCAACCTCACCTACAACAAGGAGAAGTGCGTGTTCAGCACAACCCGCCTAGCCATCCTCGGCTATGTGGTCCAGAACGGAGTTCTAGGGTCCGATCCCGACCGCATGTGCCCTCTCATGGAGCTTCCCCTCCCCCACTGCCCCAAGGCCCTCAAACGCTGCCTGGGGTTCTTCTCCTACTATGCCCAGTGGGTCCCAAACTACGCGGACAAGGCTCGCCCACTCATTCAGTCCACCCACTTTCCCCTTACGGCCGAGGCACAACAGGCCTTCGCCCATACCAGAGCTGATATAGCCAAGGCCGGGATGCACACAGTAGACGAGACACTGCCCTTCCAAGTAGAAAGCGACGCATCAGACATCGCAAAAATGACAAAATCTTGCGGTGGAGAATCGAGCTCTCCACCTATAATTACGAGATTCTGCATCGCCCCGGCAAACTCAACAAGCCCCCAGACGCCCTCTCCCGAGGTACATGTGCCAGCGCACAGGTAGACCGACTCCGGGCCCTGCACAACAGCCTTTGTCACCCGGGGGTCACACGGTTGTACCATCTTGTCAAGGCTCGCAATCTGTCCTGCTCCGTCGAGGAAGTGCAGACAGTCACCAGGGACTGCCAGGTCTGTGCAGAGTGCACAGGCTCCTCCCCTCCACCGACCGTAACAGGTATATTCTCAGTGTGGTCGATGAGTACTCCAGGTTCCCCTTTGCCATCCCCTGCCCCGATATGACGTCTGCCACCGTCATCAAAGCCCTCAACACAATCTTCGCTCTGTTCGGCTTCCCCGCCTACATCCACAGTGACAGTGGATCCTCATTCATGAGTAATGAGCTGCATCAGATCCTGCTCAGCAGGGGTATCCCCTCCAGCAGGACAACCAGCGATAACCCCCGGGGAAACGGGCAGGTGGAGAGGGAGAACGGGCCGGTTTGGAGGGCCGTCCAACTGGTCCTACGATCCAGGAACCTCCCAGCCTCTCGCTGGCAAGAGATCCTCCCTGATGCACTACACTCCATCCGGTCACTACTGTGCACCGCTACGAATAACACACCCCATGAACGTCTTTTTGCCTTCCCCAGGAAGTCCACTTCTGGGATGTCGCTCCCGACTTGGCTCGCAGCTCCAGGACCGGTCCTGCTCCGTAGGCACGTCCGACTCCGTTGGTGGATAGGGTGCACTTGCTCCATGCCAACCCCCAGTATGCCGATGTGACGTACCCCGACGGCCCCCAAGATACTGTCTCCCTCAGGGGCCTGGCACCAGCAGGTTCCACTCATACACACTCCCCGGCCCGGCGCCATCCTCCCCTCCCCCGGCGCTCCCAACATTAACCCCACCAGGACCATCCCTCCTTCCCCTGCCCACGCAAGAGGATGAAGAGGATTTTGGCACGCTCCCGGGGTCACTCGACATCAGGCCAGCCCCGACGTCGCCAGCATCGACATCGCTGCCACCGTTACGTTGCTCCCAGCGGAATTCAAGGCACCAGACCGGTTGAATCTCTAACTGGCACCGGACTTTCAAAAGACTTTTTTATTTCTCTCCTAATAAACACTGTACATAAATTCACTACTGTATATAGTTCTCCACCACCCCCGCTGGACTCATTTTTAACAGGGGGTGAATGTGGTAAATCACTGTTACACCTGTATTAGGTGATGTAAGGTAGGACCTGTACTACAGGTTCGCCGGTAGCCCCTGCCTGCTGGCTCCGCCCAGTAGGAGGAGTATAAATATGCATGTCCTCTATTCAGCAGCCATTTCACCAGCTGCTGTGGGAGGCCACACATCTTACTGCAATAAAGCCACAGTTGTATCCAACCTGAGTCGTTGTACAATTGATCATGCATCATGCTTCACCTCACCCTTGTCATAATATACACACAAGTATATGATGGTGCACAACCAGACAGTGAGTGACATAAAGGATGACAAATGAACATACAGAGCACAGCAGCCAATCACCAGACAGGACACGGCCACTATATAACCAGAGGGCACTAGTTTTCCCGCTCTCTCAAGATCCAGCCTCTGAGACAGTCAGAGCCTGTGAGCAGCAACTAGAACATCCACCATGTGGTAGTAAGATAGTCTGTTCAGGTTAGCCTCAGGTCTCCAGTCAACTCAGCATAGTGTCAACCCACAGTTCAAGCATGTTTAGTAGTTAAGAGTTTAATAAAATAGAGTTGCATTTCCTCAAGTGTTGGAAGCCTGTCTCTCTCTCTGCTACAGTAAACGCAGTGCTCGCAGACCCAGCTTACCCAACACATCATGGTACTAGTGAGTTATGTTTGAATTTGACGGGCCCACCTTGAGATAGTCTACCTTTGACCAGCGATCAGCCAACCAGTAACATGGACAGCGTCCGCCCTCCCCCGCTGCTCCGCATCGCCGGCAACCTCGGTGCGAACTGGAAGATTTTCAAGCAGAAGTTTCAGCTGTATCTTGAAGCCATCGACCTCGAGGCCGCATCGGATAGCAGAAAGATTGCCCTCGTCCTCTCTCCAGCCGGGGACCACGCTATCCACATTTTTAACTCCCTCAGCTTTGCTGAAGGTGAGGACAAGAAAAAGTTCAAAACAGTCCTGCTGAAGTTCGACAGCCACTGTGACATCGAAGTCAACGAGAGCTTTGAACACGATGGGCGGGATTCTCCACTCCCGCGCCGAAGGGGCCGCGCTGTCGTGAACGCCGTCGAGGTTCACGACAGCGCGGAACGCCCCCGGTCCCGACCGATTCAGGCCCTGACAATGGGCCAGTATCGGGGCCGCGTCATCTACACGTGCCAGGCCTTGTCGCCCGCGTAAAAGCGGCGCCGCATAGATGACGCGGCCGGCGCCGCATAACGGACATCATCCGCGCATGCGCGGGTTGGCCGGCGCCAACCCGCGCATGCGTGGTTGCCGTCCTCTCTAAGTCCGCCCCGCAAGAAGATGGGGCACGGATCTTGCGGGGCCGCAGAAGGAAGGAGGTCCTCCTTCAGAGAGGACGGCCCGACGATCGGTGGGTACCGATCGCGGGCCACCCCACATTGCAGGTGAAGCCCGGTGCAGGATCCCCCCTCGCCCCCCCACAGGCCGCCCTCCCAGCGTTCACGCACCGCCCACAACGGCAGCGACCAGGTGTGGACGGCGCCGGGGGGAACCCGCCGTTTTGGCCTGGCCGCTCGGCCCATCCGGGCCTCAGAATAGCGGGGGTGCCGGAGAATCGCCATTTTGGGTGTCTCCGGCAATTCTCCGGCCTGCGAAACTCGACCAGGCCGTTCCCGCCGCTTGGGAGAATCGGCGGGAGGGCGTCGGACCGGCGTCCCCGGAAATTTTGGCGGCCCAGGCGATTCTCCCAACCGGCGTGGGAGTGGAGAATCGCGCCCCAAGTGTTCCAGCAGAGGCTTCAGGGTAAGGATGAACCTTTTCAGTCCTTCTTAACCCATCTCCGTATCCTCGCGCAATCCTGCAACTACGGCTCCACTTCCGACTCCATGATCCGCGACCAGATCATTTTCGGGGTCCATTCCGATCCCCTTCGCCAGCAGCTCTTCAAAGTGAAGCAGCTCACCCTCACCATCGCCATCGAAACCTGTGTCCTACACGAGCACGCTAATGACCGGTACTCCCATATCAAGGCGGCAGAGACGGCGCGGCAAGGCCCCCACGATGCGGAGCGGGTGCAGGCCGTAAAACAGCTCCAGGGCCTGAGTCTGGATGAGGGCAGCCATTCCGCGCGCTTTTCCCGGGCTCCTGCGCATGCGCACAACGAGCGAGGGGACGGCGAGGCCGAGGATCGAATTGCGCATGTGCGCACATCTTTCAACCGCACCGCGCATGCGCGGTGGCGCATGGAACGTCCTGACGTCGGCTCCGCCCACTTAAAGCGGCAATGCCCCGCGAAATCTCGACGCTGACTCCAGTGTGGCAAGCTTGGCCACTACGCAGCCCTGTGCAGATCTGCTCAACTGCCCACCACACAGCGATCCCAGACGCAGCGCAGGAACATCCGGTCAGTGCAGCAACCCGTTGCAGACTCCGACTCCGACATGGTTCCAGATCCCGACACTGAGGATCTCACATCCCCATTCCGGTTGGGCATCATCACCAAGCATACGATGCTTTCCAAAAAAAAGGCTAACCCACTCCCAGTGCTGAGCATTGATCCGGACAATGAGTGCTGTGCCACCCTCACGGTCAACGAATCTCGCATACACTTCAGGCTGGACACCGGTGCTTCAGCGAACCTCATGTCGAAGTCTGACCTGGATACCATCCACGTCAAGCCGAGCATTCTTCCATCGGCCTGCCAGCTCATCGACTGCAATGGCAATGCCATTGCTGCCAGTGGCTCATGCCAGCTTGTGGTTTTTCATCGTTCCTCAAGAGCCACCCTGCGTTTCGAAATAGTAGCTTCCAACAAAGCGTCCTTGCCTGGTGCTCAGGCCTGCAAAATCCTGAATCTTGTGCAGCGGGTTCACTCCATGTCGCCCGCTGAGGCATCAGCCTCGCAAGATGCCAACTTTCAAAACCAATTAGATGACATCATAGCACAATACCACAGCATCTTCGAGGGTATGGGCACACTCCCCTACACATACAAGATACTTCTGAAACCGAATGCCACACCCGTGGTTCATGCACCACGTCGGATGCCGGCACCCCTCAAGGACCGCCTCAAGCAGCAGCTGCAAGACCTCCAGGACCAGGGCGTCATTTCTAAGGTCACGGAACCCACGGACTGGGTTAGCTCCATGGCTTGTGTCAAAAAACCGTCAGGGGAACTTTGCATTTGTATCGACCCCAAAGATTTGAATATCTTCATGAGGGAACACCACCCCATCCCTAAGCAAGAAGAGCTCACTAGCGAAATGGCTCACGCCAAGTTATTTACAAAGCTGGATGCCTCCAAGGGGTTTGGGCAGATACAGCTAGACGCATCCAATCGAAAGCTCTGCACTTTTAACATCCCATTTGGTCATTACTGTTACAACCGAATGCCCTTTGGCATCATCTCCGCCTCGGAGGTGTTCCACCGAATAATGGAGCAAATGATGGAGGGCATCGAGGGGGTGCGAGTGTACGTCGATGACATCATTGTCTGGTCCACAACTACTCAGGAACACATTGATCGCCTCAAGCGCGTGTTCCGTAGGATCCACGAGCACGGCCTCCGACTCAACAGAGCCAAGTGCTCGATCGGTCAAGCAGAAATAAAGTTCCTCGGCGACCATATTTCGCAGTTCGGTGTGCAGCCAGACGCAGATAAGGTGTCGGCGATCATTGCTATGAAGGCACCAGAGGACAAGAAGGCGGTCCTCCGTTTCCTATGGATGGTCAACTTCCTTGGGAAGTTTATCCCCAACCTCGCATTTCACACCACAGCTCTCCGCAATCTCTCACTGGAACGAAGGAGGTTGAGGGGCGACCTGATAGAGGTATACAAAATTATGAGGGGCATAGACAGAGTGGATAGTCAGAGGCTTTTCCCCAGGGTAGAGGGGTCAATTACTAGGGGGCATAGGTTTAAGGTGAGAGGGGCAAGGTTTAGAGTAGATGTACGTGGCAAGTTTTTTACGCAGAGGGTAGTGGGTGCCTGGAACTCACTACCGGAGGAGGTAGTGGAAGCAGGGATGATAGGGACATTTAAGGGGCATCTTGACAAATATATGAATAGGATGGGAATAGAAGGATACGGACCCAGGAAGTGTAGAAGATTGTAGTTTAGTCGGGCAGTATGGTCGGCACGGGCTTGGAGGGCCGAAGGGCCTGTTCCTGTGCTGTACATTTCTTTGTTCTTTGTTCTTGTAAAAAAAAAACACCGACTTCAAGTGGCTCCCCGCTCATGAGCGAGAGTGGCGTGAGCTCAGGGCGAAACTCACCAAGACCCCGGTCCTGGCGTTTTTCGACCCTGCCAAGGAGACAAAGATCTCCACCGACATGAGCCAGGCTGGCATTGGGGCAGTACTCCTCCAGCGCGACGAATCCTCCTCCTGGGCCCCAGTTGCATATGCATCTACAGCCATGACCCCTACTGAGCAGCGATATGCTCAAATCGAGAAAGAGTGCCTGGGCCTCCTCACAGGGATTGACAAATTCCATGATTACGTGTATGGACTCCCCAAGTTTACGGTCGAAACGGACCACAGGCCACTGGTTCACATCATACAGAAGGACCTCAGCGATATGTGGCTACGCCTACAGCGTATCCTCCTCAAACTCCGACGCTATGATTTCGACCTGGTCTACACCCCGGGCAAGGAACTCATTGTGGCCGATGCACTCTCTCGCTCCATCACCACGCCGTGCGAACAGTCGGACTTCGTCTGTCAGATCGAAGCCCATGTTGAGCTATGCGCAAACAACTTTCCGGCCACTGATGAAAGGGTCGTGCAGATTCGTCAAGAGACGGCCAGGGATCCTTTACTCCAACGGGTCATGCCCCATCTCACAGATGGTTGGCAGAAGAGCTAGTGCCCACAGTTCTACAATATAAAAGACGACCTGGCAGTGGTCGATGGCATACTAATGAAACTGGACAGGATAGTAATACCACAGACTATGCAAGAGCTCGTCCTCGGCCAACTCCACAAGGGTCACCTGGGGGTGGAAAAGTGTCGCCGGCGAGCCCGAGAGGCAGTATATCGGCCTGGCATCAATGACGACATCGCCAACACTGTCCTAAATTGCCCAACGTGCCAACGGTTCCAGCCGGCTCAGCCAAAAGAGACTTTGCAGCCACATGAACTGGCGTCGTCCCCATGGACCAAGGTTGGCATTGATCTCTTCCACACAAAAGGCCGGGACTACGTCCTCCTCGTGGACTATTTTTCAAATTACCCCGAGGTGGTCAGACTGCATGACCTCACATCAGCAACAGTCATCAGGGCGTGCAAAGAGACCTTTGCCCGTCTTGGCATTCCACTTACGGTCATGACAGATAATGGCCCGTGCTTCTTCAGTCAGGAGTGGACGGATTTTGCCTGACGGTACAATTTCACGCACGTCACTTCAAGCCCCCACTACCCCCAGTCAAATGGGAAAGCAGAAAAGGGGGTACACATTGTAAAACGACTGTTGTGCAAATATGCTGATTTGGGTTTACTGCTAGCCGACAGGGCGACTCCTTTGTCTGCTGGCCTGTCCCCAGCACAGCTGCTAATGAACCGCACACTACGGATGACGGTGCCAGCTATCCACGTCCCGGACCTTGACAATTTTCCGGTCCTGCAAAGAATGCAACTGTCTCGGGCCCCAATGCAAGTCGGCGTATGATGCCCACGCCACAGATCTCCCTCCTCTGATCCCTGCTGACCGAGTTAGTGTTCAGCTACCTGATGGTGGCTGGTCTGCCACAGCTGTGGTGGTCAAGCAAGTGGCCCCCCAGATCATTTCTCGTTCGCATGCATGATGGCTCTTTTCTTCGCAGTAATAGGCAGGCACTGCCTGAACGTGATGTCCCGCCTCGCCTGCTGATTCCTCAGGACACACCCTTCCAAGAGGTCACCGATCTGCCATTTCTTTTGCCACCATCTACATTGGACGCAGCTCCGCTCATTCCTACCCTTGAGGCGCTCAACCAGAATTCGTCGGCCACCACAGAGACTGAACGTATAGACTGAATGTTGCATTGCCTTGTGCTTCGGTTACACATCTGTACAGATTGTTTCTTCCTAATTTGTTGTACGCACTCTATCTGCACTAGACACCTTCCCATGTAAATACGTTCACGTATTTTGTATATAGTTCAGCTCCTACTCATGTAAATATGCTCACATACTTTGTACATAGTCAGGCTCATACACACACCCACTATTTATTGACACATACACACCATTTCTAAAAGGGGGGAGATGTCATAGTATATGATGGTGCACAGACAGACAGTGAGTGACACAAAGGATGACCAATGAATATACAGAACACAGCAGCCAATCACCAGACAGGACACGGCCACTATATAACCAGAGGGCACTAGTTTTCCCGCTCTCTCAGGATGCAGCCTCTGAGACAGTCAGAGCCTGTGAGCAACAACTAGAACACCCACCATGTGGTAGTAAGATAGTCTGGTCAGGTTAGCCTCAGGTCTCCAGTCAACTCAGCATAGTGTCAACTCACAGTTCAAGCATGTTTAGTAGTTAAGAGTTTAATAAAATAGAGTTGCATTTCCTCAAGTGTTGGAAGCCTGTCTCTCTCTCTGCTACAGTAAACGCAGTCCTCGCAGACCCAGCTTACCCAACACATCAACCCTCACAGACTTACTAATGCAGCAAGACTCACACCCACATCTCACAGCTTCCACAAACTCCCAGCTATCAGTTCCAACAGGCATATCACCCAGATGAATTGTAACAAGCTCACTGACATAATTGCCTTTCTCTTGCAGGACAAGGTGGCACATGTCAGGAGGCAGCGTCAAAGAATCTGCAGGGGACAGGCACAGCTGCATATCTTCAGCCCCTCGGGAGAAACGCTGCTCTAACTGAGGCCATTTCAACAGAGCCCAGCCGGGAGGATGGTATCTTCCTGCCTTAGTCACTCTCTGAAATTGCAGTACGATATACAAGCTGAAGATTATGGAGACGATGCATGTCTTGGTTTCTGACAATCCTACCTTTCACCATCACAACACATTCCTGTTGTATTTAGACCGCCAAGGTCTGCTGTCATGGCGGCCAGTGCAATCTGATGATAAACAACTGGAATGAGAACAGATGTCTGATGAAGAAACACCATCACTTGATCTGACACTCGCGTGGAAGTGGTGGATAAACTCTAGGACAGCACTTGCGGACCCAGCCATGATACAGCTTCAGATGCTTTTGTCTGAGCTTCCACAGAGAGTAGGCACCAAGGGCTAAGTGCTGCAGTGGAAGCTCAAACCGAGGGCATGAGATCTCTGGTCGTTGCTATGCAGGCACAGGATGCCATATTCATGGCTTCAGTTACCAGTTCTGCAAGGGGTGAACAGCAGTCCATCAATCTGTCCTTCAACACGTTGCTCTGATTACTGACACACTGCCCCAGGGGAATGCCAGTGGTTCATGGTGCCCGGACTTGCTGTCCTATCTCAGGGTGGTACCATTTGTGCCCCCACCACTGCCACTCCACCAGTACCCTTGCTGTTGCTTCTCAGCTGGCCAGCCCGGATTACTACCACCCATGCCAAGGTGCCACAGTTCAAAATTCACCTCAAAACGTCTAAAAGGTATCCAGTCTGCAGTCTATGGTGACAACACAAGCTGCCGACTCTGCATGCTACCAGTGTGCACGCCATGGCGCACCTGCCTTTCACCCTTCCTAAGATGGCAATCAGCACAGACCACGAAGAAGTCAACAGGGGCAGAGCCTGCGCCATTTTTCTAAACTCCAGGTTGGCGTGACACCGTAATATACGACTCTATGGCGGGGAGGTTGGGGATGACCATCTTACCAGAGGCCAACTGAGATCTTTAAGTTCCAAATACAGGCAACTTAACAGCCTCATCCCACAATCATAGCGGTGGGAGGGAAGCAAAGCCACACGAGTAGGTCACCCAGTAAAAGATGGTGCCCCCCTTGCAGGCTAGGGGGTGTTCCTCCTGATCGGACACCCTGTGCCCCACATGGTGACATGAGTTGCCCCCATGAAACATCCCGCTCTCTCCTCACTAACAACCTCTCCCTCCCATTGCCGAGGTTGCATGAGTGAGCCCTATCCCACTTATCTAGGTTCCAGGACGGCATCCATGATGTTGATCCTGACCAGGCGCAGTCCCAGTTGCAGCCACGGCTCCCGGTGGCGCTCCTGGGACAGAAGTGGTGCCAGCCCTCCGACTATCCAGTAGTCTTGGAGGTGAGGATGGGAACACCAATGCCAGGCAGTTAATTTCCTGATGGTCACAGGCTCGGGTCAGGGCCCGCGGAAACGGCTGAAGCAGGTTTGTCTCTGACTTCCCAGCCCATCATTGGGGCCCACGTTAAATTCAGTCCAGTGTGTGTCCTAGAAAACCACATGTGCAAGAAGCCCTCTAACTGCCATAGATCAAGTTCAGCACTACACAGCTTGAGTTGCAGCTGATGTCACTTAGCATATACAGGAAGCTGAGGGTTTTGTAGATAATTAATGATTATGCCTTCTCCTAAAGAGTAGTGACTTGAATTCGGGAGCAGAGAGTTTTCAATTCCTGTACAACCATACCCAACAACCGTCAATTCCACAGTCTTAGAATATCAGAATAAGTGTATCATTGTTTTTACATAATAAAGTTGTATAGAACAGTTTAGTTTTACAAGAAATACACATAGTCAAACAGCAGATTATCCCTATATAACTTACCAAATTACCGCCATCGCTTAAAGAACACGGTATACACTGATTAATATTGATTTCCTCTGTTTTTCAGGGACCCCAGGAAAGCCTTACGATACGTTTACTTATCATTTTGCTTTCAATTGCACAGTTTACTTCCAGGGTCAGCATTTAATTTATCTTCATGAAATACTGGAGCACTTCCTGCTAATTAATTACCGAAAATTAGAAACTGGTAAAGATTTGTGCAATTTGATTTGATTACATCACCAAACAATCTTTAGCAAAAAGCATTTGGTCACAAGTCCTGATGAATGTTAAATTAAAATAAATACGATAAGACCCCATGGTGTTGGCGGTAGTATATTGGCATGGATCAGGGATTGGCTAAGTAATAGAAGACGGAGTTGGGAGAAGACAGGCATTTTCAAGATGGCAATCTGTAACTAATGGGGCGAAATTCTCCGTTATCGGCGGAAACTCCGCCGATCGGCGCAAAAAACGGCGCAAATCCCACTTGCGTCACGTCATAAAAATGGGCCGATAGTCTGCGGCCCGAAATGGGCTAGCAGCGACGTAACGGGATCCGCGCTTGCGCAGTGGTTCACGCCGTGCAGCGTCATACGCGCTGCACGGCGTGACGGCTCATAAGGCCGCGCAGCTCCCCCCCCACCCGACCGGAACAGCCGACCGCAACACCCGACTTGATGGCTGGCCGTCGCTCAGCCCCGAGGTTCGAGTCACGCGATGTGGAGGCGCTCCTGGATGCGGTGGAGCAGAGGAGGGACGCCCTGTATCCCGGGCACGGCCGCAGAGTTGCCCCACGCCACAGCCGGCGTCTGTGGAGGGAGGTGGCAGAGGCCGTCACCGCTGTGGCCCTGACACCACGGACAGGCACCCAGTGCCACAAGAAGGTGAACGACCTCGTCAGAGCAGGCAGGGTGAGCGTCCCCCATATCCCCCATATCCCCTCTCCCCCAAATCCCCCCCTCCCCCATATCCCCCATATCCCCCCTCCCCCATATCCCCCCCTCCCCCATATCCCCCCTCCCCCATATCCCCCATATTCCCCCCTCCCCCATATCCCCCCTCCCCCATATCCCCCCTCCCCCATATCCCCCATATCCCCCCTCCCCCATATCCCCCCTCCCACATATCCCCCATATCCCCCCTCCCCCATATCCCCCATATCCCCCCTCCCCCATATCCCCCCTCCCCCATATCCCCCCTCCCACATATCCCCCATATTCCCCCCTCCCCCATATCCCCCCTCCCCCATATCCCCCATATCCCCCCTCCCCCATATCCCCCATATCCCCCCTCCCCCATATCCCCCATATCCCCCCTCCCCCATATCCCCCCTCCCCCATATCCCCCATATCCCCAAGTGAATCCAGCCCTAACCTTAACCTCTGCAATGCACGCGCAACCGATGGCGTGCATTCATATACCTGCCTAACACTGTTGCCTTTTACCCCTGCCACCACCCCCCCCCCCCCCCCCCCAGGAGAAGCGCGCACACAACAATAGGGAGCATGTGAGGACTGGAGGAGGGCCCGCTGATGAGAGGCCACTGACCGTACACGAGGAAAGGGCCCTGGAACTGGCTGGCGGACCTGACGACCGGGAGGTTGCTGATGCAGAGGTCGGGGCCCCACGAGCAAGTGAGCCACCAACAGCCCGTCCCCATATCCCCCCTCCCCTATATCCCCCTCTCCCGTATCACCTGATCACTGCCTGATGTCTAACCATGCATGCTTCATTGTGTATCGCAGGACCAAACGTCCAGGCACCCATCCCCGCAGATGCAGACCGCCCGCAGGATGCCCCTCGGAGACCACGGGAGACGGAGAGACCCGAACCCTCCAGCATGCGACGCCCGCAGGATGCCCCTCGGAGACCACGGGAGACGGAGAGACCCGAACCCTCCAGCATGCGACGCCCGCAGGATGCCCCTCGGAGACCACGGGAGACGGAGAGACCTGGAGCAACAGGGAGACGACACCCCCGTCACGTGCGGGAGCGACCACCCAGCGATGAGGGGGGCAGCCACAGGCCCCCGTCACATCCGAGCCAGGACACCACTACCCAGGACACCACTATCCAGGACACCCCTACCCGGGACACCACTACCCAGGACACCCCTACCCGGGACACCACTACCCAGGACACCACTATCCAGGACACCCCTACCCGGGACACCACTACCCAGGACACCCCTACCCGGGACAGCACTACCCGGGACAGCACTACCCAGGACACCCCTACCCGGGAAGACGAAATACCGGACAGTGACTCAGAGTGGATGGGTGGAGACGAACCCCCACCCCAAAGTGCCATGGACTCAGAGTGGGACGAAGAGCACGACACAACGCCACTGCTGTCACCAACACCCTCCACCATCGCAGAAACACTCACCACGGTTGGGCACTTTAGTGATGAGGCGTCTGGTACACTCACTGGTGCGCACAACACAGCCGTCCCGGTACAGCAGGTGGAGGTAGGAGCAGCAGAGGGACCGGGCGGTCGGAGGGCAGCCCAGGCCAAGCGAACATCTGCCGCCCAGATGGATCCCGGGTTCCTGCAGTTACCACACCCACACATAGATCCGATGCAACCACCGACACGGAGACGAGCGAATAGGGTGACGGGTGGCTTGCGGCGGCTGCGGTCGCAGGTGGAGGAGTCCACCCGCGTCCAGGAGCTGGGAGTGGTCCCGGTCATGCGTGCCACCCAGGCTGACACCGCACGGGTGGCGTCCGCGGTGGAGGCAATGGGTGCGACGGTGTCAGACATGGGGAACGGTTTGCGAGGCCTGGGGCCTTCCGTGCAGGCGGCGTCTGTGGCCCAGGAAATGGCTGCCCTCTCACAGGAGGCCATGAGCCAGTGCCAGCGCCAGATGGCAGAGGCGCTCAACGCCATAGCCCAGTCTCAGCAGGCCATGGCCCAGTCTCAGCAGGCCATAGCCCAGTCTCTGCAGGCCATGGCCCAGTCTCTGCAGGCCATGGCCCAGTCTCAGCAGGCCATCGCTGAGGGCATCGGCGCCAGTGGCCATGTGCGAGCTGGCGTCGCACTGTCGCAGACAGGGTTCGACAACCCCCTGGGCTCCATGGCTGCAAACCTGCAGACCCCTGTCGATACCAGCACGGGCCTCCAGGACTGGCAGCGCCAGATGTCGGGGGCGCGTCGGATGGCCAGTCCGTTCGCATCCCCCACCCATGTAGAGGCCTGGGGGCCATCGGGCACCCCGAGGGAGGAGGAGGTGGTGTGGTCCATCCCGGCTCCCTCTGTAGGGGAGGTCCCGGTACACCGCGACACCTCGGACTCCCCCCCTTCCGTCCCAGGTGCATCGGGTGGGCAACGGGCAGGACAGGCTGGCAGCTCGCCATCCCAGTCGCCCGGGCCGCAGCCTGGCCCATCTAGGCCAGGACGCCCCAGGAAACGGCCGCCAAAGGGATCCAGTGTCAGAGGGCAGGAATCACAGGAGTCCACCTCCAGTTCTGCTGTACCGTCTGGGGAACCACGTAGACGTAGTCAAAGGGCCCGTAAGGCCAAACAATTAGACACTGAGTAAGTTGGCACGGGTGCAGGGCACAGATGAGTTTTAGGCGCTAGGGCACGTGCATGAACTCCTTTGGTTATTAAAGTCAATGTTACACCTACCGAAGCTGCCTTTATGCTCTGTCCAAAGTGTGCGGGGGTGTCATGTACGTTGAGCGCAAGTGTGTGTGTGAGGGGTGGTCTTACCTCAGCCCCAGGTGAGTCTGCCCCCTTCCCCCTGGGCCGCCATCAACATCCCCCGGGCAGAGGACGGGACCGTGCGCTGCAGTATCACAGCCGCATGCAGGGATGGTCCGGGTGGATGGTGGTACTGTGGCCATGGGTCAGACATAGTCCAACGATGTAGAGCCAGGAGCTCATCGGAGGCGGGCTGTCATCATTCTCCATGGCCTGCGATAGACACGCGTCCACCCGCAACTGGGTGAGCCCGGCCCGTTGTGCCGCCGGTGGATCGGCAATTGGGAGTGGGGGGGTGGTGTGCATGCGGGTGGGGTGTGTGGGGTTGGGGAGGGGGGTGATGGTGCTGGGTGGATGGATGGGTGGGGGGTGTGGGTGGTCGGCTGTTGTCATGGTGTGCGGTCTGTGGCCATACTACCCGATTCCCACGCCCATCTAGTCAGTGAAGCGGGCGTCTATCAGTCTGTCCCGTGCCCGCTGGGCCAGCCGGTAACGGTGGACAGCCACCCGTCTGTGTCTACCCCGTCTGCCCTGACCATTGCCCCCATCCCCCTCATCTGGGGAGGACTGGGCCTCTTCCTGCTGCTCCTCCACTCCGCCCTCCTCTGCCTGCGGCACATCGCCCCTCTGCTGGGCTATGTTGTGCAGGACGCAGCACACCACAATGATGCGGCCGACCCTATCTGACCGATACTGGAGGGCGCCCCCAGAGAGGTCCAGGCACCTGAAACGCATCTTCAGCACGCCAAAGCACCTCTCGATCACTCCCCTTGTCGCTACATGGGCATCATTGTAGCGGTTCTCCGCCTCATTGCGTGGCCTCCGTATAGGCGTCATCAGCCACGATCGCAATGGGTAGCCCCTGTCGCCCAGCAACCAGCCCCTCAGCCGGGGATGGCGTCCCTCGTACATGCCGGGGATGGATGACCGCGACAACACGAATGAGTCGTGTACACTGCCTGGGTAACGGGCGCAGACGTGCAGGATCATCATGCGGTGGTCGCAGACCACCTGTACGTTCATCGAATAGGTCCCCTTCCTATTAGTGAACACGGCCCTGTTATCTGCAGGTGGCCGCACGGCGACGTGCATCCCATCGATCGCGCCCTGGACCATGGGGAACCCGGCAATGGCAGAGAAGCCCACGGCCCGGGCATCTTGGCTGGCCCGGTCCACGGGGAAGCGGATGTAGCGGTGCGCCATGGCATAAAGGGCATCTGTCACTGCCCGGATGCACCGATGCACCGATGTCTGCGATATGCCGGACAGGTCCCCACTCGGTGCCTGGAATGACCCCGTTGCATAAAAGTTCAGGGCCACCGTAACCTTGACGGACACGGGGAGAGGGTGTCCCCCGCCAGTGCCACGCGGTGACAGGTGTGCCAGCAGGTGGCAGATGTGTGCCACGGTTTCCCGGCTCATCCGGAGTCTCCTCCTGCATTCCCGGTCCGTGAGGTCCTGGTATGACTGCCGGGGCCGGTACACACGGGGCGCCCTCGGGTGCCTCCGTTGCCGTGGGGCCGCGACGTCCTCCTCCCCCTCCTCGTCCTGTCGGTCAGGTGTCCCTCCAGCCTGGGCGGCTGCCGCCTGCCCCTCTGCGGCAGCCTGCGCCGCCTCTCTGGCACGCTCCTCCTCCTCCTCCTCCTCCTCCTCCTCCTCATCCAGGGCAACATAGACATGAGCGGCTGCCACCACGGCGGCCAACATCGCTGGATGATCTGAAAACATGACGACCTGGTGGGGGGGAGGGGAACGACGACATGTCATCATTGCCCATATCCCCTCCTCCCCCCAGCCAGGTGGCATGGACCGCATGGGTCCAACTGTTGGAGGCTGGCACCTGGCCAGGTGGACCAACTCATTTGCCCTCCCATCACCCACCCCGGCACGGACCCCCCCCCGCCCCAACCTCCACCCCAGCACGGACCCCCCCCCCCCAACCTCCACCCCGGCACGGACCCCCTCCACAACCCCCAACCTCCACCCCGGCACGGACCCCCCCCCCCAACCTCCACCCCGGCACGGACCCCCTCCACAACCCCCAACCTCCACCCCGGCACGGACCCCCTCCACAACCTCCACCCCGGCACGGACCCCCTCCACAACCCCCAACCTCCACCCCGGCACGGACCCCCTCCACAACCTCCACCCCGGCACGGACCCCCTCCACAACCCCCAACCTCCACCCCAGCACGGACCCCCCCCCCCCAACCTCCACCCCGGCACGGACCCCCTCCACAACCCCCAACCTCCACCCCGGCACGGACCCCCTCCACAACCCCCAACCTCCACCCCGGCACGGACCCCCTCCACAACCTCCACCCCGGCACGGACCCCCTCCCGGCACTCCCCCGGAGCCCAGCCTACTCTAACCACCCCCCCCCCCCCCCGCCGCACACACACACAAGCCGAGACACACCTCTTCTCAGGCAATCAGTCTGCGGCCACGCCATTTCCTGCCCAGAGCCAACCCCCCAGGCCGTCACTCACCTCCTCGCTGGTCGGCGTGAGCCTGGAGCACCGGGTCACGCCGATGAAAAGGAGGTTTGATTGACGTCGACGTGAACGGTCATCACGTCGACGGGACTTCGGCCCATCCGGAAGGGAGAATATCGGCAGGCCGAAAATCGGCTGCCTTGCGCAGGCCCGTGACATTCTCCGCGGCAGCGGCGCCATTAACGCCCCGCCGACTTTTCTCCCTTCGGAGACTTCGGCGGGGGCGGGGGCGGGATTCACGGCGGCCAACGGCCATTCTCCGACCCGGCGGGGGGTCGGAGAATGACGCCCATGGAGTGCCACAGGGATCAGTGCTGGGGCCACAATTATTTACAATATATATTAATGACTTGGATGACGGAGGTAAATGTACCATTGCCAAGTTTATAGAGAGGCAAAATCTCGTGAGAGGCCGAATACGCAATGTGCTGCAGTGGGAATTCCCCAATTGATTGTCCCCACCCCACTGTCAATGACATATCGGGTATTCCGACTTTGAAAGTCAGGATCTCCATTCGCTTAGGTTTAAATATCATTATCATGCCTTTATGCCTGATAGTCCCAGTGGCCCCAGCATCCTTGCCTCCCCCGCCCCCCCGTTGGATTGTCCATTCACGTCAGCGTGAATTACAGAAGACATGATCCTGGCACGTAGCACCCCCAGAGGCATACGGATGAATACAGTTCCCAGTGGAGGATCATGCTTGGCCATTACCCTGGCACGGCCTGGTGGACAATGCACAGGAAGTGCTGGGTGGGCATTCCCTGCGGGGGAGGGGGGGGGGGCATTCCGTTTGAGAGGGGAGCTCCGTGTTGATGGTGGGTCAGGGGTCTAATTTCATTTTTAAAAATTGGGTCCCCGGTTTTTAAAAACCTAAGTTGCTGGCGGTGCAAGCTCAGTCAGAATCCGCCCCACCGGTGTTACCTCGTGGGACCCGCCCCGCAACTTTTTCCGCAGGGAGTGGCTAAAAATACAGCCAAGGAAGGTGTCCGTGGGGCCGGCAGCTTCTCTCCACCCCCCCGCCACTCCCATTTTTATCCACCCGCTGTGCCATTCCGTCCATAATTTAACCTGCCATGTCAGTGCAATGCAGAAGGAGTGCTGCATTGTCAGAGTTGCTGTCTTTTTGATGAGATGCCAAACCAGGGATGCCAAAGTCAGGGGACATGGCACTATTTGAAGGGGCGTGCTGACCAATTTGTCAAACAACATCAAAACTATTAACTGCACATTCATCTCCTTGCTGTTTGCAGGATCATGGAGGATGCAAAGTATTGCTCTGTTTACTTACTTATCAATAGTGACTGCTCTTCAAATGTAATCCATTGGCCGTCAAAAGCCTTGGGACATGGTGAGAATATAAAAGATTCTCTGAAGTGTCTCAGATCTGGCTGCCATTGAACCATAGAATTCCTACAGTGCAGGAGGAAGCCCTTCAGCACTTTGAGAATGCACCGACCCTCTGAACGAGTACCCTACCTAGGCCCACACCCCGCACTATCACTGCAACCCCACCTAACCTGCGCATCTTTGAACACTAAGGGGCAATTTTAGCATGGTCAATCCACCTAACCTGCGCATCTTTGGACTGTGGGAGGAAACTGGAGCACCCGGAGGAAACCCACGCATAAACGGGGAGAACGAACAAACTCCACACAGACAGTGGCCCAAGGCTGGAATTGAACCAGTGGTCCCTGGTACTGTGAGATAGCAGAGCTAATCACTGTACCACCATGCTTCTCCCCCCCCTCCAGGGAAAATGGCGATGTACAAAAAACAGCCTTTTTCAAGCCACCATGCATGAACCTTTATGAGTTTAGAAGAATGAGGGGAGATCTAATTGAGGTATGCAAGATGCTAAAAGGAATGGATAAAGTAGATATGGAGCTGATACTTCCTCTTGTGGGACATTCTAAAACGAGAGGTCGTAATCTTAGAATAAGAGGTAGTAAATTTAAAACAGATTTGAGGAAAAACTACTTCTCCCAAAGGGTTGTGAATCTAGGACGATGGAGTTGAGGCCAGGATAGATCAGCCATGATCACATGGTGTTTAGTCTCGGGAGGCCAAATTGCCTACTCCCGCTCCTAGGTTATGTGTTCGAGGGAGGCGATGCTATGGCTGATTTCACAATCCAACTCTTGGCCTGTAACATTCTAGGTAGCAGATGAGGAACATATCAGCCATGACAGAGTGGCGGTGCAGACTCGATGGGCCGAATGGCCTAATTCTGCTCCTACATCTTATGAACTTATGAACATAAGAGTCAAATAACTTACTGGCTTGTTGGACTACTTGTTGCACTGGTATGATGGTCGGCCGAGTACCTATCGACATTGCGCACCTGGAGCTCCAGGTGACCCCTGACCTGAACCACCCAACCTGAAAACCAGCAAGATCCAAAATTCGGCATGGATTTGGTGCTGAGATTGCCACTTTTGAGGCACTGTACCTGCAAAATAATTGCTTTAATTTTGTGATGAAGGAAAATAAGCCGTCCATCGGTATGATAATGATCATTACATCCTGTGACAAACTTCAAACTTCCCTCAAGCAGGAGGTACAAAGATGTGACAGATACGGAAACAGATATATATTAAAGCCGTTGTAGTTCATTAAAATTGTGATACATTAACCAAACGATAAAACGATTCAGTACCTAGACAGCAGTCTACTTTTGAAGATATAACTCAATTCAAATTTTCTGTTCCTCGCACATATTTGAGCAAAACCCTTTGGAATTAATGCTGTTTGATATTCATCAGAAAGAGCACATAAAATAAAATAAGACATCAATGTTATATTTATAGCTCAAATATATCCCTGTCAATGAGATGATGAAACCATATCACATCCTCAATAATTCTCACTGTTTGATTTTGTATCTGTAGACACGTCATGCCTTGTTGATGCAGAAGCAAAATACTGCGATGCTGAAAAGCTCAAATAAAAATTAAATAAATGCTGGAAATATTTAGCAGGTCAGGTAGCAGCTGTCAAAAAGGTAATTGACCTGAAATGTGACCAATGCGGTAGTACAGTGGTTAGCACAGTTGCTTCACAGCGCCAGGGTCCCAGGTTCGATTCCCGGCTTGGGCCACTGTCTGTGCGGAGTCTGCACATTCTCCCCGTGTCTGCGTGGGTTACCTCCGGGTGCTCCGGTTTCCTCCCACAACCTGAAGACGTGGGGTGGGATTCTCCCGCACATGGCGGGACGGCCCGACGCCGGCTCCAAGAGCGGCGCAAACCACTCTGATGTTGGGTCGCCCGGAAGTTGCGGAATCCCCCGCACTTCCGTGGGCTAGGCCGGCACCGGAGGGGTTGGCGCGGGCCACCGTGGGCGGGCGTGAGTTGGCGCATTCGCAGGACTGCTGACGTGTTCTGGCGCATGCGCAGAACCGCCGCCGTGATTCCTGCACATGCGCAGGGGGTTTCTTCTCCGTGCCAGCCTTGGCGGAGCCTTACAGAGGCCGGCGTGGAGGGAAAGAGTGCCCCCACGGCACAGGCTCACCCGCTGATCAGTGGGCCCCGATCGTGGGCCAGGCCAGCGTGGGATCCCCCCCGCACCCCCCAGAGGACTCCGCTAGCTGCCCTCCAAGCCAGGTCCCGACGGGATGGACCATGTCAATTTCACGCCGGCGGGACAGGCCGAAAACGGGTGGCCACTCGGCCCATTGGGGCCCGGAGAATTGCCGGGGGGTTGGGGGGGGGCGCTGTCAACGGCCCCCGCATGGGGTGATCCCCACTCCCGCCCTGAAACCGGCGCTGCTCCGATGCCGGTGAATTCGACAGCCGACGTCAGAGCGACAGGGCGGGATTCACGCCGCCCCCCCAGGTGGTTCTCCGACCCGGCGGGGGGTCGGAGAATGCCGCCCGTGCTGTTAGGTAATTCTCCCTCTGTGTACCGAACAGGCGCCGGAATGTTGCGACTAGGGGCTTTTCACAGTAACTTTATTGCAGTGGTAATGTAAGCCAACTTGTGACAATAAAGATTATTATTATTATTAACTCTGTTTCTTTCTCCACCGATGCTGCCTGGCTGCAGTTCTGGCACTTTTTCTGTCGATTTTTCAACTCTTGTTGAACACTCTTAGAACAATGGAACTTCATGAATTATCTCATCCTCTGGTCTTTATTCATCATTCCTCTGTTTAGCGTTGCACTGAAATATGTTGGAATATGGTTTTAAGGGACCCATTGGGCTGCAGCAACAAAAATCAGTTGAAACCAGAGATTTTTAAAATGTATATTTTCATAGAAGTTTTAACATTTTATACACTACACATTTGGTAAAGATAAATGTGTCAGTTATGAAGTATAAGTCACTTTCCTCTGTGCCAATACCCCCTCCCCTCCCTCCCCCCCACCCTGCACAGTGCTTCGCTCCAGAGTCCCAACCCTATTTCAATCCCTAGCTCTTCCTGTGACTCCCATTTTTCCCGTCCAGTGCGGAGAGCGTCCTTTCTAAGGGTCGTCCGTTCAGGTCCTCAAAGTTTGCCTTCCCCAGATTGTCTGCGTCCAGTAACTCCTCGAGCATTGTTCTTCTCACAGTTCATGGGTATGCTGTCATCTCCCTGCGGACAATGTTTTTGACCTGCAGATATCGGAGTTGAAAGCAGTGATGATACCAACAGGTCACAAACGATCTCTACTGGAATTGACACGCCACAGCCTCCCCTGTTTAACTGGTCAAAATTGGACGTTAGGACTGGAAATCAGTTGGCATCCTCCTCAGTTGATTTTGGGTGCGATTCTCCGGCCTCGTTACACTCTCGCTCAAGCGAAACGAGACTGGTGGACAGCGGGAGTGCCCAAAACCGAGAACCGCGCAAGACGGCAAACAGTTTGCGATGCAACCAGCCCGTTCCCGTAGTCGAAATCGGGATCTTGCCGTAGCGTGGCGAGAAAGCAACTATCACCACTTAAGTCCCATTTCCATACAATTAACGGGAGCCCCCCCCCCCCCCCCCCACCCCTTATCCAAAGTCCTTCCGTCATTCATCAGCCATCCAGCAAGTGCTCACTTGGCGCCGATTAGTACTCCTTTTTAAAAATGTGAACCTGGCATAAGGCATCTTTGCTCACAGGCAAAGTGCCCAGGGGTGCTGGGCTTGCTGCCCCTGTGCTTGGTTGGGGATGGGGACCCTCAGCTGTGGGTGGGGGACCCTCCGCAGGGGTGGGTTTCCATGGGAGGATGAGGGGAGGCACTGGGCAGGCAACTGGGGGGCAACCACTCACGGCACCACCATATCCTGTTCCAGGGGCAACTCTTGTCCCTGCCCGCCTGCCCCAAGGATCACCCATAACCCCCGCCAACTGCGGAAGCCTCTGGCCGTGCGGCTGAAGGTTATTGCTAATAGGGAATTGGCAATCATGGTTAAATGAGCACTTCACACAATCCAAATGAATTCCCATTGGTGGGCGGGCATTGGAGCATGTGGGAGTCACTGCCTAGCATCCCAATCACACCTTGATGCCTGGATACTGCGCCTGAACACTGCGGGGGGTATCACCACACACATACAGCAGCCAACAACGCCAGTGGGAGGAATGAGACACAGCTCCGGGGACATCTCCATGGCCGGAGGGTGGGTGGGTGCCATGGGGGAGGGGGAGAAGCCTGGAGAGATGGGTCAAGGGTTCAGAAGTCAGCCCGCATTGCGGAAGAAAGCGACAGAGGCATCATAATGGTTGAGCACAAGGGTGTTTAATGTATAATACAATTCCCTACTCTCCCAATGATGCTACCCCCCCACCCCGCCCTCCCAACCCCCATCCCCCAAACCTCCCTCCCACCCCCACTCACCCTCTAACTATCCCTCCCCCACCTCCCACCCTCCCCCGGTGCCCTCAGTGTTCCTCATTGTGCTGTGCTCTCTTAGCTCTATCATTGCATCTTGGTGTCTCCCCAGGATGCACATCAGAGGTGGAGGCAGCCAGTTGTTTACCTCATCCCCTGGCCCTCGAATACCCTGGCGGGCATCCTCTCGGGGCTCTTGAGCAGGAGGGCCCCGGCTCACATGTCGGCGGTACATGCTCAGCTGTGCCGCCCTGTCCCGTCTGCTGGCTGCGAGACGCGGCCTCATCAGAGGGGTGGAACCCGGAGGATTTGGTGGCCACCATCCCCACTCCATGGCATGGGTCCGGGCTGGCGTTCAGCACCAACTCATCCCGGTGCCCATAGGGCCCTGGGGTTCACCTTGAGATGGAGGAGCAGCTGGTTCATACCCCGGTTGTCCCTGCATCCTCTGGCTCTGCCAGCCCTGGCGGTTCACCAATGTCTGCACCAATGTGTCGACGCCCTCGGCATTGCTCCTCAGTGACTGGGACATGCTCTGCAGTGCCTCGGCAATGCCCACCTGTGACTGGGACAAGCTCCGCAGCACCTCAACCATTCCCATCTGAAAGCGGGACATGTCCTGCAGAACCTCATCAAGGTCAGCCTGGTACTGGGTGACGCCCCCTGGCGCGGCAGACATTTCGTCGTGACCCTCAGCCATGGCCATCACCGACTGCAGGGTGCCTTGGACATCTTCACTCGTGGTGCCGACATCATGCTCTAGGTTCTCCACAGCGGTCGCCACCCTAGCAGCTTTGGCCTCAGTGCCATGCATTGCCAGCCACATCTCTTGCGGCCGTAGCTTCTGGGACTCCTTCAAGCAGCTATGGATCTGCTGGAGATGCTGACATCTCCCTCTGAATGTCCCAGCTTCACCCTATTGTCTACATTAGCTGCTGCTAACCCTGTCCACAGGCTCAGCATTAGGCTGGGACTCGGCTGGGTCTTGGGATCCAGCAGCCCTCCGACTGCTGTCTCACCTGGGGGTTCCTGCCTCCACCTGATTTACATCAACAGCTGTGTGGTGCTCACCAGATTGTGCCCCAGAAGCCTGACCGCTAACATTTCCCATCGAGGTGTGTGTAACCGCGCTGGTGGAGGGTGGCACAACTATTACAGTGGTATCCTCGGAGCTCTCCTCCGAGGTGGTCTCCTGGGAGGCTGGATAAGGTGCCGCCCGGGAGGGGCCGCCATCATCGGCTGGAGTACCCGCGCGAGAATGGGTCAGTCAGGAAGGCAATAATAACTCACGTTTGAAAGGTGAAGCCCGGTAGTTTAATAATAATAATCTTATTAGTGTCACAAGTCGGATTTCATTGCACTGCAATGAAGTTACAGTGAAAGGCCCCTAGTCGCCACACTCCGGCGTCTGTTCAGAGACACTGAGGGAGAATTCAGAATGCCCAATTCACCGAATAATACGTCTTTCGGGACTTGTGGGAGGAAACTGGAGCACCCGGAGGAAACCCACGCAGACACAGGAAGAACGTGCAGACTCCGCAAAGACAGTGACCCAAGCCAGGAATCGAACCCGGGTCCCTGACACTGTGAAGCAACAGTGCTAACCACTGTGCTAGGTTCCTCACCTCTGCGGCATCCACATGAGTGACCGCTCTGTCCTTGGCCAACTAAGTCAACTCCAGGGCATGCACCTCGAAGGCGGTGAAGATTCCTAGGCCTGGCATACCAGCACCAGTCTGGGCTCTCTCCTGGCAATTATGGGACAGCTTTTCCTGAGGAGACACAGAGCCACAGGCATGGTTCAGAGTGGTGGGAGGGGGCGTGTGAAGGGAGGGTTGGGGGGATTGAAGGGAGAGGGGGTGGGGTGAGAGCTGGTGTCACATGGTGAGTTGGGGGTGGATGCTCCCATGGAGGTGGATAAGTCTCGGGGGTCTGGGTGGTTGGGGGCATTGGTGTCTACTCACTCATGCTGCCCAGTTACGTCATTGATGTTTTTTCGGTACTGGAGGCCAGTCCTCCTGGTCTCACTCCCGGCGCTCACAGCTGTCGCCACCTCATCCCAGGCAGCTGCCCAATGGCTAACCCTCCGGGACCCTCAGGGGAACAGGACATCTCTCCTGGCCTCCACGGCATCTGGGAGCCCACCTGGGTCAGCATCCCTGAATCTTGGAGCTGGTCTCCTCGGCACCATTGTTGCGAACTGGCTGGGGTGGCTGAGCAAGTACATCTGAAGTGCTGCTTGACCTTCTTAGCGGGGGGCTGGCGAGCGTGGTGCCGGTGAATCGGCTGGCAAACCTTCATTTGCGGCGAGGACTCATTAAGTGGACCAATTAACGTTGAATAGCATTGCTGGCCGAGCATGGGGAAGCTCGTGGCAATTCGCGCTCGCGACAACACATGGAAATCTTTCCAGAGAATCGCGCCCTTTAACTGTCATCAGCTTAGTCTTGCTGGGACCAGTCGACCTCTGCTGGGACAGGATGCAGGCAAACTGGAACCAATTGTAATTAAATGGAGCCAGTTGATATGCAGCTGCTTCGATGCTGCTTTGAACTGCAATTTGTACCAGTTGAAGCCAACTGGATTGACTGAAAGACTGAGCAATGTGCAAGACAAAAGGCAATTGCCGAGTCAGTACACATTTGGCAATATGATATGAAGAGCACAAAGCACAATGATATTTATCTCCTCACCTTACAAAGATTCAAATTTAATGCTGCGCATTCAACCATTTCACATTTGTCTGATTTTGAGCGCAGCCACATCAAAAGGGTCACAAAATGACAAAACATAAACTGTATTAGATTGAAAATTTATCAGGATAGGGAAAAGAAATTGAAAGAATTTTTCTCATTGAGAAGCATGAAAAAACCCATTATGGGATTAACCCTTTGAATTATAAATACCTTTAGTATCTTGGGCTGGTTTAGGTCAGTGGGCTAGACAGCTGGTTTGTGATGCAGAACAAGGCCAGCAGCGTGGGTTCAATTCCCGTACCAGCTGAGAATTCTGAATTCTCACTCAATGTACCTGTACTGGTGCCGGAATGTGGCGACCAGGGGCTTTTCACAATAACTTCATTGCAGTGTTAATGTAAGCCCACTTGTGACAATAAAAGATTATTATTGCCATGAGAAAGTGTCAGCTGTAACTCAACAGTAACATAAGAACTGGGAGTAGGCCATCTGGCCCCTCGAGCCTGCTCCGCCATTCAATGAGACCATGGCTGATCTTTTGTGGACTGAGCTCCACTTTCCGGCCCGAACACCATATCCCTTAATCCCTTTATTCTTCAAAAAACTATCTATCTTTACCTTAAAAACATTTCATGAAGGAGCCTCTACTGCTTCACTGGGCAAGGAATTCCATAGATTCACAACTCTTTGGGTGAAGAAGTTCCTCCTGAAGAACATTCCTGGCTTAAAGTGCCCTCCTTGACCAAATTACATCTGATTAGGAAATACCTCACATTCTCTGATAATCCTTGATAGGAATGGATAATGGCAAGAAAAAAAACAATTAAGAATGTGAGCTGAAAAGGGCGTTTGCCAGACGGCAGGTGGTGGAATTCCCACGGCGACTGCCACACACAGTACAGGACAGGGTGCTCTCGGAGGGTGGGTGGGAGTGGGGAAGATCTCGGAAACTTACCAGGTGATGCAGGAGGAGGAGGAGGCCTCGGTGGTGGAGTTGAAAGGTAAGTGGGAGGAGGAGTTGGGAGAGGAGATCGAAGAGGGGATGTGGGCAGATGCCCTAGGGAGGGTGAACTCTTCATCTTCATGCGCGAGGCTCAGCCTCATACAGTTTAAGGTGCTGCACAGGGCACACATGACCGGGACAAGGATGAGCAGGTTCTTTGGGGGTGAGGACAGGTGTGTTAGGTGCTCAGGGAGCCCAGCAAATCACACCCATATGTTCTGGGCATGCCCAGCGCTGGAGGAATTTTGGAAGGGCGTAGCGAGGACGGTGTCGAGGGTGGTAGGATCCAGGGTCAAACCGGGCTGGGGGCTCGCAATATTTGGGGTGGCAGAGGAGCCGGGAGTGCAGGAGGCGAAAGAGGCCGGAATTCTGGCCTTTGCGTCCCTGGTAGCCCGGCGAAGGATTCTCCTTCAGTGGAAAGATACGAGGCCCCCAAGCGTGGAATCCTGGATCAGCGATATGGCAGGGTTCATTAAATTGGAGAGGGTGAAATTCGCCTTGAGAGGGTCGGTACAAGGGTTCTTTAGGCGGTGGCAACCGTTCTTAGACTTTCTGGCAGAACGATAGACATTGGTCAATGGCAGCAGCAGCTCGGTGGGGGGGGGGGGGGGGGGGTGGAGGGCGGGAGGGTTTACTTTATTTTTGTTTATGTTATTTACACTGGAGGGTCTGAGGGGGTGTATACACTTATTGTCTTAAGTCGGGGTGTTAATGTTAATTTATTATTTAGGTACGGGGGGGAGGGGTTTGGGGGGTTGCTTTTTTAGATTGTGTTTTGTATTTACCCCTGTTGGATTCTTTTTTCTTTCTCATTTTGTGATTGATATTTTATGAAAACCTTTAATAAAAATTATTTGAAAAAAAAAAGAATGTGAGCTGAAAAAGAGTGGAAGAAACAAGTCGGACTAAACAGTGAACATGTAACAATACAAGAGGCAAATATATTCCCTGCTGCCTGAATGCTCTTTCCTGTGTGTGCCATCCTCACCACCTCCCTCCCACTCTCCCCAGTACAAGCTGGCTCCCTCCTTCTCTCCTGGGTATTGGTTGCCAGTTTCCCATACTCCCCGAAACGTGTTGTCTCCCTCCTGCTGTCCCTGATATTTGTTACCTCCCTTGTTACCTCCCTTCCCCTCTTCCCGGTACTCTCCAACTCCTTCCCCTCCCCCTGGTATTGCAAAGTCCCTCCCATTCCTTTTAATATCACCAACCCTCTTCTGCACTCCCCAATACTTGTTTCCTGCTCTACTGTGCACTTACTGCCTTCTTCTCACTCTCCCTGGTATCGCCACTTCCCTCCAATGCTCCCCATACTTCTCAGCTCCTTCCTGCTCCACTAGGTACTACCACCTCCTTCGCACTCTCCCGAGTATCGCCACCTCAGGAAAGAGCGAGAGAGAGGTGGCATTCAGGAAGGAGGAAGAGGAGGGATATGGCCGGTACCAGGGAGAATCATAATTAACTAGTACCTAGACCAGGAGGGAGGCAGCAAGGGTGGCCACACAGCATTCAGGAGACACTAACATGGCCTGTGAAGCAGAATGGAAAGAGTATTATTAAGGATGAGATTGTGGAGTAATTAGAAGTGCATGGTTAAATAGAACTGTGTAGCACGGATTCGTCAAGGGGAGGTCATGCCTGACAAATCTGTTAGAATTCTTTGAGGAGATAATGAGGAAGTTAGACAAAGGAGAACCAGTGAACTTGATCCAGTTGGATTTCCAGAAGGCCTTTGACAAAGTGCCATACAGGAGGCTGCTAAATAAGATAAGAGCCCATGGTGTTCATGGCAAGTTACTGGCATGGTAGAGGATTGGCTGACTGGCAGAAGGCAGAGAGTGGGGATAAAGGAGTCCTTTTCAGGATGGCAGCCAGTGACTAGAGGTGTTGCGTAGGGGTCAATGTTGGGACCACAACTATTCATGATATACATTAACAATCTGTAAGAAGGAACTGAGGACATTGTTGCTAAGTTTGCAGATGATACAAAGATATGTAGAGGGACAGGTGGTGTTGAGGAAGCAGGGAGTCTGCAGAAGGACTTGGACAGGCTGAGGGAGTGGGCAAGGAAGTGGCAGATGGAATGCAATGTGGAAAAGTGTGAGTTTCTGCACTTTGGTAGGAAGAATAGAGGCATAGGCCATTTTCTAAATGGGAAAAGGCTTCAGAAACCAGAAGCACAAAGGGACTTAGAGGTCCGAGTTTAGCATTCTCTTAAGGTGAACATGCAGGTTCAGTCGGCAGTTAGAAAGACAAATGCAATGTCGAGGGGGTTAGAATACAAGACACGGATGTACTGTTGAGGTTGTATAAGGCTCCGGTCAGACCCCATTTGGAGTATTGTGAGCAGTTTTAGACCCCGTCTCGAAGGAAGGATGTGCTGACCTTGTAGAGGGTCCAGATGAGGTTCACAAGAATGCTCCCAGAATGAAGGACTTGTTGTATGAGTAGCGGTTGAGTCCTCTGGGTCTGTGCTCGATGGAGTTTCAAAGGATGAGGGGGGAATCTAATTGAAACTTACAGAATACTGCGAGGCCTAGATAGAGTGGACGTGGTGAGGATATTTCCACTAGTAGGAGAAACTAGAACCTGACGGCACACCCTCAGACTGAAGGGATGATCCTTTTAAACAGAGAAGAGGAGGAATTTATTCAGCCAGAGGGTGGTGAATCTGTGGAACTCTTTGCCGCACAAGGCTGTGGAGGCCAAGTTACTGAGTGTCTTTGAGACAGAGATAGATAGGTTCTTGATTCATAAGGGGATCGGGGGTTATGGGGAGAAGGCAGGAGAATGGAGAATCAGCCATGATTGAATGGCGGAGCAGACTCGATGGGTCAAATGGCCTAATCCTGCTCCTGTGGTCTTATCAACATGGTCCGCAGAGTGGGAAACAAAGAGATCAGAGCAGGAGGAGATGCTGACAATGACCTCCTGACTGACCAGCTTGAGTAAAAGTCATATGCTAATTGGCTGGGGCAATTGTCAATCAAAAACGAGTAACCCAGCACCAAACCTCGCCTGGCACCACCCCAACAGACCATTCCTCCCACTCCTCATTTGTGCTAGAACACAGCACATTCTACAGTGTCTGAGTGCAAATATCATTTTCTCAAATTTTCTTTGAGCGTATGGGGTCAGAGCAGTACATAATGTGAGAGGAACGTGTTTGATAAAAATTTGATAGACTAATGGAGACAAGTCTGAGGCTATAAGGAGATGTTTTAATATCGGTTCCTTTACTTCACACTTTTTGTTCTTAATTTGTTTTCCCTCTTCACAGCCAAATCTGGGGCTGGTTTAGCACACTGGGCTAAATCGCTGGCTTTTAAAGCAGACCAAGGCAGGCCAGCAGCACGGTTCAATTCCCGTACTGGCCTCCCCGAACAGGCGCCGGAATGTGGTGACTAGGGGCTTTTCACAGTAACTTCATTGAAGCCTACTTGTGACAATAAACGATTTTCATTCATTCATTTCAGATGTCCCATTGCACCCATGTGCTCATTATTTATGCGTGAGCCCAAGCAGACACAGACACGGTCTTTGAATTATAAAATGTTTGCAGCACAGAGGAAGATCATTCAGCCAGTTGTGTCCACGCAGGCTCTCTTCAAGGGAAAATCAGCTAGTTCTCTGCCAATGGAAATAAAACAAATTGGACATGGTGAAAAGCGTGCTGCCAATCGTTCCGATCCTGTTTCGTGCTATTGACGAAAAGCATTTTCACCCCAATAAATCCAGGTTTATTGATTAATCTGTCGTCATGGTGAAACATTACACTCCCAGCAGGGAAGCTGCATTCAAAGGAGTGTTGGTGGGAAGTAGGGCGACAGCACTTTAGCTCAGATCCTCTGTACCAGATTCCCTGTCACGTGCGCAGGACATAGAAAATCAGAAGATGATGCAGAAAAAAATGTGCCGACTCTCCAAAAGGAAATAATTTTCATATAATTTGTGGAATAGTTTAGAGATGACTGTCATGGCATGATATTAAACCTAATATTGACATGCTTTAGAATATTTTAAAGAAGGAATAATATCCTGTGACAATTCTTTGAGAAGGCTTTGGTGAACTGCATTTACGCTTCATCAACAATCTACATGTGCACATCAATCATGCGAGTCCGCCTACATAAAAACATGGTTACATGAAGCTCCGTTTCTTTGGAAGCTGCACAATGCTGACTGTGATGGTGACCATTCATCTTCACATTAGATAAGTGACTCAGTAGGGGTCAGACTGGAGTATCATTAAGGCCTGCGTGAGTGCTTACAGAATCAGTGAGTGAATGACAGGGAGGACTTGCACTTCCCAATTTATACAATCTGCTAACCTTCTAAAAATCAGAAAATGCACAGCGTGATCTCTGGCAGCAACTACACCATGTCTTATTTCTCAGTGTTTAGTCCCAGTTTCACTTCAATCCAAGTCATTCCAATGTGCCCATATCAAAATCAACTATGAATTGTTTTCCATATATTTCCTCAGTAGTTTTGCTGTGTTTGGCATCCATGTGAACAAGGGTATAAAACGCACTGACGAATATACAGATGTGGAGATGCCGGCATTGGACTGGGGTGAGCACAGTAAGAAGTCTTACAACACCAGGTTAAAGTCCAACAGGTTTGTTTCGATATCACTAGCTTTCGGAGCGCTGCTCCTTCCTCAGGTGAATGAAGAGGTATGTTCCAGAAACATATATATAGACAGATTCAAAGATGCCAGACAATGCTTGGAATGTGAGCATTAGCAGGTGATTAAATCTTTACAGATCCAGAGATGGGGTAACCCCAGGTTAAAGAGGTGTGAATTGTGTCAAGCCAGGACAGTTGGTAGGATTTTGCAGGCCAGATGGTGGGGGGTGAATATAATGCAACATGAATCCCAGGTCCCGGTTGAGGCCGCACTCACGTGTGCGGAACTTGGCTATGAGTTTCTGCTCGGCGATTCTGCGTTGTCGCGCGTCAAAGAATATACGCGCGCACATAGAATATACAGAAGTGACAGGGGGGTAAAATTCATCCTCAGTGGGTGCGTAAAGGGATAGCAGAGCCCAAATCTCAAAGTGATAAGGGTCCTTCCAGCGCGTTCCCTTCCTCCCAGCACAGGAAACATTCCCATTCCTTCTGGTCTATAAGCAGAGTGGAAAATATCCACTTATGAATCCGGCCTTACCTTTTATTCATTTTGGCCAGGTCAAGAATGAAAACAACTCGGAAATGCTGAGACATGCAGCCTACTTCAAAGCTCTTACCCACCTCCTGAAAGCGAAGTGGTCACCCTGCCGCCTCCAATAAAACCAAAATCAAACCCATCTTTTCCTGGGGATTAAATGTTTTTTTCCAATTAAGGTGCAATTTAGCATGGCCAATCCACATACCCTGCACATCTTTGGGTTGTGGGGGCAAAACCCACGCAAACACGGGGAGAATGTGCAAACTCCACACGGACAGTGACCCAGAGCCGGGATCGAACCTGGGATCTCAGCGCCGTGAGGCAGCAGGGCTAACCACAGCGCCACTGTGCTGCCCTCCTGGGGATTAAAATGATCCACAATATGGTGGTACCAAGAATCCTCAGGACATTCAACTAGCAAAGCTCCCCTGCCTTTTCTCACTCCCATTCTGAAGATTTGCCGCTTCTCATTTTTCAGAGGATTCTTTATCTAATGTCAGGTTTTAAAGAAACGTCTTACCTCAGCCTATCAGCCGATTATAGACAAACTTATCATAGGCTTTTTGGAAGCCTAGATACATTACGTCATGAGGATTTCAATATCCACATAGAATGACATTTTCTTGTCGGCAAGGAAACTGGGGCGAAATTCTCCCCAAACGGCGAGATGTCCGCCGACTGGCGCCCAAAACAGCGCCAATGAGACGGGCATTGGGCCGCCCCAAAGGTGCGGAATGCTCCGCATCTTTGGGGGCCGAGCCCCAACATTGAGGGGCTAGGCCGGCGCCGGAGGGATTTCCGCCCCGCCAGCTGGCGGAAACGGCCTTTGTTGCCCCGCCAGCTGGCGCGGAAATGACATGTCGGGGCGGCGCATGCGCAGGAGCGTCAGCGGCCGCTGAAAGTTACCCGCGCATGCGAGTGGAGGGAGTCTCTTCCCCCTCCGCCATGGTGGAGACCGTTGCAGAGGCGGAAGGGAAAGAGTGCCCCCACGGCACAGGCCCGCCCACGGATCGGTGGGCCCCGATCACGGGCCAGGCCACCGTGGGGGCACCCCCCGGGGTCAGATCGCCCCGCGCCCCCCCCAAGACCCCGGAGCCCGCCCATGCCACCTTGTCCCGCCGGTAAATAGGTACTCTAATTTAGGCCGGCGGGACAGGCAATTTATCGGTGGGACTTCGGCCCATACGGGCCAGAGAATCGAGCGGGGGGGCCCACCAACCGGCGCGGCCCGATTCCCGCCCCCGCCGAATATCCGGTGGCTAGTATTTCTTAAGTTGATTTGCATATTGTTGGTGATCAGGTTTACCTCTGATGATAAAATCTAATTTTCACCTGAGTTTGCTTTGCATAGGTCTTGAAAATTGGCTTGTTTCCAATCAAACTGTTTGTTTTTTGCATTGACTCAAGATGATATTCGAGACTTCATCCACTTCTTCACATGTCTCATTCACTTTGCATAAATATAATTTGTTTCTTGGGCAATTATTAGTTTTGAGGCCTTTTATCCTTTCTACAATGATTAGGCAAGTGATAGCAAAGCAACTAAGGTTATTTATAAGATCTCCTGTAACAGGTATTGTTGTCTTAGGCAGTTTGTACTTCCAAGAAATAATGATTTATGTATGCTAGTGTGCAAACTCATAATTTCATTTCTTCCTCACTTCCAGCTCTTTGCATCTTTTAAGAATCTCAATTATTCAGTCATAACCCTCTTAATGGCTTGAATTTTAGCAGCCCTCAGGCAGTGGAATGGAGGTGAAGGAGACGGCTAGCAAAGAGCAGGTAGCTAAATCATAGAATTTACAGTGCAGAAGGAGGCCATTCAGCCCATTGGGAAGACCCTACTTAAGTCCATGCCCCCACCCTATCCCCATAACCTGATCTAACCTTTTGGACACTAAGGGGCAATTTAGCATGGCCAATCCACCTAATCTGCACATCTTTGGACTGTGGGACGAAACCGGAGCACCCGGAGGAAACCCACGCAAGCACGGGGAGAAAGTGCAAACTCCACACAGACAGTCACCCGAGGCGGGAATTGAACCCGGGTTCCTGGCGCTGTGAGGCAGCAGTGCTAACCACTGTGTCACCGTACCGCCCAAGTCAGGTTGGTTCCTGCTGCCGGGGAACTTTCCCAGTGTCAGGCTGGTTGTGGACCAACGTGTAGCTTGGCTTTCTGCGCCATGCAAACATGACACTGATTTGCATATTAAAGGCCCCTTTTGGGCTTCAGTTATTGTGGCTGCTGGCATTTTTCCAGTGGCAGGGCCTGCTGCTCTGTCATGCAGGAAGGCTGCCCTCGTCATTAAGGCGGCCTCCATGTGGCAATCTACAGATGGACATCAGAACCTTAGGTTCCACATCCCAAAGTGGGGGCGTGATTCTCCGGCCCCCCACCGGGTCCCGAATTCTTTGCCACCGGAGATTCGGCGGGGGCAGGAATCGCGCCGCGCCGGTCGGCGGAAATCCCCCGGCGATTCTCTGGTCCGCGATGGGCCGAAGTCCCGCCGCTGTCAACCCACGCCAGCCAGCGTGGATTGAACCACCTTTCGAATGGCGGGACAAGGTGGAGCGGGCAGGCTCCGGGGTCCTGGGGGGGGGCACGGGGCGATCTGGCCCCGGGGGGTGCCCCCACGGTGGCCTGGCCCACGATCGGGGCCCACCGATCCGCAGGAGGGCCTGCACTGTGGGGGCACTCTTTTCCTTCCGCCTTTGCCATGGTCTCCACTATGGCTGAGGCGGAAGAGCCCCCGCCACTGCGCATGCGCGGGGAGGCCGTGAGCGGCCGCTGACGCTCCCGCGTATGCGCCACACGGCAAAGTCAGTTCCGCGCCAGCTGGCGGGGCACTAAAGGCCTTTCCCGCCAGCTGGCGGGGCGGAAATCAGTCTGCGCGGGCCTAGCCCCTCAAAGTGATGGCTCGGCCCCCCAAGATGCGGAGAAATCCGCACCTTTGGGGCGGCGCGATGCCGGACCGATTCACGACGTTTTTGGCGCCAGTCGGCGGACATCGCGCCGATTGCGGAGAATCCCGCCCAAGGTCTTTGCAGGTGATCTGTAGCCCCAGCAATTCCCTGAAGAGGTGTCCGCTCCAATGGGTGTATGGAGCCTTTTGCTCTCGGCTGTCCTGAATTTATTATTCCCCTTTTTTTTAGGCACCCTCATAGTCTCTGATTCAGAAGTGCCAACCTCCTCCGGTGGTGCTGCTGAGGTTCAGAGCTGCCGGCCGTAGGAATGGGCTAATAACATAAGGCGCCCCTACACACGGCCCTCCCCGTCCCCTGTACTTAACTGGACAATGGATTCGGAGTCAGTCAATTAGGACGTGACCTCCAATAAAAGAGCTGAACTGGTCCAGCTATCGCAACCCCCGGTCCCATTTGATTGGAATGTCAGGGTCCCAAAGTCCATTCAGTCCATTGTCCCACCGGTAAGAATTTCCTAATGTTGCATTTGACTTCAGAGCTATCTTTGCTTCTCTGTTACTCTTCACAAAAATACAATTTGGAAGGGTCCTGTGGATAAGTTATGATTTGGGCTCTCTCCAAATATTTTTCTTATGCCCAGTACGAAGGATAATTTTGAAATGCACGTCCAGACTTTCTATGAACGCAAATGTGATTTAATGATGAAGTAAACTGAGAAAAGGTCTCATGGCGCAGTGGGTAGCATTCCTGCCGCTGAACCAGACGTTTTGGGTTCAAGTCCCACTCCAGGACTTGATGGTCAAGGGAGGTGTGTTCATTACGAGGTTGAACAGGTTGAATACCAACTTGTAAATCCGTCCAATATATACCATTGGGAGTAAATTATCATAGATATTATCATAGTATTTACAGTGCAGAAGGAGGCCATTCAGCCCATCGAGTCTGCACCGGCTCTTGGAGAGAGCGCCTGACCCAAGGTCAACATCTCCACCCTATCCCCATAACCCAGTAACCTCACCCAACACTAAGGGCAATTTATCATGGCCAATCCACCTAACCTGCACATCTTTGGACTGTGGTAGGAAACCGGAGCACCCGGAGGAAACCCACGCACACATGGGGAGGATGTGCAGACTCTGCACAGACAGTGATCCAAGCCGGAATCGAACCTGGGACCCTGGAGCTGTGAAGCAATTGTGCTATCCACAATGCTACCATGCTGCTCTAATGGGGGAGGGTCTCCTGCTCAGCCATGTGATGAGAAGAAATTGGAGCCTCAACCATCGCTATCCACAGCTCCAGGTGTAAACATGCGCGTAAAAGTATATGTTGACACAGCAACTCGGATTCCAGTTGGATGGACAGCCAGTGTGGATCAGGTTAGTGCCAACAACCCGGGCTTCGATCCCTGTTCTGGCTGGGGTGGATTCAGGTCCTGCCTCCTTGCCCTAATCGCAGTGGAGATTGCGGCACAGTGGGTCAGACCTGCCTTTGGGTGGAGAACTCAAGAAGAGGAAGAAGAAAGCTGAGTGACAGGACACTCCAAAATAATCAACTGCATTGATAAGCTGACTTGAAGTAGTACAGCATCCTTGCTCTTATGGTTTTTCTGATAAATAGACAAATACCATTTTGATAAACTGTTTCACTAATGGGATCCCCGGCGGCGGGGCAGACGTGCCATGCAAATCGCTGTAGACTTCGGCTGGACCAGAAGATCCCACCAGCAGCCAATGGCGAACCACCTCTGCAGCCGAAAAACAGAATTCTGCCCCAGGGCTATATGCTATCAATTTGAGCTTGAATTTCCAATCCACATGAGATTCATGCAATTTGGTCCTGAGGGCGGGGGACTTTCCACCCAACTCACCTATGTCAAGTTTTCACTCTTTCATCCAAACAGACCAACATTACACATCAAAGTCAACATGTGATTGCTTCTTTCGGCTCCTAACCTTTCCTACCTATCATTTTAACATCAGTTTCGGAGGCAGCACTGACAAGATGCTGAGTTCCCCAGCAAATCTTACCATTTCCTTTTAGTGTACTGCAAAGTGGTAAGTACATTAACATGAAGCAGATGCAACTGTATGTATGGGGCCCCCTAAGGGAGTGTGTTTGACATGAGAAGCCCAGCAGAGGGTCAATGGATGGGGCAGTATTGAAAATCTCGCAAATAGGAGACTTAGGTCATACCAGCCTGCACCATCTTGACACTTAGCAAAGTGCTGATCCAAAGTATCTCTGATCCTCTGCGTTAGAAATTTAAATCTATTGGCTTTGGGAGAGGCTGAGGACAAGTACATACAAGCCGTTGGAAATCCAATCCTGTGATTTTTCTGGCAGTGGAACCCACTTCTGGAATTTTCGAATTCTGTTTCTTTTTGATGAAGGAACATTAAAGCAGAGATTTTATCACCTCATGCAATCTCACACTACCATTTTAGAGGTGTGACACTTTGTTATCATACTGAAACCAAGTACCACAGTGTAGAAGAGGGCCTCAGCTAAATGTAGTAGTTGCCAGTTGGGTTTTCAAGGACAATAAGAACGTTGGGCGAAATTCTCCGGAAACGGCGCGATGTCCGCCGACTGGCGCCCAAAACGGCGCAAATCAGACGGGCATCGCGCCGCCCCAAAGGTGCGAACTGCTCCGCATCTTTGGGGGCCGAGCCCCAACATTGAGGGGCTAGGCCGGCACCTGACGAATTTCCGCCCCGCCAGCTGGCGGAAACGGCCTTTGGTGTCCCGCCAGTCGGCGCGGAAATGACATCTCCGGGCGGCGCATGCGCGGGAGCGTCAGCGGCCGCTGACAGCATTCCCGCGCATGCGCAGTAGAGGGAGTCTCTTCCGCCTCCGCCATGGTGGAGACCATGGCGGAGGCGGAAGGGAAAGAGTGCCCCCACGGCACAGGCCCGCCCGCGGATCGGTGGACCCCGATCGCGGGCCAGGCCACCGTGGGGGCAGATCGCCCCGCGCCCCCCCCCCCCCAGGACCCCGGAGCCCGCTCGCGCCGCCTTGTCCCGCCGGTAAGGTAGGTGATTTAATTTACGCCGGCGGGACAGGCATTTTAGCGGCGGGACTTCGGCCCATCCGGGCCGAGAATCGAGCGGGGGGGGCCGCCAACCGGCGCGGCGCGATTCCCGCCCCCACCGAATCTCCAGTGCCGGAGACTTCGGCAACCGGCGGGGGCGGGATTCACGCCAGCCCCCGGCGATTCTCCGACCCGGCGGGGGGTTCGGAGAATTTCGCCCCTTATCACTGGGTTTCCCCCATTCGCTCTTGATCAGAGATATCAGGGCCAAGCCATCCCATGAGAGCCCAAATCTAGGGGCCATAAATCCAAGAGAGTCACAAAGGCATCCAATTAGGAATTTTGGAGACATTTATTCCTCAGAGTGGTGAGAATGTGGAACTCGGTGAATAGCATAGATGCATTTAAAGAGAAGCTAGATAAACACAGGAAGGTGAAAGAAATATGTTAATAGGGTGCGATGAAATAAAAGTGAGAGGAGGCTTGGCCTATTTCTGTGCTGTTAACGTTGTGCGATTGATTCGTTTCTGTGTACCAGTATTACGATGGGAGAGAGAACTAATGAACAAGTCTAAAAATGCTGCACTTGTATAGAGATCAAGAAACCTCTGGCTACAAAGCTGCCAATCAAAACACTAGACATCGAAGGCACAAAAAAGATCCCTTCATTCATTTTCAGGACTGAGTCACATTGGAAGACTAATAGTCAGGGCTCCCTGTTGACTCGCTCATCAAAGCAGGTAAGCCCTTTGAAGGCTTACTAAATTAAATAGACTGCAAATCTGAGGAGATCAGGAGCGAAATTCTCCATCCCGCCCCGCCACATTTCTGCCCCGACCGGCCGGCGGGAGTCTCCGTAACACCGGCCGGTCAATGGGGTTTCCCATTGTGGGGCAGCCCCACGCCATCGGGAAACCCCCGGGCGCCGGCAAAACGGAGACTCCCGCCGGCGGAGAATGACGCCCCAGAGATCCAGTGACTCCTGTCAATCATGCTACGCCTGACGTTTGTTGATCAAATTCAAATATGTAAAGTAGACATTTTAAAATGATCACCAATCTGCCAGCCAGGGGCATCACATAAAGGAAAATCCTTTTTGTTCTGCAGAGCTAGCACACCGCTTCACATATTGGTGTCAGCCATGGCTCAGTGATGGAGCTCTGAGTCAGATGGTGGTGGGTTCAAGGCTGTGGCAGGGTTCATGGCACACCATGAAGGTACGAACAAACAAACAAACAAGCGCTTTATTGGAAAGGAGTTTACTCTAAAGCTGTTAGGATAGACTGCCCATTTGCCCGTGCAAACGGCCAATGATCTCATCACTATGTCCATAAGACCATAAGACATGGCGTCATGTGGTTGGACTCTTTAAATGACCTTGTTCCAACTAGGAACAAATATGAATACACAATACTTTCCTCATCCATTACATTAGAGTTTCCTGCAATGCAGCGGCACGGTAGCATAGTGGTTAGCACAGTTGTGTCACAGCTCCAGCGTCCCAGGTTCAATTCCCAACTTGGGTCACTGTCTGTGCGGAGTCTGCATGTTCTCCCTGTGTCTGCGTGGGTTTCCTCCGGGTGCTCCGGTTTCCTCCCACAGTCCAAAGATGTGCAGGTTAGGTGGATTAACCATGCCAATTTGCCTTCAGTGTCCAAAATGTTTAGGTAGGGTTACTGGATTACGGGGATAGGGTGGAGACCTGGGCTTAAGTGGGGTACTGTTTCCAAGGGCCGTTGCAGACTCGATGGGCCGAATGGCTTCCTTCTGTACTGTAAATTCTATCTATTAGCAATCAAAATTTGCAATATGAACAATTAATAAACACAACAGCTTTTCAGTGTTGACTGCAACCTCTGGTGTTTTTCGTTTTATTTGGACGTCAACTGGAGTCGACGTAATGTTTGGAGGTTGACTTGATGTTGAAGTGTACTCAACTGCTGTACTGTCTTCCACAGTTGTTTGGGCGGCATGTGTAGCACAGTGGTTAGCACTGTTGCTTCATAATGTCAGGGTTCCGGGTTTAATTCCCGGCTTGGGTCACTGTCTGTGCGGAGTCTGCACGTTCTCCCCGTATCTGCGTGGGTTTCATCCGGGTGTTCTGGTTTTCTCCTATTAGTCCCGAAAGATGTGGGGCGGGATTCTCCGACCCTCCACCGGGTCGGAGAATCGGCGGGGGCTGGCGTGAATCCCGCCCCCGCCGGTTGCCGAATTCTCTGGCACCGGATATTCGCCGGGGGCGGGAATCGCGCCGCGCCGGTTGGCGCCTCCCCCCCCCCCCCGCCCCCCGACGATTCTCCAGCCCGGATGGGCCGAAGTCCCGCTGCTGGAATGCCTGTCCCGCCGGCGTGGATTAAACCACCTCTCTTGCCAGCGGGACAAGGCGGCGCGGGCGGGCTCCGGGGTCCTGGGGGGGGCGCGGGGTGATCTGGCCCCAGGGGGTGCCCCCACGGTGGCCTGGCCCGCGATCGGGGCCCACCGATCCGCGGGCGGGCCTGTGTCGTGGGGGCACTCTTTTCCTTCCGCCTTCGCCACGATCTCCACCATGGCGGAGGCGGAAGAGACCCCCTCCACTGCGCATCCGCGGGGATGCCTGAGCGGCCGCTGACGTTCCCGTGCATGCGCCGCCTGGCAAAGTCATTTCCGCGCCAGCTGGCGGGGCACCAAAGGCCTTTCCCGCCAGCTGGTGGGGCGGAAATCAGTCCGGCGCGGGCCTAGCCCCTCAAGGTTAGGGCTCGGCCGCTCAAGATGCGGATGATTCCGCACCTTTGGGGCAACGCGATGCTGGACTGATTCGCGCCGTTTTTGGCGCCGGTCGGTGGACATCGCCCCGATTGCGGAGAATTCCTCCCGTGGTGTGAGGTGAATTGGACATTCTGAATTCTCCCTGAGTGTACCCGAACAGGCACCAGAATGTGGCGACGAGGGGATTTTCACAGTAGCTTCATTGCAGTATTAATGTAAGCCTACTTGTGTCACTAATAAAGATTATGGTTATTATTGTTAATAAACTGGTATTGACAGGTTCTCAGGAATGTCTAGCTCTTCACCTGGCACAGTTTGTGCGAACTCTCAGTTGACCCGGCCTCTGGAAGACTAGTTCCAGTTGCTAAAAGGTGACCAGCATGTCTGCTCCACGTTACATCGTCCTGAGTTTGAATGGTGTAGGAGACCGGCCGGTATCCACTTTTTACTGGTGGCATGGTTGCTTTGCAATACTACCAGACCCTTCTGAAAACACGGCGTTTCTACATTGCAAAACCTGACTTTGCTGTTTCCTCTCAACGATTTCTCTTGTCTTCGGCTGCTTCAGCAAATCAAACACTGACATTTTACCATGAGTAATCGGGAGAACTTTGGGTTGTCAAATATGTTGTATCCTGTATGTCATTGGGAATGAACTTGGTCATTTAGACAATGATTCTTGCTCACAAGTTATGTTATAACCTGCCGGATCTTATTGGCTGGGGACAATTTGTTACCCCATGTTACTGAAGGAATATAGGTTCCCACAATGAGAGTGGGAGTGGGACAATCATTAGCAGCACAGCTAAATAAATAGAGCTGGCCAGTGTGGTACCAGCTAGAGAAGGAACCAGTAATGAAAAACTGGCCCTATGTACATATTCTTATAAATAAAGTTACTTTCTGCTTGACTCTATAAACTCGTGCTGGATTCTTCGTGGCCCTCACAAAAAGTTACTTTCATTGTCTGAACAAGCCTATCGGCCAGCCCATTTGTGGTAGGATAATAAGGAGCAGATCGGATTTGTTAGATTCTGTTCTCCTTTAGATAATTTGTGAATTCTTGCAAAATGAACTGTGGCCCATTGTCCCTATCAAATTGTTCAGGGTAAATGAATCTTGCAAAAATCTCACCCAGTCTTTCTGTTGTTCTCTCTGAGGACGAAGTCTTCATAATGGTGACTCCAGGCCATGTTGAGTGCCCACCTAGCGCAATGAAAAACTTTTGTCCTTCGAATGGTCTGGCATAATCTACATGCACTCTGCCATGGCCCTTTTGCCATTCCCATGGGTGTAATGGCGTTAGTGGCGGTAGGTTTCAAACCTTTGCTTAAGCCAAACACATGCCCGCCTTCTCCTCGATTTTCCTATCAAGACCTGGCCACTAAAAATATGTTCTGGCTATCTCCATCATCTTTACTATCCCACAATTACCTTCTTGGAGTTGGTTTAGAATATGTTTCCTTAACAATGGCGGAATGATGACCATCATTCCCCGGAGGAGACAACCAATTCGTACGGAGAGTTCAAGTCTTCGGGTAACAGAAGACTTCAACTCCAAGATGTCTCCCTGGGTCTTGCCACAAAGTACCATGTCCATAACTTCTGACAGTAATGGATTATTTCTGGTATACTTAACTTGTCCTGCGGTTACAGGAGTGTTATTGACCTCTTTGAAATATAAAACAGTACCACTTGAATGATTCATTGAAGACTCTTTAGGTAAAGGTAATCCAAAGAGTCCATCGCTGTTCCAATGGAGATTTGAATGATGACATTTTATCATGTATGTATGTACTGACAACAGCAATGCCCATCTCTGCATCTGGCTAGCTGCTAAAGATGTAATACCAGTGTGCAGTCCAAGTATCGTCGTCAATGGTCGATGATCCGTTCATAAATTTCCTTCCATATAGATATTGGTAAAAACATTTGGTCCCGAAAATGATGCCGAGAGCTTCCTTCAGTATCTGTGCACAGTTCATTTCTGCTTTATTCAAGGACCTTGATGCAAAAGAAGCTATTGGCTTCTCTTCACCATTGTGTATTCACCAGCATTTGGACACTGGAGTACAGCCAGCCTAGAGAGCACCCTCCACCCCACAAGGCCGACTGCCACCCCAGGGAACCAGGCTCACCACGCAGGCTGCATTGTGTGTCTTCGTCTCGGGTCACCCCCATCCAGTTTTCTTTGTAAGTGAATGGACATTCCATCCAAATGGAATTAGACACGAGTGCAGCAGTATCCGTGGTCAGCCACTGGATCTTTAACCGTATTCGTTCTGACCTCCAGATGCTGGCCCTTCGGGACACCAATGTCCACCTCGCTACCTACACTGGTGAACCACTGGAAATAGTGGGCACATAGACAGTCACGGTGGAGTATGGTCAGCAGACAGTGAACCTCCCGTTAGTGGTTGTAAATGGCAGTAGCCTGATTTTGCTGGGCCGTAATTGGCTGTGCTACCTTCGATTGGATTGGCAAAGAGTTTGCCGAATGTTCCCACATAGGCCTGAGGGAGTCCTGGCCAGATTCCCCACTGTTTTCCAAGAGGGGTTAGGCATAATCAGCATTGACTCAAATGCCCAGCCAAAATATTTCAGTGCCCGGCCTGTTCCATATGCTTTACGTTCCAAAGTGGACACGGAGCAAGCCCAGTTGAAGGGTTGAAAATAATATGCCCTGTCCCATTCTTTGACTGGGCGGCACCAGTTGTGCCAATGCTGAAACCCAACGGCTCCATCCGCCTCTCCAGAGATTAAAAAATGACAATCAACCATGTATCCCGCCTGGATCGCTGCACTGTCCCTCCCATAGAGGACCTATATGCCAAGCTCAGCGGTAGTTGCCCATTTTACAAATAAACCATGCATATCTACAGCTGCCTCTGATCCTGGATTCAAGGACTTTTGTTACTATCAGCAGACACCGAGAACTATACGAGTACACCTGGCTTCAATTTTGTGTTTCCTCCACTTGACAGTCTGCCAGCGGATAATGGAAAATATCCTGCAAGGACTCCCAAGAGTGGTACACCTTGATGACCTCCTAATCACTCGTTCATCGGACTGGGAGCATTTAGAAAATTTGGCCGAGGTCCTCCGGTATTTTGAGGGAGCAGGGGTCCACCTCCACCACAACCTTGTCCCCCCTTCACCATCTGCTAAATGTCCCAGGCCCAGGAAACAGCTTTCGTGACAGTGAAGAAACAACTACCGTCACCCTGTCTGCTGACTCATTTCGATCCAAACAAGCCGCAATTATTAACATGCGATGCTTCCCCCTACGGGGTTGGGGCCATCCTAGCCCATCAAATAGGCGATGGATCCGTGAATTTATTTTGTCTCTGAGGATCGTTAAGTCTGTGGAATTCTCTGCCCCAGAAAGCAGTGGAGGCTGTGTCATTGAATTATTCAAGGCTGGGTTAGATAGACATGGGAGTCACGGGTGATAGTGGGAGCAGAAAGGAAAGTGGAGTTCAGACCACAGACAAATCTGCCATGATATTCTTGAATAGTGGAGAAGGATTGAAGTGGCCTAGTCCTGCTCCTAAGTCCTATTTCCTATGTCCTGTGATCAAAGTTTTACTTTGTTGCCAGTATAGCAGCTGCCAGGTATTGGTGAGCTGTACCAGAACACTCCCTTGGCATTTGCAGCGAGTCGATTCTATTTAAGTAAGACTCAGGCCTTGAAATATGAAAATTTCCACCATAATCTTTAGGAGTCAGAGAATTGCAGTCAGAGAATCGCCACTCTCTTCACATTCCTACACAGTTAACCTTGGGCATTTCCCAAAGATCTATCCTTCGCCCTCTCCTATTTCACAACTACATTTAATAATAATCTTTATTGTCACAAGTAGGCTTACATTAACACTGCAATGAAGTTACTGTGAATGTAGGAGGGACTTTAGTTGGTGGATTAGATGCCTTAATACCATGTATTCATTTTAATCAGCTGCTTGTCTATATTTCATGGAAATAGGCACTTGGCAAAGCATGATGGATATTTAGCCTTATTTCAGTCAAGAGTTCTGTGTGAAATAGTCAGAAGGTCATACAATGTAAACAAGCATACAGCTGCACATTGTTTTGCTGACAGCATACAATTATTATTTTTCTCAGGCAAGGAACCCAAGGCCTGTTATTAAAATCTAACTCCGGCCTGCTCGGTTTTCTGTCTCTTGCTAATCTAAATAATGCTTTCTGTCCTAGATATTGCTTACTGCATCATATAAATTGCCTGCCTTTATCTTTGTAAGCGGGGACAATTGGAATGACTGTGGTCTCTCCAACCCCCCCACAAACTTCGTGTTTAATAAAAGGACCTTTGGCGAAAATTCAAAGTGCTGACTTATAATTTCTTCGTCAAATTGGCATAGTCGTGCAGTTTTCCTAATTTAACGAGAAGTGAACCCTAAAACGAATCTCTAAACAGGACTCTCTCAGCTGAAAGGGAGAGAGCCAAAGCGCGACCCCACCTGAAAGGGGGGTCTGCCGCTCGGCAGCCTTAATTACTGGCCCGTGACTCATGCTTGGAGAGTTATCTTAATTAATAAATTAATGATAGCTGCATGAGAAGAACAAAGGTGCCTTAGAGACCAAAAAAAAACTGAACAATCAACAGGCTTCGAGATTCGCAAAAGGACAAACACCGGTGTGCGCTCCCTGTAGTATTTGTAAATGATTTCCGCAGTCATTGTTATTGTTATATATATGTTCTAAAGTATTTTGCAGAAGGAACAATGAGCAATAAGCTTGACGCCCCCTCACAGGTCGTCTCGAAGCCTCGGTAAAGACATCCGGAGCGAGAAAGAAGATGAACTCCTTAAAGAAGACAGATAAGGGAGTCAAAATGTGTACAAAAATGAAAAGAAACAATCGTAAAGCAACGGAATGAGGTAGGAAAACCTATATGTCCCCCATAGGAATCTAATGAAGCTGACCCCCTCTCGGGAAAAAAAACAGGGGAGTAAAAGTAAATAGAAGATTAAGGTAAAAGCGTAACAGATGGGTTCCTGCCGAAAAGGGAATTCAGATTTTCTGTAGCCGTGAGATAAGGCTAACGGTTAACTGTGATATTTGTGAGCTGTGGGAATCTGTGTATTTTGTTTAACCAATTAATTTTAGTCAAAGCATGAAGTGCTAAGTGGGTTGTATTTTTTATCGTTTGTCATTGTGAGTCCGAGATTATAACTTAAGTGATTTGTGTTGAGATTTCTCTATTGCACTGAAACATTGGAAATTAAAATCAGTTTAAATGAAAGAAAGTGCCTTTACAAATAAAAGTAATTGAATATGAATATGTTTTTAGATTACGTGAAAAGACGTAAATGGCATTGTTCCAAGTTCTCTGCCTCCTTAGGTTCTGCAGGAAACATTAACCATTTCAGCAGACAGTTGACCTTTTCTGAATTGACAAAGAAAAATATACGTCTCTAAGAATAGCTAATGCTTATAAAATCAATCGTTGGAAATTGACTTAAATGTGTGGTATTCATAGCCCCCTCCCAGGGGATGTTTTGCTGCTTCTGAAATACTCTTATGGTGCATCTTGGCCAGCTTTGAAGGATGGGATTGCAGTCCCACCTGGCATAAATGGGGGCTGAGTTCCCAATAATGAAAATCATTTGAATGAAGGAAATTAGTCCCTCGAACACTGGTTGGCAAATAGAGGGAAAGAGGCTATCATGCAAGGGGCCAAGAAGCATTTATCCCCCAGGAAGGATGTACCCCATCTAGCAACACCTTCCCCATTAGGCAGACAGACACTCTGCAAATTAGGAGCGGTAATACATTGCATTGATAATGGAATGTTTATAGAACTGTCTCAAATACGAGCTCACCAGCTGCAAAATGTAATAACTTCTGAGCCTGCGCCCGATCGCTCTGTGTCTGTGTTGTATGCTGGCAGCTGAACGTTAACCCTTACAGTACCTTTATGTGAATGAAGCAGGGTGATTTGATTGGAAATTGCATGTACCATATCAGCCACAATCCTCAGGAATGGTAGAAAGGGCGGATGGAATAATTAAAACTGCAGTTACAAAAGTGTGTCAACAAAATGGGCTGCTATGGCCAGATGCCATGCCCTTGGTAATGTATGCCTGAGAAATCAGAAAAATTGCATTAGAGGCTTAACCCCGTATGCGATATTAATGGAAGGTCCCATGCCGACTAGAACTTAACCCTCAACGACTCCAGCGGCAGTAGCCTTAATATAGGCAGATGAGGCATCACTAAAATATGCCCAGGACGTGTGTGAAACCGCTGAAAAAGAAAAACATGAAAAGGTGCGACAGGCTTAGGTGCATCCAAAAGAGGGAAATACACACCCTTTAAACCTGGAGATCAAGTATATGTGAAATCACTAAACAAAGATTATTTTTCTCCTAGGTGGAAAGGACCCGACCAAGTGCTGCTAACAACCCAAACAGCCGCTAAAGTAAAAGAAAAGCCAGATTGGATCCACGCAACTTGGTGTAAACTATATCATACGGAACTTTGAGAGTACCAGCGAAATGCTGACCTGAAGAGAATGACGGCGTTGATGTTTTTATATATTATCATATTAATCCAACATCATGTAGAGGGTAAACTGAACACTAACATCTTGATATATATGTCCCACTCATACGTAGAGAGGGTAAATAAATTCAGTTGTTGGGTTTGTACCCAAATTCCCAGATGCTCGGGGGAGGGCATCGCTGTGCGACCTATCCCATTCACCAGTAAAGAGACAGCAGAATGGGCTCTAAGAAGAAATAGTACAGGACGTGGTGAAGATACACAGAATATATTAGATTGGAGATTAGCTGGATACGATATGAATACGTTTGAGGAATGGTGGGGGTCTAGGTTTAATGTAACACGTCAACCGCCCAATTAGATTGGAGTCCCAAAAGGAAGTTAATGCTTTAAGAATCATAAAACATATGGGACCTACCCAGTAGGCACGAGTCATTGCGACCAGACCTTTAATTGGCAACCCCCTATGCTCCGCCTTACAGTTAAAGGACTATTCATCTTTGACTGGTCAGCGGTTGAAAATCAAATTAGTGGAAGCCCCTGGGGAGGGGATCCAATTAGACTAATGATGATTGATAGTAAAGGAATCCTGATCGCATATAACAGCACGTATCTATGGCCATAAGGTTACCAGAAAATTGGGAAGGCTCCTGCTATTTGGGATAAGTAGTCCCTTATGTACATCACGTCCAGCAACTGCAGGACCATCCCCATCACAGGATGACACAAAGTATTATGACATGGGCACAAATGCTGGGAATCATGATACCACCATTAGGAATAGCCACTAATGCATACGAACTACGCAAACTACGAGACATCCTTGAGCAGGTAGCTAATGTCACTGCAGAAGCTATTAACCAGATAGAAACTGAGATAGTTGCGAGAAGAGCAGTTGGCCAGAATTGAATGGCCCTTGATTTCTTGTAATCTGAAAAGGGAGGTACTTGTGCCCTGATTGGCAGAGACTGCTGCACATATATCCCTGATAACTCAGAGAAAATCGATAACCTGGCGGATCACATTTGTAGAGAGGTAGCACGATTGCATGCGGATGGGAGATGGGACTTTGGCTTTGGGTGGTTGGGAACATTAGGACAGAGGATTATGATTTGGATTATAATCATCGTTGTAATCCTGATTGTCGTATGGTTACTGTTTAAATGTTGCTCGGGATGTTGTCAGGGCATGCGGGCGATTATGTCAGCATTACCTCCGTGGTCCCAGCAACTTAACAATCAGGTGCCTGTCATACGTCCATTCCCCTTACATTATAGCCCACCCTTTGCTGCTGAGGACACTGTAATGTACTAGCAATGTGTTGATCATAAGATCAACAAGGAGGGAATTGTAGAAGGGACTTTAGTTGGTGGAATGGTTGCCTTAATACCCTGTATTCATTTTAACCAGCTGCTTGACTATATTTCATGGAAATAGGCACTTAAATCATAGAATTTACAGTGCAGATGGATATTTTGCCTTATTTCAGTCAAGAGTTCTGTGTGAAATAGTCAGAAGGTCATACAATGTAAACAAGCATACAGCTGCACATTGTTTTGCTGACAGCATACAATTATTATTTTTCTCAGGCAAGGAACCCAAGGCCTGTTATTAAAATCTAACTCCGGCCTGCTCGGTTTTCTGTCTCTTGCTAATCTAAAGAATGCTTTCTGTCCTAGATATTGCGAACTGTATCATATAAATTGCCTTCCTTTACCTCTGTAAAGCGGGGACAATTGGAATGACTGTGGTGTCTCTAACCCCCCCAAAAAACTTTGTGTTTAATTAAAGGACCTTTGGCGAAAACTCGAAGTGCTGACTTATAATTTCTTCGACAGTGAAAATCCCCTAGTCGCCACACTCTAGCGCCTGTTCAAGTATGCAGAGGGAAAATTCAGAATTTTCAATTCACCTAACAGCACGTCTTTCGGGACATGTGGGAGGAAACCGGAGCACCCGGAGGAAACCCATGTAGACATGGGGAGAACCTATGTCAGACTCCTATTTATCGACTACAGTTCAGCCTTCAACACTATCATTCCTACGAAACTCATCTCCAAACTCCATGGCCTTGGCCTCGGCTCCTCCCTCTGCGACTGGATCCTGGGGCGTCATTCTCCGCCGGCGGAAGTCTCCGTTCTGACGGCACCGGGGGGTTTCCCGACGGCGTGGGGCTGCCCCACAATGGGAATCCCCATTGACCGGCCGGTGTTACGGAGACTCCCGCCGGCCGGTCGACGCAGAAATGTGGCGGGGCGGGTAGGAGAATTTCGCCCCTGAACTTTCTAACCCACAGGCCATAATCAGTAAATATAGGCAACAACATCTCCTCCACGATCATCCTCAACCCCGGTGCCCCACAAGGCTGTGTCCCTATGACTGTGTGGCCAAATTCCCCTCCAACCCGATTTTCAAATTTGCTGATGAAACCACCGTAGTGGGTCGGATTTCAAACAATGACGAGACAGAGTACAGGAATGAGATAGAGAATCTGGTGAACTGGTGCGACGACAATAATCTCTCCCTCAATGTCAACAAAACAAAGGAGATTGTCATTGACTTCAGGAAGCGTAGTGGAAAACATGCGAAGTAGAAAGGGTCGAGAGCTTCAAGTTTTTAGGTGTACAGATCACCAACAACCTATCCTGGTCCCCCCATGCCGACACTATAGTTAAGAAAGCCCACCAATGACTACTTTCTCAGGATCCTAAGGAAATTTGGCATGTCAGCTACGACCCTCACCAACTTCTACAGATGCACCATAGAAAGCATTCTTTCTGGCTGTATCACAGCTTGGTATGGAGCCTGCTCTGCCCAAGACCGCAGTAAACTACAAAAGGTTGTGAATGTAGCCCAGTCCATCACGCAAACCAGTCTTCCATCCATTGACTCTATCTATAATTCCCACTGCCTCAGAAAGGCAGCCAGCATAATTAAGGACCCCACGCACACCGGACATACACGCTTCCATTTTCTTCCGTCAGGAAAAAGATACCAAAATTTGAGGTCACGTACCAACCGACTCAAGAACAGCTTCTTCCCTACTGCCATCAGACTTTTGAATGGACCTACCTCGTATTATGTTGATCTTTTCTCTACACCTTGCTATAACTGTAACATTATATTCTGCAGTCTCTCCTTCCTTCCCTATGTACGGTACGCACTGTTTGTACAGAATGCAAGAAACAATACTTTTCACTGTATACTAATACATGTGACAATAATAAATCAAATCAAATCAAATTTAATAGAAACACCATCACTGGGCTGGATTTTCACAGAGTCAGCTAGACTCCATTTGGGGTGTGGGAATGGTGGCCAGGACATGGTTCCAGGGTTCGCTGTTTGAAGGTGCAGTCAGATTCAGGTCACGAGCCCGAGTACTGCACTCCCGGCCTGGCTGGCTCCATTGCGGAGATAGGCATGTCCTAGTCTCGTACAATTTTCATGGAGTCAGGCCGGCTTTTGAAAGACACGTGATTCATGTCACCTCAGAGATGTCATAACCCCTGGTCTGGATGAGGGAATCTTTTGAAAGGTAAGTTCAAAAGGTCTTCCCCATGCCAAGCTGTGCCCCTCCACGCACCCTCCATGCCAAGCTACGTTCCTCCCATTCATCTCCTATGGTCCACGTTAAACTGTGATGCCTCCTTACCCATTGGGATGGAGTGCCAAAGTGCTGAGGCACTTAAAACAACCTGCCTTGGCAACCAGCAACTGCCAGTGGTTCAAGAAGGGGGCTTACTACCAGTTCCCAAGTGTAATTAGGGATGAGCAGTAAATGCTGGTCTAGCCACTGACACTTCTATCCCAAGAATGAGTAACAAAAAACATTCTTTTACAATCACAGTGTGTGAATTGGTTGCTGCATTTCCAATGATTACAAACTTGTCCTCAGGTCATGAAATGCAAGTCTTTCTTTTTCTCTTCAATACTTGCACCATATTCCTTCCATTTTCTCTTGTTTAAATTCTGTATCTAAGGGTGGCACCATGGCACAGTGATCAGCTCCCTACGGCGCAGAGGACCCGGGTTCGAATCCCGGTCCTGGGTCACTTTCTGTGTGGAGTTTGCACATTCTCCCCGTGTCTGCGTGGGTTTCACCCCCACAACCCAAAGATGCCCCAGTGAGGTGGATTAGCCACGTTAAATTGCTTAATTGGAAAAAATATATAAATAATTGGTTTTTCTAAATTAAAAACCAAATCTGTTTTTTTGGCTGGATTGATAAAATGGCTGCAGCTGACCACATGATGGTACTTCTGGAAGTTTCTGAGCGGTTCACAAATTGAGAAAGGCCAACTCATCAAACTCCTTGCATTGTGTGACCATTCCAGCAAAGTCAACAAAAAAGGCTAGTAGACAAGGGGCGCGATTCTCCGCTCCCGCGACTAAGTGCCCACGCCGTCGTGAACGCCGTCGAACTTCACGACGGCGCGAAACGGCCCCGATCTCGACCAATTCAGGGCCCAAAAATGGGCTAGGATCGGGGCCGCGAGAAACTCAAGGGGCGTGTTGCGAAAGCAGCGTCGTCAGCGCGCGCCGGGCATTGGCGCCACATAAAAGCGGCGCCGCGTCATCCGCCGCGTAACTGGTGTCACCCGCGCATGCACGGGTTGGCTGGCGCCAGCCAGCGCCAACCCGCGCATGCGTGGTTGCCGTCCTCCAAGAGGCCGCCCCGCAAGAAGATGTCGGATGGATCTTGCGGGGCGCGGAGGAAAGGAGGTCCTCCTTAAGACCATAAGACCATAAGACATAGGAGCGGAAGTAAGGACATTCGGCCCATCGAGTCCACTCCGCCATTCAATCATGGCTGATCGGTGGGCCAGACCCCTTTTGAGTCCTACCCCGGTGAAAGAACTCCCCTCGCCCCACCCCCCCCACAGGCTGCCCCCCCAGCGTTCCCACTGGCAGCGACCAGGTGTGGTGGCGCCGGTGGGAAGCCATCGTTTTGGGCAGGCCGCTCGGCCCATCCGGGCCGGAGAATAGCGGGTGTAGCAGAGAATCGCCATTTTGGGTGTCCCGGGCGATTCTCCGGCCTGCGCCGCGCAGAACACGATGGGGCCATTCTCGCCGCTTGGGTGAATCGCAGGAGGGCATCGGACCGGCGTCACGGTGAAAAATGGCACGCCAGGCGATTCTCCCAACCGGCGCGGGAGCGGAGAATCGCGCCCAAGATGTCTGCACCAGCTAACCATGGGACTCCTCAACTCAAATGTTGTGCTAATGGTTCTACAGTTACCTACTCAAAACCCAATGGGTTTTAAAAATGAGGGCCTCGTTAGCTAAATAGCTTGACCTGGAATTACCCTGTCACATGACTGAGACTTGAGCTGTTCAAATTGTTTTAATTATACAGCTGTTGCATTCTGTTTTCTGTCACTGTTTAATCTCAGAAGAGAGTCAGGGGTCCAGGCTCTGTCTACGATCTTCCATCAAACGCAGCAGCAGAAACAGCAGTGGGATTCACCAAAATCGGCGCGATGGCCTGACGCTGGAGTCAAAAACAGCGCGAACCACTCCGACGTCGTGCCGACCGGAAGTAGTGGAATTCTCCACACCTCCGGGAGCTAGGTGGACACCGGAGGGCTTGGCGCCGCGCCAGCCGGATTGTGATCCTGCGCCTACGCGGAACCACCGGCATATTCTGCCGCATGTGCAGACCATGGCGGAGCCCTATAGGGGCCAACGCGGAAGGAAGAAGTGCCCACGGCACAGGCACGCCCGCAGATCGGTGGGCCCCGATCATGGAGCAGGCCACGTGGAGGTCCACCCTGAGGTCGGATCCCCCCACGCCCCGCCAGGACCACCCCAGCCGACTTACCTGTCAGATCCCGCCGTGTGGGACCATGTCTAATCCACGCCGGTGGGACTGGCCAGAAACCAACGGCCGCTCGGCCCATCGGGGCCCGGGGAATTGCCGGGGGTCCGCTGCCAACAGCCCCCGACCGGCGTGACATGAACCCTGCCCCCGCCCGAAAACTGGCGCTGGAGAATGCGGCAGCCGGCGGCAGGGCGGGATTTGCGCCGCCCCTGGGGATTCTCCGACTCAGCGGGGGGGGGTCGGAGAATCCAGCCTTGGTTCTGTCCAGGTTTATGTTCCCTGGCCCTCATCTACTTTTCTAATGGAACATCTCTGACCTCTCTGAAGGAATACACCATTGGACCTTTGATTCTGAACTCACATGAAACAATAATTCTTATTTTGCCTGTGGTCTGGACCTGTGTCTATCACTTTCCCTTATCCTTCTTTTAATGTGTGAATGCAAAAAGGGGCGGATGTTGCGAATCCCTTTCCTGTCTTTAGTGTGTGTAAACTAAACTAACTCTCTTATTTGACTTTATCTCGCATTTGCTCTTGGGGAAATTGGTAGAGGAGTGGATCACTCCAAAAACAGAAGGGATGGGGAAAATACAGCACCACTTAGAAAGCATCTTTCTGTTAATGGATGGATGATGAGAGGAGAAATCAGGGATGTTTATATTAAAACTCCCTCCTGCCTGTTCCAGCACTGTTGCAAGATTTATTTTGTAGTTTCCCGTTGGGCGGTAGTAATCTGGGGCAAAGTGCTCCCCAAACGGCGCGATGTCCGCCGACTGGCGCCCAAAAAGGCGCCAATTAGACGGGCATCGCGCCGCCCCAAAGGTGTGGAATGCTCCGCATCTTTGGGGGGTCGAGCCCCAACATTGTGGGGCTAGGCCGACGCCGGAGGGATTTCCGCCCCGCCAGCTGGCGGAAACGGCCTTTGTTGCCCCGCCAGCTGGCGCGGAAATGATATCTCGGGGCGGCGCATGCGCGGGAGCGTCAACGGCCGCTGACAGTTTCCCGCGCATGTGCAGTGGAGGGAGTCTCTTCCGCCTCCGCCATGGTGGAGACCGTGGCGGAGGCGGAAGGGAAAGAGTGCCCACACGGCACAGGCCCGCCCGCGAATCGGTGGGCCCCGATCGCGGGCCACGCCACCGTGGGGGCACCCCCCGGGGCCAGATCGCCCCGCGCCCCCCCCCCAGGACCCCGGGGTCCGCCCGCGCCGCCTTGTCCCGCCGTTCGAAAGGTGGTTTAATCCACGCCGGCGGGACAGGCAATTTATCGGCGGGACTTCGGCCCATCCGGGCCGGAGAATTGAGCGGGGGGGCCCGCCAACCGGCACGGCCCGATTCCCGCCCCCGCTGAATATCTGGTACCGGAGACTTCGGCAACCGGCGGGGGCGGGATTCACGGCAGCCCCCGGCGATTCTCCGACCCAGCGGGGGGTCGGAGAATTACGCCCCTGGAACTCAATGCCTGAAAGTGTGGTAGAGACGGGAAGCCTCACAACATTTAAGAAGCATTAAGAAGCCTCTAACACAAACAAATCTGTTTTTTCCCCCCCCAAAGTGTTGCGGCAGATCCCCACCCATTATGTATGAAAATGTGGGGGGCACGGTAGCACAGTGGTTAGCACAGTTGCTTCATAGCTCCAGGGTCCCAGGTTCGATTCCCTGCTGGGTCACTGTCTGTGTGGAGTTTGCACGTTCTCCCCATGTCTGCGTGGGTTTCCTCCGGGTGCTCCGATTTCCTCCCACAGTCCAAAAATGTGCAGGTTTGGTAGATTGGCCATGATAAATTGCCCTTAATGTCCAAAAAGATCAGGTGGGGTTACTGGGTTATAGGGATAGGGTTGAGGTGTGGGCTTAGGTAGGCTGCTCTTTCCAAGGGCCAGTGCAGACTCGATGGGTCGAATGGCCTCCTTCTGCACTGTAAATTCTATGATTTAGCTGCGCACTTGAAACACCATAGCAGATCAAGTGCTGGAAAATGTGATTAGCATAGCTGGATGCTTGATTTCTGGTGCAGACACAGTGGACTGAAGGACCTCTTTCTGTGTGGTAAAGCTCCAAGAGTCTATGAGGGCCGCCTGATCCTCAGTGCCATTTTCCCGGCTCCCTAACCCACCCTCTCACTGCTGACCCTTCAACCTATGGTTTCAGGCTGGAAAGGGATTGCAAGAATCAGGGGCGAAATTCTCCGGAAACGGTGGCGATGTCCGCCGACTGGCGCCAAAAATGGCGCAAATCAGAAGGGCATCGCGCCGCCCCAAAAGTGTGGAATGCTCCGCATCTTTGGGGGCCGAGCCCCAACCTTAAGGGGCTAGGTCGGCGCCGGACGGATTTCCGCCCCACCAGCTGGCGGAAAAGGCCTTTGGTGCCCCGCCAGCTGGCGCGGAAATGACATCTCCGGGCGGCGCAGGCGCGGGAGCGTTAGCGGCTGCTGACGGCATTCCCGCTCCTGCGCAGTGGAGGGAGTCTCTTCCGCCTCCGCCATGGTGGAGACCGTGGCGGAGGCGGAAGGGAAAGAGTGCCCCCACGGCACAGGCCCGCCCGCGGATTGGTGGGCCCCAATCGCGGGCCAGGCCACCGTGGGGGCACCCCCCGGGGCCAGATCGCCCACCCCAAGATCCCGAGCCCGTCCGCGCCGCCTTGTCCCGCCGGTAAGGTAGGTGGTTTCATTTACGGCGGCGGGACAGGCATTTTAGTGGCGGGACTTCGGCCCATCCGGGCCGGAGAATCGAGCGGGGGGGGCCCCGCCAACCGGCGCGGCGCTATACCCGCCCCCGCCGAATCTCAGGTGCCGGAGACTTCGGCAACTGGCGGGGGGCGGGATTCACGCCAGCCCCCGGCGATTGTCCGACCCGGCGGGGGGTCGGAGAATCTCGCCCCAGATTGCAAGAATCTATAATAATCACTTATTGTCACAATTAGGCTTCAAAGAAGATTCTGTGAAAAGCCCCTAGTCACCCCATTCCGGAGGCGCCTGTTCAGGGAGGCTGGTACGGGAATTGAAGCTGCGCTGCTAGCCTTGTTCTGCATTACAAGCCAGCTATTTAGCCCACTGTGCTAAACCAGCCCCTATCTGCTGTATTGGGAAACGAGTACTGCTACTCTGATTCAAACCTGTAGTCATTGTATGGTTACAGCTTTATTTCAAGTAAAATAAATCCTGTTTTTTTAATCACACCTGGACTGATATTCCGCATTGGAAGAGCAAGGCTTCACAAGTCAGTTAGCAGTGAGCACGTGCTACCTCTGATGCGTGTCAGTGAAGCAGATTTATTTTTGCCACAATCTGCATAGTTTGTGAAGTAAGCCTGGATGATAAGAGAGGGAAAAAACCTGAAGTTTTCCTCACAGATGTTTGTGGAATCGGAATAAAAATGTGTCTGCAAAGGTTGCCCTTGCTTGTGGCTCCAGAATGTCAGAAGATTATTGTATGCGGCTCTAAGTTTCATAAGGTTTGGCCACACCCTGTCACATACAAATGAGAATGCCTGGGAAACTTTTCTGAATCTCTCTCCAGAGATCAGCAGTGGATAGGCAATTGTCTTACCAAAGAACGACAAGCAATGTAAAATTTTATCTAGAAAATTCCTGGTCATTTTTTGTGAGTGTGGATAAAACTGAGTGAGGCTCTGATGACTTTCTCCCCACCCCACTGTATATATGAATATCTGAATGGTTACTTGAAGAAGATCAAAGTAGCACAGTGGTTAGCACTGATGCTTCACAGCTCCAGGGTCTCAGGTTCGATTCCCGACTTGGGTCACTGTCTGTGCGTAGTCTGCACATTCTCCCCGTGTCTGCTTGGGTTTCCTCCGGGTGCTCCGGTTTCCTCCCACAAGTCCCGAAAGACGTGCAGGTTAGGTGGATTGGCCATGCTAATGCTCCTTAGTGTCCAAAAGGTTTAAGTGGGGTTATTGGGTTATGGGGATAGGGTGGAGGTGTGGGCTTAATTAGGGTGCTCTTTCCAAGGGCAGGTGCAGACTCGATGGGCCTAGAGGCCTCCTTCTGCACTAAGTTCTATGACTGCTGGTCTCTGTAGAACGCAACCTCAGCAAAACCCACACCTTCAAAGGAGCATGGGAGAAAAACGCAGTCACGGTTCAGTCCTGGAAAGGAGCGTGGAAGCACTTCCGGCCGAATGCACGACCTGTCAAGTTACACTGCTTTGCAAGGCTGATGCCATGAAACATTTCATGAAAGCTCAATGTCATGTAGCAGTCGATCAAGATTCCGTAGCAGTAGTAAGATGACTTTCAATTCACCCGTGGTGTACCAATCGAGGAGGCAGGCTCCTCAGCCTCTCACCCTGGGCACTGCTTTAGTACTTTTTTTTCATTAGCAGTAAAAACTGTTGATGGTTGATAAACCCTCTTCAATATCATGAGCAAAAAAGAATTACTCTCTCTCCCTCTCTGTGTAAGCAGCCTCAAAGTTTTCTGTGCCTATTTCATCAACTAATTATGGTGCAAAGTCAAGCTGTTGTTTGTTTGTTAGAAACCTAATTGGCTGTGAAAAAGCAGAACCTGATTTTTGCGATTTATAAACACGTCATCTACATGCCAAGTGCTGTCATTACTTGGCACAGAAGCATCAGGATCTTTGAATACAAAGGTTGCTCTATTGCGATGCCATCCTTTTTGCGCACCAGTGCTCCAGACAACGCTCTTTGTCCTCACTTGGAAATGCCAGCACTTGCCAGGCGCAGCACAAAACACAGCGCTCCTTGCTGTAAAGCTGTAACTGTGCATTATTTAACTAATTCTGCACATGCCTCACAGTTAATGCATTTATGAACAATTACTGCTGAAAAGCAACAACAGCTGCAAATTGTTCGGAACTGTGCCAACCGCAGACGGCAGAGGCTTAAATCTTAAATCAAGAGTTAATTCAGTTTCAAACTGTAATTGTTCAGAAATAAGCGGTCTGCTTGCGCTAATGTTGCTGGTAATTGAATATTGATAATGATATGTCACATGAACTTTTCCCTGTGCTCCTTGAATGTATGAGTCCATTCAATACCTTGTTTTGTTCATGAGAAGACACTTTGACAGATGTGTATTAATTGCCGGCAATGCAAGTAACTGCCTTGGGCTCTTTTTTATTCTCTCCACTTCTAACATAATATAATGGGGCTGTTATGCTACAAACTGGGTCTTTTATACAATAGCTCATGACTAATAAATGGGGTAAAGTGTGGGTTCTCTCTTTTTCCATCTATGACTGTCAAATATGGTGCTTCTTTTTTGTTCACAGAAGAAACCAAGTTTGTGATGTTTAACAAACGTGTCATTTTACTTTAGGATGGGGACTTGTGATACCAAATCAAAAATCCCCTTAAATAACCTGCAAAGGTCAATCCTGGCAATCTGCATTCTCCCAATTTTCACAACTTACCATGATTATTGTTAAAAATAATTAGTGTGGGTGGCATGGTAGTGCAGTGGTTAGCACTGCTGCCTCATGGCGCCGAGGACCCAGGTTCGATCCTGGCTCTGGGTCACTGTCCGTGTGGAGTTTGCACATTCTCCCCGTGTCTGCGTGTGTCTCACCCCCATAACCCAAAGATGTGCCGGGTAGGTGGATTGGCCACGCTAAATTGCCCCTTAATTGGAATATTTTTTTCAAAAGAGAATTATTACAAGGAAAATGGATCTTTATCTAGACATGAAGTCACTGTAATTGCATCCATCTTGAGCTACCATTGTGTCTGTGGAGAGAAGATTATCGCCAGTGAAAAAGATCATGGGAAAGCATAGGGGGAGAAACAGCACTGAGAAAGTGCAAATAGTAGTGTGGAACCAAACAAGAATTTATCTGACCACTAATCGGTGATCATACATTAAAATAACAAGAATAGGAGCAAAGGACTTGAGGGGAAATTTGATAGAGGTGTGCAAGATTATAAGACCATAAGACATAGGAGCGGAGGTAAGGCCATTCGGCCCATCGAGTCCGCTCCATCATTCAATCATGGTTGATTTCAACTCCATTTACCCACTCTCTCTCCATAGCCCTTAATTCCTCGAGAAATCAAGAATTTATCAACTTCTGTCTTAAAGACACCCAACGTCCCGGCCTCCACCGCCCTCTGTGGCAATGAATTCCACAGACCCACCACTCTCTGGCTGAAGAAATTTCTCCTCATCTCTGTTCTAAAGTGACTCCCTTTTATTCTAAGGCTGTGCCCCCGGGTCCTAGTCTCCCCTGCTAATGGAAACAACTTCCCTACGTCCACCCTATCTAAGTCATTCATTATCTTGTAAGTTTCTATTAGATCTCCCCTCAACCTCCTAAACTCCAATGAATATAATCCCAGGATCCTCAGACGTTCATCGTATGTTAGGCCGACCATTCCTGGGATCATCCATGTGAATCTCCGCTGGACCTGCTCCAGTGCCAGTATGTCCTTCCTGAGATGACACGCTTGCATAAGGTGGACAGGAAAAAACGATTCCCATTAGTTTACACTCCAGCATTCTGGGTTACAGGGCAAGAGACGCAGCAAGGATGTGAGGAAGAACTATTCTACGCAGCCAGCGGTAATTCGTTGCCCACGAGGGTGGTGGAAGGCGAGATGATCAATAATTTAAAAAGGAAATTGGATGGGCATTTGAAGGAAGTAAACTTGCAAGACCATGGGATGGAGTGGGGACTGGCTGGATTGCTAGTGTGGACTCGGTGGGCCAAAGAACCATCTTCTGTATTGTAAATGACTGTGGTAGTATCAGGTATTGCAGTACCCGAGAGGCTGTAGGCCATTGGGTAAACCTAGGAGTTTATCATTGGCTGTTTGGTATGTAGCTCCGCCCTGATAGGCGGGGTATAAGAACAAGTGCCGTCCCAGCAGCCCTCATTCTGTACCGAAGCTGCTGGGGAATAGATCTAGTCTATTAAAGCCTTCAGTTATGATACAACCTCGTCTTCGAGTAATTGATCGTGCATCAATTTAATAAACTACTCTTGAGCTGAAAGAATGGATCTCCGAATCAAGCCGGAGTGTCTACTACTCAGTCCCCACGCGGAGAACTCGGCGGCGATATTTAAGCACTGGCTGGCGTGTTTTAAAGACTACCTCGAGACGGCCGGAGGCACCCCCTCAGGAGAACAGAAACTGCATCTCCTGCATTCGAGAGTAAGCCCTGGAATCTTCTCCCTCATCGAGGAGGCGGAGGACTATGATGATGCGATCGAACTGTTAAAGGGACATTATATACGCCCTGTAAACCATGTCTACGCACGTCACCTGCTTGCAACTAGACGGCAAAGCCCCGGGGAATCGCTGGAGGACTTCTACAGTGCGGCAAGAAGGGCCATTTTGTGGGGGTCTGCCAAGCACGGGCCATGGCCACGGTCTCCAACGACTCCGGACCGCCGCGGCAACTTTCCCTTCGTGCCCCAGGCAGCCAGCACTCACCGACACCCTCCTATCCGAGGGCAACCCCCTATCTCAACCCACGGCAGCGGCCATCTTGCCTCTCGGACGCCACACTGGATGGATAGGCGCCGCCATTTTGTCCATCCCCGCTGCCATGTTGTATATGCCCGACCACCATGTGCGATCCATGGGAGACGCCATCTTGGATGGGGCCCCAGGCCCCCAGCACAGCCGACTACATGCTGCCCGATCACAGCCCACAACTGCTCCATCTGGCCTCGGTGACGCTGGACCAAAATCGACCTCGGACACACGCAACAGCAACGATGACGATCTTCATCAACGGCCACGAGACGTCTTGCCTGATCGACTCTAGGAGCACGGAGAGCTTTATACACCCCGACACGGTAAGGCGATGTTCACTTGTTACCCACCCTGTAAACAAAAGAGTCTCCCTGGCCTCCGGCTCACACTCAGTGGAGATAAAGGGGTTCTGCCTCGCAAACCTCACTGTCCAAGGCAGCAAATTCAACAATTTCCGCCTTTATGTCCTGCCGCACCTCTGCGCGTACATTCTTGGTGTTGGACTTCCAATGTAACTTGCAAAGTCTCACTTTTAAATTTGGAGGCCCTATAGCCCCCCTTACTGCCTGCGGCCTCGCGACCCTTAAGGTCAACCCGCCTTCCCTGTTTGCGAACCTCACCCCGGATTGCAAACCCGTCGCCACCAGGAGCAGACAGTAGTGCCCAGGACCGGACCTTCATCAGGTCAGAGGTACAAAGGCTACTGAGGAAAGGGGTCATTGAGGCTAGCAACAGTCCCTGGAGAGCTCAAGTAGTGGTGGTAAAGACCGGGGAGAAACATAGGATGGTCATTGACAACAGTCAGACCATCAACAGGTTTACGCAGCTGGACGCGTACCCTCTCCCCCGTATAGCCGACCTGGTGAACAGGATCGCACAATACAAGGTCTTCTCCACGGTGGATCTCAAGTCCGCCTACCACCAGCTACCCCTCCGTAATAGTGACCGCAAGTACACTGCCTTCGAAGCAGATGGGCGGCTCTAGCAATTTTTAAGGGTTCCCTTTGGTGTCACTAATGGGGTCTCGGTCTTCCAACACGAGATGGACCGAATGGTTGACCGGTATGGCTTACGCGCACCGTTCCCGTATCTTGATAACATCATCATCTGCGGCCATGACCAGCAGGACCACGACACCAACCTCCGAAAACTTCTCCAGACCGCGGAAATCCTTAACTTAACGTACAATAAGGATAAATGTGTCTTTAGCACCGACCGCCTAGCCATTCTCGGCTACGTAGTGCGAAATGGAGTTATAGGCCCTGACCCTGAACGCATGCGGCCCCTTATGGAATTCCCCCTCCCTCACTGCCCCAAGACCCTGAAGCGCTGCCTCGGGTTTTTCAGCTATTACGCACAGTGGGTCCCCAACTACGCAGATAAAGCCCGACCACTAATCCAGTCCACAACCTTCCCCCTGTCGACGGAGGCCCGCCAGGCCTTCTGTCACATCAAAGCAGACATTGCAATGGCCACGATGCGCGCCATCGACGAGTCCCTCCCCTTCCAGGTCGAGAGCGATGCATTCGATGTAGCTCTGGCAGCCACCCTCAACCAAGCAGGCAGACCCGTGGCCTTCTTCTCCCGTACCCTCCATGCTTCAGAAATTCGTCAGTCCTCGGTCGAAAAGGAGGCACAAGCCATAGTAGCATCTGTGCGACACTGGAGGCATTACCTGGCCGGCAGGAGATTCACTCTCCTCACTGACCAACGGTCAGTGACGTTCATGTTTGATAATGCACAGCGGGGCAAGATAAAGAACGACAAGATCTTGCGGTGGAGGATCGAACTCTCCACCTATAACTATGAGATCTTGTACCGTCCTGGGAAGCTAAACGAGCCTTAGGATGCCCTGTCCCGCAGCACGTGTGCCACCGCACAAATGGACCGCCTCCGAGCCCTCCACGAGGACCTCTGCCACCCGGGGGTCACTCGCTTTTTCCACTTCATTAAGGCCTGCAACCTGCCCTACTCCATCGAGGAGGTCAGGACAGTCACCAGGAACTGCCAAATCTGCGCGGAGTGCAAACCGCACTTCTACCGGCCAGAGAGGGCGCACCTGATAAAGGCTTCCCGTCCCTTTGAGCGCCTCAGTATGAACTTCAAAGGCCCCCTCCCCTCCACCGACCGCAACACGTATTTCCTGAACGTGATTGACGAGTACTCCCGGTTCCCGTTCGCCATCCCCTGCCCAGACATGATCACAACCAGTATCATCAAGGCCCTCCAGGGTATCTTTACACTGTTCGGTTTCCCCGCATACATACACAGTGATAGGGGGTCCTCCTTTATGAGCGCCGAACTGCGTCAATTCCTGCTCAGCAAGGGCATCGCCTCAAGCAGGACGACCAGTTACAACCCCCAAGGAAACGGGCTGGTAGAGAGGAAGAACGGAACGGTCTGGAAGACCGTCCTACAGGCCCTGCGTTCCAGGACTCTCCCCGTCTCCTGCTGGCAGGAAGTCCTCCCGGAGGCCCTCCACACCATTCGGTCACTGCTCTGTACAACTACCAATCAGACACCTCATGAATGTCTCCTTGTCTTCCCCAGGAAGTCCTCCTCCGGGACCTCGCTCCCAACCTGGCTAGCGATACCCAGACCCATCCTGCTTCGGAAGCACGTGCGGGCGCACAAATCGGACCCGTTGGTCGAGAGGGTCCACCTGCTGCATGCTAACCCCCAGTACGCCTACGTGGCGTTCCCTGACGGCCGGCAAGATATGGTCTCCCTACGAGATCTGCCGCCCACCGGAACCCCACGCGCACCCAAACCATTACCCCCCCCCCAACCCCCCCCACCCCCACCCCCACCCCCCCCCCCCACCCCCACCCCCACCCCCCCCCCCCCCCCCACCCCCACCCCCCACAGCACCTCACTGGAGGGTCGGTCCTCCCGCCGCTCCTACCTAGGCCATTCCACCCACCGACGCCCCCTACAGCCACCCCCCTCTTGTGTCAACCGTTTGCCCCACCAGTGCCGTCTAGGGGTGACGAAGCTGCCATGGAGGACGAAGCCATGCTCCCGGAGTCGCAGACGCTCGGACCCGCACCAGAATCACCACAGAAGCTCAGACGATCCAGGAGGACGACCAGGCCACCCGACCGACTGATTGCTACACTGTAACTGTAAATGAACACTGACTGTATATATCTGCCACGCTTGTAAATATTCACGGTACTTCCATATCTGATCATACCATGTTAAATGCAATTGTAACCACTGGCCACCAACCCCGCCAGACTCTTTTTTAACAGGGGATGAATGTGGTAGTATCAGGTATTGCAGTACCCGAGAGGCTGTAGACCATTGGATAAACCTAGGAGTTTACCATTGGCTGTTTGGTATGTAGCTCCGCCCTGATAGGTGGGGTATAAGAACAAGTGCCGTCCCAGCAGCCCTCATTCTGTACCGAAGCTGCTGGGGAATAAATCTAGTCTATTAAAGCCTTCAGTTATGATACAACCTCGTCTTCGAGTAATTGATCGTGCATCAGTGACTATGAATCGTGATGGTGCAAATCAAACCCTTCATCCTGGTAAAATAGGTTAACATTCCCAATGAGAGGAAGGTTTCCTTTGAAACACAAACCTTCCTTTCTCTTTCAGATGCTGACAACACCTGTTGTATCTTTCTATTTTCATTTCACTAAATAAATGTGTTAAGTCATATTGAGAAATTTCAGCCAAGAAATGATGCTGTGCAATGTTAGTGTATGAATAAATGCCTGCGTATTGACTTGGCCCGGGAATTTCTGTGGAGATTCTCTGGCTCACTTCGTGAAGTTATCCTTGCAGAATAGAGGCACCTCTGAGGAAATCCATCCCTTTTCTAAGTTTAGTGACCAAATCATTTTATATGCTTAAACCGTTTAATATCGGATCATCACTTCCTTCAAACCTGTCCAGCATTCAGAGTCATTTCAAGGCATTAATCTTCTTAAGATAGACATAAGTGGTACTCTCGGATAGAACCCTTATATACTTTGAGATCTAATGTATGTGTCGTTGGAGGGAATAAGGTGGGACTCAACTGTATTATTTTCCCTGGTCCAATAGCCTTCTGGTACACACAGTCTAGATTCAAGCGCAAGAATATAAGAAAAAGGAGCAGGAATGGATCTTTCGGCCCTTCAGGCCTGCTCTGTCATTCAATAAGACCATGGCTGACCTTCTGTCTCAACTCCACCTTCCCACATTATAGAACATAGAACGTAGAATTTACAGTGCAGAAGGAGGCCATTTGGCCCATCAAGTCTGCATCGAGCCTTGGAAAGACGACCCCACTTAAGCCCACACGTCCACCCTATCCCTGTAACCCAGTAACCCCTCCTAATCGTTTTGTACACTAAGGGCAATTTATCATGGCCAATCCACCTAACCTGCACACCTTTCTACTGTGGGAGGAAACCGGAGCACCCGGAGGAAACCCACGCAGACACGGGAAGAGCATGCAGACTCCGCACAGACAGTGACCCAAACCGGGAATCGAACCTGGGACCATGGAGCTGTGAAGCCACAGTGCTAACATGCTACCCATAATTCCCATTATTCCCATATCCCTTGATTACTGTAATAGCCAAAGAACTTTCTGTCTCTGTCTTGAATAAACTCAACAGCTTAACACCCACAGCCCTCTGAGGTTGAGGATTAATGTGTACATGAAGGATGACCACATGAGTGAGGTCTCAGAGAGCTTACCACACATTAATATCCCACCAAGGGTGAGCAGTTTCAGAAGATGAGAGGATGTTATTACTCCAAAAAACCCTTCACCCTTTTAAAAAAATATATAAATTTGAACTTTCTAAACTGTTCATGCATTTCTAATATGTGTGGTAATGAGCTGAGCTCTCACTGCATAGGACGTCACCAAAACTTCCAGAATGATAATGTAAAAATGCAAAATAGATCTCCCGTCTGTTCCAGATTTCTCTTTCATTGAAACGGAGATTGGCACTGAGCTTGGATAGAATGAGATCTGACGTGTATCGTGGTAGGTGCTCGTAGCAGCCTCTTTATTGGCCTCACATGGGAATTCACTTCCTTAGCTGCTCTTCGTTGATTCAATGGCTTCTGCCGTTCTGTAAAATCCAATTGAATTGTGATAAACAGCAGATGTTTCAGCGAGGCCCAGAGATTCTGAAGGAATGACAACAACTACTGAAACTCTGAGTCACAGTTCAAGGATTTCAGGTGCCTCATTCTTGCATCATCTCCTCGTTTACGGCTTAATAACAATTAAAATGCATCCCAATACTCCTGCCTTCACCCCATAACCCCTGATCTCCTTATTAATCAAGAACCTACCTATCTCTGTCTTCAAGACACTCAATGATTTGGCCTCCACAGCCTTCTGCGGCAAAGAGTTCCACAGATTTACCATCCTCTGGCTGAAGAAATTCCTCCTCATTTCTGATTTAAAGGATCGTCCCTTTAGTCTGAGATTGCATCCTCTGGTTCTAGTTTCTCCTACAAGTGGAAACATCCTCTCCACATCCACTCTATCCAGGCCTCCGGCCCATCGAGCCTGCAATGACGCTCTGAAAGAGCATGCTACCTAGGCACACTCTCCCGCCCTACCACTGCAACTCCACCTAACCTTAACACCTTTGAACAAAGAACAAAGAACAAAGAAAAGTACAGCACAGGAACAGGCCCTTCGGCCCTCTAAGCCCGTGCCGACCATGCTGCCCGACTAAACTACAATCTTCTACACTTCCTGGGTCCGTATCCCTCTATTCCCATCCTATTCATGCATTTGTCAAGATGCCCCTTAACACTAAGGGAAAATTTAGCCTGGCCAATCCAGCTAACCTTTGGGGCGTGATTTAACAGGAAAAAACAGAGTCCTCTTTTGGACGTGATTAGCAGGATGTTTCTCGGCTCTCCGTCCCCGCTTTCAAATGGGACTCTGTTTCGTTTGGCCTCGGCGAGGGACGCCATGCCTAGGTTGCACTTACCTTCATTTTTAAATTTTTCAATGCTGTCCCAATCTCCCCGATATCTGGACCCCCCCTCCGCAGCCTCCGGACCCTCCCAACGCCCCATGTTACCTGTTAGCCCTCCTCACCCCACCTCATTAAGGCAGGGCACTCCCATGCCCGGCCCCTGGCAATGCCAACTTGGCACCTAGACACCCCGGCTGTGCCATCTGGGCACCCGGGTGGCAGTGCCAAGATGCCGGCAGGAGTACCAGGGTACCACTCTGCCCAGACCCACACCACCTGGGGCCTCCAATGGCCTGGGAGAACCACCCAGGTGCCATTACAGGTGCCAGTACTAAACAGTGCCATGGCAAAGTCTCCCAGTCATGGGCTTTCAATCCAGGGCCTTGGGAGAATCCAGTGTAGACATTTTTTAGTGAGCTGTTAACTATGTAAATCTGGATCTCACACGCACTGATCTCGTTAAATCTCACGAGACATCCCATGCATCGCAAATCTTGCAAGAGGCCTCTAGCAAGATTTACCGGCCTCGTCACGCCTCGCGTCGGAGCGATGAGGCCGTTCAATCAAGCCCTTGGCCTCTAGGAGGAAACCGGAGTATCCGGAGGAAACCCACATAGACACGGGGAGAAAGTGCAAACAACTCACAGTCACCCAAGGCCAGAACTGAACCCAGGCGCCAAGTGCTGTGAAGCAGCAGTGCTAACCACTGTGCCACTGTGAAGCCCCAAATTCCAATTGGTTTTCATGAACATATTCACATTTTGTTTCTTTTTTTAAAATAAATTTAGAGTACCCAATTATTTTTTCCAATTAAGGGACAATTTAGCGTAGCCAATCCACCTACCCTGCACATCTTTTGAGTTGTGGGGGCGAAACCCACGCAAGCACGGGGAGAATGTGCAAACTCCACACGGACAGTGACCCAGAGCCGGGATCGAACCTGGGACCTCGGCGCCGTGAGGTAGCAGTCGTATCCACTGCGCCACTGTGCTGCCCTCACATTTTGTTTCTTGGGTCTCAAATCATTTAAGTCTGGTTTTGTTCTGAATTTGAGAAAAGGAATGCTGGAACTTCTCATAGTTTTCTCAAATCATAGATCTTGAGATGCAAAAGCACTAAAAATGACTACAGAGATGTCAGTGATTGATACAGTACATACACTCATTACAACATATCATTCATAGCAGATACTTCAAAGTTATTTTTAGAAACAACTGTTTCATATTCCAGCCAACCTCTAACTATATTTGAGCTTCATGATGACTTCAACCATTAACAGCTCACATTTTCCAGCACACAGTCCTTTGACAAATACTGAAAATGTACTTTACAGTTAAAATAGCTGGGTAGCAATTTGTCATCATGTAAACTTAAATTACATTACTTTTAGGACAGCCATTAAGGCCCGACATTTGGGGGTTTGAGAATTGAACGTTCATCCTGGTTTGTTGGACTCCTGCTCGTTTTCTTGAGGTTTTGTGTTCAAAAGTAAAGATGTCGACATTTCTGTGAGTTTACCTTGATGTTTTGGCTTTGAATGTTACCCGTCATTCTGATGCTAAAAGTAAAAAGCGAACCTCCAAGCCGCCACCCCTCACCCACCTCCCAGCAAAACACATGTGGTGGGATTCTCTCACCCTGGGGCCGGGCCGGAGAATCACTGCGACCGGCGCGCTTCGCGCCACGCCGCCCCGACGCCGGGACGCGATTCTCCGGAGCGTGTAGAGTCGGCTCCATTGGCATTGGTGCGGTCAGCGCGGCGCCGGTCGGGTTCCGCTCTATGACGTTAATGGATCTGGGGACGGCCTGTGGGGGGGGGAGGGGGGGTCCGACCCCGGTTGGGGGGCCTCCGCTGTGGCCTGGCCCGCGATCGGGGCCCACTAATCAGCGGGCCGGCCTCTCAGGCTGAGGGCCTGCTTTGTTCCGCGCCGGCCCCTGTAGCCCTGCGCCATGGTGCATCGAGGCCGGCACGGAGTAGGGAGACACCGCGCATGCGCGGAAATTGCGCCGGTCCCACTGCGCATGCGTGGACCGGCGGTGCCCATCTGACTCCAGGATCGGTAGCTGGAGTGGCGTGGGTCGCTCCAGTGCCGTGCTGGCCCTCTGCAGGGGCCAGAATTGCTGATCCTGAGGCCGTGTTGATGCTGTCGGGAAACGCGACGGCGTTTACAACGGTGTGAACACAAAGCCTCAGGATCAGAGAATCCCGCCCGGGGTTTTAATCATCAGTGAAAACCATCTTTTTAGGAAGAATCTGTTCCCATCGACATTGGGTGGGATTCTCCGGTCCCCCAACCTAGTATTTCTCGGCCGTCCGTTGTTCGCTCATGCGGGATTCTATCCTACCACTGCTTGTCAATGGGATTTCCCATTTAAACCACACCACGCTGGTGCAAATACTGCTGGCGGGGGTGTGCTACCAGTGGGAAAAATTAATCCCGAAGACCGGAGAGTTCCGGCCTACGTCTACTCCCAAATCTTTACTGGGAGATGCACAATAATGACGTGACCTGACTCGCTCATTAGCTTTTCTCCTTTTCCTTTGCTTTTTGCCTGAACTTACAGTCGAAGAATCACTCGTGTAAATTTATTGGGCTGGATTCTCCATCTGGCTGCACTGATTTTCTGGTGCGGCGCGCCCCCGCCGGCAGCGTGATTCTCCGTCCCGACAGCCGGCCAGGCTTTCCACTCTGGCAGCCCCACGCCGTCGGAAATGCCCGGGCGTGAATGTGCTGCCGGCACAACGGAGAATCCCGCCAGCGAGAATCCAGAACATTCTGTCTGACAGAATGTTTAGTACATTGACTCCATGCACCATTGCGTTGCCTGAGAGGATCTCTCCTCGTGCAACTGGTTTTGAATCGAGTAACAACAACTTCTATTTATGCAGCACCTTAATGTAGTAAAATAGCTCAAAATATTTCACAGGAATGTTAACAAACAAACTACTTGACACTGAGCAAGCCATTAGACTGGGAGGAAGATTTTAAGGAACATTCTAAAGGAGAGGCTAAACAGAAAGGTGAAGAGGATCGTTACTTAGTATTTACAGCACAGAAACACACCATTCATGAGCCTCCTCCCACTTTTCTTCATGTAACTTCATTAAAAGATCTTTCCAGTCCTTTATCCCTCAGGACCTGGGTTTTAAAGCCAGCGGGGTCTCACGTCCCACCAGCCAAAGAGTGTAAAAACTCATAAATTATGTTACAGTTAAATTGAACGTTGGTTAGGCCACATTTGGAATACTTGTGTCCAATTCTGGTCACCACATTACCAGAAGGACGTGGAAGCTTCGGAGAGAATACAGAAAAGGTTTACCAAGATGTTGCCCGGTATGGAGGGTATTGGCTATGAGGAGAGATTGAATAAACTGGGATTGTTCTCCCTCGAAAGATGGAGGCTGAGGGGCGACCTGATGGAAGTTCATAAAATTATTAAGGGTATAGATAGGGTGAACAGTTGGAGGCTTTTTCCCAGGGCGGAATTGACAATTACAAGGGGGTACAAGTTCAAGGTGAAGGGGGATAGGTTCAGTGGGGATATGCGGGGGAAGTTTTTTTACACAGAGGGTGTTGGTGGACTGGAATGCACTGCCAAGTGAGTTGGCTGAGGCAGATACGTTAGCGACCTTTAAGACTTGGAGGGCCGAAGGGCATGTTCCTGTGCTGTATTGTTCTTTGTGGTTTGTACTCGGAGTGCCCTACAGCCATTTCACTCTTGAATGAGCGGGGCAGCACGGTAGCATTGTGGATAGCACAATTGCTTCACAGCTCCAGGGTCCCAGGTTCGATTCCGGCTTGGGTCACTGTCTGTGCAGAGTCTGCACATCCTCCCCGTGTGTGCGTTGGTTTCCTCCGGGTGCTCCGGTTTCCTCCCACAGTCCAAAGATGTGCAGGTTAGGTGGATTGGCCATGCTAAATTGCCCTTAGTGTCCAAAATTGCCCTTAGTGTTGGGTGGGGTTACCGGGTTATGGGGTGGAGATGTTGACCTTGGGTAAGGTGCTCTTTCCAAGAGCCGGTGCAGACTCGATGGGCCAAATGGCCTCCTTCTGCACTGTAAATTCTATGATAATCTATGTAGTTTTCAGGGGGCGCCTTCCACCCAACACTGAGAGGAAGTTCTGCCTTAGAGAGTTGTTGGCCAATTTGATTGTCCAGAATATCTCTCGTCCCTGCAGCAACAGCAGTGTAGTGGATGGAAGAGGAACTTTATGACAACGTTGGAGCCTAAGTCCGGGGAGTGGAGGCTGAGCCAATTTTAAGGGGTCACAGGTCGGGAAGGCTTGGATAGGCAACTGGGGTCTTGGGGAAGTTGCTGAGGATGGGGGAGAAGGTCAGTCCAGCTTCAGAAGGAGGCTTCTGATGGAAGCGACCTCCTATTCCCCTTGAGATATAATCTGCCCTTTTTCGGCCTTCCTCCATGTAACTTCAATCCTCCTGTCAGCCTAAATTTGAGGGCAATGGTTAAGAGCCTCCATTGGAGCAAGTGCAGGCTTCCTGTCCGAGGCCTTGCCCACCTCAGAATCAAACCGCCGTGTGGTCGGGAACTAGAGGGAATCCCAGCCCTTCAATTTCATGTTGCCCCACTCTCTTCGCCCCCCCCCCCCCCCCCGGCCCCCAACCCCCCCCCACCTACAAACCTGCTGGTGGGGGAACATATTGGGTTGGATTCTCCAATTTTGCAGCTACCTCCAGAGGAAGCATCTGGTCTTACAAACAAAATGTCGGCACCACTCCCACACTGATGCTTCGCCTGGTGGGGGGCTAGCAGCCGTGCCACGTAAAGCCCCCAGCCTTTACCTGCAGATACGGACGGAGAATGGCCGGGTCCGTAGCATCGCATGTGCCCAGCGGGAAATGCTTATCGTCAAAAAATTGGCGGCGTGCCAACCCTACTTGGGGACATGCCAACTCTACGTCATCAATATGAGCCGGAAGTGACGTATCGTGGGAACCGGATGTGGTGTAATGTGGGAATTATACATTGGACCAGGTATGATGTCTAGACAACACCGGATATTACGCTTAGTCACGCCCTCCTCAATAATTAACAGGGTGGTGGTGGTGAGAGATAGGTCCTGGTCTTCCCCTTATCTGATGGCGGGTATATTAAGGGTCTAGATAGGGTGAACAGTTGGAGGCTTTTTCCCAGGGCGGAATTGACAATTACATTGTCAATTGAGGATGGCCGGGTCCGTAGCATCGCATGTGCCCGGCGGCGACCTGAGGCAGCTGCGCCGTACAACATGGCACTGGCCGCGCATGGACCCGGCCTGCCAGATAGTATCTCCCCTTGCCACCTTCGGACCACCCCCCAGCAGTCACCCCAGCCCCCACCAAAGACCCCGGCCAGCAGAATGGTCCCCCTGCTGGACACAGTCCACAGCCGCCACGTGAGGTCCCGAAAACTGAGAGGACACGCGACCGACGCCATCGGGAAGTTGGCCCAATGGGGGTGGAGAATTGGGGGAGGGCCTCAGGTGACACCCTGATACGGTGTTTGTCTCGCATCTACTTAAGTGCTCCTATATTACTCACCTCAACTACTCCATGTGATTATGAGTCCACAATTTGGGCAAAGAGATTTCTCCTGAATTCTCTCCTAGATTTATTAATGACTACATTATTTTTATGGCCCCTAGTTCTGGTGTCCTCCTCAAGGCTGTGTTTGCTTTATTATGACCTACTTAATTTGTGTCACTACTTTTACTGACTAGTATATTTGTACCTCCAGGTCCCTCTGATTCTATGTCCTCACCTTCATTAACTACACCCACAATTCGACATGGTTCAAAGATTTTGAAATTGTACTTGAAATTATTCCTGAGTGCAAATCCTTTACGTGAATGGTGGACCACTTTCCAACTTTTGCCTGTCTGAATAAAAATCATACCTTTTATTGTATTTTTATAATGATATAAATGCACTCATAAAGAATCGTGTGAACATGTTGGGTTTATTTTTTTAAACTGGGCAAATGAGAACATACATAGATGAATAGAAAGCTTGGAGGCATCAGCAGCAGAGCTGTGTGGTGTGTGCTCTTCACAAGCCAAAGTGAAACTATGACTGGATCATGTGACACACTTCCTCTCTCCTGATGCCATGATGCTATCCCTTAAAGGCGTATTACAACATCTTAAACCCTGACTCTCTGCTTTCTGTTTTGTAGCCAGTTTGCTATTCACTCATTCCCTGGTTCCACATGTGCTGACCTTACTCCTGACTCTACTACACTGGACCTTATCGAAGGTCTTTTGGGAATACATATATATTACTGCATTAATCTACTGCAGTACCCTTATCTACTCTTTTTGTTACTTCTTCAAAAAATTCAATAAGGTTAATCAAGCGTAACCTTCCCTTTTGAAATGTGTGCTGACTACTCCTTATTATATTTTCAGTCTCTAGATGTTTTTCCATTACATCTGAGTAAGGATTCCACTATCTTTTCTACTGCCAACGTTAAGCTAGTTGGTCTATAGCGCATGTGCCTGTTCTATCTCTCTTTTTAAATGTAGGAGTAATATTAGCACTCCATCAGTCCTTTGGCATTATTCCGTTTTCTAATGAATTTTTAAAAATCTGTGATAGTACCTCTGCTATCTCCTTCCTAATTTATTTTAATATGAATGCATACAATCCAGTGGTTTTATCCTCTTCAAGTTTGATTGTGTTGTCAATTATCTCACTCCTTTCTATTAAAATTATTTTTATCCCCTTTGATCTCTTCTTTTAATGCCATGTCCACGAACTCCCTGGTCTATCTCCCTGGTAAATATCAAAACAAATAATTATTTAATATTTCTGCCATTTCTGTTGTTATCTGGGAGTTCATTTTATTTATCCCTTAGTGATCCTATGATCCTATATCTATAGGTTAGGGATTTTTCTTTTTTACATTACGTGTCTGCATTATATTTCACTAATCCATTTTTCATTCCTGGATAAATTCATTTTGTTGGTTCTCTTTGCCTTAAACAGTCACACATCATTCCGATATGCCTGTCGCTATGCCAATTAGCACATAGCAGGTTGGGATATGACTATCTGCGAGGTCCAGGTGTTTAGTTTTCTTTTACTCATTTGAGGGACATGGGCATCAATGCAAAGACCTGCTCATTCCTTATTGTCCTTGAGAAACTTTGGTTCTCAACTTTTGATATTCCCTTAGCAGGACCTCCTCGCTCAACATAATTTTCCAAGTTCCTCTCCAGCTTCCCGAGATGTCCTTTACCTTTGCATCAAATGGGCAAAACACCCTTCTGGACACTCGTATGTGACTGCACAAGATGCTATCAGTCCTCCCAAATATCAAATTCCCTATGACTTTCTTTTGCCCCCATTTTAGACTTTCTCCTGCCCACGGTTAGCGTTCTGGCTTTCCACCCGCCAAACAACGTCCTGATCCTCATAAGTTGCAAATACATTGTATTATTTGGAGGGGACAATGTGTCTGCAAGACGGCCTTCTCTATCTTCCCTTGGTTCGCTCTATCCTGATCACCAGCAGTCACACTCTCCCCTTCCTACACCTGTGCTTTCCTCTCAGGGAGGGAATTCCAGAACCTGAGGCCTAGGCGGCTGAAGGGCCAGCTGCCAATGGCGCAGTAATTAAGACTGGAGGTATGCAGAAGGCCAGAATTGGGGGCGCACAGAGTTATAGAATCATATAATTATAAAATTTACAGTGCAGGATGAGGCCATTCGGCCTGTTGAGTCTGCACCGGCCCTTCAAAAGAGCACCCTACTTATGCCCACATATCCACCCTATCCCTGTAACCCAGCAACCCCGCCTAACCTTTTTTGGACATTTAAGGGCAATTTAGTATGGCCAGTCCACCTAACCTGCACATCTTTGGACTGTGGGAGGAAGCCGGAGCACCCGGAGGAAACCCACGCAGACACGGGGAGAGCGTACAGACTCCGCACAGACAGTGACCCAAGCTGGTAATCAAACTCAGGTCCCTGGCGCTGTGAGCAACTGTTTTAACCACTGTGCTACCGTGCCGCCCTCAGATACCTGAGGGGCTGGAAGAGGTTACAGGGACAGGGAGGGGCAAGGCCGTGGATGAGTATCCTTTCCGACTGATTGACCAAGCTGAGCCACTTTACAAAGCGACAGAGTTTGCTCCACACATCTTGGGCGCGATTCTCCGACCCCCCACCGGGTCGGAGAATCGCCAGGGGCCGGCGTGAATCCCTCCCCCGCCGTGTCCCGAATTCTCCGCCACCGGAGATTCGGCGGGGGCGGGAATCGCGCCGCACCGGTCGGCGGGCCCACCCCCGGCGATTCTCCGGTCCGCGATGGGCCGAAGTCCCGCCGCTGTCAACCTATACCAGCCGGCGTGGATTGAACCACCTTTCGAACGGCGGGACAAGGCGGCGCGGGCGGGCTCTGGGATCCTGGGGGGGGCGCGGGGCGACCTGGCCCCGGGGGGGAGGGTGCCCCCACGGTGGCCTGGCCCGCGATCGGGGCCCACCGATCCGCGGGCGGGCCTGTGCCGTCGGGGCACTCTTTTCCTTCCGCCTTCGCCATGGTCTTCGCATGCGCGGGGATGCCGTGAGCGGCCGCTGGCGCTCCCGCGCATGCATCGCCCGGCAAAGTCATTTCCGCGCTAGCTGGCAGGGCGGAAATCAGTCCGGCTCGGGCCTAGCCCCTCAAGGTGAGGGCTTGGCCCGTCAAGATGCGGAGAATTCCGCACCTTTGGGGCGGCGCGATGCCGGTCTGATTAGCGCCGTTTTTGGCGCCGGTCGGCGGACATCGCGCCGATTGCGGAGAATCCCGCCCCAGATTTCAAATATCCTTGCTACTTAATACTCATTCAAAGATACATGTAAATCCATTAGCTGACTATAAAAGATGAAGGGCGAGGCAATCATGATCAACTTGGCTCAGTGGCCACACGCCGACTCCTGAATCAGTCGGTTATGGATTCCAACTTGCTCAAGACATCAGCAAGGCATTGATAAAGTAGTTTTGTGTTACTAGTGCCGGCTGTTCGGTAAAGCACAGGAATTCTCCAGAGCCCTGGCCAATATCTATCCCTTGGACATCACTATTAGAATGATCAGCAATTTATCTTTTTGATATTTGTGAGACCTTGCTGTGCCCAATTTGCTGCCAGATTTGCTTATGTAACATCATTGACGACATTTCAAAAATAATTAATTGGCCGTGAAATGTCTTGGGATTTTCTGAGGACTCAGAAGATACTATATATAAATGTAAGTTTTTCTTTCCTTAACCTGTGCAATTAGATCAGAGATAACATGCACAACGCATGCTGAAAGTTCCCAAACAGACCCAATCTTCACAACAGATGGAACTAAAGTGCCACAAATATAGTTCATTTACATTCAGGACTCCGAGAAACAGTGTACCCAATCAAATCGAGAATGCGGTAGCTTCTGCAGCAAGTCTATTCACAGTTAAGGAGTATCTTGCTGCAGTAAATACTTTTTTTAGAAAACCCTTAAAGTTTACTTTGCACATAGCTTATTAAATAACTGTCACTGAATATCCAAATGCCTAAGCTGACTTTTCTCCTCGTCAGGGAAAAATTGAAATGACTAATTGCAATAATACATTATATTTATATAATGCCTTTAACACAGCAAAAGTATCCGTGTAGAAAAGTGTTTGGGAGAGGAGGGAAAAATACTATAGAGCATTGCCCAGCTGAGCACAGCCTCACCCCCCTTCAGGAGAAACATTTATAAACTTGTGGCATGGTGTCTCAGTGGTTAGCACTGCTGCCCCACAGCGCCAGGGACCTGGGTTCGATTCTGCCCTTGGGTTACTGTCGGTGTGGAGTTTGCACTTTCTCCCCATGTCTGCGTGGATTTCCTCCAGGTTCTCTGGATTCCTCCCACAGTCCAAAGATGTGCAAGTTAAGTGGATTGGACATGCTAACTTTCCCCTCAGTATCCAAAGGTGTGCAGGTTAGGTAGGGTTACGTGCTAGGGTGGGGGAGGTTGGGTGCTCTTTCAGAGAAACAGTACACTCTTGGGCAGCACGGTAGCATTGTGGATAGCACAATTGCTTCACAGCTCCCGGGTCCCAGGTTCGATTCCGGCTTGTGTCACTGCCTGTGCGGAGTCTGCACATCCTCCCCGTGTGTGCATGGGTTTCTTCCGGGTGCTCCGGTTTCCTTCCACAGTCCAAAGATGTGCAGGTTAGGTGGATTGGCCATGATAAATTGCCCTTAGTGTCCAAAATTGCCCTTAGTTTTGGGTGGGGTTACTGGATTATGGGGATAGGGTGGAGGTGTTGACCTTGGGTAGGGTGCTCTTTCCAAGAGCTGGTGCAGACTCGATGGGCCGAATGGCCTCCTTCTGCAATGTAAATTCTATGATAATCTTGATGGGCCGAATGTCCTCCTCCTGCACTGTAGCAATTTTATGGTTCTATAAGCATATTTTCCAGTAAATATATTGGCCCACAAATCCAATGGAGAAGAAAGAAACTGGCGAAATCTGTTGCAATCAGAAAGTTTCTACTGGGAGGGATACTTAATCCACCTACCATTCTCTTTGTCCTGCTTTAAGGTTTTGCAGCAAATCTGGTGGCATCATTCGCTATCCCTTTGTGGTAAACCACTGTTACACCTTTATTAGGTGATGTAAGGCAGGACCTGTACTACAGGTTCGCCGGTAGTCCCTGCCTGCTGGCTCCGCCCAGTAGGCAGAGTATAAATATGCGTGTACTCCATTCAGCAGCCATTTCGTCAGCTGCTGTGGGAGGCCACACATCTTAGAGCAATAAAGCCTCAGTTGTATCCAACTCTAGTCTTTGTTCAATTGATTGTGCATCACCCTTGAAGAAGATGTGCCCAATACATATGGCCCACAGTGCCACTTCCAACCAGCAATCCAGTCCTAGTGTGCATTCGCATCAGTCTGCAAGAAGGCACTCTGAAACCCCACCACATCTCTGGGATTGATGCGCCTGCAGAGCACACCTCTGACACAATTGTCTCCTCTTGACTAACCTCATTGAAGGACTAATATCTGAAATATTAATAAAATCACAAGGAACCCAAAACTAATATGGAGACTGCAACCAGGAGAAAGAAGAAAAATAAACAAATTCTATTTGAAAACACTTGGATGCTCGGCAGCAGAAGCAGACAGGTTGCCACTTGAAGCCCCATTGCTCGTGATATCAATTCCTCCCATCCCTATTGCTGCTGTCCAGCATTGTATATCTCATCAAAACATAATTAAACGAGTTTGCTAAATTGCTGCAATGGATATGTGCGAGTACATGCACAGATGGTTTCAATTTCTTTTAATGTAATTTGGAGAATGCACTAAATAAGAAAAATTTAAAAATACAGAATGGTAGCAGCAAAGGCTGCAGAAAGGCGAAGGAAATGGCACAGCGAAGGCACATTTTATTGAATGGAGCTGTCCAGCAGTATAAATGGAGTTAGGCGGTAGCAGTTTATCTAACTAGTGAGTCTGGAATATAAACATAAATGAGTTAACACTCAGGCAACTTTCTGGGCATGAGAATTGGAGTTGCTGCAACTTCACAAACTGTGCAATGCCCCAAACTGCAGAACCGTGGAAGAAAGACTGCTGAAGGGAACTGAAACGGCTCTCAGTCACTGAGATCGAGGAGCGGCCAGTCAGGTTATTCAAAGTGGGAAGAGTCGACACGGACGATTCGGCAGGTGTGGGAAACAAAGGTTTCCTGAGGCTGTGCTGTGGGCACAAACGCTCTGAGGAGTGGAGAGCTAATTAGCATCTGTAGCCCACCTAATGCAGTAGCTGTAATTAACATCTCGCAGACTAAATACAAGTGGGACTAGAGCAGTCAGCATTTGAGTGATAATGTAAAACTAAACTGTCAAACAAATTTAAGTTCAGGGAACAGGTGATCTGTTCCAACAGATCATCCAGACACAGCAATTAATGCACAGGAAGACATCACTTAACCCTGCGCACCTGGTGCCGTTCTGGTTCTTCGATTGGATTGACTGGCCTGCATTTTCCCCAGGAATATTTCTGCTTCTGGACCATTGAGCTGAATTCTACGATGCCTTTGGATGGGAGGAGAGGCGTGGTGCTGAGGATGGTGGGGGACAAGCCCGATTGGGCTTGGCTAACTCATCCTGCCACCATTCAACAGCCGTTGGATCTTTAATCGGTTTGGGACAGGACTTCTGACCACATCGGAGAGGAAGGCCCAGCTACGGGTGCTGCTGGCCAATCAAATAGCCGGTCGCTCTCTTGACCCGGCAGAGCCACTGGGGCCAGTGGCTGCTTCTGGAATTGCATGGAGTCATGAAGAGGAGGATGCAGAAGGAGCCTGGAATTTCAGGTCAGTATAGAGTTGCACCGAGGCTATAGCTGGCCCAAGCAAGAAGAGTGGGGGATTGGAACCAATAGGCCTTAAAGGGCCCATGGGCGAGTGAGCCACCCAATGTCTCTCCTGCCATGGATAAAATACCTGCAGTGGGCCTCACCAAGGACGGGTTTAGTTCAGTTGACGAGACAACTGGTTCGTGTTGCAGAACAAGGCCAACAACGTGGGTTCAATTCCCATACCGGCAGAGGTTATTCATTAAGGTCCCGCCTTCTTAATCTTGCCCCTCACCTGAGGTGTGGTGATCCTCAGGTTAAACCACTACCAGTGAGCTCTCCCCCTCAAAGGGGAAATCAGCCGATAATCATCTGGGACTATGGTGACTTTACATTTATACTACCTGCAGTGGCTGGTGAGGCGGGCAGTTGACAGGCATGATGCCACTACCATGGCACCCAATTTTGCATCCCCACCACCTACCATTCCGCCTCTGGGGGTGGGGAACATAAAAGTCAGCCCATTAAGTGAGTTGGTGCACAGTCAGTGAATAGTGGAAATCTTGAATGCACTGACTCCTACCCTGTTCCTCCTGCTCAAGCCCGTGACTTACATGTTAGTTTTCTATCCTGCAAATCTCATTCAGGGGAAGGAGAGCAGACAACGAAAAGGACAGGGTCAATCTCCCTCACTTATCACTCCTGAATTTCTCTTGCAAAAAGTAAGGAAGCAGTGGGGTGGGTTGTGATTAGTGAGCAATGACATCTTCGTTAGCAGCAACCTCCGCTACCTCCAAACTCAGCCAACAGTAATGTATCAGGATTGATTCAACTGCCACAGCCTGATTCTATTTTCGATCGAACTTGGCCTCTTGTGCATCCTAAAATATTTTTGCCCCATTATCGGCAGCTATGCCTTCAACCCATTGGTCTATGGAACTTCCTCACTCCATGCCAGTTTTTCTTTGACTGCTCTTCTGTGAAGTGGTTTGGGACATTTTCCTACAATGAGGGTCCTTTATCAGTTCAAGTTGTTATTGCTGTTGAGTGATCACTGGGCAAACATGCATGGTTATTAACGTTAGATGGAGATGTCTGTGCATGGCGGTGCCACCTGCTTGCTGGAAGATTCTGTCAAGTCTCAGTCGTTGTGGCTTCCTAGGTGAGGATTCAGAAAATGGCCACCCCCATGTCACCCAACAAGGATTCAATGCCCTTACCTGCGCATAATGACATCAACATACCATGGAATCATGTGCTATTTAAGAGAACAATGCAATGCCTCACACTCCGATTGAAAGGAATTGCTCAGCCTTATTCAGTTTGGTGACTGCAGCAAACTTTAATGTGAAGCATTAGGACATGTGTCTGTACTTTCCTCTTGCCCTGTTAAGATGTGCCTTCAGAGGATATACACAACAGTAGGTCAGTCAGGCCATGGACAGGAAATTCCTCAGAACAACTCCAGCTGTGCAGCACAAAGTCAGTTTATGCAGGTAGGGTTTCCACTACCTTTGCAACCACATCATGGTGATCAGGGAAGTACAGAGCTGAGGAAAGTACTGACCTACTTCTCTGATTTCTCTTCACTCCCTGCCAGCAACACCTACCTTCTCATGGTTGCACATTGCATTCAGGAAGGTATGGTATTAGAGACATTGTCTTAATTCTTACCATTCCTCCAGCTACGCCATACTGAGCCGTAGGTGTTCTATCCACTAAAACAGCAAAGAAACACACACTGGGATTTTCTTGGGGCTTTTCCCCATCGGTCAGTGTAACATTGGTGAAAGATTGGCAGAAAGATGTTCCGTCTCGATCCAGGCCTCTCCTCTGATCAGGGCAATTCTTGAGGGAATTCTGACAGTGGATTCTACGCACTAGTATCTTTCCAAAACCCCAAAACACTTAACGTATAGCAAGAAGTATTTTTCATCAACGCTGACAAGTCAAATTTATTAAATGAGACGAAACAACTGAAAGCATGTTTTCAAGAGCTTTGGATGCTCCCTTTACCAGCTGATTTATAACATTAATAAAATCAACCACCTGCCTTTCTTTCTGTTCAACTATACCATTCTGTATTTGCATCCCTTACCCTCGCTTGATTTCTCAGAGTAATCTTGATCTGGCACAGCAGCCTCAGTGATTAGGGAGAGGTCCTGTGGAGTCGCAATAATCCAATCCGGCAATCCATCTTCGCCATTGGAGGAATATTCCAACTCGCACACTGTCTCGAAATCGCAGTAGAAGTCTGAAACAATATAAATATGATGCAGGTGAACAATCATACAAGGAGCACTAATAAAGCAAAGAGGTCTCACAGTGCCCAAGAGACATCATCATATCTTTAGCATAAGTATTCCCAGGAATCCAGCCCAGTGTGGGATGATGTTTTTCTCTGGTTGCTTTGTGTTAGTGACCATGTGAACACACCGGGAAACCGCTTGGTGAAGTGGCAATTTAATTCTTTGAAAATACTTTTCAAATTTAGCCAGAATATGAATACGTGAGATTTTCCTGCCATTGTTTACCTGAGCAAGAAGGGGAGCATTTACCCCGCATGGTAGTCAGAACACTGCAGATAATTTAAACATTGGCGTCAACCCTGTTTGGGGTAAAAAGCAATTAGGTAAATTAAAATGCTAGATGGGTTCCGAGAGACCAGAACAACTGCTGACCCCTCTTGGTGAAGAAGTGGAGAAGGCGGGTTTCAAACGGAAGTCACCAGACTGATGGCTATACAACTTGGAAGACTACTTTTGTTATTAGCCACGACAAAGCCAGTTTTAGAATAATCATATGCATGCCATTCTGATTTTTTTAATAAAAGAAATGAATATTCTTACCAGTTCCTTCTTCAACAATGACATTTAAAGAATGCTAATTTCCCAACATGAAAACATTGCTAAAATTCCCTACGCTTGTAAGCCAATGCGATCAATTATGGGGTACATCCCTGTGAGCCCTGCAAAATCTATAGGGTTGTGCCTTCAGACCAGTCTCATGCCCCAGGAAGCCATTGCACATGTTGTGAAATTTGCATTCCTATCAGTGAGTGTAGCTTTCTGACTCCAGCAGAATCTGTGGAGCATGCCAGACACCAATCGCAAACGTGCCGACCAGCAGAAGGGAAGACCCTAAGAGGGAGAGGTTAAATTTATGTTTTAAAGAATGTCAAAGAAAGAATATTTTACTTTACTCTTCCTACACTTGTTATGGGAGAGGCGTTTTCAGAACCCCAAAATGTATCATGGAGTTCAACCAACCTCCCCCTTTAATGCTATTGTTGCTTTTCCGAGCACACGGCTTGTTCTCCAGGAGTGGGATTACAATTATGGACACGTGGGTTTTTAAACACAAAACAATGTTTATTGCATAAACTCAACTTAACCTTTTAAATAAACATTGGATCTCTTAACACCCCTTACTTCAAAGATAACCCCAAAAATCTTACAACACTAAATAATCCTCCAGTTATTCCTTTCAACATCCAAGAGACTTAACACCTTTAAACAGAAACACATCAGGTTAAAGGCTTTACTATTGTGAGTTTAAATCACCCAAATGGCCCAGAGATAGTCTTTCATGGTAGAGATCACAGCAGATCCAGCTCACTGCAAACACAGACACACCCCAAGCTCTTTTCCTCAAAACTGGCTTTCTCCATTTCAGCAGCTCTTAGCAAACCAGCCAGGCACTTTTCAGCTGCTCTCCTCAAACCAGCCAGGCACTTTTCAGCTGCTCTCCTCAAACACGCCAGGCACTTTTCAGCTGCTCTCCTCAAACCAGCCAGGCACTTTTCAGCTGCTCTCTTCCAACTGAAACTAAACTGCAAACTGGCTGAACTAAAACCAAGCTCCACCCACACTCTGATATCACTGCATTTCTTAAAGGTACGTTGCGTAAACATCCATTTCTTAAAGGCACTCTCACATGACACACTTCAATTGCCCAAGAAGATGCAAGTGATTCGGAGTTGGGTTTTCATATCAGTTCTGGAAATGGAGGTGGGGCGATGTGTAGTTTGGTGCTATGGGCCTCCATGCCACCACATGTCCCTTCATAGCGCCAAGGTCCCAGGTTCGACTCCCGGCTTGGGTCACTGTCTGTGCAGAGTCTGCACCTTCTCTCCATGTATGCGTGGGTTTCCTCCAGGTGCTCCGGTTTCCTCTCACAAATCTCAAAAGACGTGCTTGTTGGACATTCTGAATTCTCCCTCATTGTACCCAAACAGGCGCCAGAGTTTGGCGACTGGGCGATTTTCACAGTAACTTCATTACAGTCTTACTGTAAGCCTACTTGTGACACTAATAAAGATTATTGTTATTATTACGTTTCTGACCCCAAACCATTTTGAATGAGGGTCGGATCACCCGTCCGCCAAATGGTAGGCAACCAATTTAGTCCTATATGTCCGTATTTAGATGGACATTTCATTCACCAATGAGTGCAGCCCATCTTTGCATGGACCACACCCATATCAAAGTGCTGAGCTCAGGATGATGAGAGAAGGTGGGTGGTGGCATTGGATCAAGTGATGGACCACCCCCAGCCCCACCCTGAACTGGTACGGGTCATCCCTCGAGGGGTTACCCCTATAAGTTCATAGATGGCTGGTTTAGCTCAGTGGGCTAGACAGCTGGTTTGTGATCTAGAATAAGGCCAGCAGCGCGGGTTCAATTCCCGTACCAGCTGAGAATTCTGAAAATCTCTCTGTGTACCCGAACAGGCGCCGGAATGTGGCAACTAAGGACTTTTCACAGTAACTTTCTTGAAGTGTTGATGTAAGCCTTCTTGTGACAATAAAGATTATTTATTTATTTATTTTAGACAGGCAGCTGCAACATTCTAAAACATGAAAGTAAACTTACCCATCCTTGTCCCTCGCTGTTTTCATCCTCACAACGGCATCTCCCACCCCACCTGGAACTACCAAGGGTCTCCCGTTGGTCCTCCAGCATGGGCAGCCCACCCGCCATCCCTAACTGCTTGGCGAGCCAGCGCCATGGCCTTCAATTGGCTGAAGATTTGAAAATCCCAGGGGTTGCGCCCAGAGCATGGCATTGCAGGCTCGGGGTCCATAATTCTTCCCCATTTTTGGTGCCCAACCAGATGATTAGAAATCCAGCCAGTGAATATTTCAAAAATGATTGACTGACTGAAGGACACATTTGAGGGCAGCACAGTAGCATTATGGATAGCACAATTGCTTCACAGCTCCAGGTCCCAGGTTTGATTCCAGCTTGGGTCACTGTCTGTGCGGAATCTGCACATCCTCCCCGTGTATGCGTGGGTTTCCTCGGGGTGCTCCGGTTTCCTCCCACAGTCCAAAGATGTGCAGGTTAGGTGGATTGGCCATGCTAAATTGCCCATAGTGCCCAAAATTGCCCTGAGTGTTGGGTGGGGTTACTGGGTTATGGGGATAGGGTGGAGGTGTTGACCTTGGGTAGGATGCTCTTTCCAAGAGCCGGTGCAGACTTGATGGGCCGAATGGCCTCCTTCTGCACTGTAAATTCTATGATTGCTGATCAGCAGAAACACATTTATTTGGTCATTTGTGCGGTCCAGGCATATATGTGAATAATGACCATTTAGCTGACATAATGCAAGGTGACCCACAGCCGTGAAACCAGCAGGGAGTGTTGGTGTTGACTTTTGTTTCCAGCCAAGATCAAGCTGTTTGAGGATGGTACATTTATTCCTCTCCTCTAATGCAATCGTTGAGAGGCAAGCTCGATTTCTGTGTTCAGACCACATTAACGCAACTTACCAATTGGGAGGGCAGGAAATCTGGCAGAGTGGCTGATACTTAAAAGGTCCCAGGGGGATGTCCTAGCGGGAGGTGCACTTAGCAAAGTTGGGCAGTGAACAAAAACTTATCACAGCAACACAGGGGCTCCACTGATTTACCACTGCAGCCATGGGCTGTTCCTGGAGCAAGTGGGCAACAGGAAGGAGGCCCTTTTCCCCTCCAATGGGCAATGGATTCTCTGTCATGTTATTCGGCAGTAACGGAGAGATAAGCTTGAGCAGGTATCACCATCACAGCAAAGGGAAAGGGGCTGAAACAATAAATGCCAACAGCATCATCATACCTAATTCTCCTTCTCACCACAATGAACTTCACCAATATCACATCGGATGTGACTCACATTCAATGGTGTGTGTGGGTCGCAGGTCACATTTTGGGCCTCAAAGACCACTGGAATTGCCCACAAAACATGCATCCGAATTTTATGACGCATATACTTGTGTTCACATGATTTGATGGCTCAAACAGTTTATTTGAAATGTTAATGTGAGTGGATTGACGGATATTGATGCAGACAGTTCTAATCTCTCTGAATGTGGTGTCATTAGGGAAATCCAATAACATCATGCATGGAAATTGTATCTAATAAAGGGCAATATTCAGACTTTGCCGTCTCACTTAGCAAGGCAAAAGATCTACTCAGCTTTTTATTTGCTTGAAAATACGTGGCATGCGTAACACATAATTTGGGTTGTGAGGACTTTCGGGCCTGATTTTAACATGGGGTAGGAGTCAGGAGACAAGGCGGAGGCAAACCATTTCCACCATGAGAGAGTCATTTGGGATATTCTAGGCTCTCAGTGTTGTATTTCTGCTTTAATTGAGTCGGCATCAGAGATTGATATCCTTATTCTGCCGACATTTCTATGGGCGGTGCTGGCACGACTTGCTGAGATGGCAGTCTTGACAATGAAAACTTTTAAATGGAAATAATCAAAAGATAGGTCTTGATGATTTCAAGTGATGGGGCTGAAACTATTTCCTTTGCCAGACTGTTCCATTGTGGGATTGTCCTTGGAAAGAAAGATTGTTAATACACTGACTTGGAAACAAATGGGGCGAGATTCTCTGGTCGCCGAAATTGCGTTCGGTGATCGGCCGGAGAATCCCTGTCTTGGCGATGCTCCGCCCCCTGAAAAACGGCATGATTGAAGAGTACAGCGCACGCCATCAGGACGGCCTCAGGATGTCACCTGAGGCGCTCCCCTGATGCTCTGCCCCGATAGGCCGACTTCCCAACGGCGTGGGTCACTCATGGTATTTTTTTTTAGTGAACCCAGTGTGGCGGCTGCGCACTGAGTCCAGCGCCACCATGGTCGGGGGGGGGGGGGGGGGGGGGAGCCGTTCTGTGGGCAAGGTGGGGGGCTTTGGCGGGGGATGGGGGCACTGGTGGGGGGTGGTCCGGGGGGTGAAGAGCCTGGTAAAAGGGTGTCAGTTTTTGGCAGGCTTGGTTCGCTCACCATTTTGCACGGCGCGGCCGCTGCAGACCGCCGCAGTGCGCATGCGCAACCACGGACCCAGCAATTCAACGGCCTTATCCGCAGGTAAAGCCGCGGGCTTTAAACTGTGTGGCTGCTAGCCCCCCACCACATGGAGGATCGGTGCAGCTTTTGTGCCATTTTTTTCTGGCGTTAAACACTACTGTTCGCACGCCAGCGTCAGCTCTTAGTCTTAAATCGGAGAATCCAATCCATGGTCTTTTTTGTTTTTGTGGGAATGGCTATTTCATGTTTTGTCATTGCTGGAGAGCACCAGGTACATGTTTCTGTCAATTCCCACTGGTCCATTCCATATTTTATAAAACATTGTCCTTTGCTGCAGTAATTCCCATTCCAAATCTTTGATCAAGGGATGTGACACTGGTGAATTTCTCATACTGAACAGGTGTTTCAACAAAGTAATGGATTTCTGTGTCTTGCCAAGCTGCATTATGCATTTTTAGCTAAGAGCTCGGACATCCATTAGAGCGCTGAAATACCTGAGCCCCAGAGAAAACATTGTTTGATTGACTACTTCAGCTCTCTGATCACTGCTGTCAATTTCACATGTATATTTACACAAGGGGCGAGATCTTCCAGCTGTTCATACTGGCGGGATCTTCCAGAACCGCTGACAGCGCACCCTCACCGTAGGCATGGGGTGGATTCAGTGGGAAATACCATTGACAGCAGCAGAACCAGAAGATCCTGCCACTGGCCAATGGCGGATGGTCACCACCTGCTGCTGAGAAACACGCCGCAGGGGAGGCCAGCGAATCTTGCTCATGATTAAGAGGTTTCAATTGTTTGCAACTAACCCTGTGGATACTTTAAATCACCCTTTATCATAGAATTTACAGTGCAGATGGAGGCCATTCGGCATATCGAGTCTGCACTGGTAAGAGCATCCTACCCAAGCCCACACCTCCACCCTATCCCTGTAACCCAGTAACCTTTTTGGACACTAAGGGCAATTTAGCATGGTCAATCCACCTAACCTGAACATCTTTAGACTGTGTGAGGAAACCGGAGCACCCGGAGGAAACCCACGCAGACATGGGGAGAACGTGCAGACACCACACAGACAGTGACCCAAGTCGGTAATTGAACCTGAGACCCTGGAGCTATGAAGAAACTGTGCTAACCACTGTGCTACTGTGCTAAAAGGACTTTTTATTTAAAAATAGTGAATTATTATTTTTAGAGCTTTTCTCTGCACATCCTATTGCCACTAATGGGTCACTGGTTCTTTTTAGTTTAAAAAATTCATTTTTTCCAATTAAGGGGCAAGTTAGCGTGGCCAATCCACTTACCTTGCACCTCTTTGTGTTGTGGGGGTGACACAGGGAGAATGTGCAAACTCCACAGGGACAGTGACCCAGAGCCGGGATTGAACCTGGGACCTCGGCGCCGTGAGGCAGCAGTGCTATCCATTGTGCCACCGTGCTGCCCCATTGGTTCTATACAATGTATAGTGGACCAAGCGACATGGTGATTCTATAACATGGAATCGACAACGCAGAATCGCCGAGCAGCACCTTATAGCCAAGTTCCGAACACATGAGTGCGGCCTCAAGCGGGACCTTGGATTCATGTCACATTACATTCACCCCCCACCATCTGGTCTGGGCTTGTGAGATCCTACCAACTGTCCTGTCTCGAGACAATTCACACCACTTTCACCTGTGATTATCCCTCTCTCCTATTGCTCCGTCTGGACCTGTAAAGACTTAATTACCTGCAAAGACTCGCATTCAAAGTATCATCTTGCATCTTTGACTTTGTCTATATATATGTTTCTGGAACCTACCTCTTCATTCACCTGAGGAAGGAGCAGTGCTCCAGAAGCTAGTGATTCAAAACAGAACTGTTGAACTTTAACCTGGTGTTGTAAGACTTCTTACTGTGCTCACCCCAGTCCAACGCCGGCATCTCCACATTATAACTTGGAATAGCAGGCATGAGGGGCCATGGAGGCAGATTGGCATGGATAGGGGAATGAGGATCTTTTTGAACAAAAAAAACAAGGGCAATATGTATTCTGGAGAAAGGTTTTATTAGCCATTTATAGCAAATATCAGCACAATCGCACAGGCCCACTTCAATAATGATGCTTTGCTAATAGTCATGCAATTAAAATGTCACTTCAGCAGTAAGCATTTCCTCAATTTCCTTTATTGAGCTGCATTATTAAAGAGTGAGTCATGCAGGTTTAGAGGTTGGGAGGAGACGGGGGTGGCAGTCATGGGGGATTTATTCCTGAAGGGGAAGTTTGCGAGTCTGCAGGAGTTTGCGGAGACGAGTCAGTTAATCCAGTTGGAGGGGTTCAGATATTAAAAGCAAATTAGTATGGATGCTGGAATCTGAAACAAAAGAGAAAATGCTGGAAAATCTCAGCAGGTCTGGCAGCATCTGTAGGGAGAGAAAAGAGCTAATGTTTCGAGTCCAAGTGACCCTTTAACTTAATGCTGCCAGACCTACTGAGATTTTCCAGCATTTTCACTCTTGGGGTTCAGATATTTGCAAGTTCGGAATATTGCTAGGAAGGTTTTTCTGACCTTCCCGGTGTTGCTGCCATATTCATTGAATTTGCCATATTCATTTGAATTTGTCTATATATATATGTTTCTGGAACATACCTCTTCATTCACCTGAGGAAGGAGCAGCGCTCCGAAAGCTAGTGACATCGAAACAAACCTGTTGGACTTTAACCTGGTGTTGTAAGACTTCGTACTGTGCTCACCCCAGTCCAACGCCGGCATCTCCACATTATATTCATTGATGGGGAGGGTACAGACATTGATGGGGTGGAAGAGGGGAGTACTCCAGAATTTATGGGAGGATTCTGGCGGAGAACACAGCAATGCCGGAGGGGATTAAGGTCAAGTGGGAGGAAGAACTCAGGGGGTAAATGGCAAAGGGGATGAGGTGTAAAGCTCTGTGAAAGCTGAATGCCACCTTGTCGTATGCAAGGCGCGGGCTCATACAACTAAATATGGTTCATTGGGCAGATTTCACAAGGGCTAGGATGAATCCGGGTGTTTGAGGGGGTAGAAGATATGTGTGTTCGGTGTGGGAGGGGCACATGCCTATGTTCTGGGTATGTCCTAAACTAACAAATTTTTGCCATTCTTCTTGAGCACCATGTCGGCAATCTTACAAAGGGAATTGTCGCCTGGTCCCCGAGAGGACATTTTTGGGGTTTCGGACGTGCCGGAGATGCAGACGGGTGCGGGGGCGTATGTCTTAACCTTCGCCTTGCTGACTGCTCGCAGGCGGGTTCTGTTGGAGAGGAGGTCAGCTTCTCCACTCAGTGCCTCGGTGTGTCTGGGGGATCTCATGGAGTTTTTGCACCTTGAGAAGATTAAATACACATTGAGAGGTTCGATTGAGAGGGTTTATTATGGAAGGCAGCCGTCTGTCATGTATTTCAAGGAACTGGTCACTGTCAAAAACTCGGGGGGCGGGTGGAGCTGGGATTGGAGGGGGGGTTGTTTTTATGGGTTGTTTATCTGTTTTGTATTTTTGTAATGATGTATTCAAAAAATGATCAATAAAAATACTTTTTAAAAAGAATGAGTCAAGCACAGGTGCAACTTTTACGTGCCAATGACGCGCACTGTCCTTTGCAGGTGAGGCATGGGTGGAAAGTGAAAATCTGCACTTTGAAATGTTCTTATCATTTAATCTTAGTATATTTTGTAACGTGTTATGAATGGCTAGCGCTGTCATAAGAAAGAACACAAAAAAACAAGGAATGAAAAGGTTAATATAAAGAAAAGGAGCCATGACAGAAAGAAGCATTTTTCAAGTTTGAATGGGAGTTTTGAACACCACGTCAGCTTTGGCTTACTCTTGTTTCTAAGCTGGGAGGTTGCGAGTTCAAACACCACGGCCGGGAGTCCAGGCTGCGAGTCTGGCCCGCTACCTGTTGCTAGCGAGGGTGGAAATTTGGCGCCCCCGTTGGCTGGTGGTGGGAATCCCACGGGCGGGGAGCGCGTAGCTGGCGGGACCAGAGAATTCTGCCACCGGCGAACGGCCGGAGAATTCCGCCCCACTGCAGGCCTTGAGCATAAATATCGAGACTGTCACTCCAGTGTACTACAGAGGGAGTGCTGCACTGCTGGAGGTGCCATTTTTCAAATGAAACATTAGAAGGAGGCTCCGTGTGTCCTCTCAGGTGGATGTCAGAGGGATCCCATGGTACTGATCTGAAAAAGAGCAGGGGAGTTATTCCTGGTGCCCTGGCGAATATTTATGCCCGCAATCAACATCACAGAAGAACAGATTATCAGGTCACTGTCATATTGCAGTTTGTGGGAGCTTCCTCTGTGAGTAAACTGGCTGCTGGATTCTTCGATTGCAGCAGTGGGGGCAGCACAGTGGTGCAGCGGTTAGCACTGTTGCCTCACGCCACCGAGGTCACAGGTTCGATCCCGGCTCTGGGTCACTGACCGTGTGAAGTTTGCACATTCTCCCCGTGTTTGTGTGGTTCTCACCCCCATAACCCAAAGGTGTCCAGGGTAGGTGGATTGGCCACGCTAAATTGCCCCTTAATTGAAAAATATGATTTGGGTACTGTAAATTTTTTTTTTGAAAAGATTGTGACAGTGATTGCATTTCAAAGGTACTTTCCTTGTGTGTGAAGCATTCTGGCATGTCCTGGGTATGAGAAATGTACAGAACTGTAAGGGTTAATGTTATGTTCGAATCAACCACTAGAGGGAGCAAGGTGCATAACTATATAAAGCATTGATGCTAAACCTTCTGGGAGAGTGTTGAGGAGAAGGCTAGGAGAAAGACTGTAGGAAAGCGAGTGTGAGTGAAAACAGATAATAGTTATTGTATTAGTCTAGAGATTAGTGGTAGATGAGTGTAGATTGTATATTTATTGTCAGTTGTTTATTATATAGAAGTAAGTGGTCGAATTCAATTAAGTAGTGTAAATAAATCTTTAGCTTTGTTTAATACAAAAGCTAGTTGTGTTCTTTGTGTACACTACGCCAAACATCCTAGGATCTGAACCACAAAGTACACCACACTGGGGTTATGGAAGGCATATATAAAAGCCAGTCTTTTTAAAGAGAAATCAGAGTAGAAATTGGTCTTCATTGCACTGTTCTCTGGGTGGAAAATGGAGATAAATAGGACCAATTTAACATCCCACACCCTATCTTTGCCCATGCTCGGGTTATGACCACCTTGGTAATGGCTGATTCTCAAGCACCCCCATGCGCTGCGTTAAACCTCCTCGCATATACGAATAAGGATCTGTTTGAGGATCCCTGTTGGAAATACATCCAACTGGAGTGGAGTGTTACACCAGGCCTGCTCGGGCCTGGGTCACCAGTTCCAACTGGCAGTCCTTAAAGTGACTTCTGCGGGCGACAACAGAGTATATTTGTCCGATACTCACCTTCATGTGCAGCAGGGCTGAGATTTGCGCAGGCCATTACAATAATAATCACGGGAGTAAAGTGTGTACAGAATTACGAATTACAGAGCACTGAGCTCCAGCTGCGCCACACAGATGCCTGTCCAGGATAGTTCAGGTATAGTTGGCGATGCAGTAGATTAATAGGCTTCAAACAGAACACTTCACGATATAAAACTTCCCTTTAAATATAGCACCCAAATCATGGTCGTATGAATATGCCCGTTATAAGTGGTCGGAATTGTACTGGAAAAGGCACAGATTTCTCTCTGATAAATACAAACTTTCAGTGAAGGATGTGATATTAAGCTGAAGTGCTGCATTTTCTCTCAACAGCCCTCTTGCAGTTTTCAGTTCTTTTAAATATTGATGAAATTGCATAAATTGAAGAAGTCTATGGCTTTAGAAAGCAAATACTTTACTTCAACAAATGTTCCTAAGTGTCCTGAAATTGACTTTTTTCATGTAATTACATTTTTGCACTAATAGCTTGCTATTTATTGTGATTATAATTGTCTTAAGTATGGCAACATAATTCCATTTGCAAATAGCATGCATATCATTTTACTATAAAAAATCCATTACTGTATTGAACTCTGGAAGGGATCTTTGTTGTTTGTCATTGTTGCATTTATTAGCAGCGCAAGGTTTCAATCAATGGAAACAACATTAGTCCTTATTGTTCATTCTTACACATGGGGGGTTTATTTAATGGAGCGGCGCAATCATCACGAATGACTTTGTTTAAAAGAGATTCTAGTTTTATTGGTTTCAATAGTTTACCAATAACTAAACTCCCTTTCCTAATAAAAACAGAAGCTTTTGAAAATGCACATGCAGGTAGGGCAGCATTTGAAGGCGAAAGTCAGGCCGAGGTTTTGGACTGGCCCCTTCATTGATTCTGCGTGAAATTTTAAAACCTACGAACATACAAACAAAGAGCAGAAGTACGCCATTCGGCCCTTCAAGTCTGCTCTTCCAGTGAATAAGGTGTGCGATCTAATGGCCATGCTGTGCCCAAAAAGCTGCTCGCCAAGGTGCAGCGTGACCATTGAAATCCAGGAGACCTCGCTCCTGGGATCTACCCAGCTCGTCACGCCTCACGTGATTCAACGCAATCTCGCGAGACGTTGTACTGTGAATCCCACCCACAATGGGAGGGATCATAATTTGGCAGTAAGCCTCACTCTAATGTGCAGATTCCCGAAGTACCTGAGGCTTTTGTCTCAGAGACCTTGGGTGAGCACAGTTCAGCATAGGTTCTGACAAATGGGAACTAGGCGGAATGGCACTTGTGGGAGTCCCCCAGGGGATCAGAGGCCCCCAGCTGCATGCCCTTTGGGCAGAGTGGTCCCCTGGCACTGCTGGTGCCACCTGGGAATTCTGGCAATGCCAGTCTGGCACCTTGGAAGTGCCACCTTAGTGCCAGCTTGGCACTGCCAAGCTGCCCAAGTGGCATTACCAGCTGGCATGGGGACTTCCAGTTTGGCACTGCCAAGCTGTCATTTTTGCATGTGTGTGAGTGATTGAGCCGGGTTTGCTTGCTGTGGGTGTTGGGGGGCAGGAACCTCGAGCGAAATTCTCCTACCCGCCCCGCCACATTTCTGCCCCGATCCGCCGGCGGGATGCTCCGTTACACCGGCCGGTCAATGGGGTTTCCCATTGTGGGGCAGCCCCACGCCGTCGGGAAACCCCCGGGCGCCGGCAAAACGGAGACTCCCGCCGGCGGAGAATGACGCCCCTCATTTGGGTTGAGCAGAGGTTGGGGATTGTTTCGGGATCTTGGAGATCGGGATGCCATTTAAAAATGGTGTCCCGATCTCTCGCTACAATGGGAACTCCCAGCGAGTGGAGGGCCCCATTGTACAAAACGGGGCACTGCGAGCACCAGGAAACACGCGGCTAAACGCGGTCATTATGGGACTTTGGGAGAATTACACCCAGGATTATGGTTTATTTGACAGTAATCTCAAATCTGAATCCCACCTATATTCCCATTAACCTATCTCCCCCCTTGCTTACCACAAATCTATCCACCTCTGCCTTAAAAATATTCAAAGACTCTTTCTGTTTCCACCACTTTTTCCAAGGAGGGAGTTCCACCAACTCCTGACACTGACCTGTCATTCATTCTCCAATGCTGACTGGGCTATGGTGAATTTCGGGTTTGTATTTCAGATTTCCAGCAATTAACAATTACTGCATTTTCAAATGAATTCAATGATGGTTAAATGTTTTGCATCGAGCGACATGAAAAGTTGTTAATACAATGCATGCTTATTCATAAATGCACGTTTGTTCACTGATTTGTAGAATTATTTCCTTGACTAATAAACCCCGCTGTTTGAAATTCAAAAGTAAATCATAACAACATTTGAAGGGAGAAAGGAATAATTCGTCCAATCAGACTCGGAACATTAGTGATCCTGTATTGCAGGGTTTCCGAAACTGGGTTCTGGGGATACATCGAGGGGTTCCGGGCTAGACCAGGCTGACAAATTTGAAAAGTGCTACCAAGCTCCTTGTCCTATCTGAGGTGGACGCCTCCGGATTCCAGCCACTGATTGGACAAGCTGGAAACGACACTAAAGTAAGGCCAGAATTCTCTCCGATGTTGGCAACGGCCAAAGTCGAGCAGGAGGAGCAGCGTTGATTCAGCTGACGGCAATGGCGGCTTTCTCTGCTGCTCTGGAGAAAAGTACAGCTATTCAGCTATAGTGTACTTCACTCTCCTATTCTCAAGAAACCAGACTGAGTTTCTTTGGAGTTACAAACAACGCCTTTCTTCGAGCTAGCAAGGGCTTGTCACGTTCCGACTTGGCACGCCAGAGAGTCCTGATTCAAGAATTACACAGTCAGTTATACTTCAGATTCAAAGATGTGCAGGTTAGATGGATTGGCCATGCTAAAATAAATTGCCCCTTAGTGTCCAAAGATGTGCAGTTGTGTAGGGTTACAGGGTTCCGGGGAAAGGGTGGGAGAGTGGGCCTCAGTATAGAATCATATAAATCATCAAATCTCTACAATGCAGAAGGAGGTCATTCCGCCCATCAAGTCTGCACCAACCCTCTGAAAGAGCATCCTACCTAGGCCAATTCCCCTGTAATCCCATAACCTCACCTAACCTTTGGACACCAAGGGGCAGGTTAGCATAGCCAATCCACCTAACTTGCACATCTTTGGACTGTGAGATGAAACCGGAGCACCCGGAAGAAACCCACACAGACACAGTGAGAATGTGCAAACTCCGCACAGACGCAGGGAGAATATGCAAAGTCCACAAAGACAGTCACCCAAGGTTAGAATTGAACCCGGGTCCCGTTGAGGCAGAAGTGCTAACCACAGAAGTGCCAAGGTTGGTGCAGGCTTGATGGGAGAATGGCCTCCTGCAGCACAGTAAGGATTCTATTCAATTACAAGAAATTAGCATTTACCTGTCAGTTATTACTGGTTATCTATGTCCAGTCACAGCTATTATTAGGTTTATATCAGTGCCATGTGAGTGTCCCTATAAGAAATGTTTTTGTCTTATCACATGGCTTCAGTGATGTCATTGTGTGGGTGGAGTTGGGCTGTGGCCCTGCGAGTTTTTACTTTCACTTTGGGTTGGGAGCTGGCCGTGGCTCTGAGTTTTACTTTCGCTTTGAGTTTGGACTGGTTGTACTGCACAGATTGAAAAGAAGGGTTTCTCTATCTTCATTTTAAAAGCTGTCTCCAGACTGCTTGATAACTTAAAAGAGATAATTGCTTTCTGGAAACAATTCAGACCTGCTGTTTGGAAAGGAAAGAAGAGCATCAATACCAAGTCTTATATCAGTAAGAGGGCCGTGCGCTGGGCCACACCTTTGAGAAGGTGGTTCTAGTTTTTACTTGGATCTTGTTATTTTTCTAAACCCTGGCCCATAACAATAGTCTGTGAGAACAATAAGCCAATCCTAACATAGGCACATCTACTTAATTCGAATGTCCAATCAATACAAAGACACGTACATGCTGTTCTCTAATATTAATCTCCGATTTCTAGTTATCAGGCCTGTGCTTATCAATGACCTCTTCTACTCGACTCTCCTAACTTATAATGCCTGTCCCAAGATAATAATGTTTCAGCAATAAACAGTGCTTTGTGACAGTGCCTTCCTTTCTGTGTACTCCAGACAATTTGGCAGCAGAGCAAAATGGTGAACAATCCCACACTGTTATTTCCATCCTTGAGAATGACCATCTGTAGCTTCCCTATCCTGGGGACCCCTCACCAGTAAGAAGTGTCCTTGGGGTGTATTTCTGCAGCTAAGTAGGTTGTGTCTCACACATCGATAAAGAAGAATGTTAGCTCCTTCAGCACTTACTTGATATCTAGAGTTTTAAAACTAATTCCGATATGACGTCTAGAACTACCCCCCCTTTCAACCTCCATTTGTCTGGGACTTAAAAAAAGAAACTTCCAGTCACAGGTGCCACGGCGTATCGCTGGCGGGTGGCCTTGGAGTCGCCCACCAAACCATCAACTCAGACCTTGAGGCGCCAGGCCCCCACTCCCTCAGCATACAATTAGCAAACCAGGAAAGTCTTCACTCACATGCACCTCCAGCATCCTTGCACCCTCTGCAGCCAGTGGCACTACGCTTGCATCAAGTTGACACCCCTGGCATTACTCTGTAATCAAGCTGGCACTTCCCTGGCATTACCCTGGCACTACCGTGGAATCAATTTGGTCCTACTCTGGCCTTACCCTGGCATGACCATGGAATTAAGGTGGTACTTCTCTGGCATTACCCTGGCACTACCCTCTCTCCCTGAGCACTGCACTCACCTCTGAGCTTCCCTGGGAGTATATCTTGCCAGGAGCACGCTTTCTGTGACCAGTCGTGCTGGCCCCCATTCTGACATCACGTCACAGTGCATGGATTTTTTGACATGTGGGGAATCGTTTCGGATAATGGGTCTGATAATTATATGATGGGTCGGAGAATCGCCGGGGGCTGGCGTGAATCCCGCCCCCGCCGGTTGCCGAAGTCTCCGGCACCGGATATTCGGCGGGGGCGGGAATCGCGGCGCGCCGGTTGGCGGGCCCCCCCCGTGCGATTCTCCGGCTCGGATGGGCCAAAGTCCCGCCGCTAAAATGCCTGTCCCGCCGGCGTGGATTAAACCACCTGCCTTACCGGCGGGACAAGGCGGCGCGGGCAGGCTCCGGGGTCCTCGGGAGGGCGCGGGGCGATCTGGCCCTGAGGGGTGCCCCCACGGTGGCCTGGCCCGCGATCGGGGCCCACCGATCCGCGGGCGGGCCTGTGCCGTGGGGGCACTCTTTCCCTTCCGCCTTCGCCACGGTCTCCACCATGGCGGAGGCGGAAGAGACTCCCTCCACTGCACATGCGCGGGACTGCCGTCAGTGGCCGCTAATGCTCCCGCGCATGCGCCGCCCGGAGATCTCAGTTCCGCGCCAGCTGGCGGGGCACCAAAGGCCTTTTCCGCCAGCTGGCGGGGGGGAAATTCGTCCGGCGCCGACCTAGCCCCTTAAGGATGGGGCTCGGCCCCCAAAGATGCGGAGCGTTTTGCACCTTTGGGGCGGCGCGATGCCTGACTGATTTGCGCCGTTTTGGGCACCAGTCGGCGGACATCGCGCCGTTTCCGGAGAATTTCGCCCGAGGTTCCTGACATTCATCATTGACAAGGAGAGGACGCAATTACGTCCTGGTTTGAAGTTATGAAGCGCAACTTTAGACTTCATGTGATATCTTCCACTCCTGTGAACAAAGCTGCCTGATGCAAATGGAAGCAGAAAATCCCAGCCTCAGTCTTCAAATTTCTAGCTCAGCTTGAGAGATAACAATGGTGCGAGGTACAGCGGCCAACAAAGTGATGGAGAGAGCAAGAAATTTAGTGAGTGTGGAAGTGGCCATCAGGCAGGAGTGAAGGGGCGAGCTGGCCTCGGAGTGGGAGTGAGAGCATAGCAAGGTGAAAATGGGGCGAGGGTTGGGATGGGAGGGAGAATGAGGTCACGGGCATGTGAGAAAGAGAGTTGAGGTTGTGTGTGTGTGTGTCTAAGAGAGAGAGGTGTATGTGGGTCAGAGAGAGAGATATGCATGTGCCAGAGAGAGAGGTGAGTGTTTGTGTGTGTGTGAGAAAGTTAGAGGCGAAATTGTGAATAAGTATTTTACAGAGAGAAAGAGGTGAGAGTGTGTGAGGGGAGCGAGGGGTGAGCATGTGTGAGAGAGAGGTGAGTGTGTGTGAGAGAAAGAAGTATATGAGCGAGAGAGAGAGAGAGAGAGAGAGGTGAGAGTGAGTGCATTATCTGTGCGAGTGTGAGTCTGTGTGTGTCTGGGAGATGTGAGGGTTCATCATGGGCGGGATTCTCCGATTTCGCGCCGGGTCGGAGAATTGACGGGGGTGGGGGGGTGGCGAGAATTGCGCCACGCCGCTCCGACTCCGGGCTGCCTATTATCCGACGACCGGAGCATTGGCGGCAATCGCGCCCGCGGCGTCGCCGCTGCGCCGGTTGGGGGCTGTTGAAAGTGCCCCCCCCCCCCGCCCCCGGCGATTCTCTGCGCCTCGACGAGCCGAGTGTCCGCTGGCGTGCATAATGTATGGTCCTACCCGGTGGGACCTCGAAGTTCTGGCTGCGGAGGCCGTCCTGGTGGGGGACAGAAGGATCCGACTCCGGGGCTGACCTCCATGGTGGCCAGGCCCGTGATCAGGGCCTACCGATCGGCGGGCGGGCTAATTCCGGTGGGGGGGGGCATGTCCCTCTGTGTCGGGCCCCTGTAGGGCTCCGCCATATTGCCCGGGGGCCAGCGCGGAGACGGCAACCCACACGCATGTGCGGGTCCGCACATCCGTGCCACAGCCGGAGCGGGTCTGCGACGCGCCGGAGCAGCCCCCTAGGAAGGGGTGAATGCCTGGGCCTGGAGGCCTGTTGGCGCTGGAGTCGCTGGAGCTGGTTTTGAAGCCGGGGTCAACACTTGGCCAGGATTTCAGAGAATCCCAGCCCATGTGTTCGATATGAGAATCCAGCTTTCCACAGCACTCCCGATATTAAACAAACTTGTGAATCAAAGGAGCAGCATCACTCCTCCCATTCAAAATGACAAAAACGTGAGACTTGAGTACCGTTTTTAATAAGAGAACTTTTTAATTGTAATAAATATACATGTGAGAAATAGAAAAGACTTCTATAAATTTGTTTTTGTAAGTTTGTACCTATTAAGTAAAAACAATCAATGTTTTGTGGTTTAATCTTCAGCAAAATCAAAATTTTTCTCAGGGGTTCCATCAGTGCTCTTGGGAGGTCCAAAGGGTGCAGTGGCTGGAAAGGTTTAGCAAACCCCTGCTTTATTGGGTTGTTTTACTGCCCTTAGTTCCACCAATTCCGCACAATGTAATAAATGCATTAATTCTATCCTGGAACCACCTATTGGAGTTTCTGGGGTGATGCCACAATCCCAGTGATTTGCAGACGCCTGTGGATTTCATCTCAGGAAATTAGGAGTGTCCAGCCAGTCATTTTTAGTTACAGAACATATTGGGCCCCGTGCCCAAAATGCTGCAAGTGGGAGACTATGGAATCAGCTCCTTGAAGCCTGCCACATATTCTAGGAGAAGCAGTTGAGTAAATTACTGAAGCTCCCGGTGCAGGGGAACTGCCCTGTTGAGATATCAGGATTCGGTGTCAGATCATGAGAGTGCCTTCAAGAAGTGAGGCAAAAAGAGACCCCTGATAATATGCATTTCAAGCCTTTTAAGCTGGAGATTTGGAAACCGCTTTACTGGTCATTAATAGCAGCCTCCGCTCCCGGCCTGTCCATGAGCTGGAAAGCCCCTCCAGCGACAATTATTGCTACTGGCACTGGTCCCTCCCGAAGAGTTGCAGAAAGCCAGGCACTTTTCATTCTGCGGTAGTTCCACCTCATTTAATTACAGCTCTTCCACTGAAGCCTTGACTGTTGTCAGTGGCAGTCCAGTACTTTAAAGGAACCATTTTATAATTGCATGTAGGTTTGTGCTTGTGGAAGAGTTAATCACTATCCTCTGGCACACACTGAAAATTGCTTCTGTTGATGTCAGACTAAGCTGTGATTTTTCCTTCCAGTCTGTCAACAATCGCTGTCGAACTCGTGGACTGACAATGCCAACTTTGGCGAGTTACCAGGAGATCGACACGAGTGGAATAATGACCCAACAAGGATTTGAGGAGGAGGATGGGGGGGGTTTCCTCCGGGTGCTCTGCTTTCCCACAGTCCAAAGATGTGCAGATTAGGTGGATTGGTCATGATAAATTGCCCCTTAGTATCCGGGGATGTGCGGGTTAGGTTTCAGGGTTACGGGGTTAGGGTGGGGTGGATGGAGGAGTGGAAATGGGTGAAGTGCTCTTTCGGAGGGTCGGTGCAATCTTGATTGGCCGAATGGCCCCCTTCTGCACTGTAGGCAAAATTAAAATCTCCCCCAATGTATCACGGAAGGCAATTTACACCTTTGCCGCATTTATTGAGAGGGATGTGCACAAGCCTTTGTTTTAAATAAAATCAAGTGAGGGTATGAAAAATAAACTGGATCAGTAGCTTTTATTAGGACTTTTGTGGAGGACCTCTTGTACATGTTTGAAAAGCATGTAAAACAGCATGTATCTTCTGAAAATAGAAATTATGTCAAGCTGATGGTACTTGGAGCAAATGTTTCTGACATCCTTGAGTGAAAACAGTTCTTGCAAAGTATATTTTGTGACAGCACTTGTCTCACTACATGCTAATGCTAATATGGTTCACTTATTTGAGGCCAACTTGTTCTTTCCCATCCTTTGTACTTTTAAAAGAGTTCAGCACCATAGTAATATATAGAAAAAAATCGCTAGGCATAAAAACAGGTAACCATAATGTTTCTTTTGTAAGAATAATGATGCATGTTGAGATCAGCTCCATCACAGACGTATGAACAAAGTGTGAAAATAATATAATACTTCACGTCTGAAAAGTAATTACTTGTACAGAGGAGTTTAACTTAGTTAAGGAGGTATAAAGTAGGAGTCTTGGCAATGGGCTGATCTGCCCCTTACATCATGGGTTTATTCTACGATCTTGCACTCTCAACATGTGGCCTGAGAAATGATGGTAAAATGGTGTCATGCCATCACTGACCTGAGCTTTATTTGAAAGTTGCTCCCTGCTGAATACATAACAATATGGAAAATTGCCCAGGCATGTGCTGCCCATAAAAATCAGGCCAAATCAATCCAGCCAATTACTGTCCCATCAGTCTACTCACGATCATCAGCAAAGTGATGGAAGTTGTTTCCGACAGTGCTATCAAGCGGCACTTACACAGCAATAACCTACTCACTGATGCTCAATTTGGGTTTCACCTGGGGCCAATTGCCTCCTGACCTCATTCCCACCTTGGTCCAAACATGGACAAAAGAGCTGAATTCAAGAGGTAAGGGGAGGTGAATTCAAGAGGTGGCATCAGGGCAGCATGTGACAGAGTGTCACTTTAAGGAGCCTAAGTAAAAGTGAAGTCAATGGGAAATGGGGTTGGGGGGAACTCGTCACTGCTTTTGGAGTCATTCCTAGCACAAATGAAGATGGCTGTTGATGTTGGAGCTCAATCATCTCAGCCCTAGGATATTACTGAACATGTTCCTTAGGTGAGTGTAATAGGCCCAGCCATCTTCAGCTGCTTCATTGATGACTATCCCTACATCATAAGGTCAGATGTGGGGATCTTCGCTTGAAATGTGCTCAGTGCTATTCGTAACTGCTTAGATACTGACGTAGTCTGTTACAACAAGGAGCAAGACCTGGACAATATTCAGGCTTGGGCTGGTAAGTGGCAAGTAACATTCATGGCACACAAGTGCCAGGTAATGATCATCTCCAACAAGAGAGAACCTAACCATCTCACTTTGACAAACAAACAATGACATTACCATCACTGAATCCCCCACTATCAACATCCTGGGGTTACAATTGACCAAAATCCAACTCGACTAGCCACATAAATACTGTGACTATAAGAAGCAGGACAGACACTAGGAATTCTGCAGTGAGCAACTTTCCCTGACTCTCAAAAGCCTGTCCACCATCGACAAGGCACGCATCAGGAGTATGATGGAATATTTTCCATTTGCCTGGATGAGTGCAGCTCCAACAAGCTCAAGAAGCTTGATATCATCCAGGAGAAAGCAGCCCACATGATTGGCACCCCTTGTATAATAATAATAATAATCTTTATTGGTGTCACAGGTAGGCTTACATTCACACTGCAATGAAGTTACTGTGAAAATTCCCTAGTCGCCACACTCCAGATCTCCACGCAGCTCCGGCTGCCGCTACGGGGCCCTGCACTTCCCGCCGCGGGTCCGCGCATGCGCACGGCGGCCGCCTGCGGTGCCGGCCCCGCACGACATGGCAGACCCACACAGCGGGTCGGCGCCGAAGACGTAGGGCCGCCCATATCACGCACACCCAGATCGGTGGCCCCCGATCGCGGGCCTGGCCTTCGTGGAGGCCCCGCCCTGGTGACGGATCCACCCCGCCCACCCACCAGGATGGCCACCGCAGCCGCGACTCCAAGCTGTCGCCGGGTGGAGCCATACGTGAACCATGGCGGCGGGAACTCGGGCGGTCATCCACGGAGAATCATCATAGGGGCCTCTTTCAATGGCCCCCAACCGTCGCTGCGTCGACTGCGCGACTGGCGGCGATTCTCCGGTCGCTGGAGAATTGCGGGAAGGCGTCGGACCAATCACGGGAAGGCGTCGGACCCGATCGCACGTCCGATGTCCCATTCTCCGCCCCCGTGCCGAGCGCGATTGCGGCACGGAGGCTCGGAGAATCCCGGCGCACGTCTTTCAGGACACCTGGAGGAAATCCACACAGACACGCAGAGAACGTGCAGACTCCACACAGACAGTGATCCAAGCCGGAATCGAACATGGGAACCTGGCATTGTGAAGCAACAGTGCTAACTACTGTACTACCGTGCTGCCCCTTACTCCATCTCTCCACTACTAGTGCACAGTGGCAGCAGTGTGTACAATCTTCAAAATGCATTTCAGCCCCTCACCTGCACTCCTTAGTAAGCACCTTCCAACTCTGTGACCTTTACCATCTAGCAGGATGAGGAAAGTAGACACATGGGAAAACCATCACTTGCAAATTCCTCTCCAAGCTCGACACGATCTTCACTATATCACCATTTACTGTCCTGGGGTCCTAACAATATTATGAATGTGTTTTTTTATTCATTTAGGGGATGTGTGTGTCGCTGGTTAGGCCAACATTTATTGCCCGTCCCTCGTTGCCCTTCAGAAGTTGGTGGTGAGTTGCCTTCATGAACCGCTGCAGTCCTTGAGGTGTAGGTACACCCACTGTGCTGTTTGGGAGAGAGTTTCAGGATGTTGCACCAGCGACAATGAAGGAACGGCAAAATATTTCCAAGTCAGGATGGTGAGCAACTTGGAGGGGATCCTCCAGGTGGTGGGGTCTAATTCACCTAACACGTACGTCTCTCGGGACTTGTGGGAGGAAACCGGAGCGCCCGGAGGAAACCCACGCCGACACAGGGTGAACGTGCAGACTCCGCACAGACAGTGACCCAAGCGGGAATCGAACCTGCGAACTGACGCTGTGAAGCAACAGTGCTAACCACTGAGCTACCGTGAGTAAGTACCACTTGATAGCACTGTTGATGACTCCATCCATCACTTTTCTGATGATGGAGATTAGACTGCTAGGGCAGTAATTGGCTGGGTTGGATTTGTCCTGTTTTGCATGTACAGGACACAGCTGGGCAATTTTCCACATTGCCAGGTAGATTCTAGTGTTTTAGCTATACTGGAGCAGGGGTGATGGCTTAGGGGTGTGGCAAGTTCTGGAGCACAAGTCTTCATTACTACTGCCGGAATATTGTCAGGGCCCACAGCCTTTTCAGTATCCAGTGCCGTCATCCGTTTCTTGATATCTCGTGGAGTGAATCATATTGGCTGAAGACTGACATCTATGATGCTGGAGACCTCCGGAGAAGACCGAGATGGATCATCCACTCGGCACTTCTAGCTGAAGATCTTTGCGATTGTCGCAGCCCTGTCTTTTGCACATATGTGCTGGGCTCCTCCTGCATTGAGAATGAGGATATTTGTGGAGCCTCTTCCTCCAATGAGTCGTTTGATTGTCCATCACCATTAATGGCTGGATGTGACAGGACTGCAGAGCTCAGATCTGATGTGTTTGTTGTGGAATGCACCTGCAGCAGTTCAAGTGGCTCACCACCTTCTCCAGGCTATTTAGGGATGGGCAAGAAATGCAGGCCTTGCATGTGCACTCACATCCCATGAAAGAATAAATAGAGAGTAGGCATAAATGGGTCTTTTTCTGGTTGGCAGGATGTGACGTGTGATGTGTCACAGCGATCAGTGCTACTGCCTCTATCAGTAATTTATATAAATGACTTGGATGAAGGGACTGAAGGCATGTGTAGTATCTCACACGGGCACCTGGGACCAGGTTGATTATGGTCCCATGTGGCTCGAGGGGTATGCACTGCTCTGTTAACTATGGGGCTGGGACTGTTTTATATAAGGTCAGCCTGACTAGAATAGGCGTCCAGAGAGAAAGGACCAGTGAACCCGAACCAGGTCCTGTGTGTGTATACGTTTCAGTTGTGAATAAACCAGTATTTGTACTCGACTGACTCCAGTTGCTAAACTTGCTGGTGAGTAAATTGTGAGAGGACATAAGGAGGTTACAAAGGGACATGAAAAGGTTAAGTGAGTGAGAAAAATCTGGCAAGAGGAGTGCAATGTGGGCAAATGTGAAATTGTCCATTTTGAAAGAAAGAATAAAAAATAAGCTTATTACCTAAATAGTGAGAGATTGCAGAGCTCTGTGGTGCAGAGGGATCTGGGTGTCCTAGTGCATAAATCACAAAACGCTAATACATAGGTACAGCAAGTAATCACGCCGCGCCGGATGGCGGGCCCCCCCCCGCGATTCTCCGGCCCGGATGGGCCGAAGTCCCGCCGCTAAAATGCCTGTCCCACCGGCGTAGATTAAACCACCTACCTTACCGGCGGGACAAGGCGGCGCGGGTGGGCTCCGGGGTCCTGGGGGGGGGCGTGGGGCGAACTGGCCCCGGGGGGTGCCCCCACGGTGGGCTGGCCCGCGATCGGGGCCCACTGATCCGTGGGCGGGCCTGTGCCGTGGGGGCACTCTTTCCCTTCTGCCTCCGCCACGGTCTCCACCATGGCGGAGGCAGAAGAGACTCCCTCCAATGCGCATGCGCGGGAATGCCGTCAGCGGCCGCTAACGCTCCCGCGCATGCGCCGCCCGGAGATGTCATTTCTGCGCCAGCTTGCGGGGCACCAAAGGCCTTTTCCGCCAGCTGGCGGGGCGGAAATTCGTCCGGCGTGGGCCTAGCCCCTAAAGGTTGGGGCTCGGCCCCCAAAGATGCGGAGCATTCCGCACCTTTGGGGCGGCGCAATGCCCGACTGATTTGCGCCGTTTTGGGTGCCAGTCGGCGGACATCGCGCCGTTTCCGGAGAATTTCGCCCCATATGTACGGAAGGATATTGGGTGGGATTCTCCCAACGGGAGTCTAAGTGCCGACGCCAGAGTGAAAACCGGAGTGTTTTACTCCGGCGTCGGCGCCCGTTCCCAGGCCCCTATTCTCCCCCCTCTCTGGGGCTAACAGGGGCGTCACGCGATTTACGGGGGGGCGCCTCGGCGCAGCGTCAGAGACCTGGCGCTGCATAAAAGACGCGGCCCCTTGGGTCCCGCGCATGCGCAGTTGGGCCGGCGCCAACTAGCGCATGCACAGTGGCCGTCCTCCCCCAGGCACAAACATGGCGGATGGATCCAAGCTCGCCGGCGGAAGAAAGAAGGCCCACCAACAGAGAGGCCGGCCAATCGGTTGGTCCCGATCGCTTACCAGGCCACTCGGAGGCCCCCTCCAGGAACGGAGCCCCCCTTCCCCACCCCACAGGCCACCCCCACAAGCCTTCGCGACGAGTACCCACCGGCAGCGACCAGGTGTGGATGGCGCCAATGGGACTAGGCCGTTTACGCGCGGCCGCTCGGCCCATACGGGACGGAGAATCGCCACTCGCCGATTGCAGTGATTCTCCGAGCGGCCCGGCATGATTTGCGCGCCGCTCGTTTCAGGGGGGTGGGAGAATCACGTGCGGGGGTCGGGGTAGCGTGGCGCGATTTGCGCGGCGCCCCGGCGATTCTTTCACCCGGCCGGTGGGGGGGGGGGGGGGAATACCGCCCATAAATGCATTATAAGTGGTTCAAACGTTCACTCGACTAATACCTGAAATGGACAGGTCGTCTTATGAGGAAAGGTTGTAGATGTTAGGATTATATCCATTAGAATTTAGAAGACTAAGAGGCGACTTGATCAAAACCTTGAAGATCCTGAGGGGGATTGACAGGGTAAAAGTGGAGAGGATGGTTCCTCTTGTCGGAGAATCTAGAATTAGGGGTCACTGTTTAAAAATAATGGATTTCTCATTTAAGACAGAGATTCAGAGAATTTTTTCTCTCAGAGGGTCCTGAGTCTCTGGAACTCTTTTCCTCAAAAGGCAGTGGAAGCAGAGTAATTGACTATGTTTAAGGCACAGCTAGGTCGATTCTTGATTAAGAAAGGGGTGAAAAGTTATTGGGTGTCGGCAGCAATGTGGGATTGAGGTTACAATCAGATCAGCCATGACGTTATTGAATGGCGGAGCAGGCTCGAGGGGCCGAGTGGCCTACTCCTGTTCCTAACTCATATCTTTGCATGAAAAATACGTGAAAGTTGTATTATCCTCCGTAAAACATGGCAGGCTACTATTCCAGTACAAACAGTCATGTCAAAGGTATTCAACCCTTGAAGATGGGAACTACATGTGTTCGCAAAATGGCCCTTTCACCTTTGCATTTAAATCTGTCTTGAATAAATGTCAGGGCAATCTCAACCAAAGATGGCGACACACAGCACAAAACACTCTTAATTTGGCAGTCTTACTCTGTGCTTTCACAGAATCTTTAGTGTAATGCAGTGCTGTGTAGAAACTGGAAAATGTCACTGACATAATAAGAGTTATCTAATGATACTCCTAATATCCTCGTCTGATAAATTCAAAAATAATAGGAATGATTACATTGAATGTAAATGAGTAGTATGCTTTGACTATGTTCAATCCAATTTGCATCTAAAGCAAAGGCTCTCTATCCGGCCTAACTTCTGGCTCATAAACCTGGCCAAGTCACATGGCCAGCCCACCTCCCAATTTTAATTTTCAAATGTGGGCAGTGAACAGTTTCTATTTTAACTCTATTTTGATTGAAATAGAAATAAAACAGAACCATCTCACTATTCTGTCACAATGCTTGCTTTTAACTTCGCTTCTATTATAACATTGAATAAATATTCTTCGTTGTAAGGACACTGGGCAGAATTTTCCATTCTCTGCACAGAGTGCTGGCTGAGGCGAGAAAAGTGGTGTGCAGCTCGCAGGCTGCAAGGCCGGTTTTTCTCTCTAGATAATCCAGCATTTGTGCAGACAAAATCTGGAGGTACAGCCCACGCTGTCACACTGGCGGGGCGGGGCCGGAGAAACGCGGGATACTCGAGATCGGGCCACCGATCACAGGAATACCCCACACATGCATGGAGACTCCTCCCCCCCCCCCCCGACACAGGGAAACCCCCCACATGCACAAGTGAACCCCCGACATGCACAATGAGAACTCCCCGAACTGACATGGGATACCACCACCCCAATGGAGATCCCCAAAGAGACCTTCTGGCATTGACACCTGACACATTGAAACTGCCCCCTGGCAGTCCCCTCTGGCACTTCCCCCTGCCAGTTTGCAGTACCAACGTGCCGGGGTAGTTCCAGGTTTCCAGGGCAGCACTGTCCAGGCATATCCCTCCACCCCCTCCCCCCACCCACCCCCCGGGGGCTATGATTACTGGTGTGCCCCCGGAGGTTTCCCATCACCTAGTTCTCGTTTTTGAAAACCGGTTGTAAACCTCGTCGATGGGACGGGGAATTTCCTAATGTGGCGGGTCATAATGGTGGGGAACACTGCTAATTACATTTAAATGTTTTGAAATGAGGTCCCCAACTTTCCAGCGTGGGAACCTCGTGATGTCACCGGCAGGGTAGGAAGAATCAGAAAATGAGATCTCGCCGGCGAGAATCTCGTTTTCCAAGTCTCGCGGTATTTCGCACACACCTCGGATGTTTGTTCTCGTGGCGAACATGAGAAAGAGGTGAACATGTTGGGTGTACTCATCGTCAGAATCGACAAAGGCCTGAATTTTCACGGGGATGGAGAGGATCTTCAGCTTAGCCAAAACGGCAGCAGAACACCGATTCTGGAGGTCCTCCCCGCAAACCCCGCACCCACCATTTTTATCGGTGAGGGTGCGGGTATAGATGCAGGCAGGTTGCAGTTTGCACACACATAGTTTATGGGGACAGCTACATATGTAAAAGTGCAACTGTCTTCAAACAGATCCAATTTACGCAAGTAGATTGTCCAAAACACAACCTGTGGGCTATACATTTTTCCAGAGAAGGTCTAAGCCTATCAAAGTTCTTTGGAGAGATAGGGTACCATTCTGGAAAGATGTCCTTTCAAAGATGTCAAGTGCTCTTTGAGATTGTTGAAAGTTTTTTTTACCCAATTCTTTTTTTCCCCAATTAAGAGGCAATTTAACATGGCCAACCCATCTAACCTGCACATCTTTGGGTTGTGGGGGTGAGATTCATGCAGACATGGAGACAATGTGTAAACCCCACACAGACCCGGGGCCTGGGATTGTTGAAAGTAGACATGAATGTGCATAGAAAAGTGGATGAGCTCAATGGAAATGCCAAGCTGTCAAAGTATTTAAATCACCTGCCCTTTAAGTAAAGAAAGTCTGCAGTTTTTTAAAAAGTGCTTGCTATTTCACTCTATTGGTTGCTATGTCACTTTATTGGTTGATATAATTACAAGGACTATCATCATAGGATTTATCACAATGGGGTGTCTGTCAGTTTACAGTTTGATTGGCCACTCCAATCTTTAATGTGGGGTTGTGAATACAAATGCTTGTTTTATAAAGGGTTAAGTATTTTAAGGAAACATTTGTTTTATAAGAAATTAAGTAGTTGAAACAATTTAAATGTAGTGAATTTTTCAAATTATTTTTTTTTCCAATTAAGAGGCAATGTAGCATGGCCAGTCCACCTACTCTGCACATCTTTGGGTTGTGGGGGTGAGACCCACGCAGACACGGGGATAATGTGAAAACTCCACAAGAACAGTGACCCTGGGCCGAGATCGAACCCGGGTCCTCGGCATCGTGAGGCAGCAGTGCTAACCACTGCACCATCATGTCACCCTGTGAATGTTTTTTTATGAATGAGAGGCTTGGTTTTAAATGATGATGTCATAAATAGACACAGAACTGTATTTATTTCAGCTCTGCATGGGCCCTTGGGTCTGCCAATGGTGAATAGTTGGTGAGCTGCAACAGAGGGTGCTCAGGCAAAGCTAAGTTGGTGGGTGGCATGTGTTGGCATAAGTTGGTACTAAATTAAAATGGGAACTATAAAGGGCCATGTGGCATTGGTTGGCTTGTTGGGTATGAGAAGCCAAGGGTAAGAATATCATTTTGGAATTGTATAAACCACTGGTAAGGCCATAACTGAAGTATTGTGTGCAGTTCTGGTAACCACATTACAGGAAGAGAGTGCAGAAAAGGTTTACAGGAATGTTGCCAGGGCTAGAAAAGTGTAGCTCTGAGGAGAGATTGGATAGGTTGGGGTAATTTTCTTTGTTCTTTCTGGATGTGTAGAAGATTTTAGTTTAGATGGACAGCATGGTCGGCGCAGGCTTGGAGGGCCGAAGGGCCTGTTCCTGTGCTGTACTTTTCTTTGTTCTTTGTTCTTATTTTCCTTGTAACAGAGAAGGCTGAGGGGTGACTTAATTGAGGTGTTCACAATTATGAGGGGAAGTAACAGAGTGGGCAGTGATAAAATAATTTCCCTTGGTGGAAAATTCAAGAACCAGGGGACAGAGATTCAAGATAATTGGCAGGAGGTGTAGCGGGGACATGAGGAAGGACTTCTTTACAGAGAGGGTAGTGGGAGTCTGGAATTTGCTGCCTGAGTTGGTGGTGGAGGCAGGGACCCTAAACTCTTTTAAAAGGTTCCTGGATCTGCCCCTTAAGTGCTCTGAGCTACAGGGCAATGGACTGGGTGCAGGAAGCTGGGATTATAAAGGGCATCTAGGTGTCATCAGGCTGGCATGGACACGATGGGCAAAATGGCCTCCTTCTATGCTGTAACTTTTCTATGGTTTCTATGGTGAGTGTGTATAGGGTCATAGGTTGGCGTGGAGCATATGAGAGGCCATAGACCTGGGTAGAGGGGCACGAAGTGGCATGAGTTGGCATAGATGGGCATGGGGAGTGTGTGGTGGGGATGAGGGGTTGAGAGCTAGAGGGCTGTTTTTTGGTCCATTCTTTTTCTGACTGATCCTGGAGCACTGAGGCCAATCTTTCACTCACGCCTGCACCTGGCATCCCCTCTGTTTCCGAGGTATGGACGGGCTTGGCCTCTGTTAACACCCTCCCCCTCCCCCCCACCCCACCCTACTATCTCCCTCCCTACCTCTGAAAATCATGGCCTAAGTTTTTGCTGGATGTTTTCCAGGTGTGTTTTCAAGCAAATATATTGTTATGCTCAGCAATAAAGTATTTTTCTTTAAATAAGGGCAGCCAGAGTTATTTCCTTGATAAGCCACTCACCGTATGTTCTTTGGTAGGTAGACAAAGGGGTGTCATCTTTCAGCAGCCAAGTGAAATTCCAGGTAGTCAGATTGTTATTTGCAATCCACTTGTTTTCTTCAGATTGAGGCATTCCCGGAACTGCAAACACAAAGGACATAATTGATATTGTTTAAAGTTGTAACACTTTAAACAAAACAGGGGCATCTCAATGTCAATGCTTCCTGCAAAGTACCGGTAATTATTGGACAGTTAGCATAGCCATCCAGACACTTTCTTCAGAAGTTTCACTCCCTCACCGGTAACGATAAACAATTGGTATTTCTTGAGGCTTTGGAGAGTTAGTGATTTGCAAGCCCTTGGAAGAACTCTTCACCTTTTGCCGCCTGATGTACTACTTGACTGATTAATGAATTATTTCTCCCTCGGCCGCTTAATAATAATAATAAAAATAATCTTTATTATTGTCACAAGTAGACTTACATTAACACTGCAATGAAGTTATTGTGAAAAGCCCCTAGTCGCCACGGTGTCTGATCGGGTACACTGAAGGAGAATTCTGAATCTCCCAAATTACCTAACAGCACGTCCTTCGGGACCTGTGGGGGGAAACCCACGCAGGCACGAGGAGAATGCGCAGACTCCGCACAGACAGTGACCCAAGCCAGGCATCGAACCTGGGAGCCTGGCGCTGTGAAGCAACTGTGCTAACCACTGTGCTGTAATAATCAGCTGGAATCTCATTGCCATGGATAACTAGAATACTTTGTCAGCCCAGTCTTTCCACACAATGTTCAGGGCATGCTGGCGCATATTACAGCTGAAATATTCTTCATTCTGTTTTCTGTACTGCTCCAAAGCCTAGCTTTCAATAAAAACTCATCAGTAAGTCAGCATCAAATGCTACGCCAGCCTTTTTTGTCTTAGATGCCAGGAACTGAAGTTGCTACGCTGCACCAAATCACTGACAACAGGATTAGAGATCATTTATCTCTGTGATGTAAGGACACATGTTTTAGAAATACCTTGTGACAAGGAAAAGACAAGGACTATAAGAGCAAACTGCTACAAACCAAAGCAAACAACAATCATCATGGCCCAAGTGATGATGTGATTTAACAGCTTCGTGAATTTTCATGACTTGGCCAAACCAAAGTTTACTGAGCGAATATTTCTTCACCTTGTTCCTGTCCCTGTCCAATTTAGCAAAGGGCATTTTGAGATTTGCAACCTGACTTAACTGAACTCCATCCTTGCTGGCTCACAATGCGGACCTGATACCAGGCAATGTGAAAGTTAAAGGGCAGGCATAGAGGGCCAAATTAAACTTGTAACCTTGTCCTGAAATTAGTCATGTACTGTTTAGGTTCTGCCAGTAGTCAGAAGATAGTTATGAGCATGTTTTTATATTGTAGAGCACGTGTGGCTTAATGCACCACAGTGATGTGTTACATAATGGCAGGGCAGGCATTACAACTTTTACTGGGTTTGTTTGTTGACCTCAGCACTGCTGTCCAGGGAATTCACCAAATTCAGTCCTCATCCTGGTTCAGACGATTTAAGGATTTTTCATCCCAAAAAACACTCTTTTATGCCTGTCACTCAGTTCCGGAGGGATGATGAGCAGGTCAACGTTTGCCCACAGAAAGCGAGGTTACTGGAGACTTGAGGAGTGACTTGCCTCAGGGACTCTCCCTCTCCATCACCACAACCTCGGCAATGATCCGACAGGGACCCTGGGCGAAATTCTCTGGAAACGGCACGATGTCCGCCAACTGGCGCCCAAAACGGCGCAAATCAGTCGGGCATCACGCCGCCCCAAAGGTGCGGAATGCTCCGCATCTTTGGGGGCAGAGCCACAACCTTAAGGGGCTAGGCCCGCGCCGGACGAATTTCCGCCCCGCCAGCTGGCGGAAAAGGCCTTTGGTGCCCCGCCAGCTGGCACGGAAATGACATCTCCGGGCGGCGCATGCGCAGGAGCGTCAGCGGCCGCTGACGGCATTCCCGCGCATGCGCAGTGGAGAGAGTCTCTTGCGCCTCCGCCATGGTGGGGAACGTGGCGAAGGCGGAAGGAAAAGAGTGCCCCCACGGCACAGGCCCGCCCGCATATTGGTGTGCCCCGATCGCGGGCCAGGCCACCGTGGGGGCACCCCCCCAGGGCCAGATCGCCCCGCGCCCCCCCCCCCCCAGGACCCCGGAGCCTGCCCGTGCCACCTTGTCCCGCCGGTAAGAGAGGTGGTTTAATCTACGCCGGCGGGACAGGCATTTTAGCGGCGGGACTTTGGCCCATCCGGGCCGGAGAATCATGGGGGGTGGCCCGCCAACCGACGCGCCACAATTCCCGCCCCCGCCGAATATCCGGTGGTGGTGAATTCGGCAACCGCCGTGGGCGGGATTCACGCCAGCCCCTGGCGATTCTCCGACCTGGCGGGGGGGTCGGAGAATCTCGCCCCAGGTTTAGGCATGTAAACATGTTCCTGATAACAAGCTGGAGTAGCCCCAAAGAAATTCATCTACACAGCGAGGAGAATCATAAGTGCAATATTGTGTACCTGCAAGATTAATGGGCTAAGCGGTGCTATCAAAAAAAACCCTGAAGGTTAATGATGCCGATCACTATTTCTGCATAAAATCCGCAGCAATTTCAGGTGAGACAGATGCCTAGTTAAATGCGAATATCAGAAAGTTGCTTTCTCAGCTTCAAGAAAACAGCATTATGCTGACTGCCTCGCCAATGAAGTGCGTTGAACGTCGTGGAATGTTGCGTTTGTCACAGGTAAAGCAGTCACAGGTATTTCTTACAGTTTAATCACTCCCGCAGCTCGGGCTGGGAATCCACATTAAACTGTGTTACAATTAATTATGCAGCAAGAGGGTTAAAGTCCTCGCCACAGTGATCAGCAGGGCTCTCTTTGAGGTCAGAGGGTGAAGCCGCTGAATTCACCGCTCGCAAATCACCCCCTTCTCAGTTCCTCTGTTCTTTCCCAATCCTGAAAACTCATTGTTAATGAGACGCCCTGTCGGATGACCTTTTTGCGGGGATCCCAAATGCCTCATTTTCCCTCCCTGCACCATTCTGCAGTTTGCACTTTCAACAACTTAGTTGTTAAGCACAGTTTGAGCTGACGGGTTCAGGGACAAGTCTAACTCGTGGCGGACACCATCAGATGCCCTGTTACAGCACAACATTTGCCATTTGACCTCTGCTGTGTAGCAAAGCACCTGCGGACCTGCTCTGGCAATACGTGCTGCTTAATTATCACAATCAACGGGCGGGATTTAGCGGGCCCGTTAGCCATGGGCGCAAATCCCATCATGGCCAACTATTGAGAGAACCAAAAGCATCTATTTGAATGCATCATAGTGTACTTGGCAAGGCTAAAGTCAAATCTTCAGACCTCACTCAATCTTCCCACCCGCCAGCAAGATGTCTGTCACATGGGCATGAATTACTACTGCTTTTTAATAACGGGAATCAGACGCCATGACCTCCGAGGGGGAGGTGAGCACCCCCCAACACCCAGCACCAAGGAGACCAAGGGGACAGAGCTCACTGCCTAGATTAGCACAGTTGCTTCACAGCTTCAGGGTCCCAGGTTCGATTCCCCGCTGAGTCACTGTCTGTGCGGAGTCTACACGTTCTCCCCGTGTCTGCGTGGGTTTCCTCCGGGTGCTCCGGTTTCCTCCCACAGTCCAAAGATATGCAGATTAGGTGGATTGGCCATGATAAATTGCCCTTGGGTTAGGTTGGGCTACGGGGACAGGGTCGAAGTGTGGGCTAAGGTGAGGTGCTCTTTCCAAGAGCCGGCGCAGACTTGATGGGCTGAATGGCCTCCATCTGCACTGTAAATTCTATGATTCAGATGGTGAGGTGGGGGTTCAAGGATGTTAGGGTTGAGGTTTGGGGCTCAGGAAGGGGAGAGGGTGCTCAGGGGCCTCCAGAATTGGGGGGTCACCGTTGGTGTTTGTTGCCCTGAAGCCTGCTGCCTGTACCATTTAAATATTTCTTCGAGCACTGTGTCAGTCTGCTGCCTGTGTTAGTGAAGTTTAATGAGAGCTGTGTTAGTCAGCCATTAGTGGCATGGGGTATGGGGCACCTGTGGGTGCGGGGCTCATGAGGTGGGGAAAGGGTGTGATGAGGCTGAAGGAGGTAGGCCAAAGGGGCTGGATGGATGAGAACCTGGAAGAGAAGGCAACACGGTGTGCAGCCTGCAGGCCAGATAAGCCATGGTGTGTGTGTGTGTGTGTGTGTGTTACCCGATCTCCGGACGTTACAGCATGAGTAAGAAGGGAGCCTATTAGCCTTGCCTATGTGTGATGCAGAGAGTAACTATGCCCTCTAATATTCCTAATACTCATGCCCATCAAACTAATTGACCCTCATGAGTTAACCCTTAACAATGTAGGCAGCACGGTGGCACAGTGGTCAGCATTGCTGCCTCACGGCGCTGAGGTCCCAGGTTCGATCCTGGCTCTGGGTCACTGTCCGTGTGGAGTTTGCACACTCTCCCCGTATTTGCGTGGGTTTCGCCCCCACAACTCAAAAATGTGCCGGGTAGGTAGATTGGCCACGCTAAATTCCCCTTTAATTGGAAATAAAATAATTGGGTAATCTCAAATTTATTTTTTAAAAAACAATGTCAGCTGCCCACATTTTCAAAGTCAAGGAGACACCCGGTGAGGAGAGGGGTGGGGAAGGAAGAGGACCTCCTCGTGAACCTGCTCCTGGACTTGTAAAACTTGGCGTCAACAGGTCCAGGCAGCGGGTGACCAAGGGGGTCGTCCAGCCCGTCTGCATTGAGGATCAATTAGTCCTCGAGGTGGACAGAACCGTCCAGTTGGTCCTGTCCATGAGGGTTTGGAGACCACTGAAATCTCCTTTCAGAACCCCCAGTCATATAGAAATTAAGGGAGGGGAATGCCAGACGGGAGGCCAGAGGTGACTCTGAAGAGGTGAGGGTATTGACCGGGATCAATCAAGCAATGGAGATGGAAGGGCACCTGGGTTGTGAATGAGCGGTAGCCATGGGAAAAGCTGTAGAATTGGCTGCTTCCAAGACAATGGCTGAGGGGAGGTACTGATGTTCAACGGCTGCGACACCAACCTGACTGCCTCTCTCTCTCTCTTTCATCTCTCACAGCTCGCTGGTCGAGATCGGCATGGAGGCAGTGGCGCTGTCTGTTCTGCTTATCACAGCACTGGAGGAGCAGAGACTCCAGCAGCAATGGGAGATGCGCCACCGAAGAAACGACCAGCATCAGGAGACCAGGGGGCCGCAGGGCAGGCTCAAGGCCAGAGGCAGCAGAAGCCGAACAGGGGGCACACAGGTGATGCAGGAGACCGAGAGTATACAGAACCCATGTGTTCTTCATGGAGCTGTCAGATTGTGGTAGTATGTATTGGGGGTCATGTGGGACTGGAAGCCCTAATGTCATTGGCTGACAGATCCCGGGTCCTGGTTGGCCGTTGACCTCATACTCCGCCCTGAAGGCGAAGTATAAGAAGCCGGTGCCTTCCCCCGCATGCCAGTTTACTATCGGGCTGCTGGGGAACAGACACGCTTAATAAAGCCTCATCGACTTCACTCTATTTGTCTCACGGAGTCTTTGTGCGCCACAATTTATTAAGCGTGCCTAAAAAGGACTATGGAGCTCAGGATCATTCCAGAATGCCTGAGGATCAGCCCCCACGCAGTGAATGCGGCAGCAGCCTTCAAACACTGGCAGACTTGCTTTGAGGCCTACATCACATCGACCACAGGCCGAGTCTCAGATGAACAAAAACTGCAGGTCCTGCACTCGAGGGTGAGCACGGAGATTTTCACCCTCATTGAAGACACCCGCGATTTCCAGACGGCCTTCACAGCACTGAGAAGTCTCTACGTTCGCCCAGTTAACCAAATCTACGCTCGCTACCAGCTCGCGACGAGACGGCAAGCTCCCGGAGAATCGATGGACGAGTTCTACGCCGCGCTGCTGATTTTGGGACGAGCCTGCAGCTGCCCGTCGGTGAACGCAAACGAACACACGGACATGTTAATGCGCGATGCTTTTGTTGCAGGTATACAATCCTCCCAAATCCGCCAAAGACTTCTAGAAAAAGAGTCACTAGGACTCTCAGAGGCACGGGCCCTGGCAGCCTCCCTAGACGTGGCCGCGCGTAATACCCGCGCCTACGGCCCCGACCGCGCGGCAGGCCATTGGGCCCCGTACGTACCCGCCGCGGCAAACCCCCTACCCCCCCCCCCCCCCCGGACACCCCACAGGCTTGCGCAGTCCAAACGCCGAGTCGCACCGGGGGCGCCCGCTGTTATTTCTGCGGCCAGGCGAAGCACCCCCGACAACGCTGTCCGGCCCGCGCAGCCATCTGCAAAAGCTGCGGGAAAAAGGGCCACTATGCGGTGGTGTGCCGATCCCGCGTGGTCGCCGCCGTCCCGGGAGAACAGGGAGCCCTACAGGCAGTCTATGCCTCCCAACCCCCCCAGCACGCCATGTGCGACCCCCAGGCGCCGCCATTTTGGGTCCCGACCACCACGGCCCCGGGAGAACTGGGAGCCCTGCACGCCGCCTACGCTCCCCAACCCCCCTCCCTGCAGTCCATGTACGACCCGCCGCCGGCGCTCCCGATTTGGGTGCCGGCCAACACTCTCCACGGAGAGGAAGGGGTTTTTCGCATCCCGAACGCCACCCTCACCCCCGTCCCGCGCCCCACGCCTGACCCGCCGGCGCCACCTACCTTGACCCCGACCACCGCTGTCCCCGGCGAGGGAGCTGCGCGCGGTGCCAGCGCTCGCGGCCACACGACTGACCCGCCGGAGCCGCCGACCTGCGCCCTCACCCCCGTCCCGCGCCCCACGCCTGACCCGCCAGCGCCGCCGACCTGGGCCCTCGCCCCCGTCCCGCGCCCCACGCCTAACCCGCTGACCTGGGCCCTCGCCCCGTCCCGCGCCCCACGCCTGACCCGCCGAAGCCGCCGACCTGGGCCCTCACCCCCGTCCCGCGCCCCACGCCTGACCCGCCAGCGCCGCCGACCTGGGCCCTCACCCCCGTCCCGCGCCCCACGCCTGACCCGCCGGCAATACAGCTTACCTGGACCCCGATCTCCGTCCCCGGCGAGGGACCTCCTCACGGTCCCAGCGCTCGCAGTACTGACCCGCCGGCCTTGGCCCCGAACACCGCGGTCCCCAGCGAGGGAGCTCCGCGCGGTCCTAGCGCCCGCGGCCCTGGCGCTCGTGTCTCATGGAGTCTTTGTGCGCCACACAGATAACATGTGCCGCAGGATGCTCTGCCTTACCAGGAAGACAGTGTGGTACCAGCGCCACATTCTGTCCAACTTGGTGCCACGTGGAGGCAGAGGGCACCACCGCCCTGTGGTCGCAGAGGTCATGGCAGCCCGCAGGTTCTATGGAACAGGTTTGTTCCAGGGCTCTACAGGTGACTTGTGTGGCATTACGCAGTGATCTGCAAATTAATGCATCTGTGAGGTCACAGTTGTACTCGATGTGAGGGCATTAGATTTCATCCATTTCCACTTGTACCAGGCCCAGGTGTTATGTTTAGAGAACCCCAAAGTGTATCATGGAGTTCACCTGACCCACAACTTTTAATAGATTGTGGCATGGGGAGCACACGGCCCACTCTACAGGTGTGGCACAGCAGACATGGAAAAGTATTTTTTAAAGAAAAACAATGTTTATTCTATGAACTCAAGTTAACCTTTTTAAAACATACAGTGAACATCTTAGCAACCATCAATTCAAATACAACCCCCAAAGAATACAACGCTAAGTAATTCTTACTTTCCTTTTAACATTCATAAGACTTAAAACACCTTTTACCAGAAGCACGTCAGGTTAAAATCACTACTGTTATTAGTTTTAAATCACCAGGATCGATTTTCAGTCTTTAGATTACAGAGGGAGACTCTAATCCACCTTCTGGTTGTGACTGCAGCTATCCAGCTCTGAAAACGAAACTAAAACACACTGCAGCAAACAGCCTAAAAACGAAAGTAAAAAGCTGACAGACATCCCAGCTCCACCCACTGTCTGACATCACTGCAGTAATAAACACCCATTTCTTAAAGGTACTCTCACTACAGATACTTATATACACACCCATTTATAAACACCCATTTCTTAAAGATACTTTCACATGACACAGGACAAGAACACGAGGGCTGTGGGATTCATCACCATAGCTTGCCTGCCACAGGTACATCGGACGATTCACTGCATTCATGTCACTCAACGTGCCCCGTGGCATCAGGGAGACCCGTTCATCAACAGGAAGGCGTTCCACTTCCTTAATGCCAGCTGGTGTGTGACCAAAGATGCACGTGTGTGCACGTTTTCCAGGGTGCATGCATGATAGTTACGTCCTTGGGCAATTGCAAATCCCTGGAATATTCAAGGGTTAACTGATGCTGCAGGGATGGTTTATTGGGGACAAAGTTATCCGCTGAGGTCTTTGCTGATGACACCAGTGTGAAGACCTGAGACCAAAGCAGAGGCCCCGCTACAACGATGCTCACAGTGCCATCCAGTCTGTGATTGAGTGGTGCATTGGACTTCTGAAGGTGTGCTTCTGTTGCCTCGACAGATCTGGTGGGGCCCTACATTACAGGCCCTAGAGGGTCTCCCACATTGTTGTGGTCTTTTCTGCCCTGTGTAATGTGTCATAGCAGCGGGACAATCACCTTACCAATGAAAACCTGGAGGACGGAATGTCTCCTCGGATGATGAGGAAGACCAGGAGGGAATGAGGAAGACGTGGAGAGGAGCCAGAGGATGGAGGATAGGCAGGGTCAAGGGTTCAATGGACAGAAGAATCAGGGCTGCCCTCATCACTTTCTGCTTCAGGCTATAGCAACACCATCAAGAAGCCCCCCAAGTCTGTGCGAACCCCTCTGCGACCAAAGAAACCTTAATCATCAGAGTGCTGGACCTGGGCAGCCCTTGTGCCTGCTGATCAGAGAATGCAAGAGGGTGATGATGACTCGCAGTAAGGAAAGCTCTGTGATGCACTTCCGCCAGTGCTTATGACTGTCTCCTGTCTGTCTGCCAGCATGCTGGCTCCCCAGCTCATGTATGAGTGAGGTTCGGCTGTACACCCCGTTGTCACATAGCACCAGGTAGGGATTAGGGGCGAGGGTCTACGGCTCAACGATTAATGCCCGAGCCCTTCATGAATTCTGTGATTTTCACTTTGAGCAGCCCTAACCGTGCTTGACTTTGAGGACCTGTGAGAAGAGCTATGTCCAGATGGGGTGAAAAGCTATCCCACTGGAGTAGGTTAACACCAGTGAGAACTTACGATTGTGAAGAACAAGATTGCACAATGTGGTAACATGCGTGTTTGTGAAATTTGATCAAGTTGCCCAGCTATCTGTGCCTAACCTCACCCATGCCCACTCTGTGCTCCTACAAATCCTTAGATTTGCAAACCCTCCCACTAGGTCGAGGTGTGTTCCCAGGATGCACAACAAAGGTGGAGGGTAGCCTGCTGCATTCCTCGCCCTGTTGCCTGAGATGCCTTTTGCGGCGTTCTCTGAAGGGTCACGACCTGAAGTGCCTACTCTCAGGTGCCATGGTGTTGCCACATCATCCTGTTCATCCCCTTACCCTGAGGTTCACCAGTTTCAAGAAGGGGGATTCAGAAGGTCTGGTTGCTCCCAGGGGCTCATGGGTGGAAGGCCCTGGGAGGTTCTCCAGTGGTTCCTCCTCCCTCAGGGTGCTCATGGGCCTCTGGGTTATTCCATAGGAGGAGGGCCAACTGGAATGAGCTGCAGAAGCATCAATGTCATCTTTTTTTTAAAAACGCATTTTATTCAAACTTGTATCAAAGTAGGTTACAGCAAATAAACAGCCCGGGAAACATTCTTCCCAACAATCAACTATGCAGTTTGTACAGATTTTCCTCCTTTTTCAACCCCCCCCCCCCCCCCCATCCCCCCCCTGCGACGAATAGCTCCTCAAACACGGTCACAAACATCCCCCACCTTTTCTCAAACTCCCCTGCTGAGCCCCTTAACTCATACTTTATCTTCTCCAACCGCAGGAAGTCATACAGGTCACCCAACCGTGCTGCTACCCCCGGTGGCGATGCCGACCGCCACTCCAGCAAAATTCGTCGCCGTGCAATCAGAGAGGAGAAGGTCAAGACATTGGCCATCCTCCTCTCCATCAGCTCCGGCTTCTCTGAAACCCCAAATATCGCCACCAAAGGGTCCGGGTCCACTCCCTCCTCCACTATCCTGGCTAAGACCGCGAACACTCCCGCCCAGAATCTTCCCAATTTTTCACAACCCCAAAACATGTGCGTGTGATTCGCTGGCCCCCGCCCACAGCTCTCACACTCATCTGCTACCCCGTGAAAGAACCCACTCATTCTCGCCCGAGTCATATGCACCCTGTGCACCACCTTAAACTGTATCAGGCTCAGCCTTGAACAAGAGGAGGTCCCGTTTACCCTTCGCAGTGCCTCACTCCATACTCCCCAATTGATCTCCATTCCCAACTCCGCTTCCCATTTATCCTTGGACACATATCACTATTGAACATGGATGTGAAAGTATTGGCTAGACACACCTCCGTGAGAATGTCCAGGTTAGGTTAAGGAAGGGGTGGGTCGGGCAGGTTTTTCACTCGGGGTTTAATATGAAATCGAGGGGTTTGGCGATTTTAATGAGCAAAAAATTGGGATTTGTGAGTGCGAAGGAGGTGAGGGATCCAGGTGGGAGATATGTGATTGTGAGTGGCGTATTGGAAGGGGCACCGGTAGTGTTGGTAAATGTGTACGCCCCAAATTGGGATGATGTGGGTTTTATGAGGGGGTTGCTGGCAGCAGTCCTGGATTTGGCCACGTACCAATTAATCATGGGAGGAGATTTTAACAGTGTCCTGGAGCCGAGGGTGGATAGATCGAGCCCCAGGTCGATGGGTGGGGTACGAATGGCAAGGGAGCTGGGGGGTTTATGGAGATGATGGGTATGTATGGTGGATCCATGGCACTTTCAGAACCGAGGGGGAAGGGAGTATTCCTTCTTTTCACATGTCTATAAGGTGTATTTGAGGATTGATTACTTTGTAGTGAGTTGGGAGATTTTGGTTGGGGTGGAGGGGGCAGAGTATGCGGGGATAGTTATCTCGGACCATGCACCTCACTGGCTGGATATTCGGTTCAGTATGGGACGAGAGCAGAGGCCAGGGTGGAGGTATGACTCAGGGTTGTTGGCGGATGGAGGTTTTTGTGATAAGGTGCAGTTGGCGATTATGTGGAGTTCAATCAGAATGGGGAGGTGTTGGCGGGCATTTTTTGGGAAGCACTGAAGGCAGTGATCCAGGGAGAAATTATCTTATTTACGGTTCGTGCGAATAAGGAAAGGAGGGCGGAACATGACCGTCTAGTGAGCGAGATAGTGGAGGTGGACAGGGAATATTCGAGGGTGCCCACCGTGGAGGGATTGGCGAGGAGGAAAAAGTTGCAGGGGCAATTTGACAGGCTGACAACGGGGAGGGTGGCAGGGCAACTGCGTAGGGCAAGAGGGGTGCAATACGAGTATGGGGAGAAGGCGAGCCGCATGCTGGCACACCAGCTGCGGAGGCAAGCTGCATCCAGGGAAATATTGAAGATCCCGACTGGGGCTGGGGATGTGGTGTCAGAGCCAGGGAAGATAAATGAGGCATTTAGAGAGTATTACCAGGGACTTTATGAGGCAGACCCAGGAGGAGAGGAGGGGGTCATGGGGTGGTTTCTGGACGAGCTGGAATTTCCCCAGGTGGTGAAAGCAAATAGGCAGGCGTTGGAGGAGACCCTGGGGCTGAGGGAGGTGCTGGATAGTATCAGGGGTATGAAGTCGGGGAAGGCCCCTGGGCCGGATGGGTACCCGGCAGAATTTTATAAGGAATTTGCGGTGGACCTGGCACCACATCTGTTGGGGGAGTTTAATGAAGCACTGGTGTTGCCGGAGACGATGAAGCAGGCAGTAATCACACTAATCCCCCAAAAAGGGAAGGACCCGGTGGAATGTGGGTCGTATAGGCCCATATCACTATCGAACACGGATGTGAAAGTATTGGCTAAGTTGTTGGCGGGGGGGGGATGGAAGATTGTTGTCCCGGGGGTGGTTCCGGAAGATCAAATAGTTTTTGTGAAGGGCAGGCAGTTCGCGAGTAATATAAAACGGCTGTTGAATGTGGTGATGAATTCGTCGAGAGCTCTGGTACTAGAGGTGGTGGCGTCCATGGACACGGAGAAAGCATTTGATTGGGTGGAGTGGCGGTACTTATTCGAAGCTTTGGGAAGGTTTGGGTTTGGGCTGAGATTTGTGGCATGGGTGCGGTTGCTGTATGTGGCGCCAAGAGCGAGGGTGAGGACGAATGATATGATCTCACAAAGCTTTGACTTACACAGGGGTACGAGGCAGGGCTGCCCGCTGTCGCCACTGCTGTTTGCGCTGGCCATAGAGCCATTGGCGATGGCTCTCGGGGTCGGCAGAGTGGCAGGTGATAATGAGCGGACAGGGGGAGCATCGGGTGTTGCTCTATGCCGATGACCTCTTGCTGTATGTTTCGGATCCGTTAGAGAGTATGGGACGGATTATGGGCCTGTTGGGGAGGTTTGGAGGATTCTCGGGATACAAGCTGAATGTAGGGAAAAGCGAGGTATTCCCAGGTGAATGAGCTGGCACAGCGGGCTAATTTAGGGGGGATGCCATTTACGGTAGCGAGGGATAGGTTTAGGTATTTGAGGATTCAGGTAGCGAGGGAATGGACGGGGCTCCATAAGTGGAACTTAACGAAGCTGGTGGAGGAGGCCATGGAGGATCTTAAGAGGTGGGATACACTGGATTTAACGTTGGCGAGAGGGTCCAAGTGGTGAAAATGAATATTCTGCCGAAGTTCTTGTTTATCTTTCAGGCTCTCCTGATCTTCATACCAAAGGCCTTTTTTCGGAAAGTGGACACAATCATCTCTGACTTTGTATGGTCAGGGAAGGTGCCAAGGGTGGGGAGGACCCTGCTATAGAGGCAGTGGCAGCATGGGGGGTTGGCGTTGCCAAACCTGCTTCATTATTATTGGGTGGCGAATGTGGACAAGGTGCGGTGGTGGTGGGAAGGAGAAGGGGTAGAGTGGGTTAGGATGGAGGAGGAATCTTGTAAGGGGTCTAGTTTGAGAACTGTGGTGACGGTAGCATTGATAATGGCTCAGAGTAGGTATTCAGGGAGCCCAGTGGTGCAGTCCACGGTGAAGATATGGGGCAGAATTCTCCGGTATCGGCGCGATGTCCGCCGACCGGCGCAAAAAACGGCGCAAATCAGTCGGGCATCGCGCCACCCCAAAGATGCGGAATCCTCCGCATTGTGGGGGGCCAAGCCGTAACCTTGAGGGGCTAGGCCCGCGCCGGACTGATTTCTGCCCCGCCAGCTGGCGGAAGTGCCCCGCCAGCTGGCGCGAAAATGACATTGCTGGGCGGCGCATGCGCGGGAGTGTTAGCGGCCGCTCACGGCATCCCCGCGCATGCGCAGTGGAGGGAGTCTCTTCCGCCTCCGCCATGGTGGACACCGTGGCGAAGGCGGAAGGAAAAGAGTGCCCCCACGGCACAGGCCCGCCCGCGGATCGGTGGGCCCCGATCGCGGGCCAGGCCACCGTGGGGACACCCCCCGGGGCAAGATCACCCCGCGCCCCCCCCAGGACCCCGGAGCCCGCCCGCGCCGCCTTGTCCCGCCGGTAAGGTAGGTGGATTAATCCACGCCGGCGGGACAGGCATTCTAGCAGCGGGACTTCGGCCCATCCGGTCCGGAGAATCGCGGGGGGTGGGGGGCCCGCCAACTGGTGCGGCGCGATTCCTGCCCCCGCCGAATCTCTGGTGCCGGAGAATTCGGCAACCGGCGGGGGTGGGATTCACGCCAGCCGCCGGCGATTCTCCGACCCGGCGGGTGGGGTCCGAGAATCTCGCCCATGGAATCAGCTGAGGAGGCATTTTAGGGTGGAAGGGATCATAGAATCATAAAATCATAGAATTTACAGTGCAGAAGGAGGCCATTCAGCCCATCGAGTCTGCACCGGCTCTTAGAAAGCGCACCCCACCCAAGGTCCACACTCCACCCTATCTCCACAACCCAGCAACCCCACCCAACACTAAGGGCAATTTTGTACACTGTGGGCAATTCAGCATGGCCAATCCACCTAACCTGCACATCTTTTTGACAGTGGGAGGAAACCGGAGCACCCGGAGGAAACCCACGCACACACGGGGAGAACGTGCAGACTCCGCACAGACAATGACCCAAGCCGGGAATCGAACCTGGGACCCTGGAGCTGTGAAGCAATTGTGCTATCCACAATGCTACCGTGCTGCCCTGCTAGATTTTGGTGCTAACGCCGCTGTGCGAGAATCATGGGTTTGAGCCAGGGTGATGGATAGTGTATACAGGAGGTGGAGGGAAGTGGGGCTGGTCAAGTTGAGGGATTTGTATTTGGAGGAAGGGTTCGCCAGTCTGGAGGAGCTAAGGGAGAGGGTAGAGCTGCCGAGGGGTAGTGAGTTCAGATATCTACAGGTTAGAGACTTTGCACAAAAGATCTGGAAGGGGTTCCCTAGATTGACGGCTACACCCTGCTGGAGCGACTGCTGCTTCCGGATGTGCAAGGGGAGGGAAGAATTGGGGATATATATAAGTGGCTGGGGGAGCAGGGAGGCGAGCGGGTGGTGAAGATCAAGGGGAAATGGGATGCGGAGTTGGGAATGGAGATCTATTGGGGAGTATTGAGTGAGGCACTGTGAAGGGTAAACGGAACCTCCTCTTGTGCAAGGATGAGCCTGATACAGTTTAAGGTAGTGCAAAGGGTGCATATGACTCTGGCGAGAATGAGTGGGTTCTTTCAGGGGGTCGCAGATGAGTGTGAGAGGTGTATGCGGGGGCCAGCGAATCATGCGCACATGTTTTGGGGTTGTGAAAAATTGGCAAGATTCTGGGCGGGAGTGTTTGCGGTCTTAGCCAGGATAGCGGAGGAGGGAGTGGACGATATTTTGGGCTTCAGAGAAGCCGGAGCTCATGGAGAGGAGGAAGGCCGATGTCATAGCCTTCGCCTATCTGATTACACAATGACAAATTTTGCTGGAGTGGCGGTCGGCATCGCCACCGGGGGTAGCAGCACGGTTGGGTGACCTGTATGACTTCCTGCGGTTAGAGAAGATAAAGTATGAGATAAGGGGCTCAGCAGGGGAGTTTGAGAAAAGGTGGGGAATGTTTGTGACCGTGTTTGAGGAGCTATTCGTCGCAGGGAGGTGGGTGATGGGGGGGGGGGGGGGGGGGTGAAAAAGGAGATAAATTTGGACAAGCTGTATAGTTGATTGTTGGGAAGTTTCCCGGGGTGTTTATTTGCTGTAACCTACTTTGATACAAGTTCGAATAAAATGCGTTTTTAAAAAAAAATTAAACAACAGCAATTTTTTCTGCAGCTTTGATTGCAATAATTGAACAGCAGCAGTTGTTCCTGCAGATCAGTATACAATAATTAAACACCAGCAGTTTTTCCTGCAGATCAGAGTGCAATAATTGAACAGCAGCAGTTTTTCCTGCAGATCAGTGTACAATAATTAAACAGCAGCAGTTGTTCCTGCGGATCAGTGTACAATAATTAAACAGCAGCAGTTTTTCCTGCGATCAGTGTACAATAATTAAACAGCAGCAGTTTTTCCTGCAGATCAGAGTGCAATAATTAAACAGCAGCAGTTGTTCCTGCGGATCAGTGTACAATAATTAAACAGCAGCAGTTGTTCCTGCAGTTCAGAGTGCAATAATTAAACAGCAGCAGTTTTTCCTGCAGATCAGAGTGCAATAATTAAACAGCAGCAGTTGTTCCTGCAGATCAGTGTACAATAATTGAACAGCAGCAGTTTTTCCTGCAGATCAGTGTACAATAATTAAACAGCAGCAGTTTTTCCTGCGATCAGTGTACAATAATTAAACAGCAGCAGTTGTTCCTGCGATCAGTGTACAATAATTAAACAGCAGCAGTTGTTCCTGCGGATCAGTGTACAATAATTAAACAGCAGCAGTTGTTCCTGCGGATCAGTGTACAATAATTAAACAGCAGCAGTTGTTCCTGCGGATCAGTGTACAATAATTAAAGAGCAGCAGTTGTTCCTGCGGATCAGTGTACAATAATTAAACAGCAGCAGTTGTTCCTGCAGTTCAGAGTGCAATAATTAAACAGCAGCAGTTGTTCCTGCGGATCAGTGTACAATAATTAAACAGCAGCAGTTGTTCCTGCGGATCAGTGTACAATAATTAAAGAGCAGCAGTTGTTCCTGCGGATCAGTGTACAATAATTAAACAGCAGCAGTTGTTCCTGCGGATCAGTGTACAATAATTAAACAGCAGCAGTTGTTCCTGCAGTTCAGAGTGCAATAATTAAACAGCAGCAGTTGTTCCTGCAGATCAGTGTACAATCATTAAACAGCAGCAGTTGTGCCTACAGATCAGCGTACAATAATTAAACAGCAGCAGTTTTTCCTGCAGATCAGTGTACTATAATTAAACAGCAGCAGTTGTTCCTGCAGATCAGTGTACTATAATTAAACAGCAGCAGTTTTTCCTGCAGATCAGTGTACTATAATTAAGCAGCAGCAGTTTTTCCTGCAGATCAGAGTGCAATAATTAAACAGCAGCAGTTGTTCCTGCGGATCAGTATACAATAATTAAACAGCAGCAGTTGTTCCTGCAGATCAGAGTGCAATAATTAAACAGCAGCAGTTTTTCCTGCAGCTTTGATTGCAATAATTAAGCAGCAGTAGTTATTCCTGCAGATCAAAGTTCTATTATTAAACTGCTGCAGTTTTTCCTGCAGGTCTGACTGTGATAATTAAACAGCAGCGGGTTGTCCTGCAGATCAGAGTGCAATGAATAAAGAGCAGCAGTTTTTCCTGCAGATCAGAGTGCAATAATTAAACAGCAGCAGTTTTTCCTTCAGCTTTGATTGCAATAATTAAACAGCAGCAGTTTTTCCTGCAGATCAGAGTGCAATAATTAAACAGCAGCAGTTGTTCCTGCAGATCAGTGTACAATAATTGAACAGCAGCAGTTTTTCCTGCAGATCAGTGTACAATAATTAAACAGCAGCAGTTTTTCCTGCGATCAGTGTACAATAATTAAACAGCAGCAGTTTTTCCTGCGATCAGTGTACAATAATTAAACAGCAGCAGTTGTTCCTGCGGATCAGTGTACAATAATTAAACAGCAGCAGTTGTTCCTGCAGATCAGTGTACAATAATTAAAGAGCAGCAGTTGTTCCTGCGGATCAGTGTACAATAATTAAAGAGCAGCAGTTGTTCCTGCGGATCAGTGTACAATAATTAAACAGCAGCAGTTGTTCCTGCAGTTCAGAGTGCAATAATTAAACAGCAGCAGTTGTTCCTGCGGATCAGTGTACAATAATTAAACAGCAGCAGTTGTTCCTGCGGATCAGTGTACAATAATTAAACAGCAGCAGTTGTTCCTGCAGTTCAGAGTGCAATAATTAAACAGCAGCAGTTTTTCCTGCGATCAGTGTACAATAATTAAACAGCAGCAGTTGTTCCTGCAGTTCAGAGTGCAATAATTAAACAGCAGCAGTTGTTCCTGCAGATCAGTGTACAATCATTAAACAGCAGCAGTTGTGCCTACAGATCAGCGTACAATAATTAAACAGCAGCAGTTTTTCCTGCAGATCAGTGTACTATAATTAAACAGCAGCAGTTGTTCCTGCAGATCAGTGTACTATAATTAAACAGCAGCAGTTTTTCCTGCAGATCATTGTACTATAATTAAGCAGCAGCAGTTTTTCCTGCAGATCAGAGTGCAATAATTAAACACCAGCAGTTGTTCCTGCAGATCAGAGTGCAATAATTAAACAGCAGCAGTAGTTCCTGCAGTTCAGTGTGCAATAATTAAACAGCAGCAGTTGTTCCTGCAGTTCAGTATACAATAATTAAACAGCAGCAGTCATTCCTGCAGTTCAGTATACAATAATTAAACAGCAGCAGTTTTTCCTGCAGATCAGAGTGCAATAATTAAACAGCAGCAGTTGTTCCTGCGGATCAGTATACAATAATTAAACAGCAGCAGTTGTTCCTGCAGATCAGAGTGCAATAATTAAACAGCAGCAGTTTTTCCTGCAGCTTTGATTGCAATAATTAAGCAGCAGTAGTTATTCCTGCAGATCAAAGTTCTATTATTAAACTGCTGCAGTTTTTCCTGCAGGTCTGACTGTGATAATTAAACAGCAGCGGGTTGTCCTGCAGATCAGAGTGCAATGAATAAAGAGCAGCAGTTTTTCCTGCAGATCAGAGTGCAATAATTAAACAGCAGCAGTTTTTCCTTCAGCTTTGATTGCAATAATTAAACAGCAGCAGTTTTTCCTGCAGATCAGAGTGCAATAATTAAACAACAGCAGTTTTTCCTGCAGCTTTGATTGCAATAATTAAACAGCAGCAGTTTTTCCTGCAGATCAGAGTGCAATAATTAAACAACAGCAGTTTTTCCTGCAGCTTTGATTGCAATAATTAAACACCAGCAGTTTTTCCTGCAGATCAGTATACAATAATTAAACAGCAGCAGTTTTTCCTGCAGATCAGAGTGCAGTAATTAAACAGCATCAGTTTTTCCTGCAGATCAGAGTGCAATGAATAAAAGAGCAGCAGTTTTTCCTGCAGATCAGAGTGCAATAATTAAACAGCAGCAGTTGTTCCTGCAGCTTTGATTGCAATAATTAAACAGTAGCAGTTTTTCCTTCAGCATTGATTGCAATAATTAAACAACAGCAGTTTTCCTGCAGATCAGAGTGCAATAATTAAACACCAGCAGATTTTCCTGCAGATCAGTATACAATAATTAAACAGCAGCAGTTTTTTCTGCAGGTCAGAGTGCAATAATTAAACAGCAGCAGTTTTTCCTGCAGATCAGAGTGCAATGAATAAAGAGCAGCAGTTTTTCCTGCAGATCAGAGTGCAATAATTAAACAGCAGCAGTTGTTCCTGCAGATCAGAGTGCAATAATTAAACAGCAGCAGTTGTTCCTGCAGCTTTGATTGCAATAATTAAACTGTAGCAGTTTTTCCTTCAGCATTGATTGCAATAATTAAACAGCAGCAGTTTTTCCTGCAGCTTTGATTGCAATAATTAAACAGCAGCAGTTTTTCCTGCAGATCAGGGTGCAATAATTAAACAGCAGCAGTTTTTCCTGCAGCTTTGATTGCAATAATTAAACAGTAGCAGTTTTTCCTTCAGCTTTGATTGCAATAATTAAACAGCAGCAGTTTTTCCTGCAGATCAGGGTGCAATAATTAAACAGCAGCAGTTTTTCCTGCAGCTTTGATTGCAATAATTAAACAGTAGCAGTTTTTCCTTCAGCTTTGATTGCAATAATTAAACAGCAGCAGTTTTTCCTGCAGATCAGAGTGCAATTATTGAACAGCAGCAGTTTTTCCTGCAGCTTCGATTGCAATAATTAAACAGCAGCAGCTTTTCCTGCAGCTTTGATTGCAATAATTAAACAGCAGCAGTTTTTCCTGCAGCTTTGATTGCAATAATTGAACAGCAGCAGTTTTTCCTGCAGCTTTGATTGCAATAACTAAGCAGCAGTAGTTATTCCTGCAGATCAAAGTTCTATTATTAAACTGCTGCAGTTTTTCCTGCAGGTCTGACTGTGATAATTAAACAGCAGCGGGTTTTCCTGCAGATCAGAGTGCAATGAATAAAGAGCAGCAGTTTTTCCTGAAGATCAGAGTGCAATAATTAAACAGCAGCAGTTTTTCCTTCAGCTTTGATTGCAATAATTAAACAGCAGCAGTTTTTCTTGCAGATCAGTGTGCAATAATTAAACAGCAGCAGTTTTTCCGGCAGCTTTGATTGCAATAATTAAACAGCAGCAGTTTTTCCTGCAGATCAGAGTGCAATTCTTGAACAGCAGCAGTTTTTCCTGCAGCTTTGATTGCAATAATTAAACAACGGCAGTTTTTCTTGCAGCTTTGACAGGGATAATGAAACAACAGCAGATTTTCCTCCAGCTTTGACCGCTATAATTCATAATGGGGCATTGCCACTTGTTGAAATTGGACATGATACTGAATTAAATATTCGGGAAGCACGGTGGCACTGTGGTTAGCATTGCTGCTTCACAGTGCCAGAGATCCGGGTATGATTCCGGCCTTGGGTGACTGTGCGGAGTTTGCACATTCTCCCCGTGTCTGCGTGGGTTTCCTCCGGGTGCTCCGGTTTCCTCCCACAGTACAAAGATGTGCAGGTTCGGGGGATTGGCCAATGCTAAATTGCCCCTTAAATTGTCGGTGGAGAGGACCTGGGTTGGGTATTTTTTGCAGTAATGTTGTTAAAATCCAGGTGAAGATGCGTATAGGCAGTATGACTACTCGCCTACTTGGATTCGCCTTTAGCCTCCCATCTGGTTCTCGCCTCCCTTTGTGTCTTTAACATTGGGGGCTCTGACAGGAAGATTTTATGCTCGTTCCTCCCAAATGGGCAGGATCAACTAGAGGGTGATATCCACCTTGGCAGGGGGGGTAATGGATTCTGACAGCCACACATCCTGACAGAGAAGAGAGTCCAGTGCTTCTTGATCCCGTACAACCAAACGTTGAGCCCTGATTTCATCCCATTCCTTGGGCGGGATTCTCCCCTACCCAGCGGGGCAGGGGTTCCCGGCGTGATGGAGTGGCGGGAACCACTCCGGCATCGGACCACCCCAAAGGTGCGGACGTCTCCGCACCTTTAGGGGCCAAGCCCTCACCATGAGGGGCTAGACCCGCGCCGGAGTGGTTTCCGCTCCGCCGGCTGGCGTGGAAGGCCTTTGGCGCCACGCCAGCCAGGGCCAAAAGGACTTCACCGGCCTGCGTAAGTCCACGCATGCGCGGGAGCGTCAGCGGCTGCTGACGTCATCCCCGTGCATGCGCAGGAGAGGAGGTCTCTTCCGCCTCCGCCATGGTGAAGACCATGGCGAAGGCGGAAGAAAAAGAGTGCCCCCACGGCACAGGGTGGGCCCCGATCGCGGGCCAGGCCACTGTGGGGGCACCCCCCCGGGGCCAGATCGCCCCGCGCCCCCCCAGGACACCGGAGCCCGCTCGCGCCGCCTGCTCCCGCCGGTAAGGTAGGTGGTTTAATCCACGCCGGCGGGAGAAGGTTGACAGCGGCGGGACATGGGCCCATCGCGGGCCGGAGAATCGGTGGGGGTGGGCCCGCCGACCGACGCGATTCCCGCCCCCGCCGAATCTCTGGTGGCGGAGAATTTGGGACACGGGGGCGGGATTCACGCCAGCCCCCGGCGATTCTCCGACCCGGCGGGGGGTCGGAGAATCCCGCCCCTTGACTTTGAGACTGTGGGCAGCTGGTATTGTTACGGGTTAACTCTTGATAGCCAATTAGTGTGACAAGCATTAGTCTCAGGAATGTTAAAGGGCACAATTGTTTTAGGCTTCAGGAAGAGGCAGAACTAATAGGCACTCTTCTTACTCAGGCTGCATTATTCAGGGATCTCATTGCTGTTATGCGACAACATTTAAGCCTACACAACAGCTACTATACCCCAGAGATTGAGAACTGGCCCCCCACCTGCTCCAAGATGGGCACCGTGTGGCCTTCTCTTTCGGGGTCTCATCGACCAAACCCACAGGCTCGACCCACAGGCTCTGTTTCTTGACTTTCATCACTCCCTCACCCCCCCATGTGCTCCACAGCCACTTGCTCCATACTCCCATGCCAAGGACAACAGACTAACACAGCTCTCAAAACTCATTTAAACAACACAGACAGCAGACTTCAGGATGGCCCACACCAACTGCTAACCCCACCCTGCCCCGCAAGAGCAGTCGGATGCCCCTAACAGCTATCTTTCTCTTTACCTTACGTACCCCGACTCCCCCTTTCAAAACCCCTGAACCCACCCACCCCGAAATCTCCGAGCCACCCCGGAGAGCCAAGACACCCCCCACCCCCCCCTCTCTGGAGTTGGTCAGTGGCTCAGTCCCTTTGGACTCCCTGGTGGTCATTGGACACAGTCCTTCCTCCCACTCTGAGGTCATGGTACCTGGTTACCAGTTTTAAAAAGCAGTAGTTTCTTGCGCTGGTGTGACATCACGCCTGGTTGGTGGCAAGATTCGATGAGCACTGAAGATATGATGTTAACCACACCAAGTAAACATCAATGGGTTCAAATTCATGCAAAATCTGGTCCATTCCCTTCCTGGGCATATGCATCCTTTTTTGGCTTATGGGCTCTCTAAATCCCACCCGGTGTCGCAGGGAAACTGCTGCGGTTTTAGTATCACAGTATATGCTGCAGGGAAACTGTTGCTGTTGAATTATCGCAGTAAATGCTGCAGGGAAAAATGCTTCTCCTTAATTTTCACAGTAAATTCTGCAGGAAAAATGCTTCTCTATAATTATCGCAGTAAATGCTGCAGGGGAAATTGCTGCTCGTTAAATATCGCAGTAAATGCTGCTGGAAAAATGCTGCTCGTTAATTATCACAGTAAATGCTGCTAATTAATTATCACAATAAATGCAGGGGAAAATGCTGTTCTTCAAATATCGCAATAAAGCCTGCAGGGAAAAATGCTCTTCTTTAATTATCACAGTAAATGCTGCAGGGAAAAATGCTGTTCTTTAATTATCGCAGTGAATGCTGCAGGGAGAAATGCTGCTCCTTAATTATCACAGTAAATATTGCAGCAGAAAATGCTGTTCTTTAATTATCACAGTAAATGCTGCAGGGAAAAATGCTTTTCTTTAATTATCGCAGTAAATGTTGCTATTTAATTATTAACAAATGCTGCAGGGGAAAATGATGTTCTTTTATTATCACTTTAAATGCTGCAGGGGAAAACTGCTGTCATTTAATTAGCGCATTAAATGCTGCACGAGAAAATGCTGCCCTTTAATTATCACAATAAATGCTGCAGGGAAATAGCTGCTGTTTAATTATCGCAGTAAATGCCGCAGGGTAAACTGCTGTCATTTAATTATCGCTGTAAATGCTGCCGGGTAAAATGCTGCCCTTTAATTGTTGCAGTAAATGCTGCATGGAAAATTGCTGTTCTTTAATTATGGCAGTAAATGCTGCTATTTAATTATCACAATAAATGCTTCAGGGGAAAAAGATGTACTTTAATTAATGCTGTAAATGCTGTAGGGAAAAATATTGGGCGCGATTCTCCTACCCCCCACCGGGTGGGAGAATCGCCGGGGGCTGGCGTGAAACCCGCCCCCGCCGTGTCCCGAATTCTCTGCCACCAGAGATTCGGCGGGGGCGGGAAAAATGCTGCTCTTCAATTAATGCAGTAAATGCTGCAGGAAAAATGCAGCGCTTTAATTATCACAATAAATGCTGCAGGGAACAATGATGCTCTTTAATTGCCGCAATATATGCTGTAGGGGAAAAATGATGTTCTTCAATTATCGCAGTAAATGCTCAGGGCAAAATGCTGCTCTTTAATTATCACAGTAAATGCTGCAGGGAAAAATGCTACTCTTCAATTATTGCAGAAATGCTGCTATTTAATTATCACAATAAATGCTGCAGGGGAAAATGATATACTTTAATTTTCGCAGTAAATGCTGGTGGGAAAAATTATGCTCTTTAATTATCGCAGTAAATGCTGCTATTTAATTATCACAATAAATGCTGGGAGGGAATGATGTACTTTTAATTATCGCAGGAAATGCTGCAGGGAAATATACTGTTCTTCAATTATCGCAATAAATGCTGCAGGGAAAAATGCAGTTCTTTAATTATCGCAGTAAATGCTCCATGGACAAATGCTACTCTTTAATTATCGCAGTAAATGCTGCAGGGAAAATGCTGCTGTTTATTTATCGCAGTAAATGCTGCAGGGAAAAATGCTGCCCTTCAATTAATGCAGTAAATGCTGCAGAAAAATGCGGCGCTTTAATTATCACAACAAATGCTGCAGGGAACAATGCTCTTTAATTGCCGCAATATATGCTGCAGGGGAAAATGATGTTCTTCAATTATCGCAGTAAATGCTCAGGGAAAATTGCTACTCTTCAATTGTCGCTGTGAATGCTGCAGGGGAAAATGCAAATCTTTAATTACCGCAGTAAATGCTGTAGGGAGAAATGCTGCTCTTTAATTATCGCAGTAAATGCTGCAGGGAAAAATGCTGCTCTTTAATTATCGGAGTAAATGCTGCTATTTAATTATCACAAAAAATACTGCAGGGGAAAATGATGTACGTTTAATTATCAAAGTAAATGCTGCAGGGAAAAATGTTGCTCTTTAATTGTCTCAGTAAATGCTGCAGGGAACAATGCTGCTCTTTAATTATCACAATAAATGCTGCAGGTAACAATGCTGCTCTTTAATTATTGCAATATATGCTGTGGGGAAAATGCAGTTCTTCAATTATCGCAGTAAATGCTCAGATGAAATGCTGCTCTTTAATTATCGCAGTAAATTCTGCAGGGAAAACTGCTGCTCTTCAATGAATGCAGTAAATGCTGCAGGAAAAATGTAGCTTTAATTATCGCAATAAATGCTGCAGGGAACAATGCTGCTCTTTAATTGCCGCAATATATGCTGTAGGGGGAAAATGCTGCTCTTCAATTATCACAGTGAATATTGCTGTTTAATTATCGCAGTAAATGCAGCAGGAAAAAATGCTCTCTTTAATTATCGCAGTAAATGCTGCAGGGAAAAATGCTGCTCTTTAATTATCACAGTAAATGCTGTAGGGAAAAATGCTGCTCTTTAATTATCGCAGTAAATGCTGCAGGGAAAAATGCTGCTCTTTAATTATCGGAGTAAATGCTGCTATTTAATTATCACAAAAAATACTGCAGGGGAAAATGATGTACGTTTAATTATCAAAGTAAATGCTGCAGGGAAAAATGTTGCTCTTTAATTGTCTCAGTAAATGCTGCAGGGAACAATGCTGCTCTTTAATAATCACAGTAAATGCTGCAGGTAACAATGCTGCTCTTTAATTATTGCAATATATGCTGTGGGGAAAATGCAGTTCTTCAATTATCGCAGTAAATGCTCAGGGGAAATGCTGCTCTTTAATTATCGCAGTAAATTCTTCAGGGAAAACTGCTGCTCTTCAATGAATGCAGTAAATGCTGCAGGAAAAATGTAGCTTTAATTATCGCAATAAATGCTGCAGGGAACAATGCTGCTCTTTAATTGCCGCAATATATGCTGTAGGGGGAAAATGATGTTCTTCAATTATCGCAGTAAATGCTCAGGGCAAAATGCTGCTCTTTAATTATCACAGTAAATGCTGCAGGGAAAAATGATATACTTTAATTATCGCAGTAAATGCTGGAGGGAAAAATTATGCTGTTTAAGTATCAAAGAAAACGCTGCAGGGAAAATTGCTGTTCTTTAATTATCGCAGCAGGTGCTGCAGGGAAAATGCTGCTGTTTAATTCTTTCAGTCAACGCTGCAAGGAAAAATGCTGCTCTTTAATTATCACTGTGAGTGCTGCAGGGGAAAATGCAGCTCTTTAATTATCGCAGTAAATGCTCCATGGACAAATGCTACTCTTTAATTATCGCAGTAAATGCTGCAGGGAAAATGCTGCTGTTTATTTATCGCAGTAAAAGCTGCAGGGAAAAATGCTGCCCTTCAATTAATGCAGTAAATGCTGCGGGAAAAATGCGGCGCTTTAATTATCACAACAAATGCTGCAGGGAACAATGCTGCTCTTTAATTGGCACAATATATGCTGTAGGGGAAAATGATGTTCTTCAATTATCGCAGTAAATGCTCAGGGAAAATTGCTACTCTTCAATTGTCGCTGTGAATGCTGCAGGGGAAAATGCAAATCTTTAATTACCGCAGTAAATGTGTAGGGAAAAATGCTGCTCTTTAATTACCGCAGTAAATGCTGCAGGGAAAAATGCTGCTCTTTAATTATCACAAAAGATACGGCAGGGGAAAATATGTACGTTTATTTATCAAAGTAAATGCTGCAGGGAAAAATGTTGCTCTTTAATTGTCTCAGTAAATGCTGCAGGGAACAATGCTGCTCTTTAATTATCACAATAAATGCTGCAGGTAACAATGCTGCTCTTTAATTATTGTAATATATGCTGCGGGGAAAATGCATTTCTTTAATTATCGTAGTAAATGCTCTGGGGAAATGCTGCTCTTTAATTATCGCAGTAAATTCTGCAGGGAAAACTGCTGCTCTTCAATTAATGCAGTAAATGCTGCAGGAAAAATGTAGCTTTAATTATCGCAATAAATGCTGCAGGGAACAATGCTGCTCTTTAATTGCCGCAATATATGCTGTTGGGGGAAAATGATGTTCTTCGATTATCGCAGTAAGTGCTCAGGGCAAAATGCTGCTCTTTAATTATCACAGTAAATGCTGCAGGGAAAAATGATATACTTTAATTATCGCAGTAAATGCTGGAGGGAAAAATGATGCTGTTTAATTATCAAAGAAAACGCTGCAGGGAAAATTGCTGTTCTTTAATTATCGCAGCAGGTGCTGCAGGGAAAATGCTGCTGTTTAATTATTTCAGTCAACGCTGCAAGGAAAAATGCTGCTCTTTAATTATCACTGTGAGTGCTGCAGGGGAAAATGCAGCTCTTTAATTATCACTGTGAGTGCTGCAGGGGAAAATGCAGCTCTTTAATTGTCACAGTAATTGCTGCAGGGAAAAGTGCTGCTCTTTAATTATCACAGTAAATGCTGCTATTTAATCATCACAATTAATGCTGGGACGGAATGATGTACTTTTAATTATCGCAGTAAATGCTGCAGGGAAATATACTGTTCTTCAATTATCGCAATAAATGCTGCAGGGAAAATGCAGTTCTTTAATTATCACAGTAAATGCTCCATGGACAAATGCTACTCTTTAATTATCGTAGTAAATGCTGCAGGGAAAAATGCTGCTCTTAAATTAATGCAGTAAATGCTACAGGGAAAAATGCTGCCCTTCAATTAATGCAGTAAATGCTGCAGGAAAAATGCGGCGCTTTAATTATCACAACAAATGCTGCAGGGAACAATGCTGCTCTTTAATTGCCGCAATATATGCTGTAGGGGAAAATGATGTTCTTCAATTATCGCAGTAAATGCTCAGGGAAAATTGCTACTCTTCAATTGTCGCTGTGAATGCTGCAGGGGAAAATGCAAATCTTTAATTACCGCAGTAAATGTGTAGGGAAAAATGCTGCTCTTTAATTATCGCAGTAAATGCTGCAGGGAAAAATGCTGCTCTTTAATTATCGGAGTAAATGCTGCTATTTAATTATCACAAAAAATACTGCAGGGGAAAATTTGTTCTTCAATTATCGCAGTAAATGCTCAGGGCAAAATGCTGCTCTTTAATTATCACAGTAAATGCTGCAGGGAAAAATGATATACTTTAATTATCGCAGTAAATGCTGGAGGGAAAAATGATGCTGTTTAATTATTTCAGTAAATGCTGCAAGGAAAAATGCTGCTCTTTAATTATCACTGTGAGTGCTGCAGGGGAAAATGCAGCTCTTTAATTATCACAGTAAATGCTGCTATTTAATCATCACAATTAATGCGGCAGGGGAAAATGATGTACTTTTAATGATCGCAGTAAATGCTGGAGGGAAAAATGATACTGTTTAATTATCAAAGAAAATGCTGCAGGGAAAATTGCTGTTCTTTAATTATCGCAGCAGGTGCTGCAGGGAAAATGCTGCTGTTTAATTATCGCAGTAAATGCTGCAGGGAAAATACTGTTCTTCACTTATCGCAGTAAATGCTGCAGGGAAAATACTGTTCTTCAATTATCGCAGTAAATTCTGCATTTTAATTATACCAGTAATTGCTGCTGTGAAAAATGCTGCTACTTAATTAATGCAGTAAATGTTACACTTCAATTATCACAGTAAATGCTGCAGGGAAAAATGCTCCTCCTCAATTATCGCAGTAAATGCTGCAGGGAAAAATGCTTCTCTTTAATTATCACCGTAAATGCTGCAGGGAAAAATGCATCTCTTTAATTATCACAGTAAATGCTGCTATTTAATTATCACAATAAATGCTGGGAGGGAATGATGTACTTTTAATTATCGCAGTAAATGCTGCAGGGAAATATACTGTTCTTCAATTATCGCAATAAATACTGCAGGGAAAAATGCAGTTCTTTAATTATCGCAGTAAATGCTCCATGGACAAATGCTACTCTTTACTTATCGCAGTAAATGCTGCAGGGAAAATAGTGCTGTTTATTTATCGCAGTAAATGCTGCAGGAAAAAATGCTGTTGTTTAATTATCACAGTAAATGCTGCAGGGTTAATGCTGCTCTTTAATTATCGCAGTAAATGCTGCAGGGAAAAATGCTGCTCTTTAATTAATGCAGTAAATGCTGCAGGAAAAATGCGGCGCTGTAATTATCGCAATAAATGCTGCAGGGAACAATGCTGCTCTTTAATTGCCACAATATATGCTGTAGGGGAAAATGATGTTCTTCAATTATCGCAGTAAATGGTCAGGGAAAAATGCTACTCTTCAATTGTCGCTGCGAATGCTTCAGGGGAAAATGCAAATCTTTAATTACCGCAGTAAATGCTGTAGGGAAAAATGCTGCTCTTTAATTATCGCAGTAAATGCTGCAGGGAAAAATGCTGCTCTTTAATTATCGCAGTAAATGCTGCAGGGAAAAATGCTGTTCTTTAATTATCGCAGTAAATGCTGCAGGGAAAAATGCTGCTCTTTAATTATCGCAGTAAATGCTGCAGGGGAAATGCTGCTCTTTAATTATCGGAGTAAATGCTGCTATTTAATTATCACAATAAATACTGCAGGGGAAAATGATGTACGTTTAATTATCAAAGTAAATGCTGCAGGGAAAAATGTTGCTCTTTAATTGTCGCAGTAAATGCTGCAGGGAACAATGCTGCTCTTTAATTATCACAATAAATGCTGCAGGTAACAATGCTGCTCTTTAATTATTGCAATATATGCTGCAGGGGAAAATGATGTTCTTCAATTATCACAGTAAATGCTCAGAGAAAAATGCTGCTCTTTAATTATCACAGTAAACGCTGCAGGGAAAACTGCTGCTCTTCAATTATCGCAGTAAATGCTGCAGGGAAAATGATGCTCTTTAATTATCGTGGTAAATGCTGCAGGAAAACCTGCTGCTCTTTAATTATCGCAGTAAATGCTGCAGGGAAAAATGCTGCTCTTTAATTATCGCAGTAAATGCTGCAGGGAAAAATGCTGTTCTTTAATTATCGCAGTAAATGCTGCAGGGAAAAATGCTGCTCTTTAATTATCGCAGTAAATGCTGCAGGGGAAATGCTGCTCTTTAATTATCGGAGTAAATGCTGCTATTTAATTATCACAATAAATACTGCAGGGGAAAATGATGTACGTTTAATTATCAAAGTAAATGCTGCAGGGAAAAATGTTGCTCTTTAATTGTCGCAGTAAATGCTGCAGGGAACAATGCTGCTCTTTAATTATCACAATAAATGCTGCAGGTAACAATGCTGCTCTTTAATTATTGCAATATATGCTGCAGGGGAAAATGATGTTCTTCAATTATCACAGTAAATGCTCAGAGAAAAATGCTGCTCTTTAATTATCACAGTAAACGCTGCAGGGAAAACTGCTGCTCTTCAATTATCGCAGTAAATGCTGCAGGGAAAATGATGCTCTTTAATTATCATGGTAAATGCTGCAGGAAAACCTGCTGCTCATTAATTATCGCAGTAAATGCTGCAGGGAAAATGCTGCTCTTTAATTATCGCAGTGAATGCTGCAGGAAGAAATGCTGCTCCTTAATTATCACAATAAATATTGCAGCAGAAAATGCTGCTCTTTAATTATCACAATATGTGCTGCAGAGAAAACTACTGCTCTTCAATTATCGCAGTAAATTCTGCTCTTTCATTATACCAGTAAATGCTGCTGTGAAATATGCTGCTCCTTAATTAATGCAGTAAATGTTGCTCTTCAATTATCGCTGTAGATGCTGCAGGGAATAATGCTCCACCTCAATTATCACAGTAAATGTTGCAGGGAAAAATGCTTCTCTTTAATTATCACAGTAAATGCTGTTGGGAAAAATGATACTCTTTAATTATCGCAGTAAATGCTGCAGGGAAAAATTCTGCGGTTTAATTATCACAGTAAGTGCTGCAGGGGAAAATGCTGTTTAATTATCGCAGTAAATGCTGCAGAGAAAAATGCTGCTCTTTAATTATCACAGTAAATGCTGCAGGGAACAATGCTTCTCTTTAATTGTCGCAGTAAATGCTGCAGGGAAAAATGCTGCTCTTTAATTATCGCAATAAATGCTGCAAGGAAAAATGCTGCTCTTTAATTATTACAATAAATGCTGGGAGGGAATGATGTACTTTTAATTATCGCAGTAAATGCTGCAGGGAAATATACTGTTCTTCAATTATCGCAATAAATACTGCAGGGAAAAATGCAGTTCTTTAATTATCGCAGTAAATGCTCCATGGACAAATGCTACTCTTTACTTATCGCAGTAAATGCTGCAGGGAAAATAGTGCTGTTTATTTATCGCAGTAAATGCTGCAGGAAAAAATGCTGTTGTTTAATTATCACAGTAAATGCTGCAGGGTTAATGCTGCTCTTTAATTATCGCAGTAAATGCTGCAGGGAAAAATGCTGCTCTTTAATTAATGCAGTAAATGCTGCAGGAAAAATGCGGCGCTGTAATTATCGCAATAAATGCTGCAGGGAACAATGCTGCTCTTTAATTGCCACAATATATGCTGTAGGGGAAAATGATGTTCTTCAATTATCGCAGTAAATGGTCAGGGAAAAATGCTACTCTTCAATTGTCGCTGCGAATGCTTCAGGGGAAAATGCAAATCTTTAATTACCGCAGTAAATGCTGTAGGGAAAAATGCTGCTCTTTAATTATCGCAGTAAATGCTGCAGGGAAAAATGCTGCTCTTTAATTATCGCAGTAAATGCTGCAGGGAAAAATGCTGTTCTTTAATTATCGCAGTAAATGCTGCAGGGAAAAATGCTGCTCTTTAATTATCGCAGTAAATGCTGCAGGGGAAATGCTGCTCTTTAATTATCGGAGTAAATGCTGCTATTTAATTATCACAATAAATACTGCAGGGGAAAATGATGTACGTTTAATTATCAAAGTAAATGCTGCAGGGAAAAATGTTGCTCTTTAATTGTCGCAGTAAATGCTGCAGGGAACAATGCTGCTCTTTAATTATCACAATAAATGCTGCAGGTAACAATGCTGCTCTTTAATTATTGCAATATATGCTGCAGGGGAAAATGATGTTCTTCAATTATCACAGTAAATGCTCAGAGAAAAATGCTGCTCTTTAATTATCACAGTAAACGCTGCAGGGAAAACTGCTGCTCTTCAATTATCGCAGTAAATGCTGCAGGGAAAATGATGCTCTTTAATTATCGTGGTAAATGCTGCAGGAAAACCTGCTGCTCTTTAATTATCGCAGTAAATGCTGCAGGGAAAAATGCTGCTCTTTAATTATCGCAGTAAATGCTGCAGGGAAAAATGCTGTTCTTTAATTATCACAGTAAATGCTGCAGGGAAAAATGCTGCTCTTTAATTATCGCAGTAAATGCTGCAGGGGAAATGCTGCTCTTTAATTATCGGAGTAAATGCTGCTATTTAATTATCACAATAAATACTGCAGGGGAAAATGATGTACGTTTAATTATCAAAGTAAATGCTGCAGGGAAAAATGTTGCTCTTTAATTGTCGCAGTAAATGCTGCAGGGAACAATGCTGCTCTTTAATTATCACAATAAATGCTGCAGGTAACAATGCTGCTCTTTAATTATTGCAATATATGCTGCAGGGGAAAATGATGTTCTTCAATTATCACAGTAAATGCTCAGAGAAAAATGCTGCTCTTTAATTATCACAGTAAACGCTGCAGGGAAAACTGCTGCTCTTCAATTATCGCAGTAAATGCTGCAGGGAAAATGATGCTCTTTAATTATCATGGTAAATGCTGCAGGAAAACCTGCTGCTCATTAATTATCGCAGTAAATGCTGCAGGGAAAATGCTGCTCTTTAATTATCGCAGTGAATGCTGCAGGAAGAAATGCTGCTCCTTAATTATCACAATAAATATTGCAGCAGAAAATGCTGCTCTTTAATTATCACAATATGTGCTGCAGAGAAAACTACTGCTCTTCAATTATCGCAGTAAATTCTGCTCTTTCATTATACCAGTAAATGCTGCTGTGAAATATGCTGCTCCTTAATTAATGCAGTAAATGTTGCTCTTCAATTATCGCTGTAGATGCTGCAGGGAATAATGCTCCACCTCAATTATCACAGTAAATGTTGCAGGGAAAAATGCTTCTCTTTAATTATCACAGTAAATGCTGTTGGGAAAAATGATACTCTTTAATTATTGCAGTAAATGCTGCAGGGAAAAATGCTGCTCTTTAATTATCACACTAAATATTGCTCTTTAATTATCGCAGTAAATGCTGCAGGGAAAAATTCTGCTGTTTAATTATCACAGTAAGTGCTGCAGGGGAAAATGCTGTTTAATTATCGCAGTAAATGCTGCAGAGAAAAATGCTGCTCTTTAATTATCACAGTAAATGCTGCAGGGAACAATGCTTCTCTTTAATTGTCGCAGTAAATGCTGCAGGGAAAAATGCTGCTCTTTAATTATCGCAATAAATGCTGCAAGGAAAAATGCTGCTCTTTAATTATTACAATAGTTGCTGCAGGGAAAACTTCTACTCTTCAATTGTAGCAGCAAATACTGCTCCTTAATAATACCAGTAAATACAGCAGTGAACAAAGCTGCTCTTTAATTAATGCATTAAATGCTGCAAAGTAAAATGCTGCTCTTTAATTATCGCAGTAAATGCTGCAGGGCAAAATGCTTCTCATTATTTTTCACAGTAAATGCTGCATGGAAAAAGGCTGCTCTGTAATTAACACAGTAAACGCTGCTCTTTAATTATCACAGTAAATGCTGCAGGAAAAATGCTTATCTTCAATTCTAGCAATAAGTACTGCAGGGAAAAATGCAACTCATTAATTAACACAGTTAATGCCACAAGGAAAAATGCTGCTCTGTAATTAACACAGTAAATGCTGCTCTTCAATTATCTCAGTAAATCCTGAAGGGAAAAATGCTGCTATTTAATTATCACAATAGTTGCTGCAGGAAAGGCTGCTGCTCTTCAATTATCGCAGTAAATACTGCTTTTTAATTATACCAGTAAATGCGGCTGTGAAAAATGCTGCTCCTTAATTAATGCAGTAACTGTTGTCCTTCAATTAGCACAGTGAATGCTGCAGGGAAAAATGCTGGGCGAAATTCTCCCCCAACGGCGGGATGCCCGCCGACTGGCGCCAAAGCCGGCGCAAATCAGACGGGCATCGCGCCGGCAAAAAGGTGCAGAAGTCTCCGCATCTTTGGCGGCCTAGCCCCAACATTGAGGGGCTAGGCCGACGCCGGAGGGATTTCCGCCCCGCCAGCTGGCGGAAATGGCGTTTGTTGCCCCGCCAGCTGGCGCGGAAATGCGGCGCATGCGCGGGAGCGTCAGCGGCCGCTGTCAGTTTCCCCGCGCATGCGCGGGAGCGTCAGCGGCCGCTGAAAGTTTCCCGCGCATGCGCAGTGGGGAGAGTCTCTTCCGCCTCCGCCATGGTGGAGGCCGTAGCGGAGGCGGAAGGGAAAGAGTGCCCCCACGGCACAGGCCCGCCCGCGGATCGGTGGGCCCCGATCGCGGGCCAGGCCACCGTGGGGGCACCCCCCGGGGTCAGATCGCCCCGCGCCCCCCCCCAGGACCCCGGAGCCCGCCCACGCTGCCTGGTCCCGCCGGTAAATACCAGGTTTGATTTACGTCGGCGGGACAGGCAATTCCTGGGCGGGACTTCGGCCCATCCGGGCCGGAGAATCCAGCGGGGGGTCCCGCCAACCGGCGCGGCTGGATTCCCGCCCCCGCCCAATCTCCGGGAGCGGAGACTTCGGCGGGGGCGGGGGCGGGATTCACGGCGGCCAACGGCCATTCTCAGACCCGGCGGGGGGTCGGAGAATGACGCCCGCTGTTCCTCAATTATCACAGTAAATGATGCAGGAAAAAATGCTTCTCTTTAATTATCATAGTAAATGCTGGATTGAAAAATGATGCTGTTTAATTATCGCAGTAAATGCTGCAGGGAAAACTGCTGCTCTTTAATTATCGCAGTAAATGCTGCAGGGAAAATTGCTGCTCTTTAATTATCGCAGTAAATGCTGCAGGGAAAAATGCTGCTCTTTAATTATCGCAGTAAATGCTGCGTGAAAAAATGCTGCTCTGTAAGTCACACAGTAAATTCTGCCCTTTAGTTATCACAGTAAATGCTGCAGGGATAAAAGCTACCCTTTAATTATCACAGTAAATGCTGCAGGGAAACCTGTGGCTCTTTAATTATTGCAGCAAATGCTGGAGCGAAAAATGATGCTCTCTAATTATCGCAGTAAATGCTGCAGGGAAAAATGCTGACCTTTAATTAGCACAGTAAATACTGCTGTTTAATTATCGCAGTAAATACTGCAGGGGAAAATGCTGCTGGTTAATTATCGCAGTAAATGCTGCAGGGGAAATTGCTACTCTTTAATTATCGCAGTAAATGCTGCAGGGAAAAATGCTGCTCTTTAATTAAAGCAGTAAATGCTGCAGGGGAAAATGATGCTCTCTAATTATTGCAGTAAATGCGGAAGGGAAAAATGCTGCTCTATAATTATCGCAATAAATGCTGCAGGGAACAATGCTGCTCTTCAATTATCACAGTGAATATTGCTGTTTAATTATCGCAGTAAATGCAGCAGGAAAAAATGCTCTCTTTAATTATCGCAGTAAATGGTGCAGGGAAAAATGCTGCTCTTTAATTATCGCAGTAAATGCTGCAGGGAAAAATGCTGCTCTTTAATTATCGCAGTAAATGCTGCAGGGAAAATTGCTGCTCTTTAATTATCGCAGTAAATGCTGCAGGGAAAAATGCTGCTCTTTAATTATCGCAGTAAATGCTGCGTGAAAAAATGCTGCTCTGTAAGTCACACAGTAAATTCTGCCCTTTAGTTATCACAGTAAATGCTGCAGGGATAAAAGCTACCCTTTAATTATCACAGTAAATGCTGCAGGGAAACCTGTGGCTCTTTAATTATTGCAGCAAATGCTGGAGCGAAAAATGATGCTCTCTAATTATCGCAGTAAATGCTGCAGGGAAAAATGCTGACCTTTAATTAGCACAGTAAATACTACTGTTTAATTATCGCAGTAAATACTGCAGGGGAAAATGCTGCTGGTTAATTATCGCAGTAAATGCTTCAGGGGAAATTGCTACTCTTTAATTATCGCAGTAAATGCTGCAGGGAAAATGCTGCTGTTTATTTATCGCAGTAAATGCTGCAGGGAAAAATGCTGCCCTTCAATTAATGCAGTAAATGCTGCAGAAAAATGCGGCGCTTTAATTATCACAACAAATGCTGCAGGGAACAATGCTCTTTAATTGCCGCAATATATGCTGCAGGGGAAAATGATGTTCTTCAATTATCGCAGTAAATGCTCAGGGAAAATTGCTACTCTTCAATTGTCGCTGTGAATGCTGCAGGGGAAAATGCAAATCTTTAATTACCGCAGTAAATGCTGTAGGGAGAAATGCTGCTCTTTAATTATCGCAGTAAATGCTGCAGGGAAAAATGCTGCTCTTTAATTATCGGAGTAAATGCTGCTATTTAATTATCACAAAAAATACTGCAGGGGAAAATGATGTACGTTTAATTATCAAAGTAAATGCTGCAGGGAAAAATGTTGCTCTTTAATTGTCTCAGTAAATGCTGCAGGGAACAATGCTGCTCTTTAATTATCACAATAAATGCTGCAGGTAACAATGCTGCTCTTTAATTATTGCAATATATGCTGTGGGGAAAATGCAGTTCTTCAATTATCGCAGTAAATGCTCAGATGAAATGCTGCTCTTTAATTATCGCAGTAAATTCTGCAGGGAAAACTGCTGCTCTTCAATGAATGCAGTAAATGCTGCAGGAAAAATGTAGCTTTAATTATCGCAATAAATGCTGCAGGGAACAATGCTGCTCTTTAATTGCCGCAATATATGCTGTAGGGGGAAAATGCTGCTCTTCAATTATCACAGTGAATATTGCTGTTTAATTATCGCAGTAAATGCAGCAGGAAAAAATGCTCTCTTTAATTATCGCAGTAAATGCTGCAGGGAAAAATGCTGCTCTTTAATTATCACAGTAAATGCTGTAGGGAAAAATGCTGCTCTTTAATTATCGCAGTAAATGCTGCAGGGAAAAATGCTGCTCTTTAATTAAAGCAGTAAATGCTGCAGGGGAAAATGATGCTCTCTAATTATTGCAGTAAATGCGGAAGGGAAAAATGCTGCTCTATAATTATCGCAATAAATGCTGCAGGGAACAATGCTGCTCTTCAATTGTTGCAGGCAATGCTGCAGGGAAAAATACTGGGCATCATTCACCGCCGGCGGGAGTCTCCGTTTTGCCGCGCCCGGGGGTTTCCCGATGGCGTGGGGCTGCCCCACAATGGGAAACCCCATTGACTGGCCGGTGTAACGGAGCATCCCGCCGGCGGGTCGGGGCAGAAATGTGGCGGGGCGGGATGGAGAATTTTGCTCACTGTTCTTCACTTACTGCTGTAAATGCTGCAGGGAAAAATGCTGTTCTTTAATTATTGCAGTAAATGCTGGAGGGGAAAATTATGCTCTTTAATTATCACAGTAAATGCTGCAGGGGAAAATACTGTTCTACAATTATCGCAATAAATGCAGCAGGGGAAATGCTGTACTTTAATTATCACAGTAAATGCTCCAGGGCAAAATGCTGCTCTTTAATTCTTACAGTAAATGCTGCAGGGAAAATGCAGTTGTTTAATTATCGCAATAAATGCTGCAGGGGAAAATGCTGCTCTTTAATCATCGCAGTAAATGCTGCAGGGAAACCTGATGCTCTTTAATTATCGCAGTAAATGACGCAGGGAAAAACGATGCTGTGTAATTGTCGCAATAAACGCAGCAAGCACAAATGCTGCTCTTCAATTATCACAATAGTTGCTGCAAGGAAAAGAGCTGCTCTTCAATTATCGCAATAAATACTGCTCATTAATTATACCAGTAAATGCTGCAGTGAACAATGCTGCTCTTTAATTCTTACAGTAAATGCTGCAGGGGAAATGCAGCTGTTTAATTATCACAGCAAATGCTGCAGGGAAAAATGCTGTTGTTTAATTATCGCAGTTAATGCTGCAGGGAAAAATGCTGCTCTTTAATTATCGCAGTAAATGCACAGGGAAAAATGCTGCTCTTAAATTATCACAGTAAATGCTGCAGGGAAACCTGCTGCTCTTTAATTATCGCAGTAAATGATGCAGGGAAAAACGATGCTGTGTAATTATCGCAATAAACGCAGCAAGCAAAAATGCTGCTCTTCAATTATCACAATAGTTGTTGCAAGGTAAAGAGCTGCTCTTCAATTATCGCAATAAATACTGCTCATTAATTATACCAGTAAATGCTGCAGTGAACAATGCTGCACTTTAATTCTGACAGTAAATGCTGCAGGGGAAATGCAGCTGTTTAATTATCACAGTAAATGCTGCAGGGAAAAATGCTGCTCTTAAATTATCACAGTAAATGCTGCAAGGAAAAATGCTGCTCTTAAATTATCACAGTAAATGCTGCAAGGGAAAAAGCTGCTCTTTAATTATCGCAATAAGTGCTGCAGGGAAAAGTGCTACTATTTAATTATCGCAGTGAATGTTGCTCTTAACTATCGCAGTAAATGCTGCAAGGAAGAATGCTGCTCTTTAATTATCGCAGTAAATGCTGCAGGGAAAATGCTGCTCTTTAATTATCGCAGTAAATACTGCTCCTGAATTATCACAGAAAATGCTGCATGGAAAACTGCTGATCTTTATTTCTCACAGTAAATGCTACAGAAAAAAGTTGCTCATTAATCATCGCTGTAAATGCTCAGGGAAAATGCTGCTCTTTAATTATCGCGGTAAATGCGGCAGGGAAAATGCTGCTCTTTAATTATCGCGGTAAATGCTGCAGGGAAAGATGCTGCTGTTTAATTATCGCAGTCAATGCTGCAGGGCAAACTGCTGGGGCGAGATTCTCAGACCCCCGCCGGGTCGGAGAATCGCCGGGGGCTGACGTGAATCCCGCCCCCGCCGGTTGCCGAATTCTCCGGCACCGGAGATTCGGCGGGGACGGGAATCGTGCCGCGCCGGTTGGCGGCCCCCCCCCGCGATTCTCCGGCCCGGATGGGCCGAAGTCCCACTGCTAGAATGCCTGTCCCGCCGGCGTGAATTAAACCACCTCCCTTATCGGCGGGACAAGGCGGCGCGGGCGGGCTCCGGGGTCCTGGGGGGGGGGGCACGGGGGAATCTGGCCTCGGGAGGTGCCCCCACGGTGGCCTGGCCCGCGATCGGGGCCCACCGATCTGTGGTCTCCACCATGGCAGAGGCGGAAGAGACTCCCTCCACAGCGCATGCGCGGGGATGCCGTGAGCGGCCGCTAACGCTCCCCCGCATGCGCCGCCCGGCAATGTCATTTCCGTGCCAGTTGGCGGGGCACTTCCGCCGGCTGGCGGGGCGGAAATCAGTCCGGCGCGGGCCTAGCCCCTCAAGGTTAGGGCTCGGCCGGTCAAGGGGCGGAGGATTCCGCACCTTTGGGGCGGCGCGATGCCCGACTGATTTTTGCCGTTTTTGGCGCTGGTCGGCGGACATTGCGCTGATACCGGAGAATTTCGCCCCTGTTCTTTAATTATCGCAGTAAATGCTGCCGGGAAAAATGCTGCTTTTCAATTATCGCAGTGAATGCTGCATGGGAAAATGATGCACTCTAATTATTGCAGTAAATGCTGAAGGGAAAAATGCTGCTCTTTAATTATTGCAATAAATGCTGCAGGGAACAATGCTGCTCTTTAATTGTCGCAATATACTCAAAAACAGCTTCTTCCCCACTGTCACCAGACTCCTAAATGACCCTCTTATGGACTGACCGCATTAACACTACACCCCTGAATGCTTCATCCGATGCCAGTGCTTATGTAGTTACCTTGTATACCTTGTTTTGCCCTATTATGTATTTTCTTTTATTCCCTTTTCTTCTCATGTTCTTAATGATCTGGGGCGAAATTCTCCCCCAACTGCACGATGTCCGCCGACTGGCGCCAAAAACGGCGCCAATCAGACGGGCATCGCGCCGGCCCAAAGGTGCGGAATGCTCCACATCTTTGGGGGCCGAGCCCCAACATTGAGGGGCTAGGCCGATGCCATAGGGATTTCCGCCCCGCCAGCTGGTGGAAATGGCGTTTGTTGCCCCGCCAGCTGGCGGAAATGGCGTTTGTTGCCCCGCTTGCTGGCGCGGAAATGCGGCGCATGCGCGCGAGCGTCAGTGGCCGCCGACAGTTTCCCGCGCATGTGCAGTGGAGGGAGTCTCTTCTGCCTCCGCCATGGTGGAGACCGTAGCGGAGGCGGAAGGGAAAGAGTGCCCCCACGGCACAGGCCCGCCCGCGGATCGGTGGGCCCCGATCGCGGGCCAGGCCACCGTGGGGGCACCCCCCGGGGTCAGATCGCCCCGCGCCCCCGCCCAGGACCCCGGAGCCCACCCACGCCGCCTTGTCCCGCCGGTAAATAGGTACTCTAATTTACGCCGGTGGGACAGGCAATTTCTCGGCGGGACTTCGGCCCATCCGGGCCGGAGAATTGAGTGGGGGGGCCTGCCAATCGGCGTGGCCCGATTCCCACCCCCGCACAATCTCCGGTACCGGAGACTTCGGTGGGGGCGGGATTCACGGCGGCCAACGGCCATTCTCCGACCCGGCGGGGGGGTCGGAGAATGACGCCCCTGCTGTCTGCTCGCAGAAAAATACTTTTCACTGTACCTCGGTACACGTGACAATAAACAAATCCAATCCAATCCAATATGCTGCAGGGGAAAATGATGGTCTTCAATTATCGTAGTAAATGCTCAGGCGAACATGCTGCTCTTTAATTATCGCAGTAAATGCTGCAGGGAATAATACTGTTCTTCTCTTATTGCAGTAAATGCTGCAGGGGAAATGCTGTTCTGTAATTATCGCAGTAAATGCTGCAGGGAAAAATGCTGCTTTTCAATTATCGCAGTGAATGCTGCAGGGGAAAATTATGGTCTTTAATTCTTACAGTAAATGCTGCAGGGAAAATGCAGTTGTTTAATTATCACAGTAAATGCTGCAGGGAAAAATGCTGTTGTTTAATTATCGCAGTAAATGCTGCAGGGGAAAATGCTGCTCTTTAATCATCGCAGTAAATGCTGCAGGGAAAACTGCTGTTGTTTAAGTATCGCATTAAATGCTGCAGGGGAAAATGCTGCCCTTTAATTATCGCAGTAAATGCTGCAGGGAAAAAGCTGCTGTTTAATTATCGCAGTAAATGCTGCAGGGAAAAATGCTGTTATTTAACTATCACAGTAAATGCTGCAGGGGAAAATGCTGCTCTTTCATCATCGCAGTAAATGCTGCAGGGAAAAATGCTGCTCTTTAATTATCACAGTAAATGCTGCAGGGAAAAATGCTACTGTTTAATTATCGCAGTAAATGCTGCAGGGAAAACTGCTGTTGTTTAAGTATCGCATTAAATGCTGCAGGGGAAAATGCTGCCCTTTAATTATCACAGTAAATGCTGCAGGGAAAAACCTGCTGTTTAATTATCGCAGTAAATGCTGCAGGGAAAAATGGTGCTCTTCAATTATCGCAGTAAATGCTGCAGGGTAAAATGCTGCTTTTCAATTATCGCAGTGTAAGTTGCAGGAGAAAATGTTGCTCTCTAATTATTGCAGTAAATGCTGAAGGGAAAAATGCTGCACTTTAATGATCGCAATAAATGCTGCTACTTAATTATCACAATAAATATTGCAGGGGAAAATTATATACTTTAATTATCGCACTGAATTCTGGAAGGAAAAATGATGCTGTTTAATTATCAAAGAAAATGCTGCAGGGAAAAATATGTTCTTTAATTATCGCAGTAAATGCTGCAGGGAAAATGCTGCTGTTTAATTTTTTCAGTAAATGCTGCAGGGAAAGGTGCTGCTCATTAATTATCGCTGTGAGGGCTGCAGGGGAAAATGCAGCTCTTCAATTGTCACAGTAAATGCTGGAGGGGAAAATGATGCTCTTTAATTATCGCAGTAAATGCTGCAGGGTAAACTGCTGTTGTTTAGGTATCGCATTAAATGCTGCAGGGGAAAATGCTGCCCTTTAATTATCGCAGTAAATGCTGCAGGGAAAAAGCTGCTGTTTAATTCTCGCAGTAAATGCTGCAGGGAAAACTGCTGTTATATAAGTATTGCATTCAATGCTGCAGGGGAAAATGATGCTCTTTAATTATCGCAGTAAATGCTGCAGGGTAAACTGCTGTTGTTTAGGTATCGCATTAAATGCTGCAGGGGAAAATGCTGCCCTTTAATTATCGCAGTAAATGCTGCAGGGAAAAATGCTGCTCTTTAATTATCGCAGTAAATGCTGCAGGGAACAATGCTGCTCTTTAATTATTGCAGTAAATGCTGCTATTTAATTATCACAATAAATGCTGCAGGGGAAAATGATGTACTTTTAATTATCGCAGTAAATTCTGGAGGGGAAAATGATGCTCTTTAATTATCGCAGTAAATGCTGCAGGGAAAAATACTGTTCTTCAATTATCGCAATAAATGCTGCAGGGAGAAATGCTGTTCTTTAATTATCGCAGTAAATACTTCTATTTAATTATCACAATAAATGCGGCAGGGGAAAATGATGTAATTTTAATGCGCAGTGGGGAGAGTCTCTTCCACCTCCGCCATGGTGGAGGCCGTGGCGGAGGCGGAAGGGAAAGAGTGCCCCCACGGCACAGGCCCGCCCGCGGATCGGTGGGCCCCGATCGCGGGCCAGGCCACCGTGGGGCACCCCCCGGGGTCAGATCGCCCCGCACCCCCCCCCCCCCAGGACCCCGGAGCCCGCCCACGCCGCCTGGTCCCGCCGGTAAATACCAGCTTTGATTTACGCCGGCGGGACAGGCAATTTCTGGGCGGGACTTCGGCCCATATGGGCCGGAGAATTGAGCGGGGGGGCCCGCCAACCGGCGCGGCCCGATTCCCGCCCCCGCACAATCTCCGGTACCGGAGACTTCGGCGGGGGCAGGGGCCGGATTCACGGCGGCCAACGGCCATTATCCGACCCGGCGGGGAGTCGGAGAATGACGCCCATGTTCTTTAATTATCGCAGTAAATGCTGCAGGGAAAATGCTGCTGTTTAATTTTTTCAGTAAATGCTGCAGGGAAAGGTGCTGCTCATTAATTATCGCTGTGAGGGCTGCAGGGGAAAATGCAGCTCTTCAATTGTCGCAGTAAATGCTGGAGGGGAAAATGATGCTCTTTAATTATCGCAGTAAATGCTGCAGGGAAAACTGCTGTTGTTTAAGTATTGCATTAAATGCTGCAGGGGAAAATGCTGCCCTTTAATTATCACAGTAAATGCTGCAGGGAAAAATGGTGCTCTTCAATTATTGCAGTGAGTGCTGCAAGGGAAATGCTGTTCTTTAATTATCGCAGTAAATGCTGCAGGGAACAATGCTGCTCTTTAATTGTCGCAACATATGCTGCAGGGGAAAATTATGGTCTTCAATTATCGCAGTAAATGCTGCAGGGAAAAATACTGTTCTTCAATTATCGCAATAAATGCTGCAGGGAAAAATACTGTTCTTTAATGATCACAGTAAATACTGCTATTTAATTATCACAATAAATGCGGCAGGGGAAAATGATGTACTTTTAATTATCGTAATAAATGCGGCAGGGAAAAATGCTGTACTTTAATTATCGCAGTAAATGCTCCAGGGCAAAATGCCGCTCTTTAATTCTTACAGTAAATGCTGCAGGGAAAATGCAGCTGTTTAATTATCACAGTAAATGCTGCAGGGAAACATTCTGTTGTTTAATTATCGCAGTAAATGCTGCTGGGGAAAATGGTGCTCTTTAATCATCGCAGTAAATGCTGCAGGGAAAAATGCTGCTCTTTAAGTATCGCAATAAATGCTGAGGTAAAAATGCTGCTGTTTAATTATCGCAGTAAATGCTGCAGGGAAAACTGCTGTCGTTTAAGTATCGCAGTAAATGCTGCAGGGAAAAATGGTGCACTTCAATTATCGCAGTGAATGCTGCAGGGGAAATGCTGTTCTTTAATTATCGCAGTGAATGCTGCAGGGAAAGATGCTGCTGTTTAATTATCGCAGTAAATGCTGCAGGGAAAACTGCTGTTGTTTAAGTATCGCATTAAATGCTGCAGGGGAAAATGCTGCCCTTTAATTATCACAGTAAATGCTGCAGGGAAAAATGCTGCTCTTTAATTAAAGCAGTAAATGCTGCAGATAAAAACGCTTCTCATTAATTTTCACAGTAAATGCTGCAGGAAAATGCTTCACTTTAATTATCGCAATATTTGCTGCAGGGAAAAATGCTGCTGTTTAATTAACACAGTAAATGCTGCTGTTTAATTACCACAGTAAATGCTGCAGGGAAAAATGCTGCTTTTTATTATTGCAATAAATGCTGCAGGGAAAAAGCTTCCCATTAATTATCGCAATAAGCGCTGCAGGGAAAACTGCTGCTATTTTATTAACTCAGTTAATGCTGCATGGAAAAATGCTGCTCTGTAATTAACACAGTTACTGCTGCTCTTCAATTATCACATTAAATGCTGCAGTGAACAATGCTGCTTTTTATTATTGCAATAAATGCTGTCGGGAAAAATATTACTCTTTAATTATCGCAGTAAATACAGCTCTTTGATTATCGCAGTATATGCTGCAGTGAAAAATGCTTCTTTTTAATTATTGCAGTAAATGCTGCAGGGAAACCTGCAGCTATTTCATTATCACATTAAATGCTGCAGGGAAAAATGCTGCTTTTTATTATTGCAATAAATGCTGCAGGGAAAAAGCTTCTCATTAATTATCGCAATATGAGCTGCAGGGAAAAATGCTGCTCTTTTATAAACACAGTTAATGCTGCATGGATAAATGCTGCTCTGTAATTAACACAGTTACTGCTGCTCTTTAATTATCACATTAAATGCTGCAGTGAACAATGCTGCTTTTTATTATTGCAATAAATGCTGCAGGGAAAGATGTTGCTCTTTAATTATCGCAGTAAATACTGCTCTTTGATTATCGCAGTACATGCTGCAGTGAAAAATGCTTCTTTTTAATTATCGCAGTAAATGCTGCAGGGAAAAATGCTGCTCTTTAATTTTCACAGTAAATGCTGCAGGGAAAAATGCTGCTTTTTATTATTGCAATAAATGCTGCAGGGGAAAATGCTTCTCATTAATTTTCACAGAAAAAGCTGCAGGAAAAATGCTTATCCTTAATGTGGCTGTAGTGAAAAATGCTACTCTTTAATTAACACAGTTAAAACTGCATGGAAAAATGCTGCTTTTTATTCTTGCAATAAATGCTGCAGGGAAAAATGTTGCTCTTTAATTATCGCAGTCAATACTGCTCTTTGATTATCGCAGTAAATGCTGCAGGGAAACATGCTGCTGTTTAATTATCACATTAAATGCTGCAGGGAAAAATGCTGCTTTTTATTATTGCAATAAATGCTGCAGGGAAAAAGCTTCTCATTAATTATTGCAATATGTGCTGCAGGGAAAAATGCTGCTCTTTTATTAACACAGTTAATGCTGCATGGATAAATGCTGCTCTGTAATTAACACAGTTACTGCTGCTCTTTAATTATCACATTAAATGCTGCAGTGAACAATGCTGCTTTTTATTATTGCAATAAATGCTGCAGGGAAAGATGTTGCTCTTTAATTATCGCAGTAAATACTGCTCTTTAATTATCGCAGAACATGCTGCAGTGAAAAATGCTTCTTTTTAATTATCGCAGTAAATGCTGCAGGGAAAAATGCTGCTTTTTATTATTGCAATAAATGCTGCAGGGAAAAATGCTTCTCATTAATTTTCACAGTAAAAGCTGCAGGAAAAATGCTTATCCTTAATGTGGCTGTAGTGAAAAATGCTACTCTTTAATTAACACAGTTAATACTGCATGGAAAAATGATGCTTTTTATTCTTGCAATAAATGCTGCAGGGAAAAATGTCGCTCTTTAATTATCGCAGTAAATACTGCTCTTTGATTATCGCAGTAAATGCTGCAGGGAAACATGCTGCTGTTTAATTATCGCAGTAAATGCTGCAGGGAAAAGTGTTATTTAATTATCACAATAAATGCTGCAGGGAAAAATGCTGCTCTTCAATTATCTCAGTAAATACTGCAGCGAAAAATGCTGTTCTTTAATAATCGCAGTCAATGCTGCAGGGGAAAAAGCTCCTGTTTAATTATCGCAGCAAATGCTGCAGGGGGAAAAGCTGGGGCGACATTCTCCGGCCCCCCGCCGGGTCGGAGAATCGCCGGGGGCTGGCGTGAATCCCGCCCCCGCCAGTTGCCGAAGTCTCTGGCACCGGATATTCGGCGGGGGCGGAATCGCGCCGCGCCAGTTGGCGGGCCCCCACGCTCGATTCTCCGGCCCGAATGGGCCGAAGTCCCGCCGATAAATTGCCTGTCCCGCCGGCATAAATTAAATCACCTACCTTACCGGCGGGACAAGGCGGCGCGGGCGGGCTCCGGGGTCCTGGGGGGGGGCGCGGGGCGATCTGACCCCGGGGGGTGCCCCCACGGTGGCCTGGCCCGCGATCGGGGCCCACCGATCCGCGGGCGGGGCTGTGCCGTGGGGGCACTCTTTCCCTTCCGTCTCCGCCACGGTCTCCACCATGGCGGAGGTGGAAGAAACTCCCTCCACTGCGCATGCATGTGAAACCGTCAGCGGCCGCTGACGCTCCCGCGCATGCGCCGCCCGGAGATGTCATTTCCGCGCCAGCTGGCGGGGCAACATTGGCCATTTCCGCAGGCTGGCGGGGCGGAAATTCCTCCGGCGTCGGCCTAGCCCCTCAATGTTGGGGCTCGGCCCCCAAAGATGCGGAGCATTCCGCACCTTTGGGGCGGCGCGATGCCCGTCTGATTGGCGCCGTTTTGGGCGCCAGTCGGCGGACATCGCGCCGTTTCCGGAGAATTTCGCCCCTGCTCTTTAATTATCGCAATAATTGTTGCAGGAAAAATGCTGCTCTTTAATTATCGCAGTAAATACAGCTCTTGAATTACTGCTGTAAATGCTGCAGGGAAAACTGCTATTCAATTATCGCAGTCGTTGCTGCAGGGAATAATGCTGGGTTTTAATTATCGCAGTAATGCTGCAGGAAAAATGCTGCTATTTAATTATCGCAGTAAATGCTGCAGGGGAAAATGCTGCTCTTAAATTATCACAGTAAATGCTGCAAGGGAAAAAGCTGCTCCTTAATTATCGCAATAAGTGCTGCAGGGAAAAGTGCTGCTATTTAATTATCGCAGTGAATGTTGCTCTTAACTATCGCAGTAATGCTGCAGGGAAGAATGCTGCTATTTAATTATCGCAGTAAATGCTGCAGGGAAAAATGCTGCTCTTAAATTATCACAATAAATGCTGCAAGGGAAAAAGCTGCTCTTTAATTATCGCAATAAGTGCTGCAGGGAAAAGTGCTGCTATTTAATTATCGCAGTGAATGTTGCTCTTAACTATCGCATTAATGCTGCAGGGAAGAATGCTGCTCTTTAATTTTCGCAGTAAATACTGCTCCTGAATTATCACAGTCAATGCTGCAAGGAAAACTGCTACTCTTTATTATCACAGTAAATGCTACAGGAAAAAATGTTGCTCATTAATTATCTCTGTAAATGCTACAGGAAAAAATGTTGCTCATTAATTATCGCTGTAAATGCTGCAGGGAAACCTGCAGCTCTTTAATTATCGCAGTAAGTGCTGCAGGGAAAAATGCTGCTCGTTAATTAGCGCAGTAAATGCTGCAGGGAAAAATGCTGCTCTTTAATTATCGCAGTAAATGCTGCAGGGAAAATTGTTGCTCGTTAATTATAGCAGTAAAGGCTGCTATTTAATTATCACAGTAAATGCTGCAGGAAAAATGCTACTCTACAATTGTCACTGTAAATGCTACATGTGTCATGTGAGAGTGCCTTTAAGAAATGGGTGTTTATAAATGGGTGTGTATATAAGTATCTCGAGTGAGAGTACCTTTAAAAAATGGGTGTTTATTACTGCAGTGATGTCAGAGAGTGTGTGAAGCTGGGCTGTCTCTCAGCCTTTTACTTTTGTTTTTGCTCTTTAATTATCACAGTAAATGCTGCAGGGAAAAATGCTGCTATTTAATTATCGCAGGAAATGCTGCAGGGAAAAATGCTGCTCTTAAATTATCACAGTAAATGCTGCAAGGGAAAAAGCTGCTCTTTAATTATCACAATAAGTGCTGCAGGGAAAAGTGCTGCTATTTAATTATCGCAGTGAATGTTGCTCTTAACTATCGCAGTAAATGCTGCAGGGAAGAATGCTGCTCTTTAATTATCGCAGTAAATAATGCTCCTGAATTATCACCGCAAATGCTGCAAGGAAAACTGCTGCTCTTTATTTATCACAGTAAATGCTACAGGAAAAAATGTTGCTCATTAATTATCGCTGTAAATGCTGCAGGGAAAATGCTGCTCTTTAATTATCGTGGTAAATGCTGCAGGAAAACCTGCAGCTCTTTAATTATCGCAGTAAGTGCTGCAGGGAAAAATGCTGCTCGTTAATTAGCGCAGTAAATGCTGCAGGGAAAAATGCTGCTCTTTAATTATCGCAGTAAATGCTGCAGGGAAAAATACTGCTCTTTAATTTTCACAGTAAATGCTGCAGGGAAAAACGCTGCTTTTTATTATTGCAATAAATGCTGCAGGGAAAAATACTTCTCATTAATTTTCACAGTAAATGCTGCAGGAAAAATGCTTCTCCTTAATTAGCGCAATAAGTGCAGCAGTGAAAAATGCTACTCTTTAATTACCACAGTTAATACTGCATGGAAAAAGGCTGCTTTTTATTATTGCAATAAATGCTGCGGTGAAAAATGTTGCTCTTTAATTATCGCAGTAAATACTGCTATTTGATTATCGCAGTAAATACTGCAGGGAAACATGCTGCTGTTTAATTATCGCAGTAAATGCTGCAGGGAAAAGTGTTATTTAATTATCGCAATAAATGCTGCAGGGGAAAATGCTGCTCTTCAATTATCTCAGTAAATACTGCAGGGAGAGATGCTGTTCTTTAATTATCGCAGTCAATGCTGCAGAGGAAAAATCTCCTGTTTAATTATCGCAGCAAATGCTGCAGGAGGAAAAGCTGCTCTTTAATTATCGCAATAAATGTTGCAGGAAAAATGCTGCTCTTTAATTATCGCAGTAAATACTGCTCTTGAATTACTGCTGTAAATGCTGCAGGGAAAACTGCAATTTAATTATCGCAGTCAATGCTGCAGGGAATAATGCTGGGTTTTAATTTTCGCAGTAATGCTGCAGGGAAAAATTCTGCTCTTTAATTATCGCAGTCAAGGCTGCAGGGTAAAATGCTGCTCTTAAATTATCACAGTAAATGCTGCAAGGGAAAAAGCTGCTCTTTAATTATCGCAATAAGTGCTGCAGGGAAAAGTGCTGCTATTTAATTATCGCAGTGAATGTTGCTCTTAACTATCGCAGTAATGCTGCAGGGAAGAATACTGCTCATTAATTATCGCAGTAAATGCTGCAGGGAAAATGCTGCTCTTTAATTTTCGCAGTAAATACTGCTCCTGGATTATCACAGTCAATGCTGCAAGGAAAACTGCTGCTCTTTATTATCACAGTAAATGCTACCGGAAAAAATGTTGCTCATTAATTATCGCTGTATATGCTCAGGGAAAATGCTGCTCTTTAATTATCGCGGTAAAGGCTGCAGGGAAACCTGCTGCTCTTTAATTATCGCGGTAAATGCTGCAGGAAAAAATGCTGTTCTTTAATTATCACGGTAAATGCTGCAGGGAAAACTGCTGCGCTTTAATTATCGCAGTAAATGCTGCACGGAAAATTGTTGCTCGCTAATTATAGCAGTAAAGGCTGCTATTTAATTATCACAGTAAATGCTGCAGGAAAAATGCTACTCTACCATTGTCACTGTAAATGCTACATGTGTCATGTGAGAGTACCTTTAAAAAATGGGTGTTTATTACTGCAGTGATGTCAGAGAGTGTGTGAAGCTGGGCTGTCTGTCAGCTTTTTACTTTTGTTTTTGCTCTTTAATTATCACAATAAGTGCTGCAGGGAAAAGTGCTGCTATTTAATTATCGCAGTAAATGCTGCAGGGAAAAATGCTGCTCTTAAATTATCACAGTAAATGCTGCAAGGGAAAAAGCTGCTCTTTAATTATTGCAATAAGTGCTGCAGGGAAAAGTGCTGCTATTTAATTATCGCAGTGAATGTTGCTCTTAACTATCGCAGTAATGCTGCAGGGAAGAATGCTGCTCATTAATTATCGCAGTAAATGCTGCAGGGAAAATGCTGCTCTTTAATTTTCACAGTAAATACTGCTCCTGAATTATCACAGTCAATGCTGCAAGGAAAACTGCTACTCTTTATTATCACAGTAAATGCTACAGGAAAAAATGTTGCTCATTAATTATCGCTGTAAATGCCCAGGGAAAATGCTGCTCTTTAATTATCGCGGTAAAGGCTGCAGGGAAACCTGCTGCTCTTTAATTATCGCGGTAAATGCTGCAGGAAAAAATGCTGTTCTTTAATTATCACGGTAAATGCTGCAGGGAAAACTGCTGCGCTTTAATTATCGCAGTAAATGCTGCAGGGAAAAATGCTGCTCTTTAATTATCGCGGTAAATGCTGCAGGAAAAAATGCTGTTCTTTAATTATCACGGTAAATGCTGCAGGGAAAACTGCTGCGCTTTAATTATCGCAGTAAATGCTGCAGGGAAAACTGCTGCGTTTTAATTATCGCAGTAAATGCTGCATGGAAAATTGTTGCTCGTTAATTATAGCAGTAAAGGCTGCTATTTAATTATCACAGTAAATGCTGCAGGAAAAATGCTACTCTATAATTGTCACTGTAAATGCTACATGTGTCATGTGAGAGTACCTTTAAGAAATGGGTGTTTATAAATGGGTGTGTATATAAGTATCTCTGGTGACAGTACCTTTAAGAAATGGGTGTTTATTACTGCAGTGATGTCAGAGAGTGTGTGAAGCTGGGCTGTCTGTCAGCTTTTTACTTTTGTTTTTGCTCTTTAATTATCACAATAAGTGCTGCAGGGAAAAGTGCTGCTATTTAATTATCGCAGTGAATGTTGCTCTTAACTATCGCAGTAAATGCTGCAGGGAAGAATGCTGCTCTTTAATTATCGCAGTAAATGCTGCAGGGAAAAGTGCTGCTATTTAATTATCGCAGTGAATGTTGCTCTTAACTATCGCAGTAAATGCTGCAGGGAAGAATGCTGCTCTTTAATTATCGCAGTAAATGCTGCAGGGAAAATGCTGCTCTTTAATTATCGCAGTAAATAATGCTCCTGAATTATCACCGTAAATGCTGCAAGGAAAACTGCTGCTCTTTATTTATCACAGTAAATGCTACAGGAAAAAATGTTGCTCATTAATTATCGCTGTAAATGCTGCAGGGAAAATGCTGCTCTTTAATTATCGTGGTAAATGCTGCAGGAAAACCTGCTGCTCTTTAATTATCGCAGTAAATGCTGCAGGGAAAAATGCTGCTCGTTAATTAGCTCAGTAAATGCTGCAGGGAAAAATGCTGCTCTTTAATTATCGCAGTAAATGCTGCAGGGAAAAATACTGCTCTTTAATTTTCACAGTAAATGCTGCAGGGGAAAACGCTGCTTTTTATTATTGCAATAAATGCTGCAGGGAAAAATACTTCTCATTAATTTTCACGGTAAATGCTGCAGGAAAAATGCTTCTCCTTAATTAGCGCAATAAGTGTAGCAGTGAAAAATGCTACTCTTTAATTACCACAGTTAATACTGCATGGAAAAATGCTGCTTTTTATTATTCCAAAAATGCTGCAGGGAAAAATGTTGCTCTTTAATTATCGCAGTAAATACTGCTCTTTGATTATCACAGTAAATATTACAGGGAAACATGCTGCTGTTTAATTATCGCAGTAAATGCTGCAGGGAAAAGTGTTATTTAATTATCGCAATAAATGCTGCAGGGGAAAATGCTGCTCTTCAATTATCTCAGTAAATACTGCAGGGAAAGATGCTGTTCTTTAATTATCGCAGTCAATGCAGCAGGGGAAAAACCTCCTGTTTAATTATCGCAGCAAATGCTGCAGGAGGAAAAGCTGCTCTTAAATTATCGCAATAAATGCTGGAGGAAAAATGCTGCTCTTTAATTATCGCAGTAAATACTGCTCTTGAATTATCACAGTAAATGCTGCAAGGAAAACGGCTGCTCTTTATTTATCACAGTAAATGCAACAGGAAAAAATGTTGCTCATTAATTATCGCTGTAAATGCTGCAGAGGAAATTGCTACTCTTTAATTATCGCAGTAAATGCTGCACGGAAAATTGTTGCTCATTAATTATAGCACTAAAGGATTCTATTTAATTATCACAGTAAATGCTGCAGGAAAAATGCCACTCTACAATTGTCACTGTAAATGCTACAGGTGTCATGTGAGAGTACCTTTAAGAAATGGGTGCTTATAAATGGATGTGTATATAAGTATCTCAAGTGAGAGTACCTTTAAGAAATGGGTGTTTATTATTGCAGTGATGTCAGAGAGTGGGTGGAGCTGGGCTGTCTGTCAGCTTTTTACTTTTGTTTTTGAGCAGGCTGCAGGGTGTGTTTTAGTTTAGTTTTCAGAACTGGACAGTAGGTGTATGAATCTCTCTCTGTAATCTAAAGACTTTTAATCGATCCTGGTGATTTAAGTCCTTTGGATGTTAAAAAGGAAAGCTCAAAGGTTTACTTAGTGTTGTAGTCTTTGGGGGTTGTATTCTTTGGGGGTTGCTAAGATGTTCACTGTATGTTTTAAAAAGGTTAACTTGAGTTCATAGAATAAACATTGTTTTGCTTTAAAAAATACTTTTACATTTCTGCTGTACCACACCTGGAGAGTGGGCCGTGTGCTCCCCATACCATAATCTCGTCAAAGTTGTGGGTCAGGTGAACTCCATGATACACTTTGGGTTTCTCTAAACCCTGGCCCATAACAAATTGGGGCTATGCCGGGATAAAAGTCTACCTATTGGATTGGCTTAGTGAACTTAAAGACAGTGAGGGGTGAGCATATTGTGGTCGCTTATCAGATGTGGTATTTTAGTTTAAGTAGGGAGTGTGCTGTGGACAATGGCTCTTTCAGAGGCTCAGATGTTTTTGGGGGTGGAGACGGCCACACGCAGTACCTTTCGGACAGAGACTAAAAGCAGACTGTTAGATTTGGCAAAAACATTGCAGTTAAGATTACCTGACAAAATGCGAAATGATGAGGTAATTATGGCGGTGGCTAAGCATTTAAAGTTACCTGAGATACAGTTTGACTCATTGGAAATAGCAAAAATTCAGTTGCAAATTAAACAAATGGAACATGAGAACGAATTAAAGCAGCTTGAATACAAAAGTGAGCGAGAGGGAAGAGAAAGAGAAAGAGAGAGAGGAAAAAGAAAGAGAAAGAGAAAGGTAGAGAGGGGAAAAAGAGAGAGCAGAAAGGAAAACAGAAAGAATAGCCCTAGCAGAATAAAAAGAAAGAGAAAGGGAGATACAGATCAGGGAAAAAGATAAAGAAAGAGAGTTTGAACTTCAGAAAATGGCCATGAAACATGGCAGTCAGTTAAAATTGTCAGACGTAAAGGGAAACGTACGGTTGGTTGATAGTGATGAGGATAGTGAGAAAGAGCGTCATAGTCGAAGGCTTGGTGGGGATCTATTTAAATATGTCCAAGCATTGCCAAGGTTTGACGAGAAGGAGGTGGAAGGCTTTTTCATTTCATTTGAGAAGGTAGCTAAACAAATGAAATGGCCACAGGACATATGGGTATTACTGATTCAAACAAAGCTGGTAGGTAGGGCTAGTGAAGTGTTTGGATCACCGGAGGAGGTATCTGGGTCATATGAGGAGGTGAAGAAATCCATCTTAGGTGCAAATGAACTAGTGTCTGAAGCCTACAGACAAAGGTTTAGAAATTTAAGGAAAGAATTTGATCAAAGACACATGGAGTTTGAAAGGCTCAAACAGAGTAATTTTGATAGGTGGATAAGGGCTTTGAAAATAGACCAACCATATGAAGCTCTCAGAGAAATTACACTTTTGGAGGAGTTTAAAAATTCAATTCCTGATGTAGGGAGAACTCATGTGGAAGAGAAGAGGGTTAACACTGCAAGATTTGCAGCAGAAATGGCAGATGATTATGAATTAGTTCATAAATCAAAGCTTGGTTTCTGACATCAGTTTCAGTCTGTGAGTGATAGAAATTGGGGACATGAGAAATACTCAAGTGGTAAAAGTAATTGTGATCAAATGGGAGATAATAAGGAGAGTGTACCTCAGATTAAAAAAGAAATCCAGGAGGGTGGAAAAGAAATGAAAAATTTCAAATGTTTTCACTGTAATAAACTAGGCCATGTAAAGTCACAGTGTTGGTGGTTGAAGAAAAGCACTGGGAAGGCTGGTGTGGTAAAACAGGATAAGAAAGTGGGGTTTGTTAAAGTGTTAAAGGAAAGCCCAAGTGAAGCAAAGGAGGTGCAAAAGATTGTACAGCCTAACCAAGAGGTGATTGATAAGTAGGTGCCAGATCTCTTTAAAGAATTTATTTGTGTGGGTAAAGTTTACTCATGTATATCAGGAGGAGTAGGTAAAGAAGTCACAATTTTAAGAAATACGAGAGCTAGTCAATCTTTAATGGTAAGAAATGAGGAGTTATGTAGTTTGGTAAGATTGTTGCCAGAAAAGGTGGTAATATATGGAATTCAGGGTGAGAGGAGTAGCGTTCCATTATATAAGGTAAGGTTGGAAAATCCATTGAAGAGTGGTGAAGTGGTAGTAGGAGTAATAGAGAAACTATCTTGTCCAGGAATACAGTTTATCTTGGGTCATGATATAAGCTGGATCGCAGGTGGGAGTGATGCCTACTGTGGTTGATAAGCCAGTGGACAATCAGACAACTGAAGTGTTGAAGGACGAATATCCTGGGATGTATCCGGATTGTGTAGTGACAAGGTCGCAAAGTCACAGGTTAAGACAAGAGGAGAAATCAAAGAGTGAAGATGACGTTGAAGTGCAATTGTCGAAACGATTTTTGATCAGGTGGTTGAAAAAGAAACAAGAACAGATGGAGGATGAGGCGGATATTTTTAGTTCAGGAAAATTGGCGGAGTTACAACAAAAAGATCTAGAAATAAACCGGGGGCGAGATTCTGCCATAATCGGCGGGTCGGGCAACTCCAGTGGGACGGAGTGACGTGAACCACTCCGGCATCGGGTCACCCCAAAGGTGCGGAAACCTCCGCAACTTCAGGGGCTAGGCCCACCCCGGAGTAGTTTGCGCCCCACTGGCCGGCGGGAAACGGGCTTGGCGCCACGCCAACTGGTGCCGAAGGGCCTCTGCTGGCCGGCGCGAGTTGGTGCCTGCGCGGGAGTGCCAGCGTGTGCTGGTGTCATCCCCGCGCATGCGCAGAGGGCTTTGTTTCCGCACCGGCAATGACGGACTGCTACAGCCGCTGGTGCGGAACAATAAGTGCCCCACGGCACAGGTCCGCCCGCGGATCGGTGGGCCCCGATAGCGGGCCAGGCCAGGGTGGGGGCACTTCCCGGAGCCAGATCCCCCCCGGGGCCTCCACAAGAACCCTGGAGGCCACCAGGTCCTGCCGGTAAGGACCTATTCCAATTTACGCCGGCAGGACTGGCAAAAGACGGGCGGGACTTCGGCCCATCGCGGGCCGGAGAATTCGGGCAGCCCTGGGGCCCATTGAGTCGCACTGGACTCTGCCATTCTCCGAGGCAGACTCGGGGTTGTTAGCGGATGGAGGTTTTTGTGATAAGGTGCGGTTGGCGATGAGTGATTATGTAGAGTTCAATCAGAAAGGGGAGGTGTCGGCGGGCATTTTTTGGGAAGCACTGAAGTCAGTGGTCCGGGGAGAAATTATCTCATTTACGGTTCGTGCGAATAAGGAAAGGAGGGCGGAACATGGCCGTCTAGTGAGCGAGATAGTGGAGGTGGACAGGGAATATTTGAGGGTGCCCACCGTGGAGGGATTGGTGAGGAGGAAAAGGTTGCAGGGGCAATTTGACAGGCAGACAACGGGGAAGGCAATAGGACAACTGCGTAGGGCAAGAGGGGTGCAATACGAGTATGGGGAGAAGGCGAGCCGCATGCTGGCGCACCAGCTACGGAGGCAGGCTGCATCCAGGGAAATAGTGAAGATCCGGACTGGGGCTGGGGATGTGGTGTCAGAGCCAGGGAAGATAAATGAGGCATTTAGAGAGTATTACCAGGGACTTTATGAGGCAGACCCAGGAGGAGAGGAGGGGGACAGGGTTTCTGGGAGAGCTGGAATTTCCCCAGGTGGAGGAAGCAAAGAGGCAGGCATTGGAGGAGCCCCTGGGGCTGAGGGAGGGGCTGGATAGTATCAGGGATATGAAGTCGGGAAAGGCCCCTAGGCTGGAAGGATACCCATCAGAATTTTATAAGGAATTTGGCGGCAGACCAGGAACCACATCTGTTGGGGGCATTTAATGAAGCACTGGAGAAGGGGGAGTTACGAGAGACGATGAAGCAGGCAGTAATCACACTAATCCCCCAAAAAGGGAAGAATCCGGTGGAATGTGGGTCGTATAGACCCATATCACGATTGAACACGGATGTGAAAGTATTGGCTAAGTTGTTGGCGGGGAGGATGGAGGATTGTGTCCCGGGGGTGCTGACAGAAGGTCAAACAGGCTTCGTGAAGGGCAGGCAGCTCGCGAGTAATATAAGACGGCTGTTGAATGTAGTGATGAATCCGTTGAGAGCTCTGGTACCGGAGGTGGTGGTGTCCATGGACGCAAAGAAAGCATTTGATCGGGTGGAGTGGCAGTACTTGTTCGAAGTTTTGGGAAGGTTTGGGTCGAGATTTGTGGCATGGGTGCGGTTGCTGTATGTGGCGCCAAGAGCGAGGGTGAGGATGAATGATATGAGCTCACGAAGCTTTCACTTACACAGGGATACGAGGCAGGGGGGCCCGCTGTCGCCGCTGCTGTTTGCGCTGGCCATAGAGCCATTGGCGATGGCTCTCAGGGGGTCGGCAGAGTGGCAGGGGATAATGAGTGGACAGAGGGAGCATCGGGTGTCGCTCTATGCCGATGGCCTCTTGCTGTATGTTTCGGATCCGTTGGAGAGTATGGGAAGAATTATGGGCCTGTTGTGGAGGTTTGGAGGGTTCTCGGGATACAAGCTGAATGTAGGGAAAAGAGAGGTATTCCCGATGAATGACCTGGCACAGCGGGCTAATTTAGGGGGGATGCCATTTACGGTAGCGAGGGATAGGTTTAGGTACTTGGGGATTAGACGGGTCTCCAGAAGTGGAACTTAATGAAGCTGGTGGAGGAGGCAAGGGAGGATCAAAAGAGGTGGGATACACTGCACTTAACGTTGGCGGGGAGGGTCCAAGTGGTGAAAATGAATATTCTGCCGAGGTTCTTGTTTATCTTTCAGGCTCTCCCAATCTTTATACCAAAGGCCTTTTTTCGGAAAGTGGACACAATCATCTCTGACTTTGTATGGGTGGGGAAAGTGCCGAGGGTGGGGAGGACCCTGCTACAGAGGCAGAGGTAGTAGGGGGGGGTTGGCGTTGCCAATCCTGCTTCATTATTATTGGGCGGCGAATGTGGACAAGGTGCGGCGGTGGAAGGAAGGAGAAAGGGTAGAGTGGGTTAGGATGGAGGAGGAATCTTGTAAGGGGTCTAGTTTGAGAGCTATGGTGACGGCAGCATTGCCAATGGCTCCGAGTAGGTATTCAGGGAGCCCAGTGGTGCAGTCCACAGTGAAGATATGGAATCAGTTGAGGAGGCATTTTAGGGTGGAAGGGATGTCGGTGCTAATGCCGCTGTGTGAGAATCATGGGTTTGAGCAGGAGGGATGGATAGTGTATACAGGAGGTGGACGGAAGTGGGGCTGGTCAAGGCGAGGGATTTGTATTTGGAGGAAGGATTAGCCAGTCTGGAGGAGCTAAGCGAGAGGGTAGAGCTGCCGAGGGGTAGTGAGTTCAGGTATCTACAGGTTAGAGACTTTGCACAAAAGATCTGGAAGGGGTTCCTAGATTGCCGGGATACACCCTGCTGGAGCGACGACTGCTTCCGGATGTGGAAGGGGAGGGAAGAATTGGGGATATATATAAGTGGCTGGGGGAGCACGGAGGCGAGCGGGTGGTGAAGATCAAGGAGAAATGGGAAGTGGAGTTGGGAGGGGAGATCAATTGGGGAGTATGGAGTGAGGCACTGCGAAGGGTAAAGGGGACCTCCTCTTGTGCAAGGATGAGCCTGATACAGTTTAAGGTGGTGCACAGGGTGCATATGACTCGGGCGAGAATGAATGGGTTCTTTCAGGGGGTAGCAGATGAGTGTGAGAGATGTGGGCGGGGGCCAGCGAATCATGCGCACATGTTTTGGGGTTGTGAAAAATTGGGAAGATTCTGGGCGGGCGTGTTCGTGGTCTTAGCCAGGATAGTGGAGGAGGGAGTGGACCCGGACTCTTTGGTGGCGATATTTGGGGTTTCAGAAAGCCGGAGCTCATGGAGAGGAGTGTTATAACCTGCCTGCTTACCATTGGCTGGGGACTAATGACAATCCCACAATCCTGTGGGAGTATGAGCTTCCCCAATGAGGGGGGCGGAGAAACCATTAGTAAACTCCAAGTATAAATAAAGCTGGTCAGTTTGCAACCAGCAGGAAGGAGTAAGCAGCAATCGAGGTTGCTGCTGTTGTGTATATATGTGTTATTGTAAATAAATGTTATTTCTTTGTATCCTTGAAACTCGTGCTGGATTCTTCGTGGCCCTCACAAAACTGGCGACGAGGGTTAAAGTGAATAGCTGTCTACACTGCTGAAGCCACCTCCCTGGATTTTTGTTGGATACAGGTTGGAAGTTGTTTTCTATTACACCATGCCTCTGTACGGACGTTTGGATGTTTTTGGTGCTGCGCTGGAAAGCTGGAACCAGTACACACAACGGATGCGTTACTATTTCCGGTCAAACAATATCACCGAAAACGAGTGGCAGGTGGTCATATTGCTCACCGCCTGCGGCCCCCATACGTTTGGGGTGATTTGTAGCCTTACGTACCCAGCTGCACTGGACACCAAAACGTTTGATAAACTTGTGAATTTAGTGGGGTAGCATTTTAACCCAACTCCGTCCACGACAGTCCAACGTTACCGGTTTAATACCGCTGAGAGGACCCCAGGAGAATCCCTTGCCGACTTTCTATCCAGGCTACGCAGGATTGGAGAGTACTGTGACTATGGTGAGACCTTGTCAGAAATGTTACGCGACCGCTTGGTTTGCGGTATTAACAATGCGGCCACCCAGAGAAAGTTGTAAGCGGAGCCAACATTGACTTTTCAACAGGCCATTCAAATAGTATTGTCCCGAGAGAGCACAGAACGAGGAGTGCAGGAGATACAGGGAATGGAAGTGCATGCATTGGGGCGCAACCCCTTCCGTCTGAAAACATCCCCCCGCACTCCTGCGGTACCTTGGGCGAGACAACGTCCGGATTGACGCCAGTGGCCGTCGGACATTCCTTCCCGAAGGGCGCCTTCTCCAGAACCAATGGATGAGGAGCCATGTCCGTGACAGACTTGTAGGCGCCAACCCCGTCGCGGACGCCATTCCTGGGGGCGCCAGAGGCGCCGTCGTTCCGACCGAAACTGGGACCAGCCCAGTGGCCGTAACTGGGACCAGCCCAGGGGCCGTACCTTCCATGTGGATGAACCTGCGGCGACTACTCCTGAGGACGTGGAGACGGAGGACGACTGCCTGCAGCTGCATCGTGTGGCAGCTCCCCGTGTGGCCCCCATTAAGATGACAGTACAGGTCAATGGTCACCCGCTTGAGATGGAGTTGGACACTGGTGCAGCGGTCTCCGTGATCGCCCAGAGGACATTCGACTGCATCAAGCAGGGTATACAGACCCTTACATTAGCCGACACACAGGCCAGGTTGGCTACCTACACGGGGGAACCATTGGACATTGCAGGAACTACGAAGACCCCTGTTGTTTATGGATGCCAGGAGGGGCGTTTCCCACTTATCGTGGTGCGCGGCCATGGGCCCAGCCTGTTGGGTCGGGACTGGTTGCGCCATTTGCGGTTGCAGTGGCAGCACATCCTCCAAACAGTTTCTGGAGGGTTGACTGAGGTGCTAGGACGATACCCAGATGTATTCCAGCCCGGTTTGGGGAAAATAAAAGGGGCCATAGCCCGTACCCAAGTCGAACCAGGAGCCACGCCGCGCTATTTCTGGGCACGCCCGGTGCCTTACGCCTTGCTCGAGAAGGTAGAAGGGGAGCTCACTCGTTTGGAGAGTTTGGGTATTATCAGGCCCGTCCGTTTCACTGACTGGGCAGCATCAATTAATGAAGCCAAATGCCACAGTTCGCTTGTGCGGCGATTATAAACTTACAGTGAATACGGCTTCCTGACTCGACCGATATCCAATGCCTCGCATAGAGGATCTCTACGCAAAGCTTGCAGGTGGACTCTCGTTCCCAAAATTAGATATGAGTCAGGCCTACCTACAGTTGGAGCTGGACCCTGCCTCTCGACCATATGTAATGATTAATACACACCGGGGCCTGTATGAATATACACGTTTGCCCTTTGGAGTATCCTCTGCCTGCGCTATTTTTCAACGTGTTATGGAGGGCATTTTGAGAAGTTTACCGCGTGTCGCTGTCTACTTAGATGACGCTTTGATCACAGGGACGTCGGAGCAGGAACATTTGGAAAATCTGGAGGCTGTCCTTAGACGCTTTTCGGAGGCTGGAGTCCATTTACTTCGCACAAAGTGCGTCTTTCAGGCAAAGGAAGTAGTCTATCTGGGTTATCGGGTGGACCGTGAAGGTTTGCACCCCATCGCAGAGAAGGTGCGCGCGATTCAACAGGCCCCCGCCCTGACTGACACTTCGCATCTTCGTTCTTTTCTCGGCCTCAAACTATTTCGGGGAGTTCCTCCCCAATCTGGCAACTACGCTGGCCCCGTTGCATCTTCTGCTAAAGAAAAATCACACCTGGGTTTGGGGTCAGCCGCAAGAAACCGCTTTCCGGCGGGTAAAACAACAATTGTCGTCGTCTGGGTTACTAACCCACTATGATCCTGGAAAGCCTTTGCTCGTCACATGTGATGCATCCCCGTATGGTATTGGGGCCGCCCTGTCCCACAAGATGGAGAACGGGGCCGAGCGGCCGATAGCTTTCGCCTCCCGCACATTAACTGCAGTGGAAAAAAAGTAGGTGCAGATCGAGAAGGAGGGCCTGGCAGTGGTCTTTACGGTGAAACGTTTCCACCAGTACGTGTATGGCCGCCACTTCACTATCGTGACTGATCATAAGCCTCTGCTGGGACTTTTCAGAGAGGATAAGCAAATACCGCCCATCGCTTCCGCACGGATCCAGCGCTTGGCTTTGTTGCTTGCTGCATACGAGTATTCTCTGGAGCACAAACCAGGAACGCAGATAGCAAATGCCGACGCACTGAGCCGATTGCCTTTATCGACCGGCCCCATGTCGACCCCCACGACCGGTGAGGTGGTTGCAACCCTAAATTTTATGGATACCTTGCCTGTCACGGCATCACATATCCGTGTGTGGACCCAGACGGAGCCAGTCCTGTCAAAGGTTCGGCACATAGTCCTGTATGGTGGGCAGCATAGACAGCTCCCAGGCGAGTTGCGGGCATTTTCCTCCAAGCTGTCAGAATTCAGCGTGGAAGACGGCATCCTCTAGTGGGGGACAAGTGTGATTGTCCCGGAAAAGGGACAGGAGCTGATGCTAAGAGACTTGCACAATGAGCATCCAGGTGTGACCAAAATGAAAATGTTGGCCCGGAGTCATGTTTGGTGGCCAGGCCTCGACACCGACATTGAGAAGGTGGCCCAAAACTGCTCCATTTGTCAGGAGCATCAGAAGCTTCCACCGGCCGCGCCCCTACATCACTGGGAATGGCTAGGGCGGCCTTGGGCACGCTTGCATGCGGATTTCACCGGCCCTTTTCAAGGATCCATGTTCCTTTTATTAATCGGCGCCCAGTCTAAATGGCTAGAGGTGCATAAGATGCTCGGCACAATGTCCTGTGCAACAATTGAGAAGATGCGTTTGTCTTTTAGTACACATGGCCTCCCCGAGGTACTGGTCACGGATAACGGCACTCCATTCACCAGTGAGCAGTTTGCGAGGTTCATGAAGATGAACGGCATACGCCATATCCGCACTGCCCCTTACCACCCGGCTTCAAATGGGTTGGCGGAGCGTGCAGTGCAGACATTCAAACGGGGCCTAAAGAAGCAGTCTTCCGGGTCAATTGACACGAGACTGGCTCGCTTTTTGTTTTTGTATAGGACCACCCACCATGCGGTGACTGGGGTAGCTCCTGCAGAACTCCTAATGGGCCAGAGACTTCGCACCCGCCTTAGTATGGTTTACCCGGACATTGGCGCAAAGGTACGCCGCACACAAGAACGGCAGGGACAGGGTTTTTCTCGGCATTGGCCGATTCGGCAGTTTGCGCCTGGTGACCCAGTGTTCGTTCGCAATTTTGCTGGTGGTGCCCAGTGGGTCCATGGCGTAATCTTTCGCCAAACGGGCCCTATATCATACGAGGTGCAAGCCCAGGGTCATCTCCAGCACAAACATGTAGACCACGTTCGGTCCAGAAGACTATCCCTTCCAAAGATTCCCCGCCCCCCGGAGCTCATTTCTACAGCCGCAGAGACCAGAGACAATGGAAAGTAGTCCTCACAATCTTCCTCTGGTGCCTCACTCAAAGCCTGTGCAGGTCGTTACAGAACCGCGCGGAGATAGAGATGCCGAGATGACAGAGGCAGCAGACTCTGACTCCGTGATGGAGACACAGGACGCACCAGAGGGAGAACCCTCGGGCCCACGGGCCGTGGATGTACAACCATTACACCGTTCATCACGGAAGCGCCGGTCTCCGTCTCGTTACACGCCGCCCGATCCAGCGCCTTGTGCAAATGGTGTCCGGCTTGCGGCAAAACGAGTCCGATGCCCTCCTTCGCTCGGGTCTTCGGTGGATTCCTTGGACTTTGGGGGGGAGGGATGTTGTAACCTGCCTGCTTACCATTGGCTGGGGACTAATGACAATCCCACAATCCTGTGGGAGTATGAGCTTCCCCAATGAGGGGGGCGGAGAAACCATTAGCAGACTCCCTGTATAAATAAAGCTGGCCAGTTTGCAACCAGCAGGAAGGTGTAAGCAGCAAGCGAGGTTGCTGCTGTTGTGTATATATCTGTTATTGTAAATAAATGTTACTTCTTTGTATCCTTGAAACTCATGCTGGATTCTTCGTGGCCCTCACAAAAAAGAGGAAGGCTGATGTCTTGGCCTTAGCCTCTCGGATTGCCTGACGACGAATTTTGCTGGAGTGGGCTGGAGTGGCGGTCGGCATCGCCACCGGGGGTAGCAGCATGGTTGCGTAGCCTGTATGACTTCCTGTGGTTAGAGAAGATAAAGTATGAGTTAAGGGGCTCAGCAGGGGAGTTTGAGAAAAGATGGGGGATGTTTGTGATTGATGCGCAATCAATTACTCTCGAGACAAGGTGAGTCATAACGAATAGGCTTTAATCTGCTAGAACTGTTCCCCAGCAGCTTTGATACGGAAAGTGAAGACTGCTGGGATGGCATCGGTTCTTATACTCCGCCTCTCAGGGCGGAGCTACGTACATCAGCCAATGGTAGACTCCTGGGTCTAGCCAATGGTCATCCACCTCTCAGGTACCGCAATACCTGCTATTACCACATTCACCCCCTGTTTAAAAAAAAGAGCCCGGCGGGGTGATGGCCAGCGTTAATGTCGCCTTTCGCATGGTAGGGTCAGGTATGGAGGTGCCGTGATGTCGAGGGTAATAGCAAAGTGTCCATAGTTCATAGTGCAGCAATCACTCGCTCGGGTGGCCTGGTCGTCCTTCTGGAGCGTCTGGGCTTCGGCGGTGATCCTGATGGGGGTCCCGGCGGTTGCGACTCCGGGAATGTGGTGTCGTCCTCCCAGGCAGCTTTGTCACCCCTAGGTGGCGCTGTTGGGGTAAAAGGTGGGCAGGGGGGGCGCCTGTAGAGGGCGTCTGTGTTCGGGCCTAGGCAGGAGCGGCGGGAGTACTGACCCTCCGGTCAGGTGCTGCGGGGAGGGTGTGGGTGGGGGCACTGGTGCGGGTGCATGTGGGGCTCCGGCAAGCGCCGGCCGTCGGGGAATGCTACGTAGGCGTACTGGGGGTTGGCGTGCAGCAGGTGGACCCTCTCGACCGACGGGTCCGACTTGTGCGTCCTCACATGTTTCCGAAGCAGGATGGGTCCGGGTGTCGCTAGCCAGGTTGGGAGCGAGGTCCCGGAGGAGGACTTCCTGCCAGCCCGTTTTCCCGGGGGTTGTAACTGGTCGTCCTGCTCGAGGCGATGCCTTTGCTGAGCAGGAATTGCCGCAGTTCGTCACTCATGAAGGAGGACCCCCTATCACTGTGAATGTATGCGGGGAAACCGAACAGCGTAAAGATACCCTGGAGGGCCTTGATGACGGTGGTTGTGGTCATTTCTGGGCAGGGGATGGTGAATGGGAACCGGGAGTACTCGTCAATCACGTTCAGGAAGTACGAGGCCAGCTCCAGTAATGGAGAGTTCTGGTCGGGCAGCATGTAGTCGGCTGTGCTGGGGGCCTGGGGCCTCATCCAAGATGGCATCAGCCATGGGTCGCACATGGAGTCCAGGGATGAAGAAGATGGCGGCGGCGAGGGACAAAATGGCGGCGCCCACCCGTCCAGCGTGGTGGCCGGGGGTCAAAACGGCCGCGCCCGCGGGTCGCATGTGGCCTGAGGATAGGGGGTGGCGGTGAGCGCTGGGCGGCCGGGGCCTGAAAGGGGGGGCTGCTGATAGTCGCTGGAGACCGCGGCCACGGGGCGGGCCTGCCAAACCCCGACATAGTGGCCCTTCTTGCCGCACCCTTTGCAGGTGGCGGTGCGGGCCGGGCAGCGCGGGCGGGGATGATTCGCCTGCCAGCAGAAGAAACAGCGTTGTGGGTTGGTCGTACCTGCCACGAAAGCATCCCTAATTAAAAGTTCCGTGTGCTCGTTCCCCGAAACTGGCGGGCAGCCACAGTTTCGGCTCAGCACCAGCAGCGCCCGGTAGAAGTCTTCCAACGTTTCCTCGGGGCTTTGCCTCCTAGTTGCCAGCAGGTGACGAGCGTAGACCTGGATCACAGGGCGGATATAATGTCCTTCTAGCAGCTCAATCGCTGCAGCATAATTCTCCGCCTCCTCGATCAGAGGGTAGATCCCAGGGCTGACCCGCGAGCGTAGAAGGTGCACCTTTTGTCTTTCCGTGGGGGTGCTGGCGGCCGTGTCAAGGTAGCCCTTAAAGCACGCCAGCCAATGTTTGAAGATAGCAGCAGAGTTGTCCACGTGGGGGCTGAGCTGAAGGCACTCCGGTTTGATACGGAGATCCATCCTTTCAACTGAGGTTGTAGCAGATTAAATTGATGTGCAATCAATTACTCTCGAGACAAGGTGAGTCATAACTAATAGGCGTTAATCTGCTAGAACTGTTCCCCAGCAGCTTCGATACAGAAAGTGAAGGCTGCTGGGACGGCATCGGTTCTTATACTCCGCCTCTCAGGCCGGAGCTATGTACATCAGCCAATAGTAGACTCCTGGGTCTAGCCAATGGTCATCCATCTCTCAGGTACCGCAATACCTGGTATTACCACAGTGATCATGTTTGAAAAGCTGTTTGTCGCAGGGGGTGTGGGTGATGGGGAAGGAGGGGGGGTGATGGGGAGGGGGGGGTGATGGGGAGGGGGGGGTGATGGGGAGGGGGGGGTGATGGGGAGGGGGGGGGTGATGGGGAGGGGGGGGGTGATGGGGAGGGGGGGTGATGGGGAGGGGGGGGTGATGGGGAGGGGGGGGGGGAGGGAGGGGGTGTGAAATAGAGAAAAATCTGTACAAACTGTATGGTTGATTCTTGGGAAGAATGTTTCCTGGGGTGCTTATTTGCTGTAACGTACTTTGATACAAGTTTGACTAAAATGCGTTTAAAAATAAAAATAAAAAGAGGGTCCACGATGTTTGGGAAACCCCAGTATGAATTTTATTCAGGGTTTTGTCCTGGAGAGGATATTCCAGTTTCACTGGACACAGAGTTGGCCACCAAGATGTAAACCATAGTCTCGAAAGACAGATGGCTGCCTGAGGAAAGTAACAGGCGGAGGAATGTCATCCAATCTTTTATACGCTAGTGTCAGAAAGAAGTACAAATCACCACTTGGGGCACACTCCATGGGAAATCCATAATTCTACAGTTTGCTTCACCTTTAAAACAAGTATAAGTTTATCAATTACATCCTAGTATTTGTGAATGATCCACTCACTGTCCTATTTTCTCTGATTTGTGTATTCATTTAAATAAATTGAATCTTTCAAATGCTATCCAAATAAAGGATTAAGCTCTCATCAAAAAGCAGACAGAGGCAGAAATATTATTTCAAATACCTGCACCAGCAACACCCACTGTCCAAAACTGGTATGACAAGATGAAAATGATTATTGAGCTCAGAAAGGCTCAAAGTGGAAGTGCATTTATAACGACACACAAGACACACTGCTGATTGCTGGAGGGTCGTTGAATGCTAAAATCATTAATGTCTCCAACACTTTAACTGGACTCTTATACAAGGGCTTCAGCTGGGACTGGTAAATAATATTAGCCATATAATCAGACTATTAGTGAATAAAGAGTAATTAACTAATAGAGGATGAAAAGCAACACAATTGCCTGGAAACCCCAAACCTGCCAACAAGCGAGGTTCAACATTATGGTCAATGAGCCCTTGTCCCAGAGTTCACTTGAGCGTCATTGTACCTCTCGCATTTTCTGTTGCTACAGCATTCTCATCGTAGCTCTTATTGAGATAGCAGCAGGCCTTCCAGAACATTGCTCAGTTAGTCAGAAGAGACAACAGTTTGAATGTGTCCTGGCAAGAGATAGTGGAAGCAAGTATAGAGTAGCAAAATGTTTCCTGATTACTTCCTGAGATACTTACACCAGTCAGAAAAGTGTGATGGATTATGTGCACGACACACACATCTGAAGCTTGGTGTATGCAAAACGTAAGACTGTTGCTGAATTACATTAGCGAGCACGGTGATTACTTCTTTCGATAAATTATTTATTTCTCCCTGTTCTCTTGTTGACACCATGTTTGCCCAACGCTGAACATTATTTTCACAGTAAAGCAATGATACTTAGTTCCAGAACTCTGCTAAAGTTGTAAACAAAGTGCAATGAGGGCACACAGCAGATTGATCATTGATAACTTTCCTTACCAAACTTCTCTCCCCCTTTTACCGTCATTCCTGGGAGAATGTCAATTTCCCACAAAGGCAAGACAGAGATCTTTTTAAAGAATAAATTTAAAGCACCCAATTCTTTTTTTTCCAATTAAGGGGCAATTTAGTATGGCCAATCCACCTAACCAGTGCATCTTTGGGTTGTGGGGGTGAGACCCAAGCAGACACGGGGAGAATGTGCAAAATTGACATGGACAGTGACCCAGAGCCGGGATCAAACCGGGGTCCTCAGCACCTCAAAACAGGGATCTAAATCTAATCATTTGTATAATCGCTGGTGCGGACCTATGCAAAGAAAATTTGATTAATCCTCATATCCTTTGTCTGCAAAACGTAATCAATATTGGAACAGTTTATTACATTCTGAACTTCGATGCTAGAAGTCATCACCTAATTAAACCAAATAGCCAAAGGGCATAATAACACCGTGTTATGAATTTGTGATGCATCAGGAATAAATATGGTGCAGTGTCACAGTGAGGACTGAGCAGTGGAACATGGGTTAGATGGTTCAGTGCATGGACAGTGGAGAGGAGGCAATATAAGTCGAGTCGCAAACAATGACTTCCACCTCTGTCACTATAAAGGTGGAGTGTGAATTGTCTACCCTGTCTCTGGTTTGAAAGTGCACAGTGTAAAGAGGAGGGGAGGGCTTGGCGGAAAAAATCCCATGCAAGATAAAAAGTGAAAAACAATTTAGTCTTGTGTTATAAGAACATAGAACATAAGAACTAGGAGCAGGAGTAGGCCATCTGGCCCCTCGAGCCAGCTCCACCATTGAATGAGATCATGGCTGATCTTTTGTGGACACAGCTCCACTTTCCGGCCCGAACACCATAACCCTTAATCCCTTTGTTAATGTTTGTTAATTGGCTAAATTTTCTTGGAGAATGGGAATATAACTGTAAACTGTTGTTTTCTTAGAACTAATTTTTCATAATAGTTGCACATTTCTTCCAAACTGCAGACTTTATCTTTCTGAATTTACGTCCAGAGTATTTCTCTCTGTTCCACCTGATTCTTACAATGAGCCGTTCAAACGACATTCAGGAACAATTTCCATCTGTTGTCTTCATGGCCGTTTTACTAAATCTTGCATTGTTCTGTGACTTACAGTGGGAGCTTTTGTTCTTTTTGTTTCCCTTGATTGTCATCTGTTTAGTGCACCATTTAAGCACACTGATTCCTCATGAACTAGCCAGTTTTCAAACTCCAGACGCTGACCCTCGGGTCCCTCCAGCCAGAACTGCCATCAGTCAGGCCTCAAAGAATTCAATTTAAAGGATTGAAAAAAACTATGGCATTGCACCAACAATTCGAACTTCTGTAAATTCAGTGTAGGGCTATTGAACCACCTATTCGCGAATCTACCTTTACTGTGGTTATTATGTTTTTAGCAATTCCTTTCCCCTCCAGTTTTCCCCTCTGCTCTCCCTGATTCATGTTAGGCCAAGATCCTACAGACATGGGCTCAGTGGCTCAATTTTAACGCATGAACTTCCGATCTAGAACAATCAGCACCAGCAGGTCACAACTGCCACAACTGATTCTGAGCCTGTCCTCACTGGAAAACCTTGATCACGTATTTTCTAGCAGGGCTCGGTGGATAGCAATCAGGAATGGCAACCCTTGATTCTTATTTTGCCTCCTTAGCACAAGGTGTACTGAGACACCCTAACACAACCTGCAATTTGCCAATTTAGCACTGCCCATGATACAAATCTGGGATCTTACGAATACCATTTTTACGCTGGTTTTCTTTCACAAACTCTAGCCGCAGCACATTCCACATCACCAAGGAACACACTAATATTCCTTGTTCTATAGGCTGACAAGCTTTAATCATTACTCTAATTCTCTAATGAGAACTTAAAAATCACTCAACGTTATTGTCTGGTTGGATGACGCAGAGTCAGATCATGAACACAAATGGGGCTGCAGAAGTCAAAATAAAGGAACGCAAATGTGTAATGTTCTGAGGCATAGATTCCTTTTCTAAGTAAGTTGTTGGTGGATTAACACCCAGATTAAAGCTACTGAGAAAGAAGACCAATTGATTCTCACTGCATGGTTATTGGAAAAACTAATAGGCTACTTTCACTTTTCTTTCTTCTCAGCCTCTTAATCCCCTTGCGCAAATTCCTCTCCTCCCCAAATCCCCACTGTTGCAGCAATCAACTTGAAGAAAAGCTGCTTTGGACAAGAACCGTCTTGTTTGAGCTAGTCCTCATAAACTGGTTCACCTTGGTTGTGAAACCTAGTCTGCCCCTTTCTCTTTCAATGAGGAGAGTCAATATTATTATAGTCATTAATCCTCCACGCTCCATATTGCAGCTCATAAAAGCAAATCTTTTCTCACTCCAATTTTCGTTTTTAATAAGCATAATCAATACTTACTACTCCATCTCGTAGATTAACTCAGTCTTTACAATGATTTTTAGAAGTGTCAAACATTTCCCATTACAATTTCCAAGCTTCCAAAACATAAGGCGGTAGGATGTAAATACTGCTTTTAGATTCATCTAGTCTCATTCCTAATTTTTTTCAACCTTAGTGATGTCCTACAGAGCATTATCTCTGGGCAAAGCTTAAATACTCACTGAAAAACACAATCCTTTCTGGAAGTGGCATTCTGCATCTGTCACATAGACATCAGCGGGTAGCTAAGTGTTACTAAAGTATTCCCCCCTCTCCCCCCCCCCCCCAACTCTTTTATCTACTTCTCTTGTTGCTTGTTTGTTTTTCTCTTTCTGCCTTATCATAGAATCATAGAATCCCTACAGTGTAGAAGGAGGCCATCCGGCCCATCGAGTCTACACCGACCCTCTGCAACAGCACCCTAACTTGGCCCACTCCCCCACCCTGTCCCTGTAACCCTCCCTAAACTTTGGACACTACGGGCAATTTAGCATGATCAATCCACCTAACCCGCACATCTTTGGACTTTGTGGGGAAACCAGAGCACCCGGAGGAAACCCACGTAGACACGGGGAGAATGGACAAATCCACACAGACAGTCACCCATGGCTGGAATTGAACCCGGGTCCCTGGCGCTGTGAGGCAGCAGTGCTAACCACTGTGCCACCGTGCCGCCCATTTTTCCTTTTTACTTTCAAGCCTGTCTGGTTGTGAGATTTGTAATTGTGTCTTCAGACAGAACATAATGAACTGATTCATGTCTTTCCTTAAAGGAGACGCTTCTAACACATTCCACACAACTAGCAAAGTGCTGGAGGGTGTCAGATTGAGATTTCCCCATGTGGCGGTTCTACATGAGTCTCGGCCCTTCTTCTAAAAAACACCCAAACACTCACTCGCCCCTCTTTCCTGGAGACACTGTCACGGCCTAACATTCTTCTTAGCGCTGACTCAAACCCCAGCTGTAACTTCGGCTAGGGAACTCTGTCCAATGCTGGGGGCAGCAATTCCCAATCCTGCAACAAAAAAAAAATCTCGCAAGTCCAAGGATTCCCAGCCATTGTTCACGACTCAAAAGTCTGTTCCTGGAGCACAAAAATGCAAATCTCCAGGCAATGGGCTGGAGTTTGAAGCGACTAATAAAGAAACAAGCACCAGGGAGCAGAATGACAGGCAGATCTCTTGGGGCAGCGTTTTGTAGCACAAGATTGTGCTGCCGTGTGCTGAAGGGTTCTTTCTTGAATGCAGTGCATATCCTTCTCCTTACAGTCCCAGCTACAGACATATTAAAGATCCACGTCTTCCAGTTCTCCCAGCAGGAGCAGAATACTTAGTCACCGGCAGTCTATAAATAAGTATTGTATTTCTTAAATGTTTCATAAAAATCCAATTTGTGCGGTGATTGTGTCTGTTCTAGATTATAGATTACTGCTTTCTACAGTGATTCAGTTTTGAAGATACATGACCCTACATCCACTTTTCAGATTAGTATAGAAAGTATATTTTATACAATAGCTTCAATAAAGCATGCTGCAACATCAGCTGACATCTCTCTATCCCTGCAGTGCATTGCATTCAAGGCAGTCGATTTGGACTGAGCGATAAAGGCACCTTGAACAGGCTCCCAATAGAATTGTCTAACTAGTAGACAATTTTTTTTTTTAAAACGCTAGATAATTTACTTCATCTGGCTTAGGGATGAAGTGCTCTGTCATCATACAAGCTGTCACTCTGAGGCTAGATCTGGCAGAGCCTGTCTCTTTTCATCAACCCCCTCACTTACGGACAAACCATATTGCAAATCTCAGACAGCCCAGAGCAGCATCAATACTGAATACCAATGTGGACTCAAAAATAAATACTTTTTTTTATCTCTGAGAAAACTCATATTTCCACGACAAAAATCAATGTATTCTTCATTTCATAGAGCGACAGTTAGTCTTGAAGGTAGTGTGAACCAGCAATTGACATGACCAGTAACCCTAAAAGGAATGAAATTGGTCAAGAGGTATGAAACAGGCTCAAATCAAATGGAGAGCTGATTGTTCACCACACCCGATCCGTTTAGAGATGCGCAGGAATGTGGTGCAAACTCTGTTCGTGGACTTGTTTCCTCGTCTCACTATCACTTTTACTTACTTCAAAATTGAAAAATTGCAGCAACATTTTCCAGCTTAATCGAAAATTAGTACCAATGCCAAGCCAATGGGCAGCACGGGAGCACAGTGGGTCGCATTGTTGCTCCACAGCTCCAGGGTCCCAGGTTCGATTCCCAGCTTGGGTCACTGTGCAGAGTCTGCACGTTCTCCCCGTGTCTGCGTGGGTTTCCTCCGGGTGGTCCGCTTTCTTCCCACAGTTCAAAGATGTGCTGTTAGGTGAATTGGACATTCTGAATTCTCCCTCTGTGTACCCAGACAGGCACCAGAATGTGGCGACTAGGGGCTTTTCACAGTAACTTTATTGCAGTGTTAATGTAAGCCTACTTGTGACAATAAAGATTATTTTTAAAAGAGCCAGTTCCTTGCTTCTGGCATAGAACAGTTCTTCTCTCTAAACGTCCCTGACACCTGCAAATTAAATCACAGGTGGCAGGAAAGTTGGGCTGGATTCCCGGCCACATCGGGAACACCGCTACCGACGGCGGAGTATTCAGCGGAGTGGCAGAAAGTGGGATCAGTGCCAATTCCGATGCACGGTCCCCCGCTGGCGTCAGGATTGAGATTTACGCCCCGTGTCAGCGGAAGGATGCAAATGGATCATTAAGACCCATTTGCGTCCTATCAATAGATCGGGCACCATGGGCGGGATTCTCCGACTCCCCGCCGGGTCGGAGAATCGCCGGGGGGCGGCGTGAATCCCGCCCCGACGCCGGCTGCCGAATTCTCTGGCGCCGGGGTTTTGGCGGGTACGGGAATCGCCACTGGCAGCGGCCCCCCACCGATTCTCCGGCCGGCGATGGGCCGAGCGGCCACCTGTTTCGGCCGGTCCTGCCGGCGTAAATCAAACCAGGTCCCTACCGGCGGGACCTGGCTCTACGGGCGGCCTGCAGAGTCCTCGGGATGGCGTGAGGGGATCTGGCCCCGGGGGGTGCCCCCACGGTGGCCTGGCCCCCGATCGGGGCCCACCGATCCGCGGGCGGGTCTGTGCCATGAGGGCACTCTTTCCCTCCACGTCGGCTGCTGTCAAAATCCGCCATGGCCGGCAGGGAGAAGAAACCCCCTGCGCATGCGCTGGGATGACGCCAGCACACGCTGGCGCTCCCGCACATGCGCCAACTCGTGGCGGCCGGCGGAGGCCCTTCGGCGCCGGTTGGCGCGGCACCAAGCCCTTCGCCGCCGGTTGGCGTGGCACCAAGCCCATATTCTCTGGACCCTCGTGATTCTCCGGTCCTCTGGGACAGAAATCAAGTGGGGGAGAATTGCTGCAGGTCTGGACAAGCATGGCCCTGGCGCGGTGGATTTAGTGATGGGCCAAGAGGGTAACTCTTTAAGGGAATTGCCCCCAAAGTCCATCAGAGGGCCACCGTCCCAACCCCCCAGCAATGCAAGAACTGTCCACCCCACCCCCACCAGATGCCGCTCACCAAAGACCGCCTAGTTAAAGAGAACCCCAACAGAGACCCTCCAGAAGAGAGACCCCTGCTTGGAAGCGAGAGAGCTGTCCAGACAAAGGCAGTGAAAAGAATTATTGTTTTAAAACTCACCTGTGCAATACACCTGCTCACTCAGGCACAGAAAGCAGCACCTGTCAATACTTGGAAAGGTGTCCATCCTCAGCGTATAATCCTGCCCAGGGAACCCCCCTGTACTAGGTGAATGAAGGATGAGAGGAACTTGCATTTACATAGCGCCTTTCACGCCCACAAGATGCCCTAAAGTGCTTCGCAATGAATGAAGTATTTCTGAAGTGTAATTAATTTGCTCACTGCAGGGTTCTGCAAACAGTAATGCGAACATGATCAGATTAATTGTTCTGGTGCGATTGATTGAGGACACCAAGGAGAATTCTCTGGCGAGTTTATGAGTAATATCTCAGGATCCTTTACAGCGTCTCCCAGGACAGTCCCTGCTTCATTTAATGCCTCATCCAAAAGATGACACTTCTGACTGTACTTCTGCACTGAAGTGCTAAACTGGATTATGTACTGAGATCTCTGGAGTGGGACTTGAACCCTTACCCTTCTGGCTCAAGAGGCAAGAGTGTTTGCACTGAGCTAACAATGATCGGAGCAAAAAGAAAAATACATTGCAGATTCTGCAATTCTGAAATGAAATAGAGAAAATGATAGAAATGCTCAGCAGGTCTGTCAGCATCTCTGGAGACAGGAACAGAGTTACCGTTTCATGTCATTGGCCTTTCATCAGAATGGTAGCTCTGTTATTCTTTCCGCACAGAGCCTCGACTTGTTGGGCGGGATTCTCCAACCCCCTGCCGGGTCGGAGAATCCCCGCGGGGCGGCGCGAATCCCGCCCCCCGCCTCGACGCCGGCTGCCATTTTCTCCGGTTTTTGGGCGGGGTTCACGCCACGCCAGTCGGGAGCCATTGGCAGTGCCCCCCCCCCACCCCCCCGGCAATTTTCCGGGCCCCGATGGGCCGAGCGACCATCTGGGGCGAAATTCTCCTACCCGCCCCGCCACATTTCTGCGTCGACCGGCCGGCGGGAGTCTCCGTAACACCGGCCGGTCAATGGGGTTTCCCATTGTGGGGCAGCCCCACGCCGTCGGGAAACCCCCCGGTGCCGGCAGAACGGAGACTCCCGCCGGCGGAGAATGACGCCCCAGATTTTGGCCACTCCCGCCGGCGTGTGTTACATATGGTCCCACACGGGGAGACCTGGCAGGTAAGCCGGCGGAGGCAGGCCTCGAGGGGGGGGGGGGCGGCGCGGGTGGCCTGGCCCACGAACAGGGCCCACCAATCTGCGGGCATGCCTGTGTCGTGGGGGCACTTTTTCCTTCTGCACTAGCCCCTGTAGGGCTCCGACATGGCCGGCGCGGAGAAGAGGACCCCACGCGCATGCACCAAAACACGGCGGCGGTTCCGCGCATGCGCGAACTCGCGCAGTCCCTTCGCCGCCGACTGGATTGGCGCCAACCCCTCCGGTATCCACCTAGCCCCCGAGACAGGTGAGAATTCCTCACCTTGGGGGCCCGTTGACGCTAGGGTCGTTGCCGCCGGTTTTCCCGCCGGTGTGGGGACTTAGTCCCGGAAAGGAGAATCCCGGCTGTTGAATATTTCCAGCATTTCCTGCTTCTTATATCTGGAGGTTTCCTCCTGCCCTGGCCACGGATGCTCCCTGAAACTACACCATTAACAGAAGCAGATCATTCCTCTGTATATGGAACCTGGCTGTGGATCAAATGGCTGCTGGGTTCACCGAAGGTCCACAGTGACAGCCTGTCAAAAAATAATTAATTAATCGAATGCAGAACACTTTGGGTCATTCTGAACACACAAGGCACAATATGCACACATTTTGCTTTCTTTTTCCTCACTCTCTCCGGGCATGACATTTTCATTCAGTCCTTCACCACTCTGGGTTCAACCTCTGTCATGCTGCACAGACTCTGAGCTCAGTCCCACAGCGCAAACTCATCCAGGTGTTTATCACCAGGTTGCTGCACAGTACCGAGACCTGGTCTTCTACAAACCCCTGTTTTTGATGACCTTATATTGATTCCCCCATCTTCCAACTCATTCTTCCATACGTATCCTGACACCGATAACTCCATCCTATCTCTGTAATCTCCTCCCTCGGTCATGCCTGCACCCACTGTCCTCCACCTCTGTGCCCTAAATGTTTGCCTCCTTAGTGCGCTTCCTGACTGATGGTGAGGCAGGAAGCTGCCTCAATTTCCAGAGATCCCTCCATCTTGTGGCCAGTCCCACACCTATAAAAGCCTCATTAAGCCGCATCTCTTCAAGAGTGCCTTTGGCCACCTTTTCTCTGATCCATATGTGGTTCCAACCTCCAATTTGAAAACAAAATACCCCTGGATGTCCCACTGGTGGTTGTTGCTGGTTTTGCTAGCAGTATAATGGGTTGAAAAAGACTCACCTGAAGACCTTCAGATATTTAACTGGGAATGTTGGAGAAATCAGAGTCACCATAAGCTATCTGATCTGAGGAAGAAATCCCTTGAACAGTCATTATTGCAAATTCCTTGTCTCCCAGAAGAGCAGCAGCAGAAATATGAAAAAGGTGAGGGAACCACAGCAGATACAGCTCATGGAGGTCCCCATTTCTTACTTTCGCTAATGCACTGCTTTTGCCGCTGGGGACCGTGGCTATCATTTATCTGACGAGGAACAAAATACTCTGAATAGAGAGAAGAGCAAAACCTTTTCTCAAGGCTAATCTTTTTCCAAAACTATCGAGCTGTAAACGCAGGCAAACCTGAGTAGCAAATCCCAAATCAGATACAACTATTCGGGGTCTTGTAGACCAACACCGTCATGTCCTTCAACAGGTCAGAAGCAATTTATTGTTGTCAATGAGGAGTCCAGAAAAGGTAGAGCCGAAAGTAGTTTATTTCCTACCCGCAGTTCAGAAACACAGCGACTAAGCAACACTCCAAGTGCCAGCCGGGACCATCCTGAGATGCTGGCTCCTTCCTGGGCTGGCTTTTCTCTCGGGGAATGAACAAGTCCATTGTTGGGCCTCTGCCCCCTCAGTGGAGGAGCTTGTACTCCACAAGCCCTACGAGGAGAGCAATCGTGTCGCCCCCTTGGGACTCGTGAGGGTTATAACACTATTAATCGCCAGGATGCTAGTATTTCAGTCAGAAATGGAAGTCTCTGATTTCAATATTTCCAATCTCCAATCTGGCTGTAAAGATAGTGCATGTACCCTGCTACAGAGGCAGCAGGGGGGGGGGGGTTGGCGTTGCCAAACTTGCTTCATTATTATTGGGCGGCGAATGTGGACAAGGTGCGGCGGTGGTGGGAAGGAGAAGGGGTAGAGTGGGTTAGGATGAGGTGGACTCTTGTAAGGGGTCTAGTTTGAGGGCTATGGTGGCGGCAGCGTTGCCAATGGCTCTGAGTAGGTATTCAGGGAGCCCGGTGGTTCAGTCCACGATGAAGATATGGAATCAGTTGAGGAGATATTTTAGAGTGGAAGGGATGTCGGTGCTAACGCCGCTGTGCGAGAATCATGGGTTTGAGCCGCGGAGGGATGGATAGTGTATACAGGAGGTGGAGGGAAGTGGGGCTGGTCAAGGTGAGGGATTTGTATTTGGAGGAAGGGTTTGCCAGTCTGGAGGAGCTAAGGGAGAGGGTAGAGCTGCCGAGGGGTAGTGAGTTCAGATATCTACAGGTTAGGGACTTTGCACGAAAGGTCTGGAAGGGGTTCCCTAGATTGCCGGGATGCACCCTGCTGGAGCGACTGCTGCTTCCGGATGTGGAAGGGGAGGGAAGAATTGGGGATAGATATAAGTGGCTAGGGGAGCAGGGAGGCGAGCGGGTGGTGAAGATCAAGGAGAAAGGGGAAGCGGAGTTGGGAATGGAGATCAATTGGGGAGTATGGAGTGAGGCACTGCAAAGGGTAAACGGGACCTCCTCTTGTGCAAGGATGAGCGTATTACAGTTTAAGGTGGTGCACCGGGTGCATATGACTCGGGCGAGAATGAGTGGGTTCTTTCAGGGGGTGGCAGATGAGTGTGAGAGGTGTGGGCGGGGGCCAGCGAATCATGCGCACATGTTTTGGGGTTGTGAAAAATTAGGAAGATTCTGGGCGGGAGTGTTCGCAGTCTTAGCCAGGATAGTGGAGGAGGGAGTGGACCCGGACCCTTTGGTGGTGATATTTGGGGTTTCAGAGAAGCCGGAGCTCATGGAGAGGAGGAAGGCCGATGTCGTAGCCTTCGCCTCTCTGATTACACGGCGACAAATTTTGCTGGAGTGGCGGTCGGCATCGCCACCGGGGTAGCAGCATGGTTGGGTGACCTGCATGACTTCCTGCAGTTAGAGAAGATAACGTATGAGTTAGGGGCTCAGCAGGGGAGCTTGAGAAAAGGTGGGGGATGTTTGTGACCGTGTTTGAGGAGCTGTTCGTCGCAGGGGGGTGGGAGGGGGGGTGGGGGGGGGGGGGGGGGTGAGTGATGGGAGGGGGGGGCGGTGAGTGATGGGAGGGGGGGGTGAAAAAGGAGAAAAATCTGTTCAAACTGTATAGTTGATTGTTGGGAAGAATGGTTCCCGGGGTGTTTATTTGCTGTCACCTACTTTGATACAAGTTTGAATAAAATGCGTTTCAGAAAATAAAAATAATAAATAAATATAAATCTAATCTAAATATAAATCTTGCGGAAATGCACGTGACTGTGCTTTAATATTGGTTAAAGTTGTTGTTAAGAGCAAAGACAAGTTTCAAAAGTATTTGGTTCCTACAGAGGACCCAAAATATTAGCACTGTGTGTCTATTGCAAGGCAAATAATACACAAGGCAAACAGTTAAGAAGTCCACCTCTTATTGTAGACTACATTCCTAATAAGGTACATGAGATAGTGTGCGATAAGAAAGACACATACAGGAGTCATTGGCAGATCAATCCATTTTGCCTCCCATCACCCTCCAGGCCAGACTATGAACAAGAGTATCTTCAGATAGTATCAGCACAATGATTCCTGTTACTTACCATCTAAATTTTTTTTGAACCCGTCAATTAAAAGCTTGATTTTGGTTGCTTTTTTCATTGAATCTCGTCCTCACCTCCTGCCACCTTCTTTGAGTGCTGAATTCGACATTCCTCATTTGATGCTCTCCTCTCAAGCTTATCGGTGTGGATTCGGTCAGAGCTGAGTATTGTTGTTTTCCTGTCAGTCAAATTCCATTGTTTTACTGTTTGATCTTTCCATCCTGGCTGCAAAGTACCTGCTCAGCACATTTATACTGGCAAAGCATTCATTTCTTACAAGGTTAATTCTTTTGCGAGTCGTGAGTCTTTATGGAGCTCTCTTCCTCGGAGTACGGTGGAAGCAGGAGCATTGAATATTTTTAAGGCAGAGCGAGATAGATTCTGGGCAAACAAGGGAGCCAAAGGTTATTAGGGGTAGGTACAGTGTGGAGTTGAAGCCACAATCAGATTAGCCATGGTCTTATTGAATGACGGAGAAGGCCCAAGGGCCAAGTGGTCAACTCCTGTTCCTAATTCGTATGTTTGTCGAGTCATAGAATTTTACAGAACAGAAAGAGGCCCTTCGGCCCATCATGTTTGCGCCAGCCATCAAGCACCTATCTGCTCTAATCCAATTTTCCACCACTTGGTCTGTAGCCTTGTACGCTGAGGCATTTCAAGTGCTCATCTAATTGCATTTCGTAGCTACTTGTCAAATTGTTAAGCTGTGCTGTGATGTGATTGCAGACTTTTGTCAATTTTGCACAGAAGAGGGTAAGAAAAATCATTTCATGCTCTGCACCCGTTGATAATTCTTTTTCACTTTCCCAAAAATTCTGTGAATGGCCTGAATTTCCAAAATTCAACTTTATCCACATTTTGGGTCAACATATAGAGGAAGTTTCTCCACCTGACTGTGGTAGATGTGAGCTGGGAGTCCTCAATGTTGTCATTGACTCGCTAATATGATCATACCATTCCTCATTGTCGACATCCGTTGCCTTAATGGATGCATTTATTTCACAAACCGAAGCAGATGCAGATAAACAAACCACACTAATTATCAATAACCGCCCCCAACTGAAGCTTTTAATATCTGTGATGGCAAATAAATCTTTCAACTTAGTGCTTGAGAAGGGAAGTAAATTAGTAACGAAGGTCAACGACTGATGCACGATCAATTGCACAAAGACTGAAGTTGGGTACAACTGTGGCTTTATTACAGTCAGATGCGAGGCCTCCTGATGCAGCTGGTGAAATGGCAGGGCACTGGAGGTCATGCATATTTATACAGTTCTCTCTGGGCGGAGCCAGCCGGCAGGAGCTACCGGCAAACCTGTAGTGCAGGTCCCACCTTACATCTCCTATTACAGTGGATCACCACATTCACCCCCTGTTAAAAATGAGTCCGGCGGGGGTGACGTGGAACTATATACAATTAGTGCAATTATGTACAGTGGTAGGGAAAGAAAAGTCCATGTTGACGGTCTGGAGTCCGTCAAAGGTTCAGCCGGTCCGGTGCTTTGGTGCTTCGTTGGGAGCGGCGTAACGGTGGCGGCGAAGTCGGTGCTGGCAGTGGTGGAGGTGGCAGCGATGGCGGTGCTGATGCTGGCCAGTCATTGGGGAACTCCAGGAGCGTGCAGAAGTCCTCTTCGTCCTCTTGTGCGGAAAAGGGGAGGGGGTGGGGTGGTCTGGTGTGGTCAATATTGGCGGCGCGGTGGGAGGTGGGGGGGGGGGGCGCATTGGTGGGGAGGGTGTGTTGGGATGGAACCTGACGGTGCCAGGTCCCTGAGTGAGACAGTATCTTGGCAGCTGTCGGGAAACTCAACGTAGGCATATTGAGGGTTGGCGTGGAGCAGGTGAACCCTGTCCACCAAGGGGTCCACCTTATGGAGTCGGATGTGCCTAAGGAGAAGGACCGGTCTTCGAGCAGTGAGCCAAGTCGGGAGCGACACCCCGGATGTGGACTTCCTGGGGAAGGTAAAAACACGTTCATGGGGTGTATTCTTAGTGGCGGTGCACAATAGTGACCGGATGGAGTGTAGAGCGTCAGGGAGGACCTCCTGCCAGCGAGCGGCTGGGAGGTTCCTGGACCGTAGGGTCAGCTGGACGGCCCTCCAAACTGTCCCATTCTCCTGCTCTCCTTGCCCGTTTCCCCGGGGGTTGTAGCTGGTCGTCCTGCTGGAGGCTATACCCCTGCTGAGCAGGAACTGACGCAGCTCATCGCTCATGAGTGAGGATCCCCTGTCACTGTGGATATAGAAGGGGAAACCGAACAGGGCGAAGATGGTGCTGAGGGCCTTGATGACGGTGGCAGACGTCATATCGGGGCATGGGATGGTGAAGGGGAATCTGGAGTACTCGTCGACCGCACTGAGAATGTACGTGTTATGGTCGGTGGAGGGGAGGGGCCCTTTGAAATCCATGCTGAGGCGTTCAAAGGGGTGGGAAGCCTTCACCAGGTGTGCACGGTCCGGACGGTAGAAGTGCGGCTTGCACTCCGCACAGACCTGGCAGTCCCTGGTGACTGTCCTTACTTCCTCGACGGAGTAGGGCAGATTGCGAGCTTTGACCAAATGGTACAATCGAGTAACCCCCGGGTGACAAAGGCTGTCGTGTAGGGACTGGAGTTGGTCTACTTGTGCGCTGGCACATGTACCTCGGGAGAGGGCATCTGGGGGCTCGTTGAGTTTACCGGGGCGATACAAGATCTCGTAATTATAGGTGGAGAGCTCGATTCTCCACCGCAAGATTTTATCATTTTTGATCTTGCCCCGCTGTGTGTTATTGAACATGAAGGCTACCGACCGTTGGTCCGTAAGGAGAGTGAATCTCTTACTGGCCAGGTAATGCCTCCAATGCCGCACAGCTTCAACGATAGCTTGGGCCTCCTTTTCGACGGATGAGTGTCGAATTTCAGAGGCATGAAGGGTGCGGGAAAAGAATGCCACGGGTCTGCCTGCCTGGTTTAGAGTGGCGGCAAGGGCGACGTCTGAAGCGTCGCTTTCTACTTGGAAAGGCAGTGACTCGTCCACTGCGCGCATCCCGGCCTTGGCGATGTCTGCTCTGATGCGGGCAAAAGCGTGTTGTGCCTCGGCCACGAGGGGGAATTGGGTGGACTGGATGAGTGGGCGGGCCTAGTCCGCACAGATTGGGACCCACTGAGCGTAGTAGGAAAAGAACCCGAGGCAGCATTTGAGGGCCTTGGGGCAGTGGGGGAGGGGAAGTTCCATGAGGGGGCGCATGCGCTCGAGGTCGGGCCCGAGAAGTCCGTTTTGGACTATATAGCCTGGAATGGCTAACCGGGTCGTGCTGAACACACACTTCTCTTTGTTGTAGGTCAGGTTTAGAAGAGTGGCAGTGCGGAGGAATTTATCGAGATTGGCATCGTGGTCCTGCTGGTCATGGCCGCAGGTGGTAACATTATCGAAGTACGGAAAGGTGGCCCGCAAACCGTACTGGTCGACCATTCGGTCCATTTCTCTTCGTAAGACCGAGACCCCATTTGTGACACCGAAAGGGACCCTAAGGAAGTGGTAGAGGCGACTGTCCGCCTCGAAGGCAGTGTATGGCCGGTCCGACTTCCGGATGGGGAGCTGGTGGTAGGCAGATTTCAGGTCAATTGTTGAGAAGACCCGGTACTGCGCAATCTGATTGACCATATCAGATATGCGTGGGAGGGGGTACGCGTCGAGCTGCGTGTACCGATTGATGGTCTGGCTGTAGTCCACGACCATCCTGTGTTTCTCCCCAGTTTTAACCACGACCACTTGGGCTCTCCAGGGGCTGTTGCTGGCCTCGATAATACCCTCCCTAAGCAGCTGCTGGACTTCGGACCTGATTAAGGTCTTGTCCTGGGTGCTGTACCGTCTGCTCCTAGTGGCAATGGGCTTGCAATCTGCAGTTAGATTGGCAAAAAGGGTGGGGGGATCGACCTAGAGGCTCGCGAGGCCGCAAACGGTAAGGGGGGTAAGGGCCCGCCGAATTTGAGGGTGAGGCTCTGGAGGTTGCACTGGAAGTCCAGGCCCAACAGGAGTGCAGCGCAGAGATTAGGAAGGACATAGAGGCGGAAGTTACTAAATTCTACGCCCTGGACTGTCAGGGTGACTGTACAAAAGCCTCGGATCGGGACGGAGTGGGATCTGGAGGCTAGGGAGATCCTTTGATTGGCAGGTTGGACCGCGAGGGAGCAGCACCTTACCGCATCTGGGTGAACAAAGCTTTTGGTGCTCCCGGAGTCCAGCAGGCACGAGGTCGCGTGGCCATTGATTTTAACCGTCGTCGACGCGGTGGCCAGGTTGTGCGGGCGAGATTGGTCCAGCGTCATCGAAGCGAGCTGCGGGTAGCCATCGGATGCTTCGGGTGACGAGTGTGTGCGGTTCCGATGTCGGAATGTCCGGGGATTCTGTGGGGAACAAGACGGCGGCGCCCATTGCGGGGTCGGGACAAGATGGCGGCGTCCATGGTGCGCATATTGCGGGGTCGGGTCAAGATGGCGACGCCCATGGGGCACACATGGACCCGGGAGGAGAAGATGGCGGCTCCCATTGTGCGTCTGGCATGGGGGAGGGGGCGATAGTGGGCGCGATCGCATCGATTGCGCAGGCCTGGCACACAGCCGCAAAGTGGCCCTTTTTACTGCAGGCTTTACAAACTGCAGTGCGGGCCGGGCTGTGTTGGCGGGGGTGCTTCTGCTGACCGCAGACGTAGCAGCGGCGACCCCCGGGGTGCGCGGATCAGCGTGCGGCGCAGGCGTATTGCGAAGGCAGGGCCCCGGCTGAGGAGGTCATCGGCGGGGTCCAGGAGGGGTAGGAAGGGGTAGAAGGGGGGCAGCACGGCGGGAGAGGTACGATTGTACGTTACGGGATGCGACCGTCATGGAGAGCGCCAAGGTTTTCGTCTCCGCCAGTTCGAGCCTGGCCCCTTCCAGCAATCGTTCTCGGATGCGGTCCGACGCAATCCCCGTCACGAAGGCATCGCGCATGAGGAGATTCGCGTGTTCAGCGGCAGTAACGGCCTGACAGTCACAGTCCCGGACGAGTGGAATTGGTACCAGCCAGAAGTCTTCGATGGACTCAGCAGGTAGTTGCGAGCGGGTGGCAAGTACATGCCTGGCGAAGTGCGTGTTCACATTCTGCGTGTAGTGTTCTTTGAGGAGTTCTATTGCTTTTGTGTAAGTCGTGGCGTCTTCGATCAACGGGAACACGCTGGAGCTCAGCCTGGAGTACAGGACGTTTATCTTCTGAGCCTCCATTGGCGCGGGGTCCGCCGCGTTGATGTAAGCCTCGAAACATGCTAGCCAGTGAGCAAAGTCTTTCCTGGCGGATCCAGCTGCAGGCGATCGGGCTTAATTCGGATATCCATTCTGTGGAAAATCTGACTGTAATAAATTGCCCAGGCACTGCTCCTGGCACAGGTTGGCACTGCCAAATTGGCACAGGCTGGGCGCTCTGGGAAGCCCCATGCAAGGGGTGCTGGGAGGGCTGAAGCTGGTGAGGGAGGAATAATAAATTGAAGCACGATCAATTGCACAAAGACTAACGTTGGGTACAACTGTGGCCTTATTACAGTCAGATGCGTGGCCTCCTGCTGCAGCTGGCGAAATGGCAGGGCCCTGGAGGTCATGCATATTTATACAGTTCTCCCTGGGCGGAGCCAGCCGGCAGGAGCTACCGGCGAACCTGTAGTGCAGGTCCTACCTTACATCTCCTATTACAGTGGTTCATCACAACGACTAATGGAGAAAAGCACAGAATGAGGATTTTTAGAAAGGCTCCACTTTAGACATTGCAGTCTGCTCGCAATGTTTGTGCATCAAAACATCCAAGCAGCTGCGATAACACCGAGGGGGCGATTTTGTACCTGCGTTCGCCATCAACTGGAACAATGGGCTGCTGGGTAAATTGGACATTCTGAATGCTCCCTCCGTCTACCCAAATAGGTGCTGGAATGTGGTGACTAGGGCCTTTTCACAGTAACTTTATTACAATGTTAATGGAAGCCTACTTCTGACAATAAAGATTATTAAATTAAAATTAAAAATCTCACAAGACTTGGGAGACGCGATTCACACTAGCAAGATCGTGTTTCTCGATTTTCCCCTCCCCTCGCTGGCAAAGTAACAAGGTTCTCGCCCATTTGAATACATTTCAATGCATTTAATTATGTCCCCTCCACCTGATCGCCCCTCAAATATTGAAACCTCACATCGGCTTGTGGAGATAAGAAACAGTCAAGGGGATTCCGCTGGGGGCGCCAAGGAAGGTAGAGCGCCTGGTGGGAGATGGACATGCCCTGGCACTGCTCCTGGCACAGGTTGGCACTGCCAAATTGGCACAGGTCCAGGGGCAGTGCCACGGGTGGGCGCTCTGGGAAGCCCCATGCAAGGGGTGCTGGGAGGGCTGAAGCTGGTGAGGGCGGAAGAGTGTCTCTGAGACTGCAGAGATGGGGACTCTGTTTGCGAGGGGATGATGGGAGAGACTCGATGCCTTCCAAAGTGAGGGGGGTGGGTGGGGGGAGGGGAGGGTGGGGGGTGTGGGGGGAGAGGAGGGAGGGAGGGGAAGAGGGGAGAGCCCCGATGCCTGCGAGGGTGGGGTGGGGGCATGAGGGACCACTGAGGTTGGGGCTGGACCCCAGATGCTTGTGAGGGGAGTCCCCGTGTCCGGGGGGCGGAGGGGGGGGGGATGGGCTGTGAAGCGTTTACTTTCTGTGCTAATCGGGGTGCCCTTTAATGATGGCACCCTGATCTGTGTGGAGTCGGCCTACTCAGCTCTATCAGGACCCACCCCGCCAAAGTGATGGTTTAAACCCCGCTCACTAGTTTTTTCCGCCCAGAGTTTCCCTGGACTAAAAACACGGCTGTGCAGCTGGAGAACTACATGTCGGATTTCAGTCAGAGCCTGGCGCTCTGCAAAAATGTGGGAAAATGACGCACCTCGAGCGGGATTCACATACAAATACGTTTGTTTGTCAATGTTATGGGTAGAGACAGCAGCCACCAATGCTCGGTGTCTGTAAATGAAATAGTATAAGAAAGCTATCCAGATGTAAGAATATTGTAAAAGTATTTCAAAAGAAAACACTTGTTTTTCCATGCACCACACAGTGAAAGAAGAACAGAAGGAAAACACAGAATAAAACCTGACCACTCAATCTTTCAGTCCAGACTGGGGAATATTTAACATTTCGTACACTGCTATTTAATCTCCTCAGGGAAATATGATAGGAGCAGGCTCCCATCCTTGTTAATATTCTATGATTTCTGCATTGTATCTTTTTCAATTGAAAATTATAGAGAGACCAATGTATTATTAATTCAGAGTTAACTCCTCTTGGCTGTTTTCAAAAGGAATTCTAATTGCTTTAAATGTGGCAAGCACATTAAAGCAACATACAAATATTATATATAAGCATTACGAGTGGCTCGGGAGACCAAACACCTGGGTGAAGCACAAGTCATGAAAATCAGAAACTGGAATTCACACAAAGGAAATTCAGATTGGGAAATTTCTATTGGGAAGCAACCTCAAAGAATCATTTGGCACAGAACTGTGTCCGTTCATTGAAAAGGTTATCCATTACTCTCACTCCCCTGCTTTTTCCATTTACCCTGCAAATGTCTCCATTAGGTGTGATCGAACGGCCTCGATTCACCTAAAAGGCAGTGGGACTGGCGCAATGTAGCCAATAGAAGCCAGGCGACACCACTCCCGGGATCTACCTAGCTCGCAACGCCTCGCGAGATCTAACGCGATTTTGCGAGACACTGTAACATCTTTTGGCAAATCTGCATATTAGAGCGAGACAGCTAGTCTCACTTTAATATGCAGTTTCCCGAGGCATTGGGATCTATCTCTTTTGCCTAGGAGACCTCGGGCGAGCACCGTTCAGTACTGGTCTCCACAAACAGGGACCAGATGGAACGGCACTCGTGGAGGACCTCCAATGGATCGGAGGTCCCTAGGTGCATGCTCTCTGGGTGTGGCGGCATCCTGGCACTGCTGGTGCCAGCTGGGCATCTTGGCAGTACCACCCTGGCATTGTCAATGGGCAGGGGCACTGGCATGGTACCAGGTTGGCACTGCCAAGCTGGCATTTTACACATGGTGGTGAGGGTTGTGAGGGTGGCCTGGGAACCCCCTCGTAGTGTTTTGGTACTTGGGAGTGGGGGGGGGTCTGGGTTGCATCAGGGGCTCCAGAGATTGCGTGTCGAGCTCCTCAATGCAGAAAATGGCTATGAGCGGAGTCGGCTGCGCGTTCCCTGCTGAGACCCCCCATCTAACCGGCGGCACGTTAAATAGCGGGGTGTTACTTGGCACTGCAAGCACCAGGAAACACACGCCTAAACACGCTCACTATGGAACTTTGTTCCCATTTAGTTAATTTGTGCCCACTGATTCTAATTTCACCACCTTCGCCAGGTAATGTATTCCAGATCATTACAAATAACTGCATTAAAAAAATTCTCCGAATCTCTCCCGTCTTTTTTTGCCAATTCTTAAACCTATGTCTGTTAGTTGTTGATCCTCCTGTCAATGTAAGTACTTCCAGCGAATTGATCAAAACCCTGGGCGAAATTCTCCGGAAACGGCACGATGTCCGCCGACTGGCGCCCAAAACGGCGCAAATCAGTCGGGCATCGCGCCGCCCCAAAGGTGCGGAATGCTCCGCACCTTTGGGGGCCGAGCCCCAACCTTAAGGGGCTAGGTCGGCGCCGGACGAATTTCCGCCCCGCCAGCTGGCGGAAAAGGCCTTTGGTGCCCCGCCAGCTGGCGCGGAAATGACATCTCCGGGCGGCGCATGCGTGGGAGCGTCAGCGGCTGCTGACGGCATTCCCGCGCATGCGCAGTGGAGGGAGTCTCTTCTGCCTCCGCCATGGTGGAGACCGTGGTGGAGGCGGAAGGGAAAGAGTGCCCCCACGGCACAGGCCCACCCGCAGATCGGTGGGCCCCGATCACGGGCCAGGCCACCGTAGGGGCACCCCCCGGGGCCAGATCGCCCCGCCCCCCCAAGGACCCCGGAGCCCGCCCGCGCCGCCTTGTCCCGCCGGTAAGGTAGGTGGTTTAATCTACGCCGGCGGGACAGGCATTTTAGCGGCGGGACTTGGGCCCATCCGGGCTGGAGAATCGCGCGGGGGGGCTCGCCAACCGGCGCGGCGCGATTCCCGCCCCCGCCAAATCTCCGGTGCCGGAGACTTCGGCAACCAGCGTGGGCGGGATTCACGCCAGCCCCCGGCGATTCTCCGACCCGGCGGGGGGGTCGGAGAATCTCGCCCCCTAAGTTGTTTCGAACACTTCTATTGAATCTCCTCTTTAACCTTTCCTGCTCCAAAAAGAACAATTCCAGTTTGTCTAAGTAATCCCAGTTTTGACAAAGGGTCATCCGGACTCGAAACATTAGCTCCGTTCTCTCTCCATAGATACTGTCAGACCTGCTGAAATTGTCCAGCATTTTCATTCTTTGTTCCAGTTTCTCTCATCTCCCCACATAGCAGAAGTCGCTCATCTTCGTATCATTTCAGTAAACCCTGTCTGCACCTTCTCTGAGGCTTTGGTGTTGTGCATGGAAGTGGACACCATGCATTAGTTAAGGTGTAACCTGTGGTTCCTACAGGTTTAACATACCATCCTGGTTTTGTAATGTAGATGGCCCCAATAGTCACAGGAAGGTGGAAGGAGGACAAGAGGTGAGGAAGAGCAAGTGGGTGCAATAGCAGCCTGGAAACCAGGAAGTACTGATTGCCTGGAGGTTGAGTATGATGGCAAAACCTCAACAGTGCTTTTACTCTGTTTGCCAGCCAGCCAGCAGTCTTGGCTGTGAGGTGGGAGGTTCCATGGGCACAGACTGTAACCAGAGAGCAGACACGAGGAAGGCAGATACATGGTTAGGTGGGGATATTACTGTGTAGAAGCCATTATATTGGCTGCCATTAAATCGGGAGGCAGAGAAGACCAGGGAGTTGGGGAGACAGCAAGTCACCCAACGCCAATTGTAATATTCAATTTATATTGTCTCCACTGATTTTTCAATCAAAATTGCATCACCTCACAGGTCTCTGAATTATATTTCAACTGCCACATCCTCTGACCTATTTGCTCACTCACTCTTTATTTGTTTTTGGAATGTGGTCAACATTACTAAATTAATAATAATTGTCCATCCTAATTCTCTTGCGGACATCAATTTTATTCTGTGGAACTGAAGACACAAAGTCCAGGCCACATATGAACAACAAATTCCCTTCTCTGCAGGCCACTATTGAACCAGTTGACTTTTACAAAAATGAAGTAGTTTTGATGGTCGTTTTCTGTTCTCGCCCACAAATGAGCACATGTATTGAATTATATTTTATAGCATGCTGAGGTGGAATTGAGGTTTTTAATCCTGTGGATTTCTATCTGGCCCCAGTACCACGGATGGCACCGTGGCACACTGGTTAGCACTGCTTCCTCAGAGCACCAGGGACTCCATGTTCGATTCCGGCCTTGGGTGACCTTACGGAGTTTGCACAATCTCCTCCTGTCGCGTGGGTGTCCTCCGGGTGCTCCGGTTGTCACCCACAGTCCAAAGATGTACAGGTTGGTGGATTGGCCATGCTAAATTGCCCCTTAGTGTCCAAAGATGTGCAGGTTAGGTGAATTGGCAACGATTAATGCTGCGGGGTTACAAGGATAGGACGGGGGAGTGGGTCTTTCAGAGGGTCAGCGCTGACCCGATGGGTCGAATGGCCTTCTTCTGCACTGTGGGGATTCTATATGGCCACTCGCTTACCACAGTGCTATGTTTATTGGAACGCTTCTGTATACTTAAACACCATCGCTTACACTGCCATAATCTTTTCTTTCACATTGCATTACATACTTTTAAAAAATACTAAAGGAATTTGTTTTCATTATATCATGAAACACTTGTTAATTTTCCAACTGCATCTCTTCACATATGGTGCTGTAATTAACACAACACCGAATAACTACGGCAAGAGTATAAATTATTGATTACTGGGTCAAGTCAACTGCACCTTTAGCAGGAAATCTTGGAACACACAGTAGCCTGCACATAAACAATGTCTATTTGTTTTTGCAGAATGATGCCAACACTGAACTGCACTGACATAATGATATATGGGTCAATCTGTTACTGAGCTTGATACCAAAATAAAGGATATATGGCACTACTGTGGGAATGAGAGATGCTCTCTTCAATAGAATTTTACTTAATCTGTAGAATTTCTGCTAGTTAGAAGAAATCTATAACAAATACTGTCTCCTTAAGTAAATGCTTTTTCTTTCTTATTCTCTTTCCCGTTGTGTCCAAAGACGTAAGCCATTTGAACATATTGAATAATCCAGGCTACAACCTGAATGCTGAATGCACTATAATTAAGGTGAAGTGCTTCTGTTCCACTGACAGATCTTTCTCATCTATTTTCACCTCACAGCTCACTCAACCATTGGATTTTCACCCGTTTCATTTGGATTTTCTTCTTATTTTGCAGGTCCTGAACACTTTGGAAGCAGATCTTACCCAATTTTCACTGTGCTATAGTGAGTGATCGCTATTAAAAATAAGACTTGCATTCATACAGTGCGTTTCATAACTGTGGGACATCTCGAAGCACTTTACAGCGCTGGGTGAGAACTTTGCGACTTCGAAGTGAAAAATGCTGAGATACAGCTGGCACGTACCGGCAACTATTGAAGCCTTTCACGATTATGATGGGAGAGGGTGCAGCTTGTCATTTCTCTAGTTCTGGCATGTTTCTGTCGCTCAATACATCTCCAACACCAACACAAATGTGCTGACACTTTGCCACTTGAAACAGCAACTTGCATTTAGAATGGCCTCTGAAATTGGATGGCATCATGTCTGCTTTTGGAAAGTTGCAAGTGAAAACAGAGATATTGACGATCTTGCACCCATGAGGGTAGAGCTCCGAATTCTCACCCAAACACCAACTTGCCATCGCCCAGAAGCAACAGTGGGCAAGATAATGAAAAGGAAAGTTACATTTTTTTTAAAAAGCAGAGCATTTTGCGCCGAGGAAATGTCACGGAATGTATATTAAATTCACGACAAACAAGCCACTGTAAGCACAGGAGATAGCACAGTTAATCTAAAGAGACTTCCAGGCAATCGAGCTGAGGTTTGCTTGATTGTTTGAAGATGATTGGAAAAGCTCATCAGGCGAATTATTCATTTTAGCTAAAGGCTCAAATACCATGGGACACAGTTTAAAATGAGGACATCAGGCATAAAGGGGAAGTAGTCTTGCTGTATAATTACCAGGGAAGGCTACCGTGGTGTTAATTAAAACTGGGTTTGAGAGGCAAGCCAATATGATGCTTTTAGAGAGAAAAAAAGGGGAATTGTGGTGAAAAGTTGAGTTGCATTCAATCAGTAAGTGACAGACGTATTTAGACAACACTGCTCTGTTTAAATTTGCATATTTACTGTTATTCACAACTTTGCCACAAAATAAATGATGCATCAGTATCAATGAGGCAAGTATCCAACCTGAAAAACATTGCAGCCTTGAGTATTTAAAATTGTAAAAACAAAATGGACTATTGAGTAGTTGCTGAAGAGATCTCCATATGGGTTCTTTGCCCCGATTCGAGATTTATAATTAATATTGGTGCAATGAGACAGGACATTATGTCGGAGACTCAGAAATTCATATTCAGGCGGGACAGAAACATCCCTGATAGTTAAAGGCTGCGGAGAGGATGTGCAGCAAATTTCAGTGGCAGGGAGACCTGCAAATACTGACAATCCAAAAATCCTCCCAAATTCAATGGCAGGACATCTAAATTTTTATCGTCATTTCCAGCCTGGCTCCCAAATAGGATAAGATGGGGGAAAAGGTGTTGGCAAAAAGGAAGGCAGGAAAGGAATACAGCAAAAACAGGAGGAATCATTGGGGAGAGAGGTAATGATCTTATGGGCGGGGGGGTAGCAGTTAAAGATCTGCACGAGAAGCTGAGTTTCAATCTTGGGCAGGAGTGAAGATCAGATTGCAAAAGAAGCTTCGGAAAAATAGATCATGGAAGGAGTAAATATCAAATCACAAAGTGAAAGTGAAAATTGATTCAAGGAGAGAGAGTGAGAATTGAATCATGTAGAGGGAAAATCAAATCAAGGAGAAAGAGAGTGAAAATCGAATCACGGAGAGAGAGAGAGAGACGGAGAGAGAGTGCAAATTGAATCATAGAGTGAGTGAATATCGAATCTTAGAGAGAGGGAGAAAGAGAGTGAAAATCAAATCACGGAGTGAGTGAGAGTGAAAATGGAATTACGGAAAGAGTGAGAGAGTGAAAATAGAATCACAGTGAGTGAGAGAGAGATAGTGAAAATGGAATCATGGAGAGAGAGAGAGAGTGAAAACTGAATCATGGAGAGAATGAGAGTGAAAATCAATTCACAGAGAGAATGAGAGTAAAAATCGAATCACAGAGAGAGAGTGAAAATCAAATCATGGAGAAGAAGTGAAAGTCGAATCATGGAGAGTGAGAGTGCAAAATCATAGAGAGAGAGAGAGTGAAAATCGATTCATGGAGAAAGAGTGAAAATCGATTAATGGAGAGAGAGAGTGAAAATCAAATCACGGAGAGAGGGAGAGTGAAAATCGATTCATGGAGAGAGAGAGTGAAAATCAAATCACGGAGAGAGAGAGTAAAAATCGATTCATGGAGACTGAGAGTGTAAAATCACAGAGAGATAGAGAGTGAAAATCGATTCATGGAGAGAGTGAAAATGAAATCATGGAGAGTGAGAGTGTAAAATCATAGAGATAGAGAATGAAAATCGACTCATGGAGAGAGAGAGTGAAAATCAAATCATGGAGAGTGAGAGTGAAAATCGAATCATGGAAAGTGAGTGTAAAATCACTTACAGAGAGAGAGAGAGTGAAAATCGATTCATGGAAAGAGAGTGAAAATCTAATAATGGAGAGAAAGAGAGAGTGAAAATTGAATGATGGAGAGTGAGAGTGAAAATCAAATCACGGAGGGAGAGAGTGAAAATTGATTAATGGAGAGAGAGAGTGAAAATCAAATCACGGAGAGAGAGAGTGAAAATCGATTCATGGAGAGTGAGAGTGTAAAATCACGGAGAGAGAGTGAAAATCGATTCATGGAGAGAGACCTCGCATGAAAATCAAATCATGGAGTGTGAGAGTGAAAATCGAATCATGGAGAGTGAGAGTGTAAAATCACGCAGCGAGAGAGTGAAAATCGATTCATGGAGAGAGAGAGTGAAAATCTAATAATGGAGAGAAAGAGAGAGTGAAAATCGAATGATGGAGAGTGAGAATCAAATCACGGAGAGAGAAAGTTAAAATCAAATAACGGAGAGAGAGAGAGTGAAATCAAATAATGGAGAGTGAGAGTGAAAATCAAATCATGGAGAGAGAGAGAGAACATAGCGTGACGGAGAGTGAGAGAGTGAAAACTGAATCAGGGAGAGAGAGGGAGTGAAAATCAAATAATGGAGAGAGTGAAAATCAAATCAGGGAGGGAGAGACTGAACATAGAATCACGAAGAGTAAGAGTGAAAATTGAATCACGGAGAGAGAGAGAGGATAAAAATCGAATAATGGAGAGTGAGAGTGAAAATCAAATCAGGGAAAGTGAACATAGAATCACGGAGTGAGTGAAATTTGAATCATGGAGAGAGAGAATGAAAATCGAGTAATGGAGAATGAGAGTGAAAATCGAATCACGGAGAGAGAGAGAGTGAATATCGAATAATGGAGAGAGAGTAAACATAGAATCACGGAGAGTGAGAGAGTGAAAATTGAATCACGGAGAGAGAGAGAGTGAATATCGAATAATGGAGAGAAGTAAACATAGAATCACGGAGAGTGAGAGAGTGAAAATTGTATCACGGAGAGAGAGAGAGAGTGAAAATCGAATAATGGAGAGAGAGAGTGAAAATCAAATCAGGGAGAGGGAGAGTGAACATAGAATCATGGAGAGAGTGAAAATTGAATCATGAAGAGAGTGAAAATTGAATCATGGAGAGTGAGAGAGTGAAAATCGAATAATGGAGAGTGAGAGTGAAAATCAAATCACGGAGCGAGAGAGTGAAAATAAAATCACGGAGGAAGAGTGAAAATCAAATATGGAGAGAGAGAGAATGAAAATCAAATCACGGAGAGAGAGAGCGAAAATAGAATCACGGAGAGAGAGAGAGTGAAAATCAAATAATGGAGAGAGAGAGTGAAAATCAAATCACAGAGAGTGAAAATCGAATGACGGAGGGGGAGTGAAAATCGAATCACGGAAAGAGAGAGTGAACATCGACTCAGAGAGAGATTGGGAGAGAGAGAAAGAGGGCGCAACCTTCTGGCCACGCTGTGCCGGAAAAGCAGCTCGCTGCAGCGCAGCATGGCCGGTGAAAACCAGGACACCTCACTCCCAGGATCTACCCAGCTCGCAATCTCGCGAGACGTTGCAAGGGGAATCTCGCCCACAGTGGGTGGGAACAGTTTTTGGCAGATCTGAATATTAGCGCGAGGCAGTAAGCCTCACTCTAATGTACAGATTCTCGAGGTACCTGAGGCTTTTGGATTCAACCCCTTTGCCTCAGAGACCTCGGGGTGAGCACCGTTTAGTAATGGTCCCCACAAACGGGGACCAGATAGAACGACACTCGTGGGGGTCTCCAAGGGGATCGGAGGCACCCAGTTGCATGCCCTTTGGACAGGGTGGTGCCCTGGCACTGCTGGTGCCACCTGGATACCCAGGCAGTGCTAGCCTGCCAGGTGGTGCTGACAGGGGCACTACCAGGTTGGAACAGCCAGGGTGCCAAGCTGGCATTTTTTGCACTTGCGTGATCAGGCTGGGGTTTCCCGGTGTGGGTGTTGGGGGGACCCTCCCATGTTGCGTTCAGGCCGGTGATTTTTTTGCGGGCCTCGGACATCCGGGCTCCATCCATAAATGGCATCCCGATCTCTCGCTACAAGGGGCAGTTCCGGCAAGCGGAGCTCCTCATTGTAAAAAACAGGGCTATGTGCGGCCTTGGCAAAGCGAGTCGCGTTGACTAGCCATGTGTTTCTCGGCACTGTGAGTGCCAGAAAACACGTGGCTAAATGCATTCGCTCGGGAACTTTGTTCTCTTTTGAGAAGATCGCACCCAGAGAGTGTGAAAATCGAACCACGGAGAGAGGGAGAGTGAATATCAAATCACGGAGGGAGGGAGAGTGAAAATTGAATCACTGAGAGAGAGTGACAGCTGAATTACGGGAATGATAATCAGATCACACAGGGGTGAAAATCTGCAAGCCCAGCTAAAGATTAGATCACGCAAACATGTGGGTAAAGTCCCATTAGGAAGCTACCCATCTCATCCAAGTTGCACAGTATTATGGGGAGTTCACTTGGTGAATTGCATCCTTCTGACCTACCTTGGTACAGTTTTGTTTGCTGCATGGGTGTGCAATTTCAAATGCAAATAAAATTATGCTTGTGGGAAAGTTAAAACCGAAGCACCACTTATCAAAAAACATTGCAGTGTATTCAATGCAACACCTTCATAAGACTCCATGCAAAAACCGACGTCAAAATAACAACATGGCACAACTAAAGAGCTCACAAAGCTCTTTGCATTGATGCATTCAGTGTTTTTTTCAGCAAAGCTAATGCTGCGGGTGGAAGTGCCTCGGAAATTGCAAGATTTGACCTGAGACTTCATTTCTTTAACATTATTAAACAAGATTTGTACATGTTGGTCTGAATTCTCCAGCCCTCGGAATTATCTGTACCCGCTGGCAGCACTCCCCTGCCCGTGAGTTTCCTGATGGCGTGGGGTGACTACAATGAGAAATCCCATTGACAAGCGGAGAAACTCGCGGCTGGGATATCGGAGAATCCAACCTGTTGTTTGTGTAGTTTAACTGAAACGCCCTAGAATAACCATGGGAAAACAAAGCTAGCTGAAAATCAGATGGATGACCTACGCCTGTTACTTCTGTGAACAATGTTAGCAGGAGCTCATAAAATTGGGGTTTATTAGTATTGGCCAAGCACTTATTGACAATAAGCCCAGGAGCAATGCACTCTCACAAAATAAATTACTAGATGCTGGAAACAGAACAAACTTGCAAACTGCATTCATCTTTGTCAATTCTTCAAATAAAAGCCCATGAAAAATATAACAATATACTAATGAAATGAAGAATAAAAACTGAGCACAGTGTTACGTGATGTTGATCATAGAATTCCGATGGTGCAGAAGGAGGCCATGTGGCCCATCAAGTCTGTACCGGCCCTCTGGAAGAATACCCTACCCAGTCCCACTCCCCTGCCCCATCCCCGTGACTCCACCTAACCTTTTTGGACACTAAAGGGTAATTTAGCATGGCCAATCCACCTAACCTGCACGTCTTTCGGGACTTGTGGGTGGAAACCGGAGCACCCGGAGGAAACCCACGCAGACAAGGGAAGAACGTGCAAACTCCACACAGTCACCCAAGGTGGGAATCGAACACGGGACTCTGACGCTGTGAGGCAGCAGTGTTAGCCACTGTGCCACCGTGCCGCCCATTACTTATTTTAGTGATGATAAATTAGAAGAGATACCTCGAATTGTTCCAAAGTATTTATGCTTTTAACTTTCTCATTTTTACAACTTTAATTCCCAAGTCTGTTTCTATAGAATGAATTTTGCTCAGCTGAAAAGAGTAAACTGTAATTTAAGGGAATAGAATAACATGGAACTGGATTCCATCTATCCATGCTGATAGATAATATGATGATAAATAGATGAATTGAGGAAAATTTCTCACTCGGCTTCTATCGCATTCCAAATGGTTCTTATGTAATTTACTAGAGAATGGAAACATTTGATACAAAAAAGCCCAACTTTGCTGAGGATATAAATATTAGGTAAAAATTAAGGAGATGATACTCTGGGAGAGAAGTTTCACTATTAGCAGTAAACAGCAATTTGAAGTGAGCTGAGAAAGATTCTGGCCTGTATCTTCCTCGGAGTGGCAGTCAGCAGCGGATAGGCACTCTGTAGCGAATTACCTGCGCTTAAAATAGAAAGTGCCTGTCGCACCTGACTTTCCTGACTCGGCTGGATGAGACAGAAGAAACGCAGAGCGTCCCCAGCTCCAGCACCAAAGAGCAAAAGGAGGACACGCCCCTTTTTCACAGCACGATCTGCTGCAAAGCAGGTGAGGTTAAAGGTCTATTGAAAGGGAGAAGGTAAGTTTCTACGGTAAGTGGGTGGGGTGTGTGAATAGGGGTTCTGACATCGGCGGGAGAATCCTGGCATGGGGGCGATCCAGACATTAGGGTGGCATTGGGCATATGGGACATCTGGACATGGGGGAAATGCGGACCTCAGGAGGGGGGGGAGCTGAACATCGGGGTGGGGGTGGGATCATGGGACAAGTTTGGGCGTTGGATTGGATTGGATTTTGTTTATTGTCACGTGTACCGAGGTACAGTGAAAACTATTTTTCTGCAAGCGGCTCAACAGATCATCAAGTACATGAAAAGAAAGGGGAATAAAAGAAAATACATCATCGGGCAACACAAGGTACACAATGTACCGGCATCGGGTGAAGCATGCAGGCGTATAGTGTAATTGAAGTGGTTGGGCCGGTGTGAGGTTGGGTCGGGGAGTGGGGTGTTCTTTGTGTCGGGGATAGGATGAGGTGGTCTGTAAAATTACACTGAAATTAGAAGTGTTTTTTTCCATCCAACTCAGAGTAACCACCCAAAGTTAATGATTAAATCACTTAGTCACACTGTTCCCAGCGCAGTCCAGGGGAAGATAGCACTTCCCGACAATTGTCGGGTAATCCCTTATGTGGGAAACCAAGATATATTGGTTTGCACAGTGCATCTTTGGGGTACCCCCCAAATCTAATGGTGGGTTACCAGGAGGTTATGGTCCATATATCTCGCCACTTTGGATTTGAATTTGGGTTTATTGTCACGTGTACCTAGATACAGTGAAAAGTATTGTTCTGCGTACAGTCCAGACAGATCGTTCCATACATGAAAAAACATATGGGGCTGGATTCTCTACCCCGCCACATTTCAGCCCCGATCCACCGGCGGGATTCTCCATTCCATCGGCCGGTCAATGGAGTTTCCCATTGTGGGGCAGCCCCACGCCGTCGGGAAACCCCCGGGTGCTGGCAAAACGGAGAATCGTGCCGGCGGAGAATCCCGCCCAGGATATTCGATACACAATGTAAATACATAGACGCAGATATCGGGTGAAGGATAAGGAGTATTATTCAGCAGAGAAGATATGTGGAGAGATCAGTTCAGTCCATAAGAGAGTCATTCAGGAGTCTGGTAACAGCAGGAAGAAGCTGTTTTTGAATCTATTGGTGTGTGTTCTCAGACCTTTGTATCTCCTGCCCGGTCGAAGAAGTTGGAAGAGAGAATAACCCGGGTGAGAGGGTCTTTGATTATGCTGCCCGCTTTCCTTGGGCAGCGGGAGGGTCCAGCACCTCCACAGTCAGCTGGGAGCCATGCCGCTGACCGGGTGGGCTTCCACAAGGGTTGGGAGTCTGGTGGGGCCTGGCCAGGGGGTGGGGTGTCCTGTGGGACCGTATTTGGCAGGTCGGATTTGCGCACGGCCGGTGCCATGTTATGCGGCAGGTCGTTGCCAAGACCATGCGCTGCCACAGCCCCGGCCATTCTCTGGCTATTTTTGGCACGGGAGCCAGGAGTTTTACCAGGTGCCACTGCTCGCCCCTCACCGGTCCTGGAATCGGTGAGGGTTCGGTGCCAATTTTGGCGTTGTAAAACGCCACAGTTTCCACGCTGGTGTTGGCACTTAGCCGCATTAATGGAGAATCCAGCCCAGGATGTTTTCTATGGTGCATTTGTAAAAACTGGTAAGAGTCAATTTTTTCCTGGTTATGGCTGTCTGCCATTTCAGTTCCAGCCGCCACCTCAATGCTATTTTCTGGGGAGGTATATTTCAGTACGTAAAAACGGTGGAACAATAGGCTTGCTCTGCTGTCAGTTTTCTTTTCAAGGGCTTGTACTGAACATGGGCACACTTTCATCACAGTTTACGTTCAGACATCCATTAAGATCAGTGTAATCCAGGTGGGATCAAATAAAATAACAACGTTTAAACATAAATGCGCTACACACATAAACACGTTGCACTGGCCTACTCATGATTTTTTTACACTGGTCCAAAATTCCATTTGCTTGAAACAGTCACTGTGCACAGAATTGGCCTTGTTCCCAGGTAGAATTGGTAGGTTTATGTCAATTGCCTTCATCTGGGGTGGGCTTATCACATTGTACTCAGAAACCTGGGTGCACAGGCATCTGTGGCCTCACGGATTGAATGTTAATCACTTGTACCTGTAGCGCAATTGAAGCTGGTTTCTCCTGCTACCGGTGCAGTTACTTTAGATTCAGTTTAAATCTGGCATATGCTAAAACGTTTCGGCAGAAACTTGAACGTAACTTCAGCTTGACAAAACCACTGCAGCACCTCACATATTCGGCTGTGTTTCGCTAATTGCATCCCTCGTGGACACTCCAAGGCCCAGTTACTATTTCTGCCCCAACTCCAGACATCTTTACCTTGCTAAACGATGAACTGATTCAATCAATTAATGGAGTCACTATTTAACACACACAATGCCCATGTCTTCCGTGAATGGATGACTCGAAATGAAGAAAACTGTTTCAATATGAGCCCATCTGTAAAGCGTTGTGATTTTGCGCAATGAGCTGCTAAGTATAATATTTTATCAAATCCATTTTATGAAATTTCCCTGTGCACAAAAAGCTGGTGCACACTTTAATACTCAGCCAAAACTCTGTTGGGTCCTTTTTTTGCTTGTTAAGCAATTTACAAATTTATGTTGAATTGCTCAGGCTCAACTTCATTTCATGTCACTGTCACCCAAATAGCAAGTGGCAAAGGGAGCCACCAGAGCAGGAGAAATTGAACAAAGCCACTCAAGTGTACCATGTGCAGTAGCAAATCTCAGCATGTGGGCGTCGCTGGCTAGGACAGCATTTATTGCCCGTTCCTAATTCCCCGTGAGAAAATGGCGGTTAACTGTCTCCTCGGAGATCTATTTCCAAGTCAGGATGGCATGAGGCTTGGAGGGGAACTTCAAAGTGGTGGCGTTCCCATGCATCTGCTGCCCTTGCCCTTCTAGGTGGGTTTGGAAGGTGGTGCTGAAAGAGCATTGGTGAATTTCTGCAGTGCATCTTGCCAATGGTACATACTGCTGTCGCTGTGCATTTGTGGTACAGGGAGTGAATGTGGAAGGTGGTTGGTGAGGTGACAATCAAGCGGATGACTTTGCCCTGGATGGTGTTAAACTTCTTGAGTGTTGTTGGAGTTGCACTCACCCAGACGAGTGGAGATTATTCCATCACACTCCTGACTTGTGCCTTGTAGATGGTCGACAGGCTTTGGGGAGTCAGGAGGTGAGTTACTCATCATGGAATTCCCAGACTTTGATCTGCTCTTGCAACCAAAGTATTTATGTGACTGGTCCAGTTCAGTTTCTGGTTAATGATAACCCCCTGGAGGCTGATAATAGTGGATTCAACACTGATAATGCCATTGCCTGTCAATGAGAGCTACTGACCAAGAAGGAACAGTACTGAGAGAGGATAACTGGGAAGGAAATCAGGGGTCGACAATCTATGTATTGTCATGAGGCTATGCCCTTTTACTTTTCAAATTATGGCTTTTCAACTTTCAACTGAGTGGAAATTTTGCAATTTGAAATCAGACAGAGTAAACAACTTAAAAACGCAAGGCCACCTTCTAAGGTGAAGACACCGTCCGGGGAGTGTGAAGGGTGGGACATTTCCAAAAATTCAAAGACCCATTTAAAGGAATTCCAGTGGCAGCCAAGAGCTGATTGTTCACACACAAGGTGGCTCCTGCTTGGAGGAGTTGGTTTAGGCCCTTTCGATCCAATTAATTAGTGTCCTTTGTGCAAGAAGTGCAAAGTGAGTGGAGGGTGTGGGTTTCTCCCCCCAGTGTGGAATGTCGGCAAAAGTCGGTAAAAGCCCTGGCTCAAGAGTTGGAGGACACGCGCAGCGCTAATGGAGAAAATGACAGAGGCGGAAGCGCCACTGTCATTTGCCACACTGCCTGTGGGGCAGTTAATGGATCTTATCAAGGGGGAGTTTTGGCAACAGTAAAAAGATATGCAAGAGGACTGGTCCAGGACAATTGAGGGAGCAGTAGCCCCTCTTCACAGAACTTTGGATCGGGTGGAGAAGCGCCTGGAGACGCAAGGCGCAATGATCCGAGAGTTGGAAAGGGCGGTGTCAGACCATAGCAACGGGATTGTGCCATTGGAGGCAGAGATGGTGATGCTGGGAGATGAATTCTTGGTTGGTTTAGGAGAGGGTGGAGGGGCGTGCATTTTCGATGGGCTCAAGCTAGAGGGGAGCTGGATGGTTGAGCGGAATTTGTGCTAAGTGGGGGCGGCTGACCTTAGCAGAGGGGAGGGTCAGAAGCCCCTGGTGAGGATAGTAATGTGGAACGTACGAGGCCTGAATGTTCCGGTTAAACGGTCTCAGGTGTTCGCGCGCCTAAAACGTTTAGGGGCAGATGTGGTTTTCCTTCAGAAGACACAGGTGAAGGGCCAGATACAGTTAAGGAAGGGATGGATGGGGCAAACATTTCATTTGGCATTTGACTCGAAGTCGAGGGGGGGGTAGCGATCCTGTTTAGCAAAAAGGTGGTATTTGTGGTATCATTTATGGTGGCCGGGGAGGTGCGGGATCCAGCGGGGAGGCTCATGATGGTGAGTGGGGTCCTGGTGGGGGCATCAGTTATTTTAGTTAATGTATGTGCATCCAATTGGGACATTGGGACTTTGTTAAGGAGCTGTTAGCATCCATCCAGGACTTGGGTTAACATTAGCTGATAATGGGGGCGATTTTAATTGTGTGTCGAATCCTAGGATGGCTAGGTCCAGCCTCAAATCAATGGCCAGGTCAGGGATGGCAAAGGAGCTAAGGTAATTATGGATCAGATGGTTGAGGTTGAGGTTTAGGCATCCAGGAGAGAGGGAATATTCCTTCTTTTCTCAAGTACATCTGGCATTCTCCCGTATTGATGTTTCTGTGGTGTGGAAGTTGGTGCTGTTGGGGGCCATGGAGGTGGAATAGTAATTTTGGACCATGCGCCGCATTATGTGGATGTGAGGTTCGAACAGGCCGGACACAGAGACCATCGTGGAGATTTGATTCCGCGCTCCTGCCAGATAAAACGTTCTGTGATAAGGTGGCATTGGCGATAAAGAACTGTGTGGAGCTTAATCAGAATGGGGAGGTTTCCTCCTCCATGTTCTGGGAGTCTTTGAAGGTGGTGGTCAGGGGGGAGATTATTTCTTATAAGGTCCGCAGGGCAAACGCTGAGAGGGAGGAAAGGCAGAGGTTAGTGGATGCTATTGTAGGGGTTGATTGGCAGTACTCGGTGACCCCGGCTGAGGAGCTGTTGGCTGAAAGGAAGAAACTGCAGGAGCACTTTGACCTAGTGACAACAGGGAAGGCAGTGGGTCAGCTTTGTCGCTTAAGGCGGGGTTTACTATGAGTATGAGGATAAGACTAGTTGGCTGCTAGCCCATCAGTTGAGGCAGCAGGCGACTGCAGGAGATTGCCCAGGTGAGGGAGGCAGGAAGAGAGGGGTGATGATCCTGGAAAAATCAATGAGGCATTTGAGACCTTCTATCAGGGGCTGTATAAATCTGAGTCCTGGGCGGGGTAGACGTGGATATGGGACATTTTTTGGATGGGTTGGTGTTTCCACAGGTGGAAAATGGGAAGAGACAGTGATTGGAGGTGCCATTGGGGTTGCAGGAGGTAATGGAGTGTGTGGGATTGATGCAATCAGGGCAGGTACTGCAGCCGGGTGGCTTTCTGGTAAAACTGTATAACAGTTTCTGGCAGAGTTGGCGCCCCATCTCCTGGATATGTCTAATGAATTGTTGGCGAGGCGGGTGTTGCCGACCACACTTGCACAAGCTTCTATTTCTTTGATCCCAAAGAATGATAAAGACCCGAGTGTGGATCTTACAGGCCCATCTCTCCCTGCTGAATACAGATGTGGAGGTATTGGCTAAGGTGGTGGCAAGGTGGTTGTAGGGGTGTGTGCTGGATGTTGTCTTGGAGGACCAGGCAGGGTTTGTTAAGGGGCAGCCGTTGTCAAGCAACATCAGGAGACTGTGGTAATGACCCCATCAAGTGGGAGAGTGCCGGAGGTTATGGTATCAATGGATCCGGAGAAGGCCTTTGACCGGGCAGAATGGAGGTAACTATTTGAAATCCTGCGGAGGTTTGGCTTTAGACCGATGTTTGTTTCATGGGTACCGTTACTTTATCAAGCCCTCACAACAAGTGTGAGGGTGAACGTAATGAATTTAGGGTATTTTAGATTACAAGGGATACCCTTGTCCCTAGTGTTGTTGTTTGCATTGGCTATTGAATCCTTGGCCATTGCGCTGCATGCTCCAAGAGAGTGGAAGGGCATTGTAAGGGGAGGTAAGAAGCATAGGGTGTCACTGCATGCCGTGATTTATTGCCAAATGTTTCTAACCCACTGGAGTGCATGGGGAAAATAATGGATCTGCTGGGGAGTTTTGGTGCATTTTCTGGGTACAAACTGAACGTGGCGTGCGGTATTTCCGGTGAATGCCCAAGGGAGGAATGCACATCTGGGAGCCCTGCCATTCAAGCGGATCAGGATAAAGTTTCTGGTTATTAATGCATATATGGAACTCGGCCAGTCTAGTAGAGGAGGTCAAAGGGGAATTAAAGATGTGGGATGACCTGCCGCTGTCCCTGGCGGGGAGGGACAGACCGTGAAGATGAATGTTTTGACGTGTTTTTATTTGTTTTGCAGTCCCTTCCCATATTCCTTCCAAAGCGTTTTTTCTGGAAGGTGGATAAATTAATTTCCGAATTTATTTGGGCAGGCAAGATGTCTAGGATTCGTGGGGCTTTTTGCAGAGAGGGTGGGGGGTGGTGGTCGGGGGGGGGGGGGGGGGGGGGGGTGCGGTTGGCACTCCCAAACCTGCTATACTATTATTGGGTGGTAAAACTGGAGAAGGTGAGACACTGATGGGGGTGGGGGCGTCAGAATGGGTGCAGGTGGAGGAGGCCTCATGTGTCGGGCACTTTCCTCCTAGATCCTGGACAGGATTCTCAGTCCCGCCGCACCCATTTTCGCCTCTGCCGCCAGCAGTACCCTCCATCCCAGCAGCCAGCCGATGGGGTTTGCCATTGTGGCCACCACCGCATCTTCGGGAGGGCGCTGCCAGCAAAGCGGAGGATCCCGCTGACGGAGAATCCAGCCCCCTGTTTAGTTCCAACTGTTTTACAGTTCCCGACAGCCAAGTGCTGACTTTGCACATGTTGATGAATAGAAACATTGAAGAGAGGAGCAGAAGTAGGCCATTTAGCCCCTCGACACATTCAATTAGAGATGAATTCGAAGGTGCCTGTGCTCCCACATCATTGTTGCTCTTGACCTGTTTGGTGGCCGAGGCTGTGGGAAAGGAATGTGTAACAATGTAACATTGCATCCTACATATTCTACGCCCTGTAGCTTGAGTCAACTCGAGATTGTTGAGGTGATTATTGACTCCATTGGTAGAGGTGCAAATGAAGTAGACTATCTTAGCCATGGTGGAGTCAAGCTTCTTTAGTTTTCTTGCAGCTGCAAACAACCGGGGCGAAATTCTCCCCCAACGGCGGGATGCCCGCCGACTGGCGCCAAAGCCGGCGCAAATCAGACGGGCATCGCGCCGGCGAAAAGGTGCGGAAGTCTCCGCATCTTTGGCGGCCTAGCCCCAACATTGAGGGGCCAGGCCGACGCCGGAGGGATTTCCGCCCCGCCAGCTGGCGGAAATGGCGTTTGTTGCCCCGCCAGCTGGCGCGGAAATGCGGCGCATGCGCGGGAGCGTCAGCGGCCGCTGTCAGTTTCCCCGCGCATGCGCGGGAGCGTCAGCGGCCGCCGAAAGTTTCCCGCGCATGCGCAGTGGGGAGAGTCTCTTCCGCCTCCGCCATGGTGGAGGCCGTAGCGGAGGCGGAAGGGAAAGAGTGCCCCCACGGCACAGGCCCGCCCGCGGATCGGTGGGCCCCGATCGCGGGCCAGGCCACCGTGGGGGCACCCCCCGGGGTCAGATCGCCCCGCGCCCCCCCCCAGGACCCCGGAGCCCGCCCACGCTGCCTGGTCCCGCCGGTAAATACCAGGTTTGATTTACGTCGGCGGGACAGGCAATTCCTGGGCGGGACTTCGGCCCATCCGGGCCGGAGAATCCAGCGGGGGGTCCCGCCAACCGGCGCGGCTGGATTCCCGCCCCCGCCCAATCTCCGGGAGCGGAGACTTCGGCGGGGGCGGGGGAGGGATTCACGGCGGCCAACGGCCATTCTCCGACCCGGCGGGGGGTCGGAGAATGACGCCCCCGAAGAGAGTTTTCCTTCACACTCCCATTGCAGAATACCCAGATCCTGCTCTGCAACTGGAGCCACAAGACTTTCTGCAGGACTTCTAATTGTCCATGATAATTAACAATATCCCTGCTAACCTGATTTTTCCACTGTTTCCACCGATCAGCCACCAACATTTGCTGATACGGGGAGAACCCCCCCAAAATTACTGATGACAAGTTGGTCCAATTAAGCTTCTGGTGAACAGTGATGTTCATATTGCGTTTCCAAGGATGTTGCGCTCAACCACGTTTACATTCGAAAAGTCCCTTGGAGAATATTTCTTCCAAAATTAGTTACGGGCACACAATTATACAATTACACGTCAAAAGTATTCAAAATGTTACTGAACATGAAAAATTGAACCAATATTTCAAAGTTAATGACTGTGAAAAAAACCAGTCAGAGTTTGCCAGTTATCTGTCAGTTAATTTTTTTTTTCAGAATCCTGCCTGTACTTTCTGAGCATATGGCACTCTATTTGTGGCAGGTTTATACATTACAGAGAGGGAGCCAGCGAGGTGACTGAAGATTTAACACGGGGAGCCAGTGGGGATACATGCGCTGTTGCAAGTAACCCTAGTATTTCAGTACATTCAGAAATGCAAGGCAATAATTGGTTTGCCTACAATTGCTCCTTTCTTGGAGTCAAGGGGAACATTTTACAAAATAAGAAAAATGCAGGCTTGTGTCAGGGAATCCTAAGTATGACAAATGAACCATTTTGCGAAAAACCTTAACTGGGTCAAGTTGAATTTCCATTTGCAATCAACACTGTTATCAGCTTTGTCCACATTCTGGTATGGTTCAGTTGCTCCCACAGTATTGAACCGTAAGCAATAATTTCTGTGTAATACCTACAGAGTGGCAATGAAAGAGCTCTCTAAGCTCTGCTAGTGATTCAGTGGGCAATTGCAGTGCTTAATGGAGAACTGAACCATGTCAGTAGCCGCAAAGAAATAATGGCAGTAAATTGATCGTAGGCTTTGATTCTCCCCATCCACGGTTCAGTTCGTTGATGTCAGTCAGGCCTGACATTGGAAGATTATGTCATGATATTTAGATCAGCATATCATGGCGCAATCAAACACACACTGATGGACATGCAGTAGGACCAACCAACACACACACAACATCGCAGCCAATCACCAGTGAGAGCACACGCACTATAAAAACAGGGGACACTACAGTTCCCGCTCATTCCAGCAGCAGCCATCTCAGAGCACCGAGCTCAGAGCCTGCTACTCAGACATTCACCATGTGCTGAGTGCCTCACCCAGATAGTAATAGGACAGTGTCCACAGATTAGCTGGTAATGCACGTACCCAAGTTAGCAATGTGCTGTTATAGTTAAAGAGTTAATAAAATTGAGTTACACTATCTCCAGCCGTGTTGGATCGTTTGTACATCAGAACACCCAACACAACATGATACCAGAAGTGGACGCAAGCCAGCGCCTGTGAGACCTACCTGCAACGTTTCAACAATCCGCCGTCCTGCACCATAAGAACAAAGAACAAAGAAATGTACAGCACAGGAACAGGCCCTTCGGCCCTCCAAGCCCGTGCCGACCATGCTGCCCGACTAAACTACAATCTTCTACACTTCCTGGGTCCATACCCCTCTATTCCCATCCTATTCATTTATTTGTCAAGATGCCCCTTAAATGTCACTATCGTCCCTGCTTCCACCACCTCCTCCGGTAGCGAGTTCCAGGCACCCACTACCCTCTGCGTAAAAAACTTGCCTCGTACATCTACTCTAAACCTTGCCCCTCTCACCTTAAACCTATGCCCCCTAGTAATTGACCCCTCTACCCTGGGGAAAAGAACAAAGAACAAAGAACAAAGAAATGTACAGCACAGGAACAGGCCCTTCGGCCCTCCAAGCCCGTGCCGACCATACTGCCCGACTAAACTACAATCTTCTACACTTCCTGGGTCCGTATCCTTCTATTCCCATCCTATTCATATATTTGTCAAGATGCCCCTTAAATGTCACTATCGTCCCTGCTTCCACTACCTCCTCCGGTAGCGAGTTCCAGGCACCCACTACCCTCTGCGTAAAAAACTTGCCTCGTACATCTACTCTAAACCTTGCCCCTCTCACCTTAAACCTATGCCCCCTAGTAATTGACCCCTCTACCCTGGGGAAAAGCCTCTGACTATCCACTCTGTCTATGCCCCTCATAATTTTGTATACCTCTATCAGGTCGCCCCTCAACCTCCTTCGTTCCAGTGAGAACAAACCGAGTTTATTCAATCGCTCCTCATAGCTTATGCCCTCCATACCAGGCAACATTCTGGTAAATCTCTTCTGCACCCTCTCTAAAGCCTCCACATCCTTCTGGTAGTGTGGCGACCAGAATTGAACACTATACTCCAAGTGTGGCCTAACTAAGGTTCTATACAGCTGCAACATGACTTGCCAATTCTTATACTCAATGCCCCGGCCAATGAAGGCAAGCATGCCGTATGCCTTCTTGACTACCTTCTCCACCTGTGTAGCCCCTTTCAGTGATCTGTGGACCTGTACTCCTAGATCTCTTTGACTTTCAATACTCTTGAGGGTTCTACCATTCACTGTATATTCCCTACCTGCATTAGCCCTTCCAAAATGCATTACCTCACATTTGTCCAGGTTAAACTCCATCTGCCATCTCTCCGCCCAAGTCTCCAAACAATCTAAATCCTGCTGTATCCTCCGACAGTCCTCATCGCTATCCGCAATTCCACCAACCTTTGTGTCGTCTGCAAACTTACTAATCAGACCAGTTACATTTTCCTCCAAATCATTTATATATACTACAAAGAGCAAAGGTCCCAGCACTGATCCCTGTGGAACACCACTGGTCACAGCCCTCCAATTAGAAAAGCATCCTTCCATTGCTACTCTCTGCCTTCTATGGCCTAGCCAGTTCTGTATCCACCTTGCCAGCTCACCCCTGATCCCGTGTGACTTCACCTTTTGTACTAGTCTACCATGAGGGACCTTGTCAAAGGCCTTACTGAAGTCCATATAGACAACATCCACTGCCCTACCTGCATCAATCATCTTAGTGACCTCCTCGAAAAACTCTATCAAGTTAGTGAGACACGACCTCCCCTTCACAAAACCGTGCTGTCTCTCACTAATACGTCCATTTGCTTCCAAATGGGAGTAGATCCTGTCTCGAAGAATTCTCTCCAGTAATTTCCCTACCACTGAAGTAAGGCTCACCGGCCTGTAGTTCCCGGGATTATCCTTGCTACCCTTCTTAAACAGAGGAACAACATTGGCTATTCTCCAGTCCTCCGGGACATCCCCTGAAGACAGCGAGGATCCAAAGATTTCTGTCAAGGCCTCAGCAATTTCCTCTCCAACCTCCTTCAGTATTCTGGGGTAGATCCCATCAGGCCCTGGGGACTTATCTACCTTAATATTTTTTAAGACACCCAACACCTCTTCTTTTTGGATCTCAATGTGACCCAGGCTATCTACACACCCTTCTCCAGACTCAACATCTACCAATTTCTTCTCTTTGGTGAATACTGATGCAAAGTACTCATTTAGTACCTCGCCCATTTCCTCTGGCTCCACACATAGATTCCCTTGCCTATCCTTCAGTGGGCCAACCCTTTCCCTGGCTACCCTCTTGCTTTTTATGTACGTGTAAAAAGCTTTGGGATTTTCCTTAACCCTATTTGCCAATGACTTTTCGTGACCCCTTCTAGCCCTCCTGACTCCTTGCTTAAGTTCCTTCCTACTTTCCTTATATTCCATGCAGGCTTCGTCTGTTCCCAGCCTTTTAGCCCTGACAAATGCCTCCTTTTTCTTTTTGACGAGGCCTACAATATCTCGCGTCATCCAAGGTTCCCGAAAATTGCCGTATTTATCCTTCTTCCTCACAGGAACATGCCGGTCCTGAATTCCTTTCAACTGCCACTTGAAAGCCTCCCACATGTCAGATGTTGATTTGCCCTCAAACATCCGCCCCCAATCTATGTTCTTCTGGTTTAACGCACAGTGTTTTTAGCCGTCAAAATTTCGTGACCCTTCCGCCTAATATTGTTATAATTAGCCTTCCCCCAATTTAGCACATTCATCCTAGGACCACTCTTATCCTTGTCCACCAGTACTTTAAAACTTACTGAATTGTGGTCACTGTTACCAAAATGCTCCCCTACTGAAACATCTACCACCTGGCCGGGATCATTCCCCAATACCAGGTCCAGTACCGCCCCTTCCCTAGTTGGACTGTCTACATATTGTTTTAAGAAGCCCTCCTGGATGTTCCTTACAAACTCCGCCCCGTCTAAGCCCCTGGCACTAAGTGAGTCCCAGTCAATATTGGGGAAGTTGAAGTCTCCCATCACCACAACCCTGTTGTTTTTACTCTTTTCCAAAATCTGTCTACCTATCTGCTCCTCTATCTCCCGCTGGCTGTTGGGAGGCCTGTAGTAAACCCCCAACATTGTGACTGCACCCTTCTTATTCCCGATCTCTACCCATATAGCCTCACTGCCCTCTGAGGTGTCCTCTCGCAGTACAGCTGTGATATTCTCCCGAACCAGTAGCGCAACTCCGCCTCCCCTTTTACATCCCCCTCTATCCCGCCTGAAACATCTAAATCCTGGAACGTTCATCTGCCTTACCCGTAATACTTCTTGCATTAAAACATACGCACTTCAGGCCACCAGACCCGCTGTGTTCAGCAACTTCTCCCTGTCTGCTCTGCCTCAGAGCCACACTGTCCCTATTCCCTAGTTCTCCCTCAATGCTCTCACCTTCTGACCTATTGCTCCTGTGCCCACCCCCCTGCCATACTAGTTTAAACCCTCCCGTGTGACACTAGCAAACTTCGCGGCCAGGATATTTATGCCTCTCCGGTTTAGATGCAAGACCATGGAGAACATCAATCCGCCGCCGCCGCTCCGAATCGCTGGCAATCTCGGGATCAATTGGAAACTGTTCAAGCAGCGCTTCCAGCTTCCAGCTCTTCCTCGAGGCCACAGACAGGGAGAATGCATCGGACACCAGGAAGATTGCCCTTCTTCTCTCCACAGCGGGGCAACACGCCATCCACATCTCCCTTGCATTTACGAACGGCGAGGACAAAACCAAATACAAGACGGTACTCCTGAAGTTCGACGAACATTTCAGCGTTGAAGTAAACGAGAGCTTCGAGAGGTACCTGTTCCAGCAGCACCTGCAAGGTAAGGACGAACCTTTCCAGTCTTACTTAACACACCTCCGCATCCTCGCGCAGTCCTGCAGCTATGGGAACACCTCTGGGTTTTCGGAGTCATGTCGGACACCCTGCGGCAGCAGCTCCTTCGGGTCAAGCAACTCACCCTGGCGACTGCCGTCGAGACCTGTGTCCTGCATGAGAACGCCACCAGCCGGTACTCACACCTGCAGGTGGCCAAAACGGCGCGGCATGGTCCCCACGAGGCGGAGCTGGTCCAGACGATTGAGTACCTCCTTGGCCGCGGTCTGGAGGAGGCCGGCCATTTTGCGTGCTTTCCAAGGACTCCCGCGCTTGTACGCGCCAAAAGAGGGGACGCTGATGCAGAAGAACGCGGTGCAGGTGCGCACTACGCAAGACCACACCGCGCATGCACGGTGGCGCAACGAACGCACTGATGTCACGATGTGCGGCAACTGTGGCTCCGCCCATTTAAAGCGGAAATGTCCTGCCAAAGCGCGACAATGCCGACGCTGTGCCAGGTTGGGCCACTACGCTGCCTGCTGTCGAGCAGTTCACCCTGCCAACTCGTACCTACTTAACCAGCCTCGCAGAAACGTTCGGGCAATTCAACCCACGTTCACCGAGTCCGATCCCGACATCACACAGACCAATGACACTGAGGAGAGGGAGCCCTTCCGCGTTGCTGTCATCAACAAGAACAAGCTGTCCCCGAGTCGAATGCACCAGCCGCTGTCAGTGCACAGCATTGATCCGGACGACGAGTGGTGTGCCACCCTGACGGTCAACCAATCCCAGATCAGATTCCGCCTGGACACTGGTGCCTCTGCCAATCTCCTCGCATGGTAAGCATTCCAGACCCTGAAGGTTAAACCACCTATTCTGCCATCCAACTGTCAACTTGTTGACTATAATGGTAACGTCATCCCCGCCATGGGGTCGTGCCAGCTCGAAGTGCCACACAACTCACGTAAAGCCACACTACCATTCGAAATCGTGGGCTCCTCAAAGGACTCTCTGCTAGGCGCACAGGCGTGCAAAATCCTCTACCTCGTTCGGCGTGTACACTCTCTTCAGAAGGCACGTCCGACTTCCCAGATGCAGACTTTAGGGCGCAGCTCAACTCAATCCTCACGCACAACCAGGATGTTTTCCAGGGCAGGGGCACACTGCCCTACACGTACAAAATCCGGCTTAAACAGGATGCCACCCCGGTAGTTCACGCACCTCGCAGGGTCCCAGCACCCCTCAAGGACCGCCTCAAGCAGCAGCTGCAGGACCTTCAGGACCATGGAGTGCTTTCCCGGGTAACGGAGCCGACTCCATGGGTCAGCTCCATGGTGTGCGTCAAGAAGCCTTCTGGCGACTTCCGGGTGCGGCGATGACCAGCTGAGTCGCACGTTTCGGCAGCTTCCGGTGAAACGGACTTTTGGGCTCTTGATAGGAGCCCCAACGGAAATTTTGATGGCTAAAAACACTGTGCGTTAAACCAGAAGGGAATCCCCCCTGGATACGGATGGAAAAAGGAGGAGAAAGTGGCCGGATTGCAGTGGATCCTTTAGAACAGCGGCAAGGAAGGCAAGCAAAAACCAAGATGGCGTCGGAGGGTGGCAGTTTAACATGGGGCCCTGAACAACAAGAGTTCTTGAAATGCTGTGTGGAAGAGCTCAAAAAGGAAATGAGGAAAGAGCTGTTGGCCCCGATACTACAGGCGATCGAAGGGCTAAAGGAGGAACAAAAGACCCAGGAGCGGGAGCTTCGGGTCGTGAAGGCAAAGGCAGCCGAGAATGAGGACGACATACAGGGCCTGGTGGTGAAGACGGAGATGCATGAGGCACATCAGAAACGATGTGTGGAAAGGTTGGAGGCACTGGAGAACAACGCAAGGAGGAACAACCTGAGGATTCTTGGTCTTCCTGAAGGTGCGGAGGGAGCGGACGTCGGGGCATATGTGAGAACGATGCTGCACTCATTAATGGGAGCGGAGGCCCCGGCGGGTCCGTTGGAGGTGGAGGGAGCATACCGAGTGATGGCGCGAGGACCGAGAGCAGGAGAAATTCCCAGAGCCATAGTGATGAGATTCCTCCGTTTTAAGGATAAAGAAATGGTCCTTAGATGGGCAAAGAAAACTCGGAGCAGTAAATGGGAGAACGCGGTGATCCGCGTTTATCAAGACTGGAGTGCGGAGGTGGCGAGAAGGAGGGCGAGCTTTAATCGGGCCAAGGCGGTGCTTCATAAAAAGAAGATAAAATTTGGAATGCTGCAACCGGCAAGACTGTGGGTCACATATCGAGGGAGGCACCAATACTTTGAGACGGCGGATGAAGCGTGGACTTTTATTGTGGAAGAAAAACTGGAATGAGCGGGTTATTAAAAAGAACGTTTGAACAAAGTGGTGGGGCGAATGTGGGGGGCGAAGAGGGGGGTTAAAACGGGGGGAAAGAGGAGTTTTATGTACTAATCCTGCGATGTGGTAACTTTTCTCTCTTCCACAGGTGGTGATGGGGGGAGGAGGGGAGGTGGAGGAGATGGGGCGTTGGCCATTGGGGGCGGGGCCAAGGGAGAAGCGCGGGCTTGGTTCCCGCGCTATGATAATCATGGCGGGAATAGAGAAGCAGGAAGGAGGGGGCGTCGCACGGTGCGAGCCGAGGTCACGGGGGGAAGCCGAGGTCGGCCAGAGTTTGCTGACTTCTGGGAGCAACATGGGGGGAGTAATTACGCTAGCGGGGGATCTAGCGGGGGGGGGGGGAGGGGGGAATTACTGGGTTGCTGCTGCTGGGGAGAGGGGGGAGCTGGTATGGGAGGGGATGGGCGGGGGGGGCACCGCCTGGGGGAGATACAGCTGCGTGGGAACCGGGTGAGGAGCTGGAAAAAGGGGATGGCTAATCGACAAGGGGGGGGGGTAGGAAGCCCCCCAACCCGGCTGATCACGTGGAACGTGAGAGGGCTGAGAGGGCTGAATGGGCCGATAAAGAGGGCACGGGTACTCGCACACCTTAAGAAACTTAAGGCAGATGTGGTTATGTTACAGGAAACGCACCTGAAACTGATAGACCAGGTTAGGCTACGCAAAGGATGGGTGGGGCAGGTGTTCCATTCGGGGCTAGATGCGAAAAACAGGGGGGTGGCTATATTAGTGGGGAAGCGGGTAATGTTCGAGGCAAAGACTATAGTGGCGGATAACGGGGGCAGATACGTGATGGTGAGTGGCAAACTACAGGGGGAGACGGTGGTTTTGGTAAACGTATATGCCCCGAACTGGGATGATGCCAATTTTATGAGGCGGATGCTAGGACGCATTCCGGACCTAGAGATGGGAAAGCTGATAATGGGGGGAGATTTTAATACGGTGTTGGAACCAGGGCTGGATAGGTCGAAGTCCAGGACTGGAAGGAGGCCGGCAGCAGCCAAGGTACTTAAAGATTTTATGGAGCAGATGGAAGGTGTAGACCCGTGGAGATTTAGCATACCTAGGAGTAAGGAGTTCTCGTTTTTCTCCTATGTCCATAAAGTCTACTCGCGAATAGACTTTTTTGTGCTGGGAAGGGCGTTGATCCCGAAGGTGAGGGGAACGGAGTATACAGCTATAGCCATTTCGGATCACGCTCCACACTGGGTGGACTTGGAGATAGGGGAGGAAACAGGAGGGCGCCCACCCTGGAGAATGGACATGGGACTAATGGCAGATGAGGGGGTGTGTCTAAGGGTGAGGGGGTGCATAGAAAAGTACTTGGAACTCAATGATAATGGGGAGGTCCAGGTGGGAGTGGTCTGGGAGGCGCTGAAGGCGGTGGTTAGAGGGGAGCTGATATCAATAAGGGCACATAAAGGGAAGCAGGAGAGTAAGGAACGGGAGCGGTTGCTGCAAGAACTTTTGAGGGCGGACAGACAATATGCGGAAGCACCGGAGGAGGGACTGTACAGGGAAAGGCAAAGGCTACATGTAGAATTTGACTTGCTGACTACGGGCACTGCAGAGGCACAATGGAGGAAGGCACAGGGTGTACAGTACGAATATGGGGAGAAGGCGAGCAGGTTGCTGGCACATCAATTGAGGAAAAGGGGAGCAGCGAGGGAAATAGGGGGAGTGAGGGATGAGGAAGGAGAGATGGAGCGGGGAGCGGAGAGAGTGAATGGAGTGTTCAAGACATTTTATAAAAAATTATATGAAGCTCAACCCCCGGATGGGAGGGAGAGAATGATGGGCTTTTTGGATCGGCTGGAATTTCCCAAGGTGGAAGAGCAGGAAAGGGTGGGACTGGGAGCACAGATCGAGGTAGAAGTAGTGGTGAAAGGAATTAGGAGCATGCAGGCGGGAAAGGCCTCGGGACCGGATGGATTCCCAGTCGAATTCTATAGAAAATATGTGGACTTGCTCGCCCCGGTATTGACGAGGACCTTTAATGAGGCAAAGGAAAGGGGACAACTGCCCCCGACTATGTCTGAAGCAACGATATCGCTTCTCTTAAAGAAGGAAAAGGACCCGCTACAATGCGGGTCCTATAGACCTATTTCCCTCCTAAATGTAGATGCCAAGATCCTGGCCAAGGTAATGGCAATGAGAATAGAGGAATGTGTCCCGGGGGTGGTCCATGAGGACCAAACTGGGTTTGTGAAGGGGAGACAGCTGAACACGAATATACGGAGGCTGTTAGGGGTAATGATGATGCCCCCACCAGAGGGGGAAACGGAGATAGTAGTGGCGATGGATGCCGAGAAAGCATTTGGTAGAGTGGAGTGGGATTATTTGTGGGAGGTGTTGAGGAGATTTGGTTTTGGAGAGGGGTATGTTAGATGGGTGCAGCTGTTGTATAGGGCCCCGATGGCGAGCGTGGTCACGAATGGACGGGGATCTGCATATTTTCGGCTCCATAGAGGGACAAGGCAGGGATGCCCTCTGTCCCCATTATTGTTTGCACTGGCGATTGAGCCCCTGGCGATAGCGTTGAGGGGTTCCAAGAAGTAGAGGGGAGTACTTAGAGGAGGAGAAGAACACCGGGTATCTTTGTATGCGGACGATTTGTTACTATATGTGGCAGACCCGGCGGAGGGGATGCCAGAAATAATGCGGATACTTGGGGAGTTTGGGGATTTTTCAGGGTATAAATTGAACATGGGGAAAAGTGAGTTGTTTGTGGTGCATCCAGGGGAGCAGAGTAGAGAAATAGAGGACCTACCGTTGAGGAAGGTAACAAGGGACTTTCGTTACCTGGGGATCCAGATAGCCAAGAATTGGGGCACATTGCATAGGTTAAATTTAACGCGGTTGGTGGAACAAATGGAGGAGGATTTCAAGAGATGGGACAGGGTATCCCTGTCACTGGCAGGGAGGGTGCAGGTGGTTAAGATGGTGGTCCTCCCGAGATTCCTCTTTGTGTTTCAGTGCCTCCCGGTGGTGATCACGAAGGCTTTTTTTAAAAGGATTGAAAAGAGCATCATGGGTTTTGTGTGGGCCGGGAAGACCCCGAGAGTGAGGAAGGGATTCTTACAGCGTAGCAGGGATAGGGGGGGGCTGGCACTACCGAGCCTAAGTGAGTATTATTGGGCCGCTAATATTTCAATGGTGAGTAAGTGGATGGGAGAGGAGGAGGGAGCAGCGTGGAAGAGATTAGAGAGGGCGTCCTGTAGGGGGACTAGCCTACAGGCTATGGTGACAGCCCCATTGCCGTTCTCACCGAGGAACTACACCACAAGCCCGGTGGTGGTGGCTACACTGAAGATTTGGGGACAGTGGAGACGGCATAGGGAGGAACCAGAAGGACTCTCAGGGTTGTTAATATATACGGTATAATATGTATAGGTCGTTGCTACAGATAATTATATATTGGACTGTTAAATTATATTTTTGGAGAGTGTTACTTGTGATAAGGCAGTTGCCAATTAGGGTTAGTTTTCATTTTTGTTATTTATTATTTATTCATTTTCTGTTTATAAAATAGGTCATTGTTATTTGTGTTGTTATAATATTGTGTAAAGGATGCACAATGTACTGTGTTGGTTGACCAAAAATTTTCAATAAAATATTTTTTTTAAAAAGAAGCCTTCTGGCGAGCTCCGGATCTGGAAGACCCGAAAGACTTAAATTGCAACATAATGAGGGAACACTACCCCATACCCAAACGTGAGGAGATCACGTGCGAGATGGCTCGGGCAAAAATATTCACCAAGCTTGATGCCTCAAAGGGCTTCTGGCAGATTCAATTGGATCAGTCCAGCAGGAAGCTGAGCACTTTCAACAATCCATTTGGCAGATTCTGCTACAATAGGATGCCATTCGGCATTATATCGGCCTCTGAAGTGTTCCATCGCATCATGGAACAGATGATGGAGGGCATCGAAGGGGTGTGCATCTATGTAGACGACATCATTATTTGGACCACCACACCGCAGGAGCACAGCAGTCGCTTCAGCGCGTCTTTAAACGGATACGGGACCAGGGCCTGCGTCTTAACCGAGCCAAATGCTCTTTTGGACAAACCGAGCTGAAGTTCCTGGGGGACCACATCTCCCAGTTGGGGGTGCGGCCGGATGCCGACAAAGTGGCAGCCATCACGGCCATGCAGAAGCCCACAGACAAGGCGGCGGTGTTACGCTTTCTCGGAATGGTCAACTTCCTGGGAAAATACATCCCCAACCTTGCTTCCCACACTACAGCTCACCGACACCTTGTCAGGAAGACAACTGAATTCTAGTGGCTTGCCACCCACCAGCGTGAATGGGAGGAGCTCAAGGTCAAGCTCACCACCGCCCCGGTACTGCCGTTTTTCGATCCTGCAAGGGAGACAAAAATCTCGACTGACGCCAGCCAGTCCGGCATTGGGGCGGTCCTCCTGCAACGGGATGACGCCTCATCATGGGCCCCAGTCGCCTATGCGTCACGGGCCATGACCCCCACAGAGCAGCGCTATGCGCAGATTGAAAAGGAGTGCCTAGGCCTGTTGACTGGCATTGACAAGTTCCACGACTATGTGTATGGCCTTCCCCAGTTCACCGTGGAGACTGACCATCGCCCGCTGGTTGGCATCATTCAAAAGGACCTCAATGATATGACCCCCTCGCCTCCAGCGTATTCTGCTCAAACTCCGGAGGTACGACTTTCAACTTGTCTACACCCCGGGTAAGGACCTCATCATAGCAGATGCTCTGTCCAGGGCAGTCAACACACCGTCCGACCCTGAGGGGTTCGTTTGCCAAGTCGACGCACATGTAGCCTTCACTTCTGCCAATCTGCCGGCCACTGATGCACGCCTGGCCCACATTCGACGTGAGACTGCGGCCGACCCCCTTCTGTAACGTGTGATGCGCCACATGAAGGACAGGTGGCTCAAGGGACAATGCCCACAGTTTTACACCATTCGGGATGACTCGGCAGTCGTTGATGGCGTCCTCCTGAAGCTGGAACGCATCGTGATCCCACACAGCATGCACCGGCTTGTTTTAGAACAACTGCACGAAGGCCATCTCGGCGTTGAGAAGTGCCGGCGGAGGGCCCGAGAGGCTGTGTACTGGCCGGGAATAAGTGAGGACATTACTAACACTGTGCTCAATTGCCCCACCTGTCAGCGGTTTCAGCCGGCACAACCCCGTGAGACCCTTCAGCCCCATGATTTGGTCACGTCCCCCTGGTCGAAGGTGGGTGTGGACCTGTTCCATGTGCTCGGCAGGGACTACATCATCATCATCATCGACTACTTTTCCAGCTATCCTGAGGTCATACGCCTGCACGACACCACGTCATCGGCTGTCATCCGGGCCTGCAAAGAGACCTTTGCTCGCCACGGCATTCCGCTCACCGTGATGTCAGACAATGGCCCCTGCTTTGCGAGTCAGGAATGGTCTTCCTTCGCCAGCTCATACAACTTCACACACGTGACGTCCAGTCCTCTGCACCCTCAGTCGAATGGCAAAGCAGAAAAGGGCGTCCATATCGTTAAAAGGCTCCTCTGCAAGGCTGCTGATGCAGGATCTGACTTCTGCCTCGCCTTTCTGGCCTATCGCTCGGCCCCACTGTCCACGGGCCTATCACCGGCCCAGCTGCTTATGGGTCGCACCCTCAGTACCACTGTGCCATCCATTCATGTCCCAGACCTCGACCATGCTCTGGTATTCCGGCGGATGCAGCAACAGAGTGAGCAACAAAAGGCGACACATGATGCTCGGGCGACTGATCTTCCTGCCCTGGCGCCTGGAGATAATGTCCGCATACACCTTCCGGAGGGCGGCTGGTCGACAACCGCTGAGGTTCTCCGACAGATAGCTCTCTGCTCGTCCTGGTTCGTCTGCCTGATGGCTCTATTCGCCGCCGCAATCGGCGTGCCCTTCGTCTGGTTCTGCGCTCGCTACGTGATCCCGCACCGGTGCCACGCCCTCCTGTTGTCCCTGCAATGGACTTTGTTGACCTTCCGGACACCCTGCATCCGCCTCACTCGACCGTGGCCCGGCCCATTCCTCAGCCGGTGGACCCTGACCCACCCTTGAGGCGGTCAACCCGAATTCGTCGCCCACCTGAGAGACTTAATTTATGAACCTTTTTATATTGGACTCACTGACTTGTTCTGACATACTATTTTTGACTTTTGCCATACTGTTTAAGATCTTGTTATTGTTTGTTAATTACATTGGTTTCGTTCTTGGTGTAACATAGTTAGTTTATGCACCTGGCACCTTCCTGTGTATGTAGTATAGCCACATGTACATATTGTTGTAAATATTGCACACACATGATTAGATGCACTCACCACACTTCTTTATTTATTATCATGTAGGCACATATTCTTTGCAAAAAGGGGGGATGTCATGATATTTAGATCAGCATATCATGGTGCAATCAAACACACACTGATGGACATGCAGTAGGACCAACCAACACACATATAACATCGCAGCCAATCAGCAGTGAGAGGACATGCACTATAAAAACAGGGGACACTACAGTTCCCGCTCATTCCAGTGGCAGCCAGCTCAGAGCACCGAGCTCAGAGCCTGCCACTCAGACATTCACCATGTGCTGAGTGCCTCACCCAGAAATTAGCTGGTAATGCATGTACCCAAGATAGCAGTGTGCTGTTATAGTTAAAGAGTTAATAAAATTGAGTTACACCATCTCCAGCCGTGTTGGGTCGTTTGTACATCAGAACACCCAACAAGACAGACTCCAACTGGCTTCTAAAGCTCCGAGTTAGGAAAGGTGGGTGGAATGAGGCAAATCACGTCTGCTCCTGCTAACACTGATTCATGCTGGAAAAAATCCATGTGTGAGCACTGGATAAGGACACTGGCGTACAATCAGCCGTGATACCTTTCACAGTCAAATGATCCAATGACCGTCAGTGTACGGGTTCACAAATCACTTTGCACTGAGGTCCATCCATGTGATCACACACGAGTAACTTTCAGCAGCTTAGGGTGGGACCTAATTAACTGGAAGTGTGTGTGTGTGTGTGTGTGGGGCGGGATAATAAAGAAAATGAAAAACGTTGAAAATCTGCAATGGAAACAGAAAATAGCCTTACTGCTACCCTCTCATCCAAATCATTACTGTTCTCATGTAGATACCGCTTGACTTGCTGCACATTTGCATTATCCTCTGTTTTAATTTCAGTACATATTACTTTTTACTTCATACAGCCAATCCACAAACCACAATATACAAGTATGCTAATGGGAAACATTGCCATTATATAAGTGTACCCGTTCGCAAACATTAATTTGGTGTTGATAGATTTCTGACCATCTACTAAATTTCTGTACGAAGGAAATCCAAAACACAAATGTGGCACAAACTAAAGCGTAAAAAAAATTGTGAAGTAAATTAGTCATATAGCTTTGTGCAACAATTTGTGAAATACATGACTGAGGCACTGGAATGTGGAAACTAAATGGAATTGAAACTTTGCCTCCGCTGTAGAACCACACCTCAGCAAGTAGATCTTCCCTCCATGAATTGCTGTCCCACATCTGTCCATGCTGTCTTTGAACCACATTTAATGAGCATTTTGACACAGTACAGTGGTACCCTTCCCAATGGCTCCTGTGCTGACTCAGAGCATTGCAGCCAGCACCATGAGACTTGGAGAATCAGGAGCCCAGGCCATTTGTTTTACCTGGAAGCTGTGCTATTTATTTTTTGTTGCTTGTTATTTAATGGCATCACACAAAGTGCTGAACAAGGATGCGCCTTGCCATGTTCTAGAGCATGCCGAGTGCTTCAAGGAGCGAGGAGGATTTCATACAGGACCGCCAATTGCAAGGGCAAGGGCACACCTGCAGGATTTGGCTTTGTTCCCATGACTACCTGGGATTCACACTTATAAATTCCTGTATCTGAGGAGTCCTGTCTTTATCGCCGCTGCTTCACAAGATTATCTCTCACACAGCAGTGCCATCTGTTTCAGGATAGCCGAGAAAGGCCATCTGGAATAGGGATGGTTCTTCCTGTACATTTTCAAATCAGGCAGTCGCATTAGAAAAGTGGGATAGGTCAACTTTCTATGCTGCAAGGCACAGTGAACCTGTCCACTTGACCAGTCCTGCCCTATTGTAAATCTGAGGCAGAAAACAATGATTTACTATATTGGACCGTATTGTGTATTTCTTTACATGCCTTCAATGCATAGCTACACTTTTCACATGGGGAATCACCTACAAGACCATTACTTGGTAAATTTAGGATAAAATATTCAACCACGATAAAGCATTGATTGAGAAAAGGCCATTCGGCCCATTGAGACTATTTTAAGATTCCACCTCAGAAGAGAGAATTTCTGGCTGTGAAGCACATTTCCACATCTGTTTGTTCTTGTATTGGAGCATTGCTTGCAACTTATCTTTGATCTGCAACTTGATCGCTCCTGGACCACATTTAGATGGCCTCAGGCACTAGCCACTGTTCTTTGTTGGACAAGAATGTTTCACTTGCCTCTCTTTCCAGTTTGAAATTGATGATACATCCATTGACACAATCCAGAATGTGTGGGTGAGATTCTCTGTCCTCCCGGCAGTGTGTATCTCAGTGGCAGGAGGAGGACTGCCGTTGGCTGCCAGCGGGATGTTCTGGTCCTGCTGCTGTCAATGGAACTTCCCATTGAATCCACCCCATGCTACCAGGAAACCCGGGGCAGGGGTGTGCCGTTGGTGGGACCGGAAGGTTCCGCTGGTGTGAACAGTCGGAAGATGTCACCCCAAATCTGGGGTCTTTGATCTCACCTAGGAATCATTGTTGGTGCTCTTCATGCTGAGATTCCATTAATGAGATTCGCTGATTTCATTAATGGCCTTATGTGCGAAGAGTCTCTTCTTATCCTCTGTGTAGCATGAGGTTTCCGTTTTCACACACGTTTTGAGCAGATTTAGCAGGGTGTTTCTCGGGGGCTGCAACAGCGTGGAACTCTAATGGGCAAGGAACTCCCACCCTCACCTGATCCGAGGCAGTGCCATCCTGGCATATGGACACCTTGGCACTGCCAGCCTGGCATCCTGGCAGTGCCAATGTGCCCGGGTGCCAAGGTGAGTGCCAGGATACCATCCTGTCCTGTCCCCAACCACCTCTAATGGTCTGCAAGACCCCCCTAGGTGCCATCTCGCCTGTCCATGTTTGTGGAAACCAGTGCTAAACAGAGCCTGACAGAGGTCTCGCAGGTGCGGCCGTTGACTCCCCGGCCCTGCGTGAAAGCGGCATCCGGGTATTTAAATATGCCAAACTAGATCACGCCCAGTGAGGGCGAGATCCAGATCACAATGGGCGGAGCGAGTCGTGTAACTCGCGATCAGCCCAGCGCCTGGCGTGCAACCCGATTTGAGGCTCTTGCGTGATTCATCCGTTGATTCATGCGTATGCTGAATTGTGCCTCTGGTTTCTCTGTAAATTAAAATAATTATCAAAGGCTTTTGAGACTTCTGCTAATTTGTCTGATGTTTCATTAATGTCTTGTCTTCCTATCACACCATCTGCACTTGTCTCAATGGAGTACAATAATGTAGTGACTTGTCTATATACATAATCTATAATCTTTATTATTGTCACAAGTATCCTTACATTAACACTGCAATGAGGTTACTGTGAAAAGCCCCTGGTCGCCACACTCCGGCGCCTGTTCGGTACACTGAGGGAGAATTCAGAATGTCCAATTTACCTAACAAGCACTTCTTTCGGGACTTGTGGGAGGAAACTGGAGCACCCAGAAGAAACCCACGCAGACACGTGGAGAACGTGCAGACTCCACACAGGCAGCGACCCAAGCCGGGATTCCATCCTGGGACCCTGGCGCTGTCAGCCTCAGACTTATTGTCCAATCCAGAAGAAATTCTGAATCTTAAAAATCTCTTCTGCCATAGTGTCCAATTCTGTGTTTGATTTGGTCCTTCCAGATGTACAAATTGGAGTGGCATGGTGAATGTGGGGTCCATAGCTGTTTCAGCTTTTAGGAGCTTTGCCTTAATTTTTAAACTGCTGTTGCAGTAATAAAGTTTTACTGCATTGATTAGCCTTTCACAGATAACTTTTGCTAACCCTTTTTGGAAATCATTCTTACACTTTTTTAAAATATAAATTTAGAGTACCCAATTCTTTTTTCCTAATTAAGCGGCAATTTATTGTGGCCAATCCACCTTCCCTACCACCTTTGGATTGTGGGGGTGAGACTCACGCACACGGGGAGAATGTGCAAACTCCACAAGGACAGTGACCCGGGGCCAGAATCGCATCCGGGTCCTTGGCACTGTGAGGCAGCAGTGCTAACCACTACACCAGCATGCCGTCCCAATCATTCCTAAACTAGCGGAATGTTTAAAATAAACACTGGAAGTAGCTAATAAGCTGGTCACTGCATTCTTTCTGCTGGGAAACAATGTTTAATCAGCCAAGTGTTTTTTTCAATTGCTGCCTTCCAGTCACCACATGGAATAGCACAGACCTTGAACCCAGATTGTGGGGTTTCTGGAAATCTGGGGTCTCTAGAAATGGAATTTGCCCACTGTTGCCTGCTTATCATGCCATTAATTTGAAGATTTTGAACCTTTTCCAAGTTTTGTTCACCCTTCCTCACTATTCTCCAGGATCATTGACTCTGCTGTTGGATCAGAGCACCACGATTAGCTATTCTCCGGCACTTCGAGTGCAGAGAAACACCACGGTATCGAACGGCCATTCGGGTAAATCGAGGCTCTCAGCGGGGAATCTGCCGCCGAGGCCGCACTTAGTCCCATTGTTTTGTACAGAGGAGCTCCGCTCACTGGAACTCCTGAGTGCAGGGAGAGATTGAGACGCCATTTTTAAATGGTGCCCCAATCTGTCGACCTGCCCCTGCCCAATGCGACCCCACGCAAGCCCCAACTCACGTATAAGGGAGTTCTTGGCCTCCCCCACCCCCCGCACCTGTTCAGGACAACCCCGGGTCCGATCCCCATAGTGCAAAAAATGCCAGCTTGACACCTTGGTCAGTGTATGTTTGTCAGCAGTGTGTCCCCTCATCCAGCCACATGGAGACAAACTCCATTCGCTGGTTCTATAAGGGACTCCGGCTGCACAGCAATCCGGCGCTTAGGGAGGCTCTGCAGGACAATGGAAACCGGCCGTTGCGTCTACATCCTCGACCCTTGGTTTGCCGGATCGTCCAACATTGGTGTGAACCGCTGGCTATTCCTGTTGCAATGTCTGGAAGACCTAATTGCCTTCTGGAACTAAGCTCCCAGTTGTTTATTATACCTGGGCAAACTGCTGATGTCTTTCCCAGGCTTTTCAAGGAATGGAATATTAAGGGTTTGACATTCGAGTATGATTCGGAGCCATTTGGTAAGGAACGAGATGCAGTCATTAAGAAGCTAGCTAGTGAAACTGTAGTTGAGAACATTGTCAAGATTTCACACACATTGTCAGACCTAGATAAAACAATTGAGTTGAATGGAGGACAACCCCCACTAACATATAAATAGTTCCAGTCAATTGGACTCTCCAGAGCCATCAGTAGAAACCATGAGTGAGAGGGAAGACTTGGAAAATATACAATATTGGTGTTGGATAATCATAATGAGATATCTGGCGTCCCATCGCTGGAGGAGTTTGGTTTTGATACTGGAGGTCTGCATTTTGCTGTGTGGCCAGGTGGAGAAACAGAGGCCTTAACTCGACTGGAGAATCATCTGGAAAGAAAGGCATGGGTAGCAAGCTTTGAAAGACCCAGAATGAATGCCTTTTCACTGCTGGAAAGTCCCTCAGGCCTCAGTCGCTATCTTTGATTTGGTTGTCCATCCTGTCGGGTCTTCTACTTCAAGCTTATATCAAAAATACTGAGCCAAGGAGGCCAACTAGAAGGGAATTGGACCAGCTCTCCCTTTTCCTGACTGAATAAAGAACAAAGAACAAAGAAATGTACAGTACAGGATAATCATAATTACGAGAGGTATGGACAGGGTGAACAGTCAGAAGGTTTTTCCCAGGGTGGAAGACTCAATTACAAGGGACACAGGTTCAAGCTGAGAGGGGGAAGTTTTTCACACAGAGGATGGTGGGCGCCTGGAGCATATTGCCAGTGGAGGTGGTGGAGGCAGGCATGATAACATTTGATGTATCTTCATAGACACATGAATGGGGGGGGGGGGAAAGGAGGGATACAGATCATTTGGGCAATAAGTAGTAGGTCTAAATAAAGAATCTGGATCAGTACAGGCTTGGTGGGCCGCAGGGCCTATTCCTGTGCTGTAATGTTCTTTGTTCTTTATTCAAACAACGGGCTGCGGATGGATTTAATTATTTTTTTAAATTTCCAACATGGTTTGGAGCTTGACGTCTCTCTGCCAGCTCTCCCCTGCAGATCCCCATCCTACATCTTTTATAACCATTATTACAGCATGTTCTATGATTATTAAAGTATGTTCAATGTATTTATGTTTGGAGAAATCTACCTGGACTGCAGGCAGAACAATACTTTTCACTGTACCTTGAAAAGCGTGACAATAATTCAATCAATCAATCAATCAATGTTAATCATGGCTGATATTTTTCTCATCCCCAATCTCCTGCCTTCTCCCCATAACCCCTGGTCCCCTTATTAATCAAGAACCTATCTATCTTTGTCTTAAAGACACTCAGTGATTTGGCTTCCACAGCCTTGCTCATCTCTGATTTAAAGCATCGTCCCTTTAGTCTGATATTGTGTCCTCTGGTTCTAGTTTTTCCTACAAGTGGAAACATCCTCTCCACGTCCACTCAATCCAGGCCTCGCAGTATCCTGTAAGTTTCAATAAGATTCCCCCTCATCCTTCTAAACTCCAACGAGTACAGACCCAGAGTCTTCAATCATTCCTCATACGACAAGCTCTTCATTCCAGGGATCATTCTTGTGAACATCCTCTGGACCCTTTCCAAGGCCAGCACATCTTTCCTTAGATATGGGGCCCAAAACTGCTCACAATACTCCAAATGGGGTCTGACCAGAGCCTTATACAGCCTCAGAAGTACATCCCTGGTCTTGTATTCTAGCCCTCTCGACATGAATGCTAACATTGCATTTGCCTTCCTGACTGCCGACTGAACCTGCACGTTAACCTGAAGAGAATTGTGAACAAGGACTCCCAAGTCCCTTTGTGCTTCTGATTTCCTCAGCATTTCCCCATTTAGAAAATAGTCTATGCCTCCATTCCTCCTTCCAAAGTGTATAACCTCACACTTTTCCACATTGTATTTCATCTGCCACTTCATTACTCACTCTGCTAGCCTGTCCAAATACCTGCAGCCCCCGTGCTTCCTCAATACTACATGCCTCTCTACAGATCTTTGTATCATCGGCAAACTTAGCAACAGTGCCTTCAGTTCCTTCTTCCAGATCATTAATGTATATTGTGAAAAATTGTTGTCCCAGCACAGGCCCCTGAGGCACACCACTAGTCACCGGCTGCCATCCTGAAAAAGATCCCTCTATCCCCACTCTTTGCCTCCTGCCAGTCAGCCAATCCTCTATCCATGCCGGGATTTTACCCTTAAAACCATGGGCTCTTAACTTATTTAACAATCTCCTATGCAGCACCTTGCCAAAGGCCTTCTGGAAATCTAAATAAATCACATCCACTGGCTCTCCTAGTCTAACCTCCTTGTTAGCTCCTCAAATAACTCTAACAGATTTGTCAGACATGACCTCCCTTTGACAATGCTTTGCTGACTCAGTCCTATTTTATCATGCACTTCTAAGTACTCCACGATCTCATCTTTAATAATGGACTCTAAAATCTTACCAACGACCGAAGTCAGGCTAACTGGCCTATTATTTCCCACCTTCTGCCTCCCTCCCTTCTTAAACAGTGGTGTTACTTTAGCCACTTTACAGTACTCTGGGACCCTTCCTGTCTCCAGTGATTCCTGAAAGATCTCCACCAATGTCTCCAGAATCTCCTCAGCTATCTCTTTTAGGACCCTGGGGTGTAGTCCATCTGGTCCAGTTGATTTATCCACCTTCAGAACTTTTCAGTTTCCCCAGAAGCTTTTCCTTAGTGATGGCCACTGCACTCACCGCTACCTGCGCATTCTCCTGGAGCTCTGGCATCCCATTGTTGTCTTCCACCGTGAAGACTGATACGAAGTAACTATTCAGTTCCTCTGCCATTTCTTTGTTGCCTATTATTACTTTTCCAGCCACATTTTCCAGTGGTCCAATGTCCATTTTTGCCTCTCTCTTACCTTTTATATATTGAAAAAATCTCTTCCTATCTTATTTTATACTATTCGCTAGCTTGCGCTCATATTTCATCTTCTCTCCCCTTATTGCTTTTTTAGTTGTCCCCTGCTTGCTTTAAATGGATTCCCAATCCACTGGTTTTCCACTAATTCTCGCCACTTTGTATCCTTTTTCTTTTGTTTTTATGCTGTCCTTGACTTCCCTCGTCAACCATAGATGCCTTGTCTTCCCCTTAGCATGTTTCCTCCTCCTTGGGATGAATTTCTGTTGTGCCTCCCGAATAACCCCCCAAAACGCCAGCCATTGCTGTTCCACTGTCTTCCCTGCTAGGCTCCTTTTCCAATCAACTCTGGCCAGCTTCTTCCTCATGTCTTTGTAGTTACCCGTATTTAATTGTAATACCGTTACATCTGATTCCAACTCCTACCTCTCAAACATCAGGGTACATTTGGTCATATTGTGGTCGCTGCTCCTGAAGGGTTCCTTCAGCTTAAATTCCCTAATCAAGCCTGCCTCATTACACATCACTAAATCCAGAATTGCCTGTTCCCTAGTGGGCTCTGTCACAAACTGCTCCAAAAAAAATCTCCTGGACATTCCACAAATTCCTTTTCTTGGGATCCACTACCAACCCGATTTTCCCAATCCACCTTCATATTGAAGTCCCCTATGATAGTTATGATATTGTCTTTTTACAATGTTACTCTATCTCCTGATTTATTTTCTGCCCCACACCCTGACTACTGCTAGGGGGCCTGCCAATAACTCCCATCCGGTACTTTTTACTTTTGCGATTCCTCAACTCTACCCACAGAGATTCTATGCCTTCTGATCCTATATCGCTCCTCGCTATCGATTTAACTTCATTCCTTACTAACAATGCAACCCCGCCCCCTTTGCCCATCTGCCTGTATTTTGATAGGACACATATCCTTGTATATTTAGATCCCAGCCCTGATCCCCTTGCAGCCATGTCTCTGTGATACCCAGAACATCGTAGCGGCCAATTTCAATGTGCGCAACAAGCTCATTTACCTTGTTCCGTATAACTGCACGCATTTAGGTACAACACCCTCAGTCCAGCATTGACCATCTCCCTTTTCACACTTGTCACCTTTTTTGCTCTGCCTGAGGGTGATGTTTTTCTCTTATTTTTGTTCTCTATTTCCCCTTCAGTTATGTCAGCTTCTAAGCTAATGCTCTGGTTCTCACCCCCCTGCCATACTAGTTTAAATCGAGTTTAAATATCCTTGTGAAGCACAAATTATAAGTAATTTTGTCCTGAGCTGTCCATGCAGATCAGCAAACTGAAATGCGATTTTCACCAACCCATTTCACTTATTATGCTTACATCTAGCCGAGTGAGAGGTTTTCACCCCATCACTTAAGTCCTAAAATGTAACCATTAGTTTGATAAACTACTGATCTCTCCAGCTCCCAAGTATTATTTCAATGAGGTGGCAGGCACGTCTGCGGAATGAAGGTTTGTCAGGCCACCAACCAGTGGCCATCATTATTATCACCATCAACATCATTAAGACAGTTGATGACATGGTGACATGATAGCAACAGTGTTGTTTTCTAGCCAGAATTTACAAGGATCTAGGAAGGATTCCTGGGACATGCGTTACATCTTAAAAAGAATAATGCTTAAACCTGTCTCCAGCTTCATACTGGAGGCAGCACCAGTTCAAAATGTTGGCAGGTTGTGTGTAAGAGTAATGCAGCTTGAATACACAAAAGCAATGGCATAAAATTTGCATCATTCCCCTCAAGCTACTGTCAACGTTGCTGCAGGGGAAATTAGAAAGCAATCTCGGTGATAGAAGGAGCAAAATGTAAGAGAGGATGAGGACGGATAACGCAAGCAGAACCGAAGGTTTCTTTGTGACAATTCCCAAGGCCGAACAGCAAGCGAACAGCAAGTATGAAACCTACTCTGGCCAATAACACTCTAAGTCCTAGTATTCCTTGATGCGACCATCAATTCACTCAAAGACACGAGTAGAAGTAAACCGTGGTTTTAATCAGCTTAGAACAGTGCCTGCCTGCGACTGGTACAATACTGTGAACCGCCTACACGTCAACTGCTCTTTATACTTCCTTTCAAGGGGAGGAGCCATGGGCAGAGCCCGTACATGCCCCAACATATCCCCCTGTGGGTGAAGCCACACAATGGCCCATAGGTGGAGCCTACAAGGTCAACAACATAACATGGCTGTAGCACAATGGCAGAACATGATACTAATACACTGGTGAATTACTAGCACTATACATTCACCACATTCACCCCCTGTTAAAAAAAATGAAGTCCGGCGGGGGTGACGGGCTCATAAGTTCAGCCGGTCCGGCGCACGGATTGTGTGCTGCGATCGCCGAAGCACTGGTGTTGCTGCTGGTCCGGGTGTCGGGCTCATCCGTGCTGGCAGTGGAAGTGGGGCCGGTGCGGGCACAGGCGTGGACTCTGGGAGCGTCTCTTCTGGAGCTTCATTCCTGTGGACCGGTGTGGCGGACGGGAGGGAGTGCGGGAGCCTTATAGAGGCGGGGGCGCTGGACATGGTATGTTGGGCAGGATATAGTGGGGCGGCTGCGGTGATGGTGGTGGTGGGGCCTGCGGGCGCCAGATCCCGGAGGGAGACGGTATCTTGTCGGCCATCGAGGTGTTCGACATAAGCATATTGTGGGTTGGACTGTAGGAGCTGGACCCTGTCTACCAGAGGGTCGGTCTTATGACTCCTGACGTGTTTTCGGAGGAGGACTGGTCCCGATGTCTTCAGCCAGGATGGAAGTGAGGCCCCTGAGGTAGCTCCCCGAGGGAAAACATACAAGTGGTCATGAGGAGTCTCGTTTGTGGCCGTGCAAAGGAGGGACCTGATAGAGTGGAGCGCACCGGGGAGGACCTCCTGCCAGTGAGAAACTGGGAGATTCCTGGACCACAGGGTCAGTAGGAAGGTCTTCCAGACCGTCGCGTTCTCCCTCTCCACCTGCCCGTTTCCCCTGGGGTTACAACTGGTAGTCCTGCTCGAGACAATGCCCTGACTGAGCAGGTACTGACGCAGTTCATCGCTCATGAACGACGAGCCCCTGTCGCTGTGGACATAACTGGGGAAACCAAACAGGGTGAAGACACTATGCAGGGCTCTAATGACAGTGGACGTGGTCATATCAGGGCAGGGGATGGCAAATGGGAAGTGGGAGAACTCAGCTATGATGTTGAGGAAATATGTATTGCGGTTATTGGTGTGGAGGGGCCCTTTGAAATCGATACTGAGGCGTTCAAAGGGCCGGGATGCCTTTACCAGGTGGGCCTTATCCGGTCGATAGAAGTGCGGTTTACACTCCGCACAGATTTGGCAGTCCAAATAGTTCTGGTCATAGCTCTGATCTCCTCGGTGGAGTAGGGCAGGTTGCGGGCCCTGATATAATGGATGAGCCGGGTGACCCCCGAGTGGCAGAGGTCATTGTGGATTGCCCGTAGTCGGTCATCTTGCATGCAGTCGCATGTGCCGCGGGACAAGGCATCTGGGGGCTCGTTGAGTTATATATCGTAGTTGTAGGTGGAGAGTTCAATCCTCCACCTCAAGAACTTATCGTTCTTGATTTTGCCCCGCTGCGTATTGTCGAACATGAAGGCTACCGATCGTTGGTCGGTGACGAGGGTAAACCTCCTACCAGCGAGGTGGTGCCTCCAGTGCCGCACGGCTTCCACGATGGCTTGGGCTTCTTTTTCGACTGAGGAGTGTCGAATTTCAGAGGAGGTGAGGGTACGCGAAAAGAACGCTACCGGTCTGCCTGCTTGGTTGAGGGTGGCGGCGAGAGCGACCTCTGATGCATCGCTCTCCACCTGGAAGGGGACGGACTCGTCCACCACGCACATTGCGGCTGTGGCGATGTCCGCCTTGATGCAGCTGAAGGCCTGGCGGGCCGCAGTTGCCAGTGGAAAGATGGTGGCCTTGATTAGTGGGCGGACTTTGTCCGCATAATTGGGGACCCACTGGACGTAATATGAAAAAAACCCAAGGCACCTCTTCAAGGCCTTGGGACAGTGAGGGAGAGGGAGTTGCATACGGTCAGGATTGGGCCCTAGGACCCCGTTCTTCACGACGTAGCCGAGGATGGCTAGTCTGGTTGTGCGGAAAACATATTTCTCCTTGTTATAGGTGCGATTGAGGGTTTGGGCGGTTTGGAGAAATCGGTGGAGGTTGGCGTCGTGATCCTGCTGATCATGGCCGCAGATGATGACATTGTCCAAGTACGGAAATGTGGCCCGCAGCCCGTACTGGTCCACCATTCGGTCCATTGCTCTTTGGAACACCAAAACCCCATTCGTGACGCCAAAGGGGACCCAGAGGAAATGGAAAAGGCGGCCGTCTGCCTCAAAAGCCGTGTAGTGGCGGTCCTCCGGGCGGATTGGGAGCTGGTGGTATGCAGAATTCAGATCCACCGTGGAGAACACCCGGTAGTGCGCGATCTGGTTTACCATGTCTGCAATCCTGGGAAGGGGGTACGCATTGAGTTACGTAAACTGGTTAATGGTCTGGCTGTAATCAACCACCATCCAGAACCTTTCCCCGGTATTGACGACCACCACCTGAGCTCTCCAGGGGATTTTGCTGGCCTCTATGACCCCCCTCCCGCAAGAGACGCTGGACCTCGGACCTAATGAACGTCCTGTCCTGCACGCTATACCGCCTGCTTCTGGTGGCGACTGGCTTGCAGTCGGCAGTGAGGTTTGCAAAGAGAGGGAGTGGGTCGACTTTTAGGGTCGCGAGGCTGCATATGGTGAGTGGGGGCAGGGGCCCCCCGAACTTCAGGGTTAGGCTCCTGAGGTTACATTGGAAGTCGAGTCCCAATAGGAGAGGAGCGCAGAGGTCTGGGAGCACATATAATTTAAAGTTAGCGTATTGCTAGGGTTGCCGTAGTGCACCCTTGGATTTGCACCGAGTGCGACCCAGAGGCGAGGGAGATGGTTTGTGGCACCGGGAAAATTGGGAGCGAGCAGCGTCTTACCATGTCCGGGTGAATGAAGCTCTCTGTGCTCCCGGAGTCGAAGAGGCAAGGTGTCTCGTACCCGTTAACCCGGACGGCCATCATGGAGCTCCGGAGGTGCTTGGGTCGCGACTGGTCCAGGGTGACCGCGCTGAGCTGCGGGTAGCCGGCGGCATGGTCGGAGGTGCTGGGGTGGCCCCGCGGTGACTGTCCATCTTGATGATACGCGTTGAGCGGCGTAGCAGATGGCGGCCAAGATGGTGGCCCCCGTTGGTCGAGCGTGGCGGGCGGTGAGGAAGATGGATCGCACGTGGCCGGTCGCGTGTGGGAGGGTGGCCAAGGTGCGGCCCCCGTGAGTAGCACGTGCTGTGAGGGCTGGAAGATGGCTGCCCCCACTGATAGCACGAGGCTGAGGCATCTGAAGGGGGCGGAGTCGGCAGACACGCTGCCACCCTACAGGGTCTGCAGGCCTCTGAGCCTGAGGATCTGGTCTGTGAGTTAGAGTTCTTAGACCTGGCCAGGCAGACTTTGGCTAAAATGTCCTTTTCTCCTACAGCTGCTGCAGTTCGCGTTGCGGGCCGGGCAGTGCTGTCGGGGGTGTTGAGACTGACCGTACATATAGCCCCATGATGAGCGGGCGGCCACGCGGCACAGGCCTGCGGTAGACTTTGGTTGGGGGCCCACGAACGGGTCGCATGGTCAGCCGGGAACGCAGTAAGGCTCTGAAACGCAACCTCCAGAGAGGTGGCTAACTTTACCGTGTCGTCCAAATCCTGGGCCCCCTTTTCAAGCAGGCGCTGTCTCACAGAATTCAACCGGACTCCCGCCACGTAGACGTCTCGGACGGCGAGTTCCATGTGGTGAGTGGCTGTAACGGCCTGGTAATTCCAGTTGCGTGTGAGGGCTTTAAGATCGCGTAGGTAGTCATCTAGCCACTCCCCGGGCGCTGGCGGCGAGTGAAGATGTGTCACACGTAGACCTCGTCCACGGGCCGTACGTATAGGCGTTCGAGCATCGCGAGCGCATCTGCATAGGAGGAGGCCTCATCGAGCTGAACAGAAATGCGATGGCTCACCCGTGCGTGGAGGAGGCTCAGCTTCTGTTCATCGGTGACGTAAGGCGTGGAAGAGGCAGCGAGATAGGCCTTGAAGTATCGAAGCAATACAGAAAATGTAGTTAGCCTCCACAGCCTAGTTCCAGTCGATCAGGTTTGAGGGCTGTTTCCACAGTTGTGTTTAAGCTGATTAAATTGATGCGACCATCAATTCACTCATGGACACGAGTAGAAGTAAACCGTGGTTTTAATCAGCTTAGAACAGTGCCTGCCTGCGATTGGTACAATACTGTGAACCGCCTACACGTCAACTGCTCCTTATATTTCAAAATGGACCCTGAATGAGTTACCTTCTCTTGTCGATTCAACCATTTTTCTCTTATCTCACGAGGAGACAGAAAGGATGCTTTCTCAGACATGAAAGATATTTTGAATTCAATGAGAGCTCGACAAATGTAAATACACGCCATCAACTTTGATGGTTTCCCTCACACGCAGAGACATTAACTGATAAGAAATTTTAAGATGTGAAAAACTACCACAGCAGGTGGGAGGAGGAATCAGGCTGCAATTAAAAAGATTATACTGCTTTATTTGGAAGATGACTTGACAGTTGTTCCAGGGTCAAATGACAGAGTGGCCATCTTTACTCCTTTTACAAATATAGAAAACTGCTATTGGTAGACAGAATTCCCACACGCAGGGAGAGAGGGACAAAGAAGCACAGCTCTAAGAAGCAAACCTAAAAAAGGGCCATACTTGGAAGAAAAATAAAGAACCCCCCTCCCCTCTGCACACCCCTAACCTAGTTCCATCTTCAAGCTTACCTGAGAAAACCAATCTCCTGCAGATCGATTACAGGAGCCATCACAACTGCTGCGACGTAGCCGTAATTTTAAAGTCTTTACCTCGGACAAAAGAACAATGTGACAACAAAATAGCAGGCCTGCCTCAAAGCAGAGACTGAGATCAATTCCATTTTTATATGTATTGTTTTCACCTTCACCTGTACTTAGTTCTGCATGTGTGGAAGAATGTGAGTGGGTAGTTTTCTTCAGCAACTTCCAGGGCAAAGATGTGGAAAATAAACTCATCTTTAAAAAAACATACAAAAGGCTTGCTGCTGGTTTTTCTTATTCCTTCGCAGGATGTGGGCGTCAGTGGCCGAGCCAGCATTTATTGCCCATCCCTGAGGGCATTTAAGAGTCAACCACATTGCTGTGGGTCTGGAGACACATGTAGGTCAGACCAGGTAAGGACGACAGATTTCCTTCCCTAAAATACATTAGTGAACCAGATGGGCTTTTACAACAATCGACGACAGTTTCATGGTCATCATTAGACTTTTAATTCCTGATTTTTTTATTGAATTCCGATTTCCCCATCTACCATGGTGGGATTCCAACCTGGGTCCCCAGAGCATTACCCTGCATGTCTGGATTACTAGTTCAGCGCCAATGCCACTACGCCACTGCCTCCCCAATTTAAAAATGACTCACTCACTCCAAGGGTAAGAAAAACACACAAACATACGCATATGAATCGTCACAGGTAATACGTTAAAATTGTTCTGACACACCCCACAGCTAAGGTGGTACGAACCGATCCAGTGTAACAATGGACCCAAAATGGCCCATATTGGTGGGAGGTTTGTTTTTGATTACCAATCAAGATTGTCTTTAAAGACCCACTACAAATATTTAGCACTGTCTGAAAAGAGCATTGATCGAAGGAGTGTGCGCAGTGGGTCATGGTTTACATTGATTTGAGAAACAGACATAAACATTGAAGTTGCTGGGCTATCAAGTGATTGAAGGCTGTTGGAATATCCAGTCCCGCACAGCTCCTATTGGATAGAGAGAGCAAAACTTTATTTCAAAGTTACAAAGTCTGTTAGAAATGCAGGGAACGATAGTGCCTAGGGGCACATGTCAGCAGCAATTGGGCATTTAATATCTTATTAGTGGCTTGTGTATTAAACAAAAGGTAATTTTCCTTGTCACTCTAGTAATGGCATTCCTATACATGTGCAATGACATGATATTTTATGTATCATTATCATCAATAAAACTTTAATTTCTATCGCAGTTGGCTCAGTTGGTGGAAGTGTCCAAAAGGTTAGGTGGGGTTACTAGGTTATGGGGAAAGGGCGGGTGTATGGGCCTAGGTCGGGTTACTCTTTCTAAGTGTCGGTGCCGACTCAAAGGGCCGAATGGCCTTCTTCTGCACTGTAGAGATTTTATGATTCTAACTCTCACCTCTGAGTTAGAAGCTTATGCAGTATTCCAGGAACTTGAGCAGAAAATCCAAGCTAACATTTCAACGCAGTTCTGAAAGAAAAATCCCATCTGCCCTCTCAGGTGAACACAAAATATCCCATGATGCCAAGCAAAGCACAGGAATGGTGTCCGTCCTGGGGTGCTGACCAATATCTGTCCCTCAACCAGCATCATTAAAAAAGTAAGTTATATGATCACTACCTCATTTGTGGAACATTGTTGGATGCAATTTGGCTGCAATTTTCTACATGACAAAAGTGGCGGCACGTCTGATGCACTGTGAAGCACGTCAGCTATCCTGAGGTGAAAGACTGTATAATAAATAAAACACGTTTTTGAACAAGGCTACAGCCCAAGGCTACGTTAGACCCTTAAGGACAGATAATCCAGCACCTGAAGCAAGCAAATCAGTCCAGCTGATTTATATCTGTTATTCATTGATTTGACATGGTGAGCACAGAGGGCGGAAAGAGTTGTTCTCAGCACTCAAAACTGAAAATGTTGGTAACACTCAGTAGGCAGCAATGCTGGGAAGAGAAAGGTATGGGGCCAATATTAACCGTTTGTCGACCTGAAATGTTAACCCTGTGATTTTCATTGTCATGTTCCCAGTATTTTCCTTTTTTATTTCAAATTTCTGCCACCTGCAGCCTATGGTCATCTGGGACTATGGCTACTTAACCTTACACTATAGAACCATGCACTTGTAAACCTACCCCTTAACGCAGTGGTTGATGGTAATAATCCTCAGCAGTCCAAAATCTGTATCAATGGCATCCACAAAGGGAAGTGACCTGAACTAGGAGAAGGGCATCTCAGAAATCATTATGAGGAGAAGAGGGTGAGGCAAAAAGTGAAAGGAGCATTTTCTTTTACTTGTACTTAGCTATTGTGTGTAATGGGATTCAGATTGTCACTGTTAGTTTAGATTAGGATACATGTGTGAGTACTAAGCCAATACTAGTCAACATTAATCCACAATCTTGCCTCTGCATACATTTTGATTGGAAGGTACAGGAAGATCTATCATTGTGAACAAATTGCATTTACTATATTTTATCACAGAGGACTTTTTGAGTATTTAATTTTCCCTAGAGTTGCTGTGGAACCACCAATCAATAGTGTCTCGGCATTTGTTTTTAACAACACTAGGAAGGAAGAAACATTTAGCAGTAAGTCACAAGTTTGTGTATTCAAATAGGTTTCTGAGTTGTGTTCTAGATTTCAGTGTACACAGCTCAGGGACTAGAAAATCAGCGCCATCAAATTAACGCCAGAATATGTGAACAACCAAAGGGTTTGACTTACGGTGAGCAAGAAACTAGAATGAACATTTTTCTTTGGATTTAGCAAGCTTGTACGGACATACTGTAACATTCAGGGGACATTCTTGGAGCTCAGGTGTGTTGCAATAAAAGCACAACTGAGCAGCCAGTCTGAAAACTGTAAACTCCTGCAAAATCCCCTATTAAATCCCTTAAGCAATACTCAACCCATCAATTCCACGGCAGAGTGTGGAAACTGGAGAACTGACAGAAGGAATCAAACGCAGAAAGGCCCACATTGACGATAAGGTCCTTCCGGTTATTCTGAATGCCATGAAGAAATGGAGACATCCCCTCTACGGGGAGGAGGAACAAGCCGCCATTAAACACAAGGGGTAGGGCAGCAATGGTTGGGGCTGAATCACAGACTGACTGCTGGAATTTGTGGAGTCAGAGGTTGGTGATGCCATTTGTATAACTTGGGCAGAGGCTGGCACCATGAGGGTCCCGAAAGGCGTGCTGTCAGTAATTTGGACATTCTGAATTCTCCCTCTGTGTACCCGAACAGGCGCTGGAATGTGGCGACTAGGGAATTTTCACAGTAACTTCATTGCAGTGTTAATGTAAGCCTACTGGTGACAATAAAGATTATTATTATGAACCGACTGCAACAGTGAACCAACGGTGATATATTTCCAAGTTAGGGTGGTGAGTTAAGGGAACTTGCAGTTAGTGGTGTTTCCATGTACCTGCTGACCTATCCTTCTAGGTGCCTGAAGTCATGGTTTTAAAGAGCCTTGTTGACTGTGCACCAGTGGTGGAGGGAATAAATGCGTAAGGTGCATGGGGGTCATAATTGATGCCTGTTGATTGTTTTGCAGGCAGCTTATCAACTTTGTGCTTCCTACTCATTTCAACCGTTTCAGCATCCGCCCACAGATTCACAGAATTGTTACAGTGCAGAGTGAAGCCATTTGGTCCATCGTTTTTGCACCAGTTCTTTGAATGATCATTTCCTTTAGCGCCATTCTCCCGCATTCTCTCCGTAATCCTACACATTCTTCCCTGTCAGTTAACAGTCTATCTCCCTTTTGAATGTTCTGATTGAACATGCCTCCACCACACTCTCAGGTAGTGCATTCCAGACCTTTAATAAGAATAATAATAATCTTTTACTGTCACAAGTATGACGTTACTGTGAAAAGCCTCTTACCACTTGCTATATGAAAAAGTTCTTCTCATATCACTTTTCCTTCTTTTAGCAATTACTTTAAACCTTTGCCCTCTCATTCTCAATACTTCCATGAGTGGGAATAGTTCCCCCATCTACTCTGCCCAGATTCCTCATGATTTTGAACACCTCTGTCAAATCTCTTAGCCTTGCCTTCTCTCAGGAAAACACTCCTAATTTCTTCAAACTGATGTTCCTCATCTCAGGAACCATTCCCATGAATCTTTTCTGCACTCTCTGCGATGCTTTCACATCCTTCCTAAAGTGCAGTGCCCAGCCCTGGTTAGTGGTGTGAACCGGGCCTCGACAATGGTTTTGGGCATTATCTATTCTCCCAAAATATGCTGCTCAAGCCTGCAATTTCTCAAAACCAATGCTCTTTATTGAGGGCAAGCATTTACACATTTGTTGGAGCTTCGCCCTTTCCAGATCTCTTTCATTTTGCTGTCATGTGATCTGAATCATCATTACATCAACAACATGTGCGCTTCTGATGTTAACCCTTCACTCTATAAGAACTAGAACTTCAACTGAGACCAAACCAGTGTCTTATACACATTCAACAATCCTTGTTCTTGTGCTCTCTGACCCTAGTAATAAAGTCTAGGATATTGCAAGCTTTAGTAATCACTCTCTCAACCTGCCCTGCCACCTTCAATGACTTATCCCTCTGCTCCTGCATCCCCTTAGAATTGTACCCTTTATTTTATATAGTCTCTCCCTGTTCCTCCTACAAAAATTAATTATTTCACATTTCTCTGCATTGAACGTCATCTGCCACCTGACTGCCCATTTCACAAACTAGCCTTTGTCTTTGTGAAGTTCTACACTATCCTCATCACAGTTCACAATTATTCCAAGCTTTGTATGAAATGAAATGAATGAAAATCACTTATTATCACAGGTAGGCTTCAAATGAAGTTACTGTGAAAAGCCCCTAGTCGCCACATTCCGGCACCTGTTCGGGGAGGCTGGTACGGGTATCATCCTCAAATTTTGAAATTGTGCCTATCCACCTCTACGCCAAGATCTAGATCATTAATGAATATCAGGGAAAGCAAGGGGCCCAACACTGACCCCTGGGGAATTCCACTGCAACCTTTCTTTCAGCCTGAAAAACATCCATTAATCACCACTCCCTGCATCATATCATTTATCGAATTGCAAATCCATGCTGCTACCATCCTTTTTATTTCATGATCTATAACTTTGCTCACAATTCTGCTGTGTGGATCGGTATTGAATGCTTTTTGAAAGTCCCTATACACCACATCAACAGGATTGCCCTCATCAACCCTCTCAAGTTACCTTTTCAAAGAAGTCCAACAAGTTATTTATACACAATTTTCCCCTTAGGAAATCCATGCTCCTTTCTTTAATTAACACAGATTTGTCCATGTGATGAGAAATATCCCAGGTTATTGTTTTTATAAGTTTCCCCCATCCCAAAGTTAAACTGACTGACCTGTAGCTTCTGGGCTTATCTTTGCCCCCTTTTTTGATAAAGGGTGCAACATTTGCAAACGTTCAGTCTTCTGAGACCACCCCCGAATCTAAGGAAGACTGAAAAATTATGGCCAGTGCCTCTGCAATTTTCACTCTCACTTCCCTCAGTATCCTCGGATGTATCTTAATCCACCCTGGTGTCTTCTCAACTTTAAGTACAAACAGACGACCCAGAAACTCCCCATTGTCAATTTTAAACATTTCTTATGTCTGAATTAAAGTATCCTCCTGAATGCCTGTTGCACCATCAATTACTCTCGAGACAAGGTGAGTCATAACTAATCGGCTTTAATCAGCTAGAACTGTACCCAGCAGCTTTGATACAGAAAGTGAAGGCTGCTGGGACGGCATTGGCTCTTATACCCCGCCTCTCAGGGCGGAGCTATGTACGTTAGCCAATGGTAGACTCCTAGGTCTAGCCAATGGGCATCCACCTCTCAGGTACTGCAATACCTGGTATTACCACAATATGAAAACATGATCTTCTATTTTTGTTCTCTTTGCAAAAGGTCCTACAAACTAACCAAAGTTGAGGAAGGGTCCAGCACACAAGCTTGGAGCCCAGTTGCTCTCCAGATCCACATGTGCCCTTTGGAAAATGGCAATACCTGGCCTTAATCTGAAGAACTACAGAGCTTTCCTCCCACCAGCACCAGTAATTGTTATTTCTTCTGATGCAAACTCCTGCCATGTGAGATTACAGCAAAGGGGTGGAGAAATTAAGCTGTCATTTAGACACATGGCATTCCAGCCTGCTGTCAAGGATTCTGTAGGGCCTTGCAAGAAAAATAACTTCTGCTTGGGCCCCACAAGGGCATTAGCCGATGGAAAGCAATGAACTCCCATTGCTGGGGAGAAAATTCAGTAACACCCAAAAATGTTCTTTTTTCATTCATTCTTGAGATGGGTGTGTCACTGTCTAGGTCAACATTTGGGAATGGATATCCATGAAGGTCAATGCCAGGGGTCAAGCCGCAAGGATCTAGTTGTCGCATTGCAAGGAGCTGAATAACCTCACGTGCGTCGCCATATCACACCACCAGCCTCAATTATAGTCCACATTTCCGTAACCCAGCATCAACCATCCCCCCAGCCCTCCCCACACTGTTCACTCTGTGATCCCTTTTGATTTAGAAGCTGCAGGCATGTAGATATGCACTTCTTACATTCACCCCTTCCTTCATCTCGTGCCTCTGTCCTTTCAGGTACCCAAGGAGTGCAGGACTTGGAGGAACATCGATGATGATGAAGACACTTAAGGCCATGAAAAGTTTGTTCAGGGGTCAGATTTGGATTTGTTTTATGTGGGTTGGGGTCGACATGCCATCAGAACCACAACACTGAGGAGCAGGCAGTGAGGGCGCTGTGAAGAGAGAAGACTGTGAGGCGGTCCTCAGTGTTGACAGCAGAAATGATTCAGAGTTGTTAGCAACTGCAAATTGCCAGGGTTCGCTGAAGAGATAGGATTGAAATAAAAACAGAAAATTCTGGTAACATGCTGTCAAGTCTATTAGTTTCCAGAAGAAGAAAGAAGGGGCGGAAATTTCCCATATTCAGTCTCTGACTGAAATCTGGTCTGCAGCTCTCCAGCTGCACAGCCGAGTTTTTAATGCAGATTTTGAGCCTCTCTGGGTAAAAAAACTCAGGGCCCTGGTTTACGCCGTCATTGTGGCGGGGTGGAACCTGATAGAGTTGGCAAGGTCATCTCCACAGAGATCAGGACGCTCTAACCTTTTGGGTCTGGATGTCTCTTTGCTTGGCAGAACTCGTCGAAGCTTGTCAGAGCTTTGACAAAGAGAAATCCAGACTCGAAACGTCAGCTCCCTTCTCTCTCCACAGATGCTGTCAGACCGGCTGAGATTGTCCACCATTTTATGTTTTTGTTCCGGATCATGATGAGCAATTCATACATTTTCTTTTGAAATTAAGATGTTTATTAGTTTATAGCTCTTGCAATTATTTTCTGATGACCAAATTGGGGGACATTAGCATCGGAAAATAAAACATTTGGGGGAACTGTAAGCCAACCTGTCTGGCAAGAAACTCATGGCATCAAACTGAGCACTCTTTTTCCACTTCAGCCAAATCAATCTCCTGCTGGAGTCAATGAAAAATAAAATTGGGCAGGTTGTAAAGTGGGCAGCCAGGCTAATCCTGCCAGTTTCCCACCAGACAGCCTGTCTTAAAATTGCCCCAAAACCCACTCGCTGCTCCTTCCTACCAAAATGGCCTCCAATTCTGTTTTTAGAGAAGCAGTACTTCCATCACCAGAGTGGCATTCCCATGTCAAATGTCACTGGGACAGCCAAACCGACATTGTAAATTAGCAGCAAATTAGGTGCCATTTTGCATTTGGGTCAATGCCCACCAGGAACTGCATTGTCACTATCCAATGGTATTTCACAAAGGACCCTAAATAGCAAGCACACAAAAAGGTATTTAGTACCATTGACTTGGGTTGGACACCTCCTTTAGGCCTGGATGTAGAAGGCCATTGTTTATAACAACAAAGCACCTTTCATCCTGTTCCCATTCATCTCTTGTGGAGATATATAAATAGTACACACATCTCTTCAGTTAGGTTGTTTCAGCTCAAACACAACACTTCAACAAATCAATTACAGCCCATTGATGCTGGTCTGAACATAGCACAGAAATTAAAAGCCAACTGGAATGGATTTTAATATTGCATATATTTCCGTGGGTCTGACTTGCCAGTTTTGAAACTCAGGAATATGTATGCCTCTGAGATCTAATGCATCCCTCAACTATCCATTATTTACTGTTATGCCCCAGTCTTTTTGACATATCTTAGATGAATAAAATAAAATACGTTCATTCATAATGCAAGGAAAGAAAAATCAGTCTCGCCAAATGTGTTTTTGTCAAGAAAAGACAAACAGATAACATTGACAGTGACTAATGATTCTGATTATTAAATCGTGCACATTTTGTCGTATCTTAGGACAGCAAAATAAAATGCTTCATTGATAGTCTTTAGTGATTCCTATAAGAATCTGTTCTGCCATAAAATAAGGCAAGCTTCATGCAATGCAATTCAAACAGCAGGGGCGGGATTCTCTGTTTCTCAGACTAAGTGTTGACGCCAATGCAGAAACCGTGGACTTTTATAACAGAAAAACCGCCCTGCACCTGGACAAATTCCTCTACTGTTGAGGGGCGAGCACCAGTGCTGCATAGAACACACTCAATTCCACTGAAAAATGGTGCGGGATATGCCGGGTTTGTGATCGGCACTCGGGAGGCTGACAAGCTGCACCTGCACATACACGTTCCACTCCCTACACACACTTATCCCAGCCAACAAGGTGGCACTGGTTGTGCTGGAGTGCGTCCATACTGCTGAAGGGTCATCTGGGGCCAGAGGGTACCCGGGGGAGGGGGGGGGGCCCAGGGGGGACAATTATATGACCCGTGGCACAAGGTTCAAAGTGGACTGTTAGCGGTGTGCGCAGCTGCACGGCTGCCGTGCCGGCTGCGTCAATGGTGTTCCATGTCCGTCCACCCTGACCCTACAGCCCATCTCCTGACCACCTCCCAATACACCCCCCAGCCCTGGCAGAAGCCCCCCCAGCCAGCGGCACAACTGTCAGCACACTATGGCCATGTTGGACATGTTCCATACCCCCCTCTCTCTTTCTCAGCAGCCATGACGCCGGTTTCACGATTTTTAAAAGCACAAGTCAACCGCGCCGTCGGGAACTCAGCACCGGGGAAGGCGGAGAATTGCAGAGGCCCTGGAGTACCGGGTCGGGCCCGCTAATGATATGCAAATGGTGCCTACTGTATGTGTGGAGTGAAACGCATTGACGCTGTTTTCGAGGTGAAGGGGAATCGTGATTAGCCGTCAAACCAGCGCCTGCCACGATTATGGCGTCGGAAGCTATTCTCCGTCAAATCGCATTTCCCGATTTCGGCTAACGGAGAATCCCCCTGCAGATTTCTGTATCGCAAGGGGCCAGACGTATCTACTTTTTTTGAGTTCCGACACAAACTTTGTGCAATAAGATTTGGCACATGTTCAACACTCTTTCTAACATGTCTCACAAAATTTAACAAACGCAAATTCCAGAGTTGCACTTCAGGACAGAAGAAGGCCGAGGAATGTAATTGTGGCCTTCACTAGATGCAGGCAAATAACACAGAGGTTATTTCTTCTGCACATAAAGTAAAGACAGGTTTTGTTTTATGATATGGTCATTGGTTCATAATGAGTTTGGAGTGAAAGGATTTCTCTTCAAATTTATGTAAAGAAAAATATGCCCCCAGGTAGTCACCTCCATATCAATTCTGATGAAGTGGCCCATTAGACTGCGTGACCACAAAAATCTATGGGCCTGCAATTCTAGCCGGCATTCTCCCCCATTAACCCAACCAGACTTAGCAAGGTCAAGAGGGTGTTCAGTACTTTAAATACTATTTGAAGGCATCTGCCAGGTGGATTGGCCATGATAAATTGCCCTTAGTGTCCAAAATTGCCCTTAGTGTTGGGTGGGGTTACTGGATTATGGGGATAGGGTGGAGGTGTTGACCTTGGGTAGAGTGCTCTTTCCAAGAGCCGGTGCAGACTCGATGGGCCGAATGGCCTCCTTCTGCACTGTAAATTCTATGATTGCTCTATGATGAAACATGCTGGAAAGTCCAATGGAGGTGCTTGGATCCCTGGGTTTGGGAGGATGTCAAGGAGGGTCCCCATGGAAATACATTGCAGCTGCCCTTCCCCCCACCATCACCCCTCATACAAAAGATTGCCTTTTGTAAGAACATCACATGCTCTAAAAATTATTAGGAAACAAATGCCCCCAAGAATATTCAGGATCCATGATCTAAACCTGGATCGGCAGATGGTTCTAACTGCTGCCAATAATCATGAAGGTTATCAGTAGTCCGATCAGATGTGGCTCAGATAACCATATGCTGGCTGCTCTGAAGCAACTTCCAACTTACCTGCGCAGGTTGCATCTGGGTCCTGGGTTAGTCTCTGAGTGTTTCAGTGGTTCCAACCAAAGTCAAAAAGAAAGAGGGCAGGTGAGGAGTTTTTTTAAATATAAGACCATGAGACAGAGGAGCAGATTTAGGCCACTCGGCCCATCGGGTCTGCTCCGCCATTCAATCATGGCTGATATTTTTCTCATCCCCATTTTCCTGCCTTCTCCTCATAACCCCTGATCCCCTTATTAATCAAGAACCTATCTATCTCTGACTTAAAGACACTCAGTGATTTGGCCTCCACAGCCTTCTGCGGCAAAGAGTTCCACAGACTCACCACCCTCTGGCTGAAAAAACTCCTCCGCTTTTCTGTTTTAAAGGATCGTCTCTTTAGTCTGAGATTGTGTCCTCTGGTTCTAGTTTTTCCTACAAGTGGAAATCATCTCCATGCCCACTCTATCCAGGCCTCGCAGTATCCTGTAAATTTCAATAAGATTCCCCCTCATCCTTCTAAACTCCAACGAGTACAGACCCAGAGTCTTCAACCATTTCTCATACGATAAGTTCTTCATTCCAGAGATCATTCTTGTGAACCACCTCTGGGCCCTTTCTGAGGCCAGCACATCCTTCCTTAGATACGGGGTCCAAAACTGCTCACAATACTCCAAATGGGGTCTGACCAGAGCCTTATACAGTCTCAGAAGTCCATCCCTGCTCTTGTATTCTAGCCCTCTCGACATGAATGCAACATTGCATTTGCCATCCTCACTGCCGACTGAACCTGCATGTTAACCGTAAGAGAATCGTGAACAAGGACTCCCAAGTCCCTTTATGCTTCTGGTTTCCTAAGCATTTCCCCATTTAGAAAATAGTCTATGCCTCCATTCCTCCTTCCAAAGTGCATAACCTCACACTTTCCCACATTCTATCCATCTGCCACTTCTTTGCCCACTCTCCTAGCCTATGCAAGTCCTTCTGCAGCCTCTCTGTTTCCTCAATACTACCTGTCCCTCTACAGATCTTTGTAACACCTGCAAACTTTGCAACAGTGCCTTCAGTTCCTTCTACCAGATCATTAATGTATATTGTGAAAAGTTGTGGTCCCAGCACAGACCCCTGATACACACCACTAGTCACCGGCTGCCATCCTGAAAAAGACCCCTTTATCCCCACTCTCTGCCTTCTGCCAGTCAGCCAATCCTCTATCCATGTCAGGATCCTACCCTTCATTATCCTTCATGAAATGTTTTTAAGATAAAGATAGATAGTTTTTTGAAGAATAAAGGGATTTAGGGTTATGGTGTTCGGGCCGGAAAGTGGAGCTGAGTCCACAAAAGATCAGCCATGATCTTGTTGAATGGTGGAGCAGGCTCGAGGGGCCAGATGGCCTACTCCTGCTCCTAGTTCTTATGTTCTGATGTTCTGCTTACCCTTAATGCCACAGGCTCTTAATTATTTAACCTGCCCTGGACTTAATTGGCGGTGAATTGGCAGCATCCCCACCTAAACCTTCCCACCCAATTAAATGCCCCCTCCCCACCCCCAACTCCTTGGGGGAAGACATTGAACGTGCAAACTCCACACAGACAGTCACCCGAGGCCGGAATTGAACCCGGGTCCCTGACGCTGTGAGGCAGCAGTGCTAACCACTGTGCCGTGGCTTGAAATAATTGAAATAACCGTGGAATTAAATAACTATTAACGGGTACACAAAGTTTTTGAGAGCTGATTTACTTAATCTGGATTTTTTTTTCAAATTGTGCTGTTAATTTGCACCGTATAAATTATGCAATGATAACACTGGCTTTGTCAAAAACCAAGAGTTTCTTGATAGATTTTGTAAAAAGTTTGTTTTCACAGCACCCTCATAATATTAATCTTTGCAGGTCAAAGTCTAGGCTGCAGCCACAACTGAACGTAGGACAGAAGCCCAGAATTTCCTCTAACATTGTAACCACTGACATTAAAGGCTGGCTTCCAGATTGAAGGTCCTGAATGGTATTTACAGAGAAATATCCTGTCAATCTGATCAGCATATACCAGAACATGAAAACAACTTAAGCCAGCAGAAGTCACATAAACAACGGGAACCCACAGAAACCTTAAAACGTATATCATATCTATTCTCAGTCCCTCGTTATGAAAATTAAAGTTTGAAGCCATCAGACTGTCTTCCATGCACATTAGGCACAGCATGTGTAAGAAAATGCAATCGTGGAAGCACTTAAATTTTTTATATAAGTCATTCTGATGCCATAAGAGTGCATTCAAAGATACAGCAGATACAGCGCTGGGCTCACTGAGGAGGCACATTAAAATTGCTTAATTGTTTCCAAATAAAACAACAGGACATTGACAGATTTTCCGGAGCTGTTCTCTCTCAGGACTGGCCAGCCCTGCCTCAAGTCAATGGACTTTTCGATTGGCCGTTGAATCTCTCGCGGCAGGTCTCGCTGCGACGGGTCTGGAAAATCTTGGTCACAGGAGTAGGCCATTCAGCCCCTCAAGCCTACTCGACCATTCAGTTAGAGCATGACTGACATTGATACATGAGAAAAGCCTGATACTAAATCAGCTCCGGCATGTCTGATGAGAAAGGACTCTTTAAAATGGTACCTTGTAAAAAGACCACTCAGCACAGGATAGGTCACTGTGGCAATAAGAATGAGGGCAGGCTAGCTGGAGGCCATTTTGCTACAGCAACCCCTCAGTTCTCCAGAACGTACTTTGCAATATTTTCAGCTTATCAACATATACTGCTACTTCTCATGATTAGTCTTCTTATATTCACTGATCCCTTCGTTCCTCTAGCCCATTTAGTTTGCCACCTTCTCAGGAATAGGTGACCCCCTGCCTAAAAGAACCAAGTACTTGGCTGGGTTAAATTTAATTTGCCATTCTCCTGCTCCCCCGCCCCCCCCCCCCCCACCCCCTCCAACTCCGCAAGCTTATTTATGTCTTTCTATACTTTGATTCAGTTTTCCACATTATTAGTTATACCCCTCAGTTTGGATTCATCTGCAAATTTTGACATCAAACCTCCAAAGCTATGTCATGGAGCATGGAAAACAAAATCACCTTCCACTATTTATTTATTTACTTAGATTGTGCATAGTCACAGAGAAAAGCAATAGTAATGCCAGTAGTTAGATGGAGTTCTTTAAGCCTGCCTTCAAGTTTAGTCAGCAAACTCTACTTGACCGAGTGAGTCATTGTTTGGACTGTACCACAGCTGCCGCCTGGATGGTTTTAGTGATCCCACTGATCTGGGTGGCTCCATAGAGGCTTTGGCCAGTCCTGAAATGGTTTAAGGACTCACTGTCACTGTGGGCGATCAAAGCCAGGTTGACGGATAGTGGGGTCTGCAACATGAGAGTGGTTTCTGGTGCATGTTTTCTCCGGCCATATGTCCTCAGCTGTTACTCCTCAGTATAGTGGGTTTAACCATATGGGGTGGGGTGGGGAAGACACACTGCCAGTGGGCTGATGTCCTTGAATAAGGACAACACTGAAAATATAGACTTTCTCCAGTAGCTAGCTTGTTGCAATTACCATCCTGATGTAGGAGGTGGGCAATGTTGCTCAAGACTGGGAGCCAGCACAGGTGGGTTGGTCAAAGAGTATCCGTAATGATACGCATTGTTGAGTTGAGTTACATATTGATAAGCTTGGTGGGGCATATTGGTCCCATACTGGTGCTCAGTATCCTGCAGTTGAGCACATGATGCTAAGAGAGGAGGTCTTTTTGGCCATAGCCTGTGATCTCCATGTTTACTAAGGCCAGTTCACTGAGGAGGTTATTGCAGGTTTTAGTTTCTTCTACAGTCTTGAAGAGATTTTTCTGAGTTGGGATGACTTGGGAGCCTTTTACAAATGGAGGATAGCTCCCCATTCTGGGATTTCCAATTCTCAGGAGTGTCTTTTATGGTTGTGGGTTGGTTTAGGTTATGAGCATTCATCCTGCACTCCCAACCTGGTTGACACCATAGCAGGGACAGGCATGGCCTAGTCCTCTGTGATTTTCATGGAATCAGACCATGTTTTCAGAGTCCTGGTTCATGGCACCTCAGAGGTACTGTGACCGTAGGCTGCATGACGGAATCCTTTGAAAGGTAAGCGCAAACGTTCCTCCTCATGCCAACTTATGACCCCACCCTCTTCCTAAGGCTCCTCAAGTCCTCCATGCTGATGTTCATATGAAGGCATGTCTGCCAACTAACTACTATGGCCCCTCATGCCAGATGTGTGAAAAATCTTTTTAAAAAGTCAATTACTGATAACTTTTCACCTTGATAAATAAAATTCTTGGATGAGAACCCAGACAACTGCTGGAAAATGGGATTAGAATTGATAGGTGTTTCGTGGCAAACACAGACACAATGGGTTGAAGGTCCTCTTTCTGTGCTGCAAAATTCTATCACACACATTTCAGTACTGATAGATCGCAGCCCCAGTAAAAACATTGCTTGATTGACATCTCTGATCTGTGCTGTGAATTGCGTAATGTTTATTTAGACAAGACAACGAGATTCCCAGTACTTGCAGTTTCTACTATCAATACTTTAATGGGTAATTGACACTTTTATTATCCAGCGGTAAAAAGATTTTTTATTAAGGAATTGAGGATTTATATAAGTGGCTGGGGGAGCAGGGAGGCGAGCGGGTGGTGATGATCAAGGAGAAATGGGAAGCGGAGTTGGGAATGGAGATCAATTGGGGAGTATGGATTGAGGCACTGCGAAGGGTAAACGGGACCTCCTCCTGTGCAAGGATGAGCTGATACAGTTTAAGGTGGTGCACAGGATGCATATGACTCGGGCGAGAATGAGTGGGTTCTTTCAGGGGGTCGCAGATGAGTGTGAGAGGTGTGGGCGGGGGCTAGCAAATCATGCGCACATGTTTTGGGGTCGTGAAAAATTGGCAAGATTCTGGGCGTGAGTGTTCGCGGTCTTAGCCAGGATAGTGGAGGAGGGAGTGGACCCAGACCCTTTGGTGGCGATATTTGGGGTTTCAGAGAAGCCGGAGCTCATGGAGAGGAGGAAGGCCGATGTCTTGGCCTTCGCCTCTCTGATTGCACGGCGAAAAATTTTGCTGGAGTGGCGATTGGCATCGCCACCGGGGGTAGCAGCATGGTTGGGTGACCTGTATGACTTCTGGGGTCGAGAAGATAAAGTATAAGTTAAGGGGCTCAGCAGGGGAGTTTGAGAAAAGGTGGGGGATGTTTGTGACCGTGTTTGAGGAGCTGTTTGTCGCAGGGGGGTGGGGGAGTGATGGGGAGGGGGGGGGGGGTGAAAAAGGAAAAAAATCTGTACAAACTGTATAGTTGATTGTTGGGAAGAATGTTTCCCGGGGTGTTTATTTGCTGTAACCTACTTTGATACAAGTTTGATGAAAATGCGTTTTTTTAAAAAGAAAGAAAATGGAAAAGTGTCAACAAATTACATTTGTAAAGCTTTTCTTTATATATCCTATTGTCACTGTAGGTTTAATTGTTTCTATCCATTGCATAGTGGGTGAGTGAGCATGAAAGTGCCATTGCTTGACGTGGAGGGACGTGAGGCAGTCTTGAGAATGGCTTCAGTAAAACTGATCTTTTTACAACAATTAATAACTGTTCATAATTGGTCAACTAGTAATGTATATTGACAAATTCATTAGTTCCACAGGAAGGAGGGGGCCTTGATCAAGGAGCTGTCCATCATGGAACAAGCGTTTGGGAGCAGGGAGGAACATTATCTCCAGCAAACTAGTCATTTTAAAGACAAAATCAATTAATATGAACTAGTATAGGGAAAACTGATGTTGCAATATATGCCGCCTATGTGTTGGGAAGATATTTTGAAACTTTATTTTAGAGCAATTAGAAAAAGCAAAACCCGTTCCATCTGGTTCTTTTCCACATTAATGGGAATGTATTTGTTTTGTTGCTTTCATGTTTATATTACATACTACAGTGAATCCACCTCCTGATAATACATAGATTTAAAATGCAAAACCTTTAAAAGGAATCTGTCTGCTGCTTAAAATGGTGCACACCCACAAGTGGTTGTTTTAAATGTATTAGTACTTATTGGTCCTCATGTGCTTGAGATTTTAATCTCATTGACTCTCATACAGCCACTGCAGTAATTCATGAGCACCAGATGGTTGGTTCTGCTGTGCTTTATTGTGCTGTGAATGCTCACTGAAAGTAGAACTGGTTACACACCGGAATAAAATAAAACTGAATCTTGATCTGAAATGCTTTACCACTCTCAGTGACTGTTGCTTTTGCTTTCAAATGTTTTGCATTTTGCTTCTTCTCTGCCTGGCAGGCTGCTAAGAAGTGCTGTTTACCGTTCATCCATCTTTTCTTCTGTGCCTGCTGCAGCTTTGTGGATGTTTGAATTAGCTCTGAGTCCTGGGTAGCTCCTCGATGTGAGAAATCCGAAAATGTCTGTGAGTACGCAAGCATCAAAGCTATGACATGGCCTCAAACATTTGGTGAGCTTACAATCACCAATCTGATTGTGTTGGACGACCAGCACAATGTGCTACAGCGCGCTCGCAAACAGGAACAGAAAACGTTGAAAATACTCAGGTCTGGAAGCATTCACAGGCAACAAATCAGACGCTGCCTGGCCTGCTGAGTATTTCCAACATCCGCTGTTTACATTTCAGGCTCCTAAGCATTCGCAATGTTTTGCTTTTTTTTTGTTGTAAGTACGCACACAATCTTGGCTTTTGATGCCTAATTATAGAACAGCACTGCCAAAATTAATAATGTAAGATAATGGATGCTCCCAGACACCACTCGGCGCTGCCACCAACAACAACACGTTCTCATCCAAGGGATCGTCTCAAAACATTTCAGAAATGAAAGGACAATTTGTTGCGAGGGTGTGGGGTCAGTGGGGGGAGGGGGTGCGAATTGGTGGGTATGGAGTGCCAATGCACAGTTGAAAGGCTAAATTATAAAGAGACTTTGTAAGAAGGAATCAGAGGGAGCAAGGTATGATGGAAAGAAATTGCAAAGAAAAACTTTGTGAAGGCGTGGAGGAATGTTTAGCTGAAAAAGAAGACTGCTGAGATCAAATGGAGAATGGCTATGGAGAAATCTAAAAATGAGGCCATGGTTCCTAAATCTGATATTTAAGAAAGACTTGCATTTATATAACATCTTTCCTTCCCTCATGATATTCCAAGACATTTTTACAGAATCTCTTGAAGCATAGTCATTGCTGCAATGTAATGAATGCAATGTCTAATTTGAGTACAGCAAGTTCACAAACAGCAATGTTGGGGCTCAGGACGCAGGACGAATTTAATCCTTCCAACCCTGGGGAGGGGGTCATAAGAACTTAGGAAATAGGAGTGTGAGTAGGCCATTCAGCTACTCCAGCTTTCTCCATCAGAGAATAAGGTCATGGCTGATCTGACTGTGGCCTTACCTTCACTTTCCTGACTGTCCCCATAACCCTTGACTCCCTTAACAATAAAAAATCTGTCTTACTCCGCCTTAAATAAATTCAATGACCCAACATCCACTGTTGTCCGTGGAGGAGAATTCCAAACACTAACAACCATCTGAGAGAATAAATTCCTCCTCATCTCTGTCTTAAGTGGGAGACCACTTATTTTGAAACGGTTTGCCCCCCTCCAAGTTCTAGAATCCCCCCAGAGAGGAAACATCTTCCCAGTATCTATCCTGTCATCCCCCTCAGAACCTTATCTGTTTCAATAAGGTCATCTCTCATTCTTCTTAACTCCAATGAGTATAGGCCCCACCTCATAAGACAAACCTCTCATTATAGCAAGAATGAATGTTGTCTCATGAAGAGATCAAGAGATTTGTATGATTGAACAGTAATTGTTTAGTGCAAACACAGAACTATACACATATATATCAGACATAGTACTGACTCGGTCCTATCTTCATGCCAACTTCTACCAGACTCAGTATTACACTCTACTCCTCTCATCTGACTCTCTACAGCCTACTGTAGACAGCACTGGTTCCCCAGTCCCATTAATCCTTCCATTCCAGAACACCCTCGTGCTAAACTCATCCCAGGAATCAACTTAGTGAACCTTCCCTGAAAGATTCCAATGCAAGTATGTCCCTCCTTTGATACAATGATCAAAACTGCACACAATACTCTGTGTGTGATCTCACCAATGCTCTGTACTGTTGGAGCAAGACTTGCCTACTTTTATACTCCTCTCCCCTTGCAATGAAGGCCAACACCATGCTTGCCTTCCCAATCATTTCTGTAGCTACATATTGACTTTGTGATTCATGTATATAGATTCCTAGATCCCTCTGTACTGCAGCATTCTGTAGTCTCTTTAGTTAGATAATATTCTGCATTTCAATCTTCCTGTCAAAGTGGACATCATCACATTTTCCCACAATATATGGCATGGCGGCACAGTGATTAGCACTGTGCCTCACAGCGCCAGGGACCCGGGTTCAATTCCGGCCATGGGTGACTGTGTGGATTTTGCACATTCTCCCCATATCTACGTGGGTTTCCTATGGGTGCTCTGGTTTCCTCCCACAGTCCAAAGAAGTGCAGGTTACGCGGATTGACCATGCTAAATTGCCCCTTAGAGCATAAGAATTTGCAGATTAGGTGAGGTTATGGGGTTACGGGGATGGGGCAGGGGAATGGGCCTGGATCGGGTGCTTTTTCAGATGGTCAGTGCCAACTCGATGGGCCGAATGGCCTCCTGCATTGTTCAATGGTTCTGTGCTCCATCTGTCAATTTTTTGCCCACTCACTTAACATAAATCCCTCTGCAGGCCTTCTGTATTCTCCTCACAACCTGCTTTCCGATAACCGGCCTATGATTTCCTATTTTCTGTCTCCCTCCTTTCTTGAACAGAGATGTTACGTTTGCAGTTTTCAAAACCCCTGGGACGTTTCCAGATTCTAGGACATCCACCCAAAGCTGACGGGGCCCTTTTTTTAAAAAAACATGTCAGATCTGAATCACATCATTTGAGCCTGACTTCAGTTTTTCTGAGACGTTCTGAGCAAGAAGCAGCAGTGAATTTCTTGCAAGGCCAACCAAGCAGTGAAGTTAATCTTGGCCATAAGAGACCGCAAAAGGTAACTTTGCAATTATTTTTTCTTTCCTTTCCTTGTACGACAGGAGGGGCAGGCACTTATCACCCATCAATTGTATACACCTATATTAAGTAGAACGTGACTTTGCAAAAAGGCACAAAGCCACAATAAAATATATTTAGGACGAGGAATTCAGAATCACAGAATTGTGACGGCAAAAGGAGGCTATTCAGCCCATTATGTCTGCACCAGCTCTTCAGACGGGCATCATGACTTATTGCCCTTCCCCTGCCTTTTCCCCGTACCTCTGCACAATGTTTCTACGTTTCTATTCAAGTAAACATCTAATGCCCTCTTGAATGCCCCCTTGAACCTGCCTCCACCACATTTCCAGGCAGTGGATTCCAGACCGAACCACTCGTGTGAAAACTGTTTTTCACACTTCACATTGCTTCTCTTAAATCCATGCCCTCTCATTCTCCTGATATTGGACTTGCGCTGTGAAGAGCCACAAGTCAGTGAATTGTAACTCGAGCTTAGGCACGTCACATTCTGGAGATACGATCATACATCTGTCAACCTCCCTGACATGGCTCCTCTTGTATCACCTGAACCAGGGAACAATGTACTAGAGATGTTCAAAAACAACTTTAACATCATGGGGATAAACAAAGGGGGGGGATTCTCCATTTCCCGATGCTGATTTCATAATTGGCGATTGGGTGGAGAATCTATTTTTACGACCGAATCGGGGCGGTGCCTGTTTTACGAAGATTGCGCATGCTCCGCCCCCTCCAAACCAACGTCATCGTGGCGTGCGCCGCACGCCATTAGGACAGTCTCAGGACATCAACTGAAGGCCCTCCTCGATGCACCGCCCCGATGGGCTGCGTTCCCGACCGTGCAGTTGACATATGGTCTCGGCGGTCGGGAACCCGGTGTGGCGGTTTTGGACTGTGCCCAGCGCCACCAGAGCCGAGCGGGAGCTGTGCGGTTGCCGGGGGGAGCTTTGGCGAGGGCTGGGGGGACTGGTGAGCGGTGGCCAGGGGGTGGCGAGAGGGTGTCCAGGGGGGGCACTATCTGGCAGGTCAGGTCCGCGCTTGGCTGCCGCCATGTTGTACGGCGTGACCGCTGCAGGCCGCCGCTGTGCGCATGCGCGTCCACGGACAAAGCAATTCTCTGGCCATTTATTTTGTGGAGGCCTGCCGTTTTATGTGGCGCAGCTGCTAGCCCCTCACCGGTCGGAGGATCGGTGCTGGGACGGTGCTGATTTGTCCCAGCAAATCGCCACGGATCCTCCGGACATAGCCCCAAAATTGGAGAATCCAGCCCAATGTCATTAGGTTTACCGAATTTTCATGTATTCATAAACGTCTAACAAAACCTACTAAATCATAAAACCAGTATAAACATATCAAAAAGTACATTCATGTTGAAGCTTAGACGTACTATGCACAGAGCAGCAACTCTGTCCCCTGCTGCAATTGGGCAGATCAGGAGAATAGCAGGAAGCTGGCATAGTTACGACTGAATTGTGCTGGAATTGCATGAAATTTATTCCTTTCAAGATGCTAATGCAGGCAATGACTAGAAACAGGCTCTTTTTGCTAATCTTCTGTATCAAGCAGCGTATGAGGCAATTCATCCCTTGCAATGTTTTCCATACAAGAGGCTTTGCTCTGGATAATTTCTGCAACAATGCCCTTATTTATATGATGAGGGCATTATCTCGACTCACCCTTTTCTAGCAGGAATTGGGTGACATGGTAACACAGTGGTTAGCACTGTTGCTTCACAGCGCCAGGGACCCGGGTTCGATTCCCGTTTGGGTCACTGACTGTGCGGAGTCTGCACGTTCTCCCCATGTCTGCGTGGGTTTCCTCTGGGTGTTCTGGTTTCCTCCTACAAGTCCCGAAAGACGCGCTTGTTAGATATTCTGAATTCTCCCTCAGTGTACTCGAATAGGCGCTGGAGTGTGGCGACGAGGGGATTTCCCCTTTAACTTCATTGCAGTGTTAATGTAAGCCTACTTATGACACTAATAAAGATTATTATTGTACTCCTCCCCCACCGACCACCCCCTCCCCCCTTCCCAGCCATGTCAACCCAATATTCCGAGACCAAAATCCTCCTCTCTATTCAGCATGGCTATCTGGAGTGTGCCATGCACTCAACCTTCTGACTCAGAGGTGGGAAGGCTATCTCTAAGCCACTTCTTGCAAGCACTTTAGTTCACTGAAAATAGAAGAAAGCAGAATTGCAGTCGGGAAATAAATTAATGCTGGGATTGCTCTTCTAATTCGGGATGACTCCCGCTCTCGAGATCCGCCTGATGTGCAGCACCAAAGAATTGGCCCCATTATGCCATTTTCAAAATGGCATTTATCAGCCGTGCAATTGGTGGAGCATTCACCCACAATTTAAACGGTCACTGATGCATAGGAGATGGGAGTTCCCCACGTTCCTGGGCATCGAGGAACTGTCCTTAAGCCTGGATGGAGGCTGGTCTTCGTCAGATGAGGCCTGCTACCTCCAGAAGGGAAGATGTCCAACTGTGGACTCCTGAAGCTGAGAAAAAGTCAATACTTTTTGTACTGCTGATAAAAGGCCCCTATTGTAAGGGAGTAAAAGGTTTCTTCTGTGGAGTCTTAGGTCACAGTAGTGCAGATACCTTCTGCACCCTACAAAGGTGTTGCACATGAAGTTTCCTGAAATCTCGTTAGTCCAGAAAACCAGGTGGATATCCCAGAGAACAGCTGGGATTAAGGACTAAAGGTTTTTGGGCCTCGTATTTTCTGAAGTCTGATATTATAAAGTACGCTATTAATGGACTAACCCCTGCCTGATTGTAATGTGAGCATTTAATTCTGATATATGGAAAGATTTTCCACAATACACTCTTTTCCACAATATATCTTCCATGTATTACTCAGGTAGACTTGGTAGACTGTAATTTACTGCAAGCCCACAAGTGGTTCTGCATGTCCAGGGAACTTAAACTAATCTCACTCTCCAACATCCTTTCCTCCACTTCTTAAGTTACTGGGGACAGCTACACAGAAGTTGAGGGCCTGTAATATGGCCTTATCATCCAAAGTAATAAATATAGTGCTCCATAATACTGCCTGTGGAAAGCTGAGCTCTAATTTGCACCCATTGCAATAAAGCTTAGGAAAAGGTGTGGTTGAATCTCCTAGGGCATTGGGGGCTGCACCAGAGAGAGGGTGCGATTCAGTGGACAAAAGGATACATCTGCTTTTGGGTGGGTTTGCCAGGGTGTTGTTTTCTTGGCGGTTGCAGCACTGAGAATCACACCACTATTCGACGGCACTTTGCCCTGTTTTTTGACCTTGGGGGTTTCTTCCCACCAAGGCCGCACTCAGTAAAGTCTCTTGCTGGCGAGCTAAACATCTTCTCACAGATAGGGGCGCCATTTTGAACGGCAGCCCCGATTTCTCCCCCCCCCCCCCCCACCACCCCGCCTCATTTCAGGTCTCCCCTGTTTTATTGACCTCCACTTCACCCCAACCATCTTCAGACTCCTCGACCCCCCTCTCACCCCCTCTTCATTTGACAAGACTCCCCATTGCCAGACCCATGGCAATGCCAACCTGCCACCCAGGGTCAGGGTCCTACCCTCTCCTCTCTACTGCCCTGTGAGCCCCCCACCTCCCCGAGGTGCCTTTACAGTTGACCCATGTTTGTGCAGACCAGTGCTAAACGGGGCCCTGGCACAGCCGTCGACTCCCGGGCTCCAAGTGAATCTGGCATCAGGGTATTTAAATGAGCCTAATGGCTATGCTGATCTGGATCACGCTCAGCGAGGGCAAGATCCAGATCGCGCCAGTCGGAGTGAGCCTGGCGCAGAGCTCTACATGGGGCTCTCCCTAGATTCAACCGGGGCACCCGGATTCATGCCGGGCGCAATGCGATCATTGAATCGCGACCAGAAGCGTATCGTATGGCAAACTCAAATCTAAGGCAAATTCTGGATCAAGCTGGAGCATCTGTGTAATATTGCAGATGCTGAGTGAATGTTTCCAATGAGCATTTCTAGGTCCTTTCCCTACAGGTCCCGCTCTCATTTCACCTTCAACTGCCAATTCCAGGCAGAGGACATGGACTCCAACTCCTTTTCAAGAATCTGAATGGCAGGACCCTATCGCAAGCAACAGCAATGACTGTCGAATCCCCAGCTCATCCTAAGATCGGTACAACCAGACTTAAAAAGGGACCTTGCAATATCATGGGATCAGTTCATGAGCCATAGGGGTATGCGGCACCTCAGGAGCAGCTGCTTTGGCCCCTCTTGTGTTGGGATCTGATTGCCCACACTTGCATCCTACTCAAGCATCTGTAAGCTTCTGTAGTGAAGGCGACTTTGTGGCTAGACGTGTCTCCACCTGATGTTCACACGTGTGGTACTTTCCAGAAGGAGACACTGCAAGCTGAACCTGAGCAGGAATCCCGCCCAATCTTCCTCTCCACTGTCTTTCACTGACTGTAATGCAATCTGGACATTCTGCAGGCATGAGAGGAACTCCGTTAATACAGGGGTTTTCTTTCTTTTCACCAGGCCAGAGATATTGAGACCTATGCAGAGGTATCACAATCAGCAGAAGCTCAACGCAGATTAAAAACCAAACTCAGCGCATTCCTGCCCTTACTGACTCAGTTCTACACTCAATCAAGTGACCAATTGTACGTGCCAAACATGTTAGGAGCAGTCCTACAAAACGACTATGCCATTGAAGTCTGCAGAGGTTCTTGCACTTGCCTGCCCTAATCGAGTAGGAGAGCTGCAAAAACAAATGTATGATGCACGATCAATTGCACAAAGACTAAAGTTGGGTACAACTGTGGCTTTATTACAGTCAGATGCGTGGCCTCCTGCTGCAGCTGGCGAAATGGCAGGGCACTGGAGGTCATGCATATTTATACAGTTATCAGTGGGCGGAGCCAGCCAGCAGGAGCTACAGGCGAACCTGTAGTGCAGGTCCTACCTTAAATCCCCTAATACAGTGGTTCACCACAATGTAAAAATGGAGTAAATGGCATTTGTACCAGCTCTGCAGGTTTTCCACAGATCGGCCACCAAAGAATGGAAATTCAGCCCTTCAGTTTTAGGTGTTGTAAGTCTATACTGCGGAAGGGGTGCCTTGCTGGGAGCACGGAACTGCCATTTAGTTTGATCTTTCCACCCAAAGGTTCACCATTTGTCCAAGCTATTACTCATCTGACAATTGAACAGAGTAATCGGTTTAGATGGACTTGTCATTTCAAATAAAAGGGCTTCTTATATTGCTGGCTCACTTCCGATTAAAGGGGAACAGTGGAATGAATAAATAATAAAGTGCAGCCCCGACACATCCATTAATCTGGCAACAGTGCTCACTTTGCTTCTGGCTTCAGGGTTCACACATCAAGCGATTGGTAAGTGCTTCCCCTAACCTCTTAGTGTTTTAAAGTTGACAGCTGAAGAACCTGACTTGTGATGGACATTAAATATATGCTTTCTCAAATGTAAAGTACATCTAGAAAATGACACGAATCATTTGTGTCAAGCGATCCTTTTTCTCATACTTTTGGATAATATGAGAACTCTAATACCAAAAGTGTTCGGTTGGTTAGGTGGTTATAGTGTGATACAGAATGATGTCAACAGCGTGGGCTCAATCCCCGTAACAACCGTGGTAGTTCGAGGAGACCTGCCTCCTCATCTTGCTCCACACTTGCTGAGTGGTGCCCCTCAAGCTATATATAACCAATTGTCTCTCTCTCTCTCTCTCCCTCGCTAATAGATAAAGATGCCTAGGGTCCCTTGTTGACGAAGACTAATTAATTACCATGACAGCCCCAACTCACCATGAGCATGATAAATCTATTGATTGGTTACATATTTGGATGACACACTCGCAAACAATCTGATCTTATAATCAATATCGGTGGAGCATTGCAGTAAGCTTCGTGCAGTGTCAGTGAGGAAATGTACGCATCTACTTTCAAAATGCAGGCTTGCCCATATTTTCCTGCCGGATGACTTGCGACCTCTTTCACACATAAACATGCCAGTAAAATTCCCCAGTGGCAGAGGGAGAGGCAGTTGCAAGAGGTAGAAATGGTGACAAAGCACAAAACAGGACGGATCCTGGTGTACAAGCTGATTTATGTGGTGACGAACAGCCCCACGTCAGCAATAATTTTAGAGGTGCCTCATAACTTCACAGGGGTGAGCAACCATAGCATCTAACTCTGGTGCCAACTCTGCAACACCCAGCATAAGTAACATGATAAAGGCTTGAATTATTCACTCCTCCCTCCCCATGGACAGGATTCCCTCCGGGATCCCGCCTGCCTCAACCTGGTTGCAATTTTACAGTGAGGCGGACAAGGCCTCGGACGGGAAGTCCACCCCAATTAAGGTCCTTATCGAGTACTGAATAGCTCCTAAAGATCGTTTTCCCGCCCAGTCTCAATTTTTAGCCTGTGAGGCGGATGACAGATTGGCGGAATGGAAAAATTTAAATATCTGCATCTCGGGAGGGAAAGTGAGTTGGGGGAGGGGGCTTCTATCAGAAGCCCCCTTCTGGCTGAGGGTGTCCTCCTCTCAAGGACCAGACAATACCAGACCTCTCTTCTCACCCTAGCCACACTAATACCCCCATCCAGACCCCTTCCCTGGGACTCCCCTTCCCTCCTTGAGACCCCTGCCACTTACCTGCCATCCATCCCTGACAGTTAGACCCAGACTTGTCGCTATGGTGCCTCTTCTGGCCACTGCAGTGCTATGCCTCATGGGGCTTCAGAGCATTGGCCAATCTTATTGGCCAGTAGCTCAACAGGGCCTGTGAGGATGGAAATCCCACCTACTGGGGCTGGTTTAGCACACTGGGCTAAATCGCTGGCTTTTAAAGCAGACCAAGGCAGGCCAGCAGCACGGTTCAATTCCTGTACCAGCCTCCCCGAACAGGCGCCGGAATGTAACTTGATTTGAAGCCTACTTGTGACAATAAGCGATTTTCATTTTCATTCATTTTCATACTGCCAATCAACACTCATGGGAGTGTAAAATGGCAGCAGGCCTGTCAGAGGCTGTGTTCCCTGCTGACTCTCCTGTGGTGAGGGCTGAGCCACCACCATCCTAAAAATTAAGCCCAAAGGTATGTTTTAACACAGAGTATGGCTTGAACTTTCTCAAAGATGAAGAACCTCTCCATCATTGCTAAAATGGTGGAAGAAGCTAAAAATTGGATTTCACATCCGTGAACATGGCAGCTATTAATTTCACAGGGGTGGGAATGGGCCCAGGTTAGGATTTGCACATGTACATTTCACTGAGACAGTTGCTCATATAAAATAGAAGCTGCCTCCAGTCATGTCTAATTTTTGTGTCCCCGTGTCCTAGGTGTAAACGCAACATGTAGAGGCCTGGTAAGAACAAGTCTAAACTTTGTGAAGTCGTTTAGGAAGGTAGATTGCCCTTTTGGAAATGGTCCCAGGACAATATTTTGGGAGGTCAGGTGCTCTTGGCAGAGGTAAGGTGTCCCTTGGGATTGTTAAAAGTAGGCATAAATGTGTGTGAAAAGTGCATTAATTCATTAACTCTCAAGCTAGTTGAAACTATCAAAATGTCAAAACTGTCAAAGGCAACTGTCAAAAGTTTCAAAATGAATTGTCAAAGGTATTTGTCAAGTTCTCAAGACATTTAAAACACCCACCTTTTCAATCTTTGAATAAAATTCTGGGGACTAAAAAAATAATTGCTTCCTATTTCACTCAATCTGTTGACAGATGCTTGAGGGAAACTGATGACTGATTTAACCACAGTTGTATGCCTGCCTTTTCAAAGTTTGATTGACAGCGCCAAGATGTTATGGATTCTTTGAAGTGAAGCAAGAATTGCAATGCTTCTTTTGACATGGGACCATGCACTTGAATGAAATGTTTATGTTTGTGAGGGATAATGTAGTTGAAAAAATATAACTGTAGTAAATGGATTTTCATGGATGAGAGATTAAAAAAATAAAGTCTGCAATAGCCACTTTGTATAATTTAACCTCAGCATGGCTCCTGAAGTCTGCCAATTGATTGATTGATTGATTGATTGTTCAAATCATTAATATATAATGTGAACAGTTGGGGTCGGAGCACAGATCCCTGCGGTATCCCACTAGTCACTGCCTGCCAATCGGAAAAAGACCCATTTATTCCAACATTTGTTTCCTGTGTATCAACCAGCTTTCTACCCATCTCAAGACACTATGCGCAATCCCGTGCGCTTTAACTTTAGATAGTAATTCGCTATGTGAGACCTTATCGAAAGCCTTCTGAAAGTCTAAATAAACCACATCCATCAGTTCTCCCTAGTCAACTACACTAGTTACACCTTGAAAGGATTCCAGTAGTTTCCCTTTCGTAAATCCACGCTGACATTGTCTGATTATACCACTGCTTTCCAAATGCTGTGCTATGAAATCCTTGATAATGGATTCCAGCAACTTCTCTACAACCGACGTTACGCTCATTGGCCTATAGTTCCCTGTTTTTTTCTCTACCTCCCTCTATAAATAGTGGTCTTACATTAGCTTTCCACCATCTGGAGGAACCATTCCAGAATCCAAAGAATTTTGGAAAATGACCATCAATGGATCTACTGTTTCTAGGGCCACTTCCTCACGTACTTTGGACTGAAGATTATCAGGTCCTGGAGATTTATCTCCCTTCTATCTCATTCATTTCCTCCAAACCATTTGTCTACTAAAACTGATTTCCTTCAGCTACTTACTAAAACTTCCAGTACATTGCTTCTTGTCTTCACAAAAGAAGATATGAATAAATTACGAATTTAGTTCCTCAGCCATTTCTTTGTTCCCCATTATTAATACCCCCGTTTCTGACTGCAAGCGGCCTACATTTGTTTCTGTCACCAGGTAAAGCTGCATTAGAATGTGGACGCTGATCTTGTTTTTATATTTCAATCATAAATTCTCCTGAGATCATTAATGATGGAGACTGCCAATCTAAACCAGTCACGCAGCAAATAGACCTTCTAGTCAGAGAATGAGGGGAAAGAAGCGGAAATAAAAGAGGGAGGAGAGGTGAAAGAGAGGGGAAGGCGGGTGAAAACCAGGGACTGAAAGCTAGGTTTTTTATCACAGCTCCATCACTGAATACGATTCTGGGCACCACATTACAGGAAGAATGTGATTTCCCGAGAGAAGGTACAGAGGAGAGTTGTAAGGATGTTGGCAGGAATGGGTCAATTTATGTATGAGGAAAGACTAGACAACAGGCTGGGTTATTTTCTTGGGAACAGGAGAAGCTATGATGGATATTTAATTGAAGTGCATAAAATTATGTAGCATGCGGATAGGATGGTCGGAAGAATCCATTTCACTTCGCAGAATGGGCAGCAACCAGAAGACACAAATCGAAAGTAATCGACGGAAGGATTAGAGGCAGGTTGAGGAGAGTGTTTTTCCAGAGTGGTGGGGGGTCTGGAACTCACGACCAGAAAGGGTTGTAGAAGTAGCAGCAGCTCATTACATTAAAAAAAATACTTGACTCTTGGTTAAGGACCAAGAGCTGGAAAGTGGAATTAGGCTGGATCGCTCTTTCTTGGCTGTCACAGATACGATGGGCTGGGTTCACCTCCCTCTGTGCTGTAAATTCTTTGGCTAAATTGTCCACTACATGCTGCAGGTAGTGGAGTTACCAGTGAGGCGGAGAATCCAGCGTTGTGAAGAAAACGGGATCTGCGCCAGCCCATCTCTGGCGTCAGGATAGGAATTTGCGTCCCACGCCAGCGGGAGGGTGCAACTGGGTCTTAATGACCCATTTGCATCCACTTAACGGGCCAGACACCCTGGGCTGGATTCTCCGATCGGCGACGCTGAAGTTGCGTTTGCCGATCGGCCGGAGAATCCATTCTGACACTGGAATCGGGGGTGGTGCTGTTTTTCCGATGCTCCGCCCCTTCAAAAACAACGTACTCGAGGAGGAGACCGCACGCCGGCAGGACGGCCTCAGGTGCCCGATGCTCTGCCCCCAATGGGCCGAGTCCCCGACGGCGTGGGGCGTGTGTCCTCACAACCTTCATGGACCTCGCGTGGTGGCTGCGGACTCTGTCTAGCGCCGCCACAGTCCGGGGGGGGGGGGGGGGGCGGGGGAGCCGTTCCGCTGGCTGGGGTGACTGGTGTGGTTGGTCCAGGGGTGGCGAGGAGGTGTTACGGGGGCCAGTATTTGGCAGGCCAGGTCTGTGCATGGCCAGCGCCATGTTGCACGACCATAAGATCAGACAGATCCTATGGACATAGCCGCAGAATTGGAGAATTCAGCCCCATATTCTCCATGTCTGCATGATTCTCAGGTCCTCTGGATAGGGCATCATGTGGGTGCCAATTTCTATTGGTCCTGAAAAACGTAGCCCTGACACATTAGACCACGTGGTGGGCAAAAGGGAGTAGCCCCAAAAGTCCAATCGAGGGCCACCATCCCACCAACAATGTTCAGACCTGCCCAACCGACCCCACCCCACCAGACCCCCCAATATTCCCCCAACAGAGACCTCCTAAATCAGGGGATTCCCCACAGAAACCCCCTGCTATTCCCCACCAGAGACACCCTAGAGATTCTCTAATTAAAGAGACCCTCCCACAAAAAACCCTGAAGAGACCCCCCCCCACAGAAACCCCCTAAATAAAGAGACCCCCCTCAGAGACGCCCTAAATAAGGAGTCCCACCCTCAGCAATCCCTTCAATAAAGAGACACCCAAAGAGACTCACATTCCCCAAACCCATTTATCGCCCTTTGAAGGTGCTCACCCATTGAGGGGGTCTCTCCATGCAGGTGGAGCCTCAGCAATGACCACAATTTGCGGGCGCACTACTGAGGCTGCTGAGTTGTGGGCCTCCTGAGTGGCCTAGCAACCTTTAGTGGAAGGCCTTCATTCTTAACTCGGAGGCCCCCTGGAGGGGCTGGTTTAGCACAGTGGGCTAAATAGCTGGCTTGTAATGCAGAACAAGGCAGCAGCGCGGGTTCAATTCCCATACAGCCTCCCCGAACAGGCGCCAGAATGTGGTGACTAGGGGCTTTTCACAGTAAGTTCATGGAAGCCTACTTGTGACAATAAGTGATTATTATTATTATTATTATTATTAATTCGACACCACCAGGTATATGCCTTTCCAGGTCCCATCACTAGCCAAAGCAGTGTCGCCTCCTACTTTAAACCTCACCGGCAGGACTTTGCTGACTAAAATCAGCCCTTTTGTCAACCCGGCCTACGTCCCAGTCTGTGCCAAGAGTCTGGTAGAACTTTGGCCTTGCTCTATCACTTATGAACATACTGGTCTCAGTGGAGTGGACTAATGTTCACTTTAAAACCCAGTAAAACCAACAGGTTTTCAAATTATTCATGCAGAATTGTGTGCAGCCGTAAATCACAGCCACAAGGATTATAAAAATGTCACATTAGTAATATAAGTAAATTGACTTCTTCAGTCATCCGCACACACTGTCATAAAGTAATTGATGTTCAGACGTAACAGAGTGATTGGATTTAAGGGGAGATATTTATTACTCAACACTCATTTAGATATTTAGATTCAATACTCACCTACAGGCAACCCGTGATAACTGTAGCAATGACAGATATCTCATGAATTTAACCCTGTCAGTTTGCTGGAAGCGTTAGAAGAACTGGCGATGTTACATTGGAGTAACAAAAGGGAAGTCATAGGCCAGGAGTGTCCTGGAGTCGCTCCAGCTTTAGTACTATAACTTTACCATAATGTGCGAGGGAACTCCTGGCCATACAATTTGTACAGACGAAGACTTACTTCAGCAAACTGGTTTAGTGAGATTGGAAATAAATGGATGGCTCCATTCAAGTGGCTCCAGTACTCTGGACTGGGTGGTGGTGGTCGTCGTCGTCGGGGGGGGGGGGGGTGGGGGGGGTAGAGAAGGGGGGAATGGGGGGGTTTGGAGTGGGGGGGGAATGGGAGGGGTAGGGGGAGGGGTGGTGTAAATCAGGTGATGTTCTCAATTTGAAGAGTCAGCAAATGACCTTTTCCTCCATAGTGAATGCCAGAAAAGGGATTGGAACAAGTAACTTTTAAAAAAAAATTAAGGGGCAATTTAGTGTGGCCAATTCACCTAACCTGTACATCTTTGGGTTGTGGGGGTGAAACCCATGCAGACACGGGGAGAATGTGCAAACTCCACACAGACAGTGCCCGGGGCTGGGATCAAACCCGGGTCCTCGCCGCCGTGAGGCAGCAGCGCTAACCACTGCACCACCATGCAGGTCGATGTAAAACGGATGTGCAAAATGTTTTGACAACAAAGGCTTCATTGATTAGTTTGCTTTGGGAGTTTGGTGTCTCAATCACCTTTTTGGTAAGAAGTGCTAACCAGCCCTTCTGAAGTAAAACGAGTTTCAAATGGCTCTGAAATCTGAAGAGCCCAAATCTCTATTTGAAGAACAGCAGTGAGTTTTCCTGGTGTCATGGCCAAAATAACTGCCTCAACCAATAACAGCCAAAGCAGATTAATTCATCAGCCACTGTATTGCTATTCTGGTGGTATTGTTGATGCATTACATTGGCACATTTACCTACTTAATGACAGCTCCATCTTATCAAAGTCATTGATCATTTGAAACACCTTGAGGCAATTTGATGCGATGAATCCCTGTGCAAATACAAATGCCAATGGCCTGAGTTCACCTTCTTCCCCCAACAGTATGTTTCAGATTGGTAATACCACAGTGTATAACCTGCATCATTGGTGCAGTGTCATTGCACAGGTTTAATCAATGCCTTCTCACTGCAAAGTATACTGTGCGTGCACATATTTCTGATGTTTCCTTTACATTCATGAGAGTTTAATAAATGTGCTCTAAGGGGAGACGGTGGTGTAGTGGTGTTGGCAATGGACTAGTCATTGCTAGCGTCACTCCAGGGAACCCAGTTTGAATCTCACTAACAGCAGATGGTGAAATTTGAATGTAATTTTTTTTTTTTAAATCCGGAATTAAAAGTCTGATGACGACCATGAAACCAATGTAGATTGTCATTTTAAAAAACCCATCAGGGTCATTAATACCCTCCAGGAAAGGAAACCTGTGTCCTTGTGACTTCAGATCCACAGCAATGTAGGACTCTTAAAACAATGCCCTCTGAAATGGCTGCGCAAGCCACTCAGTTCAAGGGCAATTAGGGATGGGCAATGAATGCTGCCTCAGCCAGCGATGCCCACATCCCATGAAAGATTATTTAAAAAGTAACAGAATAGAATACAGGTGGTAACAGTGTCTTATTGATACTTTGGTCTTTAACGAATGCACAATGTTACACTGAACTGCACTTTCGCAATGCAATAATACATTGTACATTATTCTGGTCCTTATAAAACAGCTGAAATTCTACACTACATGGGATGATTTCCACTGTTTAACATTACGTTTAATATTTTTGTCCCTACTCAGTCATCGTAGATTAAATTTTCTTATACACTAGACCGGATTCTCCCGTCCCCTAGCCGTGAGTTTCTCGGAGGCGTGCTCTTCAATGGTGGTGGGGTTCATTACTCCCACCACCTGTCAATGGGATTTCCCATGGAAGCCACCCCATGCCACCGGGTAACCCTCGGGCGGGGGTGTGCTGCCGGCGGGAAAAGTGAATTCCAACGGCCGGAGAACTTCAGTCCCTATTACTGAAAACTTTGTGCTGCATGCGCATCTCATGTCCCCGACAATGACTTAATGTCAAGGCTTCCATTGAGCCTTTCTGTCAACATTTACCATTACAAATTATTTTGTTAATCTTTCATTGAATTTCAATGTCAACTGTCACAATATATTTCCAGGCTTCTGGTTATTAAGTAACTCTGGCACAAAAAGGTTTCTGAAATCTCCCAATTCTTCAGTCTTGCGACAGCATACAAATCCTGTTGTTATCAACTGAATGGACAATCTACAAATAACACTTGTATGTGCGTAGGGACAGCACAGAGGTCTGGCTACTCTATTTCTAAGCATGCGTGTATTCACTTGGGAGATATTTTTGTAAGTGTGGTTCCCTGGATGTTGAACATGTCTGGCCTTTTTTTGGTGATAGTGAAATTTACAGCCATTCTCTAGATTGTGAGGCTCGCATCTCAAACACAGCATATATTACTGGTTCTCTTGTGACATTTCTCATGATTGGTATTACAAGAACACGGTCATTATGCCATGTAATTTACAGAGCACTACCTTGTGTCAAGGTGAAAATGTGTTTCTTTAGAGTCATAAAAGGTTATGTTAAGTAAATATTAGGTTAATTCATTGAATTGTAATTCAGACAGCATTGCCTTTGTATTTTCTTTATTAAATGTTGTTGGTAAAGTCAATCAAGAGGCTGCAGTCATTCTATCTCGGGTATTATGAATAGGTAAATGAAGGTTATTTACTGCAACCTCTTACTGATAGATATTACAACTTTACTATTCTATTCAAAATGTCTAACATTTCTGCATCATCTCCCAATATCAAATTACTCAGTGAACTAAGTTTTTGATTTATTTCATGACAAGTAATGATATGGATCACAGAAATCAGGTTAAGAATCATTTTAGCTCCTTCCCCAGTTTTCTTGGTTCCCATAAAGGAACTGTCATGATATTCAAACACACACATCATGATAGACACACCAACAGACAAATCAGAACACACAACACCACAACCAATGACAGAAAGATATAAAAGCACAGACACGACCACCGGTGGTCAGTATTAGCTGCAGAGGAGGACCAGGACACATCTGCTACCAAACACACTCAGGGAGACAGCACGTGCAGAGTATCCAGAACGAACTGTATTATAAGAGTTAAAATAAAATAGAGTTGTACCACATACAACTGTGTTGGCTCATCTGTGCACCAGAGCACCCAACACCACAGGAACACCGATCCAGAATTTAAAAATGCCATGAATGTTATTCATCGAGAAGAATGCAAGAGCTCCTCAGGAGCAGTTATTCTTCCTGTCACGGACAGGAAGCTGGGGGTCAATTTAAACTGCCCTGACTTTCCCCACTCTCCACCTGTCCATAAGTAGAACGTTGTTTTCTTTTATTTTGATTTCCTCCTTTAGAAATTGGCAGCATATTTTTCCCCCAAGTCTTAAATTTGGAAATGTTCCAGTCCTCTATTAATGACTTTCACAGCAAACTTGAGGTGAGGTGAAAGTACAAGGGTTGGTACAAGCACACATGCATACACACACAAACGAGGGGTTTGGCAATGTGTACACTTTTTACACTCACACAATAAATGGGGTGTTAAAGAAAAAGGAAGCGGGCTCAGGACATGACTACAATTAAAATAAAGTATCGGTTTTACATGTGTCCAGAGCCTGGAAACAGAAATCAACTGGAATGTGCCTTCCGAGGGGAGGTTGGCTGATTCTACAGTCAGAGAAGTCTACAGAACAAAAAAGGCCCGTCATATCTGCGCCGATCAGAAACAACAACCTAGGGTGGCATGTGACGCAGTAGATAGCACTGGGACTGCGGCGCTGAGGACCCGGGTTCGAATCCCGGCCCTAGGTCACTGTCCGTGTGGAGTTTGCACATTCTCCCCATGTCTGTGTGGGTTTCACCCCCACTACGCAAAGATGTGCAGGGTAGGTGGATTGGCCACGCTAAATTGCCCCTTAATTGGAAAAAATAATTGGGTACTCTAAATTTATATTTAAAAAAGGAAACAACAACCTAACTATTCTAATTCCATTTCCCAGCTCTTGGCCTATAACCTTGTATTTGATTATGCTGCCCACTTTCCCAAGGCAGTGGGAGGGGTAGACAGAGTAAATGGATGATAGGCGGGTTTGTGTGATGGACTGGGCAGTGTTCACGATTCTCTGCAGTTTCTTACAGTCTTGGGCCGAGCAGTTGCCATACCAGGCTGTGATGCAGCCAGATAGGATGCTAGCTACGGTGCATCTTCAAAATTAGTAAGAGTCAATGTAGACATGCCTTAGTTTCCTGAGGAAGTATCGGCGCAGTTGTGCTTTCTTGGCCCTGGCGTCAACTTGGGTGGACCAGGACAGATTGTTGGTGATATGCACACCTAGGAATTTGAAGCTGTCAACCATCTCCATCTTGGCACCATTGACACAGACAGGGATGTCCACGATACTGTGCTTCCTGAAGTCAATGACCAGCTCTTTAGTTTTGTTGATGTTGCGAGAGAGATTGTTGTCATTACACCACTCCACTAGGTTCTCTCTCACACCTGTATATCTGACTTAAACACCATCCAATCTTGCCAAACTCCCTGGTGACTTAACTGGGCTATAACTTGTATGCCTTCCTGAATCATTTGCTGTCTCTTCAGAACAGCGACCACGACACCACACAACCCTGCCATGGCAATCTCTGCAAGATGTGCCAGATCATTGACATGGGTAACACCATTACACGTGAGAACACCACCCACCAGGTACGCGGTACATACTCGTGCGACTCGGCCAACGTTGTCTATCTCATACGCTGCAGGAAAGGATGTCCCGAATCGTGGTACATTGACAAGACCATGCAGGTGCTGCGACAACGGATGAACGGACACCGCACGACAATCGCCAGGCAGGAATGTTCCCTTCCAGTCGGGAAACACTTCAGCAGTCAAGGGCATTCAGCCTCTGATCTCCGGGTAAGCGTTCTCCAAGGCAGCCTTCAGGACGTGCAACAATGCAGAATCGCCAAACAAAAACTTACAGCCAAGTTCCGCACAGATGCGTACGGCCTCAACCGGGACCTTGGATTAATGTTGCATTACATTCACCCCTCACCATCTGGCCTGGGCTTGCGAAAGCCAACCAACTGTCCTGGCTTGAGACAATTTACACCTCTTTAACCAGGGATTACTCCTCTCTCTGGATCTGTAAAGATTTAATTACCTGTAAATGCTCGCATTCAAAGCCTTGTCTTGTATCTTTGACTTTGTCTATATGTTTCTGGAACCTACCTCCTCATTCACCTGAGGAAGGAGCAGTGCTCCGAAAGCAAGTGATTTGAAACAAACCTGTTGGACTTTAACCTGGTGTTATAAGACTTCTTACTGTGCTCCCCCCAGTCCAACGCAGGCATCTCCACATCTTCTAATTTTGGCTGTGCATTAACACCTGCTGAACATTCTCTCAGGATTCCACCCTCCGCCGCGTTAGTTTAAACCCTCCCCAGCAGCATTAGCAAACCTCCTTGCAAGGACGCTGGTCCCATTTCTGCTCAGATGCAACCTGTCTGCTTTGTACAGGTCCCACCATCCCCCAAAATAGTCCCAATGTCCCAGAAATTTAAGCACTCCCTCCTGCATCATGACCATCTGTCATCCACGCATTCATCTGGACGAACCTCCTAATGCTTTACTCACTAGCACGTGGCACCAGAAGTAATCCAGAGATTACTACCTTCTATGTCCTGTTATTTACTCTACTTCATAGCTCCCTCGGTTCTGTTTGCAGGGCTTCACCCTTTTTCTACCAACATAATTGGCATCAATGTGTACCAGTCTACGTCTGTTTGCCCTCCCCCTTCAGAATGCTTTGCAGCCGTTCAGTGACATCCCTGACCCTGCCACTAGGGAGGCAACGTACCATCCCGGTGACTCTTTTGCGACTGCAGAAACGCCTGTCTGTTTCCTTTTCAGTTGAATCCCCTACCACCACAGCCCTCCTGTACGTCCTCCTCCCCTCTTGTGCAGCAGGCCCACCGATGGTGCCATGACGTTTGCTGCCACTGCTTTCCCCTGTACAGTCATCCTCCCCAACAGTATCCAAAATGGTATATCTGTTAGAAAAGGGGATGGCCACAGGGGACTCCTGCACTACCTGTCTTCCTCTATTCTACCTGGTGGTCACCCATGCCCTTTCTGCCTGTTCAATCTTCACCACGCACACTGTGACCGCATCACTGAACATGTTATCCACAACTTGCTCAGCATCGCAGATACTTCACAGTGAATCCACCCTCAGCTCCAGCTCTAGCAAAACGCGGTTAGCCAATAGCTGCAGTTGGACACACTTCCTTCGTGGATGGACGTGGTAATCAGGAATAACTGAAGCTTCCATAATTTTCCACACAGCACTGGAGGCCCATATCACGGGTACAAGCTCACCAGCCATGACTACTTTTAAGCCCCTTATTTACTCCCATTTTTAACAAAACATTATGCTTATATAAGAATACTGTTATCTTACCTCCCTAATGCAAAATTGACTTCCCTTACCCTACTTTGCTTACTTACATTACTTATTATAATGACCCTGACTTTCACTTGTTTGTGTTGTTTCTCAGTTAATATCTTCTTCCAAATCATAAACACTTTTGAAAATCACGACTGCTTCACTGTGACGCTGACTGCCAGGACACTGTTCCCAGACCCCGTTGGGGAATGCTCCATTTTCTCAGACTGAGACTTGCATGACAGGTATAAAAGGCACGTAGCATGCATTAGCCTAGAAGTATGAGTGCCACAATTCCAGCAGTTAGCAGGTTTGATGAGAGTCTGAGGCATTTCTCCTGTCATTGGCTTGAGGGTGGACAGCACGGGCTGTTACCTGGAGTTCTGTTTTCTGTGGGAGTCAAATAGTAACTGCTGCAGTTCAGTTCCAACAGAGGAGGTCACAGTGCAGCTTGGGGGAAGTTATGTAACATGCCTCCTCGATGTTGGACACGGGATTTATATTCCCAAGGCTGGAATTCAGGTGCTTTTTTAATATAAATTTAGAGTATCCAATTATTCTTTTCCAATTGAGAGGCAATTTAGCGTGGCCAATTCACCTACCCTGCACATCTTTGGGTTGTGGAGGCAAAACCCACGCAAACACGAGGAGAATGTGCAAACTCCACGCGGATAGTGACCCGGGGCCGGGATCGAACCCGAGTCCTTGGAGCCGGAAGGCAGCAGTGCTAACCACTCTGCCACCTGCTGCCCGGAATCTAGGTGTTTAATTGCAGTCAGGGTTGCTTTAGTTTTTGGAGACAGTGGTGTTGGGTTAACTGATGAAACCATAGAATCATAGAACTACTGCAGTGTAAAAGGAGGCCATTCGGCCCATCATGTCTGCACCAAACCTCCAAAAGCGATCCCCACCACCCAGGACAACTCCCCCACCCTAATCACATAACCCTGCAACCCCACCTCACTTGCACATCTTTGAACACGAAGGGGCAATTTAGCGTGGTCAATCCAACGAACCTGCACATCTTTGGACTGCGGGAGGAAACCGGAGCATTCGGAGGAAATCCACGCAGACTCTACACAAGTGCAAACTCTACACAGACAGTCACTCCTCACAGACAGATGCTCTCTTTGTTGAAACTGTTGCACCATAAGGAGAGATTGCGACTTGCAAAGGTTTTCCATTCTTCAGAGTGAGCTGGGCCAAATTGCTGCGGCCATTTTTTCCTTGAAACTGCTGCAGGGCATCAGGTGTCTGGCAGAACCCATTGTTTGCTCAGCAGTTTTTCATTTTTTAGCAGCACAGACAAAAATGACTTTATAAAATAGTCCAGCTGATGAATATATATTTTCTTTCACCTATTGACCGTGACATTCCAATTCTTCCTGTTGGCCTGAATCCAACTCCTTCCTCCAGCAGTATGTTTCAGATTGTCAACACCATAGTGAGGCACAAATAAACTGCATCACCAGTGCAGTGTCATTAATTATTTTTGATCAATGCCCTTTCGTTATAAAGTGTACTCTGTGTACACATACTTCAAATGCTCCTTTTATATTAAATGAAAGATTAATAAATGTATTCGGAATACCAAAATAGAACACAGGTGATTATAGTTTCATTATTTTGCTCAGTTTGCAAGCTTTTAAATGGTTTGCTTTGCAACTCAGTTCATCTACTTTAATCAGCAGAATTAATATTAAGGAAATTGGATACCGATAGATCATGCAGTATTTTAATCCATTGAATGTCTTGAACAAGATATAACATTATGAGCATTTCCAACTGCAGATTGATTTCATGGTGGCTGCTTCAATTAAAATGACCTTCTATGTATGTTTTAATGTATGTAGTATAGATATGGGAGCCATTGTACGGCAGTAATCTCATTTCAAGCTCAACAGCAAGACGAGAATGGCTTAGTGCCATCGGCTGAAATTAGAAACTGAATTATTGCCTTTTAATCCCTGCTGGATATTCATTAATATCTAAGTGTTGAAGATTAGAGCAAATTTCTTTTTCCCCCAATTTTCTAATATTTCCGCAACAGTCTGATTCCTCGCCCAAGTGGCCAATGCTTCAAGTGTGACCTCAGATTCTAAGTGCTGGATTTGCATTTTAGAGATGGGTAATTTACCGGCTTGGCACACTGGCCTTGGGAGAAGGGCCTGCCAAGAAGGCGATTTTTGATCCGGTGGGGGAGTGGAGTTGGTGCTTGCAGCGCACAAAGACTCAGTGAGACGAATAGAGTGAAGTCGATGAGGCTTTATTAAGCGTGTCTGTTCCCCCGCAGCTCAATAGTAGACTGGCCTGCGGGGGAGGACTCCGGCTTCGTATACTCCGCCTTCAGGGCGGAGCTAGAGGTCAACGGCCAACCAGGACCCGGGATCTGTCAGCCAATGACATTAGGGCTTCCAGTCCCACATGACCCCCAATACATACTACCACATTCACCCCTTGTCAAAAATGAACCCGGCGGGGTGATGCTTCGTATGGTGGTAAGGGTTTACAGAGCTGGTCCTGGGAGGAAAGAAAAACATTCACATGGCAATACAGTATTGTACAATTTTGTCCTGTTTCAACTATTTACAGAGGGTATAGGGAGAAAAGCAAAATGTTCTTGTGAAAAAGTCCATATTTGATTTAGATCGACGCCACGAGTCGGTCGGGCGGTCTGGTCGTCCGTGTCGATCGCCTCGGCCCCGGTGGTGGTGGTGGTGCTTGTACCGGTGTTGTCGTCTCCGGGAGCCTTACGGTTTCAGCTTGGGCTTTATTCTTGGTCGGGCTTGAGGGGAGGGGAACCGATCCTCCTGGGAAGGGGGCGGTCGCGGGGTGCGGCGGTGGCAGGAAGGGGGGGTGTTGGGTGAATGGTGTCGGGGGGGGTGTGTGTGATGCCGGCGGGCTCCAGATCCCGCAGGGAGACCATGTCCTGTCGGCCGTCGGGGTACTCCACGTAAGCGTACTGCGGGTTCGCGTGGAGGAGGTGAACCCTTTCGACCAACGGGTCCGCCTTATGTGCCCGCACATGCTTTCGGAGCAAGATGGGACCTGGGGCCGCCAGCCAGGTCGGCAGCGACGTTCCAGAGGAGGACCTCCTAGGGAAGACAAGGAGACGCTCATGAGGCGTTTGATTAGCGCTCGTACATAATAACGACCGGATGGAGTGGAGAGCGTCCGGGAGGACCTCCTGCCACCGTGAAACTGGGAGGTCCCTGGACCGTAGGGCCAGTAGGACGGCCTTCCAGACCGTGCCGTTCTCCCTCTCTACTTGCCCGTTCCCCCGGGGGTTGTAGCTGGTCGTCCTGCTTGAGGCTATGCCCTTACTGAGCAGGAACTGGCGCAGCTCGTCACTCATGAAAGAGGACCCCCTGTCGCTGTGGACGTATGCGGGGTAACCGAACAGTGTGAAGATGCTGTTCAGGGCTTTAATGACTGTGGCCGCAGTCATGTCAGAGCAGGGAATGGCAAAAGGCAAGCGGGAGTATTCGTCCACCACATTAAGAAAATATGCGTTGCGGTCGGTGGAGGGGAGGGGCCCTTTGAAATCGAGACTGAGGCGTTCAAAGGGGCGGGAAGCCTTAATCAGGTGCGCTCCATCCGGCCTGAAAAAATGCGGTTTGCGTTCCGCGCAGATGTGGCAGTCCCTTGTGACTGTACGGACCTCCTCTAAAGAGTATGGGAGATTGCGGGACTTGATGAAGTGGAAAAACCGAGTGACCCCCGGGTGGCAGAGGTCCTCGTGGAGGGTTTGGAGACGGTTAATTTGTGCGTTGGCACATGTGCCGCGGGATAGGGCATCGGACGGCTCGTTCAGCTTTCCGGGACGATACAAAATCTCATAGTTGAAGGTGGAGAGCTCGATCCTCCACCTTAAGATCTTGTAGTTTTTGATTTTGCCCCGCTGTGCATTATCGAACATGAAGGCTACCGACCGTTGGTCCATGAGGCGAGTGAATCTCCTGCCGGCCAGGTAATGCCTCCAATGTCGCACAGCTTCCACTATGGCTTGGGCTTCCTTTTCCACTGAGGAGTGGCGAATTTCTGAGGCGTGGAGGGTCCGGGAGAAAAAGGCCACGGGTCTGCCCGCTTGGTTAAGGGTGGCCGCTAGAGCTACGTCGGAGGCGTCGCTCTCGACCTGGAAGGGGAGGGACTCGTCGATGGCGCGCATCGTGGCCTTTGCGATATCCGCTTTGATGCGGCTGAAGGCCTGGCAAACCTCTGTCGACAGAGGGAAGGTCGTGGTCTGTATTAGGGGGCGGGCCTTGTCTGCGTACTGGGGGACCCACTGGGCGTAGTATGAAAAGAACCCCAGGCAGCGTTTCAGGGCTTTTGGGCAGTGCGGGAGGGGAAATTCCATGAGGGCGCGCATACGTTCGGGGTCGGGGCCTATTATCCCATTGTGCACTACGTAGCCCAGAATGGCTAGCCGATTGGTGCTAAAAACGCACTTGTCCTCGTTGTACGTGAGGTTCAAGGCTTTAGCGGTCTGGAGGAATTTTTGGAGGTTGGCGTCGTGGTCCTGCTGGTCGTGGCCGCAGATGGTTACATTGTCGAGATACGGGAACGTGGCCTGCAACCCATGTTGATCAACCATTCGGTCCATCTCCCGTTGGAAGACCGAGACCCCGTTTGTGACGCCAAAAGGGACCCTTAGGAAATGGTATAATCGCCCGTCTGCCTCGAAGGCTGTGTACTTGCGGTCACTTGGGCGGTTGGGGAGCTGATGGTAGGCGGACTTGAGGTCCACGGTGGAGAAGACTTTATATTGGGCAATCCGATTGACCATGTCGGATATGCGGGGGAGAGGGTACGCGCCTAGTTGTGTGTACCTGTTGATGGTCTGGCTATAGTCTATGACCATCCTTTGCTTCTCCCCTGTCTTCACTACTACCACCTGTGCTCTCCAGGGACTATTGCTGGCCTGGATTATGCCTTCCTTTAGTAGCCGCTGGACTTCGGACCGAATGAAGGTCCGGTCCTGGGCGCTGTACCGTCTGCTCCTAGTGGCGATGGGTTTGCAATCCGGGGTGAGGTTCGCAAACAAGGACGGGGGTTGCACCTTGGGGGTTGCGAGGCCGCAGATAGTGAGTGGGGGTATTGGGCTGCCGAATTTGAACGTAAGGCTCTGTAGATTGCATTGGAAATCTAATCCCAGCAAGGTGGGGGCACAGAGTTGGGGAAGGACGTTTAGTTTGTAGTTTTTGAACTCCCTCCCCTGCACCGTTAGGGTAACTATGCAGAATCCTTGGATCTGTACGGAGTGGGATCCTGCAGCTAGGGAAATCTTTTGTGCGCTGGGATAGGTGGTCAAGGAACAGCGTCTTACCGTGTCGGGGTGGATAAAGCTCTCCGTTCTCCCGGAGTCGACTAGGCATGGCGTCTCGTGGCCGTTTATTAGCACCGTTGTCGTCGTCGTCTGGAGTGTCTGGGGCCGAGCTTGATCGAGCGTAATTGAAGCGAGACGTGGTTGTAGTAGTGGAGTGGATTCCGTTGTTGCCGTCCAAGATGGCGTCGGGGATGGACAAAATGGCCGCCCCATACATCGCAAGTGGCTGGTGGGTCACAAGATGGCGACGGGGTGGACAAAATGGCCGCCCCCACGCGTCGTACAGGTCTGGGGCGGTCCAAGATGGCGGCGCCCTTCCTCCCCTCGTGGTGGCCGGGACCCAAAATGGCGGCGTCTGCGGGTCGCACATGGGGCGCTGGGGGGGCTGGGGAGCGCTAGGACCGCGCGGAGCTCCCTCACCGGGGACAGCGGTGGTCGGGACCCAAGTTGGTGGCGCCGGCGGGTCAGACGTGGGGCGCGGGGTGGGGGTTAGGGGGGCGTTAGGGACGCGCAAAACTCCATCTTCTCCGTGGAGAGTGGTGGCCGGGACCCAAAGCGGTAGCGCCGGCGGGTCATACATGGGGTACGGGGAGGGGGGTTGGGGAGCGTAAGCGGCGTGCAGGGCTCCCTGTTCTCCCGGGGCCGCGGTGGTCGGGACCCAGAGCGGCTGCGCCTGCGTGTCGTACATGGCGTGCTGGGGGGGTTGGGGCGCGTAAACGGCTTGCAGAGCTCCCTGTTCTCCCGGGACAGCGGCGACCTCACGGGACCGGCACACAACCGCGTAATGGCCCTTTTTCCCGCAGCTCTTGCAGATTGCTGCGCGGGCCGGGCAGCGCTGCCGGGGGTGTTTCGCCTGGCCGCAGATATAACAGCGGGCGCCCCCGGTGCGACTCGGAGTTTGGACCGCGCAAGCCTGTGGGGTGTCCGGGGGGGGGTGGGTTTGTCGCGACGGGTACGTACGGAGCCCAATGGGCTGCCGCGCGGTCGGGGCCGTAGGCGCGGGTATTACGCGCGGCCACGTCTAGGGAGGCTGCTAGGGCCCGGGCCTCTGAGAGTCCTAGCGACTCTCTTTCTAGAAGTCTTTGGCGGATTTGGGAGGAATTCATACCTGCCACAAAAGCATCGCGCATTAACATGTCCGTGTGTTCATTTGCGTTCACCGAAGAGCAGCTGCAGGCTCGTCCCAAAATCAGCAGCGCGGCGTAGAATTCGTCCATCGATATTCCGGGACCTTGCCGTCTCGTCGCGAGCTGGTAGCAAGCGTAGATTTGGTTAACTGGGCGGACATAGAGACTTTTCAGTGCTGCGAACGCCATCTCGAAATCGTCCGAGTCTTCGATGAGGGAGAAGATTTCCGTGCTCACCCTCGAGTGCAGGACCTGTAGTTTATGGTCTTCTGTGACCCGGCCGGTGGTCGTTCTGAGGCAGGCCTCGAAGCAAGTCTGCCAGTGCTTGAAGGCTGCTGCCGCGTTCACTGCGTGGGGGCTGATCCTCAGGCATTCCGGAATGATCCTGAGCTCCATAGTCCTTTTTAGGCACGCTTAATAAATTGTAGCGCACAAAGACTCCGTGAGACGAATAGAGTGAAGTCGATGAGGCTTTATTAAGCGTGTCTGTTCCCCCGCAGCTCAATGGTAGACTGGCCTGCGGGGGAGGACTCCGGCTTCTTGTACTCCGCCTTCAGGGCGGAGCTAGAGGTCAACTGCCAACCAGGACCCGGGATCTGTCAGCCAATGACATTAGGGCTTCCAGTCCCACATGACCCCCAATACATACTACCACAGTGCTAACAGGAGTCGAGCCCATTGTCTCCGGAAATAATTTGGAGGCAGCCTGTGGGCTGTTTTAAAGGCCCACCTTGGTACTTTGGGATTTTCTCGATCTCACCCCACATGCTCCCCATGCCCCATCCATTCCACATCATGCACGTCCATGCACTCCCAATGGTCCCTCAGGCCCACCATGCAAAACTATGCGAATCCACCCATCCCCCATGGCCCCTCAGTACCCTCCATGTCAAGCTATGGCACCTCTGTGCCCATTAAATCACTGTAAGAAGTCTTACAACACCAGGTTAAAGTCCAACAGGTTTGTTTCGAATCACTAGCTTTCAGAGCACTGCTCCTTCCTCAGGTGAATGAAGAGGTAGGTTCCAGAAACATATATGTAGACAAAGTCAAAGATGCAAGATGATACTTTGAATGCGAGCGTTTGCAGGTAATTAAGTCTTTACAGATCCAGAGAGAAGAGTAACCCCAGGTTAAGGAGGTGTGAATTGTCTCAAGCCAGGACAGTTGATAGGATTTTGCAAGCCCAGGCCAGGTGGTGGGGGGTGAATGTAATGCGACACAGGTTCCGCACACATGAGTACGGCCTCAACCGGGACCTTGGATTCATGTCGCATTACATTCGAGCAATTTTCCCCCAGGGACATCTGTTTCAGCACTCTGGGCTTCGAGCCAAGAATGCAAAATAAGACTTGATTTGGCACAGAAGTGCCATAGGTTAGCATGGAGGGATGGGTGGAGGGGCTTACGTTAGCATGGGTAAAACCTCTTGAATGTACTTGGCCAAACATTCCTTCATCCAAACTATACTTCATGACACCTCTGCCACCTGCACAGCTGGACCAACTCCATGAAAGTTGTGGAGAACTAGGACATGCCTATCCCTGCATGAAGTCCGCAAGGTCACGAGTGTAGGGTACAGGCTCAGGACCCGAACCAGCTCACACTTAAACAGCACCGGTGAAGACTGGAAACCCAAGAATTCAATCAGAAATCCTCTAATTGGGTCTCAACTGCCATATTCACACCCTCACAGAGTCACCCGAATACCATGAAATTCCATCCCTCAATATTGGGAGGGTATAGGAACACGGGCCACTACGAAAGGAATTAAGCCCAATCTAATCACTATATTTGAGAATTTTAATGCAAGGGTCACTGAACAAGATTAGGAAAAGCAACTTTAGCTGATTCTTTTCACCGTTTGTAGCTCAGAGAAGTTAATCCACCTCAATTCCTGCCCCAGGTGAGATTGAAGAGCTGAGTGCAGAGAGGGATCCAAATTTAGCATGGTTATCCCAGGGTAATGGTTAAATTTGTCAGGGCCCACTCCGCTCAGGATTATCTGGTCTGTAAGTAGCCTAACCAGCGATACTTCAAGAAACCACTCACCAAAATTTGAACATTACTTTTCGTACCTGCCTTGAAATGAAAATCGCTTATTGCCACAAGAAGGCTTCAAATGAAGTTACTGTGAAAAGCCCCGAGTCGCCACATTCCGGCACCTGTTCGGGGAGGCTGGTACGGGTATTAAACCGTGCCGCTGGCCTACCTTGGTCTGTTTTCAAAGCTAGCGATTTAGCCCTGTTCTAGATGTGGCGCTGGGAGGAGAAAGCGTGTTATTCTCAGCTCCAAGGCACTACTGAAGCCCACTTCCAATTCTCCTCCTCACCAGGAAGTACCTACCGGTGAGGTAAGTGACCCAAACTGAATCAGGCTACAGAAGCAAACAGCTTTTAGAGGCGCGACAGGTAACAACATCTGCGGCTGTTACAATATGACCCAAGGACCAAATTAGGAAGGTTCTCTGGGATTCCGGGTGCGGCGATGACCAGCTGAGTCGCACGTTTCGGCAGCTCCCGGTGAAACGGACTTTTGGGCTCTTGATAGGAGCCCCAACGGCAATTTTGACGGCTAAAAACACTGTGCGGTAAACCAGAAGGGAATCCCCCCTGGATACGGATGAAAAAAGGAGGAGAAAGTGGCCGGATTGCAGTGGATCCTTTAGAACAGCGGCAAGGAAGGCAAGCAAAAACCAAGATGGCGCCGGAAGGTGGCAGTTTAACATGGGGCCCTGAACAACAAGAGTTCTTGAAATGCTGTGTGGAAGAGCTCAAAAAGGAAATGAAGAAAGAGCTGTTGGCCCAGATACTACAGGCGATCGAAGGGCTAAAGGAGGAACAAAGGACCCAGGAGCGGGAGCTTCGGGCCGTGAAGGCAAAGGCAGCCGAGAATGAGGACGACATACAGGGCCTGGTGGTGAAGACGGAGATGCATGAGGCACATCAGAAACGATGTGTGGAAAGGTTGGAGGCACTGGAGAACAATGCAAGGAGGAACAACCTGAGGATTCTTGGTCTTCCTGAAGGTGTGGAGGGAGCGGACGTCGGGGCATATGTGAGCACGATGCTGCACTCGTTAATGGGAGCGGAGGCCCCGGCGGGTCCGTTGGAGGTGGAGGGAGCATACCGAGTGATGGCGCGAGGACCGAGAGCAGGAGAAATTCCCAGAGCCATAGTGGTGAGATTCCTCCGTTTTAAGGATAAAGAAATGGTCCTTAGATGGGCAAAGAAACTCGGAGCAGTAAATGGGAGAACGCGGTGATCCGCGTTTATCAAGACTGGAGTGCGGAGGTGGCGAGAAGGAGGGCGAGCTTTAATCGGGCCAAGGCGGTGCTTCATAAAAAGAAGATAAAATTTGGAATGCTGCAACCGGCAAGACTGTGGGTCACATATCGAGGAAGGCACCACTACTTTGAGACGGCGGATGAAGCGTGGACTTTTATTGTGGAAGAAAAACTGGAATGAGCGGGTTATTAAAAAGAACGTTTGAACAAAGTGGTGGGGCGAATGTGGGGGGCGAAGAGGGGGGTTAAAAAGGGGTGAAAGAGGAGTTTTATGTACTAATCCTGCGATGTGGTAACTTTTCTCTCTTCCACAGGTGGTGATGGGGGGAGGAGGGGAGGTGGAGGAGATGGGGCGTTGGCCATTGGGGGCGGGGCCAAGGGAGAAGCGCGGGCTTTGTTCCCGCGCTATGATAATCATGGCGGGAATAGAGAAGCAGGAAGGAGGGGGCGTCGCACGGTGCGAGCCGAGGTCACGGGGGGAAGCCGAGGTCGGCCAGAGTTTGCTGACTTCTGGGAGCAACATGGGGGGAGTAATTACGCCAGCGGGGGATCTAGCGGGAGGGGTGGGAGGGGGGAATTACTGGGTTGCTGCTGCTGGGGAGAGGGGGAGCTGGTATGGGAGGGGATGGGCGGGGGGGCACCGCCTTGGGGAGATACAGCTGCGTGGGAACCGGGTGAGGAGCTGGAAAAAGGGGATGGCTAATCGACAAGGGGGGGGGGGGTAGGAAGCCCCCCAACCCGGCTGATCACGTGGAACGTGAGAGGGCTGAACGGGCCGATCAAGAGGGCACACCTTAAGAAACTTAAGGCAGATGTGGTTATGTTACAGGAAACGCACCTGAAACTGATAGACCAGGTTAGGCTACGCAAAGGATGGGTGGGGCAGGTGTTCCATTCGGGGCGAGATGCGAAAAACAAGGGGGTGGCTATATTAGTGGGGAAGCGGGTAATGTTCGAGGCAAAGACTATAGTGGCGGATAACGGGGGCAGATACGTGATGGTGAGTGGCAAACTACAGGGGGAGACGGTGGTTTTGGTAAACGTATATGCCCCGAACTGGGATGATGCCAATTTTATGAGGCGGATGCTAGGACGCATTCCGGACCTAGAGATGGGAAAGCTGATAATGGGGGGAGATTTTAATACGGTGTTGGAACCAGGGCTGGATAGGTCGAAGTCCAGGACTGGAAGGAGGCCGGCAGCAGCCAAGGTACTTAAAGATTTTATGGAGCAGATGGGAGGTGTAGACCCATGGAGATTTAGCAGACCTAGGAGTAAGGAGTTCTCGTTTTTCTCCTATGTCCATAAAGTCTACTCGCGAATAGACTTTTTTGTGCTGGGAAGGGCGTTGATCCCGAAGGTGAGGGGAACGGAGTATTCGGCTATAGCCATTTCGGATCACGCTCCACACTGGGTAGACTTGGAGATAGGGGAGGAAACAGGAGGGCGCCCACCTTGGAGAATGGACATGGGACTAATGGCAGATGAGGGGGTGTGTCCAAGGGTGAGGGGGTGCATTGAAAAGTACTTGGAACTCAATGATAATGGGAAGGTCCAGGTGGGAGTGGTCTGGGAGGCGCTGAAGGCGGTGGTTAGAGGGGAGCTGATATCAATAAGGGTACATAAAGGGAAGCAGGAGAGTAAGGAACGGGAGCGGTTGCTGCAAGAACTTTTGAGGGTGGACAGACAATATGCGGAAGCACCGGAGGAGGGACTGTACAGGGAAAGGCAAAGGCTACATGTAGAATTTGACTTGCTGACTACGGGCACTGCAGAGGCACAATGGAGGAAGGCACAGGGTGTACAGTACGAATATGGGGAGAAGGCGAGCAGGTTGCTGGCACACCAATTGAGGAAAAGGGGAGCAGCGAGGGAAATAGGGGGAGTGAGGGATGAGGAAGGCGAGATGGAGCGGGGAGCGGAGAGAGTGAATGGAGTGTTCAAGACATTTTACAAAAAATTATATGAAGCTCAACCCCCGTATGGGAGGGAGAGAATGATGGGCTTTTTGGACGGCTGGAATTTCCCAAGGTGGAAGAGCAGGAAAGGGTGGGACTGGGAGCACAGATCGAGGTAGAAGAAGTGGTGAAAGGAATTAGGAGCATGCAGGCGGGAAAGGCCCCGGAACCGGATGGATTCCCAGTCGAATTCTATAGAAAATATGTGGACTTGCTCGCCCCGGTATTGACGAGGACCTTTAATGAGGCAAAGGAAAGGGGACAACTGCCCCCGACTATGTCTGAAGCAACGATATCGCTTCTCTTAAAGAAGGAAAAGGACCCGCTACAATGCGGGTCCTATAGACCTATTTCCCTCCTAAATGTAGATGCCAAGATCCTGGCCAAGGTAATGGCAATGAGAATAGAGGAATGTGTCCCGGGGGTGGTCCACGAGGACCAAACTGGGTTTGTGAAGGGGAGGCAGCTGAACACGAATATACGGAGGCTGTTAGGGGTAATGATGATGCCCCCACCAGAGGGGGAAACGGAGATAGTAGTGGCGATGGATGCCGAGAAAGCATTTGATAGAGTGGAGTGGGATTATTTGTGGGAGGTGTTGAGGAGATTTGGTTTTGGAGAGGGGTATGTTAGATGGGTGCAGCTGTTGTATAGGGCCCCGATGGCGAGCGTGGTCACGAATGGACGGGGATCTGCATATTTTCGGCTCCATAGAGGGACAAGGCAGGGATGCCCTCTGCCCCCATTATTGTTTGCACTGGCGATTGAGCCCCTGGCGATAGCGTTGAGGGGTTCCAAGAAGTGGAGGGGAGTACTTAGAGGAGGAGAAGAACACCGGGTATCTTTGTATGCGGACGATTTGTTACTATATGTGGCAGACCCGGCGGAGGGGATGCCAGAAATAATGCGGATACTTGGGGAGTTTGGGGATTTTTCAGGGTATAAATTGAACATGGGGAAAAGTGAGTTGTTTGTGGTGCATCCAGGGGAACAGAGTAGAGAAATAGAGGACCTACCGTTGAGGAAGGTAACAAGGGACTTTCGTTACCTGGGGATCCAGATAGCCAAGAATTGGGGCACATTGCATAGGTTAAATTTAACGCGGTTGGTTGAACAAATGGAGGAGGATTTCAAGAGATGGGATATGGTATCCCTGTCACTGGCAGGGAGGGTGCAGGCGGTTAAGATGGTGGTCCTCCCGAGATTCCTCTTTGTGTTTCAGTGCCTCCCGGTGGTGATCACAAAGGCTTTTTTTAAAAGGATCGAAAAGAGCATCATGGGTTTTGTGTGGGCCGGGAAGACCCCGAGAGTGAGGAAGGGATTCTTACAGCGTAGCAGGGATAGTGGGGGGCTGGCACTACCGAGCCAAAGTGAGTATTATTGGGCCGCTAATATTTCAATGGTGAGTAAGTGGATGGGAGAGGAGGAGGGAGCGGCGTGGAAGAGATTAGAGAGGGCATCCTGTAGGGGGACTAGCCTACAGGCTATGGTGACAGCCCCATTGCCATTCTCACCGAGGAACTACACCACAAGCCCGGTGGTGGTGGCTACACTGAAGATTTGGGGACAGTGGAGACGGCATAGGGGATAAGGCAGTTGCCAATTAGGGTTAGTTTTCATTTTTGTTATTTATTATTTATTCATTTTCTGTTTATAAAATAGGTCATTGTTATTTGTGTTGTTATAATATTGTGTAAAGGATGCACAATGTACTGTGTTGGTTGACCAAAAAGTTTCAATAAAATATTTTTTTTAAAAAAGGAAATTCTCAATTGGATTGCCCACTGGAAGTCCACCATCACCACCAAAAACAGAACAGAACAATTAATCTTGCTTGAGATCAAAAGCGTAACATATTTAGAACTATAACTCAGTAAATATTTATAGATTGTGAAAACTGCAGCATCACTAACTTGTATACTCTCGTTAGTGTTGTGTAAATTCCATACAGGTGGGATTAAGTCCCTGAGTTATTTACATCGAATACAAAATACATCCTTTCCATTTCTGCTACCAAGCAGTAATTTGCTTTTTCTTCTTTTATTGATGAGAGTAAAAAAAACAAACTCCATTTTAATGAGAAAAGTTAACATAAACAAGTTTGGTAAGTGATTCAATGTTAATGACTGTTCTGTGCTTTGGCAAAGGGAAAAGTAGTGAAAATATATAGTCCTTTGTGCCGACAAGGCGCAACTTTATTCTGTGCAGTTTATGAATGCCTAATGGATAGAATGTCGTTAAAATGTTGAATTGTTGGATAGGCAAAAGTACTGAACAGTAACTTAGTAGGTGTAAATAACAGATTTTTGGACAATGAGTGCACAATCTCTGCCAGAAGTAAAGGTGAATATAAATCTGGGGATAAGAACAGATTTAGGTGCATTCAACACTTTATCACAAGTTCAGAACATCGCAAAGTGCTCCTAACCAACGCATTTGACGCGATTCAACCACCACATTGCGCCCGGCGTGGGTCTGGGAGTGGGAATGAAGAATTGGGGATATAAATAAGCGGCTGGGGGAGCAGGGAGGCAAGTGGGTGGTGAAGATCAAGGAGAAGTGGGAAGCGGAGTTGGGAATGGAGATCAATTGGGGAGTATGGAGTGAGGCACTGCGAAGGGTAAACGGGACCTCCTCTTGTGCAAGGATGGGCCTGATACAGTTTAAGGTGGTGCACAGGGTGCATGTGACTCGGGCGAGAATGAGTGGTTTCTTTCACGGGGTAGCAGATGAGTGTGAGAGGTGTGAGCGGGGGACAGCGAATCATGTGCATGGGGTTGTGAACAATTGAGCGGGAATGTTGGCAGTCTTAGCCAGGATAGCGGAGGAGGGAGTGGACCCAGACCCTTTGGTGGAGATACTTGTGGTTTCAGAGAAGCCGGAGCACATGGAGAGGAGGAAGGCCGATGTCTTGGCCTTCGCCTCTCTGATTGCACGGTGACGAATTTTGCTGGAGTGGCGGTCGGCATCGCTAAGGGAGCAGCATGGTTGGGTAACCTGTATGACTTCCTGCGGTTAGAGAAAATAAAGTATGAGTTAAGGAGCTCAGCAGGGGAGTTTGAGAAAAGGTGGGGGATGTTTGTGACCGTATTTGAGGAGCTGTTCGTCGCAAGGCGGTGGGTGATGGGGGGGGGGGGAGGGGGGGGTGAAAAAGGCGATAAATCTGTACAAACTGTACAGTTGATTGTTGGGAAGAATGTTTCCCGGGGTGTTTATTTGCTGTAACCTACTTTGATACAAGTTTGAATAAAATGCGTTTTTAAAAAAAGACATTCGACACCTTCCAGGACAAAGTAGCCTGCGTGATTGCTCCTCCTTCCATAAATATTCAAACCCTTCACACCGATGAACGATGGCAGCCATGTGTACCATCTACAAGGTGCATGGCAGTAACTCACCAAGGTTCCTTTGACAGTACCTTCCAAATCCACGAACACTAGCGTCTAGGACGACAAGAGCAGTAGATACCTGAGAACCCCACCATCTGGAGCTTCCCCTCCAAGTCACTCAAACCCTGACTTGGAAGTATATCGGCATTCCTTCACTATCGCTGGAACACCCTCCCTAACAGCACAAAGGGTGTACCTACACCTCAAGGACTGCAGCGGTTCAAAAAAGCAACTCACCAGCACCTTCTGAAGGGCAACTAGGGATGGCCATTAAATGCCAGCCTAACCAGCGACGCCCATATCCTGTACATGAATTTTCGCAAAATCACATGTCAGGAGACTTGCGAGAACGGGGGGCGGCATGGTAGCACAGTGGTTAGCACTGTAGCTTCACCGCGGTTCGATTCCCCGGCTTGGGGCACTGTATGTGCGGAGTCTGCACGTTCTCATCGTGTCTGCATGTTTCCTCCGGGTGCTCTGTTAGAAAGATGTGCCTGTTAGGTGAATTGGACATTCTGACTTCTCCCTCTGTACCCAAACAGGCACTGTAGTGTGGTTACTAGGGGATTTTCACAGTAACTTCATTGCCGTGTTAATGTACTTGTGACAATAATAAAGATTATTATTATTAAATGGACACAGGAAAATGCTAAAATCAGCAATAAAAATGAGTGTGAGCAAACGTAGTTTGTCATAAATGCATGCATTTATCTAGGTGACTATGTCAAATTAATTTACAGATGTCAGATATATTTGCCTGATAAATTACTCAAATTGATGCAACGATTTGCAAATGTAACACACATAGGAGTGATAATTAGCACAGCAGGGTCAAAAAAGAATCATGCAGTGCAGTAAGATTAAAGTTGGGCAATGATGATTATTCATATTTGCATCTGACAATTATAACCACTCAGTCAGCTTTTAAATGCACAGAAAGTTTCGGAGACGACGAGGGGGTTTATCATCAGGAAAGCTGTTCGAGAGATATAACTCCTGTGCCTAAAATACACAAGCAGCACAAGATATCAATTGATTCAGTGCATTCTGAACTTTCCTCACAGAGAATAGAAGGGAGGTGCAGTGACAAATGGTGGCGTACATGGTGGGTGACAGGGAATCTATTGGAAAGGATGCAATCCACATTCGCACAATTATAATTACATAACTGAAATGTGCAAATGTATTCCAGTAGGGGTAAAGCAGTGAGGCTGTTGCAGCATGAGATGTGCAATATAATGCCTGCATAGCAACAAGTGTAATTTTTTAATTCTTGTTTTAGATGTGGCAGAATTCCAAGTGCAAAATGCATAGTCCTCCTCATACAAAGTCTCACCATTGCACACTGCATCATTATCACTTGAAATAAGCACTAACTCAGAGTCTCGCATGTTGGCATTTTCAATGATTTAAGTGAGGATTCTCAGGCCAGTCACTTTCCAAAGGTGTGGAAAGACCAGAGTGGCATAATGGTAAATTTACATTGTTGACGCACTGCCCATGCCACTACACTGGTTGGTTTCAGCGCATTAGGGGGCGGGGTGGGAAGTAGTGCTGAATTTAGCTCATCATAAATTTAGCACAACGGCCCTAGAACAAACACAGAAATTCATCAGCAGATTCCAAAGGACCAGAGGAATCAGTTATTCAGAGATGTTATTATAGCACAGTACCTTTTACTCAAAGATCAGCAGCCAATTTGAAGACTAGCTGTGGGTTATTTAAATGTATTGTGACACTCAAGTCACTTCCGGACCATGACCCATATTTGTCACTGTCTGGTAGAACCTTGTGCCAAGACCCAGGTAAGCAGACAAATAAATCTTAAGCAGTAGATCTTGTGGAAGCTTGCCACTTATTCCTTCCAGTGGAGCATCAGAAAATATTCCAGGCACCATAATTAGAGAAATGTTTCAGTAAATTTCAATAAACTTGCAGCACACTTTTACTGTCATTTATTTTATAAAGGTCTATGAAATCACCCAGTAAATCACGTGGGAAGGGAGATGGGGGGAAAGTTTCAGTCGCATGCTGCAGGGGCTTAACACCACAGAGTATGTCTTTTTTTTGCCAAGATGCCTACATGGAAGACAACCTAATTACCACGTCTGCATTTAGCCCTTGGAATATGGGCTGGTTGATGTGCTGGTGTAAGTTATTCATAGAATCATAGAATCCTTGGCCCATCGAGTCTGCACCGGCCTTTAGAAAGAGTACCCTACCCAAGCCCACACCTGCACCCTATCCCCGTAACCCCAACCAACCCAACCCTTTTGGACACAAAGGGCAATTTATCATGGCCAATCCACTTATCCTGCATATCTTTGTACTGTGGGGGGAAACCGGAGCACCCGGAGGAAATCCACGCAGACACGGGAGAATGTCCAGACTCCGCAAACACAGTGACCCAAGCCGGGAATCGAACCTGGGACCCTGGAGCTGTGCAGCAACTGTGCTAACCACTGTGCTCCCGTGCTGCCCTATTCTGATCCCTAAATCCAAGAAAGCTTTTGCCTGGGGAGGGGAGCGTCCAATCCAAGTGAGGAAATGTAGTTTAGGGGAAATGCTTCCATTTCTGCTGGCCCCCAAATAGTGCTGTAAAGGCATGCACTTACCCCTGAAGCTATTCTCACCTACCTTCATTGAGATCTAGGAATGCGGGACAGCCATGATTACACGTATGAAGCAAGTTAAATCTGAGGCCGAGCCTCATTGAAATATCAGTACTTCCAATTAGCCATCTGGGACTGGGTTACCTATCATCTCACCCCTACCTAACATTGAGCAATTTCGAGCACACCCTGGCCAATGTTCAAAGGATGAATGCATCACAAGGGGGACCGCACTCACTCCAATTTTAAGATTAGTTCTGCCTTCCATCAGTACCCTGGTGATTGTCGAAGCTGGCTGGAATGTGGTGTAAGGTTGCCCCCCCCACCCCCCCCCCCGCCCCCCGCCACACACACACACACCATTCTGGAATCTGCTTTCGATAGCAACCAGGGGGCATGAGGAAAGTTCTGTTCCAAAATGGAAAGAGGATGTCGAACAGTGTCAGCAGGTTGTCAAAAGAGATCAGAAGCAGCTGCTGCACCTCAAGGATCAGGATGCAGCGGTGCAGATTTAATGGCTCCACTAGATCAGTCGAGGTCAAGGCCCCTTCTTTTCCCCACATCGCACCTGCTAACGTGCCCTGCACCATGCAGACCTACTACCACCATTGTGTTGCTTCTCTCACCTCCAATTATGAGGGCAAATGGCATTGTCTCCCATGTTCACTCTGAACATATTCACCTTCTGCCTTCACTGCTGTTCACACAGAGTCTCAAATGAAGAACATGCACCTGCTCCCAGCCCTCCTTCCTCTATTTACAAGCAAGGCACTTGCTGCATGCTCAGCATCTTCCTATTCCCCTAGCAGCTCACTTCCTTCCCCCCCACTCCACTCAACTATTCAGTCTCCCATGGCTAACCTCATCCTTCGACCTTTCCTCATGGAGGCAGCTGTGCATGTTAAAGTGCAGCTGCCTTCAGTCAGATCCAATTTTTGCGAATGGGATGTCCAAAACATGGCTTGTACACTTTCGACCTATCAGGAGAAAGCATAAAGTTCGCAGAGTTCTCTGGAGAGTACCGTTTTGGAGAGCTAACGCACACTTTTGAATAGGGCCAGGGAAATCTTTGGAAGAGTTATGGTGCCGTTTGGGAGAGGTAAGATGCCCTTTGGAATAGGCAAGCTGCCTTTTGGCAGAGCTCACATGCCCTTTGGAAATGTTACAAGTAGACATGAATGTACATAAATAATTGATACATTGAAACTGTCAAGCTTATTGGAACTGTCAAGCTGTCAAGGGAACTGCCAATGGAGCTGCTAAATGTTTAAATCTCCTGCCCTTTAAATATCTGGGAGAAAAATGCCTGCACGTGAGAAAAATAGGTGCTTGATATTTCGCTATGTCTATTGACATACGTTTTCATTATGGGATTTGTGCTTCCAGCAGAGAGCAGCAGAGTGGAGCTGCTGATTGGCTGTTGCGGGGAAAAATTGCATCAGCGCAATGCAGTCACTGTATCCAGCAGGTTTACCTGAGCAAGACACCCTCCGTGTTCAAGTGAAGGCAAGCATCCAGCAGAGGGCAGCAGAGCAGAGCCACTGATTGGCTGTTGCGGGGAAAATTTGCATCAGTGCATTGCGGTCACTGTATCCAGAAGGTGTAACTGAGCAAGACACCCGCCGTGTTCAAGTGAAGGCAAGCATCCAGCAGAGGGCAGCAGAGCGGGGCTTCTGATTGGCTGTTGAGGGGAAACTTTGCATCAGTGCATTTCGGTCACTGTATCCAGAAGGTGCACCTGAGCAAGACACCCTCCGTGTTCAAGTGAAGGCAAGCATCCAGCAGAGGGCAGCAGAGTGGAGACACTGATTGGCTGTTGCAGGGAAAATTTGTATCAGTGCATTGCAGTCACTGTATCCAGAAGGTGTACCTGAGCAAGCCACCCTCCATGTTCAAGTGAAGGCAAGCATCCAGCAGAGGCAACAGAGCAGAGCTGCTGATTGGCTGTTGCGGGGAAAATTTGTATCAGTGCATTGCAGTCCCTGTATCCAGAAGGTGGTTTGTGGAGGAGCTGTTGTCAAGTGACAGTTAAACCCCAAACACTTCTTCAGTGTTTCCCTCCCTACCTCCTCCTCTAACCAAAAAAAATCCAATCACTGTAAGGATCCCAGCCGAGTAAAGATCAAGAGGGAGACTCGAGGGCAGGTAAAAGTAGAAAGAAGTTGAACCATGACTTCACAGCCAGCAGGCAAGTGAGTGGCTTGTGACTGGTAAGTAGTTTTTCTTTTCCTTGAAGTGTGTTGATAAGGTAGGGTTTTTCTATTTCTATTTTTTTTTTATCGTGTGATTGGTAACAATTTTGCTTTTTTTTTTCCTTTTTCATTTATCTATTATTTTATATTATAGTTGGACTAAGTTAAGCTTAAGATTAAAAATGGCAGGAGATCTCAGACCCGTGTTATGCTCCTCTTGCTCAATGTGGGAGCTCAGGGACGTGGCTGATGTCCCTGGCTCCTTCACGTGCGGGAAGTGTGTCCAGCTGCAGCTTTTGTTAGACCGCATGACGGCTCTGGAGCTGCGGATGGACTCACTTTGGAGCATCCGCAATGCTGAGGAGGTCATGGATAGCATGTTTAGCGAATTGGTCACACCAGCGTCCCCGAACAGGCGCCGGAATGTGGCAACTAGGGGCTTTTCACAGTAACTTCATTTGAAGCCTACTTGTGACAATAAGCGATTTTCATTTCATTTTTCACAGATTATCATTGCTGAGGGAGAAAGGGAACGGGTGACCAAAAGGCAGAGAAAAAGCAGGAAGGCAGTGCAGGTGTCCCCTGCGGTCATCTCCCTCCAAAACAGGTATACTGTTTTGGATACTGTTGGGGGAGATGGCTCACCAGGGGAAGGCAGCAGTAGCCAGGTTCATGGCACCGTGGCTGGCTCTGCTGTACAGAAGGGCAGGAAAAAGAGTGGAAGGGCTATAGGAATAGGGTATTCAATTGTAAGGGGAGCAGATAGGCGGTTCTGTGGTCGAAAACGAGTCTCCCGAATGGTATGTTGCCTCCCAGGTGCACGGGTCAGGGATATCTCAGATCGGCTGCAGAACATTCTGAAGGGGGAGGGTGAACAGCCAGTTGTCGTGGTGCATATAGGCACCAATGATATAGGTAAAAAACGGGATGCGGTCCTACAAGCAGAATGTAGGGAGTTAGGAGTCAAGTTAAAAAGTTGGACCTCAGAGGTAGTAATCTCAGGATTGCTACCAGTGCCACGTGGTAGTCAGAGTAGAAATGAAAGAATAGGCAGGATGAATGTGTGGCTTGAGAGATGGTGCAGGAGGGAGGGGTTCAGATTTTTGGGACTTTGGCACAAGTTCTGGGGGAGGTGGGGCTACTACAAATTGGACGGTCTACACCTGGGCCGGACTGGAACCAATGTCCTTGGGAGTGCTTTTGTTAATGCTGCTGGGGAGGGTTTAAACTAATGTGGCAGGGGGATTGGAACCAAATGAGGAGGTTAGTGGACAGTAAGGAGGTAGTAACTAAAGCCTGTAAGGAACTAGATCATGAAGTCAGCGTGACGAAAGGGAAGAGTAGGCAGGGAGCAGATGATGAACGCAAAGGGACTGGTGGTCTGAGGTGCATTTGTTTCAATGCAAGAAGTGTAGTAGGTAAGGCAGATGAATTTAGGGCTTGGATTAGTACCTGGGAGTATGATGTTATTGCTATTCCTGAGACTTGGTTGAGGGAAGGGCATGATTGGCAACTAAATATCCCAGGATATCGATGGTTCAGGCGGGATAGAGAGGGAGGTAAAAGGGGTGGAGGAGTTGCATTACTGGTCAGAGAGGATATCACAGCTGTGCTGAAGGAGGGCACTATGGAGGACTCGAGCAGTGAGACGATATGGGCAGAGCTCAGAAATAGGAAGGGTGCGGTAACAATGTTGGGGCTGTACTACAGACCTCCCAACAGCGAGCGTGAGATAGAGGTACAAATATGTAAACAGATTATGGAAAGATGTAGCAGCAACAGGGTGGTGGTGAAAGGAGATTTTAATTTTCCCAACATTGACTGGGATACACTTAGTGTCAGAGGTCTAAAAGGAGAATTTGTAAGGAGCATCCAGGAGGGTTTTCTAGAGCAGTATGTAAATAGTCCAACTCGGGAAGGGGCCATATTGGACCTGGTGTTGGGGAATGATCCCGGCCAGGTGGTTGAAGTTTTAGTCGGGTATTACTTTGGGAATAGTGATCACAATTCCGTAAGTTTTAGAATACTCATGGACGAAGACGAGAGTGGTCCTAAAGGAAGAGTGCTAAATTGGGGGAAGGCCAACTATACCAAAATTCGGCAGGAGCTGGGAAATATGGATTGGGAGCAGCTGTTTGAAGGTAAATCCACATTTGATATGTGGGAGGCTTTTAAAGAAAGGTTGATTAGAGTGCAGGACAGACATGTCCCTGTGAAAATGAGGGATAGAAATGGCAAGATTAGGGAACCATGGATGACAGGTGAAATTGTGAGGCTAGCTAAGAGGAAAAAGGAAGCATACATAAGGTCTAGGCGACTGACGACAGACGAAGCTTTGGAAGAATGTCGGGAATGTAGGACCAATCTGAAACGAGGAATCAAGAGGGCTAAAAGGGGTCATGAAATATCTTTAGCAAACAGGGTTAAGGAAAATCCCAAAGCCTTTTGTTCATATATAAGGAGCAAGAGGGTAACTAGAGAAAGGGTTGGCCCACTCAAGGACTAAGGAGGAAAGTTATGCGTGGAGTCAGAGAAAATGGGTGAGATTCTTAACGAGTACTTTGCATCGGTATTCACCGAGGAGAGGGACATGATGGATGTTGAGGTTAGGGATAGATGTTTGCTTACTCTAGGTCAAGTCAGCATCAGGAGGGAGGATGTGTTGGGTATTCTAAAAGGCATTAAGTTGGACAGGTCCCCAGGTCCGGATGGGATCTATCCCAGGTTACTGAGGGGAGTGAGAGAGGAAATAGCTGGGGCCTTAACAGATATCTTTGCAGCATCCTTGAACATGGGTGAGGTACCGGAGGACTGGAGAATTGCTAATGCTGTCCCCTTGTTTAAGAAGGGTAGCAGGAATAATCCAGGTAATTATAGACCGGTGAGCCTGACGTCAGTGGTAGGGAAGCTGCTGGAGAAGATACTGAGGGATAGGATCTATTCCCATTTGGAAGAAAATGGGCTTATTAGTTATAGGCAACATGGTTTTGTGCAGGGAAGGTCATGTCTTACCAACTTAATAGAATTCTTTGAGGAAGTGACAAAGTTGATTGATGAGGGAAGGGCTGTCGATGTCATATACATGGACTTCAGTAAGGCATTTGATAAGGTTCCCCATGGTAGGCTGATGGAGAAAGTGAAGCCTCATGGGGTCCAGGGTGTACTAGCTAGATGGATAAAGAACTGGCTATACAACAGGAGACAGAGAGTAGTAGTGAAAGGGAATTTCTCAAAATGGAGAACTGTGACCAGTGGTGTTCCACAGGGATCCGTGCAGGGACCACTGTTGTTTGTGATATACATAAATGATCAGGAGGAAGGTATAGGTGGTCTGATTAGCAAGTTTGCAGATGACACTAAGATTGGTGGAGTAGCAGATAGTCAAGGGGACTGTCAGAGAATACAGCAGAATATAGATAGATTGGAGAGTTGGGCGGAGAAATGGCAGATGGAGTTCAATCTGGGCAAATGCGAGGTGATGCATTTTGGAAGATCCAATTCAAGAGCAAACTAGACGGTAAATGAAAAAGCCCTGGGGAAAATTGATGCACAGAGAGATCTGGGTGTTCAGGTCCATTGTACCCTGAAGGTGACCTGTTCCTGTGCTGTAATTTTTCTTTGTTCTTTGTACTTTGTTCATGCCTGATTTCACAACCGATCATTATCGCAGTGGCATGCCTGTCAGTTCACAATTTAATTGATAGCTCCAATTGCTTATAAAGTATTTGAAGTGGGACTATGAATAAAATGCTAGTTTAAGTGATTGAGTAGATGAATGAATTTAAATGTAGTGAATGGGTTTTTAACCAGAGTGTTTTTTCAAAACAGTGAATTTATCAATGGACACTTCAGGTGGGACTTTTCAGCCTTTCTGGCCAGTGGGATCTTCTTAAGGTATTCCCCCAACTCTCTGACCCTGACCTGAGAGTGGAAATTCAGGCCGCTGTTGCCGGTCCTGTTAGCATGGGTCTCAGATTCGCTCTTGAGGGAAGTGTGCCAAAATGGCTCTCTCATGACCATGAATTGTAATGGAAAAACCCTTGAAAAAACTTGTAGGCAGCTGTATCTGCAATGAACGGCAAACACCCGTCATTCAACACTGACTACAAATTCCAAACCAATATTTATGTAATAGCCTGCAGGGGGCCTAGGGGTTGGAATTACTATCATCCCTGTGGGCCTTGAAGAGTTCGAGCTCTCCCCGCTAAGGGCAGTGAGTCATTATAACCTTTGTATAAAAGATTGGCCAGTAAGGCACCAGCTGAGAACAGAAACCTGATAGGGGTCTCCTGAGAAGTGTATATATCGTGTTGTCAATAAAACTACGTTCCTTTATTTTACTTGGTGTGGACTTCCTGTGCCTTTATTAAACTGGTGATGATTATTTGGATTGTTGTCCGCCGAACGGAACCAGTCACTTACCAAGTTCGGGCCCGGGGGCAACTAATGCGACGGAATTTGGGTCCCATTCACTCATGGAGGTTGCTCCCTCGAGAGGTTCCTCAGAAGAAACCTGCGCTGGATCCACCGGCTGCATTGCCGAACCAGCCTGCTGTGAGGTCTCCAGTCTCTCTCGCATCGACAGGCCTGACGTTTATCTTCTGACTCTGAAATGGAGACACTTACCATTGAGGTATCGATCAGCCGCCTCCCGCAGATCATCTGCCACGGCATTCCTGCCGCAGACGACGTTCACCAGAAAGGTATGCGGCGACAGATTTGGCGCATCAGCTACAGGACGATTTGCCGCAACCGAAAAGACTCCGACGTCCTCCGCCTGCTTGTCCTTCTCAGCCTCATCGATCGTCGAGCGGTTCTTCGGAATGCGAGGGGTGAGGAATGTAATCGCCCGCATGGAGCCTATGGGATGGGAATGATTATCTTTCCCGTAGTCCTTGCGGAGTAAGAGCTTCCCCGCTAGGCGTGGTGGATTTGTATAGAAGGTCGACAAGTAAAGCACCGACTGATAACAGAAACCTGGTAGGGGGTCTATCGGGCAGTGTGTATAGTGTGTTGTAAATAAAACTACGTTTCCTTATTTTACATGGTGTGAACTCCCTGTGTCCTTTTTAGAGTTTCTTTCTTCAAATTGTATGGTTTTAACACTTAAAAAAATCCACCTTGATGTTTCTTTTATAAAATAAAAATCCATTGGAATATACCACCAGTGTCCTGCAGCAGCCATTCTGCTGCTGGTGTCTCGTAATTTCCATCATTCGTTCCATAGAAACATGTGTATGTCTCCTATCATAGTTACGAAGCACACAGCACACCACTACTGTTCTCTGTAGCTAAAAAAGCCCCAATATTACAACTAATGTTTGAATACAATAAATATCGGCACGTTGGTATTCCTCTCTCACAAATGTGCATATTTGTAATTCTTGGAGGACAGGAAGTGGCAAAACACAAGGAGGCAGCAATGCGTCAGGGAGCCAAACTGATGCACAACTTCCAAAATTTTCATCACATCTCCACCTCCACAGCTGCAAAGGAATACATTAGAAAACACGGATGATACTATTCAAAGATGGGTAGGAGAGATCTCTTTGTTTCCCAGCCAATGCCTCAACCAACACCACCCAAACCAATCATTTATCTCATTTGCTGTTTGTGGATCCTTGGTGTGCGCAAACGGGAATTTGCATTTGCTTGCATTACAAAAGTAATGAGTTGGCTGAGGTGCACTTTAGGATATTTGCCATGTAATTACTGGTTTATATATTTTTTAAATCTGCTGCAACTGTTGAGCTGCGCAGGGACCTGATCTAAGGAACACACAGTGAGAGACACTCTGAAACGTATAATTTCAATAGGTTTATCTTGTGCCAGTGCATGATGTGAAGAACCGCTTCTGATTGATTTTCACACAACCACAGATAGCAAACCTACATCACTATTTGCTGCTTAAAGGCTGCGGCACATCCCTCCAGAGTGACAGGGTTTTCACTTATTAAAATGGAAAATATTTCATTTGAAACTTGTTTTCAACAATGGAAGTGAAATGGGGGCATGATAAAAATTAATTAACGCTGGGATGTAACATATCAGAAGAGTGCTAAGTATCAAAACGTGTATTGAAGAGTGGAACGAGTAGCTCTCTGGAATTACATCTCACAGGCTACAGAGCAGTAGAAATAAAAAGACTTGCAGTTCTGTAGCATCTTTCACAACCTCAAAATGCGAACAAACCTTTGAAGTATAGTTGTAACATAGGAGACTGTCCACTAGGTGATTACGGGCACTTTCAAGGACAGCAAATTTGCATAAATGAGACCTTTATTTGTTACCCGCTCAGTTCTTGAGAAAAATAAGCTGCCTTGTATGCACTCAGGTGAGCAATATTACTACTCTCAAGAGAGGATCTAACCATCGCTCCTTGACATTCAATGGCATTACCATTTCTGATTCCACCACTATCAACACTCTGGGGGTTACCATTGACAGAAACTGAACTGGATTAGCCATATAAATACCATGGCTACAAGAGCAGGTCAAAGTCTAGGAAAATAGCAGCGAGTAATTCACCTCCTGACCCTCCAAAGACTGTCCATCATCTACATGGCACAAGTCAGGAGTGTGATGGAATACTCCGCACTTGCTTGGATGAGTGCAGCTCCAACAACACTCAAGAAGCTTGAAACCATCCAAGACAAAGCAGCCCGCTTGATTTCTCCCCCTTCCACAAACATTCAATCTGCCCCAACCAATGAATAGTGGCAGCCGTGTGTGCCATCGACAAGATGCACCGCAGTAACTAACCAAGGTTAGTTAGACAACACCTTCCAAACGCACAACCACTACAATCGAGAAGGACGAGAGCAGCAGATACATGGGAACACCACCACCTGAAAGTTCCCATCCAAGTCAGTCATCACCCTCACTTGGAAAAATATAGCCGTTCCTTCACTGTTGCTGGGTCAAAATCCTGGAACTCCCACCCTAATAGTACTGTAGGGGTGCCTACACCTCAGGGTCTGCAGCAGTTCAAGAAGGCAGCTCATCACCACTTTTCAAGGACAACTAGGGATGGGTAATTAATGTTGGTCGAGCCAATGATACCCAAATCCTGCAAATGAATAATAAAAAGGCATTTGGGTTGATGCACAATCAATTACTCTGAAGACAAGGTGAGTCATATCTAATAGGCTTTAATCAGCTAGAACTGTACCCAGCAGCTTCGATACAGAAAGTGAAGGCTGCTGGGATGGCATTGGTTCTTATACCCCACCTCTCAGGGCGGAGCTATGTACGTTAGCCAATGGTAGACTCCTAGGTCTAGCCAATGGTCATCCACCTCTCAGGTACTGCAATACCTGGTATTACCACATTCACCCCCTGTTAAAAAAGAACCCAGCGGGGTGATGGCCAGCGTTACTGTCGCCTTTTGCATGGTAGGACCAGGTATGGAGGTACCATGATGTCGACGGTAACAGAAAAAGTTTTTTTTTGTTTTATGGTGCAGCAATCAGACGATCGGGTGGCCTGGTCGTCCTTCTGGAGCGTCTGGGCTTCGGCGATGATCCTGGTGGGGGGCCCCGGCGGTTGTAGCTCCGGGAACGTGGTGTCTTCCTCCCAGGCAGCTTTGTCACCCCTAGGTAGCGCTGTTGGGGCGAAAAGTGGGCAGGGGGGAGGGACGTCTGTCGGGGGCATCGGTGCCTGTTCGCCGCTGGGTAGGGGCGGCAGCAGTACTGACCCTCCGGTCAGGTGCTGCGGGGAGGGTGGGGGTGGGGGCAATGGTGCGGGTGTGCGTGGGGCTCCGGCGGGCGGCAGGTCCCGAAGGGAGACCGCGTCTTGGCGGCTGTCGGGGAACGCTACGTAGGCGTACTGGGGGTTGGCATGCAGCAGGTTGACCCCCTCGACCAACGGGTCCGACTTGTGCGCCCTCACATGTTTCCGCAGCAGGATGAGTCCGGGTGTCGCTAGCCAGGTTGGGAGCGAGACCCGGAGGAGGACTTCCTGGGTAAAACAAGGAGACGTTCGTGAGGTGTCTGGTTTGTGGTAGTACAGAGCAGCGACCGGATGGAGTGAAGGGCAGGACTTCTTGCCAGCGGGAGACAGGGAGATTCCTGGACCGAAGGGCCAGCAGGACGGTCTTCCAGACCGTTCCATTCTCCCTTTCTACCTGCCCGTTTCCCCGGGGGTTGTAACTGGTCATCCTGCTGGAGGCGATGCCTTTGCTGAGCAGGAATTGACGCAGTTTGTCGCTCACAAGGGAGGACCCCCTATCACTGTGAATGTATGCGGGGAAACCGAACATACCCTGGAAGGCCTTGATGACGGTGGTCGTGGTCATGTCCGGGCAGGGGATGGCGAATGGGAACCGGGAGTATTCGTCAATCACGTTCAGGAAGTACGTGTTGTGGTCGGTGGAGGGGAGGGGGCTCTTGAAATCCATGCTGAGGCGTTCAAAGGGATGGGAAGCCTTTATCAGATGCGCTCTCTCTGGCCGGTAGAAGTGCGGTTTGCACTCCGCGCAGATTCAGCAGTCCCTGGTGACTGTCCTGACCTCCTCGATGGAGTAGGGCAGGTTGCGGGTCTTAATGAAATGAAAGAAACGAGTGACCCCCGGGTGGCAGAGGTCCTCGTGGAGAGCTCGGAGGCGGTCCACTTGCGCGGTGGCACAAGTGCCGCGGGACAGGGCATCAGGAGGCTCGTTCAGCTTCCCGGGACGGTACAAGATCTCGTAATTGTAGGTGGAGAGTTCTATCCTCCACCGCAAGATCTTGTCGTTCTTAATCTTGCCCCGCTGTGGATTATCGAACATGAAGGCCACCGACCGTTGGTTCGTGAGGAGAGTGAATCTCCTGCCGGCCAGGTAATGCCTCCAGTGTCGCACAGCTTCTACTATGGCCTGGGCCTCCTTTTCGACCGAATTTCAGTGGCGAATTTCGGAAGCATGGAGAGTGCGGGAGAAGAAAGCCACGGGCCTGCCCGTTTGGTTGAGGGTGGCCGCCAGAGCTACGTCGGACGTGTCGCTCTCGACCTGGAAGGGGAGGGACTCGTCGATGGCGCGCATCGTGGCTTTTGCGATGTCCTCTTTGATGCGGCAGAAGGCCTGGCGGACCTCCGTCGACAGGGGGAAGGTTGTGGACTGGATCAGGGGTCGAGCCTTGTCTGCGTAATTAGGGACCCATTGTGCATAATAGCTAAAGAAGCCGAGGCAGCGCTTTAGAGCCTTGGGGCAGTGAGGGAGGGGGAACTCCATGAGGGGGCGCATGCGTTCAGGGTCGGGGCCTATGACTCCATTTCGCACTACGTAACCTAGGATGGCTAGACGGTCGGTGCTAAACACGCATTTATCCTTATTGTAGGTCAGATTAAGGATATTCACGGTCTGGAGAAATTTTTGGAAGTTGGTGTCGTGGTCCTGCTGGTCATGGCCGCAGATGGTGACGTTATCAAGATACGGGAATGTTGTGCGTAAGCCGTACTGGTCAACCATTCGGTCCATCTCGCGCTGGAAGACCGAGACCCCGTTCATGACACCGAAGGGAACCTTTAAAAAGTGATAGAGCCGCCCATTTGCTTCGAAGGCAGTGTACTGGCGGTCACCATGACGGAGGACCAGCTGGTGGTAGGCAGACTTGAGATCCACCATGGAGGAAACCTTGTACTGCGCAATCCTGTTTACCAGGTCGGCAATACGGGGGAGAGGGTACGCGTCCAGTTGCGTAAACCGGTGATGGTCTGGCTATAGTCGATGACCATCCTATGTTTCTCCCCGGTCTTTACCACCACTACTTGAGCCCTCCAGGGGCTGTTACTTGCTTCGATGACCCCTTCCTTCAGCAGCCTTTGGACCTTGGACCTGATGAAGGTCCAGTCCTGGGCACTGTACCGTCTGCTCCTGGTGGCGACGGGTTTGCAATCCGGGGTGAAGTTCGCAAACAGGGAAGGCGGGTCGACCTTAAGGGTCGCAAAGCCACAGACAGTAAAGTGGGGGTATAGGGCCGCCAAATTTAAAGGTCAGACTTTGTAGGTGGCACTGGAAATCCAGCCCAAGAAGGGTGGCTGCGCAGAGGTGCGGCAGAATGTACAGGCGGAAATTGCGGAATTTCCTGCCTTGGACAATGAGGTTCGCTAGACAGAACCCCTTTATCTCCACTGCGTGTGACCCGGGGGCCAGGGAGATCCGTTGGTTTACGGGATGGGTGACAAGAGAACAGCGCCTTACCGTGTCGGGGTGGACAAAGCTTTCCGTGCTCCCGGAGTCGATCAGGCACGACGTCACGTGGCCATTGATGGCGGTCGTTGTGGTGGCTTTCGCTAGCGTCCGGGGCTGACTCTGGTCCAGGGTAACGGAGGCCAGCTGCAGCAAGGGGGAGTTCTGGTCGGGTAGCATGGAGTCGGCTGTGTTGGGGGCTTGAGGCTGGTCCAGGGTAACGCAGGCCAGCTGCAGCAAGGGGGAGTTCTGGTCAGGCAGCATGGAGTCGGCTGTGCTGGGGGCTTGAGGCCCCATCCAAGATGGCGTCAGCCACGGGTCGCACATGGGAGTCCAGGGATGCAGAAGATGGCGGCGGCGAGGGACAAAATGGTGGCGCCCACCCATCCAGCGTGGTGGCCGGGGTGGGCAAAATGGTTGCGGCCGTGTGTCGCATGTTGCCTGGTGATAGAAGAGCGGCGGTGGGCCTTTGACGGCCGGGACCTGAAAAAAAGACTGCCGATAGTCGCTGGAGACCGCTGCCACGGCGCGGCCCTGGCAGACCCCAACATAGTGGACTTTCTTGCCGCACCCTTTGCAGATGGGCCGGGCAGCGCGCGCGGGGATGATTCGCCTGGCCGCAGAAGAAGCAGCGTTGGTCGGCGGTGAAAACGGGCCGTCTTGCCGCGCAGGTCTGCGGGGTTAGCGGGAAAGTCTGGGGGGCTGCCGCGACGGGGTGCACGCAGCCCAGGGGGGCGCCGTGCGTCCGGGAGCAAAAGCCAGTGCGTTTTTGTACACAACGTCTATGGACCCTGCCAGGGCCCGTGCCTCAGTGAGGCCCAGTGTGTCCATTTCAAGGAGCCTTCTGTGTATGTCGGGGGAAGTCATACCTGCCACGAAAGCGTCCCGAATTAAAAGTTCCGTGTGCTCGTTCCCCGTGACAGCTGGGCAGCCACAGTTTCGGCCCAGCACTAGTAGTGCCCGATAGAAGTCTTCCAGTGTTTCTTCTGGGCTCTGCCTTCTAGTTGCCAGCAGGTGACGGGCGTAGACCTGGTTCAGAGGACGGATGTAATGTCCTTCTAGCAGCTCGATAGCTGCAGCATAATTCTCCGCCTCCTCGATCAGAGGGTAGATTGCAGGGCTGACCCGGAAGCGTAGAAGGTGCATTTTCTGCCTCTCCGTGGGGGTGTCGGCGGCCTTGTCGACGAAGCTCTTAAAACACGCCAGCCAGTGCGTGAAGATAGCAGCGGAGTTGTCTGCATGGGGGCTGAGCTGAAGGCACTCCGGCTTGATGCTGAGATCCATCCTTTCAGAAGTAATAGCTGATTAAATTGATGCACAATCAATTACTCTGGAGACAAGGTGAGTCATAACTAATAGGCTTTAATCAGCTAGAACTGTACCCAGCAGCTTCGATGCAGAAAGTGAAGGCTGCTGGGACGGCATTGGTTCTTATACCCCGCCTCTCAGGGCGGAGCTATGTATGTTAGCCAATGGCAGACTCCTAGGTCTAGCCAATGGTCATCCACCTCTCAGGTACTGCAATACCTGGTATTACCACATGGGTTCTGTCCCTTTTGAATATATGTTGCTTACTGAGAGGCAACCTCAAAGTGTAAACACAGCAGTGGGTCAGCCTCAGTCCAATACATTAACAACTTGAAGCAAAGAACACTGTTCCATCATAATGGGCGGAATTCAGCATTGGCGATGGGCCCAGCTTTTGAAGAATCATTTGGAATCCCGCATCGCTTTTCTCCAGGAGGCCTCATGCAATTACAAGGTATGCGAGCACTTACCAGGACAGCATCGGACCTCCCATTGGATTAAGTCCATATAGGACCATATAGAAATCCTGCCCCTGAGTACTGCTGGCCAATCAGAGGCTGCCAATTCTCCAGTCCCCACGGTGCCACTGTGAGCTGTGGCCATTGCCGGTAATACACTGGAGTCTTCACACGGGATCGTCAATAAACCCCTGGAGAGAGGTATTTGGGCTTTCAGCACCCGCCACCGCCCACTTCCTGATTCTAGACCCCTCATCAGGGCATTGAGTGATTGAGTGTCTGTGAATAAGCGAACTCCACCTCCCCCCCCCCCCACCCCCCCCCCCCACCCCCCCCCACCCCCCCCCCACCCCCCCACCCCCCCACCCCCCCCCCCCCCACCCCTCCCCACCCCCCCCGCCACGGTGGTCCACTGACAAAACCAACAGGGTTTGCTGGGGGGGGGACACTTTCTGGAGGGATAGGAGATACCTGTAGTCTCGTGCAAGTCCTGAACCACTAGTGCTAGTTTAGCTCACTTGGCTGGACAGTTAGTTTGCGAAGCAGAGCAAAACCATGGAGCGTGGGTTCAGTTCCCTTACCGGCTGCGGTTATTCATGAAGGCCCTGACTTCTCCCCCTTGCCTGCAGTGTGGTGATTCTCAGGTTGAGTCACCACCAGCCAGCTCCTTCCTCCTCAATGTGGGCAATCAGGAACAGCAGGTGACATGAAAAATTTAAAAGGGAGAAGTTTAATGTTCACATAAAAAATTAAAAATAACTAACAAAAATTCTTACATGTCCGTTTTAAATCTAACAGATGATATTTAATTAGGCTTTGGCTTGACTCCCACCTGTCACTTTGCGCGTAGGATTTTCAATCCTCGATTGATTTTGGCACTGCTCCATTAAACTTCCCAATTGAAAATGCTAAACGAATTTATTCAAAGACTGTTGAATCTTTAAATAAACAGAAGTGTGATTAGTTCAGAGTACTCTAACTGCTTAAAAGTACAGGATCCCATGCAACTGAGAGCCTCCTGTGTAGCGGGTTGATTATTGGGAAACCGCAGAAACACTGAAGTCAATAAGATATATTTTTTTAAATCACTTGATGTATGTGAGGCTCTGACAGTGGTCTTCAGCAAATTGCCCCGACCCTGTTCTGGATATGAGAATGGCACCCCACAACATTTCGTTGTGATCAGAAGCATTTGGCATTAAGGTCTGTGGAGAGTATTTAATAATGATAATCGCTTATTGTCACAAGTAGGCTTCAATGAAGTTACTGTGAAAAGCCCCTAGTCGCCACATTCCAGCGCCTGTTCGGGGAGGCCGGCATGGGAATTGAACCCGCGCTGCTGGCCTTGCTCTGCATTACAAGCCAACTGTTTAGCCCACTGTGCTAAACCAGCCCCTTTGGTGTCGTTGTAAAGGGGCTAGTCTCCGTTTTTTGAAAATCGCAAGCTTTCCATGCAAGAAGAATCTGTGAAGTCTCGACCCAGACGACAGTGAGGAGTAACCTACAATGCAGCATCCAGGTCAACAAGTCTCGGCGTTAAATTGATATTCTGGGTGCAATCTAACCGAACGCGTTTAGCAGGGTGTTTCCTGACTCTCACAGCACCGTACTATCTCCCTTGAATCTGGTTATATTCGGGGCCTCGGCAGAGAACTCCCCGATGAGGCCACACTTAGTCCCGTTTTCTGTACTGAGGAGCTCCACTCGCCAGAATTTCTCTGTGCAGGAGAATATTGGGCCGGCATCACTCAACGCCTCCCAACGTGACCCCCGAACAGCCCCCAAAGCCCACAATGGGTTGGATTCCGATCGCGACGTCGCGCACGATCGTGTTGGCTCTCGGGAGGCATGGTGAGTCAGGTAAATCCCAGAAGAGGGCATCCGGGCACCTCCTGGCCATGCTGAACCGTGCCGCGCTGCCTTTCGGGCGCACTGCAGTCGATTGATCGCACCCTCTCTCTCAGAAGGGCGACATGATGGTTATGGATAATGAAATTTCCATGTATATGTCTCAGGTTGGTAGATAAGGGGCGAGATTCTCCGTCCTGCCAGACTTGTTTTCTGGTGCAGTGCGCCCCCGCCGGCAATGGGATCCTCTGTCCCGGCAGCCGCTCAATGGGGTTTCCCGTTGTGGCTACCCCCTCATCATCGGGAAATCTGAGGGCGTGAGTGCGCTGTCGGCGAAGCGGAGGATCCCATCGATGGAGAATCCCGCCCATGGTTCTTTGCTTCAGAACTTTACAGGGCCTCTCCGTATGCTACACCAGACCAGGAAGAACTTTGAGACTGAGATTAAGGAACAGAAAAAAGAATCTCACTCTCCAACACTGACTTAGCTCATCTTAAAAAAAATAATCCCTGCCTAACTTTGTGTATGTAATAATTGCAGGAGGCCCAGAGTGAAAGGCCATACTGGGTCATTTCAACTGAAAATAAAACCAGTACCACGGCACAAAACAAATGTCCCAGCCCAAGTTCGGGTCTGGGAGCTACATTTAAAGATCCCGCTTAGCGGCCCCAGCTGAGCGGTTCTCTGCCGCTCACCACGGGAACACTTATTCTGCAAAGCTCACGGGGAGATCAATCAACGATCCCCCTTGGTTTTCATGAGGTTATTACAGTGTACAGCTGTGTACATCAATGTGCTGAAAATGTTCCACCTGTACCTCTACTTCGTCTCTATAACTGTCGCTATAAAACATTTCAAATTAATTATTTATTTTGAACTTATTTATCCAATAGGAAGTACCCAGATTTTGCTAAATTTCATACACAAATGCTATCTCCTCTCCTCACAGTAATATGATATAGCTGTAATTTTCAAACATTGGGAAGCTCTTTAAAATGCTTACATGCCCACAAACCCCTTGCAATAACCTGAAAAACCAAAGGAGCTGAAAATCGTCTGCGGTTCAAATGCTTCCATCACAACTCAAGCAGCTTTTATTTTTCTTTATTCTTTCATGGGATGTAGACATCGCAGCAAGGCCAGCATTTGTTGCCCAGGCCTAATTGTCCTCGGGCCGAGTGGCATTTTAAGAGTCAACCATATTGCTGTCGGTCTGGAGTCACATGTAGGCCAGACCAGGTAAGAGCGGCAGATTTCCTTCCACAAAGGACATTAGTGAACCAGATGGGTTTTTACAACAATCAGCAATGGTTTTATGGTCATCATTAAACTTTTAATTCCAGAATTTTATTGAATTCAGATTACATCATTCTGCCATGGTGGTATTCGAACCTGAATCACCAGAGCATTACTCTGGGTGTCTGGGTTACTAGTCCAGTGACAATACCACAACACCACCGCCTCCCCTGGGTGGCATAAAATCCACAAACGTAGCCAGGATTCAGGTACGCCAGGTCCCAGGTTCCACCGTAAGCATGTACATGAACTTGGCAAGAATTGTCCATTCAAGAGTCCACGCTTGGTTGTGGGTGTGAATTGGAAGTGATTTCCACTGGGGTGAGATGGGACGGCAGACCACGCCTGATCTTGCACATCAACTCATTGAATATGCATCCACAAGGAGCTCACAGATTCTGGCTGTGGGGGCAGGTACAAAGCTGCCGCCCGCGCCTTTACCTCACGGGTCCAAGTTTCAGGTGCCATATTAAAGGGCACCTGGACTGCCTGCACTATCCCTTCCACCTAAGCATGGTCACTGCTCTAGCCCTTTCTCGCTAATCCCTTCCGCCCTTCCATGGTCATCCTCCATGCAACTTACTCTGCTCCCACTCTGTCTCAAACACAGGCTGACATTTACGTCCTATAATTCTATACAGTAGATAGTGGATCACTGGGCATGGACATTTGGGGGGGGGGGGGGGGAGGGGGGGGGGGGGGGGGGGGGAGGAGGCATGAGGGACCAAAGGGTTTTTCTTACCGGACATACCTTGGCATGGTGGTCATGAGGAGCCCCTACCTTTCAAAAGGTTCCCTCATACAGACTATGATTCACAACACCTCTGAGATGCCATCGACCAAGGCCCTTTCAAAGCTGGCTCGACTCCATGAAATTGGAGATCCTTAAAAGGAACTCCTGAAAATTGGAAACCCCAGGAATGAAGTCAGGAATCCTGGAATTAGGGCGTCCCACCATTTTTAAAGGGTTTCCAAGTCATCCAGATTCTCCATCCCGCCGCACCCATTTTCTGGTGCCGCGCACCCTGATCGGCAGCGGGATCCTTCGTCCCGGCAACTGGCCAATGGGGTTTCCCATTATGGGCACCCCCACGCCGCAGGGAAATCCACGGGCGTGAGTGCGCTGCCGGCGAAGCGGAGGATCCCGCCAACGGAGAATCCCCATAATCCTGTTTGAATTCCCTCATTTCCTTTGTAATGGAGCCTGTGGAGGTCCGTGTAAGTTCAAGTGTGTGTAAAAGTTACAAAGACCTCACAACGCCTCCCGCATCTCACACCCCTACCATCCTCTCTCCCGACCCACCAAATTTGGCATTTTTGACTTTTAGTCAGCTTTTCCTTTTAGTTTTCTGGTTTGGCCAGTGTGCAGGAGGCTCATTACCAAGAGTAAGGAGATGAAACAGAGAGAGAGGTTTCATATTTCAGCTAATGAGTCATTATCTATTTCTAAATTCCTATTCTGTTCACATTTCCAAAGGCAAAAATCCTGAAAAGTTACAGAAAAATGAAGTACACCCAGCTTGAAGGTGAAGGGTGGGGGGGGGGGGGATGATTCCCTCTGCATTGACTGCCAACGTTTTTAATTAGATAGCCAGTTTGAATCAACATTATAACAACTACCTCTTTAAAACTGGAACAGTGCTATTTGCCAACAAACGTCTCTGCAAAAAAAATAAGGTTAATAAATAACACATGACGCAGCGGGAAGTGTCAGAAACAGATCACTCTGTGACACCAATTAAAAGTGAGGAATCACATTTAGTGTTTTAACAACCGTGCCTCTTCTGTGAAGTTGCAAAGTAGCTCAGAATGTTTTCTCTCCAAATGCAAAGAGACCATTCAAAAGAATTGATCTCACTGGGCAAATGTTACCCCGCCCCCCCCCCCCCCCCCCGCACTGTCAACATATCTATAGTTGGGGTAGTGTAAGGGGACAGGTAAAATAAAATGAGTAGTCAACCCACGGCCTTCACGCACAGCTGCAAGCTGCACCCATAATACGGTGTGCGGGTAAATCATCATCAAATCACAAGCACCCTCTGGCCTACTGAGGCCCTTGACTGGCCAGTTAAGGGCTCATTCCACTCCACCGCAAGATGGTCGGCACGGTAGGACGGGGTTAGTACTGTTGCTTCACAGAGCAAGGGTCCCGGGTTCGATTACCGGCTTGAATCACTGTCTGTGTGGAGTTTGCACATTCTCCCCGTGTGTGCGTGGGTGTCCTCCGGGTGCTCCGGTTTCCTCCCACAAATCCTGAAAGATGTGCTTGTTAGATGAATTGCCGATTCTGAATTCTCCCTCGGTGTACCCGAGCAGGTGCCAGAGTGTGGCGACGATGGGATTTTCACAGTAACTTCATTGCAGTGTGAATGTAATCGACTTGTGACACTAATACAGAGTATTGTTACAATCTTAGGTGAATAGGTAGGAAGGGGTCTGGTGGGGGAGGGGGGAAGAATGATAAATGGGTTTCCTCCTTTGGGGGCTGCCGTGTGCCCATTACGGGCAGCCCCCCCCCCCCCCCCCCCCCCCCCCAACATTGTGATTCCTCCCCAAGGCCTCCAAAACCAAACCACCACATCCTTAAGGTCCCCATACCTCCCCGACCAAAAGCCCAACACTTGTCTAAGTCAAATTCACATATTATTGCTGTGGCTAGCCTCTTTTGAAGTTGAAACTGACTTTTCTGCCATTGGGAGGGGGGGGTGTTTGCAGAGGGGAGGGGAAAGAGAGGGTAGTGGAGGAGCAATAATGTTCTCCCTCCTTTAAAATTCAGCCCCATGTATCTGTTGTAGAGTAGATATTTTTTAAATGCACTTTTTAAACAAATACATCATTAGTTGGTTCAAAATCATAATCTTATTTATTTATATATAATCCACATTTCTCCTTATCCTCTCTTGGAAGCACCAGGCCTCAAGAACGTCAAACTCACTTGCAAGGGATCAGGCTCCTGCACTCTCACTTTCTTGAACCCCTTACCTCCCTGTCTTGCAGTTACATCCTTCTGACCCTGACCACATCAGATGATGTTAACCTAAGTGTGACTGCCTTCTGGAACAAATGCCCAGGAAAGTTCCCCCCTCCATGATGCACCTAACAATAATCCTCACCCTAATGTCTGCAGCTCAGCCTCCTCTAGCTCATTAACTCTGAGCCAAAACTCCATAAGCCACAAACGCTCACTACAGATGTGGTTGCCATGGATTACAGTGGCATCCAGGAGCTCTGACATGCTGCAGCTATGACACATGACCTATTCTGCCATCTTTATTGTGTTAATTACATTTATTTTCCTGAACTTATCGTTCCCCAATCTCATCAAACTCCCTCGTCAAACTCTCAGCTTGACACTGTGCACTCAGGCAGCACTCAGTGCAGACAAACAGCACCGAGGAATCCTTGTACTTATACTTTCTGAGATACAGAATCAATCAAGGTCCGTTATAGTTCAGAAACGAGTTTAAGCTATCTACCTGATTAACTGGCTACAGCTGCCCTCAGAGAACTTATACACCTCTGTTTAAGACTGGATTACACTTAATTTACCTCTTTACTGACATAGCAATTTTTTAATTGTTAAATTAAAGAAAAAACGAGAATTTAGGGAGAGCTTGGCCTTCACTCACCAAATTCACTGGTTTCACATATTACGAGGAGGGGAGGAGGCAGGGGGGTTTGTGGGGTGGGGTCTTTGGTAGAGGGGTGCAGTAAGGGCAGGGTCAGCAGTGGGCTCCCCCCTCCAATTTCCAGTCCCTCAATCATGCATTGATTGAGGGACTCCACTATCCCCGCCCATCCCATCCCCCTCCACCAACGTGACAAGTTGGTCCACATATTTTTAGTTGTCGAGCACACCACATGATGACAGATCCATCTGCAGCTGGTTTAGTATCAGCCATAGTGGGATGAGGTCCTAAAGTAGTCGTCAATTGGCCATTGAAAGGTTTCAATTTGCAGCGGGTGGGAAGGTCGACCATGGACCATCTCGCCCAAGGGTAGGCGGGAAAGCAGCATGGTTCTGCCATGTCACCTTCACACCTAATTACATGCCCTTCCCACTACCAGTGAGAGCAGTAGATTCCTCCCTTTGTGTCACGCACTGATGGTAAGACATTCATTCATAGATTTCATGTGATACTTATGTAATCAGTGCCAGATTAAACACTACATAATTTGCACTTCACTCAATTGTTATGGACTGTTTTGCGAACATATAAGTAGCAACATGCTTCTAGCATGCACTTGAGTCAAACTGCAGCATTCCTTCTTGAACCTGAGGTGCACCAAGGGGTTCCATAAACAGGTGTTAAGCTCCACATTGACATATGCAAGTTATTTAATGCCTATTTAATGGCATTTTATTGAACTATATTGAAAAGCAGAGCAAGCTCAAGAGGCCCTATAGTCTATTCCTGCTCCAACTTCTTATGTCCTTAAGTTTAAGGCAGCCACCTAGAATGCCTGAAAAATGTCCATTGCTAATACGGCGCCAGACATACTTCAGCATCTTTTGGGTGCAGGGCATAATCCTGCAGAATTAGTTAATTAACCCCCCCCCCCTCCCCCCCTCGCCATTTCTGCCTATGAAATGAGCGCAGCATAGAACTAATTCATACCCTATTAGGTCTATGTACCAATTGAACCACAAAATTGTGGTTGCATTGCAGTGCAATCGCATTGCAAAGTCGCAAGTTCTGAGATAGGTCTTTGTGACTCATCCAAGTGTTAGTGTGGATTTGTTTGTTTATTGCCACGTGTACCGTACTGAGGTACAGTGAAAAGTATTTGTCTGCGAGCAGCTCAACAGATCATTACGTACATGAAAAGAAAAGGAAATAAAAGGAAATACATAATAGGGCAACACAAAGTATACAATGTGACTACATAACACCGGCATCGGGTGAAGCATACAGGGGTGTAGTGTTAATGATGCCAGTCCATAAGAGGATTGTTTAGGGGTCTGATAACAACAGGGAAGAAGCTGTTTTTGAGTCTGTTCGTGCGTGTTCTCAGGCTTTTGTATCTCCTGCCCGGTGGAAGAGGTTGGAAGAGTGAGTAAGCCGAGTGGGAGGGCTCTTTGATTATGCTGCTTTGAACAAACTGAATCATTCTTTTAGCCTTCTGCATGATATACATACTGCAATTAAGATTCTTACCAATAATTAAATCTTAATGATTTTATTCATCAATATTATTATAATGCTCCAATATTGGGGTTGAGTGCTGAATACTTGTCCAGCTTCCCTTCGCCTTAGCTTCCAAAGCTAAGTGGATACAATGTATTTACCAGCTGCTTTTTAAAAGATCAAGCAAATAAACAATGAGTCAAACAGGAATAGAGAAAACACAAAGTTCTCAACCTGAGAAGAAATGATGAAGAAAATAATTAGAAGAAATTGTTATTAAATAATCAACGGTGGCTTCACTTTTAATTATCGTATCAAAAAAATACAACTCAGCATTTGGACGCAATCATGTCAGAACATAAGGACATAATAACTGGAAGCAGGAATAGGCCGTATGGCCCCTCGAACCTGCTCCACCATTTGGTAATGACATGGTAGCACAGTGGTTAGCACAGCTGCCTCACAGCGCCAGGGACTCGGGTTCGATTCCTGCCTCGGATGACTGTCTGTGTGGAGTTTGAACATTCTCCCCGTGTCTGCAAGGGTTTTCTCCGGGTGCTCCGGTTTCCTCCCACAGTCCAAAGATGTGCAGGTTAGGTGGGTTATGGCGATAGGGCTTGGGAGGGACTAAGAGAGAATGCTCTGTCGGAGGGTCGGGGCAGACCCAATGGGCACAAAAGCCTCCTTCTGCATTGAAGGGATTCTATACTATGATCATGGCCAATCTTCAACCCCAACTCCACTTTTGCGCATGCTCCCATGTTCCTTGATTCCCAAAGAGGTGCAAACTCTATCCCAGCCTTGAATTTAATCAACGATAGAGCATCCACAACCCCACTAAGTGAACAGATTTCTCCTCAACCCTGTTCTCAATAATCTATATGTTATCCTGAGACTGTGCGCAGGTGCTCTAGATGCCCTCAGTGCTTACCCTGTAAAGCCTTTTCAGAATCTTCTATGTATCAAATGAGGTCAGTGCTCGTTCTTCTGAACTCCAGAGACTTTACTCAGCCACACATCATAGGAGAGCTCCCAGAAACCAACGAGCAAACCTGGACAGTACTGCCTCCAATGCTGGCATACCCTTCCTTAAATATGGGGAGCAGAACTGTACACGATATTCCAGGTATGGCCTCACAAGAGCCCTGTAAAATTGTTGCAAGACTTCTTTATTCCTGCCCTCCAATCCCCTTGCAATGAAGGCCAACATGCCACTAATCTTCCGAATTGCTTGTTTACCTTTTTTTATTCATTCTTGGGATGTAGGCATCGCTGGCTGGGCCAGCATTTGTTTCCCATCCCTATTTGCCCTTGAACTGAGTGGCTTGCTGGGCCATTTCAGGGTGGGGGGGGGGGGGGGGCGGGGAGGGGTTGCTGGGGGAGGGGGGGGCAGTTAAGAGTCAACCACATCGCTGTGTGGTTCTGGAGTCATATGTAGGCCAGACCAGGTAAAGATGGCAGATTTCCTTCCCTGAAGGACATTAGACATAAGACATAAGAACTAGGAGCAGGAGTAGGCCATCTGGCCCCTCGAGCCTGCTCCACCATTCAATGAGATCATGGCTGATCTTTTGTGGACTCAGCTTCACTTTCCGGCCCGAACACCATAACCCTTAATACCTTTATTCTTCAAAAAACTATCTATTAGTGAACCGGTTGTGTTTTTATGACAATCGGCTATGGTTTCATGGTCATCATTGGATTTAATTTCAGATTTTTAAAAAATTGAATTCAGATTTCACCATCTGCCACGGCAGGATTGAAACCCGGGACCCCAGAGCATCACCCTGGATTACTAGTCTAGTGACAATACCAATACGTCACCACTTCATGCTAACTTTTTAGTGTTCCTTGTAGAAGTGCACTAAAATCTCTCTGGACATCAACATTTAATAGCTGGAAAATCTCAGCAGGTCTGGCAGCGTCTGTGGGAAGAGAAAAGAGCTAACTTTTCGAGTCCAAATGACCTTTTGTCACATGAGATTTTCCAGCATTTTCTCTTTGGTTTCAGATTCCAGCATCCGCAGTAATTTTCTTTTAACATTTAAACGCTTCTGCTTTTCTATTCTTATGACCAAAATGAAGGACCTCAAATGTCCCCACATTATACTCCATCCACAACTCTGCAACCTCTTTATGTCTACCTCATAGCCTATATTCCCGCCGAGCTTTGTATGTGCAGCAGACTAAAATACATTAATCTTGGTCTTTTTTTGTCAAAATCATTTTAGAGATTGTATATAGATAGTTGAGACCCCAGCACTGACCCTTGCCACAATCCACTGGTAACAGCCTCCCACCACGTATACAGATAACTGACAGGATAATTATTTGACTGTGAAGCATTACCACCACCTTAACCATAATCGGGCTGCTGGGACTGAGAAGAGATAAACCCTTGAGTAGTACAACTTCTTCTCTGACCTTGCGAAAAATTGTACCAAACACAGAGTCCTGCTTTTAATGTACAGCTTATATTCCTGAATTCCAGATTGTCGAGGTACTAGATCATCAGATTGAGGACACTTTCTGACGCAAACATAAATGTTGAGCCTCTGCATGCAGAATTTTAAAAATCAGTACCTGAATAAAAGTAGACTTACAAAAATAGGAAAATAAGGTTTCAGGGAAAAAATATACATATATAAATTTAGAAGAATATGCTGCAGACAGGTGGATAGTTACTTTATTTACAGGAGAGCTCCCTGACTGCACCCATTCTCTCCAACCACACCCCCCCCCCCCCCAAACCCCCAACAAGTTAGGTGGCAGGTAGGCCAACTGCTGGATTTAACATGCACACCCCGGCCTTCAAATCCAGCTCATAGTGTTTTGGCATGCTTAATTTTATTTCAAAACGTGCCATTGAATCCTTGTATGAAAACAACCTATTTAAAGCCTTGCCAAAGTAATTTGCAATTGAGAGGTTGCTGTGCTCTTTGTGTTCAGACATTTTTCAGGAATCGTCTTCATTCTATGTTAAAAAGAGGAGGATTGTGAAAAGTTAAAATACAATAAGCATAATGAGAGAGGAAGTACTGGAGGGGCTAACATTCTTGACGGTCGATAGATGGCCAGGGCCAGATGGGTTGTATCTTAGGTTGCTAAAAGAAGCCAAGGAAGAAATAACAGACCCTTTGAGGATCATTTTCCAATTCTCACTAGATCTAGGTGGGGTACCAGAGGACTGGAGGTTTGCAAACTTTATTTAATTATTTTAAAAGGGTGCGGAGGATAGGCCAGAGGCTGGTCAGTCTGACTTTGGTGGTGGGAAAATAATTGAAATCAATTCTGAGAGACAGGCTAAACTGTCACTCAGAAAGGCACGGTTTGATCAGGGATAGTCGGTTTTGTTCGGGGAAGATCCTTCTCTTACTAAATCAAATTTTTATGGAAGAAGCAAGAAGGATTGATGAGGGGAGTACACTGGATGTTGTAACATGTCCAGTCCTGATGGCACCATGAGGGGTCTCGTTGGAGAGCTGAGGCCCCGGGTGGTCGGGCACCGGGCAGAGTGGCACCTTTGTACTCCTCTGTCACCTGGGCACCTTTGCACTGACAGCCTAGCACCTTGCCAGTGGCCCTGCCAGTCTGGCAATGCCACCCAAGCACCCTGGAAGGGCCAGGGTGGCACTGCCAGGCTGCCCTGGTGGCAGTGCCAAGGTGTCCCAGAGATAGGGGAATGCAAGGGTGACACTGGCCAGCACCTGACCACCCGGGGGTCTCAGCTCCCCAGCGAGACCTCCCAAGTTGCCATTAGGACTGATTCACGACTTTGTGAACTTGTACAAAACGGAGACGGGTTGAGGCCTCACTGGGGATGCCGGTAAATCCCGGGCCCCGGGTGAATCCGACGAACGCATATTTAAATGAACCTTATAGCTCATTTAAATATGCCCGCCTAGTGTGAGCGAGATCCAGATCATGATGCCTCACGAGATCCTGCTGAATCTCTTCAGATGTTTTGAGTGTCCTGAATCCCGTGAGAATCCTCTCGCAAGATTCAACACCAACACCAACACTCATCCCAACACCAGGTCGTGCACGACGGGGCAGCTGAATCATGCCGGTTGTCTCGAGAATTATATCAATAGATTGCTTGAGTGGTCGAAAAAGTGGCAAATGGAATTAAATCTGAAAAAGTCTGAAGTAATGTATCTAGGGAGGACAAACAAAGTAAGGGAATGTGTAATAATTGGGAAGATATTGAAAGAGGTTGAAGAATTGAGAGACCCTGGAGCGCATGTCCACAGGTGTATGAAGGTGGCAGTACAAGTGGATAAGGTAGTAAAGGAAGCATTTGGAATGCTCTCCTTTATTGAACACAGAACATACAGTGCAGAAGGAGGCCATTCGGCCTATCGAGTCTGCACCGATCCACTTAAGCCCTCATCCACCCGATCCCCGTAACCCAATAACCCCTCCTAATCTTTCTTTTGGACACTAAGGAGCAATTTAGCATGGCCAATCCACCTAACCTGCACGTCTTTGGACTGCGGGAGGAAACCAGAGCATCCGGAGGAAACCCACGCAGACACGGGGAGAACGTGCAGACTCCGCAGACAGTGACCCAGCGGGGACTCGAACCTGGGACCCTGGCGCTGTGAAGCCACAGTGCTATCCACTTGTGCTACCGTGCCACCCACGGGCGGGTGAGGTATTGAATACAAAAGCTGGAATATAACGACGGAACTGTATAAAATGCTGGTTAGACTACTGCTGGAGTTTTGTGTACAGTTCTAATCACCATATTAAAAGAAACACATACACCGGGATTCTCTGCCCCCGCCGCTAAGATTGGGAATCCCGATCGGGCAGAGAATCCCACGTCAGGCCAAAAAGAGGATAGATGGGGGGCAGTAGATTCATCCCCAGTCTCTGCTCCTGCCCCACCGGCCATAATGGGCTTCCCGCTCTGCGTCAGCAGGAGCATGCAAATAGCTGATTTACATGGGTTAGAACATAATTAATGGGCTGGAAGCCCAAATCTTCACCCCCTGTTATGCTCCGACCCTCACAACAGGATCTCCACCTGGTGGGGCTTTGCCAAGCGCAGTCCTGGTATGATGGACTCTGAGGGGTGTCAAGGGGGTCAGCCCATTTTCTCATGTGCCCCTTTGCCACTGCCACTGCCAGGCTGCAGAGGGAGGGCATCTCTATGGACTTGGGTGTAGGGTGGCTCATGCTGTGGGTAAGGGGTTGGTGACTCTGGGACTCTACCCTTTGGACGGAGGTCCTCTGACTGGACTGCCCCTTTCAGTTCTGGGCAAACTGAAGAACACTGTTGTCATGGTGATCTCAGGCAGCCTCTGTTCAAGATCTTCATCCTGTTCTGATCTGTTTAAAGCCTGAAGTGGCCCTCTCACTCTGAGCCGCTCTGTCTGACAGCTGATGAGCAGACCAGACCGTTCAGTGAAGAATCAAGTTAGCGACACTTTCCCTTTCCTCACATCTGCTCCCTCAGCCATGTGATTTTGAAGCTGCTGCTTTTTGAAGTGTTAGAGCTTCCTCGAAATCCCACAATACTTGAAAAGGTTTGAAATCCCCAGAGATCCTTTGAAATGCTCAGCACTCATTCAACTTCACAGTGCTGTACCTTTCACTAGCCTTTGATTGACAGCTTAATGGTTTAAACACAGCTGCCAGGATGTTTGTTTATTTATCTTTCCCTTCACTCTTGAATACATCTGAAGTCCCCTCCATTGATCCTACCTGCAATGTTTAAAATCATTATTGTTATGATTGACAGCTGCTGACCACTTCAACAATGCTAAATGCTTCCTGCTTTTAGAAAAGAGGAAGTGAAACCACTTAGCTGGTCTGAATTTGGGGAGGGGGTGTTGGGTCACCTTTGTGTGTGCGTGGTGTTGGGGGGTTGACCCGTTATCCCTGTGGTGGGAGAAGGGTTTGGGGGTGCTTGACTTTTCAGCGGGGGTGTCAACTTTTGAGTTGTGGTGGAGGGGGGAAGGGGGTCTTCCACCGGATGCTGGGATTGGGGATACTTGTTCAAAATGGCGGCCTGACTGGAAAGTGAAGGGATACCAGCGCTCTTGCCGCCATACATAAATTTGTATGGCAAAAATGTATGGGAATAGCCCCTCGCACAAGCAGGGATCAGTTGCGATTCTCTGCTGGCGGGAACACTTAGACTCCGGAATGGAGAATCCCACCCATAATAGTTCTGAGAGAGAACTTTCTTAGTTTCATAGAATTTACAGTGCAGAAGGAGGCCATTCGGCCCATCGAGTCTGCACCGGCTCTTGGAAAGAGCACCCTACCCAAACCCACACCTCCACCTTATCCCCACAACCCAGTAACCCCACCCAACACTAAGGGTAATTTTGGACACTAAGGGCAATTTACCATAGTCAATCCACCTAACCTGCACATATTTGGACTGTGGGAGGAAGCCGGAGCACCCGGAGGAAACCCACGCACACACGGAGGAATGTGCAAACTCCGCACAGACAGTGACCCAAGCCGGGAATCGAACCTGGGACTCTGGAGCTGTGAAGCAATTGTACAAACCACTGTGCTACCGTGCTGCCCTTCTGCATCGCAAACCAGCTATATCGCCCGCTGAACTAAACCAGCCCTTCTGTGGGCAGCACAGTAACATAGTGGTTAGCACAGTTGCTTCACAGCTCCAGGGTCCCAGGTTCAATTCCCGGCTTGGGTCACTTTCTGTGCCGAGTCCGCAGGTTCTCTCCATGTCTGCATGGGTTTCCTCCGGCTGTTCCGGTTTCCTCCCACAGTCCAAAGATATGCAGGTTAGATGGACTGGCCATGCGAAATTGCCCTTAGTGTCCAAAAAGGTTAGGTGTGGTTACTGGTTTACGGGGATTGGTTGGAGGTATGGGCTTAAATGGGTTGCTCTTTCCCCCTTGGAAAGTGCAGACTTGATGGGTCGAATGGCCTCCTTCTGCACTGTAAATTCTATGATTTACAAGAATGTTGCTAGGGCTTGAAAATTGCAGCAAACGGTTAAGATTGGGTAGGCTCGGGATGTTTTCCTTAGAACAGAGGAGGCTTAGGGTTGACTTAATTGTGGTGCACAAAATTATGAGGGGCCTATGCAGTCTAGACAGGAAAGACCTGTTTCCCCTGGCTGAGAGGCCAATTACCAGGGGGCAGGGATTTAAGGTCTTTGGCAGAAGGTATAGAGGGGACACGAAGAAAAGCTTTTTCACCCAGAGGGTGGTGGGCATTTTAAAGTCACTGCTCGAATTGGTGGTTGAGGCTGACCTGGATCTGCACCTGGAGTGCTGTGACCGGAAAGGTGCTGGAAAGTGGGATCGAAATGAACAGCGAGTTTCTTTTCTTCTCTTTTCTGAACGACGCAGCCATGATGGGTGGAAACTCTTTCTGCTTCAAAGATTTTCTGTGGTTCTATGCTTCTTAAGGACCTTATCCCTCTGCCACCGAACTTTAACTGGCTGCAGGAGAGGCCTATGCTAAATGCCCAGCCAGGTGTGTTTCCTAGTAGTGAGCTAGGAGGGAGCCCTCTTTAATGGATCCCCTGTGCAAATTGAAGGGTCCTCAACGTGGAACCCTCCCCAAGTTCACCTTCCCTCCTAGCATTTGCCCCCGTCCAATGCTCTTCTCTCTTACCAGAGCCTTTCAGCGTGGGTGCTGAAGAGAACCCATACTTACCATCCTGCACCCAGCGCCGCATGCCTCCTCATCACTCAAGTGTATTCCCTACAGCCGCCACTACTCCCGGTGGCACTGGAGAGCTGCTGGCTTATAATTGGTCAGCATCTTGCTAAGCAGGACATCCTCCGCCTGAGGGACAGAAGTCCCACCTCCAGTCTATTAATGCTAAATGGCTCGTGGACTGGTTCCCCCTACCCCCAACGTTTACAATGGGGCAGCAGGGACTCTGGCACCCCATTAATTCCAGTCCCATGGGATGTACACAACCTTCATAATGATTTTATCGTGTTCTTTTGCCACTTCTTTCTCTTGTTCCTTCCTGTACAATCACTGTGAGCTGGTTTACCAATTATGAGGCATGCTGTTGAGGAGCCCTGCTTCACAATGTAGTTTTCCATTGAAAGAAATTCTAAGCAAACTTCTCGCCATTCATTGACCTAATTTCGAAATTCCTTCCTGTGTTTTTTATATAAAAGCCAATCACTCGGAATGTACAAAAAAAGACGACAACACAGGTATCTCAATTTCTGTGTCCTGCAACTTCAAAATTGTAATAAAAACACTTAGAAAAGTGAAGGAAAATCTCAAGATTTGTTCTGACCTACAATCTAAAGGACAGTTAAAGTCTATCCTGTTGACACAGGAGACCAATGGGGATATTTTCTGAGCCCGTACAGGCATCAAGTGGCACAGTCAAAAAAATTACCTCAAAGTCTTTCCCGAACAGCCATTTAAAAACAAAACGATATCGGGCGGGATTCTCCAGAAAAATTTCGAAGTGTGGCCGCAAGTGGAAATTCCCGCGAGATTCCCGGCGTTCAGCCCAGCAAGTTCGGCAACGGTATTCAACGTTAATTGGTCCACTTAACAAGGCCCCAACGGCTTCTCGCTGCAAATGAAGGCTCACCAGCCGATTCGCTGGCACCGCGCTCGCCAGCCCCCCACTAACAAAGTCGAGCAGCAATTAGGCAGTACTTGCACAGCCAACACCAGCCAGCTCGCAACAATGCTGCCAGGAGACCGACCCCAAGATTTAGGGGAAGCTCCTAGATGCAGTGGAGGACAGGTGGGATGTCATGTTCTCCTGAGGGTCCCAGAGGGTCAGCCACAGGGCCGCCAGTGCTACCTGGGACGATTTGGCGGCAGCTGTGAGCTGTGCGACCAGGAGGACTCGCCCCCAGTGCCAGAAAAAGGTCAATGACCGACACCGGGCACCGCAAGTGAATAGATGCCAACCCCCCCAACCCCCCGAGACCTATCTGCCTCCAGGCAAGCAGCCACCCACCTCCATGTGACCCCCAACCCTCCCTCCATACCCCTCTCTCCCTTCAACACCCCCCAACCCTTTACAGCTGCCTTCCCACCACTGCGAACCATGCGTGTGGCCACCCGGAGGACCTGTCAAAGGTGAGTACTGATTGCCTTACTGACTGACCCATCCCTCCCACTGATCACATGTCCATTCTCCCACTGATCACATGTCCACCCGGCCCATCCGGGTGGCCCCCTCGCCTGACTCCCAGGAGACCACCTCGGAGGGGAGCTCTGAGGAAGACACGATTGAAGTGTCACAGTTGTCCTCTCCAGCAGCGCAGATACATGCACCTTGGTGGGACACATTAGTGGTCAGGTTTCTGGTGCACAACCTGGTGAGCACCACACTGCTGCTGATGCACATCAGGTGGGGGCAGGAACCCCCAGGCGAGACAGCAGTCCAAGGTGTGCTGGATCCCAGGACCCAGCTGGGTCCCAGCCTGATGCTGGGTCGATAGGAGAGGTATTCGCGGAGGTGATGGAGGTGATATGGAGTGATCAGAACATTCAGAGGGAGAGTTTAGGGGCACTCCAGCAGATCCATGGCTGATTGGAGGAGTCCCAGAGGCTATGGGCACAGGGTATGTCACCGACAATGAGTGGCAGTGAGTCCAACACTGATTGGGTGGCTGACCTTGATGACATTCTGTGTGACATGTCCCACTCTCAGATGGGAATGGTGAGGCGCTGGGGAGCATGATCCAGTCACTGAGGAGCATCGCCAAGGGTAACAACACAATGGTGCAGGCATTGGGGAGCTGCCAGGGCTGGCAGAGCCAGATGATGCTGAGGCAGCCGGGGCTGCCCATCCGTCTCAAGGTGAACCCCAGAGTCTATGGGCACCGACCAGAGGAAGGGGCGCAGGGTGACAATCCGGATCCATCCCATGGAGTGGCGACGGTGGCCACCAGCTCTCTCGGTTCCACCCCTCTGATTTAAAAAAAAATCTTTATCGTCACAAGTAGGCTTACGTTAACACTGCAATGAAGTTACTGTGAAAATCCCCTAGTCGCCACATTCCAGCGCCTGTTCGGGTACACAGAGGGAGAATTCAGAATGTCCAAATTATCTAACAATCACGTCTTTCGGGATTTGTGGGAGGAAACTGGAGAACACGGCGGAAACTCACGCAGGCACAGGGAGAACGTGCAGACTCTGCACAGACGGTAATCCAAGCCGGGAATAGAACCTGGGATCCTGACACTGTGAAGCAACAGTGCTAACCACTGTGCTATGGTCTCACAGTCAGCATCCGGAACAGGGTGGCACGGCTGTGCATGTGCCGCTGACAAGTGTGCCTCCACCTCTGATGTGCATTCTGGGGGCATACCTAGACGTAGCGGTAGAGCTATGAAGGCAAAGCAGATCGAGAATCACTGAGGGCATCGGGGGGTGGGGAGGTCGGGTGGCACCATCAGGACAGTGGGGAAGTGTAAACCACCCTTGTGCACAACTAGAATGATGACTCTGTCACTTTCTTCCGTAATGTGAGCCTTTCTTCGAACCCTTGGCCTACCACTCCAAGCATCTCCCACTCTCCGTGCACATTGCGTGCAGGTGATGGGTGTGAGCGAGCACTCAGCAGACAGGTAGGGTTCAGACTATGGCATAGATTGTGGAGCATAGTGCCGAGCGCTTTGCGGGCTTTCATCACACCCCTGCCCTTGACAGTGACCCATTGACGGTGCCAACACAGCCCCCGAAACCTGGAATGATGTAACACAGACCCTGGGAGGGTGGGAGATGCGGGTGGGAGATGGGTAAGGTAGCGATGATGGAACAGGCCATGTCCTAAGTGAATCAGGTGAGTATGAGGTCCTCCTGGGCCCTTCAGGGTTACCGGACCCTTGCTGCTGCCATCTGTCCTGCAGCCTCCAACTGGTCCACCAGCCCCTGCAGGTCCGGCACCACATTGTGCTCCTCCTCCAAGGTGGCCACATGTTCTTCATCACCAACTTCCATTTCACCGCCCCGCTGGTGTGCCAGGTTGTGGAGGACACAGCAAACCACCACAAAGCAGACGATCCGAATGCATTCCTCACATCCTAAGTGTTCAAGTCAAGGCAAGCATCCAGCAGAGGGCAGTAGAGCGGTGCTGCTGATTGGCTGTTACGGGGAAAATTTAAATCCATGCCTTGCGGTCACTGCATCCAGAAAGTGTACCTGAGCAAGACACCCTAGGTGTTCAAGTCAGGGCAAGCATCCGGCAGAGGGCAGTAGAGCAGAGCTGCTGAATGGCTGTTGTGGGGAAAATTTGCATCCGTGCCTTATGGTCAATGCAACCAGAAAGTGTACCTGAGCAAGACACCCTAGGTGTTCAAGTCAAGGCAAGCATCCAGCAGAGGGCAGTAGAGCAGAGATGCTGATTGGCTGTTGCGGGGAAAATTTGCATCCATGCCTTGCGGTCACTGCATCCAGAAAGTGTACCTGAGCAAGACACCCTAGGTGTTCAAGTCAAGGCAAGCATCCAGCAGAGGGCAGTAGAGCGGAACTGCTGATTGGCTGTTGCGGGGAAAATTTGTATCCATGCCTTGAGGTCACTGCATCCAGAAAGTGTACCTGAGCAAGACACCCTAGATGTTCAAGTCAAGGCAAGCATCCAGCAGAGGGCAGTAGAGCGGAACTGCTGATTGGCTGTTGCGGGGACAATTTGCTTCCTTGCCTTGCAGTCACTGCATCCAGAAAATGTACCTGAGCAAGACACCCGAGATGTTCAAGTCAAGGCAAGCATCCAGCAGAGGGCAGTAGAGCAGAGCTGCTGATTGGCTGTTGCGGGGAAAATTTGCATCCGTGCATTGCGGTCACTGCATCCAAAAGGTGGTTTGTGGAGGAGATGTTGTCAAGTGACAGTTAAGCCTGAAACACTTCTTCAGTGTTTCACTCCCCACCTCCTCCTCTATCCAAAAAAAAAGACAATCACTGTAAGGATCCCAGCCGAGTAAAGATCAAGAGGGAGACTCGAGGGCAGGTAGAAGTCAAAAGAAGTTCAACCGTGACGTCACAGCCTGCAGGTAAGTGACTGTCTGTGACTGGGAAGTAGATTTTCTTTCCCCTGAGGTATTATCGTGCGGGGCGCAGTGGTTGCTGAGTGAGTGCATGCTGAGAAGGGGAGGAAATTTTTTTATTTTTTAATTACTGTTGGGAGTGTAAAAATGGCAGGAGATCCCAGACCCATGTTATGCTCCTCTTGCTCAATGTGGGAGTTCAGGGATGCGGCCGATGCCCCTGACTCCTTCATGTGTGGGAAGTGTGTCCAGCTGGAGCTCCTGTTAGACTGCATGACGGCTCTGGAGCTGCGGATGGACTCACTTTGGAGCATCCACGATGCTGAGGAGGTCGTAGATAGCACGTTCAGTGACTTGGTCACACCGCAGATTAGGATTGGTAAGGGAGACAGGGAATGGCACCGTGACCATGGGTGACCAAAAGGCAGAGAAATAGCGGGAAGGCAGTGCAGATGTCCCCTGCGGTCATCTCCCTCCAAAACAGGTATACCGTTTCGGATACTGTTGGGGGAGATAGCAGGGGAAGGCAGTAGTAACCAGGCTCATGGCACCGTGGTTGGCTCTGCTGCTCAGAAGGGCGGGAAAAGGCTGGCAGGGCTTAGTCATAGGGGATTCAATCATAAGGGGAGTAGACAGGTGTTTCTGTGGTCGGAAATGAGACTCCCGAATGGTATGTTGCCTACCGGGTGCACGGGTCAGGGCTGTCTCAGATCGGTTGCAGGACACACTGAAGGTGGAGGGTGAACAGCCAGTTGTCTTGGTGTATATAGGCATCAACGATATAGGTAAAAAACGGGATGAGGTCCTACAATCAGAATTTAGGGAGTTAGGAGATAAGTTAAAAAGTAGGACCTCAAAGGTAGTAATCTCAGGATTGCTACCAGTGCCATGAGACAGTCAGAGTAGAAATTCAAGAATAGTCAGAATGAATACGTGGCTTGAGAGGTGGTGCAGGAGGGAGGAGGTTCAGATTCTTGGGACATTGGAACCGGTTCTGGGGGTGGTGGGACCATTACAAATCGGATGGTCTACACTTGGGCAGGACTGGAACCAATGTTCTAGGGGGTGCTTTTGCTAACACTGTTGGGGAGGTTTTAAACTAATGTGGCAGGGGGATGGGAACCAGATTAGGAAATTAGAGGTCAGTAAAGAGGCAGCAACTAAAGCCAGTAAGGTACTAGATAATAAACTCAATGTGACTAAGGGGAAGAGTAGACAGGGAAGAGATGATAAACGCAAAGGGACAGGTGGTCTGAGGTGCATTTGTTTCAATGCGAGATGTGTAGCAGGTAAGGCAGATGAATTTAGGGCTTGGATTAGTACCTGGAAATATGATGTTATTGGTATTACTGAGACTTGGTTGAGGGAAGGGCAAGACTGGCAATTAAATATCCCAGGGTATAGATGCTTCAGGAGGGATAGCGAGGGAGGTAAAAGTGGTGGAGGAGTTGGATTACTGGTCTGAGATGATATCACAGCTATGATTAAGGAGGGCACGATGGAGGATTCGAGCACTGAGGCAATATGGGTAGAGCTAAGAAATAGGAAGGGTGCGGTAACATTGTTGGGACTTTACTACAGGCCTCCCAAAAGCGAGCGTGAAGTAGAGGTACAAATACGTAGATAGATTATAGAAAAATGTAGGAGCAATAGGGTGGTCGTGATGGGAGATTTTAACTTCCCCAACATTGAATGGGACTCATGTAGTGTTGGAGGCATAGATGGACCAGAATTTGTAAGGAGCATCCAGGAGAGGTTTTTAGAGCAGTATGTAAATAGTCCAACTCGGGAAGGGTCCAGACTGGACCTGGTATTGGGGAATGATCCCGGCCAGGTGGTTGAAGTTTCAGTCGGTTATTACTTTGGGAATAGCGATCACAATTCTGTAAGTTTTAGAATACTCATGGACAAAGGCGAGAGTGGTCCTCAAGGAAGAGTGCTAAATTGGGGAAAGGCCAAGTATAACAAAATTCGGCAAGAGCTAGGGAATGTGGATTGGGAGCAACTGTTTAAGGGTAAATCAACATTTGAAATGTGGGAGTCTTTTAAGGAAAGGTTGATTAGAGTGCAGGACAGACATGTCCCTGTGAAAATGAGGGATAGAAATGGCAAGATTAGGGAACCATGGATGACGGGTGGAATTGTGAGACTAGCTAAGATGAAAAAGGAAGCATACAGAAGATCTAGGCGACTTAAAACTGATGAAGCTTTGGAGGAATATCGGGAAAGTAGGACAAATCTCAAACGCGCAATAAAGAGGGCTAAAAGGGGTCATGAAATAGCTTTGGCTAACAGGGTTAAGGAAAATCCCAAAGCCTTTTATTCATATATAAGGAGCAAGAGGGTAACTGGAGAAAGGATTGGCCCATTCAAAGACAAAAGAGGGAATTTATGCGTGAAGCCAGATGAAATGGGTGAGATTCTTAATGATTACTTTGTATCGGTATTCACCAAGGAGAGGGACATGACGGATGTTGAGGCTAGGGATGGATGTTTAAATACTCTAGGTCAAGTCGGCATAAGGAAGGGGAAGTTTTGGGTATTCTAAAAGGCATTAAGGTGGACAAGTCCCCAGGTCAGTGACAGGCAGCATGGTTTTGTGCAGGGAAGGACATGTCTTACAAACCTAATAGAATTCTTTGAGGAAGTGACAAAGTTAATTGATGAGGGAAGGGCTGTAGATGTCATATACATGGACTTCAATAAGGCGTTTGATAAAGTTTCCCATGGCAGGTTGATGGAAAAAGTGAAGCCGTATGGGGTTCAGGGTGTAATAGCTAGATGGATAAAGAACTGGCTGGGCAACAGGAGACAGAGAGTAGTGGTGGAAGGGAGTGTCTCAAAATGGAGAAAGGTGACTAGTGGCGTTCCACAGGGATTCGTGCTCAGACCACTGTTGTTTGTGATATACATAAATGATCTGGACGAAGGTATAGGTGGTCTGATTAGCAAGTTTGCAGTTATACTAAGATTGGTGGAGTTGCAGATCGCGAAGAGGACTGTCAGAGAATTCAGCAAAATATAGATAGATTGGAGAGTTGGGCAGAGAAATGGCAGATGGAGTTCAATCCAGGCAAATGCGAGGAGATGCATTTTGGAAGATCTAATTCAAGAGCGGACTATATGGCCAATGGAAGAGTCCTGGGGAAAATTGATGTACAGAGAGATAGAACATAGAACATAGAACAATACAGCGCAGTACAGGCCCTTCGGCCCACGATGTTGCACCGAAACAAAAGCCATCTAACCTACACTATACCATTATCATCCATATGTTTATCCAATAAACTTTTAAATGCCCTCAATGTTGGCGAGTTCACTACTGTAGCAGGTAGGGCATTCCACGGCCTCACTACTCTTTGCGTAAAGAACCTACCCCTGACCTCTGTCCTATATCTATTACCCCTCAGTTTAAGGCTATGTCCCCTCGTGCTAGCCATTTCCATCCGCGGGAGAAGGCTCTCACTGTCCACCCTATCTAACCCTCTGATCATTTTGTATGCCTCTATTAAGTCTCCTCTTAACCTTCTTCTCTCTAACGAAAACAACCTCAAGTCCATCAGCCTTTCCTCATAAGATTTTCCCTCCATACCAGGCAACATCCTGGTAAATCTCCTCTGCACCCGTTCCAAAGCCTCCACGTCCTTCCTATAATGCGGTGACCAGAACTGTACGCAATACTCCAAATGCGGCCGTACCAGAGTTCTGTACAGCTGCAACATTACCTTCTGACTCCGGAACTCAATCCCTCTACCAATAAAGGCCAACACTCCATAGGCCTTCTTCACCACCCTATCAACCTGGGTGGCAACTTTCAGGGATCTATGTACATGGACACCTAGATCCCTCTGCTCATCCACACTTTCAAGAACTTTTCCATTAGCCAAATATTCCACATTCCTGTTTTTCCTTCCAAAGTGAATCACCTCACACTTCTCTACATTAAACTCCATTTGCCACCTCTCAGCCCAGCACTGCAGCTTATCGATATCCCTCTGTAACCTGCTACTTCCTTCCACACTATCGACAACACCACCGACTTTAGTATCGTCTGCAAATTTACTCACCCACCCTTCTGCGCCTTCCTCTAGGTCATTGATAAAAATGACAAACAGCAACGGCCCCAGAACAGATCCTTGTGGTACTCCACTTGTGACAGAACTCCATTCTGAACATTTCCCATCAACCACCACCCTCTGTCTTCTTTCAGCTAGCCAATTTCTGATCCACATCTCTAAATCACCCTCAATCCCCAGCCTCTGTATTTTCTGCAATAGCCTACCGTGGGGAACCTTATCAAACGCTTTGCTGAAATCCATATACACCACATCAACTGCTCTACCCTCGTCTACTTGTTCAGTCACCTTCTCAAAGAACTCGATAAGGTTTGTGAGGCATGACCTACCCTTCACAAAACCATGCTGACTATCCCTGATCATATTATTCCTATCTAGATGATTATAAATCTTGTCTCTTATAATCCCCTCCAAGACTTTACCCACTACAGACGTGAGGCTCACCGGTCTATAGTTGCCGGGGTTGTCTCTGCTCCCCTTTTTGAACAAAGGGACCACATTTGCTATCCTCCAGTCCTCTGGCACTATTCCTGTATTCAATGATGCCATAAAAATCAAAGCCAATGGTCCAGCAATCTCTTCCCTGGCCTCCCAGAGAATCCTAGGATAAATCCCATCAGGTCCCGGGGACTTATCTATTTTCAGCCTGTCCAGAATTGCCAACACCTCTTCCCTACGTACCTCAATGCCATCTAATCTATTTACCTGGAGCTCAGCATTCTCCTCCACAACATTATCTTTTTCCTGAGTGAATACTGACGAAAAATATTCATTTAGTATCTCGCCTATCTCTTCAGACTCTACACACAACTTCCCATCCCTGTCCTTGACTGGTCCTACTCTGTCCCTAGTCATTCGCTTATTCCTGACATACCTATAGAAAGCTTTTGGGTTTTCCTTGATCCTTCCTGCCAAATACTTCTCATGTCCCCTCCTTGCTCGTCTTAGCTCTCTCTTTAGATCCTTCCTCGCTACCTTGTAACTATCCATCGCCCCAACTGAAACTTCACACCTCATCTTCACGTAGGCCTCCTTCTTCCTCTTAACAAGAGATTCCACTTCTTTCGTAAACCACGGTTCCCGTGGGAGTTCAGAGATCTGGGAGTTCAGTTCCATTGTACCCTGAAGGTGGCAACGCAGGTCGATAGAGTGGTCAAGAAGACATACAGCATGCTTTCCTTCATCGGACAGGGTATTGAGTACAAGAGTCGGCAGGTTATGTTACAGTTGTATAGGACTTTGGTTAGGCCTCATTTGGAATAGTGCGTGCAGTTCTGGTTGCCACATTACCAGAAGGATGTGGATGCTTTAGAGAGGGTGCAGAGGAGGTTCACCAGGATGTTGCCTGATATGGAGGGTGCTAGCGATGAAGAAAGGTTGAGTAGATTCGGATTGTTTTCGTTGGAATGACGGAGGTTGAGGAGGGACCTGATTGAGGTCTACAAAATTATGAGAGGTATGGACAGGGTGGATAGCAACAATCTTTTTCCAAGAGTGGGGGTGTCAATTACAAGGGGTCACAATTTAAAGGTGAGAGGGGGAAAGTTTAAGGGAGATGTGCGTGGAAAGTCTTTTACGCAGAGGGGGTGGTGGGTGCCTGGAGCACTTTGCCAGCGGAGGTGGTAGAGATGGGCACGATAGCATCATTTTTTGGAATCCTTAAGGGGGAGGGGGAGCAGCCCCAAGTCGTGGTCCACATAGGTACCAAAGACATAGGTAGGAAAAGGGATAGGGATGTAAGGCAGAAATTCAGGGAGCTAGGGTGGAAACTTAGATGTTGGACAGAGTTATTATCTCTGGGTTGTTACCCGTGCCACGTGATAGCGAGACGAGGAATAGGGAGAGAGAGGAGTTGAACACGTGGCTACAGGGATGGTGCAGGAGGGAGGGTTTCAGATTTCTGGATAATTGGGGCTCATTCTGAGGTCGGTGGGACCTCTACAAACGGGGTGGTCTACACCTGGACCAGAGGAGTACCAATATCCTGGGGAGGGGGGTGGGGGGCGGAATTTGCTAATGCTCTTCGGGAGGGTTTAAACTAGTTCAGCAGGGGCTTGGGAATCTGAATTGTAGCTCCAGAATACAGGAGGTTGAGAGTAGTGAGGTCATGAGTAAGGTTTCAAAGTTGCAGGAGTGTACCGGCAGGCAGGAAAGTGGTTTAAAGTGTGTCTTCTTCAATGCCAGGAGCATCCGGAATAAGGTGGGTGAACTTGCAGCATGGGTTGGTACCTGGGACTTCGATGTTGTGGCCATTTCAGAGACATGGATAGAGCAGGGACAGGAATGGTTGTTGCAGGTGTCGGGGTTTAGATATTTCAGTAAGCTCAGGGAAGGTGGTAAAAGAGGGGGAGGGGTGGCATTGTTAGTCAAGGGCAGTATTACGGTAGCAGAAAGGACGTTTGATGAGGACTCGTGTAATGAGGTAGTATGGGCTGAGGTTAGAAACAGGAAAGGAGAGATCACCCTGTTAGGGTTTTCTATACGCCTCCGAAAAGTTCCAGAGATGTAGAGGAAAGGATTGCAAAGATGATTCTGGATAGGAGAGAAAGCAACAGGATAGTTGTTATGGGGGACTTTATCTTTCCAAATATTGACTGGAAACGCTATAGTTTGAGTACTTTAGATGGGTCCGTTTTTGTCCAATGTGTGCAGGAGGGTTTCCTGACACAGTATGTAGATAGGCCAATGAGAGGCGAGGCCATATTGGATTTGGTACTGGGTAATGAACCAGGACGGGTGTTAGATTTGGAGGTAGGTGAGCACTTTGGTGATAGTGACCACAATTCGATTACGTTTACTTAAGTGATGGAAAGGGATAGGTATATACCGCAGGGCAAGAGTTATATCTGGGGGAAAGGCAATTATGATGCGATGAGGCAAGACTTAGGATGCATCGGATGGAGAGGAAATCTGCAGGGGATGGGCACAATGGAAATGTGGAGCTTGTTCAAGGAACAGCTACTGCGCGTCCTTGATAAGTATGTACCTGTCAGGCAGGGAGGAAGTGGTCGAGCAAGGGAACCGTGGTTTACTAAAGCAGTCAAAACACTTGTCAAGAGGAAGAAGGAGGCTTATGTAAAGATGAGACATGAAGTTTCAGTTAGGGCGCTCAAAAGTTACAAGTTAGCTAGGAAGGACCTAAAGAGAGAGCTAAGAAGAGCCAGGAGGGGACATGAGAAGTCTTTGGCAGGTAGGATCAAGGATAATCCTAAAGTTTTCTATAGATATGTCAGGAATAAATGAATGACTAGGGTAAGAATAGGGCCAGTCAAGGACAATAGTGGGAAGTTGTGCTTGGGGTCCGTGGAGATAGGAGAGGTGCTAAATGAATATTTTTCGTCAGTATTCACACAGGAAAAAGACAATGTTGTCGAGGAGAATACTGAGATTCAGGCTACTAGACTAGAAGGGCTTGAGGTTCATAAGGGGGAGGTGTTAACAATTCTGGAAAGTGTGAAAATAGATAAGTCCCCTGGGCCGGATGGTATTTATCGTAGGATTCTCTGGGAAGCTATGGAGGAGATTGCTGAGCCTTTAGCTTTGATCTTTAAGTCATCTTTGTCTACAGGAATAGTGCCAGAAGACTGGAGGATAGCAAATGTTGTCCCCTTGTTCAAGAAGTGGAGTAGAGACAACCCAGGTAACTATAGACCAGCGAGCCTTACTTCTGTTGTGGGCAAAATCTTGGAAAGGTTTATAAGACATAGGATGTATAATCATCTGGAAAGGAATAATTTGATTAAAGATAGTCAACACGGTTTTGTGAAGGGTAGGTCATGCCTCACAAACCTTATTGAGTTCTTTGAGAAGGTGACCAAACAGGTGGATGAGGGTAAAGCAGTTAATGTGGTGTATATGGATTTCAGTAAAGCGTTTGATAAGGTTCCCCATGGTAGGCCACTTCAGAAAATACGGAGGCATGGGATTCAGGGTGATTTAGCAGTTTGGATCAGAAATTTGCTAGCTGGATGAAGACAATGGTGGTGGTTGATGGGAAATGTTCAGATTGGAGTCCAGTTACTAGTGGTGTACCACAAGGATCTGTTTTGGGGCCACTGCTGTTCGTCATTTTTATAAATGACCTGGAGGAGGGCGTAGAAGGATGGGTGAATAAATTTGCAGATGACACTAAAGTCGGTGGAGTTGTGGACAGTGCGGAAGGATGTTACAAGTTACAGAGGGACATAGATAAGCTGCAGCGCTGGGCTGAGAGGTGGCAAATGGAGTTTAATGCAGAAAAGTGTGAGGTGATTCATTTTGGAAGGAATAACAGGAAGACAGAGTACTGGGCTAATGGTAAGATTCCTGGCAGTGTGGATGAGCAGGAAGATCTCGGTGTCCATGTACATAGATCCCTGAAAGTTGCCACCCAGGTTGAGAGGGTTGTTAAGAAGGCGTACGGTGTGTTAGCTTTTATTGGTAGAGGGATTGAGTTTCGGAGCCATGAGGTCATATTGCAGCTGTACAAAACTCTGGTGCGGCCGCATTTGGAGTATTGCGTGCAATTCTGGTCGCCGCATTATAGGAAGGATGTGGAAGCATTGGAAAGGGTGCAGAGGAGAATTACCAGAATGTTGCCTGGTATGGAGGGAAGATCTTATGAGGAAAGGCTGAGGGACTTGAGGCTGTTTTCGTTAGAGAGAAGAAGGTTAAGAGGTGACTCAATTGAGGCATACAAGATGATCAGAGGATTGGATAGGGTGGACAGTGAGAGCCTTTTTCCTCGGATGGTGATGTCCAGCACGAGGGGACACAGCTTTAAATTGAGGGGAGATAGATATAAGACAGATGTCAGAGGTAGGTTCTTTCCTCAGAGAGTAGTCAGGGCGTGGAATGCCCTGCCTGCAACAGTAGTGGACTCGCCAACACTACAGGCATTCAAATGGTCATTGGATAGACATATGGATGATAAGGGAATAGTGTAGATGGGCTTTAGAGTGGTTTCACAGGTCGGCGCACCTGTACTGCGCTGTAATGTTCTATGTTCTATTTAAGATGCATCTGGACAGATATATGAATGGTGGAGAACAGAGGGATGTAGATCCTTGGAAAATAGAAGACAGGTTTAGATAAAGGATCTGGATCGGCGCAGGCTGGGGGGGACGAAGGGCCTGTTCCTGTACTGTAATTTTCTTTGTTCTGTGTTCTCCAGGGGGGTGTACTGGAATGCACCAGCGGAGCGTTCAAGGCATCGGAACTGCATCTTGAGGAGTCCGATGCACCGCTCAATCACAGCCCGGGTGGCCACATGGACCTCGTTATACCAAGTCTCTGCTTCGGTCTCCGGCCTCTATACCAGCGTCATTAGCCAGGTCCTCAGCGGGTACCTGCCAATTCTCCTTAGACAGCACCAACCCATGATCCCTGCCATCTATAAGGACAAAGGGCAGCAAACACATGGGAAGACCACCAACCAGAAATTCCCCTCCAAGCCACTCACCATCCTGTCTTGGAATTATATGGCCGTTCTTTCACTGTCACTGGGTCAAAATCTTGGAACTTCCTCCCTAACAGCACAGTGGGTGTACCTACACCTCAGCGATTGCAGCAGTTCAGGAAAGCAGCTCACCACCACCTTTTCAAGGGGAATTCAGGCTTGGCAATAAATATTGCCCACATCCCATGAATTAATTCTTTAAAAAATGATCTTGGCGACTAATCTGCAGACTGTAAAGCCATTAAATTCTGTCTCATCTCACTTTGCACAGTTTCCCAGCTGGAGCATTAAACCTAGAATCATCGAAGGCTCTGTTTGCTTCAGTATTGTTATGGGTCAGAGTTTAGAGAGCCCCAGAGTGTAGCATGGAGTTCAACTGACCCACAACTTTTAATAGATTGTGGTGTGGGAAGCACACGGCGTACTCTCCAGGTGTGATACAGCAGAAATGGACAAGTGGTTTTTTAAACAAAACAATGTTTAATCTATGAACTCAAGTTAACCGTTTTAAAACAAACATTGAATATCTTAACACCCATTACTTCAAAGATAACCCCAAAAGACTACAACACTAAATAATCCTTCAAACTGTTCCTTTAAACATCAAAAAGACTTTAAACCATCAAAAATAGGAGCACATTAGGTTACATTCAATATATTTATAGTCTTTGGATTGCAGAAATCAACAGACCAGCTCTGTGTTTCTTCCTGCAGCTCACAGCAAAACACACAGACACTCCCAGCTGCTCTCTCAAACTGAAACTCAAAAAGCAGAAGTGAGCTCAGCTCCCCCCACCCTCTGACATCACTTCAGTAATATGATCAGCTCCATTTCTTGAAGGTACATTGCTTAAACATCCATTTCTTAAAGGTATTCTCATATGACACCTCCCCCCAAGAAAAAAAAAATAAACCATCAACTTCAGGATGGTTTCATTTTTCACCTTTCCACCATCAATTAAGAAATGCACACAGTAAAACACTTTACCAGTTCCAAACAAACAACACACGCAAACAGGTATAATAATATAGTCCATTATTTTATTTTTTTTCTTCTTCCTCCAACCAAAATCCTTCTCGATTGACAGTCTCTTTGAACATGAAAGTCTCTGCAGGATCCATCCATTCCTCTACGCCTCGGCATTTCTCTTTAAAGTTAGATACTTCAGTTCAATCTGATCACAGAGTCCCTTGCAATTCTCCAATACAGGAGCATCGGTTACCACAGCTTTCAGGCAGTCAAATGCCTGTTGAAAGTCCGCTATCCATTGAAATTTTTGACGTTTCATCAGCAAGTCCATCAGTGGAGCAACCACGCTACAAATCCTTTGCAGAAAGGTTCGATCAAATCCACTCATGTCAAGAAATCGCATTATTTCCCTTCGTCTTGAGGGTATCGGAAACTCCTCAAGAAAAGTGATTTGGGCTTTTCCAAATTCACTTCTGGTTAGGTTTATCACCAAACCCGTCACCTGAAGTCAATTGAATAACTCCATCAGATGTTGTAAATGTTCTTTCCATGTCTGGCTGAAAATGACCAGATCGTCGATGTGTACCGCACAATTGGGTAATCCTGAAACAACTGTGTTAGTTACCCGTTGAAATGTGGCTGGGGCGTTTTTCATGCCAAATGGCATAACTTTGAATAGGTATATACCATCTGGAGTCACAAAAGCTGAAATCTCCTTCGCCCTTTCGGATAAAGGTACCTGCCAGTAACGTTAAGTAAATCCAATTTGGAAATAAAAGCGGATTGTCCCACTTTCTCAATGCAATCCTCCAAATGTGGAATAGGATAAGAGTCCGTTCTTGTAACTGCATTAAACTTTTTATAGTCCACACACAACCGTTGGGTACTGTCTGGTTTAGGTACCATCACTATGGGTGAGCTCCATTGGCTGCAACCCACTTCAATTATGCCATTTTTAAGCATACTCTCAATCTCTCTGTTAACCTGGGCCAATTTTAAAGGATTAAGTCTATATGGATGTTATTTGATAGGAACAGCATTTCCCACATCTACATTATGTGTAGCCATTTTAGTACTTCCCAATTTATCTCTACAAACTTGTCCATGTGATATCAATAACTCTTTCAGGTCAGTTCGTTTTTCCTCTGGAAGGTAACTTAACAGTTCATCTCAATTTTTAAGAACATCCTCAATTTCCAATTTAATTTGAGTCATGTCAAATTCACAGTCGTCTGGATTTGTTTTGTCACTTTGAGTTAGAATCATTAAAACCTCCTTTTTCTCTCCTTCCCTTTCAACGTACCTTTCCAGCATATTCCCATGACAAACTCGATGAGTCTTCCTTCTATCTGGTGTTTTTACCACATAATTCACCTTACTTAAATTCCTTTCAATCTGATAAGGCCCACAAAATCTAGCTTTTAAAGGCTCACCTACCGCTGGTAACAACACTAAAACTTTATCCCCACTGGTAAAACTACGAACGTTGGATTTCTTGTCCGCTACCCGTTTCATCACATTTTGTACAACTTTCAAATGTTGTCTAGCCAATTCACCTACTCTATTTAATCGTTTCCTAAAATTTGACACGTAATCCAATCATGTAATTTCTGATTTCTCACCCACCAATTTTTCCTTTATCAATTTAAGTGGTCCCCTTACCTCGACCAAAAATTAATTCAAAAGGACTAAATTTGGTTGACTCATCAGGTGCATCCCTAATTGCAAACAGTACAAATGGAATTCCTATATCCCAATTCTCTGGATAATCTTGACAATAAGCCCTTATCATTGTCTTTAATGTCTGGTGCCACCTTTCTAAAGCTCCCTGCGATTCTGGATGGTATGCAGTTGATTTAAATTGTTTTATTCCTAAGCTATCCATAACTTCTTTGAATAACTTTGAGGTAAAATTTGATCCTTGATCCGATTGTATTTCTGTGGGTAGTCCATATCTAGTAAAGAATTTAAGTAACTCCTCCACAATCTTTTTAGCTGTAATATTACGTACTGGAATGGCCTCTGGAAACGTAGTAGACACATCCATTATAGTCAAAAGATATTGATTCCCACTTTTTGTTTTAGGAAGCGGTCCTACACAATCAATTAGGACCCTTGTAAAAGGTTCCTCAAATGCTGGAATGGGTATTAAGGGCGCTCGTTTTATCACTGCTTGAGGCTTCCCTATCACTTAACATGTGTGACATGATTGATAAAATTTAACTACATCTTTATGTAGTCCAGGTCAATAAAAATGTTTCTGGATTTTAGCTTGAGTTTTCCTTATCCCCAAGTGACCTCCCACTGGTACCTCATGTGCAACTCGCAACACCTCCTTTCTATACCCTACCGGGAATACAACTTGATGAACTTCTGCCCACTTTTTATCCGCCTGCATATGTACAGGTCTCCATTTTCTCATCAAGACATCACTTTTACGGGAATAACACTCTGGTATACACTCAGATTCCTCTTCCGTATATGCTTTCTGATACATCCGTTTTATTTCTACATCTTTCTGTTGTAACTCCACCAATTTTCCTGAACTAATAATATCCGCCTCATCCTCCACCTGTTCTTTTTCTTTTTCAACCATCTGATCAAAAATCGTTTCTGATAATTGTACTTCAACTTCATCTTCACTCTTTGATTTCTCCTCTTGTCTTAACCTGTGACTTTGCGACCTTGTTACTACACAATCCGGAAAAATCCCAGAATATTCGTTCTTCAACACTTCAGTTGTCTGATTTTCCACTGGCTTATCAACAACAGTAGGCATCATGCCCACTTGCGATCCAGCTATATCATTACCCAAGATAAACCGTATTCCTGGATAAGATAGTTTCTCTATTACGCCTACTACCACTTCACCACTCTTCAATGGACTTTCCAAACTTACCTTATATAATGGAACGCTACTCCCCTCACCCTGAATTCCACATATTACCACCTTTTCTGGCAACATTGTTCCCAAACTACATAATTCCTCATCTCTTACCATTAAAGATTAACTAGCTCCCGTATCTCTTCAAATTGTGACTTTTTTTCCTGCTCCTCCTGATACAAATGAGTAAACTTTACCCACACAAGTAAATTCTTTGAAGAGATCTGGCACCTACTTATCAATCACCTCTTGATCAGGCTGTACAATCTTTTGCACCTCCTTTGCTTCCCTTGGGCTTTCTTTTACCATTCTAACAAACCCCACTATCTTATCCTGTTTTACCACATCAGCCTTCCCAGTGCTTTTCTTCAACCACCAACACTGTGACTTTACATGTCCTAGTTTATTACAGTGAAAACATTTGAAACTTTTCACTTATCTTCCACCCTCCTGGATTCTTTTTTCAATCTGATGTACACTCTCTTTATTATCTCCCATCAGATCACTGTTAAAATCTCCTCCCATACTGGTGACCCTTCCAGTACCCCACTCACAATCATATATCTCCTAGCTGGATCCCTCACCACCTTCGCACACACAAATCCCATTTTTTTACTCATTAAAATCGCCACACTCCTCGATTTCAAATCAAACCCCGAGTGAAAAACCTGCCCGACCCACCCCTTCCTTAACCTAACCTGGTCCTTCACACGGAGATGTGTCTCCTGTAAAAAGACAACCACCGCTTTCAAGCTCCTGAGGTGCGCGAACACCCGCGACCTTTTAACCGGCCCATTCAGTCCCCGGACGTTCCACGTTACCAACTTTACCAGAGGCTTGCGCCTCCAATCCCTCTACCGTCCGTCATCTTCTCCACTTAACTCCTGCCCCTTTAATTCCACTCTGTACCTAGCCAATCCCTGATGGCCCCTTTCTTCGCACTTGACAATGTCATCTCTCACCCCCCCCACCGTGTTGCAGAAACCCACCCCTGTTTTTCACTTCCCCTTCTTCCCCCCCATTTCCCCTTTCCTTCCTACCCCCGGCTACCCCTCTTGGCCCCACCACCTCACTTCCGTTCACCAGCATAACCTGCTAGCGCGACTGCCCCTGCCCAAAGGCACATCCTAATTGTCATGATATTCAAACACACACATCATGATAGACAGACCAACAGACAAATTAGCACACACAACACGACAGCCAATCACAGACAAGGACAGAGACAGTATAAGACAAGGAACACGACACCTGGTGGCCAGTCCATCTAGAGACCAGGACAAGGACAGGACCTGATTAACAACACACTCAGGGAGTCACCACGTGCAGAGTATCAAGACAAATCTGTAAATAGCAAGTTGGAATAAAACAGCGTTGTACCAATTGCAACCGTGTTGGTTCGTCTGTACCTCAGAGCACCCAACACCACATGGTACCAAGTGAGTGGATCGATAGCTGCCGGCAAACCTGCCATCCTGAGCGATGGACATCAACAATAAACCGCAGCAGTTGCAAGTCGCTGGGAACCTGGGCACCAACTGGAAGCTCTTCAAGCAGCAATTTGAACTGTACATGCGAGCCAACGAAAAACAGGGTGCCTCGGACGAAACAATGATTGCCATGCTCCTCACTACCGCAGGTCAGCACGCCATCGATGTATACAACTCCTTGGTGTTCGCGGAAGACGAGAACCAATCCAAATTTGACACGGTCCTCCTCAAGCTCGACCAGCACTTCAACGTTGAGGTAAATGAAAGCTTTGAGAGGTATATCTTTCAGCAACGCCTGCAAGGTAAGGATGAGCTCTTTCAACCCTTTCTGACACACCTCCGCATACTCGCGCAGTCCTGCGGTTACGGCAACACCTCAGAGTCCATGATCCGGGACCAGATCGTTTTTGGCGTTGCCTCCAGTGGCCTACGCCAGCAGCTTCTTAAAATTAAAGGCCTGACCTTAACATCTGCGGTGGAAGCCTGTGTCCTCCATGAAAATGCGACCAGCCGCTTTGCCCAATTTCAGGCGACCGAATCGGCACGGAGGGGGTCCCTAGCGATCGAATCGGCAAGCCAGGCTGCCCACGAGGCCGAACGCATCCAGGCAATCGAGTACATCCCTGCCCGCGGCCCGGATGAGGGCGGCCGTTTCGCGCGCTTTTCGAGGTCTCCCGCGCTTGTGCGCGCCAAAACCAACGGCAACATCGAGGGACGCACTGCGCAGGCGCGCCCGATGCAAGACCGAACTGCGCATGCGCAGTGGCGTAACGAACACCGTGACGTCATGACGTGCGGCAACTGTGGAGCTGCACATTTAAAAGGGCAATGTCCTGCAAAAAACCGACAATGCCTACACTGTGGCAAGATGGGCCACTACGCTGCCTACTGTCGAGCGGTTCAACCGATGGATCCTACACATCTCCGACAACCTCGCAGACACGTGAGGACCGTCCAGCCCACACATCAGGACATCCAACCCAACGACGCAGATGACCAAGATGCCTTCCGGGTTGCGGTCATTGATGTGAACCGCGTCAACACCATTAATCCGGCCGATGAATGGAGTGCCACCCTGACGGTCAACCGATCGCAGATCACTTTCCGCCTGGACACTGGCGCATCCGCCAACCTCATAGCGTATTCAGCATTCCATGCCATGAAGGTCAAACCACCTATCCAGCCATCCCGGTGCAAGATGGTCGACTACAACGGGAACGTTATCCCGGCCATGGGATCCTGCCAGCTCCAGGTGACACACAAAACGCACACGGCCACACTCTCGTTTGAAATAGTTGGCTCATCGAAGGATTCCTTGCAGGGCGCACAGGCATGTAAGGCTCTCCACCTTGGACAGCGAATTCTGTCTCTCTCTCCAGACGACACATCTGACTTCCCGGATGCTGAGTTCAACGCAAATCTACAATCGCTCCTCGCTCACAACCAGGAGGCATTTGAAGGCATGGGAACACTGCCATGCACATACAAAATTCGCCTCAAACCGGACGCCATCCCGGTCGTTCACGCACCTCGCAGGATTCCTGCGCCACTTAAAGACCGCCTCAAGCTGCAGCTGTAGGATCTCCAGGACCAAGGGGTCCTATCCAGGGTCACGGAGCCCACGCCATGGGTCAGCTCCATGGTGTGTGTCAAGAAGCCCTCTGGCGTGTCTCCGCATCTGTATAGACCCTAAAGACCTAAATAATATTATGCGGGAACATTATCCCATACCTAAACGGGAGGAAATCACCAGTGAAATGGCCCAAGCCAAGATATTCACCAAACTGGATGCTTCTAAAGGATTTCGGCAGATCCAACTGGACCCGTCCAGCCAAAAGCTATGCACCTTTAACAGCCCTTTCGGCAGATTCTGCTATAACCGGATGCCATTTGGCATCATCTCGGCATCCGAGGTCTTCCACAGAATCATGGAGCAGATGATGGAAGGCATCGAAAGGGTGCACGTATATGTGGACGACGTCATCATCTGGTCCACCACACCGCAGGAGCACATACATCGTCTCCCACGCGTTTTTGCCCGCATACGGGAAAATGGCCTGCGCCTCAACCGATCCAAGTGTGCTTTTGGCCAGACCGAATTGAAGTTCCTGGGGGACCACACCTCCCGGTCAGGGGTCCGTCCGGATGCAGACAAGGTGAGCGCCATCACAGCCATGCCGTGGCCGGCCGACAAGAAGGCTGTACTACGATTCCTGGGCATGGTCAACTTCCTCGGGAAATTCATTCCCAACCTTGCCTCCCACACAACGGCTCTGCGCCATCTCGTAAAAAAATCCACAGACTTCCAGTGGCAACATACACACCAGCTGGAATGGGAGAAGCTCAAACACAAACTTGCCACGGCACCAGTGTTGGCGTTCTTCGACACGTCTCGTCCCACCAGAATCTCAACTGATGCCAGCCAATCCGGCATTGGAGCAGAGCTCCTGCAGAGGGATGACACGTCGTCATGGGCCCCGGTTGCCTATGCATCACGGGCTATGACCCCCACAGAGCAGCGCTACGTGCAAATCGAAAAAGAATGCCTGGGCTTGCTAACTGGTTTAGACAAGTTCCACGATTATGTATATGGTCTTCCACGATTCACGGTCGAAACGGACCACCGCCCCCTGGTCAACATAATAAACAAGGACCTGAACGACATGACCCCTCGCCTCCAGCGCATCTTGCTTAAACTCAGGAGGTATGATTTTCAACTGATCTACACTCCAGGGAAGGACCTCAGCGTGGCGGATGCCCTATCCCGAGCAGTGAGTACACCACCAGATGCGGAGGGGTTCGTATGTCAAGTCGAGACACAAGTGGCCTTGACAGCGGCAAATCTGCCGGCTAACGACTCCAGTCTGGCCCGCATACGCAGAGAGACAGCGGCCGACCCCCTTTTACAGCGAGTGATGCGCCACATGACAGAAGGTTGGCTCAAAGGGCAGTGCCCGCAGTTCTATAATGTACGGGATGACCAAGCCACCATTGATGGGATCCTTCTGAAGCTAGACAGGATCGCCATTCCGCACAGTATGCGGCAGCTGGTTCTCAATCAAATAAACGAAGGCCACTTGGGGGTAGAGAAGTGCAGACGGAGGGCCTGAGAGGCGATGATATTGCCAACATGGTGCACAACCTGCCAAAGGTTTCAGCCGGCGCAACCTCCTGAGATGCTTCTGCCCCATGAGCTGGTGACGTCCCCCTGGGCGAAGGTGGGTGTCGACCTATTTCACGCGCTTGGCATGGACTATGTTGTCATCATTGACTACTTCTCCAATTACCCAGAAGTCATACGCCTACACGATCTGACGTTGTCTGCGGTCATCAGGGCCTGCAAGGACACCTTTGCTCGCCACGGCATTCCGATGACTGTCATGTCGTACAATGGGCCCTGTTTTGCCAGCCATGAATGGTCATCCTTTGCCGCCTCATATGGCTTCACACACGTGACGTCCAGCCCTCTGCATCCCCAGTCCAATGGAAAGGCGGAGAAGGGCGTTCACATTGCCAAGCGGCTCCTCTGCAAGGCTGCTGCTGCCGGATCGGACTTTCACCTCGCCCTGCTGGCCTATCGCTCGGCCCCGCTAGCCACGGGTCTCTCGCCAGCACAGCTGCTGATGGGTCGCACCCTCAGAACAACTGTGCCTTCCATCCTGGCACCAACAACAGACCATGCTACGGTACTGCATAAGATGCAACTGCAGCGTGATCGCCAGAAGAGTTCGTACGACACAAGGGCAACTGATCTTCCCCCCCCTGGCCCCTGGAGACAAAGTCCGCATTCATCTACCAGATGGTGGCTGGTCAGCACCTGCCGAAGTTCTCCGACGCGTGGCTCCCCGCTCATTCCTAGTACGCATGGCGGATGAATCCGTGCGTAGGCGCAATCGGCGAGCCCTTTGCCTCCTTCCACGCTCGCAACGGAACAATACACAGACACCGGGTCCTCCACTGGTTCCTGATAGTGACTTTGTGGAGCTGCCACAGACCATGTCCCTTCCATCGCCACCCGTGGCCAGGCTCGCACCTCAGCCGGTGGTTCGCGACCCACCCTTGAGGCGGTCAACCCGAATTCGTCGCACACCTACTAGACTGGACTTATGAGACTGTTCACACGTCAAAGTTTAGCAACTATTGTATTGTAACATGTTACTGTTTTATCATTCCAGGTCTCGTTTGACCGGACCACACTTCAAAGTTTTTTTCTTGTTTTGTTATGGTACAACCTCGTTAACATGACACACCCGACATCACCCCATGTATATAGTTATAACACATGTACATGCTGTAAATATCACGCACACACACTTTTAGCTGCACTCAGGACACATTCATATTTATAACCACGTAGGCACATAATCTTGTAAAAAAGGGGGGACGTCATGATATTCAAACACACATATCATGATAGACAGACCAACAGACAAATTAGCACACATAACACGACAGCCAATCACAGACAAGGACAGAGACAGTATAAGACAAGGAACACGACACCTGGTGGCCAGTCCATCTAGAGGCCAGGACAAGGACAGGACCTGATTAACAACACACTCAGGGAGTCACCACTTGCAGAGTATCAAGACAAATCTGTAAATAGCAAGTTGGAATAAAACAGCGTTGTACCAATTGCAACCGTGTTGGTTCATCTGTACCTCAGAGCACCCAACACCACACTAATGACCTTCCCCTCCCTCTCCCCCCCCCCCACTCCTCAGCTCAAAGAAGAAGGCCTCCTGCTGGCCTTACCCTCCCCCACCCAAACAAGGACTCTGAACTCCAGGTAGCCTTCTTCAAAAGCAAACAAACAGATGCTAAACACAAACAGTCCCATAAAACAGGAGGGGGGATGGGAACGTCCATCCCCACATAAACATTTCACCCCTACAACTCCTTACAATCTCAACATTGAACAGAACCCCCCCGCCCCCCCCCCCCCCTCCTCAACAAAAGGTAAAAATCCCCCAATCCAGACCATTACATAGTGCCAGCACCCCGGTTCCCAAGCATTGTCCACTCAGTTCTCCCCCAGTTTATGCTCCTTAATGATGTCTTCAGCCGCTTCTCGGGTCTCGAAATAATACTCCCGGCCTCCGAACGTCACCCATAATTTTGCCGGGTAGAGCACCCAAAACCTGATCTGCCGCTGGTACAGCACCGCCTTGGCCTTGTTGAAACCTACCCGCCGTTTTGCCAACTCGGCTCCGATGTCCTGCTAAATCCGAACGTTATTTCCCTCCCAGTCGCAGCTACACTTCTCCCTGGCCCACCGTAGAATTTTCTCTTTCTCCACAAATTTATGGAGCCTCACGGTCACCGCCCGCGGCGGCTCCCCAGCTCTAGGCTTCTGCCTCAGAGACCTATGCGCTCGGTCCACTTCAGGTGCCTTATCCAGCACCCCTTCTGCCACCAGTCCCGCCAGCATCCTCGGGACGTACTTCGTGGCACTCACACCTTCCACTCCTTCAGGCAGGCCCATTATTCGCAGGTTCTGCCTTCTCGAGGTATTCTCCTGCTCCTCAACCTTTGCCCTCAGCGTTTTACAAAGGTCTCCTAGGAGCCCCACCTCCGCCTCCAGAGCCACCACACCATCGCTGTGGTCCGAGACCACTCCTTCAATCTCCTGAATCTGTGACCCCTGCACCTCCAAACACCACTCCATCCGCTCCAAAGTACTCTCTAGGGGTGCCACAGCTTCTGCAATGGCCTTTGCATAATCCTCATGCATTTCTTTCCTCTGTTTATGGAATTCCTCCTTGATAAAAGTCATCCCTTCCTGTATCTGGGGCCTTACAGCTTGCCCCTCCCCCGCCTGCATGCTGGAAGAGACTGTCTGTGAAGCACAAGACTGTTTCAACGTTCCAGCCAAACCTCTCACTGTTTTCTGCTGGGTCCGGTGATCAGAAGACATACAATTCCAGGGGTAAACTACTCCTCTAACATTCTCATATGCCTTTTCATCAAAATTCCACCCGGATCTGGGTAAAAAGAGCCTTTTTCTGTGACTTTGAACAGGAACAGCCCTTTATGTGACCAATCACTCCATGGTCACAAACGGAAGTATCCCGACGGCGTAGTTCTATCCACGTATTGGGGTGGCGGCTGCGGACTCAGTCGGGCGGCTCGGATCCACGTGCCACCTTGAGGGGGCCTTCATTTTGGATGTCGCTCTGTGGTCTGAGTCCGCCATGTCGCACGTGGTGGCCGCTGCAGGCTGCCGCCATGCGCATGCGCGGACTCCCAACCGGACGTGTGGGGCCTGTATCCGCAGCCACAGCTGCCAGCCACCTGCTTGTAGGAGAATCGCTCTTGACTTTTTGAAGAAAAATCAAGGGTGAAACGCCAGCATTTTTACGATGGTGTGGGGACGTCACCCCATTTTTGGAGAATCCAGCCCCTGATTTTGCAACAACACTCACCCTTACGTGAAATGAAATGAAATGAAAATCGCTTATTGTCACAAGTAGGCTTCAATGAAGTTACTGTGAAAAGCCCCTAGTCGCCACATTCTAGCGCCTGTTCGGGGAGGCTGGTACAGGAATTAAACTATGTTGCTGGACTGCCTTGATCTACTTTAAAAGCCAGCAATTTAGCCCAGTGTGCTAAACCTGACTGATTCAATTGTTCTTTCCATAAAAGGGTGACCTATCAACTAATCACGTCGGCAATATACCAACCTATAACATGGAAAACAGGTGCACCAATTTCAAATGATAAAACTACAAAGAATATATGAAACCAATCCATCAAGCTACAGTGGAAAGATAATAAACATTAACCAATTCGGGAGAAAGACTGTTTAATTTGCTGTAATTCCTGCAAAGGAGATTTGATATTGCCACCTATATTCCTTACAAAATTGAGAAGCTTATTGGTGGAAATAAGATTTGGAAGATAAGAAAGACATTAAAAATGTTCACATTTAATAGGCTGTAATTAAACTTAAGGTGCCTATACATGTTCAGAAATGCCCCCAAAACAATGGTTCTTCGAAATCTGTTCCTTTTCAATCGGTTTCCAGTTCCTGTGGCTCCTTCAAGTTAACACATTGGTGCATAACAGGTAGCAGATTAAAATTCCAGAATACCCCAGTGTGACTCCACAAGATGTCTGTATCCTGCACTCAATTTTAAACAGTGTACTGATGTTTTACATTTGTAAATTCTACTTCATCCGCCTGCTCTTGTCCAATGAAGGAACAATATTGAGCACTGACTGTAGTGCAACCCAGGAAAGCCATCACCAATAGTAACGGTAATTAGAGCTTTTCTTTTGCATATAAATATTAAAACAAGGTTTAAAATGAACATTTAAATTGCATCCAAACTAATTTGCACAGAACAACGTTGTATGATTTAAAGAATAAATTTAGAGTACACAATTCTTTTTTTTTCCAATCAAGGGGAAATTTAGCGTGGCCAATCCAGCTACACTGCACAACTTTGGGTTTGTGAGGGTGAAACCCACGTAGACACAGGGAGAATATGCAAACACTACACAGACAGTGACCCGGGGCCGGGATCGAACCCAGGTCCTCGGCGCCATGAGACAACGATGCCAACCACTGAGCCACCGTACCGCCCAACAGCATTGTATGTTATCCATTTTTTAGTCAGCCAGTATGTAAGAATTATTTAGATAAATGTTTTATATGTCTAAAAAGAATGCACACTTCCTCATTATTGGGATATATCTCCCTTGTGCAACGCCAGACAGTTTAGGTATAAATTGGGAGGAAGGGAACCCTCAAGTCCACAGATCTCATGCTTAACTGGCTAAATCAGGGCAGCATGGTAGCATAGTGGTTAGCACAGTTGCTTCACAGCTCCAGGGTCCCAGGTTCGATTCCCAGCTTGGGTCAGTGTGTGTGCGGAATCTGCACGTTCACCCCGTGTCTGTGTGGGTTTCCTCCGGGTGCTCCGGTTTCCTCCCACAGTCCAAAGAAGTGCAGGTTATGTGGATTTTCCATGATAAATTACCCTTTGTATCCCAAAAAGGTTAGCTGGGGTTACAGGGATAGGGTGAAGGTGTGGGCTTAAGTAGGGTGCTCTTTCCAAGAGCCGGTGCGGACTCGATGGACCGAATGGCCTCCTTCTGCACTGTAAATTCTATGATTCTATGATCAGAGTGGCTGGCAGGATCATTTGCAATCAAGGCCAAAGGTCCTATTGACACATTTTTGCTTCCCAGCCTCTAGGCTAAAGTGCATATTGCACACACCGGAAAAGATTGTGCAAGTTGAGGGAGAGCCCCTTGTAATTCTGGCCAATGAAGTTGGTCAAGAAAGGTTTGAAGTGCAGCAGTTTCTTACCAGCGGTAATCTCGGGATCACTTCCGCAGCCACGTACTAAAGTAGGAAAGGGACAGAAGAATAAGAACAGTACATGGCTGAAGGTGTTCTACCAAGAAGAGCAATTCCAGTTTGCTAGGCATTGGCATCAGTTTGGGGAAGTGGGGTTGCTCTGGGTCAAATGGGGCTGGAATTGACTGCGCACTGGCCCAGGGTATAGTAACAATATGAAAACTAATGTGCTTTTGAATGATGTTGCCAAGGGGCAGTACATAGATGAGAAACAGAGGGGTGCTGAGGATCGATCCTGGGGCAGAGCAGACTCAATGAGCCGAATGGCCGAATTCTGCTCCTATGTCTTATGGTGTTATGGTCTAAGCCATTGCAAGATCACCTGGCTATCGTTATGAGACACAAAGTTACCTTGTTGGAGAGTGTAAAGGTAGGGAACTTGAACTCACAGCATTTTATGTTCTTTTGAGGGCTGCTGTGCTTGAGCATAAGGAATTGATGCAAAAACCTGGGCCAGATGACCGGGCGCGGAGCACCATTGAGAAGAAGTGTCCTAGACAGGGGACAATGAGAGGGGACTGGGAGATGTCCCAATGGAAGAGTCCCATGGACGAGATAGGGACAGCAAGAAGCCCCAGTTCAGATAAAAAGAAAGGTGCAGAAAGAAAACGATCCAAGCAGAAAAAGGACTGCGAGTAGTAGACTTTAAGTGAAGAAGGCTCAAGGGAGGCCCTGACAATTGAAGAGGGCTCAAGAGAATCCCTGAATATCGAAGAAGGCTGCAGAGATATGATACCCCTGTGATGAAGGCTGTTAGGGCAAATGTACCCCTTTGAGTGTTCTGCTTTGCATGGCCGAAGAACTGAGGTTGTGCTTGTGAGTTGGTGTTTGAGTGCGTACTTTCGAATCAACATGAATGGAATCCTGGGAGAAGAGACTAAAACACTGCCTGGTGGGAGCTGTTGATGCCATCCAATTTGGAGCAACTTCTGGAAAGAATTCCAGGTTAGATCGTAAGAGAGGCAGAATTTCAGCGAGATTGGTTGACTCAGTGTTACTGACATCTGGCTGGATTGGTGAGAAATCTGTCTTGGCCGCATCTGCCATTTATTGTGTAGCATAGTATTTTCAACTACATTTGGCTTGATAGTTCACATGTAACTTAACCTGAATGTCCGAAGGATATTGTAAATTGTTTTATTCTTCCAACCTTGAGTGGTAAAGCTTATTTTTGTTTCTTCAAAACCTGTGGAATCTTGTGGCATTATTTACTGAGCAATTGTGTCGAATCTCAAATTTTGTCTACTTTAAACAAACATTATTTGGCCTTAACCTGATTTTACCAAACACCTGTGGGCCTGACCAATGATCGTAACATAGAACATAGAACATACAGTGCAGAAGGAGGCCATTCGACCCATCGAGTCTGCACCGACCCACTTAGGCCCTCACATCCACCCTATCCCCATAACCCCTTCTAACCATTTTGGACAGTAAGGGCAATTTAGCATGGCCAATCCACCTACCTGCACGTCTTTGGACTGAGGGAGGAAACCGGAGCACCCGGAGGAAACCCACGCACACAGGAGAGAACGTGCAGACTCCGCACAGACAGTGAACCAAACCAGGAATCGAACCTGGGACCCTGGTGCTGTGAAGCCACATTGCTAGCCTCTGTACTACCGTGTTGTTCCAATTACATAGTAACACTATGATGAGATAGGTAAGAATTAAGCCAGGTGAGAGCCCTCCCACCCAGATAGAAAATAGTGAAGAGGTGATTGAGGAGGATGGTGTGACCAACCAGGTTAGGCCGAGAAGGACCAAAAGGCAAGTTTGGCTTTGCCACAGTCACATAGTTTAATAACCAGAAAGCCAGCAGTAGGAAGAATATAGATTTTAATTAAGGTCACATAAAGTCTGCCCAACACAGCAAACTATTTGCATTTCACCGTCCCGTTGGGACAACCAACATGCCAGTCCCTGTCCGGGCTGGCATTTATCCTCTACTCTTACAAGCTCCAGCTGGGTAGGCCTCCACCTACTAACGGGCAAGCTTGTATTCCATGAGAAACATAGGGAGATCAATCCTGCTATCCCTGTGGACCTTGTGTGGGCTATCACACATAGTATGCCACTTGTGACTTTGTGAAGAGCTGTTTCAGTTCTGCGGCAAGGGTGGAAAGCTCGGCAGAGGGAAACAAACATGGAGTTCCAGGAAAGATGGGAACAGAGTTGGGGGGCTTGGGAACTGCACGTTCAAGGGCTTTGGAGAGAACAGGGAAGATGGAGAGTGCTTCCATCGCCTCATCTTCAACTAATTGATGTAAGCTGTAATTCGATTCATATGGAGATTATAGCCTGAGATCACTGTGACAAAGAAAGGTTGAGGACTTTTAGAAAAATCCTACTAAAGCCAGTAAAAAAACAACACACTTCCATTGAAGAAGAAGTCACTAATTTATTCTCCATGGATGCCATCAACTTTCAACTTGAAGTGTGAATGCTGCGTATACTATGACACAAGGAGCTTGTAGTTCCATCAGAGATTTCACGAATATCAAGAGACAATCTGTTTGAATGCTGCATTAGACAGGTTATTAAAATGTAACTGACGTATTAAATGAGTGGCTGCAGACAGCCTTTCTGCTCATTGACTGAGTGGCTTCTAATATTAAGTGAAAGCCTGCTCATTTTATATGATAAAACATGGTAATGTGGCAGAGAAGCGTGAATAACTTTCTCCAAGGGATTTGTACAAGTCAGCTCTGACCTTTGCAGAAGGATTGCTCACTTGGTAATAATGACTCCTGGTACTGCGACTAGCATCAGAATAATAATAAAAAAAGCTCAAAATACAACAGTTTTTATTTTTCCACTAGGAGTCATTATAAGGCTTTAAAGTGTTTCAAATTGCGCAGATATTTAACTACCGTGAACTATTCTCTCTTGCTTGTTCTTCGCTGGATCCCCACAACTGAGCTCAAACTCAGGAACAGACCTGTGTTAAGGACACGCCTGGAATATAATAATCATTACTGCTCAGGCACATTGCCAGCGCAATGGAGGAAGGGATCTGACCATCCTGATACTAACTGATTTCCAACCCTGGCAATTTTTCTTCACTCCTTTAAGACATCTTACTGAGACGAGTAACTCTAGTTTCTCCCAGCTAAGGGTGGAACCTTCCCCTCTAAATATCAGCGCGATTCATGCTGGGGGAGGATGAAACATACGGCTTGTGCAAAAAAATCAGGGGTGTCATTCTCCGCCGGCGGGAGTCTCCGTTTTGCCGGCGCCCGGGGGTTTCCCGACAGCGTGGGGCTGCCCCACAATGGGAAACCCCATTGACCGGCCGGTGTAACGGAGCATCCCGCCGGCGGGTCGGGGCAGAAATGTGGCGGGGCGGGATGGAGAATTTCGCTGCAGTTTCCTGACATTGGCAGAACAGATCGGCATCTTCCTCTGCTATTGTTCATGGTGGATTGATGGTAGGATGATGGTGGGTTGTTGGTGGGTTGTTGGTGGGTTGATGGTGAGTTAATGATGGGTTGATAGTTGGTTGATGGCTGGTTGATGGTGGGTTGATGGTGGGTTGATAGTGAGTTGATGGTGGGTTAATGGTGGGTTAATGGTGGATTGATGGCAGGTTGATGGTGAGTTGATGGTGGGTTGATTTTCGGTTGATGGCAGATTGATGGTGGATTGATGGTGGGTTGGTGGTGGATTGATGGCAGGTTGATGGTGGTTGATGGTGGGTTGATGGCTGGTTGATGGCGGGTTGATGGTCGGTTGATGGCTAGTTAATGATCGGTTGATGGCTGTTTGATGGTGCGTGGCTGGTTGATGGCGGGTTGATGGCTGGTTGAGGGCAGTTTATATGGGGTTGATGGCTGGTTGATGGCGGGTTGATGGTCAGTTGATGGTGGGTTGATGGCTGGTTGATGGCGGGTTGATGGTGGGTCAATGGTGGGCTGATGGTGGGTCGATGGTGAGGTGATGTTGGGTTGATGGTTGATTGATGGTGGGTTGATGGCTGATTGATGGTGGGTTCATGACTGATTGATGGTGGGTTGATGGTGGGTTGATGGTGTGTTCATGACTGAGTGATGGTAGGTTGATGGTGGGTTGAGGGTGGGTTGATGGGGGATCGATGGCAGGTTGATGGTGGGTTGATGGCTTGCTGATGGTGGGCTTATGACAGGTTGATGGTGGGTTGATGGTGGGTTGATAGTGGGTTGATGGTGGGTTGATGGCTGGTTAATGTTGGGTTGATGGCTGGTTGATTGTGGGTTGATGGTGGATTAATGACTGGTTGATGGTGGGTTGATGACTGGTTGATGGTGGATTGATAGCGGGTTAATGGTGTTGGGTTGATGACTGGTTGATGGTGGGTTGATGGCTTGTTGATGATGGGTTCATGACTGATTGATGGTGGGTTGAGGATGGGTGATGGTGGGTTGATGACGGGTTGATGGTGGGTTGATGGTGGGTTGATCGCTGGTTGATAGTGGGTTGATGCTGGTTGATGATGGGTTCGTGACTGATTGATGGTGGGTTGATGACGGGTTGATTGTGGGTTGATGGTGGGTTGATCGTTGGTTGATAGTGGGTTGATAGCTGGTTGATGATGGGTTCATGACTGATTGATGGTGGGGTGATGGTGGGTTGAGGGTGGGTGATGGTGGGTTGATGACGGGTTGATGGTGGGTTAATGGTGGGTTGATCGCTGGTTGATAGTGGGTTGATGCTGGTTGATGATGGGTTCATGACTGATTGATGGTGGGTTGATGACGGGTTGATGGTGGGTTGATGGTGGGTTGATGCTGGTTGATGATGGGTTCATGACTGATTGATGGTGGGTTGATGACGGGTTGATTGTGAGTTGATGGTGGGTTGATCGCTGGTTGATAGTGGGTTGATGGCTGGTTGATGATGGGTTCATGACATATTGATGGTGGGGTGATGGTGGGTTGCGGGTGGGTGATGGTGGGTTGATGGCGGGTAATGGTGGGTTGATGGCAGATTGATTGCTGGTTAGTGGTGGGCTCATGACTGATTGATGGCTGGTTGATGGTCGGTTGATGGCGTGTTGATGACTGACTGATGGCGGGTTGATAGTGGGTTGATGGTGGATTGGTGGCTGGTTGATGGCTGGTTGATGGAAGGTTGATGGTGGGTAGGGCTTTAAGCTGAAGCTCAGCAGCAACTCATTTTGCATCATATGCATGCTCATTAAAATCCCAACAGACCAGAAGCACCTGCCAATGTCAAATCATCCATCCTACCTGTGGGAGTTTACAGCATTCTGTCACCTGACTGTACATTCTTGGCGTGCACCCAGTGAGGGAGAATTTCAGAACACTTACCTTATGCTCAAAGCACGATGCATGTATGGTACAAGCGAAGACATAAAGTGGGGAGGTCCAGAAGAAAAGAATGGGGAGGGGCTGGGCCAGATGAGATAGGAGGCGTGGGTGAGAAGGCGCCTTTGCAGGGAGTGGGGGGATGGGGGCAGATAAGAAGAGGGGATGTGTTGGTGGAATGAGCAGGGGAAGAATGACATGAAGGGGGATGGAGGAGGGGAAGTTGGGCCACAGCGTTTCCGAGGGAGGAGTCAGTCAAGTCAACTTTGGAATCCTGGGGGGAGAACTGAGGTGCTGGTGGTAGGAGTGAATAGTGACTGTAAAAGGGGAAGTGGGATGTGATGAGGTCAGGGTTGGTGTATGGTGAAAATAATATTCAACCAGGGGAAGTGAGGAGGTCAAGGATGGTGGCCGCCACTCCTGCATTGCTTTGATGCAGCCCGATCGGCAGCCCTGGAGCCGCAGTTTCTTGCCTTCTCCTGTGCATCTTCCTCCCGTTAGAGAAGGGCTATCTGGGTGCCTTTTCAAATGGCATCCAGATATGATGGTGAGGTGCCAGATTCCTGCCTGCACTCAATGTGAATCATGCACTTAAATTACTAATTAGGCAGAAAGCAGTGATGGCACGTAAGCCTGCACCATTCCATTGCATGAATCACTCTAACTTTCTGATCCTGCCATGGAACTTAAGAGTGGGGTGGGGTGGGGGTGGGGGTAGAGATTCTCCCTTAAGTTGGAAAGTAAGTCACTAGGTCAATATATTAAATTCCCTTCCTAATGCGACTTTGGGTGTCCCTTAGGTAGTTCACCACCACCTTCTCAAGGGCAATTAGCAGTGGGGGTGGGAGGGTTTCAGTTAGGGACCATTAACATTTTGTTTAAAGTAGGTAAAGTTTGAGATTCAGGATGCTTACGAAGTGAATAAAGCTACACCATTCCACGCGTTCCCACAAAAATAAAATTCACCATAGAAGTTCAGAAAGCTAAGAAAATGTACGATATGTAAAATATTTACAAAGGGTGGGATTCTCCAGGCTCGCTCGTGGCGTTCCAGCTAAAACTCCATTCACAGTCAGTGAATAATAAACTTGGGAGAATGATATAGGCACCTGATGATCTGGTAAAAAGCATGGGATGACTGAAGGATGCTCAGATATAATGGCTGATGTGGGAGTAAGTACCTGCAGTAAAAGAGCATGGCAAAATGAGGACATAATGGCAAAGCAAATAAAAACATTAGTCTACACAGTGAAAAAATGTCATTGGTTGCAATGCCTTTTGCCTCTGTCTGGAGTTCCCATAAAGGGGTCAGCAGACACTTCTTCATGGAACTTTACATCCTCTATGATCCATCCACACACTCTGGGGTTGGAGTGAAGATTTGAGGCAACTTAGTTGTGAGAGGAAAAAGGGGTGAGTCATGATAGTTGCCATGAAAGTGAGCATACACATGGAGAAAGTGGTTGTAGTCGAGGACCAATTGAATGTTGAGAGAGTGGAAGCCCGTCTTGTTAATGGATGGCACTGGCCTGTTGCTGGGTTGTCTGGCCCGATGTTCCCATGAGATTTCATGGGCTGGATTCTCTGATCACCGACGCCGAAATCGCGTTCAGTGACGGGGCGGAGAATCCGTTTTGACGGCGATGTTGGGAGTTTTTGTATTCTCCGCCCCCTGAAAAGCGGCGTACTCTTGGAGTTTGCTGCGCCGATTATCCACGGCCTCAAGCCATCGCCTGAAGCCCGCCCCGCGATGCTCCGCCCCCGACCGGCCGAGTTCCCGATGGCGTGGGTCACGTGTGCTCACGCCGTCCGGGAACCTCGCGTGGCGGCTGCGTACTCAGTCTGGTGCCGCCACAGTCGGGGGAGGGCCGATCTGCAGGCAGGAGGGGGGCTTCATTTGGGGCTGGGGGCACTGTGGGCGGGCAGTCCCGGGTGCGCTAGCGGCCAAAGGGGGGGCACTATTTTTGCCGTCCGGGCCCGCGGCTGAGTCTGCCATGAAGCACGGCACAGCCACTGCAGGCTGCCACCGTGCACATGCACGGCCACGGACCTGGAAATGCTCAGGGCCGTAATGGCAGGTAGAAATCCTCTACGCTGTCTTCCTGCTAGCACCCAGCAAAACGACCAATCGGTGGCCGTTTTGCGGCAGTTTTCCTAACGTAAAAGACCACCGTTTTCACGTTGGTGTGGGGACTTAGTCTCCAAAATGGAGAATCCAGCCCCATATCTGTCTTTCAATGAATGTGCACTCCGGTGCTGGCAGAGACAGCCTCATAACCAGTGAGGTGCAGTGGTGAGTAGCTATTTTTTTAAATACCTCTGCAGCTGTTCCTTGGAAATGAAGAAGTTCAGGCCACAATGACTTGACAGTAACGGGCAGGGCATGGCGACCAGCGCTGTGAGGTGCGAGGTCTTTGGCGATGAGGACACAGGTGTCGTGCACTTTGCCTGGAGAATCACAGTCTCATGCAAAACTGGTTCTTGGTCATCTCCAGGTAGTTCCATCTTCAGCAGTCAATCCTCCATTGATGGGTTTGGCCTCCGTTTCCTTTCTGTCCTTTCCCGTGTCCTCTCGATGGGTATAGTTCTGCCTATTCTATGAAGGGAATTGCCCCTCATTGCCACTGGACCTAAAAATCGGGCAATTCTGCCCGCATTGCCAGTTGGAACATTTCTTTTTGGCAGGTGGCCGCCAAATATACCTTGGCAGCATTTTGTCCCGGTCTTCTGCCCTTGCAGTGTCAGTGGGTGCTGAATGTCCACTCTTCCTGCTCCCTATGTAGCACTAAAGGCACCACCTCACCAAATCTCAAGTTCTTCTTTGCCCCACTGACTCACAGAGCTGGGGTGATGCCCTGGCAAGCCTTGACTGGCACCCACCATGTACCTACCTTTCCTCAACTATTGATAAACAGACAGCTTCTGAAACCCATGTGCCCCTTCAACAAGTTCCAATTCCTGTTCTGCCCTGCCCCTCCGACTTGGTACCTTTTCCCGATGCTGGGTTCAGCAAATTGAAATGGACAATGCCAGTGGATTGAGTGCAGCCAGCCACGGGGAGACCTTGAATATTAAACCAAAAACTCTGCAAAAGGACATCGATAAATTGAGTGAGTGGGCAACAATGTGAGGTTATGCACTTCGGTAGAGGGAAAGGAAAGGTAAAATATAATTTAAATGGAAGGAGACTAAAATGCTATTTTTTTAAGCAGGTTCTACTGTCCTCGTATAAAGAACACAGAAAGTTGGCACGCAACTACAACATGTAATGATAAAATACTGCAGGTAAAGCAAGTAATTATAATTACAATTAGCACTCCTTCTTGAAATAATGCACATGCCAATTGGTTCCAGTTGAACCAGTTAGCATATCAGCTGGTTCGCCAGCTGGACAAAGTAATCCAAATGAATTTCCAATGAGTCCGGTTAGAATTACAAGTTATTTGTATTGCTCTCTGTTGAAACCCATTGTAACCAATCAATACTTTGTCCTGTTGCCATTTATTGCAAGGGAGATGGAATATAAACGTAGGGAAGTCTTGCCACAACTGCATGTGGCTCGGCTGATTCCTGTGGTGAATGGGTTGTATTGTGAGGAAATGTTGATCATATTAGGCCACTATTCATTGGCGTTTGGAAGAATGAGAGTTAACCTTATTGAAACATATACATTTCTGATGTTTGCTAATTTCCAATCCGCCGGGACCACCCCAGAGTCTAGTGAATTTTGGTAAATTATCACTAGTGCATTTGCAATTTCCCTAGCCATCTCTTTTAGCACTCTGGGATGCATTCCATCAGGGCCAGGAGACTTGTCTAACTTTAGCCCCATTAGCTTGCCCATCACTAACTCCTTGGGACCTCGCTCCCCGCAGAAAAAGCAACGGGGCCCAACGGAGCTAGCGGGCCACCTTACAGCGCAGGCCTGCGGGGACACGGGGAAGGTCAGTGGGGCTGCCGCTGCGGGATGCCACGCAGCCCAGGGGGCCGCTGCGTGGTCGGGCACATAGGACTGCGCGTTTCTGGAGGCAACATCCATGGACCCTGCCAGGGCGCCCGTGCTTCTCTCAGTCCCAGGGTGTCCTTTTCTAAAAGTCTTTGTCGGATCTCTGAAGAGCTCATACCTGCTATGAATGCATCCCGGATTAGAAGTTCCGTGTGCTCGCTGCCCGAAACTTGCGGGCAGCCACAGTTTCTGCCCAGCACCAGTAGCGCAAGGTAGAAGTCCTCCAGCGATTCCCCGGGGCTTTGCCGTCTAGTTGCAAGCAGGTGACGTGCGTAGACCTGGTTTACAGGGTGTATATAATGTCCCTTTAACAGTTCGATCGCATCATCATAGTCCTCCGCCTCCTCGATGAGGGTGTAGATCCCAGGGCTTACCCTTGAGTGCAGGAGATGCAGTTTCTGTTCTCCTGAGGGTGTGCCTCCGGCCGTCTCGAGGTAGCCTTTAAAGGACGCCAGCCAGTGCTTAAAAATTGCAGCCGAGTTCTCCGCGTGGGGGCTGAGTTGTAGACAATCTGGCTTGATTCGGAGATCCATTCTTTCAGTTCAAGAGTAGTCTATTAAATTGATGCACGATTAATTAGACTCGAAGATGAGGTTGTATCATAACTGAAGGCTTTAATAGACTAGATCTGTTCCCCAGCAGCTTCGGTACAGAATGAGGGCTGCTAGGACGGCACTTGTTCTTATACCCCGCCTGTCAGGGCGGAACCACATACCAAACAGCCAATGATAAGCTGCTAGGCTTACCCAATGGTCTACAGCCTCTCGGGTACGCAATACCTGATACTACCACAGTCAGAACAGCCATGATCTTGTTAAATGGAAGAGCAGGCTCAAGGAGCCACATGGCCTACCCATGCTCCTATTTGCTATGTTTTGGTGTTCAGAAGAAATGAAAGGTTTCCAATCAACAGGAATGATTTAAAAGTGCATTTTCCCAACGTTGCACGGATGTATGAATGCAGGAGAATCATGTGATAGTTTTCTTGAAAGAAAAGTTAGCAACTGAGGGTGATGATATGAATCTATCCAAAACATATTGATTCAGAAATCATGCAACCATTGCCTTTTCGAAGGGTTTTTGACCTATCTGATAAAGAGCTCATTCTAATCACATGTACAGTGAGACAGCATGCTATTTAATTCACACCGTGACCCAAGTTCACCTTAGACTTGGGTGTACAGGTAACTTGAACAGCGAAGTCATCATATCATGTAACAGTCAGTGCGAAATGCACTGTAAATAAATGCACTGGTATCGGAATTACCACGAGTGAGGAAGCAAGGGTTGAATTGAACCCCTTGTAACTCTGCAAAAAATTCATTACTGCAAAATCCACCTCCTAAACTGAAGCAACCCAAATCCTCCTGCACTACCTGAATTGACACTTGTGCCTGGCCTTTTCCTGAGAATGTTTCCAATCTCAGTCATACCTGGCAGATCAGCAAAATCTTTGAAGAAATTGCAAAAAATGGCTTAAAATGTCCATGAACACAGTTCACTCAGGGGTTCTGCTGATCCTCCACTGAAGTTACAGTGTGTCAGGAGACACCCTGCAGAAATTGTCCTCCGTAAAGATGTTGAAGTCCAATATTCCTTTCATCTGTGCTCAAGTGATTCAGTCTGAAGAATGACAAATCCCCAGAATGTTCAATTTTGGATGGACCTATTCTTTTTACTGTGCCACACAGTGTGAATGTGACAACACAGCATGAGCTTTCCACCACTGTTGTTGCCCTGCATTTATAGCAGGCAGTTGCTATTCATGAGCTGGCTGGGGTTCGTTATGTGTCCTGATACAGGCCATGACTGGGTTATGTTGCAACACCCTGTGCGAGTGCGCGGTTAATTCCAGCCCCACGTGACCGGGAGTCTCAACACAGGCAAAATTGATTGACTACAGTCACCAGGTTTTTAAACACCTAAACACAAGTAACCTTTTATCATTAAAAGTAATTATAACTAAATAGGCAAAAAAAAATACAACTGGCTATTTGCGATCTGATTTGCAACTCCCCCTTTCTTACTCTCCCCACTCCCTGCACACACACACACACACACACAGACAAACAACACAGAGGAAAAAGGGTGGTTGGGAGGCAAAGAAAATAATATGAAATAAATGGTTAAGGTTCTTTGATTCAGGTGGATGTCTTCCAGGTAGTTTCTTTTTCAAGGATGTGCCTCCAGTTGGGTAATTTATTTTCCGTCTGCTTGTAATGATCTTCACTGCACACTAATGGAGGCCGCAGGCAAGCGGCAGCAGAGACGAATAAAATACAGTTCCTGTCCCTTGAGGGCCTAGAGGCTCCTGGCAGGTTGTGTCCGAAAAAAATAACCTGGCAGGAACCAATAGCGGACTGTTGTCAGGTAGAATACTGTCCCTGGCCAACCCACTGGTTGTCAGTTAGCCAATCAAACTGACTTCCTCCAAAGCTGGTTCGAAGATTGACCCGGTGTTGACTAATCTGGTTTCCCCTCTCCAAAATACAAAACCTACGACCACATTTTCCTGGCAAACGATCGTCTGCTCAAAGACAAATTCTGATTATCGGTCCATGGAATAAAAATAATAAAATGTAAAAAGGGAGCAAAGGAAATTAACAGGAATGATGCTTACAGTTAGCATGGATCATTTTCCAAGTGTGCTTAGCAGCAGGTCCACACTCTGCCCAACCCCTTGCGGACCCCACCCCACCCATTCCAACTCTGCTAATGTCCAACCTCCCTCATCCAAATTCTCGTGATCCCAAGCTTGCAGCCCCATAAGACCATAATGCGTAGGAGCAGAAATAGGTCATTCAGCCCAACAAAACTGTGCCGCCATTCAAAAAGATCACGACTGATCTGATACGATAATCCTCAATTTTTTCGCCTGATCCCATACACCTTGATTCCCTTACTGGTTAAATATCTGTCCATTTCAGCCTTGAGTATATTGAATGACCCAACCTCCATTGCCCTTTACGGCAGGAAATTCCACAGATTCACTACCCTCTGAGAGAATGAAATTACTCGTAATCTCTGCCTTAAATGGACGACCCCTTACTCTGAGATTATGCCTTCTAATCCTCGACTCGCCCACAAAGGAAAACCCCTCTCAACATCTACCCTGTCAATCCCTCTGAGAATCCTACATGTTAAATGAGGTGGCCTCTCATTCTTCTAAACTCCAATGATTACAGGCCCAATGTACTTAACCTCTCCTCATAAGAAAATCCCTCCATACTGTTACAGATGTCTGGTCAGCTCTCAACAGTGGCTAAGATACTACACTATAACCATAATGTTTTTAAGTATTAAGGCAGTGCAGAAAGATCGATTAATTCGAGGAGTGATAACGTAAGAAATAGGGCTTGGTTATTTTATAAACAAACTTTATTAAAACAAAAGACAAGCAATATTTAAACTTTTAAACTTCAACCGTAACAATAAAAGATTACATGTAGTTTCTTAACCCTAACACACAAGTTCCCATTAAACAGCACTTCAAAGGAACATACAGCTCTCATTCCACTTACACAATCAGGCAAATGTGATATTTGCATTTACAAAGCATTTTTTTCTGCTGTTGGTGAAGTTCCTTCAGAACACTTTTCGAAAGCCTGTCTCTGGAACAGCTTTCCATGACTCTTGCTGTGGCTTTTCAAATCCTTCTCATCACCTGTTCAAACACAATTATTTCTCTCTCTATAGCCCTTTAAACAAATGATCCCTCCTGGGGTATCCAAACTTGAACCCATTATTGTTATTTTGACTGATTTTCCATTCCCATTTATACAAAAGAATAGAGCCATGCTATTGATATGCTACTAATCTCCCATTTGCAGACAAAAAAGGCCATCAGACTCTGTAATGGGCTAATGGTTGGTCAAACAAGAGTGTCCCAAATGACAATGGATCTTGAGTGAATCACCTTGGCTGAACAGGGCAATCCTGTGCATTCCCACTGACAAGTTTAAGTCTGAATAGGACAATGTAACTCAGGCCAGGTGTGGGCATATCCCTCTGACTCCATTCCAGCAGTTTTTTCTTCGTCTCTTTAATCCGTAATATGCCTGCTCCATCTACGATCCCATTTCTGGACCCAATTTCCCAATATCTCCCTGTCGTAACAATACCCTCGTGTCAACCTATTAAAACGTCTCTGGACTGCCTCCAATGCCATTATATCTTTCCTTAGATAGAGGACCATCATCCCAGTATCCCCAGATCCCTCGCCCTATAGCCCACACACCCACACACAAATATACATGAAATATCAGGAGTGCAATCACCAAGATTGTCGATTGAATCAAATAAACAGAAAATGCCAGGCAATATACATTGACAGTATTGCATACTTCTCACTCGTCCAGGTTCAACGACTAACCCTATTGCAGGTCATTAGCAATCAAATGGATGTCTATCAATTATATTCTGGCTTTTTAACACAGTACCAGAATAAGGAAAAAGTGTTGCATCAGACCAAGTTGTACAGGCTGAACTATTCGCCACTTATATTTGCTTACATGTTAATTCATTCACACAAGCTAAATGATTCAGCACAATGTTTGAAAGCAACAAAACTAAAATCCAGTGCATTCAGGATAAAGTACAGTTTTAAAACGATGTGGTTCATTTCGAGCCAAATAAGGCTTTCGGATTCACAAGCGGTTTGGCTCTTGGTAATGCTATCGAGCTGCAATGTTGTTGGTGGACAATACAAATCCTAGTTTATCCCGCAGCATCGATTTCCTGTCAGAACTTAAAATCATGTGAGAATTCCCCAGTGCGCAGCCAGTCCAAATCCCTCTGAAGTCAAAAATATCAATTGGCCGTAACTAGAGACACAATAGTTGGAATTATTAAACAGAGAGCTGATCAGCAGGTGCCTATTCGGCATCTCAAATCTGTTAATTCCTTGATCATATACAAATTAATTAGCACCAGTGTCTTGGCAAGCTTCCAGATTAATTATACTGATTCTGTCCCACTGACAAAAACACTTTCTGACCTTTGTTTGTGTTGCCAGATAGTTCCTATTTAAAAATAAATAAATTTTAATTTATAAATTTAGAGTACCCAATTCATTTTTTCCAATTAAGGGATAATTTAGCGTGACCAATCCACCTACCCTGTACATCTTTGGGTTGTGGGGGCAAAACCCACGTAAACACGGGGAGAATGTGCAAACTCCACCGGACAGTGACCCAGAGCCGGGATCGAACCTGTGACCTCGACGCCGTGAGGCAGCAGGGCTAATCCACTGCGCCACCGTGCTGCCCTGAGAGTTCCTATTTTAACTCTAGCTGTTAAACAAAATTAAATACAATTCAGAAATCTCCCCTTTTATCAGAACATAATACATGGATAATATCGGAGGGCAGGAGTTGTGGGCAATTGAATTCAGGGCCTTTCACCTTCAGACCCTGCAGCAATAAACACCTCTACATCGAGCCCCCTCTTAGATGGTGTGCCCTGGACCTCCAGGTTCATGGCCCGAACTATGATGTGGAACTCATTTTCATAGACCGGAGGGGTCTTTGTAGGCATTGTCTATCTTTTGCAGGCATTGCCTATCTTTTGTCAGAACCTACACAAGTATGGAACATGGTCGACTCGCACTGCAGCTCTACACGCCCCCCCACCATCTCGAGTAGCACTATCATCAGGGAACCGCTGCTCAGGAATCCACACCTCAACCAGTACCTTTGCAGGTGGCTGGCGGAGGGAAGTCTGGGACTGCCGGGTGTCCAGGACCGGAGATGTGCTGTGAGGTGGAAGAGTGGGCTGGATGATATCCCCTGAGTTTGCGCATCGCGTGGCAGTGGTTGTCCAGCTCGCTGCCATTGTCATCCGTGACCTCAGAATGGTCATGCTCATAGGGCAGCACGGTGGTGCGGTGGTTAGCATTGCAGCCTCATGGCACCAAGGTCCCAGGTTCGATCCCGGCTCAAGGTCACTGTCCGTGTGGAGTTTGCACATTCTCCCCGTGTTTACGTGAGTTCCGCCCCCACAACCCAAAGATGCACAGGGTAGGTGGATTGGCCATGCTAAATTGTCCCTTAATTGGAAAAAATGAAATGGGTACTCTAAATTTATTTATAAAAAAATAACAGTCGTGCTCGGACCTGATGGCACTCGGTGGTCTCGAGGCAGCACAGGTGTACTGTGAACTCCCATCTGAGCGCACCCTTGTTCGGACAGAGTTTCACATTGGTTTCAAGCTCCAAACCCCCTCGGAAGCCGGAACCACACAGCCCGTGACGCCTTGCGGAAAGGCTCTCCCTGCCCTTCCGCACTACGTGCAGGGATTTCCGGCACGGGCTGCCGCTGCACACCCTTCAATTCCCTACCCTCACCCACCGCCCAGACATGCCTTAGCACGCCTAGTTGTCATCTAGCGGCAGAGGACCCCAGTGGAGATCCCTTGACTGAGAAGATCCCCCCCTTAACATTGGAGAGCTGGGGTGGAAGGTGTTGCATGCACAGTCCCAGAAAACCTAAGTTTGCATTGGTTCACAGACTCCCAAGATGCCTACCCATTCTTGCAGCCTTGTGGAGTCCGCGGGCTACGCGTCTTTCGGTTGTTGTAGACTTCACCTCCTTTTTTATTTATTTAAAAAACATTTTGTTACAGTTTTGTCTGCACTTCAGCCCAATGCTCATGATCTATGGGCACCTGTTGCGAAGAGGTAAAGGAAGAGGACCTCCTCAAGAACCTGCTCCTGGACCTGGCCAAACCTGTCATCAACAGGCGCAGTGAACAGGCGTTCGAGGGTATCATCCGATCCGACTGTCTGCTCCTCCACCTCGGCTGCATTTGCAGCCGGGTGTCCCTGGAGAGGGAGCATGCAGTGTCCACCGGCATCATCAAGGCATTCCATGCCAGGTAGCTACTGCAGGGCCTAGGTGCCTTATTAACCCCTTAATCACATTTTAGTTTGATGTTTTAAGTTTCCTTTGTGATTTATTTTGTTCATGGAAGTCTCCCTTTAAGAGGCTGCCCCTTTTATTTTGTCCCTCAAAATAGTGGACCTAAATTCAGTACAAAATTGTTTCTCCCAGCTTGACTCCATTGCTGTCGATGCCAGAGGAAGCTAGCCAAAAGGAATGAGATGAACAGTATGGGGCATGGAACTCTCTTTCTTTCAGTGAGAAGAAAGGTACAGTTTAGAATGGGTTTACCTCAACAATAATTCCCAGTCTGATGTGTGACCCATAAATATGATCTCATGTCCATTAATCTCATTGCAATGCAACATATTTACTTCAGCACAATGATTTTTTAATGTGTCAACAGCAGAGCGATGCACGAGTGTCAATATTGTAGCAATATCAAGGTTAGTAACATCAAAAGCGTTTTTTTCCTTTATTCTTTCATGGCTTGTGGGCGTTGCTGGCTGGGCCAGTATTTGTTGCTCATCCCTAATTGCCATTCAACTGAGTGGCTTGGTCAAACATTTCACAGAGCAGTTAAGATTCAATCAGACTGCTGTGGGCCTGGAGTCACATGTAGGCCAGACCAGGTAAGGACAGTAGATTTCCTTCCCAAAAGGGACTTTTTGAGCCTGATGGCCTTTTACGAGAATTGATGATATAATTACTGAGCCTAGCTCTATATTCCAGCTTTATTAACTGAATTCCAAATGGTGCTGGGATTTGAACCCACGTCCTCCTGGGTCTCGGGATTATCAATCCAGCAACATTACCACTACCCCACCGTCTCCAGAGTGCTCCTGTGAGCACTGGGGAGATGAAAAGTGGGAGAATATACTTTAGAAAGGAAAAAGAGACTGAATCGTTTTTCAGGGGGGCTTATTGCCCTCTCTCCGCTTCCCCGGATCCCGGTAGAAAGATCGGTCGGCAGCTCATTGACTTTAAAACGGCCTGACCCACAGCGATAATATGCTGGGGCTGGCCTGAATAAGTAAGAGTGGAAATCCAGCCCCTCAGGGAAATAATGTCCCGGCCTCAAGAGCTACCAGCCAAACTGATTGTCCAGCTGCCTACAAGTCCCAAAAGTGCCAGAAAGCAGGAGTAGCCACTGTTGGGACTACAAGGAAGTCAAAGGAAGAAGACAACATGGGTACTTGATTGAGCTAAGTCCAGTGATTTTGAACAGGGAAGTATTGTGGCCTCGAATGAGGGGGCGGACTGGGTGGCCTTTAAAGGCCGGGGGTGATCTACAATGGCAGTGGAATCATCTCGGGGGTGGGGAGCTTCCCCAGTTGGGCACAGGAGACTCCACCAAAGCAGGTACTCCTCATCTTTCCGATTTTTTACCCCAATTAGGTAAAATGGCAGCTGGCCATTTTTCTTCCAGCTTCCCCTGTCCGCCATACTATGGTGGCCTCAGGGCTGGCTGTCGTTTTAATCCGACCACCTCCCCGTAATATGGGGGCAGGGAGTCAGATCAGTGATGGGCAGGGAGGCAGTGGGCTAGCCATCCATTTTATTTGACGTGATCCCCACCTTCAAATAGACCAACAGGGGAGGCTATAAAATTCCCCCATTATCAGTGGTGCGCCAGCCATTACTTTCATTTTGGTTACTCAGCTAGATTAAGAAAAGACAAGAGACTATTGCATAAGCAGTCGGAGTTGGAGTTACTAAAGGAAAACTATGTGCACCAATGGAGAAATCCCTTCCATCAAGTGAGGTTGTACCAGCAATATTACCTCACAAATTTCATAGAATTTGCACTCTTGCACACAAAAGACTGGGAAATGTAAGGTTACTTTGTGACACTAATAAAGATTATTATTATTATTACATTTTACCGTCAAGCACTGACCTCTGTCTGGGAAGGCATTTGTTCAGTTAACAAGCAGCAGAGGGGATGAAGAAACATTTGATGTTCCTGACCTGGTGTCAGCCATGCAGAATACTTCGATCCCCTGATACATGGGGATGACATTTAATTTCCCACATCAAGATGAATAAATACTGAAAGTGTGCCACAGCACATATTTACAATTGCTTTGCAGACAGAGTTTAACTCATGGATTCAAGTTGTTTTTATATTTGTCATTTGTGATAATAAAATCGTAGAAGTTCTGTCAAAGGCAGGACCAGGCCGTCTGCAGCCTTGGTGTCGCATTTGAGCTTCGGACTTGATGGGCATGATTCAGCGACCCCATTGCACCCGGCGCAGATCCTGGTGGGATTTGACATGGTGGATGCTGAGAGGATGTTTCCCCCCACCTGTTGGGAGAGATTAGAACAAGTGGACGCAGTTTAAAAAAGATTAGTCTCCCATTTAAGACGGAGATGAAAAGAAATATTTTTCCTGCGGTTTCTGAATCTTTGGAATTCTCTTCCTCAGAGAGGGGCAGAGGTAGGGTCATTGAATAGTTTTAAGGCAGAGGTAGATAGATTCTTGACTAAGAAGGGAGTCAAAGGTTACAGACAGTAGGTGGAATGTGGACTTGAGGCCACAATCAGATCAGCCATGATTTCATTGAATTGGGAAGCAGGTACGATGGGTTGAATGGCCTAGTCATGCTGCAGGTTGGTTTGCTAAAATGCCACCATCCGACCGTGCACCAAGTCCCATTCACCCATCGCCCCTGTGGTCCCTGACCAATAATGAGCAACTCCACGATTTTAAAATTTTCATCCTTGCTTTCTAACCCCTTCCTGAGCTTGTCCATCCCTATCACTGTGACCCCCTACATCTCCACAGTTTCCAACTTATCTGCATTCTTGCTCACTTGAGTATTCCCAACTTAATCACTCCACGATTGGCAGCTTCACTTTCAATTCCTAATCTCTGGAATTTCTTCCTGAACCTCTCTACCTCACCATCTCGCTTTTTTTCCTTGGAAGACGGGTCTTTAAAAAATCTCTTTGATCAGGGTTTTGGTCATTTGTCTAATGTTTCCTAAAGTGGGCTTGATGCCAAATTTTGTTTGATGATACTTGTGTAACGTGCCGTGGGACGTTTACTACAGTTATATAGCGCCTTTAATGTAAGTTGTTGAACGATTTTGAAACGTCTTTTAGAAAGCATGTCAAATTAGTTTTTCAGCTGTAGTTAGCTTTTTACCTCTTGCTTTGATTTTATTCAATGTTTTTGCTTACTTGAAAGAACATGGGCCAGATGTCATGGCCCCGTTTTCCGCGGTCGTGAACCCCGTCATTGCCGCTAATTCTCGAAAGAGAGCCAGAACAGGGGGCTGGATTCTCCGTTTCAGGGGCTATGTCCCCATGCCGTCGTGAAAACTGTGGTCTTTTACGCCAGAAGAAGTGGCGTCAAAAGGCCACAGATTCACAGCCCTGCAGGGGGCTAGCAGGCAGCTGTCATAGAGCTCGCAGTTCCAGCTGCCAATAAGGACCCCGGCACATCTGGGTCAGAGCCTCCAGCGGCCGCGGCGTGTTCCATGGTGGACTCAGACTGTGGAGCTGGACCGCAGAAATAGTGCCCCCGAACGGCCGCGCCCCCGACCCAGACCGCCCGCACAATAAAGGCCCCCCCTCCCACCCCCGCCATGGCGGCCACAGACTGAGTCCGCAGTCGCCTCGCTCGTATCCCGAACAGTAGGACCAGATTAGAAATACGCGTCAGGACTTCGGCCGGTCAGGGGCGGAGAATATCTGGGCGGGCCTCAGGCAATGGCCCTAGCTGGTGGATATGCGACGCGGCATACTCCCTGAGTACGCCGCTTTTCGAGGGCTGGGGGCACATGAAGGGGGCAGTGCCAAGTAGGTACATGAAGGGACAGTTACAATGGGGCATTGACGGGGGTGGGGGGGAGGGGGTTAACCCTCCTCCATTGGGTGGGGGAGGGTAGAACCAGGATGCCTGCCGGGGTGAGGAGATAGCTATGGTGAGTGCAAGGGAGGGGGAGAGGGGATAGTCGTGCCGACTGCAATGGGGAGGGGGAGAAAGGACAGCCCCAATGACTGTGAGGGGGGTGGCCAAGTGGTGGGGTTGTGGTGGGGGGAGGAGGTGTACACCGATGCTTGATGAGAGGAGGGGAGGGGAGATGGGTCCCGATCTCCATTGGGAGGAGGGAATGGCCTTAAATGGAACCTTGAGAACTTCCGGCTTTGCTGCCATGTTTTTTGTCCCGTACCCCGAGCTGACTGCGATCTTCGCCTGCACTTTGTAATTGCGCAGAGTGCCATTTAATCAGGCGCGAAAAAGCATCTGTGGAGCCAGTGAGTTTAACACAGCTTTTCTCGCCTGATCTAACACTGTGCAATTTGGGGGAAATTCCGGGCCATATTTCAGAAAATAAGCACTTCAGTCTTGCATGTTGCTCTCGTGGTCCTGTGCTTCACTGCACATTAATATCTATTACAAGGGTTCACAGCTGAGCCCAGTAACTAAACTCCAATGTATAAATATAAAAATTTGATTATTAATTGGTACACATGAAATGATTATACATTGTGTTAGCCAAAAATATGTTGAGCAAAAGTAAATCACTAGTCATAGAAACTAAATCTACTTAAGGGCTGAGGTTGATTTAAAACCAGCCATTTAAAACCATTTTACAACGCTTAAGCCACTTTAATTGCAGAAGTTAATTCACAATTAATCGTCTGGTGTCATATTCTAACATTAGTCTCTAAAATATTAGGGGATAATATGAATTTTTAAAAAACGATTTGGAAACCTTAAATAATAGAAGCAAAAAATACAGCAAGGTACAAGTGGTCAATCATCATTTGAATGAGGGATACAAGTTAACATGGGACCTTTCTTTACTATTTTATGTCTAGATTTGTGGTCCACTACCAGAAAAATTTGCAGTCTCCAACTTAGGTTTTAACATAGAACATAGAACATACAGTGCAGAAGGAGGCCATTCGGCCCATCAAATCTGCACTGACCCACTTGAGCCCTCACTTCCACCCTATCCTCCTAACCCAATAACCCCTCCTAACCTTTATGGTCACTAAGGGCAATTTATCATAGCCAATTCACCTAACCTGCACGTCTTTGGACTGGGAGGAAATCGGAGCACCCGGAGGAAACCCACGCAGACACGGGGAGAACGTGCAGACTCCGCACAGACAGTGACCCAGTGGGCAATTGAACCTGGGACCCTGACGCTGTAAAGCCACAATGCTATCCACTTGTGCTACCGTGCTGCCCACCTTAAACAAGAGTACTGTCTGAATAAAATGTCCTAATTATCGAAGTAGGTTGGGTGGCTGAGTTCAAATGTCGTGGCTCAGTTCTTTTTTAAAAAATAATTTTTATTAAAGGTTTTCATAAAATATCAATCACAAAATGAGAAAGAAAAAAGAATCCAACAGGGGTAAGTACAAAACACAATCTAAAAAAGCAACCCCCCAAACCCCTCCCCCCCCGTACCTAAATAATAAATTAACATTAACACCCCGACTTAACACAACAGGTGTATGCACCCCCTCAGACCCTTCCAGTGTAAATAACATAAACAAAAATAAAGTAACCCCCCCCCCCCACCCTCCGAGTTGCTGCTGCCATTGACCAATGTCTAGCGTTCTGCCAGAAAGTCTAAGAACGGTTGCCACCGCCTAAAGAACCCTTGTACCGACCCTCTCAAGGCGAATTTCACCCTCTCCAATTTAATGAACCCCACCATATCACTGATCCAGGATTCCACACTTGGGGGCCTCGTATCTTTCCACTGAAGGAGAATCCTCCGCCGGGCTACCAGGGACGCAAAGGCCAGAATTCCAGCCTCTTTCGCCTCCTGCACTCCCGGCTCCTCTGCCACCACAAATATTGCGAACCCCCAGCCCGGTCTGACCCTGGATCCTACCACCCTCGACACCGTCCTCGCTACGCCCTTCCAAAATTCCTCCAGCGCTGGGCATGCCCAGAACATATGGGTGTGATTTGCTGGGCTCCCTGAGCACCTAACACACCTGTCCTCACCCCCAAAGAACCTGCTCATCCTTGTCTGCCCTGTGCAGCACCTTAAACTGTATGAGGCTGAGCCTCGCGCATGAAGAGGAAGAGTTCACCCTCCCTAGGGCATCTGCCCACGTCCCCTCTTCGATCTCCTCTCCCAACTCCTCCTCCCACTTACCTTTCAACTCCACCACCGAGGCCTCCTCCTCCTCCTGCATCACCTGGTAAGTTTCCGAGATCTTCCCCAATCCCACCCACCCCCCCAAGAGCACCCTGTCCTGTACTGTGTGTGGCAGTAGCCATGGGAATTCCACCACCTGCCGTCTGGCAAACGCCCTTACCTGTAAGTACCTGAAGGTGTTACCCGGGGGGAGCCCGTACTTCTCCTCCAGCTCACCCAAGCTAGCGAACTTCCCGTCCACAAACAGGCCCCCTAACTTTTGTATGCCTGCCCTGTGCCACCCCGAAAACCCTCCACCTGTTCTTCCTGGGGCGAACCGGTGGTTCCCCCGTAATGGGGTCCATGCCGAGGCCCTAACTTCCCCCCTATGCCGCCTCCACTGCCCCCAAAATTTGAGGGCCGCCACCACCACCGGGCTCGTGGTATACCTCCTTGGAGGGAGCGGCAGCGGCGCCGTTGCCAGCGCCCCCAGACTCGTACCCACACAGGACGCCGTCTCCAGCCTCTTCCATGCAGCCCCCTCGCCCTCCATTACCCACTTGCGCACCATTGTCGCATTGGCGGCCCAGTAGTACCCACAGAGGTTGGGCAGCGCCAGCCCCCTCCTATCTCTACTCCGCTCCAGGAACACCCTTCTCACCCTCGGAGTCCCTCGCGCCCACACAAACCCCATTATACTCCTGTTAACCCGCCTGAAAAAAGCCTTCGGGATAAACACAGGGAGGCACTGGAACAGGAACAAAAACCTTGGGAGCACCGTCATTTTGATTGACTGCACCCTACCCGCCAGGGACAGCGGCAACGCGTCCCACCTCTTGAACTCCTCCTCCATTTGCTTCACCAGCCTTGTAAAGTTAGTTGTGGCTCAGTTCTGGTCCACTTCCATTCCCCTACCGATGATAATGGAGTCTGTCGGAAAAGGGGGCAAGACTTTCGCTTCCGGGTCCAGTGCGCCATTTATAAAGGGGAAAATGCGGGCTGTTATTTCAGAGTACAGACTTTGACTTTCACCGAGGTTACTTGATTTTTTTAAAAAGTTGCACCGGACATCTACTGAAAATAATAATAATCTTTATTGTCACGAGTAGGCTTACATTAACACTGCAATGAAGTTACTGTGAAAAGTCCTGAGTCGCCACATTCCGGCACCTGTTCGGGTACACAGCGAGAGAATTCAGAATGTCCAAATTACCTAATAGCTCGTATTTCAAGACAAGTGGGGGGAAACTGGAGCACCCGGAGGAAACCCCTGCAGACACAGGGAGGGCATGCAGACTCCACACCGACTGTGACCTAAGCTGGGAATCGAACCTGGGACCCTGACGCTGTGAAGCAACAGCGCTAACTTAACCAGAGATGAAAATATTGGCCATTGTGCTTCTTGACAAAGTGAGTCAATAATCTAGCAGATACTAGAGAAGCATAAATGGGAGTATTTTCTTTCTAAATACAGAAACAGAATGAAAATGAGAATACACTTGCTTGTCTCATCCTTCTGTTTGGACAATAATGATTCATTCCGATAGCTGTTCTCCTGTGATTGCGCAAAAACCATAATGTAGCTGGTCAGTGAGAGCTCCACACTGATACTCGTGAAGCTCTGCTGTATACCAGTCACATCTTGGATCTATACTTTCCCTGGGTTGCTTGACTAACCTTAGCAATCATGCAGCACTGTTTTGCCCACCGATTAACTGTTGAGGATTCCATCTGTAGAAGCAAATGCTCTATTCAGCAATTCCCCAAATTGTTCATGAATTATACCCATCTTGCCTATGGTCATTTCTCTGCAGGGATCCCACTTAGTCCAAGAATGTGACTTTCATTGTTTAGCATAACTTGTGGAACCACAGCAAGTGTGGCAATAACATGTTCAGAAGCATTCAGCAGGATCAGCAATTACCCTCTTACTGTGCATCAGAGGATGTATGGACTGCCCACCATGTGGAATAGAATAAATAACTGCCCCAAGGCCCTAAAGAGGTGCCTTGGATTTTTCTCCTATTACGCCCAGTGGTTCCCCCAGTATGCGGACAAAGCCCGCCCACTATTTAAGGCCACCATTTTTCCACTGGCAGCCGAGGCTCGCCAGGCTTTCAACTGCATCAAGGCGGACATCGCCAAAGCGGCAATGCGCACGGTGGACGAGTCCGCCCCCTTCCAGGTGGAGAGCGATGCCTCAGAGGTCGCTCTCGCCGCCACTCTCAACCAAGCAGGTAGACCAGTAGCGTTCTTTTCCCGCACCCTGAAAATCGAGTCCTCAGAGGAGAGGAGCGCAGAGGTCTGGGAGCACATATAGTTTAAAATTAGTGTACTCGGCGCCCTGGATCGCTAGGGTTGCAGTAGTGCACCCTTGGATTTGCACCGAGTGTGACCCAGAGGCGAAGGAGATAGTTTGTCGCGTCGGAAATATTGGGAGCGAACAATGTCTTACCATATCCGGGTGAATGAAGCTCTCTGTGCTCCTGGAGTCGAAAAGGCAAGGGGCGGGATTCTCCACTCCCGCGCCGAAGTGCCCACGCTGTTGACGTTCACGACGGCGCGAAACGGCTCCTATCCCGACCGATTCAGGGCCCGATAATGGGCTAGGAGCGTCAGTTACACGCGCCAGGCCTTGTCGCGCGTAAAGGCGGCGCCGCATACATGACGCGGCCGCGCCGCATAACTGCCGTCACCTGCGCATGCGTGGTTGCCGTCCTCTCCGAGTCCGCCCCGCAAGAAGATGGCAAACGGATCATGCGCGGCTGCGGAAGAAATGAGGTCCTCCTTCAGAGAGGACGGCCCGACGATCGGTGGGCACTGATCGTGGGCTACAACCCATTTGAGGCCCCCCCCAGTGCAGGATCCCCCCTTCCCCCCCCCCGCCCCCGCAGGCTGCCCCCCCAGCGTTCCCGTGCTGTTCCCGACGGCAGCGACCAGGTGTGGATGGCGCCGGGGTGAACCCGCCGCTTTGGGCTGGCCGCTCGGCCCATCCGGGCCTGAGAATAGCAGGGGTGCCGGGGAATCGTCATTTTGGGTGTCTTGGGCGATTCTCCGGCCTGCGCCGCGCGGAACTCGACGGGTCGTTCCCGCCGCTTGAGAGAATCGCGGGAGGGCGTCGGACCGGCGTCGCGGGAAGATTTGGCGGCCAAGGCGATTCTCCCAACCGGCGCAGGAGTGGAGAATCGCGCCCAAGGTGTCTCGTACCCGTTTACCCGGACGGCCATCATGGAGCTCCGGAGGTGCTTCGGTCGCGACTGGTCCAGGGTGACCGCGCTGAGATGGGGTAGCTGGCGGCGTGATCGGAGGTGCTGGGGCGGCCCCACGATGGCTGCTGTCCATGTCGTTCGTACATCTCGGGCGGTGTAGCAGATGCCGGACAAGATGTTGGCCCCCGTTGGTCAAGCGTGGCGGGCGGTGAGGACGATGGCATCCAAGATGCCGGCCCCCATGGATCGCACGTGGCCGGCCGCATGGGGGAGGATAGCCAAGATGGCGGCCCCCATGAGTCACACGTGTTGTGCGGAGGCGGAGTCGGCAGACACGCTGCTACTTTGCGGGGTCTGCGGGCCTGTGGATGGGTCTGTGAGTTCGAGTTTTTAGACCTGGCCAGGCAGACCTTGGCGAAGGGTCCTTTTCGCCCGCAATTACTACAGTTCGCGTTGCGGGCCGGGCAGTGCTGTCGGGGGTGTTGGGTCTGGCCGCAAAAATAGCAGGGCAGCCCCCCATGATGGGCGAGCGGACGCACGTCAAAAGCCTGGGGTAGTCTCTGGTCGGGGGCCCACAAGGTGGTCGCGTGGTCGGCGGGGAACGCCGTAAGGCTCTGAAACGCGACCTCCAGAGAGGTAGCTAGTGTTACCATGTCCTCCAGGTCCTGGGCCCCTTTTTCGAGCAGGCGCTGTCTTACATAGTTCGATCGGACCCCCGCCACGTAAACGTCTCGGATAGCGAGCTCCATATGCTGAGGGGCCGTAACGGCCTGGTAGTTACAGTTGCGCGCGAGGGCTTTGAGGTCACGTAGGTAGTCATCTAGTGGCTCCCCGGGGCGCTGGCGGCAAGTGGTGAAGATGTGTCGCGCGTAGACCTCATTCACGGGCCGTACATATATGCGTTCGAGTAGTGCGAGGGCCTCTGTATAGGATGCGGCGCCGTCGAGCTGGACAGAAATACGATGGCTCACCCGTGCGTGGAGAAGACTCAGTTTCTGTTCGTCCGTGACGGATGGCGTAGACGATGCGGCGAGATAGGCCTTGAAGCATCGAAGCCAGTGCGAAAAAATTTCTCTCGCCTCCGCAGCCTGAGGATCGAGTTCCAGTCTATCAGGTTTGAGGGCTGATTCTATAGTAGTATTTTAAGCTGATTAAATTGATGTCACCATCAATTCACTGAGAGACACATTGAGAAGTAAACCGTGGTTTTAATCAGCTTAGAACTGAGCCTGCCCGTGACCGGTACAACAATGAATGCGGCTCTGCAGGTCAGCTGCCTTTATACTTCCTGTAAGGGGTGGAGCTATGGGCGAGCCCGTACATGCCCCGACATATCCCCCTGTGGGTGAAGCCGTACAATGGCACATAGGTGGAGCCCACAGGGTTAAACACATCACGTAACACGATACAGCAGTACCATGATATCACAGTGCACTGGTGAATTAACAGTAGTTCCATTTAGCCAGGGATAGGTTTCGGTATCTGGGAATCCAGGTGATGGGTGAGTGGCCGACGATGCACAAATGGAACTTAACAAAGGAGGATTTCATGAGGTGGGATACGCTACACCTGATACTGGTGGGGAGGGTCCAAGTGGTGAAAATGAACGTTCTCCCAAGGTTCCTAATTGTATTCCAGACCCTCCCGATCTTCATTTCGAAGGCCTTTTCCTGGAAGCTGGACGCAGCGATCCCTGAGTTTATATGGATGAGGAAGGTACTTAGGGTAAGGAGGACACTGCTACAGAGGCCGAGGCAAAAAGGGAGGGTTGGCGTTACCGAATCTGCTTTTTTTCATAGAATTTACAGTGCAGAAGGAGGCCATTTGGCCCATCGAGTCTGCACTGGCTCTTGGAAAGAGCACCCCACCCAAGCCCACACCTACACCCTATCCCCATAACCCAGCAACCCTACCCAACACTAAGGGCAATTTTGGACACTAAGGGCAATTTAACATGGCCAATCCACCAACCTGCACATCTTTAGACTGTGGGAGGAAACCGGAGCACCCAGAGGAAACCCACGCAGACACGGGGAGAATGTGCAGACTCCACACAGACAGTGACCCAAGCCGGGAATCGAACCCGGGACGCTGGAGCTGTGAAGCAATTGTGTTAACCACTACGCTACCGTGCTGCTCTATGACTGGGCGGCGAATGCAGAGAAAGTGAGGGGATGGTGGGAAGGAGAGGGGTTTGAATGGGTTAGGATGAAGGAGGAGTCCTGTAGGGGGCCCAGCCTGAAGGCCATAGTGACGGCGGTGTAACTACTAGCACCGAGGAGGTATACTGTGAGCCCAGTCGTACAGTCCACGATTAGAGTGTGGAACCAGCTGAGGAGACACTTCAGGATGGAGGGATGTCGGTATTAACACGGGTTCAGGCCGGGGAGATAGACGGCATCTATAGGAGGTGAAGAGAGATGGGGCTGGTGTGGGCGAGGGATCTATATCTGGAGGAGAGGTGTGCAAGTCTGGAAAAGCTGCGGGAGAGGGTAGAGCTCCTGAATGGAAGCAAATTCAGATATATGCAAGTGAGGGACTTTGCAAAGAAGGTATGGAGAGGGTTTCCCAACCTCCCGAATATGACCTATTGGAACGATTGTTTCTTCTGGAGAGTAGGATCGGGGACATATATGGGTGGCTGAGGGAGCAGGGGGGAGCACAGGTGGTGAGGATTAAGGAGAAATGGGAGGAGGAGTTGGGGGGGGGAGATAGGTTGGGGACTGTGGAGTGACGCGCTGCGCAGGGTAAATTTGACCTCCTTATGTGCGAGGATGTGTTTGATGCAGTTTAAGGATGTACACAGGGTGCACATGACTCAGGTGGAGATGACTTCCAGGGGGTGGCGATGAACGTGAGAAGCACGTACGTATGTCCTCATGGTGTGAGAAGTTGGAGAGGTACTGGGAGCGATATTCAGATCGCTAGCAAATATTGTGGGGGTCGAAGCCGGGCCGGACCCTATAGTGGCGATTTTTGGGGTATCGGAAAAGCCGGAGATGATGGGCGGAGGAAGGCTGACGTGGTGGCCTTCGCCTCTCTAGTTGCCCGGTGAAGGATTTTGCTGGAATTGCGGTCGCAGGGGGTGGCGGCTTGGCTCGGGGACCTGTATGACTTCCTCTGGTTGGAGAAGATTTGAAGTTTGAATTGAGAGGATCAGCGGAGGGCTTTGAGACATGGTACGAATTGTTCAAGATCATGTTTGAAGAATTGTTTGTCGCGGGTTGGGGGGAGGGGTTAGGGGGTGAAAAGAGGGGATAACTTGTATGAGCCATAAATTGTGAGATGTGGGGAATGTTCTCCTGCTTATTTATGTTTTTGTACTTTTGCATGTGTTTGGAATAAAATACATTTATTAAAAAAGTAGTAAAATGTCAGTAAAGAAAAGCACCCCAGCTAAAAATAAAACATGGCATGTTTTTAAGAAAAAATGTAACCTAGATTAAATGAATTGTCTGTAGTTTGAGACACTGGTTCGGATTTGCATGTAGTCGTGGTCACTCCATGGACCTTTTAAAAATTCTCAGCCCTTTACAAATTAAAAAGGAACAGCCTACCAATGTCAGTGAGAAGTTAAAAATCTCTATTTTCAGTCAGAATATAGTAGCTATTTGTTGACATTGCCCCAGGGGAATTTTTCTGAATGCTTGGATACTTTTAATAACCTGGGCATAATATGGGCAGCACGGTAGCATTGTGGATAGCACAATTGCTTCACAGCTCCAGGGTCCCAGGTTCAATTCCTGCTTGGGTCACTGTCTGTGCGGAGTCTGCACATCCTCCCCATGTGTGCGTGGGTTCCCTCCGGGTGCTCCGGTTTCCTCCCACAGTCCAAAGATGTGCAGGTTAGGTGGATTGGCCATGCTAAAATTGCCCTTAGTGTCCAAAAATTGCCCTTAGTGTTGGGTGGGGTTACTGGGTTATGGGGATAGGGTGGAGGTGTTGACCTTGGGTAGGGTGCTCTTTCCAAGAGCCGGTGCAGACTCGATGGGCTGAATGGCCTCCTTCTGCACTGTAAATTCTATGAACCTATAATTATCTCAGCACGGTGGGGGTTTCTAAGTTCACAGCTCAACAAGTTGGCACAGAGGGTTGTGAGGGGCCATTGGGGGTAACTGAGGAGCATGAGTTAACATGGATGAGACATGAGGAGTGAGTGGGGATGAGGGGTGAAGAGCTGGAGGACCTCAAACATAAGAAAACAACTTGGAACCGAGGTAGGCCTTTTTAGCAGCTTGGCAGTCAGCAGCTCCTGTAGCCACCTCAGATGCGCATGCAGGGACAGCGGGTCCGATTATATCTTGCACCTGCCCCCTGAACAAGGATTCCGCCATTCAGGGGAGTTACTCCCAAAGTGGATGCAGCGAGCCAGGAAGCTTCCAGACACATGTTACCCACTTCAGGGGTGAAAGTCCAGGCCAACATTGTTATTGGAAAATCTGCACCAAAATGGCTGACTGATACAAAACATGTAGCAAAAAAATAGTAGCAAGAAAAGGACAACCTGAGAGACAGGAAAGAAGTTTTCGAATTTTGAGGACTTTAAAGGAGTTCAAGTAAAGGATGATAAAACATCTATCTTTCAACACCGAGAGAGTGCAGGAAAGATGAGAAACCTATAGGGTGTTTTTTTTTAGAGTTTAAGATGAACAAAAAAAATCAAACAATCCACTGATCATCGTATCGCTGGGAGAAACCAGAATCATTCCAATGAGGAGAGAAATTGGAGGGTATAAGTGAGTGATGCATGTCAGACAGTAACATCTTATTGCCTTATTATGTAGGATGTGAGGATATGAAAGCCGCCCATCCCATCCACCCCCATCACCCACGCACACACACATACACACACACACACCCCAAACCCACTATGAAATCAATATTAATCTCTCGGGAAAATTTGAGTTATAAAGAGGTAAGGGAAATTTACCTCAGGGTCAGGCCGAAAAACAATCCTCGAGCACGATTCTGTGTGGAGTTTGTACGTTCTACCTGTGTCTGCCTGAGTTTCCTCCGGGTACTCCGGTTTCCTCCCACAATCCAAACATGTACGGGGTAGGTGGATTGGCCGTGCTAAATTGCCCCTTTTTGTCCAGGAATGTGCAGGTGAGGTTATGGGGTTGCAGGGATAGGCCATAGTGTGGCGGATGGACATGGGTGGAATGCTCATTTGAATGGTTGGTGCAGACTCAATGGGCCAAATGTCCTTGTTCTGCACAGTCGGGATCCTATCATTCCACGATTCTCTGGCCTCGTTGCGCTCTCGCTTGAGCGAAACAAGGCCAGTGAATAGCAGGAGAGGCCGAAAACGAGAACCGCGCCAGACGCCAAACAGTTTGCGATACAACTGGCCCGTTCCCGTAGACAACATCAGGATCTCGCCGTAGCGTGGCGAGAAACCAATTATCACCACTTAACCCCTATTTACATACAATTAATCGGAGCCATTCCGCATCCAACGGCCTCCCATCATTCATCAGCCTCCCCAGCAAGTGGTCACGCTGCCGCCGATCAGTAACCCTTTTGAAAAAACGTGAACCTGGCAGAAAGGCTTTTGTGGGGAGTCGAGGAGGTGAGTAGCCATCTTTGTTCATAGGCAAAGAGCCTGGGGGCGCTGGGCTTGCGCCCAGGAGGATGGGGGACCCTCGGATCGGGGGGGGGGGCGACCTTCGGCTGTAGGTGGGGGACCCTCCACATGGGTGGGCCACCATTGGAGGGTGGGGGGAGGCGCTGGGGGGCAACCGCTCACGGCACCACCATGCCAACCCCTGTGTACCTGTTCAGGGGGCAACCCTTGCCCCCTGCCTGTCTGCCCTACCGACCACCCGTAATCCACACCAACTGCTGAGGTCTCTCGCTGTGCATCTGAGGCTATTGCTCATAGGGAATTGGCAATCGTGGTTCAGAGAGCACTTCACACAACCCAAGTGGATTCCCGTGAGTGGGCAGGCCATGTAGCATGTGGAAGTCATTGCCTGGCATCCCAATCAGACTGTGATGCCTCGACACTGTGCTTGAACACTGTGGGGGGCAGCACCACACACTCAGCAGCCAACATCTGAAAGCCCAGGGGATGGGACACAGCTCTGGGGTACATGTCCACAGCCGGAGGGTTTGTGAGTGCCACGGGGAGGTGACCAGCACCCGGTCCAGCTGTCGTTATTTCATAGGTTTTCATAGAATTTACAGTGCAGAAGGACGCCATTCAGATCATTGAATCTGCACCGGCCCTTGGAAAGGGCACCTACATAAGCCCACACCTCCACCCTATCTCCATAACCCAGTAACCCCACCTAACCTTTTTGGGATACTAAGGGCAATTTAGCATGGTCAATCCACCTAACCTGCACATCTTAGGGCTGTGGGAGGAAATTGGAGCACCCGGGGGAATCCCAAGCAGACACGGGGAGAACATGCAGACTCCGCACAGACAATGACCCAAGCAGAAATCAAACCTGGGACCCTGGCACTGTGAAGCGACAGTGATAACCACTGTGTTACCACGCCGCTCAAGCTGGTGTCCAGGGTACAGGGTCTGGGGTCTGGTGAGGGGGGCCCGTTGCGGCCGGGTGTGCGTGGACAGAGCGTTCCGGGTTGGGGGGGCGGGGTATCAATGGGAGAATGAAAAATCCCGGGACGGGAGCCACAGATTTTCAGTCTAACATCCTCTCCCAATGCCTTACAGATATTGAACGTATAGCAGGGATATTGGACCCAGAATTTGCCCCAGTGGTACTGCTGCTAGGCCGGGTGGCCAAACACCTGAAACAATGGTAGCAGCAGTGTCTGCAGATGCTTGAGGCAGCAGACCAGGTGTCGAACCCCACCCCACACCCTGAGGATCTGGCCACCCATCAGGCCAGGGAGGGGGCCAGAGGGGGAGTCCCACGACGGCCCAAGGTGTACAGGTGTCACTGGTCATTTGAATGGATGACAGACAGGTATGCCGTAGGAGGTTCTGCCTCAACAAGGATATAGTGTGGAACCTGTGCTATGTCCTCGTGGACTTGGCACCACGTGGAGGAGGAGGGCACCTGCTCCCGGTGGCTGTCAAATCCGTCAAGGTCCACCACCGCCGGGATGCCCCAGATCCAGGGAGTAGCAGATGCCACGCATGTTGCCCTGCACTCACCGGGCCATCTAGGAGTGCCCTTTGTTAACTGAAAGGTGTTCCGCTCCCTCAACATACAGCACGTGTGCGACCACCAGATGAAGATCATGCACGTGTGTGTGCACGCTTCCCAGGGAGCATCCACAACAGCTACATCCTGGGGAAGTCAGTCATCCCCATCCTCTTCGAGGACCACCCCAGGATGGGCGGTTGGCTCTTGGGGGATAAGGGGTACCCGCTGAGGACCTGGCTAATGACGTGAGTACGGAGGCCGGAGACCAATGCGGAGACCCGGTACAATGACCCATATGGCCACCCAGGCTGTCGTTGAGTGATGCGTCAGACTCCTCAAGATGCAGTTCCGATGCCTCGACCACTTTGGTGGTGCACTCCAGTACACCCCTGGAGGGTGGCCTGATTTGTGATGGTCTGCTGTGTCCTCCTCAAACTCGCACAGCAGCGGGGCGACAAGCTGGCGGATGGTGATGAGGAACATGTGGCCACCTCCGAGGAGGAGGAGGCCAGAGCGAGGATGAGGACGATGAGGCGACACCGGATCAGCAGGGACTGGAGAACGATCCCAGGGAGGAACTAAAGGACCAGCCGGAGGCTGCAGGACAGGCGTCAGCGGCGAGGGTCCAGCAAGCCTGGAGGGTCAAGGAGGTCCTCATACTCACCTGATTTACTTAGGACGTGGCCTTCACCGTCACCCCCCACTCCCATTTCCCACCCTCCCAGGGTCTGTGTCACGTCACTCCAGGATGCTGGGACTGTGTCGGCACCGTTAGCGGATCTCTGTTGAGGGCAGGAGGGGCATTGGTAACCGCAGATAGCTGAGCGCCAGTACTCCTCAATCTCCCGATGGGGCCGCCCCTCCCCCCACCCGCTCACCACCTACCTACACCCTCCACCCCCTCCCCCAGTTCCCTCATGATCCTCAATGTGCTTTACCTTCGTAGCTCTACCGCTACGTCTAGGTGTGACCTCAGGATGCATATCAGAGGTGGGTGCAGCCAGCTGCTTAACCCGTCTGTAGCGCACAAAGACTCCGAGAGACGAATAGAGTGAAGTCGATGAGGCTTTATTAAGCGTGACTGTTTCCCCCGCAGTTCGGTAGTAGACTGCCTGCGGGGGAGGACTCCAGTTACTTATACTCCGCCTTCAGGGCGGAGCTAGAGGTCAACGTCCAACCAGGACCCGGGATCTGTCAGCCAATGACATCATGGCTGCACAGTCCCACATGACCCCTAATGCACACTACCACATTCACCCCTTGTTAAAAATGAACCCGGCGGGGTGATGCTTCGCATGGTGGTAAGGATTTACAAGGCTGGTCCTGGGAGGAAAACTTTCACATGTTATAACAGTATGTACAAGGTTTTTTTTTTTGTTTCAAACTATTTACAGTAATCGTCAGAAAAAGACAAAAAGTTCTCGTTAAAGTCCACATTGTACTGTTAGATCGACGCCACGAGTCGGTCGGGCGGTCTGGTCGTCCGTGTCGATCGCCTCGGCCCCGGTGGTGGTGGTGCTTGTTCCGGTGTTGTCTTCTCCGGGAGCCTTACGGTTTCAGCTTGGGCTTTATTCCTGGTTGGGCCTGGGAGGAGGACTGATCCTCCTGGGAAGGGGGTGGTCGCGGGGTGCGGCGGTGGCAGGAAAGGGGGGGGGTTGGGTGATTGGTGTCGGGGGGGTGTGTGTGTTGCCGGCGGGCGCCAGGCCTCGCAGAGAGACCGTGTCCTGTCGGCCGTCGGGGTACTCCACGTAGGCGTACTGCGGGTTCGCGTGAAGGAGGTGAACCCTTTCGACCAACGGGTCCGACTTGTGCGCCTGCACGTGCTTTCGGAGCAAGATGGGTCCTGGGGCCGCCAGCCAGGTCGGCAGCGCCGTTCCAGAGGAGGACTTCCTGGGGTAGACAAGGAGGCGCTCATGAGGCGTTTGATTAGTGCTAGTACACAGTAGTGACCGGATGGAGTGGAGGGCGTCCGGAAGGACCTCCTGCCACCGGGAAACTGGGAGGTCCCTGGACCGTAGGGCTAGTACGATGGTCTTCCAGACCGTGCCGTTCTCCCTCTCTACTTGCCCGTTCCCCCGGGAGTTGTAGCTGGTCGTCCTGCTCGAGGCTATCCCATTGCTGAGCAGGAACTGGCGCAGCTCGTCACTCATGAAAGAGGACTCCCTGTCGCTGTGGACGTATGCGGGGCAACCGAACAGTGTGAATATGGTGTTCAGGGCTTTAATGACTGTGGCCGCGGTCATGTCAGAACAGGGGATGGCGAAAAGGAAGCGGGTGTACTCGTCCACCACATTAAGGAAGTATATGTTGCGGTCGGTGGAGGGGAGGGGTCCTTTGAAATCCAGACTAAGGCGTTCAAAGGGGCGGGAGGCCTTAATCAGGTGCGCACCATCCGGCCTGAAAAAATGCGGTTTGCACTCTGCGCAGATGTGGCAGTTCCTTGTGTCTGTACGGACCTCCTCTAAGGAGTATGGGAGGTTGCGGGACTTGATAAAGTGGAAAAACCGAGTGACCCCCGGGTGGCAGAGGTCCTCGTGGAGGGTTTGGAGGCGGTTAATTTGTGCGTTGGCACATGTGCCGCGGGATAGGGCATCAGACGGCTCGTTCAGCTTTCCGGGATGAAACAAGATCTCGTAGTTGAAGGTGGAGAGCTCGATCCTCCACCTTAAGATCTTGACATTTTTGATTTTGCCCCGCTGTGCATTATCGAACATGAAAGCTACCGACCGTTGGTCAGTGAGGAGAGTGAATCTCCTGCCGGCCAGGTAATGCTTCCAATGTCGCACAGCTTCCACTATGGCTTGGGCTTCCTTTTCCACTGAGGAGTGGCGGATTTCTGAAGCGTGGAGGGTTCGGGAGAAAAAGGCCACGGGTCTGCCCGCTTGGTTAAGGGTGGCCGCTAGAGCTAGGTCGGAGGCGTCGCTCTCGACCTGGAAGGGGAGGGACTCATCGATGGCGCGCATCGTGGCCTTTGCGATATCCGCTTTGATGCGGCTGAAGGCCTGGCAAGCCTCTGTCGACAGAGGGAAGGTCGTGGTCTGTATTAGAGGGCGGGCCTTGTCTGCGTACTGGGGGACCCACTGGGCGTAGTATGAAAAGAAACCCAGGCAGCGTTTCAGGGCTTTTGAGCATTGCGGGAGGGGAAATTCCATGAGGGCGCGCATACGTTCGGGATCGGGGCCTATTATCCCATTGCGCACTACGTAGCCCAGGATGGCTAGCCGGTTGGTGCTAAAAACGCACTTGTCCTCGTTGTACGTGAGGTTCAAGGCTTTAGCGGTCTGGAGGAATTTTTGGAGGTTGGCGTCGTGGTCCTGCTGGTCGTGGCCGCAGATGGTTACATTGTCGAGATACGGGAACGTGGCCCGCAACCCGTGTTGATCAACCATTCGGTCCATCTCTCGTTGGAAGACCGAGACCCCGTTTGTGACGCCAAATGGGACCCTTAGGAAATGGTATAATCGCCCGTCTGCCTCGAAGGCTGTGTACTTGCGGTCACTTGGGCGGATGGGGAGCTGATGGTAGGCGGACTTGAGGTCCACGGTGGAGAAGACTTTATATTGGGCAATCCGATTGACCATGTCATATATGCGGGCGAGAGGGTACGCGTCTAGTTGTGTGTACCTGTTGATGGTCTGGCTATAGTCTATGACCATCCTTTGCTTCTCCCCTGTCTTCACTACTACCACCTGTGCTCTCCAGGGACTATTGCTGGCCTGGATTATGCCTTCCTTTAGTAGCCGCTGGACTTCGGACCGAATGAAGGTCCGGTCCTGAGCGCTGTACCGTCTGCTCCTAGTGGCGACGGGTTTGCAATCCGGGGTGAGGTTCGCAAACAAGGACGGGGGTTGCACCTTGAGGGTTGCGAGGCCGCAGATAGTGAGTGGGAGTATTGGGCCGCCGAATTTGAAGGTAAGGCTCTGTAGATTGCACTGGAAGTCTAATCCCAGTAATGTGGGGGCGCAGAGTTGGGGAAGGACCTGGAGCCTGTAGTTTTTGAACTCCCTCCCCTGCACCGTTAGGGTAACTACGCAGAAACCTTTGATCTGTACGGAGTGGGATCCTGCAGCGAGGGAAATCTTTTGTGCGCTGGGATGGGTGGTCAAAGAAAAGCGTCTTACCGTGTTGGGGTGGATAAAGCTCTCCGTGCTCCCGGAGTCGACTAGGCATGGTGTCTCGTGCCCGTTTATCAGCACCGTTGTCGTCGTCGTCTGGAGTGTCTGGGGCCGAGCTTGGTCCAGCGTTATTGAAGCGAGACGTGGTTGTAGTAGTTGAGCGTCTTCTTCGAACCCCGTGGAGCCGTCGACACTGGGGTCCGTTGTTGCCGTCCAAGATGGCGTCGGGGATGAACAAAATGGCTGCCCCCATGCATCGCACATGGCTGGGGGGTCACAAGATGGCGGCGGGGTGGACAAAATGGCCGCCCCCATGCGTCGTACAGGTCTGGGGTGGTCCAAGATGGCGGCGCCCTTCCTCCCCTTGTGGTGGCCGGGACCCAAATTGGCGGCGTCTGCGGGTCGCACATGGGGCGCTGGGGGGGTTGGGGAGCGTAAGGGACGCGCGGGGCTCCCTCATCTCTGAGGACAGCGGTGGTCGGGACCCAAATTGGTAGCGCCGGCGGGTCATACGTGGGGCGCGGGGGGGGGGGTTTGGGGGGCGTTAGAGACGCGCAGAACTCCCTCTTCTCCGTGGAGAGCGGTGGTCGGGACCCAAAGTGGTAGCGCCGGCGGGTCATACATGGGGCGCGGGGGGGGGGGGGTTGGGGAGCGTAAGCGGCGTGCAGGGCTCCCTGTTCTCCCGGGACCGCGGTGGTCGGGACCCAGAGTGGCTGCGCCTGCGGGTCGTACATGGGGCGCTGGGGGGGGGTTGGGGAGCGTAAGCGGCGTGCAGGGCTCCCTGTTCTCCCGGGACAGCGGCGACCTCGCGGGACCGGCACACAGCCGCGAAATGGCCCTTTTTTCCGCAGCTCTTGCAGATCGCTGCGCGGGCCGGGCAGCGCTGCCGGGGGTGTTTCGCCTGGCCGCAGAAATAGCAGCGGGCGCCCCCGGTGCGACTTGGCGTTTGGACTGCGCAAGCCAGTGGGGTGTCTGGGGGGGGTGGGTTTGTCGCGACGGGTACGTACGGAGCCCAATGGGCTGCCGCGCGGTCGGGGCCGTAGGCGCGGGTATTTCGCGCGGCCACGTCTAGGGAGGCTGCTAGGGCCCGTGCCTCTGAGAGTCCTAGAGACTCTTTTTCTAGAAGTCTTTGGCGGATTTGGGAGGAGTTCATACCTGCCACAAAAGCATCGCGCATTAACATGTCCGTGTGTTCAATTGCGTTCACCGACGGGCAGCTGCAGGCTCGTCCCAAAATTAGTAGCGCGGCGTAGAATTCATCTATCGATTCTCCGGGACTTTGCCGTCTCGTTGCGAGTTGATAGCGAGCGTAGATCTGGTTTACTGGGCGGACATAGAGACTTTTCAGTGCTGCGAACGCCGTCTGGAAATCCTCTGCGTCTTCGATGAAAGAGAAAATCTCCGTGCTTAACCTCGAGTGCAGGACCTGTAGTTTTTGGTATTCTGTGACCCGGCCGGTGGCCGTTCTGAGGTAGGCCTCGAAACAAGTCTGCCAATGCTTGAAAGCTGCTGCCTCGTTCACTGCGTGGGGGCTGATCCTCAGGCATTCTGGGATGATCCTGAGCTCCATAGTCCTTTTTAGGCACGCTTAATAAATTGTAGCGCACAAAGACTCCGAGAGACGAATAGAGTGAAGTCGATGAGGCTTTATTAAGCGTGACTGTTTCCCCCGCAGTTCGGTAGTAGACTGCCTGCGGGGGAGGACTCCAGGTACTTATACTCCGCCTTCAGGGCGGAGCTAGAGGTCAACGTCCAACCAGGACCTGGGATCTGTCAACCAATGACATCATGGCTGCACAGTCCCACATGACCCCTAATGCATACTACCACACCGTCCCATGGCCTTCGATGCCCCTGCGGGCGCCTTTGGGGGCTCTGAGGCTGGAGGATCCCGGCTCGCTTGTCGGCAGCACATGCCCGCCCTATTCCAGGTGCTGACCTCGAGAGGCAGCCTCATCAGAGGGGTGTAACTCGGGAGAGCTGGTGGCCACCATCGCCATTCCATGGGACGGGTCCAGGTTAGCACTCAGCACCTCCTCCTCCCGCTTGGTGCCCATAGTGGCTTGGGGTTCACCATGGATTGGAGAGGCAGCTGATTCAAGCCCCAGCTGCCCCTGCATGATCTGGCTTTGCCAGTCCTGGCGGTTCCCCATGGTCTGCACCATAGTGTCGCCACTAACGTCAATGCCCCTCAGTGACTGGGACATGCTCTCCATCATCTCGCCAATGCCCACCTAAGAGAGGGACATGTCCGGCAGAACCCCATTACAGTCAGCCTGTGACATAGCTCAGCGAGGCAGACTTTCTGTCGCGATCCTGAGCCATGGCCGCTACAGACTGCGCAACGCCTTGGACACCTTCACTAATGGTGCGAACATCATGCACCAGGCTCTCCACTGTGGTCGCCACCCTAGCAGTGTTGGCCTCGGTGCCACGCATTGCCAGCGACATCTCCTGCACCCACAGTCTTTGGGACTCCTCCAATCAGCTATGGATCTGCTGGAGTGTCGCTGCCATCACCCCCAGAATGTTCTGACCGCTCCCTATCAACTCCATCAGCTCCAGGAATACCTCTCCCATAGGCTCAGCATCAGGCTGGGACCCAGCTGGGTCCTGGGACCCAGCAGCCCTCCGACTGCTGTCTCAACTGGGGCTTTCTGCCTCCACTTGATGTACATGAGCAGTAGTGTGGTGCTCACCAGGTTGTGCCCCCGAAGCCTGACCACTAACATTTCCCACTGAAGTGCATGTATCTGCACTGGTGGAGGGTGGGGATAACACCTCGCCTCGATTGTGTCTTCCTCAGAGCTCCCCACTGAGGTGTTCTCCTGGTAGGCTGGAGAGGGTGCCACCTGGGATGGGCCGGCACCGTCGGCTGGAGGACCCGTGGGAAAATGGACATGTGATCAGTGGGAGGGATGGGTCAGTCCGTAAGGCAATAACAAATCACTTTTGAAACGCCCTCTGGATGGAGCCGGGTGGTTCTTCACCTCTGTGGCATCTGCCAGCCTCCGCGTGGTTGGCCAATCTGCCCTTGGCCAACCCAGTCACCTCCAGGGCCCGTTCCTCGAAGGAGGTGAGGATTATTCAGTCTGGCACATCGCCGCCAGTGGGCCCTCTCCCGATGTTTGTAGGAGAGCTTTTCTTGAGGAGACACAGAAAGGGCACCGTTAGCCACACACGTGGCTCACAGTGGTGGGTGGGGGGGGGGTGAAGGTTGGGTTGGGGGGTGTTGGAGGGAGGAAGCTGTGGTAGGAGTGTTGGGAGGGTGAAGGGAGAGTGGGTGGAGGGAAAGTTGGGGGTTGCATGGATAGTTTGGGGGGGTGGAGGCTTGCATGAGGGTGGAAAGGTCTCGAGGGGAGGGGGGACGTTGGTGTCGACTCCCCATGCTGCCGGGTGTAGGTCTTTGACCTTTTTCCGGCACTGGAGGCCAGTCCCCTCCTGGTCACACTCCCGGCGCTCACAGCCACCGCCACCTTGTCCCAGGCAGCACTGGCGCCCCTGTGGCTGACCCGCTGGGACTTTTGGGGGAACAGGACATCCCTCGTGGCCTCCCCCGCATCTAGGAGCCTGGCCAGATCTGCATCCCTGAATCTTGGGGCCGGTCACCTGGGTGCCATTGTTGCGAGCTGGCTGGGGTTGGCTGAGCAAGTGCAGCTTAAGTGCTGCTCGAACTTGTTAGCGGGTGGCTGGCGAGCGCGTGCCAGTGAATCAGCTGGCAAGCCTTCATTTGTGGTAAGATGGCCATGGGGCCTCGTTAAGTAGACCAATTAACGTTGAAGAGCATTGCCAGGCTTGCTGGGCCGAGCAGCGGGAAGCTCGCGGCAGTTCCCACTCGCTACCACACTTGGAAATCTTTCCGGAGAATCGCGGCCATAAAGTTTTACCATATTTTAAAGTTCACTTTTGTGGCAACCTCAACCAGAGCCAATATTAACGTAGCTTTTGTTGCTGATTCCTAATTACCATAAGAGCGAATGGCCACAATTCTCTGGGCCCGTTCATCGTGTGTGCAAATCCCGTTGTGGCTGCAAGCTTTCACCATTACGGGATTTGCCCCAGCGAGATTTCTGACCATTATTTTCCTGGACCCTCCCCTATAACACAATGAAGTTCACGCCCGATTTCCATAAATTAGAATGAATTTAAATGTCATTGACCGGTTTGACCCCGCAGTTTCGGGCAACGTCAGACACTCCACTGTCAGGATGCAATGACAGGTGGTGGGGCCAGGGCTGGGGCCAGGGGCTGGGGCCACTAGGGACGCCCAATGGGGGGGCTTCCCATTATATGGGGCAGGGGAGGGGGAGATGGTGGAGAGTGCAGGTTGTGCTTGCACTGCTATGGTTGGATGGCAGGACATGAGATTGGGGGTGTGCATGGTGGGGGTGCCCTGATGCCAGCAAAGATGGGGTGGAGGGGGGTGGGGGGGTTCGGGTCACCCTGATGTCTTTATGGTGTGGGGGGTAGGTGACCCAATCAATGAATGGTGGGGGTGGGTGATCCAATCAATGAATGGTGGGGGTGGGTGATCCAATCAATGAATGGTGGGGGAAGGTGACCCAATCAATGAATGGTGGGGGTAGGTGACTCATCAATGAATGGTGGGGGTAGGTGACCCAATCAATGAATGGTGGGATGGGGGGGGAGGTTGACTCTCTGCGCTTGAGGGCTAGGGGTGTCTGCTGGAGGACCTGATGTCCGGGGGTGGGGGGTGGAGGGGGGCCTTCACCTTCACCTTGAGATCAGTGTGCACTCTTTCCCAACCTCCAAATCCCAGTCCCCCCACCCCCACAACACACACACACTGCTTTTCTCACCTGATCCAGCATGTGCAATTTTGGGAAAATCCGACCCAACTATTTTCATGTCTTTATACAAAGTGCCTGTGGTTATTTTGTTCATGCATGAAATTACAACAAAATATGTTTCATGCCGTAAAGGAAAATACAGCTGAGTTGATCCCAGAACAGAATAGGTTGCTATCAGCAATATTTGACTCAAGGCAGTTGGTATGAATAGCTTGCTGAGCGTTACTGTTCAGGTTCAGTGTTCAAACCAGTTCACTTCACTGCACTTCACTCGACAGGCTTATTTACGTAAAGCTACCTTGCAAACACTGGTCAATCAATCAAAATTGTTATCTATGCATTTAAACCACAAGGGGCACCAAGCATATTACTATGTCCAGGACCTCAGTGAATGGGCTGTCCAAGTTTAAAGCATTGAAATAAACTTTCAGACAGGTATTAAATTCAGAATAAATCCTGGTCAGCAGTATTGAAGTATGAGGTGATGCATAAATACATCAACAAATACAGATATTGCATTATGTTAATCGGGTAATCCGATGTTTTGTCACTCTGCCCAATAAATCTTTGCTAACTTTACTTTTCTCTTCTGCCTCCTGATGGTGGTAACTTGTGCCAGTGTAAAGACTCATGGGGCCAAATTTCCATCTTTGTGTCGTGAAATGCGAAGCAGGCCATTTCGCGACTCGCAAACTGCACACGTGAACGCTGACTTCTCTCGCCATTTTATCAGTTTGAGTAGAAAATTGCCTTCAAGGAGCAGATTGCCCGAAGGGGATGGCAGCTGAGCCCCAGCATCACAGCCCATAGTCAATCCCTCCCTGGTCTCGGTGGGTGGGGCCTCCTGTTGCCTTCCACATCATCCTCATCATGCCTCATGGATGTGCAATTCTTTCTCCTCCACCTCATCTTCCTGGTCTGAGAAGAAACCTCCTTGCTCCTCATTTTCTGGGTCCAGAACCAACCCTCCTCTCACTGTTAGCTTATGGAACATGCAGCAGGCCACACTGATTCTGGAGACCCTGTGAGGTGCAGACTGTAGCGAGCCTCCAGAACGGTCCAGGCATCTGAACCTTATCTTTAGAAGGCCAATGCCCTGTTCAATGAATGTGAGACCATAAGACCACAAGTTATTGGAGCAAATTCGACCCATCGAGTCTGCTCCGCAATTCGATCATAACTGATATGTTTATCATCCCCATTCTCTGCCTTCTTCCCGTAACCCATGTTCTCATGTGAAGGTGGCCCTCATTGTACCTCTTCTGCAGTTGGGTCTGGAGATGTCACAGGGGTGCGATAAGCCTGGTTTTCACGGGTAAACCCTTATCTCCAAGTATCCAGCTATCCATGGGGGCTGGTTGGTAGCGTGGGTTTAAACATTCTCAGCAGTCCAGATTCTCTGAGGATAAAGGAACCATGGCAACTGCCACGGGAGGAAGTGCAGATAAGTAAAAGTCTTTTCAAGTGGCTGCAGAGGAGTGGCATGTTCAGGGAGTTGGTATGCTTCTCAGCATTCACATAGGTGCCCTTATTGTCATGCGTGGGCAGCCACCTACATTCTGCACCTGGACAAATCCTGACACTGAGGCAAATCCGGTCACCGTCTGTGTCTGTGCTGCAGCACTGGTAACGATGGAAATGAAGTGCCTCAGCCTGTCTAAAAAAAGGGCATAAGTTATCTGATGGATGCACCTGTGTGCTGCAGACGGTGAGATCCCACAGAGGCCAAATATGGAGATTTCGAAAGAGCTGGTCGTGAAGAAATTGAGGGTCACGTCCACCTTCATGTCCACTGGGAGCGCATGCCTCCATCTAGAGACACCCTCTCGTATCTTTAAAATATTTGAAATAAAAAATGTCCACAGCTGCCGGACCACCATTGGGGGGTGGGGGGGCGGGTGACACCATGTAATCTGCAACTGTGTTCAGGTAGGTAGGGTGGGCCTCAAGCCATCCTGGAGTTCTGGCCCCAGCTCCAGTCTGCTATCAGGTGGCTGCCTGCAGGCAGCTGCCATGCTCCTGATGCTGTGTGTGTGTGTGTGGGAGGGGGCGGGGGGAGCAGGGGCACAGGCTGACAGGAAACTTTCAGTCAATCTCTGGTCAATGCCCTTCGTTAGCATTTAATTAACTGAACAAGCTGCGCACTGTTCCGCACTCGATCCCGCCTCTGGGGAAATGGCTCGGGAGCGGCATCACACTGGCAACCAAGCACGCTGGCTGGCGGTGCAAAATTACATGCTCGGCCACCTCAGATCCTGCCCTCATCAGCCTCTAAGTATCCCGACCAAAAGCTTTGCGAAAGGGGTTATTTTTAATGGAGAATAGGGGTGACAATTGAATGCGTTTAGGGAGGAAATTACAGAACATGGGACCTAGCTGACTGATGGCACACCCACCAATGGCAGGGAGGCTCACAGATCACCAAGGCAGCTATTTGTTGTAAGCAGAGAATATACCCAACAGAGAAATATTTTCAAATCCTTCCCCCTTTTTAGTTAGTTAACATGCATCTGCTATCGCTCAGCAGAAACCGTAATTTATAATGCAGAAGCTCCAAGGAGACATGACATTTCTGGTTGAGTAGAGTCCTGAGATGTGTTTAGCTGTCAGCCACTGCCTCAGTTAGCAAGCACATCCACAGCAAAGATCAGCACCCGTATTCTGGATAGCGTCTGAATGCCAATCTAAAACTGTCAATTATTCCCAAACTTTGGCAGCGGCATGACTGGCCCTTAAATTTTCAAATAAACTCAAGTGAGAAATCCTCGCTACTCTTCTTGTCTTAATTCACACAAAGGGGAAAAGAGCTTTCATGGAAGTGAATAAATAGATTGCGGAATGATTATTCAGCAATTCTAGATTTCTAACCACATGGTTGCTTTTTATTGAGAAATGCCATGCCTGGAGCCTCTGAAAGTGTTAATATTAACTCCAGCATATTACAAGTTCCAGCAATTTGATGCACGTTTTTTGAAGCGAAGAACAGGTGCTTAGTGGTTGACTGATCAGGAAACGCACAGCCTAGCACAAAATAGCATTCTCTTTTTCTTCATTGTGTTCCGTGCTCAGTTCAAATTACGATCATTTTTTTGACCACTTTGGGACTGCACTGTAAGAGTTTGCATTACATGCACTGTAGACCTGTAACCACCAGCTTGTATTTTAATGTTGCACTTTATATATACATACTAATAGAGAGTTTCTGCTTTGGGCACTGGTGCCAATCTGGAAAAAATTGCACGCGTTTTCAGAAGTGTTCTTTTTTTGCTCATTGCGTATTGCAGTGGGAGGCAGTGGGGGGGGGGGGGGGGGGGGTTGTGTTGTTGAGTACCTGCATGCCTGAGCAGTGGAGTGCAAAATCATGAGAGGGGAGCACAAGTGCAACTTAGCCTGTACGAGCGAAAGCAAGCTCGCACTTCTTAAAATGGAGGTGGGCTCTGCCTGGAGCAGACGCTGGAACTCATTGCAAAGTGACTTGGACTTGGGAAAGATGCAGGTAATGGCACAATAAGACAGACAAGGTAAGAGGTCTGGAGGCTTGTGTGATTGAACTAAAACTGTTTGTTGTTAACACAAACATACATATCTCCAAGGGTGAGGTCTCCATGCTGACTCCTTCTAGACTTTTCCACACGCAGTCTACCATCATGTGACTCTTCGCATCACCATTTGATGGGGGGGGGGGAGAGGTACTGCTTCCCCAGTCTCACATTAACCCTTGCTCTCTTGCTCTGCCCGAACACTCTTATACTACAGACATCAGGTGCACGTTTCTGTGACTCAGCAGTGAAGACCTTAGTACAGGAGGTGGCAATTCACCACACTCCAAAACTATCAATAGTCATCACTTCTTTCAGTCCAAAGGACATTCAGTATGGTGCCATACCGGGAGGGTGCACAGGCAACACGGATTCCATTGTGCACCCAAAATGGTGCCGTTAGCGCCAAATATACCATCACTGTGGAGTCAGACCTTGCAGCCAGGGGCTGTGACTCTCCGAAAAGGGGACAAAGTCTCCTGGCGAGCGCGTTTAGCCGCGTGTTTCCCAGAGATCGCAGTGCCGAGAAACACATGGTTATTCAACGCGGCTTGTGTTGAATAAGGGGCCTGAACAGGGAACGTTGTCGAGGCTGCATACAGCCCTGTTTTGTACAGTGGGGAGCTCCACTCACCGGAACTCCCCATTGTAGCAAGAGGTTGGGACGCCATTTTTAAAAGGCACCCCAAAATCAGCAACCCCCGAAACAATCCCAGCCCACGCCTCCGCAACTCTCCAATACCCACGCTGGGCAAACCCAGCCCAATCGCACAGGCACAAATTGCCAGCTTGGCAGTGCCCATGCCAACTGGCGGTGCCACCTGGGCACCGTGGCAATATCAGCCTGGCAGCCAGATGGCACTGCCAGGGTGCCAGGGTGGCACTGCCAGGGTGCCTAGGTGGCTCTAGCAGTGCCAGGGTACCACCCTGTCCAAAGGGCACACAGCTGGGGGCCTCCAATCCCCTTGTAGACCGTCACGAGTGTCATTCCATTTTGTCCCCGTTTGTTGGGACTAGTACCAAATAGTGCTCACTCGAAGTCCCTGAGGTGAAGGGAAAGCCTCAGAAACCTTGGGAATCTGCACATTAGAATGAGGCTCACTGCCTCGCTCTAATACGTAGATTTGCCAAAAGGTTATCCTGCCCATTGTGGTCACATCGCTACATCTCGCGTGATTATGTCAGTCCCGGGAGTGGGGTCTCCCGGCTTTCAACATTGACACTGTGCCGAGCTGCTTTTACGACACAGCGTAGCCGTTGGATCCCACCCACGGTGTCGGCTCCACCACTGAGTAACACAATCTTTAAATAACTGAGAACACATTTTGAAATAACTACACAGACCTATTTACTGGTTACACTGTTGTGCTGTAGTCAGTTTCTTTATGAATTAAACAAATATTTCAAAGCTTTGAATATGTCTTTTGTATCCTTGCGTGGAATTCTCCCATGGCCCCATCGGTGGGTTCAATGGGCAGGCACGGGGCTGGGAGGTTGAATTTGGCAGGAGTGCAAAAAGTGTTTTCACACCAGCGTGTATTTCTCGCGGGATCTTCCGCTGGTGCCTGCCAAGGCAGATCGGGTAACCTGCTGGAGGCTGGCGTGAGATTTATTTGCATCCCGCTAATGGGATGCAGATGACGGCCTGACCAGAATCTTTCCCCCCATGGCTGATTCTCCGCGATGCCAGCGGGAAAGCACACTGGTGCAACACAAACCTGGCACAACGTGGGGTGCAGAAGTCAGGACCACCCTGAACAATGTCTGGGGCTGCCTCCAGGATTCAGAATGGAGGATGAAAGTAAGCCTGGATTGCAGAGCACCACAGCAGTGGATGGGGGCAGCATCTCCAGGTAGAGCGTCCAGGTCCTGTATCAACAAGATGATCCATCTTCTTTCTTCAATAATTGGTCAGTGATGTTGTGCTCCTTTTCAATATGGTGCCTGGATAGGATGGCAGACTACGCCTCTATAAAGTCGCTGTATGTATCTGCAACTTATATTGGAAAGTCACAGTAGTGATTAACTCAATTGGGGGGGTGGCCTATCTTTGTGGGCACAGCTAACTTCTGGCTCAATGTTCCTTAAAAGATCACTTTGCTGGACATAATTTCCACATTCTTTTGTGTGTTGTCTCGGTTGATTTTGAGAGTGGAATCTCATGGAAAATCCTGGACGGGGGTTGGGTCATCAAAATTTGGATATCAACCGATAACATTAAAAAGAGAAAATGGTGCAGGGTCATATTTTGACCCATCTACTTCATCAGTTTCAAAGACGCCAGCTTCACCCTCCTCGGTTTCATCTCCAAATTGACATATCTGGTGTACAAAGCTTTTGCAACAGAGCACAGATTGAAAATTTGGCAGCACTATTATCTGCCAAGAAAACTCATTTGTAAAATATCCCCTTCTCTTTCAACCGATGGTCCAGCAGCTACTTCTGGCTTTCGTGTTCTTTTTAGTGCTACAGACTGTTAATCTCGAAATGAAAACACCATTAAATTTTATTAAATTAAATTAAATTAAATTTTAAATTCATTAAATTTCCAGTCTTGACACCATTATCACTAATTCTGTCAGTGATCAGGTCAATGACCTCCATGACAGCCACTATCACAATCACAATTTTCATTCACATATAGTGTGCGGATTCTCGGTTCTGCCGGCAGCGCGCCCTTGCCTGCGGGATTCCCGGCGGTGTGGGGTGGCCACAATGGGAAACCTCATTGGCACGTAACAGGAACGGAGAATCCCTCTGCTGGCAAGGACGTGCCACCGAGGAACATGCAGCCGGCGGACCGAAGAATCCCGCCCAAGTGTCCTTAATGAAAAATATCTCATGGTATTCCTCATATATGTGTACGGACATGGATGCTGAATCTGGGTGAGATGGGAGGTGTGAGATGGGAGATTGGGTTCAAGAGCTGGATCTTAAAAAAGGTTCTCAATGGTAGGAAAGGTCATGGAGAAGTCAACAGGTTCAGGGAAGGATTCTAAAGTGTAGGACTGAGACAGCTGAAAGGTTTGAAAGCCCAAACGCTGGGTTGGAAGGAGTTGGTGCAATTGAATATTCCTGAAGAGGTACAGTTGGAAGATCTTTGTTTAGAGTTGTGCAAGGCCCTGCAATGATTTATGGATAAGGCCCAGGATTGTGAATTTAAGTGAGAATGAGTGTAGACTACCGAGAGCATGGAGTGATAAGCAAACTGAACTTAACGAAGATCAGAATGAAGACTCTTGGACAAGTCTGACACCATTCTGCTTTGAGTCCTGTGGAGGCATCCATTGCAGCCAGATTCTGGTGTAGCCCTATGGGCAGCCCCATCAGACTGTTCAGGTGGATGTGAAAGACTCCATGACAATATTTTGAAGAACAGCAGGGCAGTTATCCCTGGTGGCTTGGCCAATGTTTATCCCTCAATCAACATCACAAAAAAAGACAGATTTTCTGCTCATTATCACATTACCATTAATGGGAGGTTCGATGTGCACAAATTATTTTCCATGTTCACCACATTACAAAATTGATGACAATAATCATTTAATTGGCTATAAAACATTTTGAGACATCAGTAAAGAGTCCAGCACCTGTTTCAGGAACCAAACTGGTTTTACCCTGAGCACTGCAGGCATTGCATTAGGGCTTGCTAAGCAAACATAGAGCCTAATCAATGGTTAAAGAGAAATACCGAATTTCTAGAAGACGTCTCCTGAATGTCCATTAGAACTTCATCAGACAGACCGGTCTGCATGGTTGTTTGAAACTAGTTCCTCTGAGGTTAGCACCAATGCATAGTTACAGTGCGTCATCACAGAACTCCTTCAGAAAAAAACTACCCCAGATACTTTCATTAAACTGTTTATAAACTAATCACAGTATAGCAAAATAATTTTTTTTAGCCACACATAGGTTGGAAAACATACACTTAAATAATGCTTCATTTGTAATCAAACTAATTGCCACTGGTTTTGTAATTACACTATGGGATGAATACATAACCAGATTCATCAGAAATTATTTTTTCTAGTTTTCTAACAAAGATGATTTATTTTAAATAGCTCAATGCCTCCACTAAAATACAACATTTCAAAACAGCTTGTTAAGCATTTGTATGCTATTAATCCCGCTGCATAATTCCAAAAATGTTATTCACACTACACAAAGAGCAAATTTAGGAGTTTATCGTAATTACTGCTTTTACAAAAGACTGGGATCGCGTAATGACTTTACTGTGTAGGTTGGGAGAGTGCATAATACATCACTGAAGGGTGAGACAAGGGGCTCCGGTTTCTCGGTCCTTCTGTGACGGGCTGGGAGATGTGTGGGAAGCCTGACCCTTTCCAGCTGCCATGGCACATTGCCAGCAGTGAGGGCTCCACCTGCGCAGCTACCCATTGGAGAGCCTATTGAGTCACTTCAGCAGTCACATGAGCGTCCTTTCCAGCATCCAGCAGCATTTTGTCTACATTGATCAGTAAATGCTGTCAGCCTCCCAGTGGTTCCAGTGGGCAGGCTTTATAATGATGGCTCCATATCCCAGGGCTTCGCTGGTGACAATGGTTTCCCCCATGGTCAAGGCAATGTGACCATCTCCCAACCCCAGTCGTCAGGGGCTGCCTATCTACTTAACACGCCTACCTTCTCTGTGAGGGTGCCTCGGCATTGAGGCAGCCTCTCGAGTCATACCTGTGGCCACCTGTAACAATCTGATTGGGCTGGCAGCTCTGGGAGGGATGGGCCACTGTACTCAGTTGGACGTTTGGGGATCCCCAGCAACAGGCCTCTGTCATGCTGGCAAAATTCAGCCGAAGATGGCTGCCAGCGGGTTCAAAATGGAAGCTGAATTTCTAGGGCCAAAGGTTTATTAATAATAATAATCTTTATTGTCACAAGTAGGTTTACATTAACACTGCAAAGAAGTTACTGTAAAAATCCCCTAGCGCCACATTCCGGCGCCTATTCAGGTACACAGAGGGAGAATTCAAAATGTCCAAATTACTTAACAGCATGTCTTTCGGGACTTGTGGGTGAAACCGGAGCACCCGGAGGAAACCCACGCAGACGCGGGGAGAATGTGCAGACTCCATACAGACAGTGACCCAAGCTGGGAATCGAACCTGGGACTCTGGCGCTGTGAAGCAACAGTGCTAACCACTGTGCTACCGCGCTGCAATCACGATGATACTTCCCGCATCTCAGGTTGCAGTAGCGCTAGTTTTGTGCATTCCTGTAATCCCTGTCTTGCGGGTGCCTTTCCCTACCCTAGTTCTCCTATGCAGTACAGTGTGCAGCTAAAATTGCATTCAGCTGAAAGTGTTTAGAAAAGGATATTAACAGAATATGCAATGCCAAAGAGTTCATGTCATGATGTAAGGGTCCTTCGTGTTTATTCCCTTATTTGCTCTTTCTTTTATTTTGCTGTTACATTTTTGATTCATGGATGATTAATGGACATGTGCCTTTAAGGTAAGTGGGCCTGTGCCTTTAATTCAAGCAGAGTATGCGCTGTTTTAAAACAAAGTTGTGGACTGACCAGCACCAATGACAGAGATTAGCTGGGACTCAGTTTAATTGATTTGGCTAATGACCAATCAATTGGCCCGAAAGGCTGTGATCTGCCCGGTAACAGATGGTGATTGGATATTATTCCACTGGAAGACTTTTCAGAGTCCCGATGTTCAGTTTTGATTCTGGCAGTCTGATGAATGGATTTGACTAACTCTCTCCAAAGAATAATCAACTAATTCTCTCCAGAAGGTCACTGTTAGAGCTGACTCTCTCTCCAGCAAGTCTGTGCGCTGTTTGCTTGAGGCTGCAGAGGCCTGAAGTCAAACCATGAGCTGAAAGCAAAGTTTCATGTGAAGTAAAGTGTCTCGACAGACAGATCGAAGGTCCAGTTTGATGAGTAATAAAGCGTGTCTTACAGGATAATGCGAGGCCTGGATAGAGTGGACGTGGAGAGGATGTTTCCACTTGTAGGAAAAACTAGAACCAGAGGGCACAATCTCAGATGAAAGGGACGATCCTTTAAAACAGAGATGAGGAGGAATTTCTTCAGCCAGAGGGTGGTGAATCTGCGGAACTCTTTGCCGCAGAAGGCTGTGGCTGTGAGTGTCTTTAAGACAGAGGTAGATAGGTTCTTGATTAATAAGGGGATCAGCGGTTATGGGGAGAAGGCAGGAGAATGGGGATGAGAAAAATATCAGCCATGATTGAATGGCGGAGCAGACTCGATGGGCCGAGTGGCCTAATTCTGCTCCTATGTCATATGGTCTTATGGTGTCTCCAGAAAGCATGCTGCCGCTGAGTACTGAATTTTATAACGCGCGGGTTCACTGAATGAATGACTCTACAAAGAAGACCATCACCAGCTGTAAACCAGAGACTTTAATCGGCAAGCTTGCTGTGAGGAAAGCGTGATAGAGAATCATCATTTGAAGCAAAGACTCTGATCTGTTGACCTTCAAACTTTTATTTTTATCCCTTCCCCCCCCTCCCCTCTGTGTCAGTCAAAGTGGTTGGTAGATATTAGCTTGTTGTTATCCAGTTGTATTTACTGCTTATTTCATGATAGTTCTTGGTATAAATAAACATTAATTGTGTCTAAACTTACAGATCTGCTGACTGTAATTATTGGCCTGCCAAAGGCCAAACGCTTTGGGTATTTTTATAAGAATTATTGAATAATTCATTTGCGTTGTGACTCTGGGATGAGTGGGGCTGAGAAGATCAGAGGCTGGGGTTTCTGTAGAGAGTATCTCACCTTCTGACTCCTCTGAGCCTGTCCACCATTTAATGCATGATTCAGAAGTGCAATGGAATACTCTCCGCTTGCCTGAATGAGTGCAGGCCCAACAAGAGTCAAGAAGCTCTACACCATCCAGGACAAAGCGGCCTGCTTGATTGACACCCTAACTTGCACTGATGCACTGTAGCAGTAGTGGGTGCCTTCTACAAGATGCGCTACAGCCACTTACCAAATCTCCTTCGACAGTACCTTCCAAATCCGTAACGTCTAGCACACAGGACAAGGTTAGCAGATGCAAGGGAACACCACCCCTTGCACATTCAACTCCAAACCACACACCATCCTGATTTGGAAATTAACTGTTCCTTTGCTGACCAAAATCCGAGAACACCCTCCCGAACAGCATTGTGGGTGTGCCTGCACCACATGGATCTTAGCTGTTCAAGAAGGCAGCTCACTACCACCACTTTCTCAAGGGCAATTAGGGATGGATGATAAATGTTGCCCTAAATTTAAAAAACAGCCTGAACAGAATAAAATTAAAAAACAGCTTGGTGCATGACCATGAAGTGGATGGAATCATTTGGATGAATACCTTTGCTTCACTAGTGGTGAGTGGCACTAAAGAGCTAAATTCTCAGATGTTAGTGCACGGTTTATGAAACAATGGATATAATATCCTGTTTATAAAGAGTTATGTGTGACCAACTATGACCTACTGTCCAAGCTGCGAATGTCACTCAAGCTATAGACTATTCGAAACAGAAACCAGGTGTGACAGAAGCGCTATAATCTTGCCAAGTTTAAGGTGCATTGCAAGGAAGAGGGAGCCTTATTCTGGATCAAATCCATGCGATGTTGAGATTTGAGTGATTGAGGCTGACATGCAATACGTTACATAAGAAAGTGTTCCTTTCGCAGTGAAAACATCCCTCTCTTTGGCAAATATGAAGAAAGAGAAAGGGAGATGATCTATTTTGCAATATACCCTAAGGAGGGGAGTATGTTAAAAAATGATTTAAATGGTTGCAGCTGTGGGAATAAAAACTATCAAGAGGGAGGAGAGTTTAGAAAGCTGCCAAGAGTGGTTCTCGATGTGTATTTCACCTGATTTGGGAATTAATCTGACATGAATACATTATGATTTAAAATTCACATAATTGCTACAAGAAAGGCGCACTACAATTGCGTACTGGTACAATGTCTGGAAAACGCATTTGTTTTCAGACTTGCCTTGGAGTAAGTCTCAAATTCAATGTTTCGGTTACAATTTTGTGATTTGAGGGCAACCTGTGAGGATAGAGTAACTTGCTAATGATTTAGTCATCACCACATACAAGAGATATTCTGGCATGCACTTTAGCTGAATGATTTACAGGACACTTTGGCTGCAGGACTCAATGGGTTTTATAGCCCCAAAATGCCTACCTTATCTCCAATGATAAATAATGGGTAGACACCATTCTCTACTTTTATTTTTCTCAATTCATTAAATCACATTGTTTAAATGGTCCCAGTTGTCATACAATCTGACTGCGGTTTCGTAAGTCCTTGGCATTTCAAAGAGCCCAGCATTTAAGTGATAATGTTAGTTGACGAGGAAAAAGATAGGCATTAATACATTGCTCTGTTTTGTTCCCTTGCATATTGGTTAGCACCTCTGGCCCATTCTTTATGCTTCTGATGCTTCTCTATTTGCATCACTCTCACTCTTACCTTAGCTCTAAGTTGTCATTAACACCCAATGTCCTGATTCCTATCCTGTCCTCAGGTCTGACATCATTGCCTTTTATCTTTTGTGTGTAATGGAGTCCAATGTGTGTTTAATTCCTTTCCCAATCTACATCCATGTGTTAACATTTCTCTCTCCGAATGTCCCTCTCCAGAAAGGTGCATCAGGTTGGTGGATAGGCCAAGCAGCCAAATACCAGATAAGGTGTTCTCCAGGACTATTAGGTATGCAAGACCTGATAATCATGGGGCGGATTCTCCGATCGCCGAAATCGTGTTGGCGATAGTGCAGAGAATCCGGGCGTGATTTTCCGAGCCCCGCGCCGGGCCGGAGAATCGCCACAACCGCGCCACGCCTCCCCGACGCCGGCGTGCGATTCTCCAAGGTGCGGAGTATCGGCGCCATTTGCGCTGTACACGGCGGGGCTGCCGATTCACCGGCCCGGCTGGGCCGTGCGGCCGCAAGGAAAAAGCAGAGTCCCGCCGGCGCCATCCATACCGGGTCGCTGCCGGCGGGAACTGTGTGTGAAGGGTCGCGGGGCAGCCTGTGGGGGGGGGGGGGGGGGGGGTGGGTAGGGGGGCTCCGTCCCCGGGGTGTCCTCCAATGGGGTCTGGCCCACGATCAGGGCCCACCGATCGGCGGGCCCACTTCTACACCCCGCCCCCTCCCGGGCCTACTTTGTTCTGTGGCCGGCCGGCCCTTGAACCCCCACGCCATGTTACGTCGGGGCCGGCGCGCTGAAGAAATTCCCAGCACATGCGCTGGTTGGCGCGGCGCCCATTTGGCGCCGGGAAGGGAGGCTGGAGCAGCGAGAACTGCTCCAGGGCCGTGCTGGCCCCCTGTGGGGGCCAGAATCGGTAGTCTCCGCGCCTGTTTCGCGCCGTCGTGAAACGTGACGGCTTTCACGACGGCGCGAACACTCTGTCTCCATTTCGGAGAATCGCGCCATCCATGTTTACGCTGGACTTGGGGGCGGTGCCATTTTTGTGATGCTCCACCCCCTCAAAAACAGGATATGGACATAAGTCCCCGATGGGCTGAGTTCCCAACGGCGTGGGGCGGGTGTCCTCACAACGTTCGGGGACCTCGCGCGGCGGCTGCGGACAGAGTCCAGCGCCGCCAGACTCGGGGGGGGGGGGGGCGGTGAGCCGTTCCGCTGGCAGGGGGGCTTCGGCAAGGGCTGGGGAAACTGCTGGGGAGTGGTACAGGGGAGGTGAGGCTGGTTACAGGGGGAGCAGTTTTTGACATGCCGGGTCCGCGCACAGCCAGCGTCATGTTGAACGGCGCGGCCGCCGCAGGCTGCCGCCGTAAGTATGCGCGGCCATGGACCCGCCATTCTGCAGCTGTATCCGCAGGTAAAACCAGGGGCTTTATGCTGCACAGCTCCTAGCCCCCCACCGGGCAGAGGATCCATGCAGGGGCAGCACCGTCTTTCTGGTCGTAAGACCAGACGGATCCTGCAGACATTGCCGCAGGATCGTGTGGAAATTCTAACACTACTGTAAACCAGAGATGATCTCACTAACCACATAAACATTAGAACATAAGAAATAGGAGCAGGTGTATGCCATTTTGCTCACTGATGCTCAGTTTGGGTTCCACAAGGGGCCACTTAGCTCCTGACCTCATTACAGCCTTGGTTCAAGCATGGACAAAAGAGTTAAACTTCAGAGGTGAGGTGAGAGTGATTGCCCTTGACATCAAGGCAGCATTTGACCAAGTGTGGCATCAAGGAGCCCTAGCTAAACTGGAGTCAATGAGAATCGGCTGGGGGGGGGACTCCCTGCGGGGGGGGCGGGACTCCCTGCTGGTTGGAGTCATACCCGGCATAAAGGAAGATGGTTCTGGTTATTGGAGGTCATTCATGTCAGTTCCAGGACATCACTGCAGGAGTTCCTCAGGGTAGTGTCCTCAGCCCAACCATCTTCAGCGACTTCATCAATTGCCTCTTGCCATCATAAAACCAGAAACAGGATGATCACTGATGACTGCACAATGTTCAGCACCATTCGTTACTCCTCAGATACTGAAGCAGTCTGTGTCCAAATGCAGCAAGACCTGGACAATCTTCAGGTTGTGTCTGACAACTGGCAAGTAACATTCACACCACACAAGTGCCGGGCAATGTCCATCTCAGCAGCGCCTTCAGGTGAAAGCAAGTAGCCTGTGAAGAAATGCTCTAAGTTTATGGGCAGCATGGTAGCATTGTGGATAGCACAATTGCTTCACAGCTTCAGGGACCCAGGTTCGATTCCGGCTTGGGTCACTGTCTGTGTGGAGTCTGCACGTTCTCCCCGTGTGTGCGTGGGTTTTCTCCGGATGCTCCGGTTTCTCCCACAGTCGAAAGATGTGCAGGTTAGGTGGATTGGCCATGCTAAATTGCCCTTAGTGTCCAAAATTGCCCTTAGTGTTGGGTGGGGTTGCTGGGTGATGGGGTGGAGGTGTTGACCTTGGGTAGGGTGCTCTTTGCAAGAGCCGGTGCAGACTCGATGGGCCGAAAGGCCTCCTTCTGCAATGTAAATTCTATGATAATCTATGATAATCTTCTATATGAGAAGATTTAGCCATCAGCTTTGACATTCAATGGCATGACCATCACTGAATCCCTCCCTATCAACATCCTGGAGGTTACTCTTGATCAGAAACTGAAGTATACGAACCATAAAAATATTGGAGGTACAAGAGCAGGCCTGTGGCGAGGAATCATGTGGTGAGTAACTCCACAAAGCCTGTCCACCATCCACAAGGCACAAGTCAGGAATGTGATGGAATGCTCCCCACTCGGGTTGGATTGGACTTTGTTTATTGTCATGTGTACCGAGCTACAGCGAAAAGTATCTTTCTGCGAGCAGCTCAACAGATCATTAAGTACATGAAAAGAAAAGGAAATAAAAGAAAATACATAACAGGGCAGCACAAGGTACACATTGTAACTACGTAACACCGGCATCGGGTGAAGCATACAGTGTGTCGTGTTTATGAAATCAGTCCATAAGGTGGTCGTTTAGGAGTCTGGTAACAGCGGGGAAGAAGCTGTTTTTGAGTCTGTTCGTGCGTGTTCTCAAACGTTTGTACCTCCTGCCCGATGGAAGAAGTTGGAAGAGTGAGTAAGCCGGGTGGGAAGGGTCTTTGATTATGCTGCCCGCTTTCCGAAGGGTAGAGGGAGGTGTAGATGGAGTCAATGGATGGGAGGCAGGTTCGTGTGATGGACTGGGCTGTATTCACGACTCTCTGAAGTTTCTTGCAGTCTTGGGCCGAGCAGTCGCCATACCAGGCTGTGATGCAGCCAGATAGGATGCTTTCTATGGAGCATCTGTAAAAGTTGGTAAGAGATATTGTGGACATGTCGACTTGTGGACATATGGACTTGCCTGGATGAGTGCAGCTCCAACAACACTCGAGAAACTTGACACCATCTATGTCAAAGTAACCTGCTTGATTGGCACCACGTGCACAAATATTCATTCCCTCCACCACCCTGATTTGGAAATATATTGCTGTTCCTTCACTGTCGCTGGGTCGACATCCTGGAACCTCCTCCCGAACAGCACAGTGGGTGTACCTACACTATATGGAAGGCAGCAGTTCAAGAAGGTAGCTTACCTCCACCCTCTCAAATGAAATATGGGATGGGCAACAAATACTGGCCTAGCCAGTGAAGCTTACATGAATGAATTTAAAAAATATTGCCCCTCAAGTCTGCTTCACCATTCAGTCCAATTATGGCGAATCTTCGGTCTGTAGTTCACTTTCCCACTTGCTTACATAACCCTTGATTCACTGAGACACCAAAAGTCTGTCTATTTCAGCCTTAAGTTTACTCAAGAATGCAGCATCCATAATCCTCTGGGGTAGGGAATTCCAAAGACTCACAACCCTTTGAGTTAAGAAATTTCTCGTCATCTCAGTTGTAAATGATCAGTACCTTCTGCTGAGACTCTTCTCTGTGTTTGAGATTCCCCAGCCAGGGGAAACTATCTCTCAGTGTCTAACTTGCCAAGCCCTTATGTGTTTCAATAAGATCAGCTCTCAATCTTCTGAACTCCAATAGATTTGATTTATTATTGTCACATGTATTGGTATACAGTGAAAAGTATTGTTTCTTGCATGCTGTACAAACAATGCACACCGTACATAGGGAAGGAATGAGAGACTGCAGAATATAATGTTACAGTTATAGCAATGTGTCGAGAAAAGATCAACTTAATACGAGGTAGGTCCATTCGAAAGTCTGATGGCAGCAGGGAAGAAGCTGTTCTTGAGTCGGTTGGTACGTGTCCTCAAACTTTGGTATCTTTTTCCTGACGGAAGAAGGTGGAAGAGAGTATGTCCGGGGTGCGTGGGGTTCTTAATTATGTGGCTGCCTTTCCGGGGCAGCGAGAATTGTGGACAGAGTCGATGGATGGAAGGCTGGTTTGCCTGATGGATTGGGCTACATTCATGACATTTTGTAATTTCCTGCGGTCTTGGGCAGAGCAGGATCCATACCAGGCTGTGATACAACCAGAAAGAATGCTTTCTATGGTGCATCTGTAGAGGTTGGTGAGTGTCGTAGGTGACAGGCCAAATTTCCTTAGGATTCTGAGAAAGTAGAATCGTTGGTGGGCTTTCTTAACTATAGTGTCAGCATGGAGGGACCAGGATAGGTTGTTGGTGATCTGGACACCTAAAAACTTGAAGCTCTCCATCCTTTCTACTTCGTTCCCATTGATGTAGACAGGGGCATGTTCTCCACTACGCTTCTTGAAGTCGATAATAATCTCCTTTGTTTTGTTGACATTGAGGGAGAGATTATTGTCGTCACACCAGTTCACCAGATTCTCTATCTCATTCCTGTACTCTGTCTCGTCGTTGTTTGAAATCCGCCCCATTACCGTGGTGTCGTCAGCAAATTTGAAAATCGAGTTGGAGGGGAATTTGGCCACACAGTCATAGGTGTACAAAGAGTAGGGGGCTGAGGACACAGCCTTGTGGGGCACCGGTGTTGAGGATGATCGTGGAGGAGGTGTTGTGGTCTATCCTTACTGATTGTGGCCTGTGGGTTAGAAAGTTCAGGGTCCAGTCGCAGAGGGAGGAGCCGAGACCAAGGCCACGGAGTTTGGAGATGAGTTTCGTAGGAATGATGGTGTTGAAGGCTGAGCTGTAGTCGATAAATAGGAGTAGACCCAATATAGATTCAGTATCGACCCGATTTACTCAGCCTCTTATCATCTCAACCCAGGAGCTAACCCAGTATAACTTTGCTGTACTGCCCCAGTGCAAGTATGTACATCCTTGGCTAACTGCACATTGCATTCCAGATAAAGGGCGTGATCTATCGGCCCCGTTGCACCCGATTCAGGATGCGAATGTGGCCGGTAAATCTCGCGAGAGGCCTCTCGTGAGATTTACCGGCCTCGTCATGCCTCGCGGAATCTAACGCGACCTTGTGAGGCATTGCGATCTTGATCCCGCCCACTGAGGTCGGGATCCGGATTGGCATATTCAAGTAAGCAGCCACGTTCCTCCATGCAGCAGAAGGTTCTTTCTCTCTTTTTCTCAGTGTCTCACAACACAGCTATCCCTTTACTGTGAGTTACTTTGTACAAACGTGAAAAATGTGACTTGAATTCAGTCGGCTTCTGTTTGAGTTTCGCCCCCATGACAAACAGACCATACTGTCCCTCCTCTGACCTGGAGATGTTTCCAGATTTCCAATTTTACCTTAAGTTAAAGGAGGCATTTTAAAACATAACCATCTCATAAAGCCCGATGTTCAGGACAATCCCCTTGCAATAAAGGCCAACATGCTATTTGCCTTCTTAATTGTTTGCCATACCTGCATGCTGACCTTTTGTGTTCCTTGTGTGAGCATACCCAAGACTCTCTGAATAGTCACCTGAGATGTGCTCATCCTCAGGTTACATCACCATCAGTTAGCTCTCCCCCTCAAACGCAAAAGCAGCCCATGATCATCTGGGATTATGAGACTTCACTTTACTTTACCATTTATAAGATTCTTGCCTTTTGAGAAACGTTTCTACTTTTCTGTTGTTACTGCCAAATGAACTCAGACCTCCCCACATTATACTCCGTCTGCCAGCTTGTTACCCATTCATGTAATAAATGTGGAAAAAGTCAAAGTTCAAATGTGAATTAAGACTGGAGAAAGAAGAATCATATCAGTGTTTTAGACACAGGCTTGATGCAGACTAGTATGTAATGGAACCTACGAGGGAACAAGCGGTCTAGATCTGGTCCTGTGTAATGAGACAGGATTGATTCAGGATCTCATAGTTCGGGATCCTCTCGGAAGGAGCGATCACAATATGGTAGAATTTAAAATACAGATAGAGGGTGAGAAGGTAAAATCAAGCACTAGTGTTTTGTGCTTAAACAAAGGAGATTACAATGGGATGAGAGAAGAACTAGCTAAGGTAGACTGGGAGCAAAGACTTTATAGTGAAACAGTTGAGGAACAGTGGAGAACCTTCCAAGTGATTTTTCACAGTGCTCAGCAAAGGTTTATACCAACAAAAAGGAAGGACGGTAAAAAGAGGGAAAATCGACCATGGATATTGAAGGAAATAAGGGACAGTGTCAAATTGAAGGAAAAAACATACAAAGTAGCAAAGATCAGTGGGAGACTAGAGGACTGGGAAATCTTTAGGGAGCAACAGAAAGCTACTAAAAAAGCTATAAAGAAGAGTAAGATCGATTATGAGAGTAAACTTGCTCAGAATATAAAAACAGATAGTAAAAGTTTCTACAAATATACAAAACAAAAAAGAATGGCTAAGGTAAATATTGGTCCTTTAGAGGATGAGAAGGGAGATTTAATAATGGGAGATGAGGAACTAAACAGGTTTTTTGGGTCGGTCTTCACAGTGGAAGACACAAATAACATGCCAGTGACTGATGGAAATGAAGCTATGGCAGGTAAGGACCTTGAGAGGATTGTTATCACCAAGGAGGTAGTGATGGGCAAGCTAATGGGGCTAAAGGTAGACAAGTCTCCTGGACCTGATGGAATGCATCCCAGAGTGTTAAAAGAGATGGCTAGGGAAATTGCAAATGCACTAGTGATAATTTACCAAAATTCACTAGACTCTGGGGTGGTCCCGGCGGATTGGAAATTAGCAAACGTGATGCCACTGTTTAAAAAAGGAGGTAGGCAGAAAGCGGGTAATTATAGGCCAGTGAGCTTAACTTCGGTAGTAGGGAAGATGCTGGAATCTATCATCAAGGAAGAAATAGCGAAGCATCTGGATGGAAATTGTCCCATTGGGCAGACGCAGCATGTGTTCATAAAGGGCAGGTCGTGCCTAACTAATTTAGTGGAATATTTTGAGAACATTAACAGTGCGGTAGATAACGGGGAGCCAATGGATGTGGTATGTCTGGATTTCCAGAAAGCCTTTGACAAGGTGCCACACAAAAAGTTGCTGCATAAGATAAAGGTGCATGGCATTAAGGGGAAAGTAGTAGCATGGATAAAGGATTGGTTAATTAATAGAAAGCAAAGAGTGGGGGTTAATGGGTGTTTCTCTGGTTGGCAATCAGTAGCTAGTCGTGTCCCTCAGGGATCAGTGTTGGGCCCACAACTGTTCGCAATTTACATAGATGATTTGGAGTTGGGGACCAAGGGCAATGTGTCCAAGTTTGCAGACGACACTAAGGTAAGTGGTAAAGCAAAAAGTGCAGAGGATACTGGAAGTCTGCAGAGGGATTTGGATAGGCTAAGTGAATGGACTTGGGTCTGGCAAATGGAATACGATGTTGACAAATGTGAGGTTATCCATTTTTGTAGGAATAACAGCAAAAGGGATTATTATTTAAATGATAAAACCTTAAAACATGCTGCTATGCAGAGAGACCTGGGTGTGCTAGTGCATGAGTCGTAAAAAGTTGGTTTACAGGTGATTAAGAAGGCAAATGGAATTTTGTCCTTCATTGCTAGAGGGATGGAGTTTAAGACTAGGGAGGTTATGCTGCAATTGTATAAGGTGTTAGTGAGGCCACACCTGGAGTATTGTGTTCAGTTTTGGTCTCTTTACTTGAGAAAGGACGTACTGGCACTGGAGGGTGTGCAGAGGAGATTCACTAGGTTAATCCCAGAGCTGAAGGGGTTGGATTACGAGGAGAGGTTGAGTAGACTGGGACTGTACTCGTTGGAATTTAGAAGGATGAGGGGGGGGATCTTATAGAAACATATAAGATTATGAAGGGAATAGATAGGATAGATGCGGGCAGGTTGTTTCCACTGGCGGGTGAAAGCAGAACTAGGGGGCATAGCCCCAAAATAAGGGGAAGTAGATTTTAGGACTGAGTTTAGGAGGAACTTCTTCACCCAAAGGGTTGTGAATCTATGGAATTCCTTGCCCAGTGAAGCAGTCGAGGCTGCTTCATTAAATGTTTTTAAGATAAAGATAGATAGTTTTTTGAAGAATAAAGGGATTAAGGGTTATGGTGTTCGGGCCGGAAAGTGGAGCTGAGTCCACAAAAGATCAGCCATGATCTCATTGAATGGTGGAGCAGGCTCGAGGGGCCAGATGGCCTACTCCTGCTCCTAGTTCTTATGTTCTATGTTCTTATGCTCCTTTTCTTAACAAATATCTTCCCTCTTTTCCAATGCGTCTTCTTTGGTGATGACAAATACTCAGTGCAGGTCGGCAGGCATTTCTCCAGCATGCCATTCAGTTACCGTTCCATATGAATGATTCGACAGTCAGGTTATTCGCCCCCATCCCGCAACATAAGCATCCATCACTTTTAAATGGCCCGGTGCCTATTTTCAACTCCCAATTGCGATGCACTTTTGGGAGGGGGAATTAGAAAAAGGTTATTCCCTGTCCCCTTGTCAGAAAGCTGATGATTATAAATGACTCTTCCATGCCTAATATTAACTTGAAGAAGCTTCTCATGGCATTCATCAATCTCAGTCCCAAATGATGAAAAATAAAAGGTTCCAAGTTCAAACTCCTTTATACATGCATCATCTTAGATATACAGTTTGCAAGTCTGCAATTATCAGAACAAACTGCAGATTGCATCTAGATTTTGAACTGCGACACTGCGCATACATTAATAATTACCTTTACATTTTCCCAAGAACAATGCCTGTTTAATATCCTTACATGCTGATTCTATAGGCCGCCTCGATTTATGCATGAATTTTAATTGCAATTCAAAGTGAATTAACCTAAGGTCATATCAAGCAAAAAAAAGGTCTGTGAGAAAATCAGATAATTATGAAGTAGAATTTTTCCTTATTGAATGAGTACCAGGTTGTGGGGAGATTCAGCCAATATGTTCAGCAAGGTAATTAATAACAGAATACGAAAAAAAGGAAGTATGCAAAGACAGTGTTCACTCCCCTATTTACCAGAGCTACTGATTAGATACAGGTTTGATCTATCATTTACTTCGAGCATTCTCCCTTCCATCGCCCAGCCGTTTGGCTTTGCAGATGTTGGCAAGCATCCTTCACCTTACCCTCCACCAGCCCCTCCCCCACTTCCCCATCCCCTACCACCCACTTTGCTATTCCTGTAAATAGGTCCGGACTGGTTTACATAGAGTACCGGGTACCTCCAATTCTATTGGCTCTTTCCACCTTATTAAGTCTCCTAAAAGAGGTAGCTGACTAAAGCTCCAATAAATGAAATGTGAACAATTTTATTCTGCCTTTCCTGAAGAAAGCGTATTGTAACGCTAACCTCAAAACGACCCATATTTTCATCAATTACTTTCTCAATGAGGAATCAATTAATTCAGTGAGCAATTCATGTAAACCAGAAATACAATTCAATCTCCACTTGGTGTTGAGCTTGCAGATTCCTCCTCCTCCTCACAGTGATCCCTGTCAGATGCATGGATAAATTAGCAGAACACTTTGTTAGGGATGACTGTGAAGCACATTGTTCCGTGAAAGAATATCTTGTCAGCATTCACCATTCTAATAATAACAATCACTTGGGTGGCGTGGAAGAAGGGTCTGGCACATACAGGGATAAGGTGTAGCTAAGTATTGTACTGCACACACTCACTAGTGCAAGAAGGAACATGACCCAAACCTAGGGTCAGTGTGGTGTTGGCCCGAGACATGTTAAGATATAGACATTGATATAGCTCCCTGCCTGTACTCTTTACTGTATGTGTGTTTATAGTTACAATTGTTGATCAAGACTTGCTGTTAACATACAGAAGACTTACAAAGACATCGGCAGCAGCTGTAGAGCTGGATCCTCCAAATACCCAGCCGCCTGTTTCGCGGCAGTGCACCATTCGCTGGTGGTGGAATTTTCTCTTTTTTTATTCTTTCATGGGCTGTGGGCGTGGCTGGTTGTGCCAGCATTTATTGCCCATCCATAATTCGTCTTGAGTGGGCAGTTAGAGTCAACCACATTGCTGTGGGTCTGGAGTCACATGTAGGCCAGACCAGGTAAGGATGGCAGGTTTCCTTCCCTAAAGGACATCAGTGAACCAGATGGGGTTTTATGATAATCGACAATGGTTTCATGGTCATCATTAGACTTTTAACTCCAGATATTTTTTTTAATTGAGTTTAAATTCCATCACCTGCTGTAATTCGAAACCGGGTCCCCAGAACATTATCCTGGGTCTTTGGATTATTAGTCCAGCGGCAATAGCACCATGCCACTGCCTCCCACTCACCGCTTGTGAATGGAATTCCCCGTTGAAACCACCCCATGCCATTAGGAAACCTGCTTTGGGGGGGGGGGGGGGGGGGGGCACTCCAGCGGGAAGAGGGAATCACCAATACCATCCCAACAGGTGAGATTCCACACACCAACCATATTCTGGAACAGAAACAAATTGGTGTGACCACACCATCGCAAAAAGTAAATGGTGTGAAAATGAGCATACCGGGGATCGACCATATTCCACACATCCCAAGGACAAGGTGAATTTGGGGCAGACTAGTCAGCAGCTGCATGTTGATTTGGTGTGGGTGATAAGGGGTGTGTCGCGATTAAGTTGGAGCGACTGGAGTTCATAGAAGTATAGAATCATCGAACCTGACAGTGCAGAAGGAGACCATTTGACCCATCGAATCTACACCAACTCTTCGAAAGAGCACTCTAGCTACAGATAACAGGAAAACTAGTAGGATTTGAAAAAATAGCAGGGAGGCCCAGAAAGGGCAAAGGGACTCTCTGATGAAATGTTGGAGGCTCTGATCCAGAGGAGGAAGGCAAGAAATCCTCCGGTCAATGGCTGAATCACAAGTGGGAAGAGATTGAAGATCAATGGAGGGAAAGCAACTCCCACGACCTCTCACCACGATTTCCCAGAGAGATGCTCTCTTACTCTCCACTTTCACCTTCAGCCTCACTACCCACAATGCACCCGACCATTTCCCCTATTTTGTGAGGGCCACGAAGAATCCAGCACGAGTTTTAAGGATACAAAGTAATAACATTTATTTACAATAACATATATATATAACAGCAGCAGCAACTTCCCTTGCTGCACACTCCTTCCTGCTGTTTCCAAACTGGCCAGCTTTATTTATACTTGGAGTTTACTAATGGTTTCTCCGCCCCCCCCCTCATTGGGGAAGCTCATACTCCCACAGGATTGTGGGATTGGCATTAGTCCCCAGTCAATGGTAAGTAGGCAGGTTATAACATCCCTCCCCCCCAAAGTCCAAGGAATCCACCGAAGACCCTGGCGAAGGAGGGCATCGGACTCGTTTTGCCGCAGGCCGGACACCATTTGCACGCGGCGCTGGGTCAGGCGGCGTGTAACGAGACGGAGACCGGCGCTTCCGTGATGAACGGCGCAACGATTGTACATCCACGGCCCGTGGACCCGAGGATTCCCCCTCTGATGCATCCTGTGTCTCCATCTCGGAGTCAGAGTCTGCTGCCTCCATCATGTCAGCGTCTCTATCTCCATTCGGTTCTGTAACGACCTGCGCATTCTTCGAGTGAGGCACCAGTGGAAGATTGTGAGGACTACCTTCCCTTGTCTCTGGTCTCTGCAGCTGCAGAAATGAGATCCGGGGGCGGGTAATCTTTTGAGGGGATAGTCTTCTGGACCGAACGTGGTCTACATGTTTGCGCTGGAGACGACCCTGGGCTTGCACCTGGTAAGATATAAGGGCCGTTAGGCGAAGGATTACACCAGGAACCCACTGGGCACCACCAGCAAAATTCCGAACGAACACTGGATCGCCGGGCGCAAACTCCCGAAACTCTCGAGTCGGGGATAGGTCACTGCCGAAACGGCCGATGCCGAGAAAATCCCTGTCCCTGCCGTTCTTGTGTGCGGCGTACTTTTGCGCCAATGTCCGGAAAAAACATTCTAAGGCGGGTGCGAAGTCTCCCGCCCATTAGGAGTTTTGCGGGAACTACCCCAGTCACCACATGGGGGGTGGTCCTATACGTAAACAAAAAGCGAGCCAGTCTCGTGTCCATTGATCCGGAAGACTGCTTCTTTCGGCCTCTTTTGAATGTCTGCACTGCGCGCTCTGCCAACCCATTTGAAGCCGGGTGGTAAGGGGCAGTGCGGATATGGCGTATGCCGTTTATCTTCGTGAACCTCACAAACTCCTCACTCATGAATGGAGTGCCGTTATCCGTGACCAGCACTCGGGGAGGCCATGCGTATTAAACGACAAACGCATCTTTTCAATTGTTGCGCAGGACGTTGTCCCCTGCATCTTATGCACCTCTAGCCATTTAGACTGGGCGTCAATTAATAGAAGGAACATGGATCCTTGAAAAGGGCCTGTGAAATCTGCCCAAGACCGCCCTGGCCATTCCCAGTGATGTAGGGGTGCGGCCGGCGGGAGCTTCTGATGCTCCTGGCAAATGGAGCAGTTTTGGGCCACCTTCTCAATGTCGGTGTCGAGGCCTGGCCACCAGACATAACTCCGGGCCAACATTTTCATTTTGGTCACACCTGGATGCCCATTGTGCAAGTCTGTTAGTATCAGCTCCTGGCCTTTTTCCGGGACAATCACACGTGTCCCCCACAAGAGGATGCCATCTTCCACGCTGAATTCTGCCATCTTGGAGGAAAATGCCCGCAACTCGCCTGGGAGCTGTCTATGCTGCCCACCATACAGGGCTATGTGCCGAACCTTTGACAGGACTGGCTCCGTCTGGGTCCACTCACGGATATGTGATGCCGTGACAGGCTAGGTGTCCATAAAATTTAGGGTTCCAACCACCTCACCGGTCGTGGGGGTCGACATGGGGCCGGTCGATAAAGGCAATCGGCTCAGTGCATCGGGATTTGCTATCTGCGTACCTGGTTTGTGCTCCAGAGAATACTCGTATGCAGCAAGCAACAAAACCCAGCGCTGGATCCGTGCGGAAGCAATGGGCGGTATTGGCTTATCCTCTCTGAAAAGTCCCAGCAGAGGCTTATGATCAGTCATGATGGTGAAATAGCGGCCATACACGTACTGGTGGAAGCGTTTCACCGCAAAAACCACTGCCAGGCCCTCCTTCTCGATCTGTGCGTACTTTTTCTCCGCTGCAGTCAATGTGCGGGAGGCGAAAGCTATCGGCCGCTTGGCGCCGTTCTCCATCTTGTGGGATAGGACGGCCCCAATACCATACGGGGATGCATCACATGTGACGAGCAAAGGCTTTCCAAGATCATAGTGGGTTAGTAACCCAGACGACGACAATTGTTGCTTTACACGCCGGAAAGCAGTTTCTTGCAGCTGACCCCAAACCCAGGTGTGATTTTTCTTTAGCAGAAGGTGCAACGGGGCCAGCGTAGTTGCCAGATTGGGGAGGAACTTACCGTAATAGTTTACGAGACTGAGAAAAGAATGAAGATGCGAAGTGTCAGTCGAGGCGGGGGCTTGTTGAATTGCACGCACCTTCTCTGCGACGGGGTGCAAACCTTCGCGGTCCACCCCCGATAACCTAGGTAGACTACTTCCTTTGCCTGAAATACGCACTTTGTGCGACGTAAACGGACTCCAGCCTCCGAAAGGCGTCTAAGGACAGCCTCCAGATTTTCCAAATGTTCCTGCTCCGACATCCCTGTAATCAAAACGTCATCTAAGTAGACAGCAACACGTGGTAAACCTCTCAAAATGCCCTCCATACCACGTTGAAAAATTGCGCAGGCAGAGGATACTCCAAAGGGCAACCGTGTATATTCATACAGGCCCCGGTGTGTATTAATCGTTACATATGATCGGGAGGCAGGGTCCAGCTCCAACTGCAGGTAGGCATGACTCATATCTAATTTTGTGAATGAGTGTCCACCTGCAAGCTTCGCGTAGAGATCCTCTATGCGAGGCATTGGGTATCGGTCGAGTCAGGAAGCCGTATTCACTGTAAGTGTATAGTCGACACACAAGCGAACTGTGGCATCTGGCTTCATTACAGGTACAATTGGTGCTGCCCAGTCAGCAAAACGGACGGGCCTGATCATACCCAAACTCTCCAAACGAGTGAGCTCCCCTTCTACCTTCTTGAGCAAGGCGTATGGCACCGGGCGCGCCCGGAAATAGCGCGGCGTGGCTCCTGGTTCGACTTGGGTACGGGCTATGGCCCCTTTTATTTTCCCCAAACCGGGCTGGAATACATCTGGGTATCGTCCTAGCACCTCAGTCAACCCTCCAGAAACTGTTTGGAGGATGTGCTGCCATTGCAACCGCAAATGGCGCAACCAGTCCCGACCCAACAGGCTGGGCCCATGGCCGCGCACCACGATAAGTGGGAAACGCCCCTCCTGGTGTCCATAAACAACAGGGGTCATTGTAGTTCCTGCAATGTCCAATGGTACCCCCGTGTAGGTGGCCAACCTGGCCTGTGAGTCGGTTAATGTAAGGGTCTGTATGCCCTGCTTGATGCGGTCGAATGTCCTCTGGGCGATCACGGAGACCGCTGCGCCAGTGTCCAACTCCATCTCAAGCGGGTGGCCATTGACCCGTACTGTCACCTTAATGGGGGCCACACGGGGAGCTGCCACACAACGCAGCTGCAGGCAGTCGTCCTCCGTCTCCACGTCCTCAGGAGTAGTCGCTGCAGGTTCATCCACATGGAAGGTACGGCCCCTGAGCTGGTCCCAGTTACGGCCCCTGGGCTGGTCCCAGTTTCGGTCGGAACGACGGCACCTCTGGCGCCCCCAGGACCACTGTGCGCGACGGGGTCGGCGCCTACATGTCTGACACGGACATGGCTCCTCATCCATTGGTTCTGGAGAAGGCTCCCTTCGGGGAGGAATGTCCGACAGCCACTGGCGTCGGTCCGGATGTTGCCTCGCCCAAGGTACCGCAGGAGTGCGGGGGGACGTTTTCGGATGGAAGGGGTTGCTCCCCAAGGCATGCACTTCCATTCCCTGTAACTCCTGCACTCCCATTCCCTGTAGCTCCTGCACTCCTCGTTCTGCGCTCTCTCAGGACAATACTATTTGAATGGCCTGTTGAAAAGTCAATGTTGGCTCAGCTTCCTCTGGGTGGCCGCATTGTTAATACCGCAAACCAAACGGTCGCGTAACATTTCTGACAAGGTCTCACCATAGTCACAGTACTCCGCAATCCTGCGTAGCCTGGATATAAAATCAGCAAGGGATTCTCCAGGGGTCCTCTCAGCGGTATTAAACCGGTAACTGTGGACTATCGTGGACGGGGTTGGGTTAAAATGTTGCCCCACTATATTCACAAGTTCATCAACCGTTTTGGTGTCCGGCGCAGCTGTGTACCTAAGGCTCCTAATCACCCCAAACGTATGCGGGCCGCAGGCGGTGAGCAATATGACCACCTGGCGCTCGTTTTCGGTGATATTGTTTGCCCGGAAATAGTAATGCATCCGTTGTGTGTACTGGTTCCAGCTTTCCAGCGCAGCATCAAAAACATCCAAACGTCCGTACAGAGGCATGGTGTAATAGAAAACAACTTCCAACCTGTATCCAACAAAAATCCAGGGAGGTGGCTTCAGCAGTGTAGACAGCTATTCACTTTAACCTTCGTCGCCAGTTTTGTGAGGGCCACGAAGAATCCAGCATGAGTTTTAAGGATACAAAGTAATAACATTTATTTCCAATAACATATATATATAACAGCAGCAGCAACTTCCCTTGCTGCACACTCCTTCCTGCTGTTCCCAAACTGGCCAGCTTTATTTATACTTGGAGTTTACTAATGGTTTCTCTGCCCCCCTCATTGGGGAAGCTCATACTCCCACAGGATTGTGGGATTGTCATTAGTCCCTAGCCAATGGTAAGTAGGCAGGTTATAACACCCTACAATCACCATCTCGTTTCACTCCACCTCTGTCTAATATTCTCACACTGACCATTGTCGCAACTCTTATTTCCGCACTCCTCGTCTTTCACATTGCAATAAACCATTCAATCATGACAGCCGCATTCCTTAAGCACCTCACAAGGATGTCGCTAACACACTCCCACCTTTATTGCAGGAGACAGTCACTGACACACTGTAACAGGGAAGTGCCAGGAGAGGAGGCTGACCCCACTCGCACATCTGCTCCCATTGAAGAAAACATACTTACCTGTATGGGCAGCAGGAAAATCATGACTGCGGTAAGTGCCAGTGCTGGATGAGATATAAGGGTTTCTTCACATGCTTATTTTTTACCTTCTTGCTTCATTCTGTCTTGCACTACACACTCTGCATGACAAGTGTAAGTGCTTTCATCGGCACTTTTCTCTCTGCTCTCTCGTCACACTAAAAGCCAATTGTTATTCACCTCTTTTACAACGGGTGCTGAATGTGTGAACACATTGAATTATATCTGTCACTTTGTTAGCCATTCTCCAATCTTCTCGATATTCCTTCCCGGCTTGCCTGAAAAGAACCACGCACTCCATAGAGGCATCACCTGCAAATGCTGAAACCTCGGTCCAGATCGCTGGCTCACACAAAGAGTAGACATGGCTCCAAAACTGAATCCTGTGAGACACAACTTCTCACTCCATTTCCATTTTTTAAAAGAACACCCTCAACTGGACTCTCTGGGCTGGATCCTCCGGCGTCGGGACCTCCGCTTTGCCGGCAGCTGGGGGGGGGGGGGGGGCGGTTCCTGACGGCGTGGGGCTGTCCCACAATGGGGAACCCCATTGACCAGCCGGCGAAACGGAGAATCCCAACGGCGTGCTGAACCAGAAATCTGGCGTCGCGGGGCGGAGAACACCCGCCCTCTATTTTCTTCCTATTGATCGATTTTTAGTTTGGGTGTGTTAGCCTCCTAATTCCATGTCCCTTAATCTTCTCTCGCGATTTCCAATGTGTAACTTGTCATAGATTGCCCCAAAGACCATGCACACCATGGGCGGTATTTTACATTTGTTTTTTGCAGGGTGTGGCAGGGGGTTGAAGCTGCGGGCCCCAATGTCAGCATTCTCTGGCCTATTGTTAGGGACATTAAAATAAAATGGCAAGGGGTGGGTCCCATGACGTCACACTGGCAGGACAGGCTCTGTTTGAGCCTGCCTCACCAATAACTTCTTTAAAGATCCGGCTGCCATTCCTAAAGGCCGCCCCAGTACACAAAGGTTAAAGGGAACCCTCCCCCAACGCCCCCCCCCCACCAGCCCCATACAATTCCCCAACTCCCCTGCACCCTTCCCACGTGCAACTCTCACCCCATCACTGTGCGCAGCACTGTTTGGACACTGCCTCCTGGCATGACCCTCACCCCTCTGTGCGACGGACTCACTTGAGCTCTTCTGGCAGGTGTGCCCACCGGGTGCACACCGCGGGAGGCCAGTCGTTATTCACGCTGGCAAGTCCTCACGCTGGCGTGAATAGATTATCTAATTGTGGGGGGGTGGGGGGGGTGAGATGAGCGGGTGTAGAGGCCTGATAATAAGATTCAAATTTATTATAACGGGGTTCCTGACGTTGAACGTTGGGGTTCCTGTTACATCACTAGCTGCGAGTTGGGTAGGGGACAATTTCAAAAGGTGATTTGTGCGTCTCGTGAGATTTTCCACTCCCACCACCAAACCCACTCAAGAAGAACGGGAGCGGGGAATCCCGGCCTATATTCACGGCATTTCACTCATCAAACATGGTTGTTGTCTCTGTGATAGTCACCACTGATTGTATAGTAATTGTAATGATGATTATTAGAGGTAATATGGTAAGGCTCCTGTACTATAGGTACGGGGGTAAATCCCTGCCTGCTGGCTCCGCCCAGTAGGCGGAGTATAAATGTGTGTGCACGCCCGAGCTGCTTCCATTCTGGTAGCAACTGCAGGAGGCCACACATCTCTGCTTAATAAATTGATGCACTATCAATTACTACAAGACGAGAGTAGAGAATAATCGAGGCTTTATTAAACAGAGATGTGTGGCGTTCTGCAGCTGCTACCAGAATGGAAGCAGTTCGGGTGTGCACACATTTATACTTGTACCCCGACGGGCACCAGGACACAGTCTCCCTCCGGGACCTGGCACCAGCTGGGTCCCCACTCACGGCCCACCACCCGACACCCCCCCTCCGATTGCCCCGGCGCCACTCCCCCTCCCCCTAGCGCACCTCACCACAGCCCCCGCTCCGGGACAATCCGTCCTCCCACTCTTTCCACCCGGGGAGGGGTGCCAGGACACAGTCTCCCTCTGGGACCTGGCACCAGCTGGGTCCCCACCCACGGCCCACCACCCGACACCACACCCCCCCCCCTCCGATTGCCCCGGCGCCACTCACCCTCCCCACAGCGCACCTCACCACAGCCTCCGCCCCAGGACGATCCGTCCTCCCACTGGTTCCACCCAGGGATGAAGACGAGGACAACATGCTCCCGGAATCACAGGCGACCAAGTCGGCGCCCGCATCACCACCGGGACCAAGGCGATCACAGCGGATCAAGGCACCCAACCGGTTGAACTTGTAAATGTCGCCTGAACTGTAAATCTTTCAACCAAACTGCAAATTTTTCCACCACCCCCGCTAGACTCTTTTTTAACAGGGGGTGAATGTGGTAGTCACCACGGGAGTAAATCCCTGCCTACTGGCTCCGCCCAGTAGGCGGAGTATAAATGTGTGTGCACACCCGAGCTGCTACCATTCTGGTAGCAGCTGCAGGAGGCCACACATCTCTGCTTAATAAAGCCTCGATTATTCCCTACTCTCGTCTCATAGTCATTGATAGTGCATCAATCTCCTCAAAGAATTCCATGACATTTCTCAAGCTCAAACAACCCTTTTAAAGTCAGTGCTGGCCAGCTCTAAGTATTTTCCCTTAATCTTGAAAAATTACATTTTCATCCTGAAGTAAAGATGCTAAAACTTTCCCCGCCACGGATGTTAAGCTGAGTGGCCTCTAATTATACGAATTAGCTCAACCTTCCTTTTCAAAAATCACTGCAATGTTGGTCACTTCAGTCCTCTGGGAACCATCCAGGCTCAAAGGCACCCTAAATTATTAAAAGGTGCCCTAAATATCTCCGGCATCTGCAACTTTCCCTCGCGTTCCTAAAACTATTCCCTCAAACCCCGATGCTTTAGTCTAACTAACAGCTAAAATGGTCCCTTTATCTGTCATGATATTGCTCATCACATGTTGAGCTATTTCAGGATTCATCTCCTCTTCACTTTGGTAGAGACCGCTTATTAAAGGTGCTGAATATGTGAACACATTGAATTCTATCTGATGTTGCTGTAAGTTTTTTCATCATCTACAAATTGACAGTGCTCTATTCTCCAGGGTCCCATCCCACTTTAACAATTCTTCTTTTCGTGCTATACTTCTTGATTTTTTTCCCCTCTTATCTTTCCTTATCTCACATTCAACCTCTTATTTCACTTTCTATTTTTTTAATTATCATTTTTGTAGTTCTTAGAGGCCCTCTATTTATTAAATCCATGGCATCCTAAAACTCATTTTCGTCATCCTTGCAAGGTGTTTATTTTGCACCGCTGCTGTTTTTTGAAAAAAATTATTTTAAACAACGCACATCCCCTGTTGCTATACAGGCCAGTATGCAAATGTTTCTTTTTGCCTCACCTCAGCTCGATCAACCCTCAGATTTCCAAAACCTGCCTTAATCTCAGTTGGCATTTCCGTTTCGTACTGACCTTTCCGTTCTAGGTGAATCTTGACACTTATCAGGTTGTGGTCAGTGCTTCGCATTTTCACCTAACTGGTCTATTTCATTGCTCAACCAGATTTTTTTGTGACCAGCTTAAGTCCTATTACATGGAATTCCGTTCTGCCATTACACTTCTCTGTCGACTCCTTTAAAAACCTCCCATTGCTCATCTCTTCCACCTAATCTTTGAACATCCACCAAATCTCTCCCTTCGTGGCTTGGCAGCAACTTTCCTCATGCCTGTCTGTGAAGGACCTTTGAGTATTCTTTGAAAAAAGATGCAACATCAATGTAAGTTGTTGTTGTTACAAAGCCTTGTTAATGGAAATTCATAGAATCCCTACAGTGCAGAAGGAGGCTGTTCAGCCCATCGAGTCTGCACCGACCATTTGAAAGAGCACCCTACCTTGGCTCACTCCACCACCCCATCCCTGTAACCCCACCCAACCTGCACATCTTTGAACACAAGGGGGCAATTTAGCATGGCCAATCTACCTAACACCTTTGGACTGTGAGAGGAAAAGGAGCAGCTGGAGGAAATCCATGCAGACACAGGGAGAACGGGGAGAACATGTAAACTCCACACAGTCACCCAAGGCCAGAATCGAACCCGGGTCCCTGATGCTGTGAGGCAGCAGTGCTAACCGCTGTGCCACCTTGCCACCACCATTGTATAATCAAAGGGTTCGCATGTGGAGCTGAATTGGACTAAAATGGGTGGCGGCCCAGTAACGCCACAAACACACCACACACACTGGTAGCTCTCTGGTCTGAGCAGCAACACCGTGCTAAATAGTTGGCCTTTAAAGCAGGCCAGCAGCGCGGTTCAATTCCCGTATCAGCCTCCCCGAACAGGCGCCGGAATGTGGCGACTAGGGGCTTTTCACAGTAACTTCATTTGACGCCTACTTGTGACAATAAGCGATTTTCATTTCATTTCAGTGAGCAGTGGCCACTGCTGGGACTGCAATCAAGAAGCCTATGGAGCCCGAACGAAGGTAAATCCAGGGTCTTGGCATGGGCAGGCTGGCAAGTGTTTGGGACAGTGGGGTTGGCAATGTTGGAGGGGGGAAGAGGTAGAAAACAATAGGTGGGAAACATTGAAAAACATGAAGGGCGATCATTCGTTGGGCACAGGGTGCCTGAACCATAATGAGCCGCCACCACCCCTTCTGCGCCCCCGCATCACCTTGACCCACAGGCGAGTGGGCCACCTGACGCTTCCCCCGGCATGGGTAAAATATCCACAGGGGTGGGGGGTTGAGTTGCACCCCTCCACCTGCTAACGAGCACGGGGGGGGGGGGGGGGGGGGGGATGTAAAATTCAAGCCATTCCACCATTTTGTGCTTTCAACTGTGGGCCCTGACTTCAAATCCAAAACCTTTTAAACATCTTTCTTCTCTCTTGACTGTAAGAGCCCTGACCAAATAAAACCAGACCATCTGACCCCACAACTAGTTGATAAGAATATGATGTAAAACTGCTCATAACCAGACGCAAATCGCCAATGTTGCTTCGAGGCCCTCAGAGAGACTGAAGTGAGAAGTGAAAGAAATTCACACTTACCCAGGAGGTTTGCTCTCCCTGAGATGAGGGTTAAGAAAGGGAACTTTGTTCCGTATCTAGCCATTCTATACCTGAACTGCAAGTGCACGACCATGGCAATAGCAGCCTAGAAAGTGTTCTGGTCCTTGATGAGCATAAATATTCAAGAAGGAAAATAAATTGAGAGGACAGAAACGTATAGAAGGCGGGCAAAGTATTACCTTCTCATCAGTTTTTCAACTTATCTGTAAACCAGTTGCTATAACAACACAAACCTCCAATGCCCAATTGTCAGGTGCTCATAGTTTCCCTGAAGAAAGGGGAACGCGATACTTTGGAAACAACATATATCTGAATCCGGTTCCAATTCTCTCCGTCAGCAACAATCAGTTACTTTATTTAGCCAATGTGAAAATTCCAAATGAAATATGAAGAACAAGATGTTCGCTCACAGATTTCAGATGCGGGGTATTATGGCACAGCCACCTGCCGGTGTTCTACACAAATGTTCACATCGCAATCAGTCCTCAGCGCTGAGTGTGAAATATCTCTGTTGAGATAGTTGCCAACTCTTTCAGAGCATCTCACTTCTGAGCAGAAAGTAGAGGCAAACAGACTATTCCTGGCTCAGCACACATTGAGAGTGTCATCACAAGTTGTCGAAACAACTTAAATTTCTACCCACTTTGAAGGTCACAGAGAGGAAGAGAAAAGCAAGATTATACTAGTTACTCAAAAACCAACATGGTTCAGTTAAAAATATGTACAGTTATGAAAGAAATACCAGTCTTCATGAAACTAGCAAGTGTCACCACTGTTCTGAAAACACTGGAAGGTCACAGTTCCAACCACTTCTTTAATAATCCTGACTGAACGTGTTATTTACAGAAATTAATATTTTCGCATGGTAATATTTTGATGCCTTTAATAAGTTACGAGTAGAGCTTGCATGGGTGGAATGGAGTGGAGTCTCTCGTGATTAATGGACTTCCACTTAAGCTTAGACACAACATAGTTAGTATATATCATGGCCAATTTCTCAAATTTACTGTTCCTAAAAAATACTGGTCCAATGAATGAGGTATTTCATTGCTATTTACCCGTCACTTTACAAAACTCTGCTTTAGAAATTAGATTGTATCCTAAGTGGGGCATTCAGATTCAGTGCACGTAATGTGTGCATAAAAAGGCTTAAAACTTTAGGTGCCAACTTCCAGGAGGCCATTCAAGTACCGTTGGTTTTGCTTATCTCACCTGCAGAGAAAACTGGGCCGGCATTCTCCGAGCCCGCGCCCGGTCGAAGAATCGCCGAGGGCGTGGGAAATTCCTGCCACACCGCTCCGACACCGGGCCGCCAATTCTCCAGTCGCCGGAGAATTGGCAGCAATCACACCCGTGTGGTCGCCGCGGCGTCGGTCGGGGGCCGCTGAAATAGGCCCCTGCGGCGATTCTCCACGGGCGACCGGCCGAACTCCCGCCAGCGTGGTTTACATCTGGTACCACCCGCTGGGAGCTTGGACCCGCGCCCACGGTGGTGGTCCTGGTGGGGGGGATCTGACTCCGGGGGGGGGCCTCAGCGGTAGCCAGGCCCTCGATCGGGGGGGCCACTGATCGGCGGGCCATCGCGATCTGTGGGGGGGACCTACCTTACCCCGCGCGGGCCTGCTGTGTGGCTCCGTGCTGTCTGGACATCAGGGCCTCACTGGCAGCCAGATCTGCGGGATGCATGGCAGGGCTCTGCTAGCCCCTGGAAAACGGAGAATCACCCCGGACCTTCGAGGAAAACGCCCGGAGTGAATCTCGCCCGTTTTCCGGCAGGCATGGGGACTTAGTCCCCACAAGGGAGAATCCCGGCCCTGATCGCATGAATGCAGTGTCTGGAGGAAAGCAACACTGACTTTTCCTCTGGGTTGACCGCACACCCATTAAAACTGGGCCGTCAGCAGGATGAGGCATTTTCTTTTGCAAAAATATACCTTATTCGTAAAATATCTGAAAGAACATTACAAACATTTGAAAGTGCCCATTACACAAAGTGCAATAATATTCAGATGAAAGCAAATTACTGCAAATGCTGGAAGCTGAAACAAAAACAGAAAATGCTGGACAATCTCAGCAGGTCTGACAGCAACTGTGGAGAGAGAGAAGGGAGCTAACGCTTCGAGTCTGGATGATTCTTTGTCATGTGGCATACACATTTTAACCTTGGTGCGGAGTCATTGGTAAATTGATAACACAAAAAGCAGAGTGTGAGACTGTTCAATTGTCAGTGTTTGACCATCTTGGTTTCTGAATGGTGGGTAGATGTCTATTAAGTAACTGTACACATAAAGTACAATTACATGAGATGAAGAGTAACCTCTTCAGAAGGTTTGTGAATCTTTGGAATCCTCTACCTCTAGCTCAGCGGTTGAGCCTCTTCATGGCTGAGTTCACCCCTCACAACCCCTCCCACTCCGTGCCACCTACATTCCTCAACATAACCCTCATGCCCCCTCCATGCCAATTCAAGACCTCACCCATCCCCATGCTCCCTTGTACCTCCAAGTTCCCTCCATGCCCTCCATCTTCTCAACTCCGTGAAAATCCATCCCTTAGTTAGTTACATAAGAACCAGGAGCAGGAGTAGGCCATCTGGCCCCGTGAGCCTGCTCCGCCATTCAATAAAATCATGGCTAATCTTTTTGTTGACTCAGCCCCACTTACCCGCCCACTCACCGTAGCCTTTTATTCCTTTACTGTTCAAAAATCTATCTACCTTTGCATTAAAAACATTCAATGAGGTAGCCTCAACTGCTTCACTGGGCAGGGAATTCCACAGATTCACGACCTTTTGGGTGAAGAAGTTCCTCCTCAACTCAGTCCTAAATCTGCTCCCCCTTATTTTGAGGCTATGCCACCTAGTTCTAGTTTCACCCACCAGTGGAAACAACCTCCCTGCTTCGAGCTTAACTATTCCCTTCATAATTTTATATGTTTTTATAAGATCCCCCCTCATTCTTCTAAATTCCAAGAGTATAGCCCCAGTCTGCTTAGTCTCTCCTCATAAGCTAGTCCTCTCAACTCCGGAATCAACCTAGCGAATCTTCTCTGCACACCCTCCAGTGCCAGTACATCCTTTCTCAAGTAAAGAGGCCAGAACTGTTGACAGTACTCCAGGCGTGGCCTCACCAGCACCCTATACAGCTGCAACATTGTTGCGTGAACAGCACAGCCATTTTGTACACAGCAACAGCCCACAAATGGAAAAAGAGACCAGGAGGAGCATTGGTTGGGATGCCAGAATACCTGTCTGAATAGTGCAACTGGGACTTTTATATCTGTGACAAAAGTAAGAGGGTTCACTCAGAAGCTGGCAGTCCAGTGTTGCACCAAGTGGCAGCCAAGATGATGTGATCAGATCCTAGACTGAGGTGTACCAATCCTTGATGCAGATGTCAGAGATGCTATCACTGTTGTGGAGCAGTGCCTGCAGTGATCCAAGATACGAGCAGTTTCTGTTCACAAACAAAGGGCATTTTCCCAAAAGCACAGCTAAAAGGGGACTGGAGTCCTTTCCGGGTGATAACTTCAGAACAACAGCAGCAGCCGTGCTGCAGTCTTTCAGCTGACAACAGATGCAAAAGCAGCTGGTGCCAGATTTCCAATTCTTCCTGTCAGTGCTCATTAAAGGAAGAACTCGTCTGTAGGTGGATAGGTTGGCAGGTATCTCAACACCAGCCTTTCCCCTGGCACCTGCATTTGTTCCTACCATCAGCCAAAGTAAGACCATGGGTTCAGCTGGCAGCAATCCTGATTCTGATGCCAACTATAATACAAATGAGGCTGTGATACCACCTCCAAAGCCACAATGTTCCATCTCAGTAACTAGCCCTGGCCAAATACAAATGACCCTACAGCTGGCATTTTCGATGGTGGCACAGGCTACACCATCATGCCATCTGTGTATCGCTGACCTGCGGCAACATTATTTTAACACTGGTGTCCATGGCCAGAAAATAAAAGTTGCAATTAAAGCTTTCAAACTCACAGGTGGTATTTCAGCTGTGAGGCGGATGTGAGTTTGGTTGGCAGGCAGAGAGTGGGCCTGCTGCCTGCCTGTTGTTAATGTAATTACGGCCGGGCATTACTTACAGGCTGGCGGGTGGAACAGGCCACCCTGGAATGGCCCTTCCATGGGTTCAGAATTTAGCTGTGGGGCCAAGAGTGCAGAAGGAGGCCATTCGGCCCATCGAGTCTACACCGGCCCCTGAAAGGGCACCCGACCTAAGCCCACACCTCCACCCTATCCCCTAAACCAGTAACCCCACCTAACATTTGGACACTACAGGGCAATTTAGCGTGACCAATCCACCTAATCCGCACATCCTTGGACCGTGGGAGGAAAGCGGAACACCCAGAGGAAGCCCACGCAGACATGGGGAGAACATGCAGACTCCGCACAGTGACCCAAGCCGGGAATCGAACCCGGGTTGTTGGCGCTGTGAAGCAACAGTGCTAACCATTGTGATACCGTGCCGCCATTTTGAGGTATAAAATCCCTTTAATTAAAATATCTAGGCTCTGAATTCTTAATTTATAACAAGGGGGTCTTCAGCTGTGCTTGACCTAACAAGGTACAATTGACCAGAATTAAGCAAGCTGTTTTGTGTAGGTAAGAAAAGGTAGCGAAAAGAGCATGGAAGATTCTTATCCCTAAAGGGTTAGACTTCTCTTCTTCTGGCCCTTCGGTGGCCATTAAGTGACCAGTGAAGAGCTTTAATTGGGGCAAGGGCAGGCTTCCTGTCCGAGGCCCCGTCCACTTCAGCGTAAATTCTCGATCAGGTCGGGGCTGGCAGGATCCCTGAGGGAATCCTCTTCATGAAATATTATGCTCCCCTCCCCTGCCTCCAACACACCTGAGTGGGGGGGAAGTGTAACGTCCTGGCAATGGGTCTTGATTAACAAATATCAAGATAAAGAAGCTATGTTGAGTTCAAACTGTTGACAAAAACTTGCTCATCTCTTTGAGGCTCTCAATTTCCTAAGCATTTCGGCACCTTAAATGTGATCAGTTCATCAAGAGTTGTTTCTTCGCAGATAGCTCCTTCCCTGTTCTCAGCTTGTTTTTATCTGTTTCATTCCCTCTCTCCACAGGCAGGAATTCAAACTGGACGCAGAACCCTAAAAATTAGTCGTCTTACTAAAATCTTATGCCTATCCCATTAATCCAAGGCGGTAAATAGCATCTGCCGATATTTTTTGGCAGCTTTTCCCCCTCAGTGCCGCTGCTTAACATCAGAGAATTGGGGCAACTGAGGGGGGGGGCGCCATTTTGCGAACTCGCTTGTTCTCAGACCTATTGAGCATGCTGTGCCTTGCATACTGTTAACAATGCAATCCTTACCTTGGCTTAAAACTGTGCTTTATAATATTGATCATGTATTTTGAAGATGTAATCACGAAACAAAACAACAAAAATGAAAGCAGTCGAAAGTTAAATAAACTGGTGAGATTGTTTTGTTTGCTGACAGGGCGGACAAATGACAACGTTTGGCTGTAACGATTAGATAAAGCAATTAAACATCTTCAACCACAAGTTGATTGGTAGGCTGGCTGACATCACTGTCTTTTTACAATAATTACTTTCACTGAGAATGAACAACATGGATACAAAGGAAAGAAAATGGCATAACCTTAATAAATAGAAAATCACCCTTGGCTTTTGAAGAATGATGTGGAGACGCCGGCGTTGGACTGGGGTGGGCACTGTAAGACGTTTTACATCAGGTTAACGTCCCACAGGCTTGATTTGAATCACTAGCTTTCGGAGTGTAGCTCCTTCATCAGGTGAGTGAAGAGGTTGGTTACCAAAAACAACATATATAGACAAAGCCAATGATGCAAGATGATACTTTGAATGCCAGTCTTTGCAGGTAATTAAGTCTTTACAGGTCCAGAAGGAGTGACTGGAGAGAGGGAGAATCACAGGTTAAAGAGGTGTGAATTGTCTCAAACCAGGACAGTTGGTAGGATTTTGCAAGCCCAGGCCAGATGGTGGGGGGGTTAAATGTAGTTAAATGTAGTGTGACATGAATCCAAGGTCCCGGTTGAGGCCGTACTGTGAGTACGGTTGAGTGCAGTTGAGGAATGGTTATCAATGAGCAACAGGGGTCAAGCCTGGACTGGCTGGACAGTCCAAAGCCAGGTGTCATCGGGCAAAGTTTTGAGGTTCTGGGTCAGAATCCCACACGATTGGAGAACACGCACCTGGCAGTGATATTTCTTGAATTGGCCAATTAATGGCCAAAGGTCTGGCTTGCTGTCCAATTAAAGATGGCAAGAAGGTGCTCAAAGATGGAGGACCATTAGGAGGTTTAATTTAGAGCACAAATTCAAATATAATCATATATATCCCGGTGCTCCGGTTTCCTCCCACAAGTCCCGAAAGACGTGCTGTTAGGTGAATTGGACATTCTGAATTTTCCCCCTGTGTACCCGAACAGCCTCCGAAATGTGGCGACTTGGGGCTTTTCACAGTAACTTCATTGCAGTGTTAATGTAAGCCTACTTATGACAATCAAGATGATTATTATTATTATTATTAGAACCATCTACCGTGATGAAACTCAAACCTGGAACTCATTGTTCTAGATTTGTGATTTTGCCAATGCAGTGACCTATACAACTTGGCCACATGCGGAACTCATTCTAGTGAACCAGTTGAGTTTTTATAGCAATCAACAATGGTTTCATGGTCATCATTATACTTATAAGTCCAGATATTTTATTGAGTTTAAATTCCACCATCTGCCATGGTGGAATTCAAACCCAGAAATCCCCAGAGAATTATTCTGGGTCTCTGGATTGCTAGTCCAGGGACAATACCACTGCGCTATGTGATTGAGAAATAGTTGCAGTTGCTGTTTCAGGTAAGAAAGAGAGTGGACGCTCGCCACCTTGAGGGCCTCTGTGTAACCTTTAAAACATACACATTTTTTTAAATGTCAGAGTTGCCATCATGGAGGGGGTAACCCTTCCACAGGGCAATCTAGGCGACAGCTGTGGTCAGCTGGGAAGGTGGGACCTCAAAGCTTACATAAAGCTCTGGTTCCCCTGTTGGCAGTTGGGAGGCTGTCTTCAAGTGGCTGGTCTAATTCCCACATCCATGATGCCAGTCAGCCTCTGTCACTTAGCCAGGGGCTGTTTAGCACAGGGCTAAATCGCTGGCTTTGAAAGCAGACCAAGGCAGGCCAGCAGCACGGTTCGTTTCCCGTAACAGCCTCCCCAAACAGGCGCCGGAATGTGGCGACTAGGGGCTTTTCACAGTAACTTCATTTGAAGCCTACTTGTGACAATAAGCGATTTTCATTTCATTTCAATTAGTCATTCATAGAATGCCTACAGTGCGTTGCGCACGTGAAGTGGGAGACTCACTGAGTGAGGCAGCCAGAGTGGGTTTGAAACTTGGTAATTTGGAGCAGTGTGGTAATTTGGTGCAGAGTGGGAGGAAGTGCTTTTTCCCTTTTGTTTTGTTTTCTTTCATCTGGCTTTGTAACTGTTAATTTGCAGGGAGAGATCCAGAGAGCATCCTGGGAAGGTAAGTGATATAAAGATCTACCTCAGGTAGCTGCAGCAATAAGTGAAGGTCAGAATTTAATAAGTTTTCTTAAATAATTTAATTAATGATAGAACTGTCAGTCAGTGGGGTTAAATGTGGGAGATCCGTGACGCTTCCAGGTCTCGGACAACTACATCTGCAGGAAGTGTATCCAATTGCAGTTCCTCACAGACCGCATGGATAGGCTGGAGCAGCAGTTAGATGCACTTAGGAGCATGAAGCTGGCGGAAAGCATCATAGACAGGGGTTTTAGTGATGTGGTGACACCCAAGCTGCAGGCAGATAGATGGATAGATGGGTGACCGCTAGAAGGAGCAGGCAGTCAGTGCAGGAAACCCCTGTGATCGTCCCCCTCTCTAACAAGTATACTGTGTTGGATACTGTTCGGCAGGGGCGGGTGCTATCAGGGGATAACAGCACCAGTAGCCAGAGCAGTGGCACCAAGGCTGGATCTGTTGTTAAGCAGGGAGGGACAAAGAGCACTACAGCAATAGTTATCGAGGACTCTATAGTTAGGGGTACAGATAGACACTTCTGTCGACGTGAAAGAGACTCCAGGATTGTATGATGCCTCCCTGGTGCCAGGGTCCAGGGTGCCTCTGAATGGGCTTGGGGAATTCTGAAGGGAGAGGGTGAACAACCAGAGGTGGTGGTACATCCTGGTACTAACTACATCGGTAGGAAGAGTGATGAGGTCCTGCAGAAGCAGTTTAGAGAGTTAGGTAGAAAATTAAAAGGTAGGACCTCGAGGGTTGTAATCTCAGGATTACTCCCTGTGCCACGTGCCAGTGAAGCTCGAAATAGGAAGATAGTACAGCTCAATATGTGGCTAAACAGGAGGGAGAGTTTCAGATTTCTGGGCTATTGGGATCTCTTCCATGGCAAGTGGGACCTGTACAAGAAGGACGGGTTACATCTAAACTGGAGGGGCATAAATATTCTGGCCAGGAGGTTTACTAGTGTCACACGAGAGGGTATAACAGTGTGGCAGGGAGGTGGGAACCAAAGCAAAGGTGAATTAACTGAAAGGGAACTAGAGAGTAGGGTCAGTAGGGCTCAGAGGAAGAGTAGGCAGGGTATGGTTTCTGATCAAAGAGATTCTGGTGGACTGAAGTGCATTTGTTTCAATGCAAGAAGTGTAACAGGTAAGGCAGATGAACTGAGAGCTTGGGTTAGCACTTGGAACTATGATGTTGTTAGTATTACAGAGACTGGGTTAAGGGAAGGACAGGACTGGTAACTTAACATTCCAGGACAAAGATGTTTCAGGCACGATAGAGGGGGGTGTAAAAGGGGTGGGGGAGTTGCACTACTGGTTCAGGAGAATATCACAGCTGTACTGTGGGAGGACACCTCGGAGGGCTCACGCAGTGATGCAATATGAGCAGAGCTCAGGAATAGGAAGGGTGTAGCCATAATGTTGGGTTTACGATAGGCCTCCCAACAGCCAGCGGGAGATAGAGGAACAGATATGTAGGCCGATTTTTGCAAGATGTAAAATTAACAGGGTTGTTGTGGTGGGTGATTTTAACTTCCCTTATATTGACTGGGACTCACTTAGTGCTCGGGGCATGGATGGGGCAGAGTTTGTAAGGAGAATGCAGGAGGGCTTCTTGAAACAGTATGTAGATAGTCCAACTAGGGAAGAGGCCGTACTGGACTTGGTATTGGGGAATAAGCCCAGCCAGGTGGTCGACGTTTCATTAGGGGAGCAGTTCGGGAACAGTGACCACAATTCAGTAAGCTTTAGGGTAATGATGGGTAAAGGTAAGTGTAGTCCTCAGGTGAAGGTGATAAATTGGGGGAAGGCTAATTACAGCAATATCAGGCAGAAATTGAAAAATGTAGATTGGGGGAAGATCTTTCAGGGCAAATCAGCATCTACCATGTAGGAAAAATTAAAGTGTACGTTGATAGGAATTCAGGACTGGCATGTTGCTGTAAGGATGAAGGATAGGTATGTCCCACCAGCTGACTCTGAATGAGCCAGTCCCACCAGCTGAGTCTGAATGAGCGAGTCCCACCAGCAAACTCTGAATGAGCCAGTCCCACCAGCAGACTCTGAATGAGTCAATCTAACCAGCAAACCATGAATGAGTCACTCCCACCAGCAGTGTCTGACTGAGCCAGTCCCACTAGCAAACTCTGAATTAGCCAGTCCCAACAGCAGTGTCTGAATGAGCCAGTCCCACTAGCACACACTGAATGAGCCAGTCCCACCAGCAGACTCTGAATGAGTCAATCCCACCAGCAAACTCTGAATGAGTCACTCCCACCAGCAGTGTCTGACTGAGCCAGTCCCACTAGCAAACTCTGAATGAGCCAGTCCCACTAGCAGACACTGAATGAGCCAGTCCCACCAGCAGACTCTGACTGAGCCAGTCCCAACAGCAGTGTCTGAATGAACCAGTCCACCAGCAGACTCTGACTGAGCCAGTCCCACCAGCAGTGTCTGAATGAACCAGTCCCACCAGCAGACTCTGACTGAGCCAGTCCCACCAGCAGTGTCTGAATGAACCAGTCCCACCAGCAGTGTCTGAATGAGCCAGTCCCACCAGCAGACTCTGACTGAGCCAGTCCCACCAGCAGACTCTAACTGAGCCAGTCCCACCAGGAGACTCTGACTGAGCCAGTCCCACCAGCAGACTCTAACTGAGCCAGTCCCACCAGGAGACTCTGACTGAGCCAGTCCCACCAGCAGACTCTGAATGAGCCAGTCCCACCAGCAGACTCTGACTGAGCCAGTCCCACCAGCAGACTCTGACTGAGCCAGTCCCACCAGCAGTGTCTGAATGAACCAGTCCCACCAGCAGTGTCTGAATGAGCCAGTCCCACCAGCAGACTCTGACTGAGCCAGTCCCACCAGCAGACTCTAACTGAGCCAGTCCCACCAGGAGACTCTGACTGAGCCAGTCCCACCAGCAGACTCTAACTGAGCCAGTCCCACCAGGAGACTCTGACTGAGCCAGTCCCACCAGCAGACTCTGAATGAGCCAGTCCCACCAGCAGACTCTGACTGAGCCAGTCCCACCAGCAGACTCTAACTGAGCCAGTCCCACCAGCAGACTCTGAATGAGCCAGTCCCACCAGCAGACTCTGACTGAGCCAGTCCCACCAGCAGACTCTAACTGAGCCAGTCCCACCAGGAGACTCTGACTGAGCCAGTCCCACCAGCAGACTCTGAATGAGCCAGTCCCACCAGCAGTGTCTGAATGAACCAGTCCCACCAGCAGACTCTGACTGAGCCAGTCCCACCAGCAGTGTCTGAATGAACCAGTCCCACCAGCAGACTCTGACTGAGCCAGTCCCACCAGCAGACTCTGACTGAGCCAGTCCCACCAGGAGACTCTGACTGAGCCAGTCCCACCAGCAGTGTCTGAATGAGCCAGTCCCACCAGCAGACTCTGACTGAGCCAGTCCCACCAGGAGACTCTGATTGAGCCAGTCCCATCAGCAGTGTCTGAATGAACCAGTCCCACCAGCAGACTCTGACTGAGCCAGTCCCACCAGCAGACTCTGACTGAGCCAGTCCCACCAGCAGACTCTGACTGAGCCAGTCCCACCAGCAGTGTCTGAATGAGCCAGTCCCACCAGCAGACTCTGACTGAGCCAGTCCCACCAGCAGACTCTGACTGAGCCAGTCCCACCAGCAGACTCTGACTGAGCCAGTCCCACCAGCAGACTCTGACTGAGCCAGTCCCACCAGCAGACTCTGACTGAGCCAGTCCCACCAGCACTGTCTGAATGAGCCAGTCCTACCAGCAGTGTCTGAATGAACCAGTCCCACCAGCATGACTCTGACTGTGCCAGTCCCACCAGCAGACTCTGACTGAGTCAGTCCCACCAGCAGACTCTGACTGAGCCAGTCCCACCAGCAGACTCTGACTGAGCCAGTCCCACCAGGAGACTCTGACTGAGCCAGTCCCACCAGCAGTGTCTGAATGAACCAGTCCCACCAGCATGACTCTGACTGTGCCAGTCCCACCAGCAGACTCTGACTGAGCCAGTCCCACCAGGAGACTCTGACTGTGCCAGTCCCACCAGCAGACTCTGACTGAGCCAGTCCCACCAGCAGACTCTGACTGAGCCAGTCCCACCAGCAGACTCTGACTGAGCCAATCCCACCAGCAGACTCTGACTGTGCCAGTCCCACCAGCACTGTCTGAATGAGCCACTCCCACCAGCAATGTCAGCTTTTAAGAGTTTGGTGCTCTCTTTTTAGAGTGCACCCTAATATCAAAAGATAATTTTAAAAAGGATCCCCCACATGGACACGGGTCCCCCCACAATCCGAGAACCTCACCCCCCCAACCTCAAACCTCCACAACCCAATTCCACCCCCACCCCCAGCACTACCCCCATCACTCCCCCTCCAGAGGCCAGTGCCAGGACACCACCTGAACATGACACTGTCCTCTCTTGGGGATGTACTTATCTATGCGCCCACAATGGAAACTGTTTGCCAGGTTCCCGTTTTACAGAAGCTGTTGTAAACGCCCCAGACAGGGAATCCTAATATGTGGGACTGATAGAACGGGGTGGCCCACTTATGATAGTAAAGTGTATTTGAATGGAGTTCCCGTCATTGCAAGACAGGAACCCTGCTGCGTGATTGGTGGTGCGTGGGGTCAATCCAGCGAGGAAATCCCACCGGCTTGAATGTTGTTTTAGGATTCCCGCTGGATATTCCACCCCAGCCGCTATTCCTGCCCACTGAAAACAGGAATTGAGTTAGTGAAGTGTATTTCTGGTTGACTTTACTGTAGTGAATTTTACTGTTAAATAAACCTTCAATTTATTTAAAATCGTCACTGAGTGGTCCTGAACATCGTTCTCGAGTTTTCACATCTTTCTTCACATGATAACAAATTGCAAGATACAACAGCGACAGCAGGTTTTTCAAGCTTCCCTTCTGGGATTTGGGAGCGTTTCACATCAACTGTTACCTGAACAACAGAGATGGTGAATTTTTGGTCATTAATGAAATCGAGGAATAGGTGGCTAGGGTGGCAAAGTGGAACTCACGTAACAGTTCAGCCTTCATCTTTGTGAATGGCGGAGCAGGCTCAAGGGGCCACATAGTCTACTTCTGTTATTTTTCATGTGATTAAACACTTATCTATACTGACTTTATTCAACTTTACTACACCCAATTAAATCAAACTTGAAGGTAAAAAAAATGAGGCAGACTTAATGAACCAACTGTCCTTTCCAGCCCATTAATTTCATACATTCATAGAGTATTGCAGGAAATAAATATATATTTTTGCAGGAATTTTCAGTTTTAGAACACAGATTAATAAGAAAATGTAGAATGCTTAATCTCAGAAACCAGGTGCAGTAAAATAATTAAACTCGGTGTTCTGTCCAGTCAAAGGTTGTCAAATAACACCGTTAAGTGAATGGGTTTTTTTTTACAAGGAGATAGACAGTAGCCATTTTATTAAAAGTTAAGCTGTTATTCGACACAAGAGAAAGATTCAGGCCTTGGAAACAGCTCTGAAAAGAGTTACAAAGCTGATCTTTATCAAATGATTCAATTATGAAGAAAAGGCTGGAGAAGATGTAGTTCTCCAGCTTTTTAAAGAGGTAACTGAGAGTATCGTGCAACATTTGAGGCCTCCAAACGGCGCCGGGGATGAGAGTTTTCTAGGTTACTCTTCATCGTTGTTTCGGGCCAGATCCTGGGTTTGAGTGCAATGCTCTGACTGTGAATTGTTCTGGTGCAGATGTAGGCCATTTAGCCCACCATGACTGCGCTGGATCTCCAAATGAGCATTATGGCTTAGTGCCGTTCCTCTGCTATTTCCCCGCACCCCCACATGTTGTTTCTATTCAAGTAATCATCTAATGCCCCCTCGAATGCCTCGATTGAACCTGCCTCCACCACACGAGTGGTGTTACTAAACACCACTAGTAACACATTGCATGTATTATGGTACTGCCCATGTATTACAGGTACCACGGTAAATCCCTGCCTGCTGGTTCTGCCCAGCAGGTGGCGTATAAAAGTATGTGCTCTCCTGCGCTGCTCCCATTCTGGTTCCAGCTGCAGGAGGTACAACATCTTGTGCAATAAAGCCTCGATTGTTTCACCATTCCCGTCTCGTGGTAATTGATGGTACATCACACACTACCAGCCAGTACATTCCAGACCTGACCCACTCGCTGTGTGCAAGGATTTTTTTTTGCCCGTCACATTTGCCTCTATTGCATATCACTTTAAATCTGTGCCTTTTCATTCTTCGCCTTTGTACAAGCGGGAACATTTTCTCCCTCTCTTCTGTACCCAGCCCACTCATGATTTTGAACACCTCTGTCAAGCCTCCTCTGAACCTTCTTCTCTCCAAGGAGATCAGTCCTGGCCTCTCTAATTTGTCCACATAACTGAGGTTTCCCATCATCAAACCATTCTTGTTAACCTCTTCTGCACTCTCTCCAATGTGTTCACATCTTTCCTACATCGCTCAGAACTGTACACAATATTCCAGGTGAGGTCTAAATAGTGTCTTATATGATTTATTAATTGCTCCCTCCACCTACCCTGCCACCTTTAATGATCTATGGACAAATACACCCAAGTTCCTCTACTTCTGCGCAGCCTTAATAATTGTACCCCTTATTTTATCTTGTCTCTCCATGTGCTTGCTATCGAAATGCATCAACACAAAAAGGTAGGTAGGTATTCCCACTGCCATGGACAGCTCCTGTGTGGCAGCGTGGGCCGACAGCAAGACTTTGGAGGGGATTGTACAGGCGACAACCAATTAAGAGGCAACTGCCGAGGTCGCTGTCCGATTAAGGATGGCAGCACGCCTTTCCAAGGTATTAGTCCAATCAGCGGGCCAGCAGTTCAGCAACGCCACCCGACAGAGGTGCCTCCATGTTGAGATATCCTAGAAAGACAGCCAAGAAAGTTTTTTTAATGACCCAGAAGCCAGGCAGACCAGGCACCAGCGATCAGAGAGGTGAAGCCTCCGGTGGCAACCTAAGATGCACAGGGGTGGCCATTGTCACCACGGCCACACCCTGGGAACCTGGGAGGTCACCTAGATATCTCTGCAGTCTCCACACATGGAGCGGTCTGACTCAACGCTGGAACAGAAATTAGCCACAAATTGGCCAATTAATTGAATTAATTGGTCACCCACTTGTGGTCAGCGGTTGGCCATGCCAATGCCATTCCTGCTTCTAGTATATTCCGTTATGGCTGGAAGATGTCGGGCTTCTCTCCCTCAGGCTGCCATTCTACCGGCTAAGAATCAGAGAATCACAGAATTTACAGTGCAGAAGGAGGCCCATCGAGTCTGCACCGGACCTTATAAAGAGCCCCCTACTTAAGCCCACACTTCCATCTATTCCCATAACCTCACTTAATAGACAGGGGCAGCACGGTAGCCTTGTGGATAGCACAATTGCTTCACAGCTCCAAGGTCCCAGGTTCGATTCTGGCTTGGGTCACTGTCTGTGCGGAGTCTGCACATCCTCCCCGTGTGTGCGTGGGTTTCCTCCGGGTGCTCCGGTTTCCTCCCACAGTCTAAAGATGTGCAGGTTAGGTGGATTGGCCATGATAAATTGCCCTGAGTGTCCAAAATTGCCCTTAGTGTTGGGTGGGGTTACTGGGTTATGGGGATAGGGTGGCGGTGTTTACCTTGGGTAGGGTGCTCTTTCCAAGAGCCGGTGCAGACTCGATGGGCCGAATGGCCTCCTTCTGCACTGTAAATTCTATGATATGATAAACCTTTTTGGACACTGAGGGCAATTTATCATGGCCAATCCACCTAACCTGCACATCTTTGGACTGTGGGAAGAAACCCACACAGACACAGGGAGAACGTGCAGACTCCGCACAGACAGTGACCCAAGTTGGGAATTGAATCTGGGACCCTGGAGCTGTGAAGCAACAGTACTAACCACTGTGCTACCATGCCGCCCTTCCATGTCCCAGGCACCATTTATGCAAAAGCTATAAAGAGGAAGATCTGTCATCAACAATCCAGCATGCTCCACACTAAGCAAATTAGTCAAAGAGGTAGATGTCCAAACAAAACATCTGAAGGGATTCTTGAGGCATTGCATGTACCGCTAGTACGGCCATTTGGAGGAACCTTCCAAAACAGACTGAGAATTTGTAATCAGTCTCAAAGCCACACCCTAACTTTGTCAACTCCACTGGACCCTGATGTCCTCGTATTTTCTCATCTTCTGAATTCTTCTGAATCAATGCCAAGAGGGTACCTAAGAAATATACATAAGGTATTCCAAGGCTAATATAAAACGGTCCCAAAGATCCTTGGATGTTCCGTTCCACTCTAACCCTGGCAGGGAGACAAGCAAATTCATCACGGAAACACAACCTGATTATGTTCTGTCTTCTTTTCTGGGAGTTTTCAAAGAACTTTAGAAGGAATGGAATTTCTATCCACTGACTCAGCCGGCAAATAATGAGTCCAAGAATATCCTACAGGAGGTCTCAGCCATGACCATTGAAAAGGAAGCTGCATTGCAGTAGTTGCAAGAGTAAGCTTCCAGCTTCCGCAAGGGTACATGTGAATCCCACCAGTAGTGTACCCTATCGCCAATGAACCCTGCTTTCGATTTTCCAAATAATAATTCCTTCCTCGGGACCAATGAGATAGAGGATTGTTGAGATCTTCAAGCATTTTGGTGAATGTGACTGGTGGGTGTCAGGGATCTTCCTGAAGCACATGAAACCAACCCCCCCCCCCCACCCTCCCCACCCCCCCCCCCCCCCCCCCACCTCCCCTCCTCGACAAGTAAGGGGTCCATAAGACCATAAGACACAGGAACAGAATCAGGAAACTTGGCCCATCGAGTCTGCTCCGCCATTCAATCATGGCTGATATTTTTCTCATCCCCATTCTCCAACCTTCTCCCCATAACCCCTGATCCCCTTATTAATCAAGAACCTATCTATCTCTGTCTTAAAGACACTCAGTGATTTGGCCTCCACAACCTTCTGCGGAAATGAGTTCCACAGATTCACCACCCTCTGGCTGAAGAAATTCCTCCTCGTCTCTGTTTTAAAGGATCGTCCCTTCAGTCTGAGGCTGTGCCCTCTGGTTCTACTTTTTCCAACTAGTGGAAACATCCTCTCCACATCCTCTCCACATCCAGGCCTCTCGGTATCCTGTAGGTTTCAATAAGATTCCCCCTCATCCTTCTAAACTTTAATGAGTACAGACCCAGAGTCCTCAACAGCTCCTCATAGGACATTGCCAAACCTGTCATTGCTCTTCCCCTGACATTGCCAAACCCGAAGGTGAGTCAGTGCTGGAGGGCACTTTCAGAGTCTAACCACCAGGATTACAGCTCCAGGAGTTCTGAGGCTAGTAAATCTTGAGCATTACCTCAAGTTGTCCTTCAGGGCAAGGAGCACATTGTTTAAATTGTGAAAGATAAAGTTAAGGTCAATGACAGGAATTTCTTCCTGTCACAAACAACAATTAACGTTTGAAAGAATTTCCAAGTGGGATAATGGCAGCAAAAACCTCGGAGACATTTAAAGCTCCTTTTGTATTCCTTGAATGTCTTGCCTGTGCTGCAGTCTTCTGTGATACAAGTCTACAAGTCTTAAACAGTTAATGACAGCATCAATATAAACCTAGATAAGCACACAAGGGAAAAATGAAACAAAGGCGATATTGATGAGGTAAGGTTAGGAGAGGTGGAAGGAGGCTCATGTGTAGCCTAAAAGAAAGTCACCTCTTGGGGCAAGTGGCCTGTTTCCGTGCTGCAATTCATTTTACAGGATCTTGCCAGCTGTCAGCAGTGGCTGTGCAAGTCCCACATGTACAGTGAGCCAGCAGTATTGGCAACAGCACTTACCCCAATACAGAAACAGTTTGTGAGATGGGTTGCAGGTGCAGTGGCGAAACTGGAGGTCTTTTGGAAAAGATCAGCCAAGGTGGACTGAATGAACTCCCTCATCTGTGTTTTATTTTGGGATTTAAAAGTCCCATACGTTGGGCAATATAGATCGGTGCAGAGTAAGCCATTGTGTTACTCCTCTGTTTAATGTTGTCTTTAAGTCACCATAGTCCCAGATGACCATAGGCTGCTTTCTCCTTTGAGGGGGAGAGCTGACTGGTGATATAACCTGAGGATCATCACACCTCAGGTGAGGGGCAAGGTTGAGAATAACCATGAACAATCTCAGCCGGTATGGGAATTGCTATGCATCACGAAACCAGCTGTCCAGCCAACTGAGCTAAACTTCCCCCTTAGCTGGTACTGTATGGTGTTTATATTAAGGCCTGTTTATATTGACTGTGCTGCTCCTCCTTACACAGTCTATTGTTGGGAATAGAATTTCTTCAATTAACATGAAGTACAGTTGTGTGGAACAGCCACTTTGATGTGAAGCTGTCACCAAAAGTAAAGTTTTGTCCAGCCACCAGAATGCCACAGTAACATCTCTGAAGACATGACTTGAGGTAACCTTTTAACGCTTAGTTCCTAAAATATGTATTTATTAAATTATTTAATGGTCACAATAGAAGAACTTTGCAGACACATAGAAAGATAACAGAAACTAAGAGCAAGAGAAGCCCATTCGGCCCTTCGAGCCTGCTTCACCATTCAATATGATAATGGCTGCTCCTCCACATCAATGCCATTTTCCCACTTTCTCCCCATACCCCTTGATGCCATTAAAATCTAAAAACAACGACCACTTTCTTGCATGTGTTCAGTGGCATGGCCTCCACAGCCTTCTGTGGTAGAGAATTCCAAACATTCACCACCTTTGAATGAAGAAATCTTTCCTCATCTCAATCCTAAATGGGCAGCACGGTAGCACAGTGGTTAGCACTGTTGCTTCACAGCGCCAGGGTCCCGGGTTCAATTCCCGCTTGGGTCATTGTCTGTGCGGAGTCTGCACGTTCTCCCCGTGTCTTGGTGAGCTTCCTCCGGGTGCTCCGGTTTCCTCCCACAAGTCCCGAAAGACGTGCTTGTTAGGTAAATTGGATATTCTGAATTCTCCCTCTCTGTACACAAACAGGCGCCGGAGTGTGGCGACTAGGGGATTTTCACAGTATCGTCATTGCAGTGTTAATGTAAGCCTACTTGTGACAATAATAACGATTATTATTACCCCGTATCCTAATATTGTGTCTCCTGGTTCTAGATTCCCCAACCAGGGAACGCATCCATCCTACATCTAGTCTGCTGGCGCTGTTGGGGTTTTATACGTTTCAATCAAATGAAATGAAATGAAAATCGCTTATTGTCACAAGTAGGCTTCAAATGAAGTTACTGTGAAAAGCCCCTAGTCGCCACATTCCGGTGCCTGTTCGGGGAGGCTGGTACAGGAAATCAGATCTCCTCTCATCATTCTAAACTCTAGTGGATTCAGTCCCAGTCGAACCAGTCTCTCCTACATTAAAAAGGTTTTAAAAATCTGAGTAGCCTTACATGGCAGAGGCGTAAAAGTTGATATACCAAAACACACATTAATTAAATGAGATACCGAACAGGTTACGGGAACTGGCACCAAACCACTTCAATTGACAATCACTTATCGCTGTTTGAAAATTAGGCAGATATTTTAGGAACAGATGTCGCTCTTCAGACTATCAATCAGCACCATGGCCCCCACCAACAGAGAAAAAAACATTTTTACACCAGACAATTGTGTCAAAATCCTCGATCTTACCCATGCCAGTTTAGTCCGACTCACAGAATGTGCTTTGTAAATATGTCCTCTTGGTGACAATAAGAAGCTAAAATCTTCAGTTCCTGGCTGTGCAATGCTATGCATTAAGTCATGATTGACATGCTGAATTCTGAACTGTGCGAAATAAACAGTGATCATTTTACATTCAATGAGCAAACTATCCATCTCTAATGCCCCATGAAATAAACCTAAATGGTAAGTTTGAATTGAAGTTTCAAGTGAATACGATTGATTTCGACTGAGATAATGGTAGAGAAATGGACCTTTCATCAGTTCTTTTCGCTTATTTGTAAGTTCTTCATTCCTCTTCTTTCACAGACATATAGGAGTATGAAGCCTCTTTAATGATCAGCAGCATTGTGATAATAACACTGACTAGAAAGGCTTCCTTATTGATGCAGTAGTGATCAGTGTAGTAATAATGTTTAAATACCAGGGAGCATGGTTCCTTCTGTTCAAATGTTTCTTAAACTATGCTCTCCATCTGAAGTGCATGAGAATTACTGTGAACAGGAAAAGAATATGAAGCACAACCTATCCTTTTTCACCACATTAACTTAACCGACCTCTCACCATATCCCTCATATAATTCTCATTGTATCCATCAATTCCGTTTCAGTGTACCCCTCAATCCCAAAGTACTATGCCCCTCAATCCAATCCCAGGGTACCAGTCAATCCTTTGCATTGCACACCACAGACCCACCATTTTTACCCCTTAATACACTGCATTCTACTCCTCAATCCCACTGCAGTGTGGGCTCATTCTACATTCCTGAGCCTAAGTGCTGACGTCAAAAGAGGATCCGTGGAGTTCCATGATGGAAAATTCGGCAACACACCCGCACCAATTCCGTTACCAGTGAGGGGCTATCACAGGCGTCGCGTTGAACATCCGCAGAACACGCAAAAAATGGTGTGGGAATCGCCGGGTCCATGATGGACAAACGCAGGAATGACAAGCTGCAGCCGCGCCTACACTATACACCCCCCACACTCGCACCGATGGTGCGCCTGAAAAGATGGCGGCAGTTGTGCTGGACCGCATACCCGTCCACCCCAACCCCACAGCCCACCTCTTGGCCACCCCCCACTACTTCCCACAGCCCTGGCAGAAGCCCCCGGCCAGCGGCACAACTGTTGGCGAAGTCTGGCGGTGCTGGACACTGTCCGTATGCCCTCTCTCGCACTCCACAGCCACACCAGGTTCACGACTGTTGAGACCATACATGGACCGCGCCGTCGGGAACCCGGCACATCGGAGGCAGAGAGTCGTGGGTGAGCCCAATAATGAGATGCGAACATGGTTGCAACTACACGTGGCGCAATGACGCCAATCTGGAGGGCACGGAACATCGCGACCCAGCGTCAAACGGATGTCTGCTGCGATTACGCCGTCGGGACGTTTTCTCCGCCCGATCCCCGTTCCCGATTTTGGCGTCGGGCAACGGAGAATCTCGCCCCGTATCCCTTAATCCCATCTAATTGCACCCCTCAATCCTGAAGCACTGTACCACTAAACCCCACCTAATTATACCCATAATTTCATAACATTGTACCCCTCAATCCCACACTGACCGGTCAATCCAACAACACTGTATCCCTCCATCCAACACTGACCGTTCAATCCCACCACACTGTACCCCTCAATCCCATCACACTGTACCCCTCAATCCCACCACACTGTACCCCTCAATCCCATCACACTGTACCCCTCAGTCCCATCACACTGTACCCCTCAATCCCATCACACTGTACCCCTCAATCCCATCACATTGACGCATCAATCCAACCACACTGTATCCCTCAATCCCACCACACTGTATCCCTCAATCCCATCATACTGTACCCCTCAGTCCCACCACACTGTACCCTTCAATCCCATCACACTGTGCCCCTCAGCCTCATCACACTGTACCCCTCAATCCCATCACACTGTACCCCTCAGTCCCATCACACTGTACCCCTCAATCCCATCACACTGTACCCCTCAATCCCATCACATTGACGCATCAATCCCACCACACTGTATCCCTCAATCCCACCACACTGTAACCCTCAATCCCACCACACTGTATCCCTCAATCCCACCACACTGTACCCCTCAATCCCATCACACTGTACCCCTCAGTCCCACCACACTGTACCCTTCAATCCCATCACACTGTATCCCTCAATCCCACCAAACCGTACCCCTCAATTCCACCACACTGTACCCCTCAATCCCACCACACTGTACCCTTCAATCCCATCACACTGTACCCCTCAATCCCATCACATTGACGCATCAATCCCACCACACTGTACCCCTCAGTCCCACCACACTGTACCCTTCAATCCCATCACACTGTATCCCTCAATCCCACCACACTGTACCCCTCAATCCCACCACACTGTACCCCTCAGTCCCACCATACTGTACCCCTCAATCTCATCACACTGTACCCCTCAGTCCCACCACACTGTACCCTTCAATCCCATCACACTGTACCCCTCAATCCCACCACACTGTACCCCTCAATCCCACCACACTGTACCCCTCAATCCCACCACACTGTACCCCTCAGTCCCAACATACTGTACCCCTCAATCTCATCACACTGTACCCCTCAGTCCCACCACACTGTACCCTTCAATCCCATCACACTGTACCCTTCAATCCCATCACACTGTACCCCTCAATCCCACCACACTGTACCCCTCAATCCCACCACACTGTACCCTTCAATCCCATCACACTGTACCCCTCAATTCCACCACACTGTACCCTTCAATCCCATCACACTGTACCCCTCAATCCCATCACATTGACGCATCAATCCCACCACACTGTACCCCTCAGTCCCACCACACTGTACCCTTCAATCCCATCACACTGTATCCCTCAATCCCACCACACTGTACCCCTCAATCCCACCACACTGTACCCCTCAGTCCCACCACACTGTACCCTTCAATCCCATCACACTGTACCCCTCAATCCCACCACACTGTACCCCTCAATCCCACCACACTGTACCCCTCAGTCCCAACATACTGTACCCCTCAATCTCATCACACTGTACCCCTCAGTCCCACCACACTGTACCCTTCAATCCCATCACACTGTACCCTTCAATCCCATCACACTGTACCCCTCAATCCCACCACACTGTTCCCCTCAATCCCACCACACTGTACCCTTCAATCCCATCACACTGTACCCCTCAATCCCATCACATTGACGCATCAATCCCACCACACTGTACCCCTCAGTCCCACCACACTGTACCCTTCAATCCCATCACACTGTATCACTCAATCCCACCACACTGTACCCCTCAATCCCACCACACTGTACCCCTCAGTCCCACCATACTGTACCCCTCAATCTCATCACACTGTACCCCTCAGTCCCACCACACTGTACCCTTCAATCCCATCACACTGTACCCCTCAATCCCACCACACTGTACCCCTCAATTCCACCACACTGTACCCCTCGATCCCATCACACTGTACCCCTCAAATCCACCACACTGTACGCCTCAATCCCACCACACTGTACCCCTCAATCCCACCACACTGTACCCCTCAATCCCACCACACCGTACCCGTCAATTCCACCACACTGTACCCCTCAATCCCATCACACTGTACCCCTCAAATCCACCACACAGTACGCCTCAATCCAACCACACTGTACGCCTCAATCCCACCACACTGTACCCCTCAATCCCACCACACTGTACCCCTCAATCCCACCACGCAGTACCCCTCAATCCCACCACACTGTATCCCTCAATTCCACCACACTGTACCCCTCAATCCCACCACACTGTACCCTTCAATCCCATCACACTGTACCCCTCAATCCCATCACATTGACGCATCAATCCCACCACACTGTACCCCTCAGTCCCACCACACTGTACCCTTCAATCCCATCACACTGTATCCCTCAATCCCACCACACTGTACCCCTCAATCCCACCACACTGTACCCCTCAGTCCCACCATACTGTACCCCTCAATCTCATCACACTGTACCCCTCAGTCCCACCACACTGTACCCTTCAATCCCATCACACTGTACCCCTCAATCCCACCACACTGTACCCCTCAATCCCACCACACTGTACCCCTCAATCCCACCACACTGTACCCCTCAGTCCCAACATACTGTACCCCTCAATCTCATCACACTGTACCCCTCAGTCCCACCACACTGTACCCTTCAATCCCATCACACTGTACCCTTCAATCCCATCACACTGTACCCCTCAATCCCACCACACTGTACCCCTCAATCCCACCACACTGTACCCTTCAATCCCATCACACTGTACCCCTCAATTCCACCACACTGTACCCTTCAATCCCATCACACTGTACCCCTCAATCCCATCACATTGACGCATCAATCCCACCACACTGTACCCCTCAGTCCCACCACACTGTACCCTTCAATCCCATCACACTGTATCCCTCAATCCCACCACACTGTACCCCTCAATCCCACCACACTGTACCCCTCAGTCCCACCACACTGTACCCTTCAATCCCATCACACTGTACCCCTCAATCCCACCACACTGTACCCCTCAATCCCACCACACTGTACCCCTCAGTCCCAACATACTGTACCCCTCAATCTCATCACACTGTACCCCTCAGTCCCACCACACTGTACCCTTCAATCCCATCACACTGTACCCTTCAATCCCATCACACTGTACCCCTCAATCCCACCACACTGTTCCCCTCAATCCCACCACACTGTACCCTTCAATCCCATCACACTGTACCCCTCAATCCCATCACATTGACGCATCAATCCCACCACACTGTACCCCTCAGTCCCACCACACTGTACCCTTCAATCCCATCACACTGTATCACTCAATCCCACCACACTGTACCCCTCAATCCCACCACACTGTACCCCTCAGTCCCACCATACTGTACCCCTCAATCTCATCACACTGTACCCCTCAGTCCCACCACACTGTACCCTTCAATCCCATCACACTGTACCCCTCAATCCCACCACACTGTACCCCTCAATTCCACCACACTGTACCCCTCGATCCCATCACACTGTACCCCACAAATCCACCACACTGTACGCCTCAATCCCACCACACTGTACCCCTCAATCCCACCACACTGTACCCCTCAATCCAACCACACCGTACCCGTCAATTCCACCACACTGTACCCCTCAATCCCATCACACTGTACCCCTCAAATCCACCACACAGTACGCCTCAATCCCACCACACTGTACGCCTCAATCCCACCACACTGTACCCCTCAATCCCACCACACTGTACCCCTCAATCCCACCACGCTGTACCCCTCAATCCCACCACACTGTACCCCTCAATCCCACCACACTGTACCCCTCAATCCCACCACACTGTACCCTTCAATCCCACCACACTGTACCCCTGAATCCCACCACACTGTACCCCTCAATCCCACCACACTGTACCCCTCAATCCCACCACACTGTACCACTCACTCACACTACACTGTACCACTCAGCCTCACCAAACTGTACCCTCACTCCCACCACACTGTACACTCAAATCCACCACACTGTACCCCTCAATCCCACCACACAGTACACTCAAATCCACCACACTGTACCCCTCAATCCCATCACACTGTACCCCTCAATCCCAACATACTGTACCCCTCAATCCCATCACACTGTACCCCTCAACCACACCACACTGTACCCCTCAATCCCACTGCACTGTACCCCTCAAATCCACCACACTGTACCCCTCAATCCCATCACACTGTACCCCTCAACCCCACCACACTGTACCCCTCAATCCCATCACACTGTACCCCTCAATCCCACCACACTGTACCCCTCATTCCCACCACACTGTACCCCTCAATCTCATCCCACTGCACTCCTCAATCCCACCACACTGCACTCCTCAATCCCACCACACTACCCCTCAATCCCACCACACTGTACCCCTCAATCCCATCACACTGTAGCCCTCAATCTCATCACACTGCACTCCTCAATCCCACCACACTACCCCTCAAACCCACCACTCTGCACCCCTCAACCTCACCACACTGTACCCCTCAATCCCTGCACACTGTACCCCTCAATCTCATCACACTGTACCCCACAATCCAACCACACTGTACCCCTCAATTCCACCACACTGTACCCCTCAGTCCCACCACACAGTACCCCTCAATACCATCACACTGCACTCCTCAATCCCACCACACTACCCCTCAATCCCACCACACTGGACACTGAATCACATTACACTGACCCCACAATCCCACCACACTGGACCCTTCAACCTCACCACACTGTACCCCTCAACCCCACCACACTGTACCCCTCAATCCCATCAAACTGTACCCCTCAATCTCATCACACTGTACCCCTCAATCCCATCACACTCTACCCGTCAATCCCATTACACTGTACCCCTCAATCCCATCACACTGTAACCCTCAATCCCACCACACTGTACCCCTCAATCCCATCACACTGCACCCCTCAAATCCACCACACAGTACGCCTCAATCCCACCACACTGTACGCCTCAATCCCACCACACTGTACCCCTCAATCCCACCACACTGTACCCCTCAATCCCACCACGCTGTACCCCTCAATCCCACCACACTGTACCCCTCAATCCCACCACACTGTACCCTTCAATCCCACCACACTGTACCCCTGAATCCCACCACACTGTACCCCTCAATCCCACCACACTGTACCACTCACTCACACTACACTGTACCACTCAGCCTCACCAAACTGTACCCTCACTCCCACCACACTGTACACTCAAATCCACCACACTGTACCCCTCAATCCCACCACACTGTACACTCAAATCCACCACACTGTACCCCTCAATCCCATCACACTGTACCCCTCATTCCCAACATACTGTACCCCTCAATCCCATCACACTGTACCCCTCAACCACACCACACTGTACCCCTCAATCCCACTGCACTGTACCCCTCAAATCCACCACACTGTACCCCTCAATCCCATCACACTGTACCCCTCAAACCCACCACACTGTACCCCTCAATCCCATCACACTGTACCCCTCAATCCCACCACACTGTACCCCTCATTCCCACCACATTGTACCCCTCAATCTCATCCCACTGCACTCCTCAATCCCACCACACTGCACTCCTCAAACCCACCACACTACCCCTCAATCCCACCACACTGTACCCCTCAATTCCATCACACTGTAGCACTCAATCTCATCACACTGCACTCCTCAATCCCACCACACTACCCCTCAAACCCACCACTCTGCACCCCTCAACCTCACCACACTGTACCCCTCAATCCCAGCACACTGTACCCCTCAATCTCATCACACTGTACCCCACAATCCAACCACACTGTACCCCTCAATTCCACCACACTGTACCCCTCAGTCCCACCACACAGTACCCCTCAATACCATCACACTGCACTCCTCAATCCCACCACACTACCCCTCAATCCCACCACACTGTACCCCTCAATCCCACCACACTGGACACTGAATCACATTACACTGACCCCACAATCCCACCACACTGGACCCCTCAACCTCACCACACTGTACCCCTCAACCCCACCACACTGTACCCCTCAATCCCATCACACTGTACCCCTCAATCTCATCACACTGTACCCCTCAATCCCATCACACTCTACCCGTCAATCCCATTACACTGTACCCCTCAATCCCATCACACTGTAACCCTCAATCCCACCACACTGTACCCCTCAATCCCATCACACTGTACCCCTCAATCTCACCATACTGTACCCCTCAACCCCACCACACTGTACCCCTCAACCCCATCACACTGTAACCCTCAATCCCACCACACTGTACCCCTCAATCCCATCACACTGTACCCCTCAATCCCATCACACTGTGCCCCTCATCCCACCACTCTGTACCCCTCATCCCATCACACTGTACCCCTCAATCCCACCACACTCTACCCCTCAATCCCACCACACTGTACCCCTCAATCCCACCACACTGTATCCCTCAATCCCACCACACTGCACCCCTCAATCCCATCACACTGTACCCCTCAATCCCACCACACTGTACACCTCAATCCAACCACACTGTACCCCCCAATCCCATCACACTGAACTCCTCAATTCCACCACACTGTACCCCTCAATTCCACAACACTGTACCCCTCAATCCCACCACACTGTACCCCTCAAATCCACCACACTGTATGCCTCAATCCCACCACACTGTACCCCTGAACCCCACAACACTGTACCCCTCAATCCCACCATACTGTACCCCTCAATCCCACCACACTGTACCCCTCAGCCTCATCACACTGTGCCCCTCAATCCCATCACACTGTACCCCTCAACCCGACCACACTATACCCATCAATCCCACCATACTGTACCCCTCAATCCCACCAGACTGTACCCCTCAATCCCAGCACACTGTACCCCTCAATCCCACCACACTGTACCCCTCAATCACACCGCACTGTACCCCTCAGTCCCACCACACTGTACCCCGAAGTCCCATCACACTGTAACCCTCAATCCCACCACACTGTACCACTCAATCCCACAACTATGTACCCCTCAATCCCATCACACTGTACACTGCAATCCCACCACACTGTACCCCTCCATCCCATCACACTATACCCCTCAATCCCACCACAATGAACCCCTCAATCCCAGCACACTGTACCCCTCAATCCCACCACAATGTACCCCTCAGCCTCATCACACTGGACCCCTCAATCCCACCAATGTACCCCTCAATCCCATCACGCTGTACCCCTCAATCCCACAACACTGTACTCCTGAATCCCACCACACTGTACCTTCCAATCCCACCACACTGTACCCATCAATCCCACATTACTGTACCCCTCAATCCCACCACACTGTACCCATCAATCCCACAATACTGTACCCCTCAATCCCACCACACTGTACCCCTCAATCCCATCACACTGTACCCCTCAATCCCATCACACTGTACCCCTCAATCCAAACATTCTGTACCCCTCAATCCCACTGGACTGTACCCCTCAAACCCACCACTCTGTACCCCTCAACCCCACCACACTGTACACTTAATCCCACCATACATTAACCCTCTATTCCACCAGACTGTACCCCTCAATCCCACCAAACTGTACCCCTCAATCCCACCACACTATACCCCTCAATCCCACAACAATGTACCCCTCAATCCAATCACACTGTACACTTCAATCCCACCACACTGTACCCCCCAATCGCACCACACTGTTTCCCTCAATCCCACCACACTGTACCCTCCATCCCATCACACTGTACCCCTCAATCCCACCACGCTGTACCCCTCAATCACAGCATACTGTACCCCTCAATCCCACCACACTGTACCCTACAATCCCACCACACTGTACCCCTAAATCCCATCACACTGTAACCCTCAATCCCAGCACACTGTACCCCTCAATCCCACCACACTATACCCCTCAATTCCGTGACACTGTACCCTTCAATCCCACCACACCGCACCCCTCAATCCCACCACACTGTACCCCTCAATCCCACCACACTGTATCACTCAATCCAACCACACTGTACCCTCCATCCCATCACACTGTACGCCTCAATCCCACCACACTGAACCCCTCAATCCGAGCATACTGTACCCCTAAATCCCATCACATTGTACCCCTCAATCCCACCACACTGTACTCCTCAATCCCACCGCACTGTACCCCTCAATCCCACCATACTGTACCCGTCAATCCCACCACACTGTACCCCTCAATCCCAGCACACTGTACCCCTCAATCCCACCACACTTTACCCCTCAATCCCATCACGCTGTACCCCTCAATCCTATCACACTGTACGCATCAACCCCACAAAACTGTACCCCTCAATCCCACCACCCGATACCCCTCAATCCCACCACCCGATACCCCTCAATCCCACCACACTGTACACCTCAATTCCACCAGACTGTACCCTTCAATCCCACCACACTGTACCCCTCAAAACCACCACACTATACCCATCAACCTCACCACACTGTACCCCTGAACCCCACCACACTGTACCCCTCAATCCCACCACACTGTACCCCTCAATCCCATCACACTGTACCCCTCCATCCCACCACACTGTACCCCTCAACCCCACCACACTGTACCCCTCAATCCCATCACACTGTACCCCTCAACCACACCACACTGTACCCCTCAATCCCACTGCACTGTACCACTCAAATCCACCACACTGTACCCCTCAATCCCATCACACTGTACCCCTCAGCCCCACCACACTGTACCCCTCAATCCCATCACACTGTACCCCTCAATCCCACCACACTGTACCCCTCATTCCCACCACACTGTACCCCTCAATCTCATCCCACTGCACTCCTCAATCCCACCACACTGCACTCCTCAATCCCACCACACTACCCCTCAAACACACCACTCTGCACCCCTCAACCTCACCACACTGTACCCCTCAATCCCAGCACACTGTACCCCTCAATCTCATCACACTGTACCCCTCAATCCCACCACACTGTACCCCTCAATCCCATCACACTGTACCCCTCAATCCTAGCACACTGTACCCCTCAACCCCACCACACTGTACCCCTCAATCCCATTACACTGTACCCCTCAATCCCATCACACTGTACCCCTCAATCCCACCACACTGTACCCCTCAATCCCATCACACTGTAGCCCTCAATCTCATCACACTGCACTCCTCAATCCCACCACACTACCCCTCAAACCCACCACTCTGCACCCCTCAACCTCACCACACTGTAACCCTCAATCCCAGCACACTGTACCCCTCAATCTCATCACACTGTACCCCACAATCCAACCACACTGTACCCCTCAATTCCACCACACTGTACCCCTCAGTCCCACCACACAGTACCCCTCAATACCATCACACTGCACTCCTCAATCCCACCACACTACCCCTCAATCCCACCACACTGTACCCCTCAATCCCACCACACTGGACACTGAATCACATTACACTGGCCCCACAATCCCACCACACTGGACCCCTCAACCTCACCACACTGTACCCCTCAACCCCACCACACTGTACCCCTCAATCCCATCACACTGTACCCCTCAATCTCATCACACTGTACCCCTCAATCCCACCACACTGTACCCCTCAACCCCACCACACTGTATCCCTCAATTCTAGCACACTGTACCCCTCAACCCCACCACACTGTACCCCTCAACCCCACCACTCTGTACCCCTGAATCCCATCACACTGTACCCCTCAATCCCATCACACTGTACCCCTCAATCCCAACATTCTGTACCCCTCAATCCCACCGGACTGTACCCCTCAACCCCACCACTCTGTACCCCTCAACCCCACCACACTGTACACTTAATCCCACCATACAGTACCCCTCAATCCCACCAGACTGTCCCCCTCAATCCCACCAAACTGTACCCCTCAGTCCCACCACACTATACCCCTCAATCCCACAACAATGTACCCCTCAATCCCATCACACTGTACACTTCAATCCCACCACACTGTACCCCCCAATCGCACCACACTGTTTCCATCAATCCCACCACACTGGACCCTCCATCCCATCACACTGTACCCCTCAATCCCACCACACTGTACCCCTCAATCCCAGCATACTGTACCCCTCAATCCCACCACACTGTACCCTACAATCCCACCACACTGTACCCCTAAATCCCATCACACTGTAACCCTCAATCCCAGCACACTGTACCCCTCAATCCCACCACACTATACCCCTCAATTCCGCGACACTGTACCCTTCAATCCCACCACACCGCACCCCTCAATCCCACCACACTGTACCCCTCAATCCCACCACACTGTATCACTCAATCCAACCACACTGTACCCTCCATCCCATCACACTGTACGCCTCAATCCCACCACACTGAACCCCTCAATCCGAACATACTGTACCCCTAAGTCCCATCACATTGTACCCCTCAATCCCACCACACTGTACTCCTCAATCCCACCGCACTGTACCCCTCAATCCCACCATACTGTACCCGTTAATCCCACCACACTGTACCCCTCAATCCCAGCACATTGTACCCTTCAATCCCACTACACTGTACCCCTCAATCCCATGACGCGGTACCCCTCAATCCTACCACACTGTACGCATCAACCCCACAAAACTGTACCCCTCAATCCCACCACCCGATACCCCTCAATCCCACCACACTGTACTCCTCAATTCCACCAGACTGTACCCCTCAATCCCACCACACTGCACCCCTCAATCCCATCACGCTGTACCCCTCAATCCTACCACACTGTACGCATCAACCCCACAAAACTGTACCCCTCAATCCCACCACCCGATACCCCTCAATCCCGCCACACTGTACCCCTTAATTCCAACCGACTGTACCGTTCAATCCCACCACACTGTACCCCTCAAATCCACCACACTATACCCATCAACCTCAACACACTGTACCCCTGAACCCCACCACACTGTACCCCTCAATCCCACCACACTGTACCCCTCAATCCCACCAAACTGTACCCCTCAATCCCACCACACTGTACCACTCAATCCCATCACACTGTACCCCTCCATCCCACCACACTGTACCCCTCCATCCCACCACACTGTACCCCTCAATCCCATCACACTGTACCCCTCAATCCCACCACACTGTACCCCTCAATCCCGTCACTCTGTACCCCTCAATCCCACCACACTGCACCCCTCAATTCCACCACACTGCACCCTTCAATCCCACCACACTGTACCCCTCATCCCACCACACTGTACCCGTCAATCCCATCACCCTGTACCCCTCAATCCCACCACACTGTACCCCTCAATCCCACCACACTTTACCCCTCAATCCCACCAGACTGTACCCTCCATCCCATCACACTGTACCCCTCAATCCCACCACACTGTACCCCTCAATCCCACCACTCTGTACCCCTTAAACCCACCACACTGTACCCCTCAATCCCATCACACTGTGCCCCTCAGCCTCAGCACACTGTACCCCTAAGTCCCATCAAACTGTACCCCTCAGCCTCATCACTCTGTACCCCTCCATCCCACCACACTGTACCCCTCAGCCTCATACTCTTTACCCCTCAATCCCACAACAATGTACCCCTCAATCCCATCACACTGTAAACTTCAATCCCACCACACTGTACCCCTCACTCGCACCAGACTGTATCCCTCAATCCCACCACACTGTACCCTACATCCCATCACACAGTACCCCTCAATCCCACCACACTGTGCCCCTAAATCCCATCACACTTTTACCCTCAATCCCAGCACACTGTACCCCTCAATCCCACCACACTATACCCCTCAATTCCGCCACACTGTACCCGTCAATCCCACCACACTGTACCCCTCAATCCCACCACACTGTACCCCTCAATCCCACCACACTGTACCCTCCATCCCATCACACTGTACCCCACAATCCCACCACACTGTACCCCTCAATCCCAGCATACTGTACCCCTCAATCCCACCACACTGTACCCTACAATCCCACCACACTGTACCCCTAAATCCCATCACACTGTAACCCTCAATCCCAGCACACTGTACCCCTCAATCCCACCACACTATACCCCTCAATTCCGCGACACTGTACCCTTCAATCCCACCACACCGCACCCCTCAATCCCACCACACTGTATCACTCAATCCAACCACACTGTACCCTCCATCCCATCACACTGTACGCCTCAATCCCACCACACTGAACCCCTCAATTCGAACATACTGTACCCCTAAGTCCCATCACATTGTACCCCTCAATCCCACCACACTGTACTCCTCAATCCCACCGCACTGTACCCCTCAATCCCACCATACTGTACCCGTTAATCCAACCATACTGTACCCCTCAATCCCAGCACATTGTACCCTTCAATCCCACCACACTGTACCCCTCAATCCCATGACGCGGTACCCCTCAATCCTACCACACTGTACGCATCAACCCCACAAAACTGTACCCCTCAATCCCACCACCCGATACCCCTCAATCCCACCACACTGTACCCCTCAATTCCACCAGACTGTACCCCTCAATCCCACCACAATGCACCCCTCAATCCCATCACGCTGTACCCCTCAATCCTACCACACTGTACGCATCAACCCCACAAAACTGTACCCCTCAATCCCACCACCCGATAGCCCTCAATCCCACCACACTGTACACCTCAACCCCACCACACTGTACCCCTCAATCCCATCACACTTTAACCCTCAATCCCAGCACACTGTACCCCTCAATCCCACCACACTATACCCCTCAATTCCGCCACACTGTACCCGTCAATCCCACCACACTGTACCCCTCAATGCCACCACACTGTACACCTCAATCCCACCACACTGTACCCCTCAATCCCACCACACTGTACCCTCCATTCCAGCACACTTTACCCCTCAATCCCACCACATTGAACCCCTCAATCCCAGCAGACTGTACCCCTAAATCCCATCACATTGTACCCCTCAATCCCTCCACATTGTACCCCTCAATCCCACTGCACTGTACCCCTCAGCCTCATCACACCATACCCCTCAATCCCACCACACTGTACCCCTCAGCCTCATCACACTGTGCCACTCAATCCCACCACACTGTACCCCTCAACCCGACCACACTATACCCCTCAATCCCACCATACTGTACCCCTCAATCCCACCAGACTGTACCCCTCAATCCCAGCGCACGGTACCCCTGAATCCCACCACACTGTACCCCTCAATCCCATCATGCTGTACCCCTCAATCCTCCCACACTGTACGCATCAACCCCACGACACTGTACCTCTCAATCCCACCACCCTATACCCCTCAGTCCCACCACACTGTACCCCTAAGTCCCATCACACTGTAACACTCAATCCCACCACACTGTACCCCTCAATCCCACAACTATGTACCCCTCAATCCCATCACACTGTACACTGCAATCCCACCACACTGTACCCCTCAATCCCACCACACTGTATCCCTCAATCCCACCACACTGTAGCCTCCATCCCATCACACTATACCCCTCAATTCCACCACAATGAACCCCTCAATCCCAGCACACTGTACCCCTCAATCCCACCACACTGTACCCCTCAGCCTCATCACACTGGACCCCTCAATCCCACCACTGTACCCCTCAATCCCATCATGCTGTACCCCTCAATCCCACCACACTGTACCCCTCAGCCTCATCACACTGTGCCCCTCAATCCCATCACACTGTACCCCTCAACCCGACCACACTATACCCATCAATCCCACCATACTGTACCCCTCAATCCCACCAGACTGTACCCCTCAATCCCAGCACACTGTACCCCTCAATCCCACCACACTGTACCCCTCAATCGCACCGCACTGTACCCCTCAGTCCCACCACACTGTACCCCTAAGTCCCATCACGCTGTAACCCTCAATCCCACCACACTGTACCCCTCAATCCCACCACACTGTACCCTTCAATCCCACAACGATGTACCCCTCAATCCCATCACACTGTACACTGCAATCCCACCACACTGTACCCCTCAATCCCACCACACTGTACCCCTCAATCCCACCACACCGTATCCCTCAATCCCACCACACTGTACCCTACATCCCATCACACTATACCCCTCAATCCCACCACAATGAACCCCTCAATCCCAGCACACTGTACCCCTCAATCCCACTACAATGTACCCCTCAGCCTCATCACACTGGACCCCTCAATCCCACCACTGTTCCCCTCAATCCCATCATGCTGTACCCCTCAATCCCACAACACTGTACTCCTGAATCCCACCACACTGTACCTTCCAATCCCACCACACTGTACCCATCAATCCCACAATACTGTACCCCTCAATCCCACCACACTGTACCCCTCAAACCCACCACTCTGTACCCCTCAACCCCACCACACTGTACACTTAATCCCACCATACAGTACCCCTCAATCCCACCAGACTGTACCCCTCAATCCCACCAAACTGTCCCCCTCAATCCCACCACACTATACCCCTCAATCCCACAACAATGTACCCCTCAATCCCATCACACTGTACACTTCAATCCCACCACACTGGACCCCCCCAATCGCACCACACTGTTTCCCTCAATCCCACAACACTATACCCTCCATCCCATCACACTGTACCCCTCAATCCCACCACACTGTACCCCTCAATCCCAGCATACTGTACCCCTCAATCCCACCACACGGTACCCTACAATCCCACCACACTGTACCCCTAAATCGCATCACACTGTAACCCTCAATCCCAGCACACTGTACCCCTCAATCCCACCACACTATACCCCTCAATTCCGCCACACTGTACCTTTCAATCCCACCACACCGCACCCCTCAATCCCACCACACTGTACCCCTCAATCCCACCATACTGTATCACTCAATCCAACCACACTGTACCCTCCATCCCATCACACTGTACCCCTCAATCCCACCACACTGAACCCGTCAATCCGAGCATACTGTACCCCTAAGTCCCATCACATTGTACCCCTCATTCCCACCACACTGTACTCATCAATCCCACCGCACTGTACTCCTCAATCCCACCATAATGTACCCGTCAATCCCACCACACTGTAACCCTCAATTCCAGCACACTGTACCCCTCAATCCCACCACACTGTACCCCACAATCCCATCACGCTGTACCCCTCAATCCTACCACACTGTACGCATCAACCCCATAAAACTGTACCCCTCAATCCCACCACCCGATACCCCTCAATCCCACCACACTGTACCCCTCAATTCCACCAGACTGTACCCTTCAATCCCACCACACTGTACCCCTCACATCCACCACACTATACCCATCAACCTCACCACACTGTACCCCTGAAGCCCACCACGCTGTACCCCTCAATCCCACCACACTGTACCCCTCAATCCCACCACACTGTACCCCTCAATCCCACCACGCTGTACCACTCAATCCCATCACACTGTACCCCTCCATCCCACCACACTGTACCCCTCAACCCCACCACACTGTACCCCTCAATCCCATCACACTGTACCCCTCAATCCCACCACACTGTACCCCTCAATCCCATCACCCTGTACCCCTCAATCCCACCACACTGCACCCCTCAATTCCACCACACTGCACCCTTCAATCCCACCACACTGTACCCCTCATTCCACCACACTGTACCCGTCAATCCCATCACCCTGTACCCCTCAATCCAACCACTCTGTACCCTCCATCCCATCACACTGTACCCCTCAATCCCACCACACTGAACCCCTCAATCCGAGCATACTGTATCCCTAAATCCCATCACATTGTACCCCTCAATCCACCACACTGTACCCCTCAATACCACCACACTGTACTCCTCAATCCCACCGCACTGTACCCCTCAATCCCACCATACTGTACCCGTCAATCCCACCACACTGTACCCCTCAATCCCAGCACACTGTACCCCTCAATCCCACCACACTGAACCCCACAATCCCATCACGCTGTACCCCTCAATCCTACCACACTGTACGCATCAACCCCACAAAACTGTACCCCTCAATCCCAGCACCCGATACCCCTCAATCCCACCACACTGTACCCCTCAATTCCACCAGACTGTACCCTTCAATCCCACCACACTGGACCCCTCAAATCCACCACACTATACCCATCAACCTCACCACACTGTACCCCTGAACCCCACCACACTGAACCCCTCAATCCCACCACACTGTACCCCTCAATCCCACCACACTGTACCACTCAATCCCATCACACTGTACCCCTCCATCCCACCACACTGTACCCCTCTACCCCACCACACTGTACCCCTCAATCCCATCACACTGTACCCCTCAATCCCACCACACGGTACCCCTCAATCCCATTACCCTGTACCCCTCAATCCCATCACACTGTACCCCTCAATCCCACCACACTTTACCCCTCAATCCCACCAGACTGTACCCTCCATCCCATCACACTGTACCCCTCAATCCCACCACACTGTACCCCTCAATCCCACCACTCTGTACCCCTCAAACCCACCACACTGTACCCCTCAATCCCATCACACTGTGCCCCTCATCCTCAGCACACTGTACCCCTAAATCCCATCAAACTGTACCCCTCAGCCTCATCACTCTGTACCCCTCCATCCCACCACACTGTACCCCTCAGCCTCATACTCTTTACCCCTCAATCCCACAACAAAGTACCCCTCAATCCCATCACACTGTACACTTCAATCCCACCACACTGTACCCCTCACTCGCACCAGACTGTATCCCTCAATCCCACCACACTGTACCCTACATCCCATCACACTGTACCCCTCAATCCCACCACACTGTACCCCTCAATCCCACCACACTGTACCTCTAAATCCCATCACACTGTAACCCTCAATCCCAGCACACTGTACCCCTCAATCCCACCACACTATACCCCTCAATTCCGCCACACTGTACCCCTCAATCCCACCACACTGTACCCCTCAATCCCACCACACTGTACAACTCAATCCCACCACACTGTACCCCTCAATCCCACCACACTGTACCCTCCATTCCAGCACACTGTACCCCTCAATCCCACCACACTGAACCCCTCAATCCCAGCATAATGTACCCCTAAGTCCCATCACATTGTACCCCTCAATCCCTCCACATTGTACCCCTCAATCCCACTGCACTGTACCCCTCAGCCTCATCACACCATACCCCTCAATCACACCACACTGTACCCCTGAGCCTCATCACACTGTGCCCCTCAATCCCATCACACTGTCCGCCTCAACCCCACCATACTATACCCCTCAATCCCACCATACTGTTCCCCTCAATCCCACCAGACTGTACCCCTCAATCCCAGCACACTGTACCCCTCAATCCCACCACACTGTACCCCTCAATCCCATCATGCTGTACCCCTCAATCCTCCCACACTGTACGCATCAACCCCACGACACTGTACCTCTCAATCCCACCACCCTATACCCCTCAATCCCACCACACTGTACCCCTCAATCCCATCACCCTGTACCCCTCAATCCCACCACACTGTACCCCTCAATCGCACCGCACTGTACCCCTCAGTCCCACCACACTGTACCCCTAAGTCCCATCACACTGTAACCCTCAATCCCACCACACTGTACCCCTCAAACCCACCACACTGTACCCCTCAATCCCACCACACTGTACCCCTCCATCCCACCACGCTGTACCCCTCAATCCCACCGCACTATACCCCTCAATCCCACCACACTTTACCCCTCAATCCCACCACACTGTACCCGTCAATCCCACCACACTGTACCCCTCAATCCCACCACACTGTACCCCTCAATCCCATCACACTATACCCCTCAATCCCAACACACTGTACCCCTCGATCCCACCACACTGCACCCTTCAATCCCACCACACTATACCCCTCTATCCCACCACAAATTTCCCCTCAATCCCACCACACTATACCCCACAATCCCACAACAAAGTACCCCTCAATCCCAGCATACTGTACCCCTAAGTCCCATCACACTGTACCCCTCAATCCCACCACACTGTACCCCTCAATCCCACCGCACTGTACCCTTCAATCCCACCACACTGTACCCCTCAATCCCACAACACTGTACCCCTAAGTCCCATCACACTGTAACCCACAATTCCGCCACACTGTACCCCTCAATCCCACAACTATGTACCCCTCAATCCCATCACACTGTACACTGCAATCCCACCACACTGTACCCCTCAATCCCACCACACTGTAAATCTCAATCCCACCACACTGTACCCTCCATCCCATCACACTATACCCCTCAATCCCACCACAATGAACCCCTCAATCCCAGCAAACTGTACCCCTCAATCCCACCACACTGTACCCCTCAGCCTCATCACACTGGACCCCTCAATCCCACCACTGTACCCCTCAATCCCATCATGCTGTACCCCTCAATCCCACAACACTGTACTCCTGAATCCCACCACACTGTTCCTTCCAATCCCACCACACTGGACCCATCAATCCCACAATACTGTACCCCTCAATCCCACCACACTGTACCCCTCAATCCAATCACACTGTACCCCTCAATCCCATCACACTGTACCCCTCAATCACAACATACTGTACCCCTCAATCCCACCGGACTGTTCCCCTCAACCCCACCAATCTGTACCCTTCAACCCCACCACACTGTACACTTAATCCCACCACTCTGTACCCCTCAACCCCACCACACTGTACACTTAATCCCACCATACAGTACCCTTCAATCCCACCACACTGTACCCCTCAATCCCACCACACTGTACCCGTCAATCCCACCACACTGTACCCCTCAATCCCACCACACTATACCCCTCAATCCCAACACACTGTACCCCTCGATCCCACCACACTGCACCCTTCAAACCCACCACACTATACACCTCGATCCCACCACACTTTACCCCTCAATCCCACCACACTGTACCCCTCAGTCCCACCACACTGTACCCCTCAATCCCATCACACTGTGCCCCTCAGCCTCATCACACTGTACCCCTCAATCCCATCACACTGCACACCTCAGCCTCATTACCCTGTACCCCTCCATCCCACCACACTGTACCCCTCAGCCTCATCACACTTTATCCCTCAATCCCACCACACTGTACCCTTCAATCCCACCACACTTTATCCCTCAATCCCACCACACTATACCCCACAATCCCACAACAATGTACCCCTCAATCCCAGCATACTGAACCCCTAAATCCCATCACACTGTACCCCTCAATCCCACCACACTGTACCCCTCAATCCCACCGCACTGTACCCTTCAATCCCACCACACTGTACCCCTCAATCTCACAACACTGTACCCCTAAGACCCATCACACTGTAACCCTCAATCCCAGCACACTGTACCCCTCAATCCCACCACACTATACCCCACAATTCCGCCACACTGTACCCCTCAATCCCACAACTATGTACCCCTCAATCCCATCACACTGTACACTGCAATCCCACCACACTGTACCCCTCAATCCCACCACACTGTATCCCTCAACCACACCACACTGTACCCCTCAATCCCACCACACTGTACCCGTCAATCCCACCACACTGTACCCCTCAATCCCACCACACTATACCCCTCAATCCCAACACACTGTACCCCTCGATCCCACCACACTGCACCCTTCAAACCCACCACACTATACCCCTCTATCCCACCACACTTTACCCCTCAATCCCACCACACTGTACCCCTCAGTCCCACCACACTGTACCCCTCAATCCCATCACACTGTGCCCCTCAGCCTCATCACACTGTACCCCTCAATCCCATCACACTGCACACCTCAGCCTCATTACCCTGTACCCCTCCATCCCACCACACTGTACCCCTCAGCCTCATCACACTTTATCCCTCAATCCCACCACACTGTACCCTTCAATTCCACCACACTTTACCCCTCAATCCCACCACACTATACCCCACAATCCCACAACAATGTACCCCTCTATCCCAGCATACTGTACCCCTAAATCCCATCACACTGTACCCCTCAATCCCACCACACTGTACCCCTCAATCCCACCGCACTGTACCCTTCAATCCCACCACACTGTACCCCTCAATCCCACAACACTGTACCCCTAAGACCCATCACACTGTAACCCTCAATCCCAGCACACTGTACCCCTCAATCCCACCACACTATACCCCACAATTCCGCCACACTGTACCCCTCAATCCCACAACTATGTACCCCTCAATCCCATCACACTGTACACTGCAATCCCATCACACTGTACCCCTCAATCCCACCACACTGTACCCCTCAATCCCACCGCACTGTACCTTCCAATCCCACCACACTGTACCCATCAATCCCACAATACTGTACCCCTCAATCCCACCACACTGTACCCCTCAACCCCACCACTCTGTACCCCTCAACCCCACCACACTGTACACTTAATCCCACCATACAGTACCCCTCAATCCCACCAGACTGTACCCCTCAATCCCACCAAACTGTACCCCTCAATCCCACCACACTATACCCCTCAATCCCACAACAATGTACCCCTCAATCCCATCACACTGTACACTTCAATCCCACCACACTGGACCCCCCAATCGCACCACACTGTTTCCCTCAATCCCACAACACTATACCCTCCATCCCATCACACTGTACCCCTCAATCCCACCACACTGTACCCCTCAATCCCAGCATACTGTACCCCTCAATCCCACCACACTGTACCCTACAATCCCACCACACTGTACCCCTAAATCCCATCACACTGTAACCCTCAATCCCAGCACACTGTACCCCTCAATCCCACCACACGATACCCCTCAATTCCGGCACACTGTACCTTTCAATCCCACCACACCGCACCCCTCAATCCCACCACACTGTACCCCTCAATCCCACCACACCGCACCCCTCAATCCAACCACACTGTACCCTCCATCCCATCACAATGTACCCCTCAATCCCACCACACTGAACCCCTCAATCCGAGCATACTGTACCCCTAAGTCCCATCACATTGTACCCCTCATTCCCACCACACTGTACTCATCAATCCCACCGCACTGTACCCCTCAATCCCACCATACTGTACCCGTCAATCCCACCACACTGTAACCCTCAATCCCAGCACACTGTACCCCTCAATCCCACCACACTGTACCCCACAATCCCATCACGCTGTACCCTCAATCCTACCACACTGTACGCATCAACCCCATAAAACTGTACCCCTCAATCCCACCACCCGATACCCCTCAATCCCACCACACTGTACCCCTCAATTCAACCAGACTGTACCCTTCAATCCCACCACACTGTACCCCTCACATCCACCACACTATACCCATCAACCTCACCACACTGTACCCCTGAACCCCACCACGCTGTACCCCTCAATCCCACCACACTGTACCCCTCAATCCCACCACACTGTACCCCTCAATCCCACCACACTGTACCACTCAATCCCATCACACTGTACCCCTCCATCCCACCACACTGTACCCCTCAACCCCACCACACTGTACCCCTCAATCCCATCACACTGTACCCCTCAATCCCACCACACTGTACCCCTCAATCCCATCACCCTGTACCCCTCAATCCCACCACACTGCACCCCTCAATTCCACCACACTGCACCCTTCAATCCCACCACACTGTACCCCTCATTCCACCACACTGTACCCATCAATCCCATCACCCTGTACCCCTCAATCCAACCACACTGTACCCTCCATCCCATCACACTGTACCCCTCAATCCCACCACACTGAACCCCTCAATCCGAGCATACTGTACACCTAAGTCCCATCACATTGTACCCCTCAATCCACCACACTGTACCCCTCAATACCACCACACTGTACTCCTCAATCCCACCGCACTGTACCCCTCAATCCCACCATACTGTACCCGTCAATCCCACCACACTGTACCCCTCAATCCCAGCACACTGTACCCCTCAATCCCACCACACTGTACCCCACAATCCCATCACGCTGTACCCCTCAATCCTACCACACTGTACGCATCAACCCCACAAAACTGTACCCCTCAATCCCACCACCCGATACCCCTCAATCCCACCACACTGTACCCCTCAATTCCACCAGACTGTACCCTTCAATCCCACCACACTGTACCCCTCAAATCCACCACACTATACCCATCAACTTCACCACACTGTACCCCTGAACCCCACCACACTGAACCCCTCAATCCCACCACACTGTACCCCTCAATCCCACCACACTGTACCCCTCAATCCCACCACACTGTACCACTCAATCCCATCACACTGTACCCCTCCATCCCACCACACTGTACCCCTCTACCCCACCACACTGTACCCCTCAATCCCATCACACTGTACCCCTCAATCCCACCACACTGTACCCCTCAATCCCATCACCCTGTACCCCTCAATCCCATCACACTGTACCCCTCAATCCCACCACACTTTACCCCTCAATCCCACCAGACTGTACCCTCCATCCCATCACACTGTACCCCTCAATCCCACTACTCTGTACCCCTCAAACCCACCACACTGTACCCCTCAATCCCATCACACTGTGCCCCTCAGCCTCAGCACACTGTACCCCTAAATCCCATCAAACTGTACCGCTCAGCCTCATCACTCTTTACCCCTCAATCCCACAACAAAGTACCCCTCAATCCCATCACACTGTACACTTCAATCCCACCACACTGTACCCCTCACTCGCACCAGACTGTATCCCTCAATCCCACCTCACTGTACCCTACATCCCATCACACTGTACCCCTCAATCCCACGACACTGTACATCTAAATCCCATCACACTGTAACCCTCAATCCCAGCACACTGTACCCCTCAATCCCACCACACTATACCCCTCAATTCCGCCACACTGTACCCCTCAATCCCACCACACTGTACCCCTCAATCCCACCACACTGTACAACTCAATCCCACCACACTGTAACCCTCAATCCCACCACACTGTACCCTCCATTCCAGCACACTGTACCCCTCAATCCCACCACACTGAACCCCTCAATCCCAGCATAATGTATCCCTAAGTCCCATCACATTGTCCCCCTCAATCCCTCCACATTGTACCCCTCAATCCCACTGCACTGTACCCCTCAGCCTCATCACACCATACCCCTCAATCACACCACACTGTACCCCTGAGCCTCATCACACTGTGCCCCTCAATCCCATCACACTGTCCCCCTCAACCCCACCATACTATACCCCTCAATCCTACCATACTGTACCCCTCAATCCCACCAGACTGTACCCCTCAATCCCAGCACACTGTACCCCTCAATCCCACCACACTGTACCCCTCAATCCCATCATGCTGTACCCCTCAATCCTCCCACACTGTACGCATCAACCCCACGACACTGTACCTCTCAATCCCACCACCCTATACCCCTCAATCCCACCACACTGTACCCCTCAATCCCATCACCCTCTACCCCTCAATCCCACCACACTGTACCCCTCAATCGCACCGCACTGTACCCCTCAGTCCCACCACACTGTACCCCTAAGTCCCATCACACTGTAACCCTCAATGCCACCACACTGTACCCCTCAAACCCACCACACTGTACCCCTCAATCCCACCACACTGTACCCCTCCATCCCACCACGCTGTACCCCTCAATCCCACCGCACTATACCCCTCAATCCCACCACACTTTACCCCTCAATCCCACCACACTGTACCCGTCAATCCCACCACACTGTACCCCTCAATCCCACCACACTGTACCCTTCAATCCCATCACACTATACCCCTCAATCCCAACACACTGTACCCCTCGATCCCACCACACTGCACCCTTCAATCCCACCACACTATACCCCTCTATCCCACCACACTTTACCCCTCAATCCCACCACACTATACCCCACAATCCCACAACAAAGTACCCCTCAATCCCAGCATACTGTACCCCTAAGTCCCATCACACTGTACCCCTCAATCCCACCACACTGTACCCCTCAATCCCACCGCACTGTACCCTTCAATCCCACCACACTGTACCCCTCAATCCCACAACACTGTACCCCTAAGTCCCATCACACTGTAACCCTCAATCCCAGCACACTGTACCCCTCAATCCCACCACACTATAACCCACAATTCCGCCACACTGTACCCCTCAATCCCACAACTATGCACCCCTCAATCCCATCACACTGTACACTGCAATCCCACCACACTGTACCCCTCAATCCCACCACACTGTATCCCTCAATCCCACCACACTGTACCCTCTATCCCATCACACTATACCCCTCAATCCCACCACAATGAACCCCTCAATCCCAGCAAACTGTACCCCTCAATCCCACCACACTGTACCCCTCAGCCTCATCACACTGGACCCCTCAATCCCACCACTGTACCCCTCAATCCCATCATGCTGTACCCCTCAATCCCACAACACTGTTCTCCTGAATCCCACCACACTGTACCTTCCAATCCCACCACACTGGACCCATCAATCCCACAATACTGTACCCCTCAATCCCACCACACTGTACCCCTCAGCCTCATCACACTGGACCCCTCAATCCCACCACTGTACCCCTCAATCCCATCATGCTGTACCCCTCAATCCCACAACACTGTTCTCCTGAATCCCACCACACTGTACCTTCCAATCCCACCACACTGTACGCATCAACCCCACGACACTGTACCTCTCAATCCCACCACCCTATACCCCTCAATCCCACCACACTGTACCCCTCAATCCCATCACCCTGTACCCCTCAATCCCACCACACTGTACCCCTCAATCGCACCGCACTGTACCCCTCAGTCCCACCACACTGTACCCCTAAGTCCCATCACACTGTAACCCTCAATCCCACCACACTGTACCCCTCAAACCCACCACACTGTACCCCTCAATCCCACCACACTGTACCCCTCCATCCCACCACGCTGTACCCCTCAATCCCACCGCACTATACCCCTCAATCCCACCACACTTTACCCCTCAATCCCACCACACTGTACCCGTCAATCCCACCACACTGTACCCCTCAATCCCACCACACTGTACCCTTCAATCCCATCACACTATACCCCTCAATCCCAACACACTGTACCCCTCGATCCCACCACACTGCACCCTTCAATCCCACCACACTATACCCCTCTATCCCACCACACTTTACCCCTCAATCCCACCACACTATACCCCACAATCCCACAACAAAGTACCCCTCAATCCCAGCATACTGTACCCCTAAGTCCCATCACACTGTACCCCTCAATCCCACCACACTGTACCCCTCAATCCCACCGCACTGTACCCTTCAATCCCACCACACTGTACCCCTCAATCCCACAACACTGTACCCCTAAGTCCCATCACACTGTAACCCTCAATCCCAGCACACTGTACCCCTCAATCCCACCACACTATAACCCACAATTCCGCCACACTGTACCCCTCAATCCCACAACTATGTACCCCTCAATCCCATCACACTGTACACTGCAATCCCACCACACTGTACCCCTCAATCCCACCACACTGTATCCCTCAATCCCACCACACTGTACCCTCTATCCCATCACACTATACCCCTCAATCCCACCACAATGAACCCCTCAATCCCACCACACTGTACCCCTCAATCCCACCACACTATACCCCTCAATCCCAACACACTGTACCCCTCGATCCCACCACACTGCATCCTTCAAACCCACCACACTATACCCCTCTATCCCACCACACTTTACCCCTCAATCCCACCACACTGTACCCCTCAGTCCCACCACACTGTACCCCTCAATCCCATCACACTGTTCCCCTCAGCCTCATCACACTGTACCCCTCAATCCCATCACACTGCACACCTCAGCCTCATTACCCTGTACCCCTCCATCCCACCACACTGTACCCCTCAGCCTCATCACACTTTATCCCTCAATCCCACCACACTGTACCCTTCAATCCCACCACACTTTATCCCTCAATCCCACCACACTATACCCCACAATCCCACAACAATGTACCCCTCAATCCCAGCATACTGTACCCCTAAATCCCATCACACTGTACCCCTCAATCCCACCACACTGTACCCCTCAATCCCACCGCACTGTACCCTTCAATCCCACCACACTGTACCCCTCAATCCCACAACACTGTACCCCTAAGACCCATCACACTGTAACCCTCAATCCCAACACACTGTACCCCTCAATCCCACCACACTATACCCCACAATTCCGCCACACTGTACCCCTCAATCCCACAACTATGTACCCCTCAATCCCATCACACTGTACACTGCAATCCCACCACACTGTACCCCTCAATCCCACCACACTGTATCCCTCAACCCCACCACACTGTACACTTAATCCCACCATACAGTACCCTTCAATCCCACCACACTGTACCCCTCAATCCCACCACACTGTACCCGTCAATCCCACCACACTGTACCCCTCAATCCCACCACACTATACCCCTCAATCCCAACACACTGTACCCCTCGATCCCACCACACTGCACCCTTCAAACCCACCACACTATACCCCACTATCCCACCACACTTTACCCCTCAATCCCACCACACTGTACCCCTCAGTCCCACCACACTGTACCCCTCAATCCCATCACAATGTGCCCCTCAGCCTCATCACACTGTACCCCTCAATCCCATCACACTGCACACCTCAGCCTCATTACCCTGTACCCCTCCATCCCACCACACTGTACCCCTCAGCCTCATCACACTTTATCCCTCAATCCCACCACACTGTACCCTTCAATCCCACCACACTTTACCCCTCAATCCCACCACACTATACCCCACAATCCCACAACAATGTACCCCTCAATCCCAGCATACTGTACCCCTAAATCCCATCACACTGTACCCCTCAATCCCACCACACTGTACCCCTCAATCCCACCGCACTGTACCCTTCAATCCCACCACACTGTACCCCTCAATCCCACAACACTGTACCCCTAAGACCCATCACACTGTAACCCTCAATCCCAGCACACTGTACCCCTCAATCCCACCACACTATACCCCACAATTCCGCCACACTGTACCCCTCAATCCCACAACTATGTACCCCTCAATCCCATCACACTGTACACTGCAATCCCATCACACTGTACCCCTCAATCCCACCACACTGTATCCCTCAATCCCACCGCACTCTACCCTCCATCCCCTCACACTATACCCCTCAATCCCACCACAATGAACCCCTCAATCCCAGCAAACTGTACCCCTCAATCCCACCACACTGTACCCCTCAGCCTCATCACACTGGACCCCTCAATCCCACCACTGTACCCCTCAATCCCATCATGCTCTACCCCTCAATCCCACAACACTGTACTCCTGAATCCCACCACACTGTACCTTCCAATCCCACCACACTGTACCCATCAATCCCACAATACTGTACCCCTCAATCCCACCACACTGTACCCCTCAATCCCATCACACTGTACCCCTCAATCCCATCACATTGTACACTTAATCCCACCATACAGTACCCCTCAATCCCACCACACTGTACCCCTCAATCCCACCACACTGTACCCCTCAATCCTACCACACTATACCCCTCAATCCCACCACACTGTGCCCCTCAATCCCACCACACTGTACCCCGCAATCCCAGCACACTGTACCCCTCAATCCCACTACACTGTACCCCTCAATCCCAACATACTGTACCCCTGATTCCCACCACACTGTACCCCTCAATCCCATCATTCTGTACCCCTCAATCCCAGCACACTGTACCCCTCAATCCCACCACACTGTACCCCTCAGTCCCACCACACTGTATCCCTCTGTCCCACCTCATTGTACCCTCCATCCCATCACACTGTACCCCTCAATCCCACCACACTGTACCCCTCAATCCCACCACACTGTACCCCTCAATCCCATCACACTGTGCCCGTCAGCCCAAGCACACTGTACCCCTCAATCCCATCACACTGTACCCCTCAGCCTCGTCACTCTGTACCCCTCCATCCCACCACACTGTACCCCTCAGCCTCATCACACTTTACCCCTCAATCCCACCACACTGTACCCTTCAATCCCACCACACTTTACCCCTCAATCCCACCACACTATACCCCTCAATCCCACAACAATGTACCCCTCAATCGCATCACACTGTATACTTCAATCCCACCACACTGTACCCCTCAATCGCACCTTTCTGTATCCCTCAATCCCACCACACTGTACCCCTCATTCCCATCACCCTGTACTCCTCAATCCCACCACACTGTACCCCTCAATCCCACCACACTTTACCCCTCAATCCCACCAGACTGTACCCTCCATCCCATCACACTGTACCCCTCAATCCCACCACACTGCACCCCTCAATCCCACCACACTGTAGCCCTCAATCCCAGCACACTGTACCCCTCAATCCCATCACAGTGTGCCCCTCAGCCTCAGCACACTGTACCCCTAAATCCCATCAAACTGTACACCTCAGCCTCATCACTCTGTACCCCTCCATCCAACCACACTGTACCCCTCAGCCTCATCACACTTTACCCCTCAATCCTACAACAATGTGCCCCTCCATCCCATCACAATGTACCCCTCAATCCCACCACACTGTACCCCTAAATCCCATCACACTGTAACCCTCAATCCCAGCACACTGTACCCCTCAATCCCACCACAATATATCCCTCAATTCCGCCACACTGTACCCCTCAATCCCACCACACTGTACCCCTCAATCCCTCCACACTGTACCCCTCAATCCCAACACACTGTACCCTCCATTCCAGCACACTGTACCCCTCAATCCCACCGCACTGAACCCCTCAATCCCAGCATACTGTACCCCTAAGTCCCATGACATTGTACCCCTCAATCCCTCCACATTGTACCCCTCAATCCCACTGCACTGTGCCCCCCAGCCTCATCATACTGTGCCCCTCAGTCCCATCACACTGTACCCCTCAACCCCACCACACTATACCCCTCAATCCCACCATACTGTACCCATCAATCCCACCAGGCTGTGCCCCTCAATCCCAGCACACTGTACCCCTCAATCCCACCACACTGTACCCCTCAATCCCATCATGCTGTACCCCTCAATCCTACCACACTGTACGCATTAACCCCACGACACTGTACCTCTCAATCCCACCACCCTATACCCCTCAATTCCACCACACTGTACCCCTCAATCCCACCACACTGTACCCCTCAATCCCATCACCCTGTACCCCTCAATCCCACCACACTGTACCCCTCAATCTCACTGCACTGTACCCCTCAGTCCCACCACACTGTACCCCTAAGTCCCATCACACTGTAACCCTCAATCCCACCACACTGTACCCCTCAAACCCACCACACTATACCCCTCAATCCCACCACACTGTACCCCTAAGACCCATCACACTGTAACCCTCAATCCCAGCACACTGTACCCCTCAATCCCACCACACTATACCCCACAATTCCGCCACACTGTACCCCTCAATCCCACAACTATGTACCCCTCAATCCCATCACACTGTACACTGCAATCCCATCACACTGTACCCCTCAATCCCACCACACTGTACCCCTCAATCCCACCACACTGTACCCCTCAATCCCATCACACTGTGCCCGTCAGCCTCAGCACACTGTACCCCTCAATCCCATCACACTGTACCCCTCAGCCTCGTCACTCTGTACCCCTCCATCCCACCACACTGTACCCCTCAGCCTCATCACACTTTACCCCTCAATCCCACCACACTGTACCCTTCAATCCCACCACACTTTACCCCTCAATCCCACCACACTATACCCCTCAATCCCACAACAATGTACCCCTCAATCGCATCACACTGTATACTTCAATCCCACCACACTGTACCCCTCAATCGCACCTTACTGTATCCCTCAATCCCACCACACTGTACCCCTCATTCCCATCACCCTGTACTCCTCAATCCCACCACACTGTACCCCTCAATCCCACCACACTTTACCCCTCAATCCCACCAGACTGTACCCTCCATCCCATCACACTGTACCCCTCAATCCCACCACACTGCACCCCTCAATCCCACCACACTGTAGCCCTCAATCCCAGCACACTGTACCCCTCAATCCCATCACAGTGTGCCCCTCAGCCTCAGCACACTGTACCCCTAAATCCCATCAAACTGTACACCTCAGCCTCATCACTCTGTACCCCTCCATCCCACCACACTGTACCCCTCAGCCTCATCACACTTTACCCCTCAATCCTACAACAATGTACCCCTCAATCCCATCACAATGTACCCCTCAATCCCACCACACTGTACCCCTAAATCCCATCACACTGTAACCCTCAATCCCAGCACACTGTACCCCTCAATCCCACCACAATATATCCCTCAATTCCGCCACACTGTACCCCTCAATCCCACCACACTGTACCCCTCAATCCCTCCACACTGTACCCCTCAATCCCAACACACTGTACCCTCCATTCCAGCACACTGAACCCCTCAATCCCAGCATACTGTACCCCTAAGTCCCATCACATTGTACCCCTCAATCCCTCCACATTGTACCCCTCAATCCCACTGCACTGTGCCCCCCAGCCTCATCATACTGTGCCCCTCAGTCCCATCACACTGTACCCCTCAACCCCACCACACTATACCCCTCAATCCCACCATACTGTACCCCTCAATCCCACCAGGCTGTGCCCCTCAATCCCAGCACACTGTACCCCTCAATCCCACCACACTGTACCCCTCAATCCCATCATGCTGTACCCCTCAATCCTACCACACTGTACGCATTAACCCCACGACACTGTACCTCTCAATCCCACCACACTGTACCCCTAAGTCCCATCACACTGTAACCCTCAATCCCACCACACTGTACCCCTCAAACCCACCACACTATACCCCTCAATCCCACCACACTGTACCCCTAAGACCCATCACACTGTAACCCTCAATCCCAGCACACTGTACCCCTCAATCCCACCACACTATACCCCACAATTCCGCCACACTGTACCCCTCAATCCCACAACTATGTACCCCTCAATCCGATCACACTGTACACTGCAATCCCATCACACTGTACCCCTCAATCCCACCACACTGTATCCCTCAATCCCACCACAATGAACCCCTCAATCCCAGCAAACTGTACCCCTCAATCCCACCACACTGTACCCCTCAGCCTCATCACACTGGACCCCTCAATCCCACCACTGTACCCCTCAATCCCATCATGCTGTACCCCTCAATCCCACAACACTGTACTCCTGAATCCCACCACACTGTACCTTCCAATCCCACCACACTGTACCCATCAATCCCACAATACTGTACCCCTCAATCCCACCACACTGTACCCCTCAATCCCATCACACTGTACCCCTCAATCCCATCACATTGTACCCCTCGATCACAACATACTGTTCCCCTCAATCCCACCGGACTGTACCCCTCAACCCCACCACTCTGTACCCCTCAACCCCACCACACTGTACACTTAATCCCACCACTCTGTACCCCTCAACCCCACCACATTGTACACTTAATCCCACCATACAGTACCCCTCAATCCCACCACACTGTACCCCTCAATCCCACCACACTGTACCCCTCAATCCTACCACACTATACCCCTCAATCCCACCACACTGTACCCCTCAATCCCACCACACTGTACCCCGCAATCCCAGCACACTGTACCCCTCAATCCCACCACACTGTACCCCTCAATCCCAACATACTGTACCCCTGATTCCCACCACACTGTACCCCTCAATCCCATCATTCTGTACCCCTCAATCCCACCACACTGTACCCCTCAATCCCACCACACTGTACCCCTCAGTCCCACCACACTGTATCCCTCTGTCCCACCTCATTGTACCCTCCATCCCATCACACTGTACCCCTCAATCCCACCACACTGTACCCCTCAATCCCACCACACTGTACCCCTCAATCCCATCACACTGTGCCCGTCAGCCTCAGCACACTGTACCCCTCAATCCCATCACACTGTACCCCTCAGCCTCGTCACTCTGTACCCCTCCATCCCACCACACTGTACCCCTCAGCCTCATCACACTTTACCCCTCAATCCCACCACACTGTACCCTTCAATCCGACCACACTTTACCCCTCAATCCCACCGCACTATACCCCTCAATCCCACAACAATGTACCCCTCAATCGCATCACACTGTACACTTCAATCCCACCACACTGTACCCCTCAATCGCACCTTACTGTATCCCTCAATCCCACCACACTGTACCCCTCATTCCCATCACCCTGTACTCCTCAATCCCACCACACTGTACCCCTCAATCTCACCACACTTTACCCCTCAATCCCACCAGACTGTACCCTCCATCCCATCACACTGTACCCCTCAATCCCACCACACTGCACCCCTCAATCCCACCACACTGTAGCCCTCAATCCCACCACACTGTACCCCTCAATCCCATCACAGTGTGCCCCTCAGCCTCAGCACACTGTACCCCTAAATCCCATCAAACTGTACACCTCAGCCTCATCACTCTGTACCTCTCCATCCCACCACACTGTACCCCTCAGCCTCATCACACTTTACCCCTCAATCCTACAACAATGTACCCCTCAATCCCATCACAATGTACCCCTCTATCCCACCACACTGTACCCCTAAATCCCATCACACTGTAACCCTCAATCCCAGCACACTGTACCCCTCAATCCCACCACAATATATCCCTCAATTCCGCCACACTGTACCCCTCAATCCCACCACACTGTACCCCTCAATCCCTCCACACTGTACCCCTCAATCCCAACACACTGTACCCTCCATTCCAGCGCACTGTACCCCTCAATCCCACCGCACTGAACCCCTCAATCCCAGCATACTGTACCCCTAAGTCCCATCACATTGTACCCCTCAATCCCTCCACATTGTACCCCTCAATCCCACTGCACTGTGCCCCCCAGCCTCATCACACTGTGCCCCTCAGTCCCATCACACTGTACCCCTCAAGCCCACCACACTATACCCCTCAATCCCACCATACTGTACCCCTCAATCCCAACAGGCTGTGCCCCTGAATCCCAGCACATTGTACCCCTCAATCCCACCACACTGTACCCCTCAATCCCATCATGCTGTACCCCTCAATCCTACCACACTGTACGCATTAACCCCACGACACTGTACCTCTCAATCCCACCACCCTATACCCCTCAATTCCACCACACTGTACCCCTCAATCCCACCACACTGTACCCCTCAATCCCATCACCCTGTACCCCTCAATCCCACCACACTGTACCCCTCAATCTCACTGCACTGTACCCCTCAGTCCCACCACACTGTACCCCTAAGTCCCATCACACTGTAACCCTCATTCCCACCACACTGTACCCCTCAAACCCACCACACTATACCCCTCAATCCCACCACACCGTACCCCTCCATCCCACCACACAGTACCCCTCAATCCCAGCATACTGTACCCCTAAATCCCATCACACTGTACCCCTCAGCCTCATCACACTGTACCCCTCAATCCCATCACACTGCACACCTCAGCCTCATTACCCTGTACCCCTCCATCCCACCACACTGTACCCCTCAGCCTCATCACACTTTATCCCTCAATCCCACCACACTGTACCCTTCAATCCCACCACACTTTATCCCTCAATCCCACCACACTATACCCCACAATCCCACAACAATGTACCCCTCAATCCCAGCATACTGTACCCCTAAATCCCATCACACTGTACCCCTCAATCCCACCACACTGTACCCCTCAATCCCACCGCACTGTACCCTTCAATTCCACCACACTGTACCCCTCAATCCCACAACACTGTACCCCTAAGACCCATCACACTGTAACCCTCAATCCCAGCACACTGTACCCCTCAATCCCACCACACTATACCCCACAATTCCGCCACACTGTACCCCTCAATCCCACAACTATGTACCCCTCAATCCCATCACACTGTACACTGCAATCCCACCACACTGTACCCCTCAATCCCACCACACTGTATCCCTCAACCCCACCACACTGTACACTTAATCCCACCATACAGTACCCTTCAATCCCACCACACTGTACCCCTCAATCCCACCACACTGTACCCGTCAATCCCACCACACTGTACCCCTCAATCCCACCACACTATACCCCTCAATCCCAACACACTGTACCCCTCGATCCCACCACACTGCACCCTTCAAACCCACCACACTATACCCCACTATCCCACCACACTTTACCCCTCAATCCCACCACACTGTACCCCTCAGTCCCACCACACTGTACCCCTCAATCCCATCACAATGTGCCCCTCAGCCTCATCACACTGTACCCCTCAATCCCATCACACTGCACACCTCAGCCTCATTACCCTGTACCCCTCCATCCCACCACACTGTACCCCTCAGCCTCATCACACTTTATCCCTCAATCCCACCACACTGTACCCTTCAATCCCACCACACTTTACCCCTCAATCCCACCACACTATACCCCACAATCCCACAACAATGTACCCCTCAATCCCAGCATACTGTACCCCTAAATCCCATCACACTGTACCCCTCAATCCCACCACACTGTACCCCTCAATCCCACCGCACTGTACCCTTCAATCCCACCACACTGTACCCCTCAATCCCACAACACTGTACCCCTAAGACCCATCACACTGTAACCCTCAATCCCAGCACACTGTACCCCTCAATCCCACCACACTATACCCCACAATTCCGCCACACTGTACCCCTCAATCCCACAACTATGTACCCCTCAATCCCATCACACTGTACACTGCAATCCCATCACACTGTACCCCTCAATCCCACCACACTGTATCCCTCAATCCCACCGCACTCTACCCTCCATCCCCTCACACTATACCCCTCAATCCCACCACAATGAACCCCTCAATCCCAGCAAACTGTACCCCTCAATCCCACCACACTGTACCCCTCAGCCTCATCACACTGGACCCCTCAATCCCACCACTGTACCCCTCAATCCCATCATGCTCTACCCCTCAATCCCACAACACTGTACTCCTGAATCCCACCACACTGTACCTTCCAATCCCACCACACTGTACCCATCAATCCCACAATACTGTACCCCTCAATCCCACCACACTGTACCCCTCAATCCCATCACACTGTACCCCTCAATCCCATCACATTGTACCCCTTAATCACAACATACTGTACCCCTCAATCCCACCGGACTGTACCCCCCAACCCCACCACTCTGTACCCCTCAACCCCACCACACTGTACACTTAATCCCACCACTCTGTACCCCTCAAGCCCACCACATTGTACACTGAATCCCACCATACAGTACCCCTCAATCCCACCACACTGTACCCCTCAATCCCACCACACTGTACCCCTCAATCCTACCACACTATACCCCTCAATCCCACCACACTGTGCCCCTCAATCCCACCACACTGTACCCCGCAATCCCAGCACACTGTACCCCTCAATCCCACTACACTGTACCCCTCAATCCCAACATACTGTACCCCTGATTCCCACCACACTGTACCCCTCAATCCCATCATTCTGTACCCCTCAATCCCAGCACACTGTACCCCTCAATCCCACCACACTGTACCCCTCAGTCCCACCACACTGTATCCCTCTGTCCCACCTCATTGTACCCTCCATCCCATCACACTGTACCCCTCAATCCCACCACACTGTACCCCTCAATCCCACCACATTGTACCCCTCAATCCCATCACACTGTGCCCGTCAGCCTCAGCACACTGTACCCCTCAATCCCATCACACTGTACCCCTCAGCCTCGTCACTCTGTACCCCTCCATCCCACCACACTGTACCCCTCAGCCTCATCACACTTTACCCCTCAATCCCACCACACTGTACCCTTCAATCCCACCACACTTTACCCCTCAATCCCACCACACTATACCCCTCAATCCCACAACAATGTACCCCTCAATCGCATCACACTGTATACTTCAATCCCACCACACTGTACCCCTCAATCGCACCTTACTGTATCCCTCAATCCCACCACACTGTACCCCTCATTCCCATCACCCTGTACTCCTCAATCCCACCACACTGTACCCCTCAATCCCATCACACTTTACCCCTCAATCCCACCAGACTGTACCCTCCATCCCATCACACTGTACCCCTCAATCCCACCACACTGCACCCCTCAATCCCACCACACTGTAGCCCTCAATCCCAGCACACTGTACCCCTCAATCCCATCACAGTGTGCCCCTCAGCCTCAGCACACTGTACCCCTAAATCCCATCAAACTGTACACCTCAGCCTCATCACTCTGAACCCCTCCATCCAACCACACTGTACCCCTCAGCCTCATCACACTTTACCCCTCAATCCTACAACAATGTGCCCCTCCATCCCATCACAATGTACCCCTCAATCCCACCACACTGTACCCCTAAATCCCATCACACTGTAACCCTCAATCCCAGCACACTGTACCCCTCAATCCCACCACAATATATCCCTCAATTCCGCCACACTGTACCCCTCAATCCCACCACACTGTACCCCTCAATCCCTCCACACTGTACCCCTCAATCCCAACACACTGTACCCTCCATTCCAGCACACTGTACCCCTCAATCCCACCGCACTGAACCCCTCAATCCCAGCATACTGTACCCCTAAGTCCCATCACATTGTACCCCTCAATCCCTCCACATTGTACCCCTCAATCCCACTGCACTGTGCCCCCCAGCCTCATCATACTGTGCCCCTCAGTCCCATCACACTGTACCCCTCAACCCTACCACACTATACCCCTCAATCCCACCATACTGTACCCCTCAATCCCACCAGGCTGTGCCCCTCAATCCCAGCACACTGTACCCCTCAATCCCACCACACTGTACCCCTCAATCCCATCATGCTGTACCCCTCAATCCTACCACACTGTACGCATTAACCCCACGACACTGTACCTCTCAATCCCACCACCCTATACCCCTCAATTCCACCACACTGTACCCCTCAATCCCACCACACTGTACCCCTCAATCCCATCACCCTGTACCCCTCAATCCCACCACACTGTACCCCTCAATCTCACTGCACTGTACCCCTCAGTCCCACCACACTGTACCCCTAAGTCCCATCACACTGTAACCCTCAATCCCACCACACTGTACCCCTCAAACCCACCACACTATACCCCTCAATCCCACCACACTGTACCCCTAAGACCCATCACACTGTAACCCTCAATCCCAGCACACTGTACCCCTCAATCCCACCACACTATACCCCACAATTCCGCCACACTGTACCCCTCAATCCCACAACTATGTACCCCTCAATCCCATCACACTGTACACTGCAATCCCATCACACTGTACCCCTCAATCCCACCACACTGTACCCCTCAATCCCACCACACTGTACCCCTCAATCCCATCACACTGTGCCCGTCAGCCTCAGCACACTGTACCCCTCAATCCCATCACACTGTACCCCTCAGCCTCGTCACTCTGTACCCCTCCATCCCACCACACTGTACCCCTCAGCCTCATCACACTTTACCCCTCAATCCCACCACACTGTACCCTTCAATCCCACCACACTTTACCCCTCAATCCCACCACACTATACCCCTCAATCCCACAACAATGTACCCCTCAATCGCATCACACTGTATACTTCAATCCCACCACACTGTACCCCTCAATCGCACCTTACTGTATCCCTCAATCCCACCACACTGTACCCCTCATTCCCATCACCCTGTACTCCTCAATCCCACCACACTGTACCCCTCAATCCCACCACACTTTACCCCTCAATCCCACCAGACTGTACCCTCCATCCCATCACACTGTACCCCTCAATCCCACCACACTGCACCCCTCAATCCCACCACACTGTAGCCCTCAATCCCAGCACACTGTACCCCTCAATCCCATCACAGTGTGCCCCTCAGCCTCAGCACACTGTACCCCTAAATCCCATCAAACTGTACACCTCAGCCTCATCACTCTGTACCCCTCCATCCCACCACACTGTACCCCTCAGCCTCATCACACTTTACCCCTCAATCCTACAACAATGTACCCCTCAATCCCATCACAATGTACCCCTCAATCCCACCACACTGTACCCATAAATCCCATCACACTGTAACCCTCAATCCCAGCACACTGTACCCCTCAATCCCACCACAATATATCCCTCAATTCCGCCACACTGTACCCCTCAATCCCACCACACTGTACCCCTCAATCCCTCCACACTGTACCCCTCAATCCCAACACACTGTACCCTCCATTCCAGCACACTGAACCCCTCAATCCCAGCATACTGTACCCCTAAGTCCCATCACATTGTACCCCTCAATCCCTCCACATTGTACCCCTCAATCCCACTGCACTGTGCCCCCCAGCCTCATCATACTGTGCCCCTCAGTCCCATCACACTGTACCCCTCAACCCCACCACACTATACCCCTCAATCCCACCATACTGTACCCCTCAATCCCACCAGGCTGTGCCCCTCAATCCCAGCACACTGTACCCCTCAATCCCACCACACTGTACCCCTCAATCCCATCATGCTGTACCCCTCAATCCTACCACACTGTACGCATTAACCCCACGACACTGTACCTCTCAATCCCACCACACTGTACCCCTAAGTCCCATCACACTGTAACCCTCAATCCCACCACACTGTACCCCTCAAACCCACCACACTATACCCCTCAATCCCACCACACTGTACCCCTAAGACCCATCACACTGTAACCCTCAATCCCAGCACACTGTACCCCTCAATCCCACCACACTATACCCCACAATTCCGCCACACTGTACCCCTCAATCCCACAACTATGTACCCCTCAATCCGATCACACTGTACACTGCAATCCCATCACACTGTACCCCTCAATCCCACCACACTGTATCCCTCAATCCCACCACACTGTACCCTCCATCCCCTCACACTATACCCCTCAATCCCACCACAATGAACCCCTCAATCCCAGCAAACTGTACCCCTCAATCCCACCACACTGTACCCCTCAGCCTCATCACACTGGACCCCTCAATCCCACCACTGTACCCCTCAATCCCATCATGCTGTACCCCTCAATCCCACAACACTGTACTCCTGAATCCCACCACACTGTACCTTCCAATCCCACCACACTGTACCCATCAATCCCACAATACTGTACCCCTCAATCCCACCACACTGTACCCCTCAATCCCATCACACTGTACCCCTCAATCCCATCACATTGTACCCCTCAATCACAACATACTGTTCCCCTCAATCCCACCGGACTGTACCCCTCAACCCCACCACTCTGTACCCCTCAATCCCACCACACTGTACACTTAATCCCACCACTCTGTACCCCTCAACCCCACCACATTGTACACTTAATCCCACCATACAGTACCCCTCAATCCCACCACACTGTACCCCTCAATCCCACCACAATGTACCCCTCAATCCTACCACACTATACCCCTCAATCCCACCACACTGTACCCCTCAATCCCACCACACTGTACCCCGCAATCCCAGCACACTGTACCCCTCAATCCCACCACACTGTACCCCTCAATCCCAACATACTGTACCCCTGATTCCCACCACACTGTACCCCTCAATCCCATCATTCTGTACCCCTCAATCCCACCACACTGTACCCCTCAATCCCACCACACTGTACCCCTCAGTCCCACCACACTGTATCCCTCTGTCCCACCTCATTGTACCCTCCATCCCATCGCACTGTACCCCTCAATCCCACCACACTGTACCCCTCAATCCCACCACACTGTACCCCTCAATCCCATCACACTGTGCCCGTCAGCCTCAGCACACTGTACCCCTCAATCCCATCACACTGTACCCCTCAGCCTCGTCACTCTGTACCCCTCCATCCCACCACACTGTACCCCTCAGCCTCATCACACTTTACCCCTCAATCCCACCACACTGTACCCTTCAATCCGACCACACTTTACCCCTCAATCCCACCGCACTATACCCCTCAATCCCACAACAATGTACCCCTCAATCGCATCACACTGTACACTTCAATCCCACCACACTGTACCCCTCAATCGCACCTTACTGTATCCCTCAATCCCACCACACTGTACCCCTCATTCCCATCACCCTGTACTCCTCAATCCCACCACACTGTACCCCTCAATCTCACCACACTTTACCCCTCAATCCCACCAGACTGTACCCTCCATCCCATCACACTGTACCCCTCAATCCCACCACACTGCACCCCTCAATCCCACCACACTGTAGCCCTCAATCCCACCACACTGTACCCCTCAATCCCATCACAGTGTGCCCCTCAGCCTCAGCACACTGTACCCCTAAATCCCATCAAACTGTACACCTCAGCCTCATCACTCTGTACCTCTCCATCCCACCACACTGTACCCCTCAGCCTCATCACACTTTACCCCTCAATCCTACAACAATGTACCCCTCAATCCCATCACAATGTACCCCTCTATCCCACCACACTGTACCCCTAAATCCCATCACACTGTAACCCTCAATCCCAGCACACTGTACCCCTCAATCCCACCACAATATATCCCTCAATTCCGCCACACTGTACCCCTCAATCCCACCACACTGTACCCCTCAATCCCTCCACACTGTACCCCTCAATCCCAACACACTGTACCCTCCATTCCAGCGCACTGTACCCCTCAATCCCACCGCACTGAACCCCTCAATCCCAGCATACTGTACCCCTAAGTCCCATCACATTGTACCCCTCAATCCCTCCACATTGTACCCCTCAATCCCACTGCACTGTGCCCCCCAGCCTCATCACACTGTGCCCCTCAGTCCCATCACATTGTACCCCTCAAGCCCACCACACTATACCCCTCAATCCCACCATACTGTACCCCTCAATCCCACCAGGCTGTGCCCCTGAATCCCAGCACACTGTACCCCTCAATCCCACCACACTGTACCCCTCAATCCCATCATGCTGTACCCCTCAATCCTACCACACTGTACGCATTAACCCCACGACACTGTACCTCTCAATCCCACCACCCTATACCCCTCAATTCCACCACACTGTACCCCTCAATCCCACCACACTGTACCCCTCAATCCCATCACCCAGTACCCCTCAATCCCACCACACTGTACCCCTCAATCTCACTGCACTGTACCCCTCAGTCCCACCACACTGTACCCCTAAGTCCCATCACACTGTAACCCTCATTCGCACCACACTGTACCCCTCAAACCCACCACACTATACCCCTCAATCCCACCACACCGTACCCCTCCATCCCACCACACTGTACCCGTCAATCCCACCACACTGTACCCCTCAATCCCACCACACTGTACCCCTCAATCCCATCACACTGTACCCCTCAATCCCACCACACTGTACCCCTCAATCCCACCACACTATACCCTCCATCCCATCACACTGTATCCCTCAATCCCACCACACTGTACCCCTCAGTCCCACCACACTGTACCCCTCAATCCCATCACACTGTACCCCTCAGCCTCATCACACTGTACTCCTCAATCCCATCACACTGTACCCCTCAGTCCCACCACACTGTACCCCTCAATCCCATCACACTGTGCCCCTCAGCCTCATCACACTGTACTCCTCAATCCCATCACACTGTACCCCTCAATCCCACCACACTGTACCCCTCAATCCCATCACACTGTGCCCCTCAGCCTCATCACACTGTACTCCTCAATCCCATCACACTGTACCCCTCAATCCCACCACACTGTACTCCTCAATCCCATCACACTGTACCCCTCAGCCTCATCACTCTGTACCCCTCCATCCCACCACACTGTACCCCTCAGCCTCATCACACTTTATCCCTCAATCCCACCACACTGTACCCTTCAATCCCACCACACTTTACCCCTCAATCCCACCACACTATACCCCTCAATCCCACAACAATGTACCCCTCAATCCCAGCATACTGTTCCCCTAAGTCCCATCACACCGTACCCCTCAATCCCACCACACTGTACCCCTCAATCCCACCGCACAGTACCCTTCAATCCCACCACACTGTACCCCTCAATCCCACAACACTGTACCCATAAGTCCCATCACACTGTAACCCTCAATCCCAGCACACTGTACCCCTCAATCCCACCACACTATACCCCACAATTCCGCCACACTGTACCCCTCAATCCCACATCACTGTACCCCTACGTCCCATCACACTGTAACCCTCAATCCCACCACATTGTACCCCTCAATCCCACAACTATGTACCCCTCAATCCCATCTCACTGTACACTGCAATCCCACCACACTGTACCCCTCAATCCCACCACACTGTACCCTCCATCCCATCACACTGTACCCCTCAATCCCACCACAATGAACCCCTCAATCCCAGCACACTGTACCCCTCAATCCCACAACACTGTACCTATCAATCCCACCGCACTGTACCCATCAATCCCACCACACTGTACCCCTCAGCCTCATCACACTGGACCCCTTAATCCCACGACTGTACCCCTCAATCCCATCATGCTGTACCCCTCAATCCCACAACACTGTACTCCTGAATCCCACCACACTGTACCTTCCAATCCCACCACACTGTACCCATAAATCCCACCATACTGTACCCCTCAATCCCACCACACTGTCACCCTCAATCCCATCACACTGTACCCCTCAATCCCATCACACTGTACCCCTCAATCCCATCACACTGTACCCCTTAATCCCACCATACTATACCCCCCAATCCCACCGTACTGGACCCCTCAACCCCACCACTCTGTACCCCACAATTCCGCCACACTGTACCCCTCAATCCCACATCACTGTACCCCTACATCCCATCACACTGTAACCCTCAATCCCACCACATTGTACCCCTCAATCCCACAACTATGTACCCCTCAATCCCATCACACTGTACACTGCAATCCCACCACACTGTACCCCTCAATCCCACCACACTGTATCCCTCAATCCCACCACACTGTACCCTCCATCCCATCACACTGTACCCCTCAATCCCATCACAATGAACCCCTCAATCCCAGCACACTGTACCCCTCAATCCCACAACACTGTACCTATCAATCCCACCGCACTGTTCCCATCAATCCCACCACACTGTACCCCTCAGCCTCATCACACTGGACCCCTGAATCCCACCACTGTACCCCTCAATCCCATCACAGTGTACCCCTCAATCCCACCGCACTGTACCCCTCAACCCCACCACTCTGTACCCCTCAACCCCACCACACTTTACCCCTCAATCCCATCACACTGTACCCCTCAATCCCACCACACTGTACCCCTCAATCCTACCACACTATACCCCTCAATCCCACCACACTGTACCCCTCAATCCCACGACACTGTACCCCTCAATCCAGGCACACTGTACCCCTCAATCCCAACATACTGTACCCCTGATTCCCACCACACTGTAGCCCTCAATCCCATCATTCTGTACCCCTCAATCCCACCACACTGTACCCCTCAATCCCACCACACTGTGCCCCTCAGTCCCACCACACTGTATCCCTCTGTCCCACCTCACTGTACCCTCCATCCCATCACACTGTACCCCTCAATCCCAGCACACTGTACCCCTCAATCCCATCACACTGTACCCCTCAGCCTCATCACTCTGTAACCCTCCATCCCACCACACTGTACCCCTCAGCCTCATCACACTTTACCCCTCAATCCCACCACACTGTACCCCTCAATCCCACCACACTGTACCCCTCAATCCCACCACACTGTACCCCTCAATCCTACCACACTATACCCCTCAATCCCACCACACTGTACCCCTCAATCCCACCACACTGTGCCCCTCAATCCCAGCACACTGTACCCCTCAATCCCAGAACACTGTACCCCTCAATCCCAACATACTGTACCCCTCAATCCCACCACACTGTACCCCTCAATCCCATTACACTGTGCCCCACAGCCTCAGCACACTGTACCCCTCAATCCCATCACACAGTACCCCTCAATCCCATCATACTGTACCCCTCAGCCTCATCACTCTGTACCCCTCCATCCCACCACACTGTACCCCTCAGCCTCATCACACTTTACCCCTCAATCCCACCACACTGTACCCTTCAATCCCACCACACTGTACCCCTCATTACCACCACACTTTACCCCTCAATCCTACCACACTATACCCCTCAATCCCACCACACTGTACCCCTCAATCCCACCACACTGTACCCCTCAATCCCAGCACACTGTACCCATCAATCCCACCACACTGTACCCCTCAATCCCAACATACTGTACCCCTGATTCCCACCACACTGTACCCCTCAATCCCATCATTCTGTACCCCTCAATCCCACCACACTGTACCCCTCAATCCCACCACACTGTACCCCTCAGTCCCACCACACTGTATCCCTCTGTCCCACCTCACTGTACCCTCCATCCCATCACACTGTACCCCTCAATCCCACCACACTGTATCCCTCAATCCCACCACACTGTACCCCTCAATCCCATCACACTGTGCCCCTCAGCCTCAGCGCACTGTACCCCTCAATCCCACCACACTGTACACCTCAATCCCATCACACTGCGCCCCTCAGCCTCAGCACACTGTACCCCTCAATCCCATCACACAGTACCCCGCAATCCCACCACACTGTACCCCTCAATCCCAGCATACTGATTCCCTACATCCCACCACACTGTACCCCTCAATCCCACCACACTGTACCCCCAATCACACAACACTGTACCCCTAAGTCCCATCACACTGTAACCCTCAATCCCACCACACTGTACCCCTCAATCCCACCGCACTGCACCCTTCAATCCCACCACACTGT